>NC_143018.1:98299022-99521541 GCF_055824585.1 Amblyomma mixtum | reverse complement strand
AACTAGGAGCCCTCACAGTCGTAATAGTCAACCTATTTTTACATGTAGTAATGATTTCATGTATAGTTGCTTTCACTGTACTTTGGAGAGTTGGAACTCATTACATTGCAGTATAAACTTATTTTCATTTTCGTATTTATTTTCTGAAACTGAGTTGTTTTACGACACTTAGGAATAAAGTAGTTTTTTAAAGGGTTTGTATTTGTTGTTTATCACGTGTTTCGGGTGTGGGAAATTCCATGCAGTATTTTATTGTTACCCACTCCTGCAATAACATCTAAATGAGGCTCCAGTGTGTAAAATAAACAAAATCAAGCAAATGTGGCACTAAAGACTCAGCTTGACCCCCTGCCCTACAACAATCGACGCTCAGAACTCCAGCACGGGAGGGCGCTCGTGTTCGCGTAGTAAAATACTGAAAACTTTCAAACCCACTTGCAGAGTTGTCACTGTTCTTGCGAAAGCCGCTCAAGCAGAAATCTCTATTGTGGTCTAGCTGACTCTTCGACGCGGCTGCTAAGTAACTTTGCAGATGCAATATTTTTCCGGAACTTCGGCCATACAGACCTCAAAAATGCAGACATGATGCCTGAAAAGCTACATCTGGTCTTCAGATCAGCTGCTCAGTTCCTGCTGCACTCGATTGTACAGGCTTGAAGAGCATTAGAGCTGTACGGGACAAAAGATGTCGAATTTTTGACTGACTCTTCGCCCAAGACTATAGAAATAAGAGCAGGCATAGGCTGAACGCACATTGTCCATTCAACACAAAAGAGCCCTAGCCATGTTCCAGCAGTTCCCCTCAGGTTTTTTGTCTTTAGAAAGCTGAACGGAAAAAAAAATTGGCCTGTACAAAAATTGTCATATACTGTTGTGGTCAAGTGCTGAATATTCCCGTGAAGATTTTCATGCAATGTATCGGCTCGATGCTAAATGACAGGAGGATAATGCCGCAAAGCTTTGCAATGTTCGTTCGTGTTTGGCGCCACCGGCACGTGGCTTCCGCGAGTGATTTCACGTTATGCCAGACTGTTGTGGTTATTTTGTACGCTGTATTCTTAAAGCTCTTTGTCAGCTTTGGATTGTCCATGGCCGAGAGAGGCGGGCATTCTGTTTGACGACCGCCGAGCACGCTTGTCGCTACGCCACCGCACATTCAGTTCTTTGCAGGAGCAAGCGAGCCCAAGTAGAGTGTTTTGTTTGGAAGCCATTTTCACTGTCTTTCTTCTCGCCGAACTGCGGTCACCACAGCGTGATAATGTAACTATCGAAAGTATTCGGATTGGCTCGCCAAAGAACTACAGTTTTTTAGTTCACATTTTTGTGTGAGGAAAAGGCATTTGAGATGAGAATTTTTCTCGGAACTTCAAGGCTGTTCATTAAAAAAGCTTTTCTGCGAAATAAAGTGGCACAATCCTGATACTTCGCGCTTTCTTCGCTTAAGCTACTCGAGTGGGAGCAATAAGAAAAGGCTGCTGAATATAAAAGCAAGCTTATAATTTTTTTCTCTATGGTTTCGTATTCAGGCCTCTGCTCGTCGCGAAAATGAACCGCTTTCGCAAATCTTCAAATAATTTGAGAGAATAATGGGCATCGTAAAATGTCTGAAGAATTTCACATCTGAAAGGCCATAGCGACCGGGAAGATTGCGTTCGCAAATCTTCGAAGAGCTTCTTCTTTTTCTTCCAAAGTTAAAAAAATATATATAATTTCCTGCGTGCAACTGTGGTAGCCCCCAAGTTATCAATTTCCCCACTTAACCGCATGCTACTCTTGAGTCGCTCTCCCTGTTTCGGCGGCTATAACAGCTCGATTGGCAACTTCATACAACGAAAAAATTTGGTTTACTACCACGTAATAGGCAATTCTATCCGTCGCGTCTTGCCCGTGAAATACATCTTCTTTCCATAGCGCGCTACGTTATGCTAACTTAAGCTGCACCCTCTTTGTTAGACTCCATGTTTCTGCCCCACAGGTGAGTACCGGTAAGATACAGCTGTTGTACACTGTTCTCTTGATGGATGCTGGTAAACTGCCATCGGTGATTTGAGAGAACCTGCGGTATGCGCTTCATCCCTTTCTCATTCTTCTAGTTGTTTCTCTCTCGTTATCCGGATCAGCGGTCACTATCCTCCCTAAGTAGATGTCTTCCTCTAATGTTTCCATTACCTCGCTACCAATTGCGAACTGCTGTTCCCTTGCGGGACTTTGAACATTTTGTTGGTTTTCTGCATGTTACTTTTTAGACCTACCGTTCTTCTTTGCCTGTCAAACTCATTGATCATGTTTTTCAGTTGATTTCTTTAGTGACTTGGCAAGGCAATGACACCAGTGAGTCGGAGATTATATAACGTATTCTTTTTTAACTTGGGTCCCTAGCTGTTCCCAATTAAGGCCTCAGAATACCTCATGAAAACATTCGGCGAATAGGACGGCAGAGATCTCCCTGCGTGACACCATTTACTTATTGGAGTTTTATTGCTGAATTTATTGAAGGCTATTGCAGCTGAGCAGTCGTTATAGGTATCTTCCAATATTTTCACATATGACTCTGCTACACCCTGATTCCGCAAATGCCTGTATAACTGCTGACGTTTCCACTGAGACAAGCTACTATTGCCTATGACAGTCGTCCATAAAGTTAGCACTAAAATTCCAATAAAGAAGGATGTCAGGCAGAGAGACACGATCTCGCCAGTGGTATTCACCACCTGTTTAGTGGAGCTATTTGGAGTCTGGGATTGAGAACAGTTTGGAATGAGTTAATCAAGAATACCTCAGTTATCTGCGATTCGTTGGTGGTATTGCTTTGCTAAGTCACACAGGAGATTAAATGCAAAACATGAGCGATGAGTTATACAGGCAGACGAGTTCTCTGAGTAAAAAAAATGGTTTGCAGAAATCTCTGTGCGAAACCTCTGCCGTGCGAGGCCTCACGCAAGGCCTTCTTTTAACACCCTCCCCTTGGGGTGGAGGGACACCGCATCTGGGTGTCAACACACGAGCCAAGGCATCCAGTCTCGGCAAAACTGCTTTTTTTCTCAGCGCAATCCCATTTAATTCTTCTAATGCACTGCGTAATGGTGGTCGAATAATATCGTGACACTGCAGACCCATGAGGAATCATATAGAGACGTCGTCACTGTTGTACTCGGGATAGATGAATAAAACTCTTCATTGGTCTCCAATGAACAATTATAGACTACGTCAAGCGTTTTCGGAGTCCAGTGTTCCTTCGTCGTCAGCTGGCTCCCGTCTAAGAAATCGGCGCGTACAGTTCACTGCCAGAGAGCTTCTGAATTGCCCTGTAACCTAGCGTGATGGCTTTGGCGCGTTCGACGGTGTCGCTCTCATGCACCTGCACGCCTCTTATCACCTTGCTTCAGATTAAGCCAGTGTTTCGTTGGATCAGCCAATTATATATCGCATAGGCGTTGTGACGTCACCGACCGAAGATAGAACTGTGTTGCCAGCAGCAACCTGCTTCAGTGGGCTTGAAGGCAGCAGTGCCATCAGAATGCTTACCATTTCGTCCCTGTTTGTGGAGCGATGGTATCAGAACCGATTAGACTATAATTTTTAACTGATGTTCTTCCACACAGATGATGTTGTTTCCTGTTCCTCACAGATGATATATTCCTTCAGTTGCCTCTTTTTAATGTTGATGTAGCAATCAACCCTGGTGCTGCGGGGAAAAAATTCTGCTCGTGCTCCAGCCCACCTACCGGCATCTGAAGCGGCCGCTGTTTCTTCGGCACTGCTTGGTACCATGACAGCCTATGCTACTAATAGTGGTGGTGCTAAAATGTGGTCTAACTGCTAAAGCGGGAAAAGAAGTTAGCCCGTGACATAGGAGGCAAAGTTATTTCAGAAATCTATCGACGAATGTTCTGAAGCTCTTGGATCTCGCATGACAGCGCTCGATAAACCGCGCGAAAGGCTATGTACTGGGCTTCATTCCTTAACTTTCATCGTAGCACAGCTAACTTTAAACAATTATGATCTTGATAACAGATCTCAGCGCAATAACATGATCCTGCATGTCCCACCTGAAGATATAAACGAGGGTGGTGAGGGCTTATTAGGAAAAATGTCAAATCGCATTACTGAGAAATTGACGTCTCAACGCCTGAGAATCGAGCTCGGTCTTAGGATTGCGAAAATTTGGGGTCAGGCCGAAAAAATGACTTTTGCAAAAAACGTTCTCAAATTTCATAACTTGGACTACTGTGTGACCGAAGTTTTATCCTTCAAAGTTCGCTTACTAAGTAAAAAACACTGAGAAAGGTCCCATGTATTTCGTGATAATGGTTATAAGGTGAACCTCCACTTTGAATTACGTTCTCATTCAAAAAGTTCAGTATAGTAGGAACACTTATACTGATGCTATTGAGAAGTACCCCCCTAAGCGTACCGCCTCGCAGTCAACCGCCTGTTCCTCCTGTTCACTTCAAGATTAAGCTCAGAGTGGAGTTCGTACGATGTGAATCTGCTGTCATGTACAAGATTGCCATCCTGTCCGGAGAAGTATACGTGGCCATACGGGGCGGTGTCTGGATATTCGCTCACGACTGCAAAATTGCCGCCCTATGTCTGAGGGCGGCACTGAGTCCTGTTTCGTCACCGGCAATAGCATAGGAGATGTGATGGAAGCATGTGGCATCGCCTCGTATGGTAATTGTGTCTGCAATCCATCACTCTTGCTTAAAAAAAAGAAATAGAGAATCCGCGGAGATCTTGATGTTGTTTTGTTTTTGCATTTGAACATATTACTTTTTGTTACGTCGTTGTTGTTGTTATGTATGTAAGCAGTCGCGGCCTTTCTAATAAACCAGTTGTGAGAAAGGCACGTGCCCTCTGTGCAGTTTTACTATGTCCTTGTAAACACTGCGCCCACAAATTCCTTCCTTTATAGTTGGAATTCTTTGTCGACAACTTGACTCATCCATAAAACTATTTGCACATTCTCACTGATTACGGGAGCACGCAAACATTCAATCTGTTTAGTCTAACTTTGATGGGTGACTTCAACGCTCAAGGCACCCATGAGCCGTCGCTTCTCTCGTCGGAAATCTTGCATATGTCATGAACTGGTAAAAAATTCCACGAGCTTTGGCCCTAAACAGATCGTTGACGAAGCTAGGAGAGGCGACTCATCGCTTCATTTGCTTCTCGCGGGATAGAAAATTTATCAACAGAGTTTTTAATGCGAAATTGTCGATGGAATTTCAAACCACAAAGCGGTGTCTGTTTCCATCAATTATCCTGTTTTTTCTACCGCTTTCGACCTTCTCTACTGTTTTGATTTCACTCGTGCTGATGACGCTGCCATCATGAAAGTCAGCATCACCGATAGTAAATGCCGGCAAGTACTAATGTTCAACTAGATCTCAAAGATCGTAGGACATAATATGCTATCTTGCGAGCGATGCTAGCGCTCGATTAGGCTAATAGCTTGCGCACTCGAATTTTTAAACTATATATATACCGAAGACTCTGTAAAATTGCAGCAATCAAAACAGTTTCATACTCTCTAGCATGAGTGCGCAGGCCGTTTCGTGCCGAAAAAAGAGCCGACACCACTTTCTGCTCTCTCGCTATTATACCAGTACAAAATGGTTGTAATGGGTAATAAACCTGGCTAACTCGTTCTTTTTGGATTCACTATTATGAAAGCACTGCTAAAGCCTGCATTAAAGTGCAGCTGACTAACGGGGGTGCCTTATATTTCAGACAGCTACGTGATATTCGCAAAGTAGCGAAGAAAAATCATTGGGTGCTCGCATAGATGACGAAAACAGGAAACGTTCGTTTTAATGCAGCGTGTGTTTTGAAGAACCCAGCGCAAAAAACGCGCGAGGGGCAGAATAGAGGACACATAAAACATTCACTAGCGCATGTGTCCTCTCACGAGACATGTGTCCTCTCCTCTCTCCTTCGTCCATTTTTTTTTGCGCTGAGTTCTTCAAAACATGCATCATGTACTTAACGCTGATACACCTGAATCAGGGTTACGCCACGTGTTCGTTGGCAACACAATCTATTTATTGTTTACTACTTAGATTCGCGAAAATGAATTTTTGATACTGACATGCTCTAAGTTCTGCTTGTCAGCCTCTTTCTCCCTTGTTGGGAAGTGAAATCTACTATTTTTCTGGCAATCTTTTAGTACAAGAAAAGCTTTCGATGACGTGATAAATACATTAAAGATGACAGCTTATTGGTACGGACATTAAAATACATTGTAGAGCACTTTAAGTACATAACATGAAAGGTAACAGCTGAAATTGGATTATCTTTCTCAAGAAATGTGTCTTTCGTAATAATTGTCAACAGTTCATGCGTCGTTTTCTCGGGAATATCTTGCCCGGCGATATAACTGCTCTCTATGCAATTATAGTAAGGTTTAACCCGCACCTACCCTATACACGAAGATGAATTTTAGTTCGCTGGAGCTTAGTAACTGAATCCACGAAGAAGTATTGACAGGCGGCCTTTATTCGCTGTAAGGAGTCTGTAATATGTGCAGGATTGGCATAAAACTTCCGGCATACAGCCAACTATCCCTCCTTTGGCATTCGATTAGATTTACATCAAATGTTTAAGCTTAGAAATCAGCCTGCTGTTATAATGAGCTGTTCCCTAGTTTAACACTCACCTGGAATCCTGCGGACGAACCAAATGAACTACATTCTACTGGTTCCACTTTTGCTTCATTTCTGTGCCCATGTAGAGTGAGTATTAAGTTTTTGGTGTCAGTAACCAATATGTTTGAGCCAAATCAGATAAAGCGGAGAAATTGTTGTGAAATCTTGCAAAAAGAAAGGAATTCCTGAGTAGAAGCTGTGAAACAGGTCTTATTTCTTAATGCTGACTTTATTTACCGTACTGCACCATCCAAAAATCAAGAGCATGCTCTTTTCAGCACCATGCTAAGTTTGTTATATTACGGAAAAACTGAAGAAAATAGGGAACAAGATGAAAAACAAAAACAGGAACATGGACGTCGTGCAACCTCTAGTCTTGGCTCCGTGGGCTGCATTAAAGTGGTATTTGTTTCAGGTCATAGTTTGCCGGTTTCATTATTAAAGCCTTGTGCTTGCAAAGCTCAGATGAATGCTAAGAACACTGCGGCGATCTTCTAATTGGGGCTCCTTTCCCATGCATTTGACCTCAACAAAAGCCGAGCAGCAGGCTAGGTGAATGCTTGTACACAAAAGAACTTATTTGGAAACATGGCAGCATTTAGGATCGAACGCAGTACCTCCGGCACGCCCGCGAGCATCCCTGGCAAAACGAAGCTGCAACTGTCGATGTAAAGGACGCAGATCGGAGAGGTGTGGAGTGTCGAAAGTGTCTTGGTGCGGCGACATAGGACCCAGGCGGCAGGCGGACCATATGTTGAACGCAGGGTGTCACTGGATCGCCCCGAAGATGTGGGATGTCTCATACCAGCGACTAATTGAGGTCGGTTGCTGGTGGATAGGCGTAGAACAACCCAGGGACGCGAGCCAGGCACGGCAGCATACGTCGCAGGACGTTTGGCGTCAGCGACCCAAGAAAGCTGACGGCAGTACGGACCGCCATCTGACAGCTGCCACCTCCATTGTTGACTGCCACACTCCCTGCTGAACTGCTTTTTTCAACACCTCATATTCCCGACACGTCAATCCTCCGCTCCTTGTGCCATACGGCACTTCGTCGTCTTCTCTTTTGGGGGCTACACTTGCGCGTGCCATGTGCCACGCGGTTTGGTCAGTAGGCGTTAAAGTCGTAAGTCAATGAAACATTTTTTCTGGTTGCGCAAGACACATCATAGATGCCCTCTTCATTATCCGCGTATTCTGAAGTTTAGGCCTTTATTATTTGTTCATGATGTAAAAAATAGCGCACAGGGAACACACGGGACGGAAAGTAAACGACGCAGACAAGCGCTTGTCTGCGTCGTTTACTTTCCGTCCCGTGTGTTCCCTGTGCGCTATTTTTTACATCATGAACGTTATCCAACTTGCCCAACTTTCCGCTTTGCTTTATTATTTGTTCAAATTTGTTATCAGTATTCCGGGATATTACTTCGAGGTTTCAAGCTGTAGCGTGTACAGTAGAGCACATTTTCTACCTCAGTTTCAGATCACCTGTCTGTCGTGTGTCATGTGTAAACGCCTAAGTACTTATACAGACTCTCTGGCCAACGGACCCAAATGAAGGAATAAGACAAATAATATAAAGTGACCAGGGAGAAAAAAAAACATGTGTTATATCACTTCCTTATTCTCTCGGTTTGTGGGATTATTGTTGTAGATGCTCAGAGAGCATAGTGACGTCGGAATTACAGGTGAGGAGACTTAGATGGATACCAGTGAAATACTGCATTCTCGAGTGGGCGTTAGTTTTTCCGTGCTTTGCATAAATCGGTAAATAAAAGGCCTTGGCCGGCATCTTCTGGGAAAACTGGTGACCTCAAAGGAAGTAACTATCCATATACGGCAGCTATCAAGAGTTAATTTCGCGTGAGAATAACACAAATGTACTCAGCATCACGTTTTAGATGCGGTTTGTGGTAGTGCAAATGTTTCTTAAGGCATTCCGTGAAACTCAAAATTCACGATGTGTTGTTTTCAATAGAATGCTGTTAACCAAACGCAGGATACAGTTTCTAGTAAATAATTGTTAATAACCAGCTCTGAAATCATTGCTTCCGTGCACTCCGTGCCCCTGGTTTTAGAGATACGTTTGGTATGCGTCTTAAAACCGCCCCTATATCAAAGATTATATGTCATTTACAGCAGTAAAAGTAAAAAGGTGGTATACAGTAAGGAGGTTGAAGAAAGATCTAAGAGTACGCTAACTGCCAGGTAGCAAATGGTTTCCGTGCAATATACATGTATGTACAGTAAAAACAGAAGCAGCTTCATACCTCTTCTCAACTGGGTTTAAGTAAAAAAATCACCAACGGTATTATTGAAATGGACGCTCACGTAACTAATTTTTCACCATCTGTGCCCACAAGGCCGTAATCTAAATTGCAGAGTAAAGAGCTTCCCTTCTCTACCACTGCAACTTCTTCAGTGACTGCCGAAATAAGCGTGCTTTTTTTACGTTCCGCGCTTCCAACGTGCCACCTTACGCTGAACATTTGCTTTCCTGACATGTTACCGTCCTGGTACTTCTCATCTTTGAAATGAGTGGGCTGAGACTTTTGGGTATTATTGGGTAGCGCGATTCTTGCCCGATCGCAGGCACCATTTGCTGAACCAGCTGTATGTCGTGGGCCCTCGGCTGCGGCCTACGCGCAGCCTGCTTGAAGAGTTTTGGGCGCATTTGGTGGCGTCGTAAAAGCGCGTGAAACCCGAACACAAGGAAGATTGCACAAGGTGCGAGTCAAAGACTTCGTGCCTTTGAGTACTCACGCAATCGGGGCAGGTGGGGTGCCACAGGCAAAGACTAGAAAAGTAACGCAAAGCACTTGTGCGTGAAAGAGTACTCCCCCCTTCCTCTGTCGCTTCGGCAGTGTCCTATCTCGCTTATGGTTCGCCTCAGCTCCTTCACATCCCGTGCACCACGCTGTATCTGCTCATCTACTCACTTTAGCTGACGTTACTGTACCCTTCTGAGCCGTACTGTTGTAAGTGAAAATCCGCACTACCTGTAACATAAACTACTTCATTACAGTCTTAACTCTCTACCACGCATTCTCTTCCGGTCCACTAGATGCAACTTTTTCAGCAATGTTTCGAAAAAAATAGCCCGCGTAACTGGGGTTGAAACTAGAAACTTAAGAGTGGCAGCCGTAGACAACATCATCATCAGCCTTATTACGCCCACTGCAGGGCAAAAGTCTCTCTCATGCCTCTCCATAAACCCTGTCTTATGCCAGCTGCGCCCATCGCATCCCCGTAAACTTCCTAATCTCATCCGCCCACCTAACTTCTTGACAGAGTGCAACAATCGGAACGCAAGAAGACCGATGCATTTAGGGGCTACGTTCTTGAGTAGCAAAAAAGTGAAACCTGACGAATAAAAACTATTTTATATCCTTGATGCTTTTCTTCTTACACAATATAATTTTCCTTTATGAGTGGCAGCACTACTAAAACTTGCAGTTTCTACGAATAAAGCCTAACATGCTGTTGTACTAGGCAAATGCGGTTTTAAGTAACCCAATCGCACATCACCACCAGGAGAGGCCGGGATGCTCGGGAGCACATCCCAGGCAACGGCCAGAGTATTGGGACTGCCGGATATGCGCAGTTGAGAGGAATCAATGTGACGCGGCACATTTTGTATGCTTTCTTGCTATGCTTAGTAGATTGGGAAACAATCTCACCGTTCCCAGTCTTCCTCGGTGAGGTAAACTGAATACTGCAGAGCTCTGGGTTCAAAAAGACGGCGCTGAGAGACCTGAAAATACGTCTGATTATTCACTGTTTCGTTACAGGGTGACCTCTGTAAAATGAGGTTCTGTAAGATATCGGCAGCAATAGAACAAAATATAATTGGCCTTTTCCAGACTACATATATTCTCGAAACTTTTTGTAAATACACCCCACTTGGAGTCGAATGTCGGCGCAATGTGTTCTTTACTTTGTCGTGCGTAAGCAAGTCGATATGAATTTCTCTTAGCGATGGTTGCGGCGCGGCCGTAAGAGCGTTCGCGAAGTGCTCGTTCTTTTATTGCTGTGGGCATAACGTACTTTTACTGTGATTTCTTACAGGTGTATATACCGCGTCCTACCACTCCAGATTCATCATCACGATCGCTGCCTAAGATTTGTAAGATCGGAATTTATGGCATTAGTATTCCTTAACCTAGTGTTTGCGGCGAGTAATGTCATGTTTATGGCTATCAGTGGCTGTGCGCATTTTTTGTGTGCGCCTCGTTGCTCAGGATGTTATTATGCCTGCGAAAACGTAATTTTTAGCTTCGTTTTGAAAAAAGTGTGGTCTTCCAGTCAGCTTCATCAAGAATAAAAAAATTTTTTGAATTCTATTAATACAAAAAGCTAAAACAATTTCATATTTAGGACTTTATTGAAGTAGTCCTAGGTGCTGCTAGCATGGTAATATCTTCCGAAAACATTGATTAGAGCGACGTCACGAGAATAATCCGTGAACCGCTGTCACAACTCGCCTCAGCGCATATGAGAATATAGTATTGTTTTGATTGAGTACAAACTTGTGTAACAGAGGATATATTGCCACGTATCATTGTAGTGTTTGTTCGTTCACGCTCAAGGCTGCAGGAAAGGGTTGTTATCACTTTTGTTCGTGGCGCGAGAAGCGACCAGACTAATCTCGATTGATCGCAGCCATGAAGGGCTGCATCTAGGTTTTTCTAGATTACTGTAGATGATCTTGTCCTGTTATCTGGAAGTTTCCTTGCCGCCTTTAAATTGAGCGATGCCGCGAGCGGCGGACATTCGTAGTTCGACGACCGCCGAGCACGGCTGTTGCTTACGCCGCCGCCGAGTGATTCAGTTCTTTTGAGGGCGCAAGTCAGCCCAAATAAAGAGCTTCGTTTGCAAGTATTTCTGGTGTCTTCCTGACCGCTGGACTGCCGTCACTACAACGTGACAATATGAGCAAACATTTCTCGTGCAGGGAGAGCAGGAGAAAGCATGGTTTACCTCGGGCAACCTCATTTCAAATTGTCGAATTTTTCCTTGCTTAGAGGGCGCCCCTCCATCTAGACCGCACTTTTCAAGCCGGCAGGGACTGGTTAAGCCTTCCACTATCCACATTATAGTGTCACGTTGTAGTGACGGCGGTCCAGCGGTCAGGAAGACACCAACGCCGCCGCCGAGTGATTCACTTCTTTTGCGGGCGCAAGTCAGCCCAAATAAAGAACTGAATCACTCGGCGGCGGCGTAAGCAACAAACGTGCTCCTCGGTCGTCGAACTACGAATGCCCGCTGCTCGCGGCATCGTTCAATTTAAAGCCGGCAAGGAAACTTCGAGATAACAGGTCGAGATCATCTACACTAATCTGGAAACACGCAGATGCAGCTCTTCATGGCTGTAATCAATCGAGATAAGTCCGGTCGCTTCTCGCGTCACGAACAAAAATTATAACACCCCTTTCCTGCTGCCTTGCGCGAACGAACGGGCACTACAATGATACGCGGCAATAGTTATGGGATATTGCCGCAAATCTTTGCACTTTGCTCGTTCACGCTGAAAGCCACCTAGCCGCGGCTTCATCGCTTTGTTTGTGACGCGAGATACGGCCGCTTATCCCGATTGATCACGGCCACGTGCAGCTGCATACAGATTTTTCCAGATTGTTGCGGTTACCTTTGACTCCTTATCTCCAAGTTGTATTGCCAGCTTTAAAGTGAGCGCGGCCGGAGCGGCCGGCATTCAGTTTAATGACCGCCGAGAGCACCTTTTGCTGCATGGCTGCGCAGTTATCGAGTCTTCTGTAGGAGCGAGCCCTCCCCTATAAAGAGTTTGGTTGAAAGCGTCTTCGCTGTCCTGCTGCTCGCCGGACTGCCATCACTACTAAGGGACAATATGAAGCGAAAAACACGATTCAGTCTTCACCGCATTTTTTCGACAGGGGGCCGGTGCAAGTAAACAAGAACTGCCCTAGCTTCGACCAGCAACAAGCGACACGCGGGCTAAATATCGTGGATTTCCTGGAGATGGTAAACCTGGAATGAAAGGCACTCTACACAGAGAATAATTGCTCGCTTTTGGCCAGTGGGAGACATACAATGGAAACAAAACAGACTGAAAGCTAGGATCTGGAAGGCAGATCAGATATGTGCGGCATTAGTTCGATACTTCCCGCTAGAAGAGCCTACTATCTATATTTATAATGATTTCTTTAAGGCTTCTCATTAGCTTCTACTAGATATTTCAGAGGTAATATTTAACACGATCTGGACTACCGTGAATCTCTCTCGAAATACATCAACAGATTTGCATTACGTTTTCCTGCTCAATCAGTGCCGCCCAAGTCAATTTGGAAGAGATTGCCCGCCCGGCTGTTTCTGTTACGCCGAGATTCATCGCCGCAGGAGAGGAACATGCTTTGAAGGCCGTTTCCCGAGACCGGAGGGCTACAACGAACGGCCCTCAGTACCTGGTATACCATATTTTTTATCTTTTGTTCCCGTTGAAATAAGTAAACACTTGGAGAATTCACTGCGATTAGTTGCAGATCGGGTGGGGCTGCCGTCGAAGGAGGCGCTAACCACTGGCCAACGAACAGCGTGCTTTCACGCTCCCAGTGCACGAAATTCTCCCTATATCATCTCTATCTAAAGGCGTATTTCTTCACTTCATGTTACTTGAAATACAACCGTGACACTTAGAACACAACAAACAAATAAAAAAACGAGCAATGATATTCTGAAGATTACACGCACGATGTCAAGCCGTTTGCGTTAAAAGATTGCATATAACGATTAGACAGCAACGCTACTACGACGTAGGCCATATTTATAGGATCACACTTATACTCGGACCAAATAATAAAATTGACGTAGAAATACGCATACGTAATTTCAACGAGATGCCGAAATAATGAAGGCCAAGACGCACAGACATTAATTAACAAAGGTAAGCAGTTCCGCATGCTGATCACAAATAATAAAAAAAAGTGTTTACTCGCTTACTGGGAGCCCTTGGGTTTGAGAAGTGCTTTAGAACAAGAAACTTTGCACATGGCTATAAAAATGAATTGTTAGTGCCTTCTGCTGGAAAAAAGTTCAATTCGCGTTCTTCTCATCTGAATATAAGTTCAGGGGTAAAAATATTTCCTTCCAATCGGAAGCGAAAAGGCGCCTCAATTAGTAAAAGTGTGCTTCCAAATATCTTTCCTAAATTATCGGTAAAATAAGCTCAATCTCGATTCTCCTAGTCCAAAAGATAAGAAAGCATGTACTGTGCGTAGGAACTCAGCACATGCCATGTTGTTGCATTTAAATCAGCATTTCCAGTAAAGTCAAGCCCATTGAGGCTTTCGCAGCCGTCTTATTCGTATTTGATACCGTTCCGCCGAATAAAAATTATATAGTGTAATAGGTATTCGCCTAGTACAAAGTAACCTAGCCTATTTGGTTTGCTCTGCTCCATATGGGCGTGACTAAGGAAAACTTGAAGCTTAAAACTGCATAGTGTTTTACTATTTGAAAGCCTGGGATGGTTAGCAGCCTATCATAGTAGCCTATGTTCTAGTCAATGCTTCATTTAGAAGAGCATGATAATACAATTGTACAGCCATTCACTAATTTGCATGGTTTTCAACAGCTGGTGCCAATTTGGGTTAGACATAATGCCCATAGAGGAGGGCCTGAAATTCCACGAGAAAGTTCTGCGGCGGCCACAATAACTGCACTACCGGCACCCAATCATGAATACCTGTTACCTGTCTGCAAGCGTTCTGCAGCATGCCCAGCTACAATGGTATCCGAAGGACGACGTACAGGATACAACTGCGGCCAACCCATGTATTCTACGCGACAGTGAAACTTCATTGCTAGGGAAATGAAAGGCGTTGCTTGCCTCTTTGCCCCTGTCTGCTGTTTTTGTTTCCTCTTCAAACACACTGTCGTCGTTCTTCATCCTCTTAGACCAGGAAAGTTCTTGACAGTACATAGGCCCTGGTCCTCATTGCTTTGTCACCGTGTCACTTCATTGTGCTCCTTCGTGGTAGCGTCGTAACAAAACGCGCACTTATTGATCATGAAGCAATGGAAATGCTCTGTACTTATTGATCATGAAGCAATGAAAATGCTCTGTGTGTTAGCTTTTGTGGAGCGCATATACTACCCTGACACTCTTGTCGGCTACATTATTAGAAAACATATCTAGTAAGGGAGTATATCATTGGGAGTATATCATAGTATATCATTGACATACACCCGAGTGCAGCCATACGGTGACAAAGGAAAGCTGTACAGTTTTCTCAGATACTTCGTAGTTAAAGAAAAATTCGACGTTGTCCGGGGTTCGAACCCGGCACCACCGCTTCACCGGAGCAGTCGCTCTACTAACTGAGCTAACCGGGACGGCAAGCTTACGGTAATGTGAGAGAAAATTGATAAATAGTCGAAGTGAGAACAGTGTTGGGGAAATGTTTAGGGGAATCCCTCAAGGTGGAGTATGTTATGAATAAGCGAGTAATTACTAATTGATATGTTGGAACACATTTACACGCCATATAAAGCAAGACGATGATTTAAGTGCCAATGAATCAGCTTATCTTCGAAGGATGCAACTCTAGGTCAGCTAACGAGACATAAATAACCCGAACTGCAAAGCATACGCGACGGCACAGGTACACGAAAGAAGGGCGGTGTTTTTTCAGGATTTACTGCCTTGTGATGTGACCGCTTCTCCGCCCTTATTAAAATATCTTTTCTCAACTCGAAAATGTAATTTTTTCTTCGTTATCAAATATTTTCACTTAATAATATGGAGTGGTAAGTTTTCCTGAGAGGCCAATATGCAATGCACTCGTACTGGAGTTCCCCATTATGCTGAAAGCTCTGAAACATGCAGGCGCGTCATGATGCCCAGAACAAGCAAAAATAACTGCGATTCGCCATACTGGCGACTAATTTTCTTTTCCAATGTAATGTTTACTCGTTTAGAGTGACAAAGTAAACATACTGCTCGGAGTTGACTATTCGAATGCAGTGGGTTCACATTTATTTTCTGCACTTGTAACAGACACAGCGATGTTGATAATTAACAACGTTTTGTAACTACCGTCATGGCTGTGCCCTTTTAAGTACAAATATTTCTTGCAGATAACTGTAGAGAAAGTAGTGTTTACAGGAATATAATTCTAGTCCTGCAATCTTCATGAAAGAGTCAATTTATAAGGAATGTTTTGTATCATGCTTTCGCGTTTTAGAAATTGGCTAGACCAACAGAATATGAAAATATTATCTTGATGTGCTGTTCAACTAGGCACTTAAAAATAATAAAAGTACTTATAAGCTCCACTCTCAGGGTATAACCCGATGGCAAAACTGCCTAATTTCCTTATATGCATAACATCATTAACTACTTTACTTTCATAGATCCTTGAGAGTCCTCATACCCCTCCTGGCGCAGTGATGCCGCGGTTAAGCGATGCGCCACTGCCCTGCGATGGCAGGTGCTCCCAGCGTTACGCCTTGTGCGGCCCATGTTGCTCTTCCCGAGTTACCAATTATTAGTTTAACTGCCACCTGCCGCGATGGGCAGTTTGCTCACAATCCGGTGGGCAGGTTGTGATGACGCCGTAAGGTCACATGACCCAGGTGGCCCACCTGTCTCCTAGGTTTCTCTCTGGGGACCACCTGCCGAAGCCATGCCCGTGATTTTTCGTTCACAGCGCCGAAGCCGTCCACGTCGACCCCGTATTTTCTGCCGTATGGGTGAACGACGCCTTTAGCGCCTTTGCGTTGAAACATGCATCTTCATCACAGTTATTTGGTAGTTTTTTAAGACACATCATTAATGCTAGCGTTGGGTATACATGAAGAAAATACTATAAAATATCCGTGTGTGCACCGGTACTGCCATTATTTGTAACATAATGTGTTAGGACGCCTTTAAAGATCATTGTTGAGAGTATATGGGGGTCGTCTCCTGAACTTTTGCACTATCATGAATGTATCGACTGCTGGCGTGCGCTAAGCCACATATATAGGTGCCGAAATATATATATTTCAGTATATCAAGGGAAGTTCGCGGCCTGGGTTCAAATAAACAAACAATCGACAATATTATGAAGCTTCTTGGCCTAGCGGATCTCGGGCATGCCAGCTGTTGCTCATCTAAACATAGCGGCAAAGTTCCACAGAAAAATTATGAATGGCCGTTGCCAACAAATGGCGCTTGCAAGCAATGAAGCGATTTGGCACGCAAAAATCATAAATGGAGCACTCACGCAACGTGAAAAAGCAGTTATGAAAACCTTCACCTTCAACATAATGGAAGCGTAAATTACCTACGCTTCACTAAATCAGCAAGAAAGACGGGTTACTCGGGGACTAACACCTTTACACTGTAGCGCAGCAAAAGACGAGGACACAAGAGACGAGAAACGAACAGCACGAGCGCTATGGAACTATGTACCAACAACTATTGGAACTATGTACCAACAAGCCCAAAAAGCCACGCTACTAACACCTTTAATAAGAAAAACAACTTATACCTTCCTGTACTGTCAGTGGGACAAGTACTACTGCTACGTTTACGTCATAAGACATGATACCGAATTACACTTCACAATATTTTGTTTTAGCATCCCACATACACATCTCATCAGCTGGACAACAGACCAAAAATTAGAACGTTTACAGGCCACAACAATGCATTTTACGTTTCGCTGTGGCTCTATTTTATTTTATTTTATTCACTTTATTTACATGATACTGCAGACCTTTTTGGTCCAAGCTGGGAGGGCAAAAGCAAATTGTACAGGAAATCGTTACAGAGCATTAAACAAATTCAGCTTACTTACATACATATGTTTAAAATTCATGCATGCAGATATAAAAGCACTCCGATATACATCTTCTTCAGATCTTAAATAGTCACAAATGCAAGTTTCAGAAGGCATTTTCAGTGGTTAAAAGACATTGGTAATGGCCTCTTTGAAGTTAGCGCACGTAAAAACGTCTTCATACAGGGAGTTCCAATCGCTGATTGCTTTAGGAAAAAATGAAAACATATGGAAGCTTGTTTTTCCGAAGTGAAGAGTTAAGCTGTAGTTCCGTGTGTGTCGCGTTTTTGGAGCTGATGATAGAGTAACATAAGAATTTGCCGAAATGCCAAACTTTCCCTGAATTAAGCAGTACAAAAATTCTATTCTTGCTATCTGTCTTGGGATGCTGAGAGGTTTTATCTGGTTTGATTGCATAAGGAGAGATGGAGATTCGGAGGTTTTATATTTATTGTAAATGAAGCGGACAACACGCCTTCGAACTTTTTCTACCTGTGCAATGTCCTTTTTCGTGTGAGGGTCCCACACCACGGCATCGTACTCGAGTTTCGGCCTAACAATGGATTCGTAAGCTAATTTCTTCACATTGCTTGGTGTTCCTCTTAACGTATGTCTTAAATATCCCAGTTTTTTTCATTGCAGAAGAAGTTATATGACAAATGTGGTCACTTCATATGAGTTGGTCATTAAAGATTACGCCTAAGTACTTGTACTTGGTGACTTGAGTTATAGTTGTAGAATTGAGGGTGCAGTTAAACATTCGAGGCACCTTCATGGCACAAATAAAAGCTGGAACGACCCTCCTGGGGCATTTGTGTCCACAGGAGTTATTTCCTTGAAAATGTTTTAAATTCTTTTTCTGTTACACAAACGCTCATTTTTACACATGCGTACTTATTCGCAATTGAAAACACAGTATGTAAGTCCGCACTCTCTTTTTGAAAAAATGAAAATGTCAATCAGATAGCCTGGAAGTACGCCTGCATCCATGCGTTCTTTCATTGTCTTACTTTTGGTTATCAACGTCCTTGGTGGCTTATCAGGAAGGCAAAGTTAGTCTGCCAACCAACTGCTGCTTTCCCGACGTGTGAGCAGTTACTGCTTTTGCTGTCTATACTAGCATTTTCAATGTGATGCCCTGAAAATGCAGCGACCTCAAGAGGTACTCTGTTGATTTACTGAACTCGGGATGAGAAATTGCGCTGTAATCGCTGCGTGGGCTACTGAACGTGTTGATCATATCAAAAATACATCACACAGTTGCTGCTTGAGGTGATATAAAGCAGGGCGTACTAAATTATGCCCGTATGGTAGTCGAAAACGAACCTGACAAACATTTGAGATCTGGAAGCCTCAGAAGCAGATGAGACGAATAGACGCTCAGGGTGGATGTCTGGGCGAGTTGGTTGCTCATGATGAAAAACTGTAGCGCTCGAGACGAGGACACAACGAAGACGACCGGTATTTTAAACTGTCTCCTGGTCGCCGCAGCTACCTGAGATGTGCTGCAGGACGTTCGTTAACGCAAAAGCGCTAAGGGTCCAGTCCAGCCGAAAAGGGGCAGCGGTTTAAGGACATCCTATTAGAAATCAGGAGGAATAAATGGGCTTGGCCAATGCATGTAAGCCAATGCATGTAAGATAACCGATGTTTCATAAGAGCAGAGGACTGAATTCCAAAAGAAGGCAAGCGTAGCATGAAGCTGCAGAAAGTTAGGTGGGCGGATAAGATTTAGATGTTTGCGGGGACAGGATGGCGCAGCTTGCAGAGGATATGGTTAGGTCGAGAGAAATGCGAAGGGCCTTTGTCCTGCAGTGGGCGTAGTCAGGGCGTAGTCAGTGAGCGTAGTCAGTGAGCCGAGGTCTACAGGCTGGTCTCCACGTCCATCGCGTATACCATCGTGTAAGGAACACGCACTCCAAATGTGTCCTTCTTGACGTTGACGTGGACACCTGCTTGCTGACTGACGACTTTTTGACTGCACTAGAAGAGATCCAGGAGTTTGCGCTGCTTTTCTGGCGACGTGGCGTTAGCCTGCTGCCACCCTCTGCATCCCTTCTTCCTGCCACTACTGATATGACACTTCTAGATGAAATACGTCATCTTCTCACGTGAGCTATTGTTTTAGGAGTTTTCAAGTGTTATTTATTAAGACGTGCACTAGTCGTCGCGGTCGCTCAGTGGTTGCGGCGCTTGGCTGCTGACCTGAATGACGCGTGTTCCATCCCCGGCCGTGGCGGTCGAATTTCGTTGCAAGCAACATTCCAAAGGCCCATATGCTGTGCGATATCAGTGCACGTTAAAGAGCGCAGGTGGCCGAATTTTCCGGAGGCCTTCACTACGGTGTACTCATAGCCGAAGTCGGTTTGGAAAGTTGAAACCCATAAACCATAAGACGTGCACTAGAGGTAGTGAGGTTCACGCTGACTTCGCTTTCTTTAGCGTTCTTCTTCTATGTGTGTTTAAATTGTATTATAAAGTTCATTGCGCCGTGTAGAGGCACTCATTTTGTGTCTTTCGCCTATAATGCAGCCCACACACAACGCTTACCAACTATGTGACAATAAACTGGCGAGCCGTGCCAGGATTGCACTCCGGCCCATTCGCCACCAGTTCTGCGCGTGCTCACATATAGGCAGAGGAGCAGACTTGAAGCAAATTTTGGACGTGACTTTCAGGTGAGGTCTCAGTAGGCAATACGCATTAAGCATTAATATCGAAGAGAAAAGAGGCGCGAGCAAAGTGGTGCAAAAACGAGAGGAAGAGAGCTCCTTAATGAAAAGCAGTGATTTTAGCCGGCGTGTACATTCTATGATACACAAGTAAGCTGAACTGGGCTAGTCGGAGCAATTGCATCTTCGAAAAACGTAGCGCGAAACACAAGACACACGTGTCCTGTCTTCACCTTACCTGTGTCTTGTGTTTCGCGCTACGTTTTTCGAACATTCTATGATATGCTACTCTGCGTAGGGGATCGAATAAGGGATTAGAGATGGAAAAAAAAATTCGCTGTGGCTTAGCTTGGTTAAGCCCGGTAATTGCGAAAGCAATATCCGTACGTACGCCATGGTACAGCTTGTAGTGTAGCTGGTGGTGGTGCTTGTGGTTAGACTTGTGGTGATGCATCTGTTATATAATCCAATCCAATCCAAACCAATCCAAACCAATCACATGCAATCCAATCCAATTTATTCCAATCCATTCCAATCCACTCCACTCCACTCATCTCCAATCCACTCTAATCTAATCGAATCTAATGTAATCTAATATAATGTAATCTATTCTAATGTGATCCAATCCAATCCAATTGAATCCACTCCAATCCAATCCACTCCGATCTAATGTAATCCGATCTAATGCAATCAAGATGAAATTAAGGTCAATGGTGTTCACCGCTGCGGCACGATGGTGGTCACCGGCCGCGGCACGCAACGGCGTGAAAGTGCAAGTAGTATTGTTTGCGCAATAAAAGGGTCGTAGAAAAAAGTGCGGTCATTAAGAGGGTTGCAATGCAATAGTGCACTGCATGATGGCATCTTTGGATGACACCTAAGTCAAGTTCTAAGCATGTACAGCGCGATGATCAAGTGTTCGGCAATCTAAGAGTTTTTCTAAAACATCAATAGCGCCTAAATAGGCAAATAAGAATATCATTGCACGCTGCTGCTGTCTATACAAGCCCAAATGACCTAATGTAGAGTCCACTGTGATTGGCACTTGGGCGATGGACTGCATGCATTGTTCATATTGCGCACGTTCCTTGGCGCATGCTGGACACCCGAAAAGAATATGAAGCACAGTCTCAATTAATCCGCAGTTGTCACAATACGGACTGCCTGTCTGTTGAACCGGTGTCTTAGACTGTTCGTAAACGCAACATTAATACGAAGGCGATGATAAATTGTTAAGGCGAAAGCCTTTAATGCCTCATCGTTGTAAGCAGCAGTTGTCGACAGAAGATGTCACGCTTTCCAAATTGGTCGAAACGGCGGTGACGTCACAGTGCGCGAATTTCAAACGGGGCCAATTGTACTTTGCCTAGTAACCATGCAACAAATTGAAGCGATCGTATAGTGATGCTCCAAGTGGGACTGAGCTTAGTTAATTGCTTAATTACCCAAATAGACTAATTAACTTTTCTAGTCACGCCATATAAATAAACAAAACCGAGTAGGAAATTGGTCGAGCTCGGGAATCGAACCCCGGTCTTCGGCGTGCGAGACGAGCATGCTATCCACTCCGCCATGCCAGCTCGATGGTTTGGAATGAACAAAGGCGCGTCTAGTGAATACGGTGTCTTCGCTCACTCCCATCCTCCTCCCTTCCCTTCCGGAGAGGTTTAGGTGTCCACCGAGGTATGAGAGACAGACACATTTCCTTTCCTCAAAAACCAATTTACCGACGAGCCAGGCGTAGAACCGAATGGGCACTGGCGTTCTATGGACTCCCTGGCAGCGTTGCAAGATGCTGTCGCGTTCCACTCTTAGAGGCGAAGGTTAACATCTTAACCACACATCAGTGACCACACTTTAGGTAAAAAAAGTGCCCCCTGAATTTTGACGGGTGTTCACCGAGATATGTGAGACAGTTACTGCGTAATTTCCTTTCCTCAAATACAATTTTCATTTCCTTCATTACGGGCCCTCTTTGTCTTCTTTCACTCCCACTTCCTCCCTTCCTCTACGGTGCGGTTCAGGTGTCCACCGAGATGACAGAGAATTACTGCGTCATTTCCTTTCCTCAAAAAGCGTTGCGTTCAAAGGGCAAGGCATTGCGCCGAACGGGTGGTGGCGTTCCATGGACTCCCTGGCAGCGCTACAACACGCTCTCGCGTTCCACTCCTAAAGGCGAAGCTTAAGCGTCATTAATTAGCTGTTAATTAGAATTCAGGTATTGATTAGTAATAAAACTATTAATTAGTGATTTGTCATCACTTAGTAATTAATATTTAATTATATGTGACGCCACCAGTGCCACAGAAGCAGCGAAAGTGGTTCGGAAAACGCTTTCGCCTCTACCCACTTTAGACAGTCAAAGTGCCCCCTGAATTTTTTTCTAGATGACGCGGAAGCCCGAGTGGTAGTCTTGATTTGAGCTGTGGGTCCATGGAATGGAGATAGGAGTAATGATGACTTGGCGAGTTCCAGAGACAGTTCTTTTCATCCTTCTTCGAAGAAGATGCGCTTGTAGCTACAGTTGTGTAGACCTTTGCGGGCCGCTTTGTCTGCTCTCTCTTTGGCCAGGATGCCGCAGTGAGCAGGAATCCACAGAAAAATTATACAGTGGCCTTCAGCAACAGCCAAGTGGTGCAGGTAACCAATGTCATGAGAACTGGGCTGGTGATTTGCTTTCTTCAGTAGGTTGGACGAGGTTTGTAGCTCTCCTTGCAAGTCCGTGAAGGTTACCCAGCGTCCACGGTTATGGCGCAGCATATAGAAGACAGCTTTTTTTATTCCGAATAGCTCTGCTGTGGTGGAGAATGTCCTACGCTGTAGTCGCCATTAGAGCATTTGGCTTGATGAGTGCACATAAAGGCCGCATGATAAGGAGTCGTGAAGAGTTGAGCCATCAGTGAAGATGTGTGTCTTGCGAATACTGCTCAGCTAAGTAGTTCAGAACAGCTTGTAGCAGCGCACCTTGCGATATGCGGTTCTTCGCAGTGACACCCGCTATGAACTGTTTGATTGTACGGGGTGAGAGAGTCCAAGGAGGAAAAGTTGGAGCCAGCAATTTACGTGGCTGACTGAAGGCAGAAAGATGCAATAGCTGCAAAGCTTGACCAAAGCCGGAATTGCAGTGCGTTATGTGGACTCGGTGCAGGAAACGTTTATTCCCTCGAAGTACATGACGTAGATAGGTTAGAATCGTTACCTGTGTGTCGATGATTTCGAGCAGTAGACATCCTGCTTCCGCAACTTTTCCCGAGGTGGATGAGCTGTTCGGGAGGCCAAGACAAAACCGCAGGCAGGTGTTTGGCGCTGCCTCCAGCGTCCTCTTATTTGTAAGTGTCATTATCTGCAAAATCGCACAGCTATAACACAAAAGACCACCTACATAGGCCTTAAGAAGGAGACCCATCGAGCGGCAATTGCAGCCACAATATGTTCACGCCATGAATTGGAACGTTTGTCATGCTTCGCTATTCTCGCATGGAGTTTTTTAACATAAGGTGTCCAAGAAAGGTTTCGGTCGATGGCAATGCCGAGGACTCGTTGGGTCCGTATGTAGGGTAGCAGCTTTCCACCAAGGAGCAGGTATTTGGTCTTTTTTTTCGTGGTGAATGCCATGGCAACACTTTCTTCCGGGGAAAGATGCAATCCTCGTGGAGCCAAGTACGTGGAGATGATTAGTAACGTTTTCTGAAGACGTCGTTGGGTGGCGGGGCGCGATCTGGACTCGCTCCAGATGTAGATATCATCTGCATAAATTGTGATGTGTGCTCCTTTTGGTAAGTTTCGTGTTTTTTGTGTCAGGGTGATACTTAATAACAGAGGGCTGAGCACAGCACTCTGTGATACGCCCTTCACTACTGCGTGAGACAGTGTTGGGCTATCCGGGGTGCTCATAAAAATTTGTCGCTCTTTTGAATAGTTTTCTATCCAGTTGTAATTGTTGCCTCGAAGTCCAAGAATGGCCCAGGCTGCGACAATGGCATGGTGGAAACCAGAATCAGAAGCAGCCTTCATGTCGAGAAAAACAGCGATTGGGATTCGCCCAGCATGTAGGTTTTCTTCAAGCGACGTGAAGAAGTCAGTGACATTGTCAATTGCAAACCCGTTAATTTCTTGGGGGTACTAATGGCAGCTTTCGAGAAATCAACTTATTCGCTTATAGAACATATGCTCCAAAAGTTTACCTACGCAACTCAGTAGGGCAATGGGCCGGAAAGATGAGTGTTAGTTGGCTGCTTTGCCGGTTTTAAAATGGGAACAATTTAGCCAGTATTCACTCCGCGGGTACCCCATCAGTAAGCCAGGAAGAATTGCAGTATTCTAGCAGGCGAAGCCGGCAGCTCTGAGGTAGCTTTGGAAGAGCTTCACAGCTCACCTGATCATTGCCCGGAGGCGTTTTCTGGTTTGACTCAACGATAGCTGTGTTTAGTTCTATTATGGTGAACGGTTGGTGCATCGCAGGTACGGCCGCCTGTGGGAGGTACGATTGACAGTTTATGTTAGGTGTCGAAGGCTGTGAGCCCACTGATAGAAACCTGCAGTATTCCTCCGATGTTTCTTTTAAGGACTTGCGTTCGTGCAGGCAACGGAGTGAATCTGATGAGGAGGTGTGCGCATAACTCGAACAGTGCGCCAAATTCTGGCAGCCGGTTTTCGTACATCCAGTGTAGAACAGAAATCTCGCCACTTTTGTCTACTGAGTTTGTCTAGGTAGCGCCTAATGTGTCTGTGCCCGTCGGCGGGCCCGAAGATACTCAAGCGTTTTCGTGCGCAAAGATTTTCTTGCGCCACGCCTGCGTATCGCGCCCAGCATTTCGTATTCCTCATAATTTAAAGGCACTCTGTCACTTGTGGTTGTGATTTTAGTGCTCTATTCCAGGCAGTGAGCTAGTATGGAGATTAATTCCGTGTTCGGTGTTGCAGCTGTAATTTTCCTGCTCCCTGCATTCTTGTAGGTATCCCAATTTGTTGGAGTTTCCTCCCTGGTGACGTCTGCGCATTGCCACCGCATATGATAATTGGGTAATGGTCACTGCCACGTGTTTCTAAGTCAGTACACAAGGAGAAGTTTTCAGCAGCTGCACTTGTGAAGGTCACGTCAATGCAGCTGGCAGTCGTCACATCTCGGAAGTAGGTTATGCTGCTGTCGTTTAGGGGCTTAATTGAATACTTTTCGAAAAGGTCGGCAAGTTTCGCACCTGGCGAACATGTGTGTGAGCTGCCCCAGATTTATTTGGGAGTGCTAAAGTCCGCAAATAATATGTGACGAATGCGTTGTCGATATTAAATGCTCAAGTCTTGAGATGTCTAGTGGCTTGCCTGGCTCCAAATATACGCCAATAATATTGTAGACTTGCCTACCAATTACTGTGAGGGCACACATGTACTCGTTGTCGCTGTGAGGCGGGACTTGAACCATTGAAACCGAGCTATCCTTACAAAAGCCTTACAACAACCTGCTGACTTCGACTGGCGGCTGCGAATGAAGCAGGTGGTAGCCGTTCAACCGGAACCGATCTCCAACACGGAATTCTGATATCACAATAAAAGGAAAGTGATACGCTCGCATCAGCTGTCGAAAGTCTCAGACGTTCGACTGTAGACCATGATCATTCCACTAAAATCTGGTGAATTGCGGAAGAAGTTGTGAATCGTTAGATGTGATGAGTTTGTTGAAGAAGCCATGATTACTGGTGTGGTAAGTAGCGCCCCTGTGAGCCGTAAGGTGGTGACACCAACGGCTCCATTGCCAGAACATCTTGTACCTCAGGGAGACTTGTTGACGAAGGGTTTTCGCGGACAAGAGCCTTGATCGCTACAAAACAGCATAGGTATAAGTAATACCAAAATATCTTCTCTTGTGCCAGTTTGCTGCTTTTGGTAAGCTATCCTGTGGCGTTACGGTGCCTTAAGGTGAGGGCGGGAGTTGGCATTTTTCGAGTCTTGTGTGGAAGATGGGATTGACTTCAAAATAAGGGAAGAGATCGAGGGATTGCTCCACTTTCCTCTTAGCTGCGTAGCAGTTTCCAGCTGTCTTGTCCTGTGGAGTCCGTTGATTGCGGTCTTAGATATATGCAAAAATAAATTCATGATTACGTGGCGGTCATAACGTTTGGACGGTTTTTCTTGTACTTATTTCATTGCGCGTGCAAATGTGGTGGCTTTTTTTTAGGACACCCTCTGTATGATGTGGGGTGTGGGCCATTGCAGTCTGCGCATTTTGGTTGTGCTCTCGACGTACATTCCTTGTGTGAGTGAGGGCCAGCGTATACTTTGAAGCGAAGGGGGCACGTGCCATGTCTGGAGATGTGCCCATGTCTCTGGCATTTGAAAAACTGAGTTGCTGGTCCCGAGTATTCAGTGACAGGGTAACTGAAAAAGCTCAGTGTAATGCATTCAGGCAGTGGAGAATCTCTAGCGAATTTCAATATTACGGTGCGGCGACGTATCTGTTTTATGTTGCCACCGTCTTCAGGAATGTAAGCGGTGAGTCTGCTTGCTGAGACAACGCCTTGCTCCCGGAGGTACTCATGCAGGTTTTCGTTTGAGTAATTTAGAGGTACATCCTGAATTTTTCCATAGCTTACCGTGTACGTGTATGGGACGCGGGCCTCCGAAGCCACCCCAGCCAGTTCTGTCACTGCAAGCAGACGGTTCGCGGCGGGCAGCGTAGACATCGAGACCATCGAGCTTCCGTCCTTGTTGAGACGATGTCTGAGCCCCTTTACTTGGGCCAACATCACAACCTCCGTTGCCATGATGGTGGGGTTGGCTTTCCATAAGTCGCCTCCTACTTTTGTGGGCCTGAAGACGACAGGAACTCCAGCAGCACGTTTTTTTCTGGTAAGACATGACCTTACATGCGGTTTGGTCCATGGCCTCTGCATTTTCGCCCAATGGCTCGAACGGCTGAAAGCAGAACGGCTGAAAGTGAAAAAAAAGCGATGAAAGTTGATAGAAAAAGTCTTGAGTGCGAACAGCAGTTGTCGCAGATAAAGTGGCAGTTAGCGATCGCAAGATAGGCTCTTTTTATTCAGGTGCTGATCCCCTTAGAACACTGAAAATTTGGCCACAAAAACTAGTTACCTCTTTTGATGAAAAGAGAGGATTTAGATGCATACCTGCACAGTTTTTAGAGGATAGCACTGGGACAGGGTCGGCCGAAGATTGATTGGACGAAGGCACTGAATCTATGTTTAGCGGGAGACATTCGATTAACGTAACGTGAAGAGCACATTGCTCCAATGGTTAAGTTTGACGGCGGAAGGGTTACGCGAGGAGTTCCGTTGCTCTAAGTTCGATGATGCGGAAACTGGTGTCCAGTTTACCTCACGCGTGAGAAATTTTAATCAGTGGATGGTGATCTCCAGAACTGGTAAGTCGTTCGAAATGGCCAGGGATCGCATAACTTCCGAGCAGTTTTTGTCCTGTTCCAGCTTAGACTTGCTGTAGTTCTGAAGGAGCGCCAATTAAAATCATTAAGAAGCTTATTGATTCCTGGGAGATTTCCGGAGACACGAGTAGTAAAGAACATAGGCATGATCAAAGAAGACTCATTCGAATTGAAAGTACAGAGTCAAAAGGCAGAGCTCAGGGTGCAGACACCTGAAACCCCCAGCAATGGACACGGCGCGGCATACTGTTGTTCTGGTGATGTGCACCATTAAAGTCAACCAGGTACCAGAACTGCAATACAACAAAGCAGGACACCTAACTAATATTACAGATCGCACGCGCGAAGGCGCTGCTCGCGCTCCCCGCACACAAGGTAGACATTCGCAGTCGTCGCAGCGTAGAACGGGCGCCGAGGTCGAAATTAAACTCTGGGCGGATGAAATGAAACCTTGAGCTGACAAAGAAAAAGAGTTGGTACGTATTTGACGGGGTATTGCATGGCAGCCCTGCGGGAAGACGGAACTGAAAATTTTCTGCTTTCTCACAGATTTTCCTGTAGTATTTAGACTTGACAACAGAAATTCGTGCAATACCAACGCAATTTTCGGTAATGCTGAGAACTCACCTGTCGTAACAACCAAGCCAGTTCTGTCGCAACAGACAACGTCGCAATACTACAGAAAAATCTGTCGTAACGACAGGATGACAGAAATTTATGTTCTATTCTGGGACCGGCTCTTAGCGTCATTGTTTCGGACAGTGACGTTATTGTTCGTTCGGTTATCAGCGTGGCCGCAATTCATAGGTAGTCTTGGCCGAGAACATGATCCAGTGGTTTCCAGAGGCCAGGATCGTGATTTCGACACCATATTACAGGATGAGCGACTGCAAAATGCGTAAAAAACCCGTTCTATTATCTCATTAATGGGAATACCGCCGGGGCATGAAGTGCGAATGATCCTGAACAGAATTTCAGAATATAAGTATCGCCGGATCAAAGCGGAGCAAGTGGCGCCAGTGATGGCGCCTGGTTGCGTAGAGAAGATGCCACGTCGAACTCAAGGACGATAGCCCTATGCGATGGAAAATAATACCTTTGTCCCATGGCCAGTTTCAATATCCATCGAATTGAAAGCCTTCGAGATTCTCAATCGCTATCGAACTCGTAGGAGTAGTGTCGCTGCTACACGTCAAATCTCAATGGCGATTGAAATGATTCTCGTCTTTTACGCCAAGCTTGTGTGGCGCTACAATCGCTACTGTCAATGTGGAGCACATAAGAAAAATATTTTTATAAATGTGAACAAAATGTCGAAATACACTTCTTTAGAGTCATAGCAGGTTTTAGCTCATATTGAAGGCCAGTTGCGTTGTCTTGAAAGACGCTGCCTTTTGTACGACTTACTGTCACAGTTTTGTAAAGCTCTGGGAGCATTGATGCCGCTGGTGTTTCCATCATCTGCGATGAAAAGTATAAAAATGCGCTCTTAACCTCATCGTAACAATTTTAGATGTTTGCAAAGACTAGTAGTTTACGGCATGCATTAATGTCTGAGAGAACAATGTTCGTTCATGTTTTTCTACTGTGCACTTGTCGGGCACGAGAGTGCCCGTTGGCATCGCTGGAAGCATAGTTAGCAACCTCGGGCAACGCTCGAAGGCCCTCAAAATCTCGATAGAGTTCCGCGCTGCTCCGTTGACTCGATAGACTATTCATTCGATGTCTGTTGAAACTGCCCGTGCAGGAGAGCTCAATGGCTTTTGAGTCGATAGACTATCGGTTCGAGGGCCTTCGAAACGCCCGAGTGACAAGGGCATAAGAAGACCGGCATGCGGTATCTTTAGCTGTGTGGACTACGTCGGTAACGAGGCCAGCAGAAGAGAGGAAAGAATTGAATGCGCCTATCGCAGAACCTCTAAACGTCACTTTTGTGGTTGTCGCAGAGCATCAAATGAGGAATAACAAAGTGGGAGACAAATTGCAAAGGAGAGTCATACGGCTCAGCAGTTTGAGTTTCAAGGATGCCTGCTCTACATACGATTGCGCCTTTAGCACAGGAAAAGAAATCATGCGAACGGTTCGTGTCAACGAGATTGCAGAGTGGTTTTTGGCAGAGATGGCAAAAATGAGAGAGAGCTATGGTGAAGAAGGAAAAGAAGAGAAGAATCCTGAAAGAACAAAGAAAAGAACAGAAATCGGACACATGTTTGGACCAAAACGAAAAGTTGGCATCTAAAAATTAATCAGAGGAAGATAAAGGAGAAGTGTGTGGCATAAAAAGAGAGCGTGAGATGGTATTCCCTCTCGAACTCGGTGGCTGAGGAGATTGGGGTACCTGTTAGAACCGGTGTTGTCACTTCGGCGGACGCGGTTGTTGCGAGCCCGTCTGTTCTTGAATTTTTCCTCTCACGTCTTTCAACTCTCTTTTGTCTGCACGTGCTAGCGATTGTGGCTGAGCTGAGCCAGTGGGCAGGCCCATGCACTTTCCTTTTCATTCTTCCCTCAGTCGAAACAACAACTTTTCTCTCGAACCTTTCATCTCTCCTCTGTCTGCACGTGGCAGCGATTGTGGCTCAGCTGAGCCAGTGGGCAGGCCCGTGCACTTTCCTTTTCATCCTTCCTTCAGTCGAAACAACAACAACTTTTCTCTCGAATCGTTCATCTCTCCTCTGTCTGCACGTGGCAGACATTTTGGCTAAGCCGAGCCAGTGGGCAGGCCCGTGCACTTTCTTTTTCATTCTTCCTTCAGTCGCAACTACTACTACCTCTCAGGGACAAGGTTTGAGGCGTCAGGCGTACTGCGGAGCAGGCTACGAGCTTCGCCGGATCCCAAAGCCTACCGGGCGGACGTGGTCGCTACCGGTTTATGTTCAGGTCCTGACGTCCATGGTGCGTAATCTCGTCTTCAGAAAGCAGGCCACAAGTATGTGCCTCTGGAAGTCGACGTGGAGCCTGCTGGCTGCTCCGCTGCAGAAAACTCATTGTCTCCACCGGGTTAGCCTGACGTCGAAATAGCTTGCTCTCACCCTCTTCATACTGCCGATACTGCTGAGACACTGCTTGCTGAAAGACGCTCATCTTTCCGCGTGAGGGACGGTTTTATCATTTTTCAAGTGCTGCTTAATGAGGGTGTTTGTGCCGAAAGTTATTACTACGTCTTTGTGTTCTTTAGCGCCCTTCATGTATGTTTTATAAATATGTTTCGTAAAGTGCTTTATGCAGTGCATACCCGTCCAGATTGTTGCTTTCGCCTATAGTGCCGCCTACCCAGAGCACTTGCCAACTAGGTGACAAGAGTCTAACGTAGCCGGTCCGCCATTCCTGACATGCTAGAATGGACATTTCGCCTAATGTTATTGAACGATTATAATTCCTTGCGGCGATACGTGAAAAGCTCTAGAGAATTTTAATCTTGCCTTTCGTGCTATTGTCCAAATAGCGTGGGGAGCCCACGCGTAAATAAGCGCAGTGGTGGCGCAAATCTTTTTCTTTTTTGCAAACTCAGCCTTGAAATTTGAGACCCCAAACACAAGAAACTTCTAAACCCTGATTTATATTTTATATACAGAAAACAATACGGAAACGTTTTGGTTTAAAACAGTTTAGGCTTGACCGGGAAAACACTGTTAGAGAGAAACAACCACCGGCCGGTTTCATTTTCTGCACACTGGTTTTTTTTTAGGTTAGGAAAGCTGGAAGGTCCTTTGTCTTGACCGAATGCGTCAAGAAGAAAGCGATGCCTTGTTTCTGGCGCTGAACCACACACGCAGATCCCTATGTTTGTGTAATAATGATTTTTGTTTGCAAGACAAGGATCATTAACCTTGATTTTTACCAGACTGTACTACAGCCCTGAGGCTATGCTACACAGCCGTTTGCTTCAAACGGTGATCATGGAGTCAGTTTTGGTTTTCACAATGCAGTTTTGACTCCGGCTGGCATAAGCAGTTTTAAAAAGTTTTCTCAGGAAGAAATGCGCCGTCTGCACCAGGACCTAATTCAACGCTCCCTGCAGAGTCGATTTTTACGGATAACGAAATTTGTCCAGAAATGTCCTTAGCGGTCTTTAGATAGTTAGCTGAAAAATGTTGCTTAATCAGCAGAAAAAATGCGAAACATTTTTTTAAGAAGATTAGTTTGCTTTGATGATTTGAAGCATGAAATGCTTCTAGCTCCTGTTGTCGGCGCACCGCGGGTAGCCTTCGCTCCAGTACACAGGATGAATCGGCGCAGAACCGAAGCAAACTCTGGACGGACGGACGGACGGACGGATTACGAGCCACCGCGGTGGCTGAGTGGTTATGATGATCGGCTGCTGACCCGTAAAACGCGGGTTCAGTCCGGTCCACGACGGTCGAATTTCGGAGGACGCAAAATGCTGGAGGCCCTTGTACTGTGCCATGTTTGTGCACGTCAGAACCCCTGGGGTCGAAATTATCGGGATCCCTCCACTCAGATGTCGCTCATAGTCTCAGTACCTCTGGGACGATAAATCCCGTAAACTATACCATGGATGAATTTCTGCTTAGAGACGACACTGAAGGCCGTTACTGCTAGTTTGTCAACGTCGCGTTGTATTTGACGTCGCGCTGGTATAGTGTTCTTGCTCAGTCATTATCATGACTCCGCATGGTCATGTAATATGTGTCCAGCCATGCGATATGTCCGGTCCAGTGGCCTGATCCGCAATGTCACGTAGACCGTGTATACACTCGGTGGCAAGTTTTATAACAAATGCTGCCAAATGAGGTACTGAGCTCTTTATGTAATCGCGTAATATATTCTTTCTGGAACGCACGAACAGCAACACTCCTAGCGCACGATAATCATGGCCGTGACATACGCGTTTCGAAACGCCTGAAGCACGTGTGGCACTCACTCTCGCGACGCACGGCGTTCTCCGCTCGTCACCCTTACTTTCCCGCCACGTGTGGTATTCGCCGCTCCATCCGCCTGCTTTTTCCCTCTCAAGAGCACATTCTCTTTTTTCGCTCGTTGTTTCTGTCTCTCCGCCTCTGGCGCGGCTTTGCACATTCATTTAATTCCCCTATCTCGTTATTTTTTCTTTGCTGCCTCTTTCCTCATCTACACTCACGGCCGGCCTCACCGATTGTAGATATTTGCCGTCATGGGGCCCTCTCATGCATCAGGCACAAGAAAAAAAAACGAGTGCCTCAATATTGGTATTAACACGCTGCTTCGAAACGGACGCACCATTCAGTTTCGATATCAGTTCATACAGCTTTGTTCAAATCACACCGACCAAGCTATCACCGACTGACCTACTTATAAAACATACGTTCGACCTAAACTGGAATTCGCATCAGCAGTATGGGATCCTCATCAATCTAACCTTTCTATAATCCTTGAAAAAGTTCAAAACCGCGGTATCTATTTTATTTGTGACGACTGTCACTATACTAGCGTGTCCTCTTTAAAATCCAAAGCATCCTTGCCTAACCTTGAAACTAGAAGAAAAATATCTCGACTATGCCTATTCCACAAGTTCTATCATTCACCCTTAGGATGATCTATCATATCAACAGCTCATAGTCCTTAGAGCGAAACAAAACTGCGCGAAGAAGACGGGACAAAAGAAAGGCACGAATACACACACACAAAGCGCGTATTCGTGCTTTTCGTATTCGTGCGTATTCGTATTCGTGCCCTTCTTTTGTCCCGTCTTCTTCGCGCAGTTTTGTTTCGCTCTAACCATGAACCGACTAGTCCAACATCATGTCTTACTTCATAGTCCTTCTAGCCGCAACAACCACATCAAGACCGTATACCCACCCGCTGCAAGAACTAAATCTCATTTCCGTTCTTTTTTTGTCATATCATCTCGGGACTGGAACGATCTGCCGCCGGAAGCCGTACTCATCGTCATCTGCATCGACTTCAAGAAAAAGATTGAGGCCATCCGTATGTAATCAGTAATCTTTATGTATCCTGTAATCTTTTTGTACTCTGCAATCTTTATATAATCTGCATGTAATCCGCCCATCCCTCATGTAATGCCCCACAACCGGGGCCTTTGAGGTAATAAATAAATAAATAAATAAATAAAAACGCAGGCCGTGAATTCAATCAGTGAAGCTCACATTTTCGTGCCGCAGAATTTGCACAGAATTCTGCCCAAAGTATATGTACTAAAAACATTGATACATTCTTGTTCAGCTTACCTTATTTTGTGCACTGGCGGCTTTCAGATGATGTGTTCAACTGCGAACTTTCGGGTCCTTTGTTGTTTCAAGCAATCTCAAAGTTGGAACTGGCTCTCGTAGTGCCCGAGTGACTATTGCAAAAAAGGTGACTTTCCACCTACATTGGTTGCGATTGTGAAGCATTAAGTTGTGTAAATTCGGAACGTTATAGTTGGCTTGTACTCTCGGCTTCCGTATTTCGGGCCAGAAGTCATTCATTTTTTATCCGACGTAATGGGGGAGATGTCGCCTAGGTTCCCCAAAGGTGAGCCTATTTTTAGCAGTGGTTTTATTCATCCAGGTGTAAACTCGTTGAAATGATTGGCTACAACCTCTCACTTAAATCTTCTTCACTTAACGCGACATGGTCTGTAAGCTTATACTGGAGAATTCTATCTTGCAACTTGTGCTTAGAAAGTACCCAGATGGATCTTGCATCCATATGCGGCCATAACTTCGTATAGTGTTCGATTTCGCTGCCTCGCCCTGATGTCACGAAAAAAAAAACGTATTCTCATTTGCGCAGGTGCAAATATAAGGCGAAGAAGTGGATACTGGGCACGTCAAATGACTCTCACATATTTACACACATTGCAGTACTGCGCAGAATTGTAATTTATTCCGTAAAAAAACTAAAAAAAAAACAGTGTAAGCATTTCAAAATAACAATCACAACCAGATTCATTGATCCATCGACTAATCATGAACTGAGTAGATACTTCATAAAAAATGAAAAGCCCTGTGAAACTAATGCATGTGTAGACTGGAGAAATACAATTTCTTCTTTGCTGCACTTAAAATGTTAGAGTTGAAAGAAAAGTGTCTTAATGCTAAAACAGCAATCCGTTCAAATATTGGCGTGTTGTAAAATGCAACATGTGCGCTGACCTCTCTTAAAGCGACCTTCAATGAGGAATCATGGACGATAACCAACTTAATTGTTTTCTAAAATTTTGTTCAGGAGTCGCATGACACATTTTTACTCGTATAACAATTACAGAAATTATGCTTTGGGAGCAACGAACAGATTGAACCATAAGCACAAGCCCCGGTCCTGCAAATGTCAATATAAATTTTTAAAAGGCAACAAGCAATTAGTGATTTACTTTTCTGGCATATTATCTGAGCACTCCCCCGATATCGGACGTATTCTAAGCGACCGGACAACAGCACATAATATTCTCCTTAAAGTCAGGTAGCAATCAAAATGTATAGAAGCCGGTAAAATATCCCTGTACGCGCTTCCATCAGATTATACAAGCACATGTTGCTTTCTCACTCCACGAATAATTTTAATATTAATTACCTGCTCTTCAATAATCAGCACGCCTTCCGACAAACAGGCAAGTCTATTTCCCCTCTCCAAACTTAAAAAGATTTTTGCAATTCTCCGCATATGCTAATACCACTGATGCAATTTGCATAGATATTCTGAAAATTTCTGGCTCCGTGCGCTATTGGCTATAAAAGGCCGGTAACCTTCAGCTTGACTATAAATCAAAAGGACTAAACAATTCGTAATTAAATGTTCTCAGGCAGCGAAACTTGAGTGCAATTGTAACCATCATTCCAAAGTGAGGTCTTACTCAAGAGTCTGCGCATAGCCATAACTTTCGCTGTTTATAATAATACCATAGCCTCTAATTTAGTTTGAGAAGTACGCCTACTTGCTGAAGAGTGCATAACTTAAGGAAAATAGCTAACCTATCAACCTAGTTGTCATCAGATAACACTGGTGCCTCATGTGGCACGTGCAGTTATCCCTAAACTTAAATATTTAAGTTTTCTACCCGCTTTCGAACCACCCCTGAATTTCTGCACAGTAACAACACGACTAGAACAGTTTCGAGTTGAAAATAGCTACAAGCCTACATCCACTCATGTTTAATCTCGAACAAGCACGCAAAGCACATAACAGTGGATAGAAGCAAATTTGTATGCAACGTGCACCTTGACAAGATCGCGCAAAAGTCTATTACCCTGACAACCATTAAAATTAAATATCGAACACGCACACAGAGCACATAACAGTGGATAAAAGCAACTTTGTGGGCAGCACGCACCTTGAAAAGATCCCGGAAAACTCTTTTACCTTCAATACGCTGAATATAATTGGCGTCCGAACGCACTCAAGCATTATGGACTCTACATTTCAGAACAAGAGAATGGATGGAAAAGCGCTCTTAATACTTCACGTAGGCTCCAGCGTCCTGTGAAGTGTTGCTTACTTTTGTAACGGGTAAGGAAATATATTATTAACCACCTTCAAGAAGCAACAACCACGAACTAGGAACTACAAGCATAGCCTCCTACAGGGAAAGAAGCTTCACGCATGAATTTCCGAAGTGATCGTCCACAATGCAACAATGCATCAGACCGGTGAAGACAAAGCAATAACACAAAGAAAATGAAAAGTATTAGCGAAAAAGTATTTGAGCATCCCTCCGCCATTACGACCCCTAGTGTCTATAACCTCGCACTACGAAATGTTTCATGTGTGAGCAAGAGGCTCAACTACTACTGTCAAAAATTGTGGAGCTAAAACCAGGTACCATGTCACTGGATTCCTCGTTCAATCAGCCAGCACTTTATTTGAATTCCGGGGTATCATTATGAGAACTACAAGGCAAGGATCAGAAGCAGACCCTATTGCATGCGTAATCTGACATCTTTTGATAGCAAGACGTATGTGCAGGCCTGAGAAATTCTGTTGAAAAAATTGGCAGTCGTTTAGCTCTGCTTAAATTTGGAGGATTGCGAAAGCAACGAGGAGAGAGAGAGAGGTGATGGAGAGCGCCGGCAGCGGCGGCGGCCCCGGCATGCTATATAGCTATGCGCAGCTACTGAGCATGTGCAACTGGCCAGCGTGGCGGCGGCACCTCTGAGTCACCCGCGCAGCGACGGCGGCGGCGCGCCAGCTGTGTGCTGTGTGCCGTCACTGCTCCTCGCGCATGTGCAGTTGGCCTTTCTTCAGCTCCGCTAAATGGCTCGGCGACTCGCGTAGTGTTGCTTTCGCAACAAAAAAATTCGCCTCCTGTCGCAGCATCATGATTGATTGTTTTTATTTTGCAGTCATCATTTCCCTGGCAGGCTTGGGCGCCTCGGATATGGCCCATTGACATCCACGCCGAAGCCTGGAGGAACGCGGCGCGTAGTGTCCAGGCACATACCAAAGTACAGCCGGCCTCTCTCGGGAAGACACGTACAGCCCAGCCGGCAGTCTCGTCCTCTTAGCGCAAGTCTGCACTGTTTCGGCATGAGAAACGTCGATTAATGCGCTACAGGCTTTCAAGATCAGCTACGACCTGCAGGTCGTAACTATAACGAGTAACGCTTTAAGCAGGGGCGCGCGAATGTCATAAACTTTGAGTAGGAACTGAACGCATACATATGGCTTCAAATACAGAATATTCAAGGTCTGAGCCTAGAATTAACTGGACCTTATTAATAAACTAGCGGCGCTCATGTACCTGTATCTATTCGCATCTCACTTCTATCCACAGATTCCCGTCATAACAGCATTGGCTTCCTTGTTACCCTGTTCTAACACAAAGTAGCAAGGAATTAATGACACCTCGGGAGGATCTATGCGCATTTTTCTATATAAACATCCCTCTCTCATCTTTGCACAAATAAATTTTCCGGGTATTTTTTCGCATGAAATCGATAACTTAAGTGGAAAGTGCGAGACTGGTTAAAGATCGGGAACACTGAGCTTTGCATCAGAAGAACGTCAAGGAAAAGTTCTACTAGTACCCTGCTGGCACAAAATTCTTGACCAGGAAATCCAGGTCCTCCGTAACCAGCCCTGAAATGCAACCACACCGAAATTATCCCACAGAACGAAGTTTTAGGCCAGTAAAACTTACAAGTACGCGATTTATTTATAGGCAATTAAGAAAAAAAGAAATATTGAAAAAAGATTCAGTGTGAGGTATATTAGCTGCGATCGCTTACAGTTCTTATGATGCACAAACCTCAGGGATAGGCTGCTATTCTTCACAGACCCTCGTTTTTAGTCTCGGTGGTTGTACCCATGCTTTCAATGCATCGGCAGGAATCTTTCAGTTTTAGACCACGTCTTTCGCGTGCATCGATCGGCCTTTGGTTGACTCCAAAGTCTGTTCTCAGTTTTTTACTGCGTCATCTCTTCCTCCAGGCCTCGTCCTCATGAAAACCCGCGTCCATGAGTGCTTACCGTTTCTGCTCTTAATAGCAGGCGTGATGCTGGGCTGCCGGGCTAAGGCATCATGTGATTCGTTCGTTGTAAGTCAGCCGACTAAGCTTGCGCTCCGTGCCATCCGCGCTGCACATCCCAACGAAACGTTGTCTTTAATCCTACATGTCATTGGCTGCTTCCGGGACAGAAATTTTGCATGTGTTTGCGTCGCCGCAGGCAGCGCTCTTTCCTGCTCACTAGCCGGTGAGTAGCTCGCCTTATCTGACCAAAGTCGCACTGAAGGCTGTCGGTGTAAATCCTGCAGGATTAATTTTCATGATTAATTTTCATGCTCCATAATCCGAGCGGTAGACTTGCAAGCAGGTAATAGCAGCATTCGGTTGATAACAGGAAAATCTATGTGACACTCTCACACTTATCCCCTTTCACAACCTCCACTGAGCTTATCGGTAAATAGAACGTCTAGATAGGTAGACAGAACTATTATTCATTCCGTGTGTTGCACAAAACAGTATTAATCGGACATATCAAAGGTTGACGCGGCTTGAGCGGGAGCGCCTATCTGAGGCGGAAGGTGTTTCTGATAAGAACATATAACTAAGCAAGCACGTTGTAGGAAACCTATCACAGTGAGTGTTTCAAGCACCGGAAACTACCGAAGCAAATATTTATTGAATAAAAGAACACACGAAAGAAAAAAAGTTACAGGAGTCTCAATGTTACAATGATAGGACATAAAGCAAGTAGTGATGTAGAGATCTGAAATGTTGGTTTAAGAATTCCGCCAAAAAATTTGTGCCTTGCCATCCTAATAATGGGTCAGAGTGACGCGAGCCATCTAATGAACATAGGAGATGAGCTGTAGGGCTTGCAATTAAGAGAAAGAAGCGCATTCTGGAGAAACGTTTATACGTAGCGAGAGAAGCGCAGTACAGTCAGCGTTCATTTGACGCAGGTGGACCGCTATTAACACAGAGCAAAACAGAAGCTATAGTAAATTCCCCAAGCCCGAATGACGGTAATCAAATTTTGAACTATTTTGGACTCAATATCTACCGTTGCATTCTGCCTAAACCCTCAATAATAGGCTGTCTCTTGATTGTCCTACTGGCAAAAAAGAATCTCAATGGAAGTGTATCAGTGTACGCAGAAAACGTTCAGAGGAAGACTGGATTTGCGTACTGCGCGAGCTCTCCAAACACTCAGTTCAATGAAAGGTTTTTAGTTCTGACGTTTCACTGAGGGGAATTTGGGCTGATCTTGCAAACAGAAATTAAAGATGCGATTATCCATTTTCCTTTGCTTCCAGAAGGCTTTTTTCAGTTAAATAGAGTAAGAGTTAGCTTGACAAACGTGCACTTGAAATTTTTAGTGATTAGAAATTTGGTCAGCGGTTCTCCGTCCAAGGAGGCGCAAGCCAAAGAGCCTTTCTCCAAGCGTTACACCCCGGAGAAGCCGAGCACTTGGCCGGACTAAACGCTGTACACATTAAATCGGTAGACACGCGGCGGCTCTGAGCATATGACATCATACCTCCAGCATGCTACACAGATGCTCAAACCCACTAGACCAGAGCTGCGTTCAAATAAAGAGCCATTTTCATGCTTTATTGCATGTGGCGGATTATGGACTTCGAAGCCTCAACGGTCTGCGGAAGAAATGCTTTTCCGAAACATCACATTGTTGAAAAGCCGAGCATTAGTGGAATGAAAGGTTTTAGCCATTATAAAACCGGAGGAAAATGGTAGCAGTGGTGACTGCATTCTCCACCTACAGGGTGCGAGAATGACGCCCAAAGCACTAGGCCGGGCTTAAGCTGAAAATAGAGCCACAGCCGGACAACACCACACCTGGCAGATTTGGAGCTGACTGATTTCGAAACAGTTGAATAGAAGGTGGGAGTACGCCGATGACATTTTTTCAAGCATCGCACTCTTGAAAAGGCAAGCATCAGGGCGGAGGAATGCTTGAAGCCATTACAAAACTAATGGATAACATGCGGCGCTGGAGATCGATCCCCGTACGTCTCGATTGCGAATCGAATCCTCCCACCACTAGAGCGCCGTTCCAGTGAACCCAATCTGAGATAACCTCACTCAAATTTATTAAAGTAGTTTTAGCGACCTTACCTAATTTCAGCAAGGTTATCATGGCAACGACGTTAAAAGGAAAACACCCTGCTTCTGCAGCCGCGCAGAAAAGCTTCCGTTTATTTCATAGTTATGGGATCTACTGTGTGCGGCTATGTAGGCATTATGCACACTAATGAAAGATTACTTACTCGACAAGGACTGTACACAGCAGTAGAAAAAGCGAGCACAGTATGCGACTGTTCATCTCCCTAAGCACTGCAATTCCAGAACCACGAACGACGGTGCGAAAATTTAGGGCTTAAACCGTCGTACTAAAAAAATTTGAAGAAAAAAATTGAAGGAAAAAATTTTCCTTCAATATTAAGGCCTCAGAATAGCGAACTGAGCTTCATTTGGGCGAAAAAAAATGTACTTAGTGACTGCTCGGATCTTTCATTGGTGGATTTTAAAGTTGTGATGAGTTGACTGAAATTTATTCACATTAGGTGTGCCTGTTTTCCATAGCACTACGCTAATAGGCTGATAATGCGAATAAGGTCGAAATGTTCAGCACAGTCCACTTTCTATAAGAAGAGTGTTAGGCAGAGATCTCTTCATTTATTGGCAAACTGAATTAATAAGGTATACTAACTGTGGGATTGCTCTCAAATGTTTGTTAATTTATGAATCTACAACAGCAGTATTGGCGTTTGTTTCCTTCTTAGGTACCAAAGTCAGCCCTCAAACGTGTTGAAAATAGCTGACATCTACAAAGTTGAAGAGCGCGCCAAGTGATGGAGAGGGAAAAGGCTCTTCTGTCGAAGATTAGCAGGGCTTTGAAAGCATTCCGTGCATTACAGTGTGTACGAAATTCAGGGAAGCGTTATAATGTTTTTTTTAAAAACAAAGGTTAAAGAATGTCGAAAATAGAGGGAAGCACGAAAAAAAAACTGCGGCCTTGAAAGCAAAAATTGGACCATCCACATTATTTCCTGTCCAAAACGAAAGAACGAGCGGAAGGAAATACGGCCATCTCAGTTGTCCTGGGGCTAGGATCCCTCGAAGGTTCTTGTTAGCTTTCTGAGCGCTGTCTAGTCGAGAAATAGGGAAATAAAATATACTTTTATTCTGAGAAGGTAACCGAGAGCTTTGAGCAAGGGGCAAGAAAAATGAAAGATGATCCGAATGCATCCCGTAGAGAAACTGTGTATTAATTTGTAATTTTACAATCCCTCAACAGTTCCCCATTTTGCAATTTTTCTTTCAATCAAACAACATCCTGTGTGCCAAAAATTAGCAAAACCGTAACTGTATTCATAACACGATAAGTTTTCTTGGCGGGAAGGAGCTGTTTGCAAACAGCTGCAGGACACTTCCCTTAGTGAGGAGCCGCCAAAAAATATCGATTATTTAGAGTACTTTTAGTCATAATTAGACAGAAATTCCATGCTCTTGTGGCGCCTTTAAAGCACTTACGACTCTAATTTTCTTTCAAAACATGCGTTAGACATCACAGTACATAGACCACCACACGGAAAATCGACTACGACCGCTAGATGAGTTATAACAGAACTTTTTCTCTCGTACTGCTTGGGTTTCATCAGCAAAACAACGGCTGCGACGTGTAGTTGACATCAAGGTCACGTGAGACACGAAAAAACGTGCAATATGAACGCAAATACCTATTATAATTCTCTGAAACACTCAAACCATCGTGCTTAAAGAGCTGAAAGAACAACAAGCGACGTATCAGCAGTTATATCGCCGTTCTTTTCGGGCCTCATGTGACCTGAGTGTCAACTACACGTCACAGCCATCGCTCGGTTTATGACAGCGAAACAGCTTCGCGAAGAAATTTAATTATGAATTATTTAACTAACTTAGGCGATTAGCATTAAGTTGTCTATTTATTGTAATGTTTAACGCATCATTTGTGAGAAACGACGGAAGCGAAAATTTGGTGTCTATAGTCCTTCAAGAGAAAACCTGTAATAATTTGCTCCAGCAATTTGATCAAGGCGTCCGATTTGAACACGGTAATTTTAGCGCATCGAAGTCAACATTATCTCTGTAGGACTAATACTTCTGAACTAATCACCTTTCGATTTAGCAGCAGGTGCCACGCCTGATGCTTCCCCAATGATTCACAGAAGAGAATTTGCTCAAACACATGCTTCTATGCGCCTGGCCTGCGATACGAGGGAGGCAACTACCCTACGACGATGAAAAGAAACTAGCTGTTTTAATCGAGGAACTAACACGCATATTAATATTGCCTATGGTGTTGCCGTATAATTTCAATATTTAAATCATGGCATGTTGTTTTCCAGTACATCTGGAGCAGCGTTTAAGCTTGCTCGTAAGTGACAGCTGGTGCCTTTTTTTAGCTAGTTCTCTGAAGGGAGGAGGAGGAAGAATTCGAGGAGGAAAGGAGGGGAGCTTCCATTGACCCTTCACTACTTGCACCGCGACACATTATTTCTGAAACATAGCACAAAACAACTCTTAAATTACATTTTAATTCAAAATTAGTTCTATTATTTTGTAATCATGTGGGGAGAATTCCTTTGTATTGCATATTATTCCATGTTCTAGGCGCGCTCAGGGGTGAAGTGCGCACAAAATGCCTTTCGTTTTGTAGTTGGCGCAATGTTTCGCGCCTTTTAAAAAACTTCTTTTGTCTAGGGAATGACAACTTTCAAAATTTGCCGCAAAATGTAATGGCGCGGTCTGCAGTGATATCTAAAATAGACCAAAAGGGATGAATATTCATGTCATAACGTGTATTCGGCAGTGCATACAAAACATTTGTTTTTACAGTTCTCCAAGAAATGTGAGGTGCGACATGCGCAGTGACAAAACAGCCTCGGGCTCTGCGCCCTGCGACGTCGGGAATGCATCCGCGATTAGCCCGAATATAATATACAAGCAGGGTAACTAACGCCCCGTGTAGAGGTCGAAGCCCTCTATCGGTGCCAACCAACACATTGGGACCTTGGGGAGTTACTTTTGAGAAACTCACTAATAGCAGGTCGTAAAATAAAGAAAACAAGACTCCAAATAAATGCCTGCAACCTAGAAACCAGCATACCAGAGATGTGAAATCTGGTTCAAAAATACTTGTTCTGCTAAGATAAACAGTTTCAGCCTATTTATTTCAGGGAATGCTTTAAAAGACCATGCTTTCGCAGAAGTCTCTTTCTGAATATTGCATCAATTTTTATTTTCAAATTATAAATATTTATTTTTTAGCCAGAAACTGCTTTTCTCAGATGGCTATGCTTGTGCATTTTATTCCAAGCCTAAAGCGACCTAAGAGATGACAAAATTATGGAACGTGAAAGCCCATCCCTCGAATCAAACTCGAACATGTGGCGGCAACTTTGCAGTTTGTATGCCATCGACATTTTTCTGAGAAGATGCAAGTGCATTCTTAAATTTTCATCAAGCTGTTTTTATTACAGGCTGAGCCTCTAGTTCTGCAGAGAAGGTCGTGTTTCCGTCAGTATATAAGCTTTCGATTTGCTTGAGAGCCCTACTTGTGCCATATCGTCTCTTTTGATCGATGTGCCACGGACGTCACTTTTCCACAGCATAGAGCGGCCAGATTTTGAACCCAAAAGTTGAAAGGATTTTCCTTGAATATTTGCAAGACTACCGCAAATAGTTTGCCTAGGTGGACGCTATCTATGAACGGGTTGCTAACCTGCAAAAAAATAGTAAGTCCGTTTAATTGTTAGGGCAGGAGCAGCCGACCGAAGAAATTGGCTATCAAATACCCATCTGAGGATGTCGAGGAGAGAAGAGCAGGGAAATGAGGAGCTCGTTATGACACACATACGAAGGAAGCCAAGAGTCACCGAAATGAGGGAGGGTGTAGAGAATATTTGTTTTTTTTACCATTTCTTGCAGTGTAAATGGGGAAATAAATGGTTTGATTATTTTCTCACTTGAAGGTATCTGATTAGAATGTACGAGAAAAAACAACCACTTGCCGTTGATGGGATTCGAACCAAGGACAAGATTGTTGGTCAGTATCCCACCGGCGGTAAGTGGTTGTTTTTTGTGCGAAATCCCTATTTCACCAGCAATTCTGAAAGAAGCCTCTCAGGTACCCGCACAGATAAAATAAATATTACTGCGACTGGGTTTAGAACCCATGGTGGCCCGAACAGATGAGCTTTGATGGCTACTGCACGAGAACGCTACGCTAACGCCGTTTTTTTTCTAAACATGATATATATTGCAGTGAAGCATTGCTCTAAGTAAATAAACTATGTACAAAGCATGAAGAAAATCATCGAAAATAAACACAATGCATAGTAAGCAACACCGAAACCAAGCACGAGAGAAACACAACACAGGGCACATCAATAGGAATGGTTGCCACTCCGGTTAAAACTCGGTCTTGCCAGGCAATTCGTTTAGAGGAAAAGCACCGCCGCGGTGGCTCAGTGGTTACGGCGCTCGGCTCCTGGCCCGAAAGACGAGGCTTCGATCCCGGCCGCGGCCGCTGAATTTCCGTAACGGCGAAATTCTAGAGGACCGTGTACTGTGCGATGTCAGTGCACGTTAAAGAACCCCAGGCAGCCGAAATTTCCGGAGCCCTTCACTACGGCGTCCCTCATAGCCTGAGGTGCTTTGGGACGTTAAACTCTAAGAAACCAACAAACCAAACTGTAAAGGAAGAGCCATTCTGCTGAACTGCACTTTGAATAAATAGTTTACAATGTCGGCGCTCCAGTTCTGTGGGGAGGTGGCTGACACCTTCCACATGGTTTGGGCGTGTCAATCAAACCCATCTATCCCCCCCAACCCCAACCCCACCAGAGAGGACTGGGAGGCAGCCCTGCTCGGCTGTCAGGAGCTAAAGACCCAAAAGGCCTTAGTTCATCGGACGCGGGCGGCGCTGCTTGCCAATGGGGCCCCGGAATTGGGGCTCCACCTAGTATTGTTAGGGAAAAGGGCCAATAGGGCCTACCCCAATCACCTCTCTGTAAGTATTTATTGCACTATAAATGTTTTTCACCACCACCATCACCGGCGCATCAGGCGCGTTTTCCAGAGGCTGTGCAGTTCAATCAAAAAGAACATGCCTAAAGGTTTACCAACAGATGACAGTGCAGTTAGATATCGTACAGAATGCGGTGTCAACTGAGGTCTTCTTTAGATGTCCGTTGCCGGATATCCGAAAACAGAGCTTTGAAATTGAAGAAACAATGCTCAATCTTTTTTGGACGGTCACGAAGACGGCAATTTGCCGTGGACACACAATAAGCAAGAAACACAAATTAAAAGCAACTACAAAGGGATAACAGAAATTACCCATAGAAGCAAACGGTAGTCTCGCTTTGCAGGAGTGATACTTCGGCAATAAAAATGAGTAATGAAAACGGGCTTCATCATTTCTTTTGCTTACTTTCTTAGTTGTGCAAGCGGTATCATGAGCCAACGTTCTCTATCCGGAATTTATTGAAAGCAAAGTTTGCTCGTAAACTTTTTCAAATTATAGCTTTTGCTTCCTTTAATTAGTCCAGTTACTGGGATAAAATTTAAGGTACTCATAGTGCCAGTAGTAAAAATGTGTTCGTAACAAGTACTCGGATTTTCGCGACACGGCTTACTCCTGTCAGTAATGAGCACACAAGCGCTACAGTGCTCGCAGTATACTTAATTGCTTACCACTGTTACATATCGGCAGTGTCGATTTCTTATTTGTTCACTAACTTAAGCCACACTTTACATTAAGTGTATCATTTCGCTGCTGTACAAGATATGTGCTACAAGAGCCTTTTTGTGTAACTTGACGACGGGTGCGCTCAGGACGAGAGGAAATATCTGAAATGCATGGTAAAATTGGTGCGAATAACTATAATACCGATTGTTAAAACCACAGTCAAAGAGGTCTCCACGTAGTCTGCGGGCAGCTTCGGGGACATGGTATGCAATCCCAGAGATTCCGCTCGTGCCAGGAGGCGCAGCCAGTAATCTTAGCGGCCTCCCTCTTACTGGCACTGCCACATTTGGGCACGTTCTTTTCGGGTTCCTGGTCTTTGAGCGTACATGCCATGAAGGGCAGCTGCCTGTCCGGGTCCGAATGGAGGTTGATGGCGCACGCGTGGATCAGTCTCGCCTGGCACTAGGCTTACAAGTGGTGTCATGCGAAGGTGTCGGTGGTGTTCGACCTCGAGATATCCTTTATGCGGGCCCTGCAAAAGGACACCATCTCCTTGATGAGATGGCGGCGCAAGTGGCCGCAGGTTGGTAGGAGGTGCTTTGTAATGAACGAGGCGCTGTTCATGCGGTATGGTTCGTACAGCAGTGCCTCGTTTACCTACGAAGGCAACAAATGGTTCTTATATAAAAAACGAGAAGCTTTACATCTTTTGAAATCGATAAAGAAATGTTAGCGAAGATCGCACCACCAAAATGCGGTTGTTCTGATAACACTTTTCATCCTGAGAAAACGCTTCTTCTTAGCGTTCGCATCTGCCTGAATTAAAGGGGTAGACACACCAAATTTTAATTGTGCGTTCTTTCTTTCGGGTGATACGAGAGATAACGAAAAATAAACCGCCACAAATAATTTGTACGCTCTCGATAGAGAATTCAAAATTGAATTTTCCTCTCGAGAATTTCCGGCTTTTTTTTATGGCCAAATGATCCCTATGACGTCAAATACAGCAGATGGCGTGCCTAGGAGGAGAAGCTTGTTCATGCCCGGGTGAATCTCTATAGCCTACGCGTAGATCAGGCTCGCCAGGAAACCTCGGCCTGTTTTTGGCGGCGCGAAAAGGTCACTGTGCTGTCCAATGCCAGGTGTTTGCGCAACTGGCCGCGAACGGGGAGCAGCTGCTTGGTGATCATGCAGGAGCTGTATTTGCAGTACGGTGCGTGCACCGCCGTCAGATTCACCTTCGAGGGGAGGAAATGACGCTCTTTGCCATCGATATGTAGCAGTGCCGCTTTTTAAGCTCATTACAAAGCAGTGACGAAAATGGCACTAGCGAAATCTAGTTGCTTCCTTAATACTTTCATTCCCCAGCAACTTTAAATCATCAAGTGGAATTCTACCGAGACCGGTAATAAAATTAGGATCGGTTTTTTCTTTCAAGTTTTTCGGTTTTGGTTTCATGAGCCTAATGGTACCTATGGCGCGAAAGTTTAGTTCACGTCATGCGATGCATTCAAAACAGGTTTATTTTACCCGCTTCTTTAATCGTTGTTATTCCGATTTCTGAAATTTGTTGGTGTAAAGGTTGAAGTGCAACAAAACGACGCCATTGTCATCACTGTCAGCCTGACTACGTCCACTGCAGATAAAGGCCTCATCCATACCTCCCCAAATAACCCTGTCCTATGACAGCTTCGGCCATTGTATCCCCACAAACGTCTTAATCTAATGCGCGCACCTAACGTTCTGCCGTTTCCGGCTACGCTTGCCGTCTCTTGTAATTCACTCCGTTACCCCTTAAGACCAATGGTTATCTTTCCTTCGCATTACACGCCATGTCCGAGCCCATTTCTTCCTCTTCATTTCGACTAGGATGTCTTTAACCCGCGTTTGTTGCCACACCCACTCTGCCGGCTTCCGGTCTCAGTGTTACACCTATGACTTTTCTTTCCATTGTTCGCTGCTTTGTCCTTCACTTTAGCTGAAGTTTTTAAGTATCACCTAATTCCATAGGTCATAGGCTAATTCCGCGAGGCGATCCAAGTATATTAGGAAGCTTTGCACGACTATAAATAAGAAAATAGTAGACAAAAAATTTGGCATCCATAGAACTTTATGTTCACACATAATGGGCTGGTCACATCGATAGATCTTAGGGTGGTAATTTGCGTGCGGCAGGTAAGTAAAATAAATAAAGGGTTTAGAAAAATGGACGATTGGCATATATGCTAGAAGCAAAACGATGCAAAACGGATAATTGGCCAGACTATTAATTTATAATCCTTAAAGTGCAAAATATTTAGCTTTTCATTCCTTTCGTGAAATCTTGTAATTGTGCTTAGCTTTTCAATCAACACAGACGTGATTTCCGTTGCAATATTTTAGTTTTGGTTATGCATTTTAATCATGTTCTCTTCACTTTTCGTGGCTCCGATACTGGCAATGAACGGAACGCAACATCGCGTCGAAAAGCATGCGTTTGATTGTTGTGGTCTGCAATATTGCAACTACGTCCCTCCTGAAGGAATTGACATCGTGTTGCCACCTCTTCTCGCTCCTTTCAGCCAAGACCAGCTAGTTTAGCCTGCTTTTCCTACAGACTGCCGCAGCCTCGTTAAGCCGACGTCAAACTCCAAACTGCGGAAAGCGATGCAGATAGAAATCGCGACTCTCTAAAAAAGCGACCATGAGCGGGGTGAATTGTGATAGGAACGGTCTACTGGACACGGCCTGCCAATATTGGCTCAATTAACGTAGTGGCCTGGTGACGAGTTGAGAAATTTTCCACGTTAACCCGAATGAGAGACGAGCTGATATTTCGCCTCGCGGAATACGTCGTTTTCGCAGTCCACAAAGAATTTACAGCTATGAAGCTTGTGGGCAATTCCTCTGCGCGGGGACGCACAGGCAGTCACTCGAGGCAGGACTTTGTACAAAGGGTTTATTCTCACATCAGGGGGGCCGGTCGTCGTCGTGGCAGCTGGTTCAGGTGGTCCGTTTGCAGGGCTGGTCCGAGAGCGAGAGACGCGAGCCTTCCCGGTCTCGCCTAGGCTTTCTCCCAGCCTCGCTCCCCCCGCCCCCCCACTCGGGAAGAAGGTGTCCGAGGCTACCCGCGGTGAGCGGCGCGAGATTTGACTTGCCCGCGAGCAGACCCTACATCTCCCCCCCCCCCCCCTCAAACGTCCGTCCCGGGGTCCGCCAGTAGGCGTTCGATGACCTCCGGGTCCGGGTCCATAGAGTCGTAGCAGGGGCGAGGGGTGCTCGCCGGGGGGCCGCTCACCGCTGGCTGGACGGGCTCCTCACGAGCCGCCTGGGGGAGCGAGGCGCCTGGCTCCGCTGGGGGCCCTGCCGGCAGCGCCCTCCAAAGCTCCCCGGCCGCCGGGGACAGCAGGTCTGGGCGGCTGGACTGGAGGATGCGGAGGGCCGCCTCCTCCGGGCTGCCCATCTGCAGTGGCGCAGCGGGGGAAGGTGCTGCAGCCGCCAAGGACTTCTCCGCTGCCTCCTTGCGTGCTTTATGCAACCCACCGGCCTCGTGGCGGAGCCGGTGCACGACAAGTGTGCCGCAGAGCGAGCACAGGCCGGCCCGCTCCTCGTCGTTGTACAAGCGGCCGATGGCTCCTGGGCTGCTCGGCGGCCGAAGCGCCGGCTGGGCGCTGAGGGGTGCCCTGCGCTTAGTGATCCCTGGCGCCCTTGCGTTGGCCTGCACCACTGGGAGGGGCTCTCCAGTGGTTAGGCACGTGGTTAGGCTGGCGGCGGGGGCCACCGCGGCCGTGGAACCTGCGCCACTCGCGCGGCTACTGCCGCCAGCCGGGTGGCGCGCCTTGATGGCGGCCACCGTTCGACGGTGGTCTGCCTTGCCTTCTGGAGTCCGAGCCACGGGCGTCGGTCCGCTGGAGCTTCCTAGAAGACATACTGAGAGGGCGAGAGCATTTTAAATTGAATTCAGCGCAAAAATACAGACAAGGGACAAAGAGAGCATTGCGAGTGATAATTGATCGAGAGACACGGGTGCTACCTGGTCCTCAGGTTGTAGCGTCGGTTGCGAACCGCACCGCTACCTGCTCGTCCTCCCGGGGGTGAGATCGCCGCATCGCGCTGATTTTCCACCGCTTCGCAGCCATCGTCCTTGCGAAGGTGGAAAGCCTTCAAATCAGCGACATGCACCGGACCGGCGGTTTCGCCGTTTGTCAACAACCGCAACTGGTAGGTGAGCGGCGTAGTCCTTGCCGTAACTTCGTACGGCCCAGCCCACTTGTGCGCTAGCGACGCGGCGAAACCGCGCGCTGCGTTACTAAGTGGGTGCGTTCTCTTGAGTACTAAGTCGCCCGTGTTGAAAACGACGTGACGGCGACCTTTGTTGTACTGATCCGCCTGCTCCATGCGCGCGACATCGAGGTTTTCGCGGGCTGCGCGCTGCGCTGCCTCCAAGCGCTCCCGGAGCCTTGCCGCGTACTGCGAAAGCGGAGGGGGCGTAGGCCCCGCCGCGTCGAGTAGGGCATTCTCTAGCGGAAAAGCGATCTCTCTCCCAAAATTCAAGTAAGCGGGTGTAATACCCACTGACCTGTTCACGGTTGTCCTTGTAGCGAACGCCAGTTCGGACAGCCGCGCGTCCCAATCTCTGTGCTGCTCGGTCGTCGCGACCAGCATGCTCTTCAGATTTCGATTCACCCGCTCGGTTATGTTGCTCTGAGCGTGGTAGGGACTCGTTCTCCTGTGGCGGATTTGAAGCGCCCGACAAGAGTCTACAAAGACTTTGCTTGTGAAATACGAAGCATTGTCTGTAATCAGGTCGGAAGGGAAACCGAAACGAGTGAAAGTCTCCAACAGTTTTTCCCAAATTCGTTCCGACACAAGCTTCCTAAGGGGGAAAACCTCAACCCACTTGGAATAGTGGTCCGTTATTACCAGGATGAATTGGTTTCCGCGCGCGGACCGAGGGAGGGGTCCCATGATATCGCACGCGACCACTTGCCACGGGTAGTTGCTAACTACCGCACTTCATCATGCCAGCGGGCTTGCCCGCCAGGGGCTTGGCTACCTGGCATACCGGGCAGGTACGGGCGTATCCCAGCACATCCTTTCTCATGCCTGGCCAGGTCGCGACACGGCATAACTTGTCGTAAGTCTTACTGCCGCTGCCATGGCCTGCCAGCGCTGAGTCATGGAAGTACTGCAGGAACCGTTTCCGCAACCTTCTCGGGACCACGACTCGGAAAGGGGATGCTATCGCCTCTTCCTCGTCAAGTTGGGGGATGTAGCGGAGCAGCAAGCCATCATCGCCCAGCAGATACGCGTCGTACTTGCCCTCAGCGTTCCCGGTGCAAGCTGCGCTGCTCGCAAGCTCTTTCAGCACCCGCTGGCAAAGACCGTCTGCTTTCTGGGCCTCGATCAGCTCTTCTCTACTGACCGCTACTCCCCAAGACAGATTTCTTTCTGCCTCGCTCCTAGGCAGGCGAGCGGTCGCCGCCACGAGCTGCTGTGTTTCCCTTCCGTCACAGCACCGTGCGGGACCTTTGTCCGTCTCCTCTCTCTCCAAACCGGGCGCGACACTCCCGTCCGCCCTCTCCTCCTCTCCAACAGCGGTGACGCCGCTTTTTACAAAGCTGGGCTGCGCCTCTGAAGCGCTTTCGCCAGCATTCCATGGTGCGCGCGATAAAGCATCGGCCACCTTGTTCAAGCTGCCCCGGCGGTACTCGATGGCGTACGCGTAACGTTGCAACGTCAGCGCCCATCTCGCGAGTCTGCCTGCGGGGTTCTTGAGCCTCTTTATCCAAGACAATGCCTGATGATCTGTCTGCACGGTGAAGACCGCTCCGTCTAGGTACATGTCGAACTTCGACAATGCGAACATGATCGCCAGGCATTCCTTTTCGGTCACGGAGTAATTCCGCTCCGCCGATGTGAGCGTGCGACTAGCGAACGCGACAGGGCGCAGTTTGCCTTCGTGTTCCTGCAACAAAACAGCTCCAACACCGTAGTCACTAGCGTCTGTCTGCAAGACAAACTGCTTGTTCAGGTCGGGGAGGCGCAGACTAGCGGTATTCGCTATCGCGCGAGCCAAGGCAACAAATGCGTCACTCTGTTCCTTGCCCCAGACCCACTTCGAGCCTTTACGCAACAGCAGGTTCAGCGGCCTTGCAAGCTCCGAACAGCGCGGGATGAATTGCCTGTAGAATGCAACCATCCCCAAAAACCTCTGCAAGCTTTTCACATCCATGGGGCAGGGGTAGTTCAGAATTGCCTGCAGTTTGTCATCATTCCGTCTCAGTGTGCCATCATCCACGACAAAGCCCAAGAGGTTCACTCTCTTCGATGCCAACTGCACTTTCTTTGGATTGATGGTTAGACCGGCACGTCTCATTCTATCGAGAACGGAATTCAGGTGAATGAGGTGCTCCTCGAACGACTGTGAGAATATCACAACGTCATCGAGGTACGCCATGGCGTAGTTGAACCTTGCATCGCCCAGCACGATGTCCATCAGTCGCATGAACGTGCTCGGGGCGTTAGACAAACCAAACGGGAGTCGAGTAAATTCGAAGAGCCCGCGGTGGCAGGTGAATGCGGTTTTCTCAATGTCACCTTCGGCCACCTCAATCTGCAGGTACCCTCTGCTTGCATCTAGGACTGTGAAGAACCTCGCGTTCCCTAACGCGTACATCACAGCCTCGATCGACTGAAAAGGGTACGCAACCGTAGGCGTCAGTGAGTTGAGCTTACGATAATCAACACACAGCCTGACCGATCCATCTTTCTTCGGTGCTAGAACCACTGGTGACGCCCAGGGACTTTGTGAGGGTCTCACCGCACCGGTGTCAATCATCTCGTCAAGGGCACAGTCGAGAAGCTACCTCTTATGCGCACTTAACGGCCTCGGGTTACACCTGAAAGGGCGCGTATCACCCGTCTGAATCTCGTGCTGAAGCAGGTCGGTTCTGCCCGGTTTCTCCGTGAAGCAATCCGAAAACGGGAGTAAAGTTTCCGCGAGCCTTCGGCGCTGACTACTGGGTCCTGAGAAAGACGCAATAATCGCTTCTAACGGGCCACCGTCTCTCAGCATCTCGAGGGAGCTCACCTGCCTTTCTGTCGCACAGGTGTGGACACCCACCTTTTGTGCAGGACAGCCGGGCAAGGATGCGCTTTCGAAGGGAATGAGGGGGGCGAGCTGGCTGTAACGATAGCCATTCTCCCCCATGTCGAGCACAATGCCTTCGCTCGAGAGAAAATCCCTTCCCAGAATTACTGGTATCGACAAGCCAGGCAGATAGACGAAGCGATGTCTCCGCTTTCTGCCGTCAAAGCGCATCGTAAGACGCACCGCTCCCTTTGCCTTTGCCGCCCCAGCTGCTAAGCTTAACGGGGTTTGGGCCGGTCTGACACGGATGTTACCTATCCGGCAGGCCTCGTACACCTCGTCACCGACCAGTGACAGCGTTGAGGCCGTGTCTACGAGTGCAGAGTGGCATCGACCCGCTAACTGCACTAGCATAAAAGGGCTTGAGCGCGGAACGACTCCCTGAGCTCTACAGGCGAGCGGGACAAAGGCCTCCCCGTCGCCGGCGCGGGAGTTCTTTTCCTGACTAGCGCCTTGACAACCATGAAATTCTCCCGCTGACGGTGAAAGGCCGCTGCCACCAGACATCACCGCCAGCGCCTGGCGTTTCCCTGCATACGCCTAGCTTGGCATTCGCGTGCCACGTGGCCGGGCTGGTTGCAATTCCAGCAAAGCCGGTCGTTCACCCGCCGCGTGGACGGAGGACCCCTCGTTCCACGAAGCGGTTGGGGACGACTCTCCCCTTTCTCCGCGCATTCCTGACGCTCGCTCGGCGCGTGGCCTGTGAGGCCGGCACGACGCCGCTGCTCGAATGCGTACGGGTCAAGCGCGCGAGGGACAACAGGGGGTTCCGCCTGCCTTTCCACGGCCATTACCTCGGCGCGCCGAGCCCTCATCGCGCATTCTCGGCCTCCATCCCATGCGCATCCCGGTTCTAGCGATTCGGCCGGCCTGGGGGGCGGCTGGTAGCTCAGTTCGGCGAGTAAATCCGCCTGCACGGTCTTGGCCTCCTGCGCTAGGGCCTCGAGGTTTGTAAAACTGCGGCCCCGCAGATACGGCTTGAAGCGTGGATGGCACTGCCTGATCACACGCGCAACCTGATCTCGGTCGGTTGCCGTCGGATCTGCCCTCTTGTACAGCTCTTGCATTGCGCGTACGTACTCGAGGAGGCTTTCCTCTGGGTGTTGGGTGCGCAACGCGAGCTCCTCCATCATCCGGCGCTCATAATCAGGCGGCAAGAACTCGGCGCGGAAACGGTCTTTGAAGTCCGCCATCGACTGGAAAGTCGGCTGGCAGCGCCTCCATCGCGCCGCGCTCTCGACGAGTGCTACAGGCAGGACCTGCCCTAGCATTACGTCATCTGGGGCGCCCAGAGCCGTCTGGTAGTCCTCGAGTTGTTGTAGAAACTCGTGGACTGATTTCGCGTCCGTGTACCCGGAAAAGGAGGGGACCTCCATATTTATCCGCGGGCGCGATGTTGTCGCCGATGCTACCGATGCTGCGGCCTGGCTGGCGCCAGCCACCGAACCGAGCTGACGGGCTAATGCGGCAAACATCTCAGTCACCTGCCCCATTACGGCCGCCGCGTCGGCCGTCTCACTACCGGCTGCCCCGCCATCCAAAGCCGTGGCTGAAACATCCTTTCTGGGAGGCATAGTTCGCGCTAACTGTCCGGCCGCACCGGCTAACTGCTCATGGAAACAAGAACATTCACATACACAACAATCTATCTACAAACACGCGGAAATACACAACACAAAACGCCCGAAAACTACATAAATAACACAAAACCCCTAACAAATTTACAACACTACACAAGTCGCTACCCCGCGAACATTCCGCCTGACCCGCTCCTTAACCCTATCGGTCCGGCGTGGCCCCGAACAAAGAGGGCCTGCCACGAGTCTGGCTGCACGTCCCAAAATCGGCAGAGAAATCGTCCACAAGGTGTTAATTTAAAGCCCCACGTTGGGCGCCATTATTTGTGGGCAATTCCTCTGCGCGGGGACGCACAGGCAGTCACTCGAGGCAGGACTTTGTACAAAGGGTTTATTCTCACATCAGGGGGGCCGGTCGTCGTCGTGGCAGCTGGGTCAGGTGGTCCGTTTGCAGGGCTGGTCCGAGAGCGAGAGACGCGAGCCTTCCCGGTCTCGCCTTATAAAGGCTTTCTCCCAGCCTCGCTCCCCCCGCCCCCCCACTCGGGAAGAAGGGGTCCGAGGCTACCCGCGGTGAGCGGCGCGAGATTTGACTTGCCCGCGAGCAGACCCTACAAGCTTCACTGGAAGCCGAAATAGTTACTGTTACTATTTTTTGCAACGCAGCGAAGTCAGGCCGAGAACACTGAGGCATACGAAAAAGACAAGCGTTCTCTGTCTCTGCAAACTACTGGCTTGTTCTGGCAAAGCGAGTCAGGTATTGCTGCTGTTTGCAACAATCACCAGCGGTCATAAATCCCGCCTTATATGCGGAGACGGTGCGGTTCAACCTAAGCACCCTGGAGCGCCGCTACTCTTGATGACGGACCACAGCCGCACGAGTTCGGACCTGTTGTTCGCAGTCCCTTCTGTTGTTTTCTCTGGGCGCATCGCTGTCATTACCCGCCAGTCTTCAGCGGGGCAGACAACCAAGACGTTGAGGAGTGGCTCAGGTTCTATGAGCTCGTCAGCAAACAATAAGGGCGTTGGAATGCTAAAGACCAACAAGGTAATTTTTTGCGTCACACAATTGTGAAATGTGGTTCGCCAATCACGAGGTCTCAGTATCGACTTGGACCACGTTCAAAGCCTAATCAGAGTTTGTCTTAAATCTGCTTGCCTTCCGCTAGCTTCGTGTCGGAGCTAAATCCTAATATCCCAGGCACTGAAGTTTAAGCTTTCATGCACCCATTTCTTTATGGAAGTAGAGTTTATAAGTACTTACAGTTGCACTTTTGTTTTCCCCGGGCCGCTCGCTCCTCTATTCGCCATGTGGTTGAAAAGTATCCGTGAATTGCGGAGAAGCCAACTCCTTCGCATTGTTTAGATCTAGTACGTTGCTGACCGTAAATTTTTTAAACCTACTCTTTCACAAGCTTTGCGGACTTGGACCACCCCACCTAGCGGATGCAGACCGCCTCACATCGAGCTCCCTCCAATCTGCCCCAACTGGCTGGAAATTTTGCTAATCGCCCCAAAATACCTTCCGCATCATCTCCGGTGAGTTCGCAGCTTTCACCCAACACCCATTATTAGAGTATCGGACCTTTTTTCACTACGGAGCGCTCTTTTGAAAATACGAAGCGGCAGACGCCGCGGTAAGACTACCGCCGACGCCGCGTCCGCCACTCCACATTCTATGCAGGCGATGGAAGTCGCCGAAGACGGCGTTGCGCCGGACACCATTCTGGCCTCACCAGAAGCCTTGCCTGCTCCCGCATTGCTAGCCAACATCTCTCCTCTTCAAGACATAGAAGAAGACCCAACCCCAATCACCACCGTTGTGTACGGCCGCCGAACCCGCAAGCTTCCCGAGCCACTCGAAACACAGCACATTTTCGCGGACACCATGTTCGGTTTTCGTCCTCACAAGTCAGCACAGGATATACTTCTGCAGCTCCACCACGATATTTTAGATCCTGTCGAATGTCCCCACAACGACAAGGTGGTCCTGGCCTTGGATCTTAAAGGCGCATTCGACAACGTCAAACATGAAGTAATCCTGGACCACTTCAGTAGCACCAACTGTGGCCACGAAACATTCCATTACATAAGTCAATTCCTCACACACCGCCAAGCCTATATACGCATACAAGATGCGGAACAAGGGCCATACACCATCGGCTCGAGAGGAACACCTCAAGGCCCGGTCCTGTCTCCCCTGCTCTTCAATTTGGCAATGCTTCGCCTTCCCTCCAAATTGTCTTCTCTGTCCGGGATACATCACGCTCTTTATGCGGATGACATTACAATCTGGGCCACGCAAGGCAACCTGGGCCACATGGAGTCCTGCCTGCAAGCAGCGGCGACCCTAGTCGACGACTACGCGGCCTACTGCGGACTCCAGTGCGCCCCAGCTAAATCAGAATTTGTGCACTTACGTCCCTCCCCTCGGGACACAACACCGCTTCGCATCAGTCTCCCCTCGGGACCGATCCGGGAGGCCAAGGAGATCCGCGTCCTTGGCCTCTTCATACACCACCAACGCAGAGTCGACACCACCCTAGCCAAACTTCGCACGGTGGGAGACCAGGTGGGCCGAATGGTCCGCCGGGTCTCCAACAAGCGGGGCGGATTACGAAGCAAGGATGCACTGCGGCTTGCCCATGCTTTCGTAACGAGTAGAATCCTCTACTCAACTCCCTACTTGCACCTGCGCAAACACGATGATGACCAACTGGAGGTCATCGTGCAGAAAGTCATCAAGCGGGCTCTCGATCTCCCGGTCACCACGTCCAACCAGAGACTTCTGGCCTTGGGCGTGGTGAACACATTCCGGGAGCTTCGAGAAGCCCACTTAGTCAACCAATACACGCGTCTTGCACAGACAACGTCCGGTCGCCACCTCTTGGACCGGCTACACATCAAACACGACTACCACATTGAGGAAAGGGAGAGAGTGCCAGAACCCTGGAGACGCGCCCTCCGGGTCCGACCCCTTCCCCGCAACATGTCGGGAGAAGACCATAGCGGTCCTCGCCAGGCGCGCGCGGAAGCGTTGGCGCGATACTACGGTAACCAAGAACATGTGTATTACGTAGACGTTTCCGGCCCACACCACGGGGGGTGGTACACGGCCGCAGTCGTACACAACACAAACACAGTTAACGGGCTCAATTTCAAAGCCTACAGCGCAACACACGCGGAGGAGATTGCCATTGCTCTGGCTCTCACGAATCCCAAGTCAAAACACATCATCACCGACTCGCGAGGGGCCTGTCGGAACTACGAGTTGGGCTGGGCTCCCCCGCTTGTCTGGCGCATACTGGAATATAGATGTCGATCTGAAGATCCAACTCCACGCAACCTGATTTGGGCCTCCGGTCACCAGGGACTCCAGGGAAACAAACACGCCGATCACGCCGCCCGCGCACTCTCTCCCCGGGCTATCTCCCTGTCCTTGGAAGGGTACTCCCAATCAGACAATCTGGCCATTACATTCAAACAAATCACCGATTACTACAAGGAGGAGCACCGGCGCTACCCGGCCCCTTGTAAGGGTCTGGATCGCGCTGACGAGCGCCTCCTCATCAAAATTCTCACTAACACTGTACTGTGCCCGGCGGTGCTTAAACATTTCAATACATCCTTTGATGGCACGTGCCAGTTCTGTGGGGAGGTGGCTGACACCTTCCACATGGTTTGGGCGTGTCAGTCTAACCCATCTATCCCCCCCAACCCCAACCCAACCAGAGAGGTCTGGGAGGCGGCCCTGCTCGGCTGTCAAGACCTATAGAGCCAAAAGGCCTTGGTTCAACGGACGCGGGCGGCGTTTCTTGCCAATGGGGCCCCGGAATAGGGTCTCCACCTAGTACTGTGAGGGGAAAGGGCCAATAGGGTCCTACCCAAATCACCTTTCTGTACAAAATTTAATTGCCCATAAATGTTTTTCACCGCCACCATCCCGAGCCACCCCGTCATGGACACACGCTAATCTCAGTTGGCTTTCACCCACTTGCCTCAATCATAGCTTCGCCGGTGAGTCATATCTTTCACCTGATCACGTCCACCGCCCGCCTCACTAACCATGCGCGCGCGGAAATTACTGTCCACACCCATCTGGACCAAATGCTTCTAATTCTAACGGACTAACTCCAACGGCACTGCGAAACGCCTTCTCGGCATTTCATCAGTCTCCGGCGTCTCAGCGGTATTCGGCGGTTCATTGGATACTAGCTTCTCGTCAGAAGCTGGCGTTTCATCACTCTGTAGCTCGACTCTTCACCATCTAGCCCCGTACGAGCTCAGCCCCGCAAACTCAGCCCGGGGAATATTCCGGATCGACGGCACCGGGCTCACTCACTCCCAACTCTTGGCTGGGATCTCTTCCCGAACCCAAATCATCATCGGGGTACGGATGATGGGGTCCACAAACACCGTCCTGGTTACGTTTCAGGGCCGAACCGTCCCACGAACAATTTATTTTGAACAAATAGCGTACCGCTGCTACCCACACCGCCCCCGGGCATTGTGCTGCCTTCGCTGCCTTCTGTATGGGCACAGACAGTTCCAGTGCCTTTCCACCCAAGCCCTTTGCCCTACCTGTATCACCACCCTTCTCTACCCGAACGCGGCCCATCCCTGTGCCCCATGGTGCCTGCACTGTCAAAAGGACCATGTCACCTTCGCCGACACCTGCCCTGTCCGCAAGCAGCAGGACCAAGCCCGAGCACAGCCCTCTACAAAGGCAAGACCTCGTGACCCACCGCCAAGCCACCTCTCGGCAACATCCCTGAAATCCCCGCAACCACTCCAAACCACTCCTCTCGCCAGAATCTTCCCTTCCCCATTCGCACTGCCACCACCAAGACCTATGCAGATCTCCAGCAAGGACCTTTACGACCAACAACGCACAGCTCCCTAACGCCCAAACTACCGACCACTGCAGCACCAAGCCTGCTTCCAGAACCTGACTCCCACCAGAGCCCAGTCTCCAGTACTGATGCCGCCAGCGTCCTGAGCCAAGAAACACCAGTCTCGTGACCGCATCCAGGTGGGCCACTTCCCATTCCCTCAGCTCCACTACCCGCACTGGCACACTCCCTCACCCCCACACAACAACCCGATACCCTAGCCAAGCTTTAACTCGACATGCAGGCCCTTCAGACACGAATGAACCACCTCGCCTCCTTCTTTGACAGCATACCACAACGACAAGAAGACCTAGAACAACAAATGCAGGCACAAACACTGCAGGCAACTCAGCTCACAGCTCTAGACACCACTCTCCAACGCCGCCGCCAAGCAGGCGGAATTCATAAAACGAATCCAACATACACTTACAACCCTCTCGTCACCATCTGACTCCCCACTCCTCAAAAAGAAAAAGCCCAGTGGCCGTCTTCAGAGCCCCAACCACGAGGAGACATCAGACTATGACACACCCCCCATTCCATAGCTTTCTTCAGTGGAACTGCCGATGCATGCGCACGGCACGTACGCCCCTTTCCCAACATCTCCTCACCCTTCCCTACCCTCCCTCTGGTCTCCTACTCCAGGAAACCAGAGGAGAACGCAACCTCCCGGGATACAGAGCGATTCATGCGAGTTCGACGGATCGAACACCACTGGTGTCAACATATATACGAAGAGATCTCAAATTCTCAGTCCTCCAAATTCCTGATATACTCACACAGCATCTAGTTGCCATCGAACTCTTACTCGTACCTACGTCCTCTCCCACCATTCTCGTTAACTTCTACAACCCCTCCAAACAACATTCCCTCCTATCCCACCTTTTCGGCTTCCTCCAAACCATCACTTCCCCGCTCCTTGTGGCAGGCGACTTCAACGCACCGCACACACAGTGAAGCTACAGAACCACACACAAAGCAGGACGCTTACTTTACAATCCCATATACTCTCGACACTATTGCTTGCTGAATGACTTTTTACGCCCCACTAGGCAGGGTTCCTTCTATTACAGAGACACCACACCCGACCTGACCTTCGCTCTATTCATTCCACATATTACTTGGCACAATACTGACACACATACCTACTAAATGACCATTCCATCCTTGTTATCAACATACCCATAAAACACCCCCGACGCAGGGCGAAGGTGCGACACACTTCGTGGTCAGACTTTCGCCGGTTCTTACCCCCACCCCCGTCTCACCCCTCCGACTACACTTCATGGGTCGCTGATCTAAGAAACACCCAGTCGCGGGCCACACGTGAAATTTCCAATCCTACCCCCCGTGACAATCCTGATCCTCACCTTATACGACTGTGGAAGCAGAGAAAACGTCTCCAACGCGCATTAGCTACACAACCACACAACACACAGCTCCGCGACAGAATACAAGCACTTCGCAACAACATTATCTCCCAATATCAAGACACTCGATACTGAACACTGGACATGAGCATGCGACCGCTTAGACGGAACTTTACATCAAAAATCATCATGGTACCTTCTCCGCTCCCTTCTTGTACATCAAACTCATCCCACACCCACTTTCGAATGCCTCTTCGCCTCCCATACTCCAATAGAGGTTTTCAATGACCTCCAACAACTTTATTTCCCACCCTCACAATCCTCTTTAAACTCACCATGTCATGGCCCAGCCCTTCCCGCAATAGACGTCCCCTTCACGCACACAGAACTTGACACAGCACTCACACGTTGTAACACACCTCTGCCCCGGTGCACACAAAATCACATACACAACTCTCAAGAATCTTCCTTCCGAAGTCCAAACATTTCTTCTTACTGTCATCAACGACGCCTGGACTTCTGGGACCCTGCCAGTGGACTGGACATCGTCCCTGGTCTCATTCATACCGAAACCCAATAAACCCTCCACCATCAATAATCTCCGTCCTATTTCCCTCAACTCCTGCGCGGGCAAGCTCATGGAGCACATGGTGCTTGCCCGCCTGACTTCCCATCTTCAGGCCACCGACTATCTCCATCCCCCCCCCCCCCTCACTGGCTTTCGCCGAGCACTATCTACCCAAGACCTTTCCCTTCTGCTTCAACACACCTTCTTTAACACAAATGCTCCAGACGCTGCGCAGGTCAAAGCCTTAGTAACCGTTGACATACGCAAGGCTTTCGACTACATATCACACGACCACATCCTCACCATTCTAGCTGACACGCAATGCGGACACAACATGTACAACTACATAAGAGCTTTCCTCTCGCACCGCTCCGCTCGTATCCCCTATCTCGACAAACTGTCTCACCCCATTACACTCACTCGTGGCACTCCACAGATGCCGTCCTCTCTCCCATTATATTTAACCCAGGCATGGTCCCGCTCGCCCGGGCCCTAGCCGATATTCCCGACCTTCATTTCCTCTTCTATGCAGACGATCTCACCTTGTGGGTCACCACTGGCTCACCGGGAGAGGTCCAAACTACACTAAAACAGGCACTTAACCCCATTTCCTCACACCTCTCCCAAGCGGTCCTGCAGCCCGCTCCGGAGAATTCTTAACTTCTACTCATAACACGCAGTAAATATCAATGTACTATGAACCCCTCCATCTCCCTCACCCTAGCCGGACAATGCATCCCCCTTGTCGACTCTTGTCGCATCCTGGGTAAACCACTGACCTCCAACACTTTAACCTCGGCCATCAATCAGTCCATACGCACATGCCACTCAATCACGCACTTACTCCGCCGCGTAGTCTTAAAACATGCCGGCCTCTCCGAGACACATGCCAGCCGTCTTGCTCAAGCGCTGGACCTGAACAAACATTTATACTATATCCCTTACTGCCCCCTTACAAGTACGCAACAAGACAAACTAATCCGGGCCCTCAATACACTATACAAAGCAACACTAGGGCTCCCCCATCAGGCTTCAACAGACACCCTGTACAGAACAGGCCTTTTCCATCCCCTTCCATCCCTCCTTAACCTGCACCGAGAGAGACAAATCATCCGACTGTCCAGTTCATCAGCTGGGCGGTGGATGCTATCACAGACTCCCTACGCACCCATCTCTTTCCCAGACCCACCGCAGTCTCCGATCTACCCCCATAACCTCCGCCTCGCACCCATTTCACGCAACATGTCCGCCCACAAACACGCAGGCTGCCGCCGGCCATACGCATACAACCATGAGCCACCCTTGGACGCTGCGGCGGTGGCCTACAAAGACGCCTGTCTGACGGAAACCGCGGGCTCCACAGCAGCCTTCTTCCTCCACCCTTGCCTCTCTACAACCAGCACTCACACAAGCGGCCCATACACCTCCCCACTCTCCACGCTCGCCCTAGAAATACACGGGATCGCCGATGCCATCACACACTTTGCCACCCTACCTCCCGCCCCCCAATACAATTGTCTATACATACTCGCAGGAAGCTCTGCGTGCCTTCCATTAAAGAGCCCTCCCTTTCCCTACCCGATCGGCCTTAGATGCCACTCTCTTAGCATTAAGCCCACGACCGGTGACTTTTCGGTGGATCCCTGGTCAAATGGGCATTCCCGGCAATGAGCTGGCTCACCAGCTTGCCTGCGAAACTACACCGGGCGCCGGTGGTGGTGGTGAAAAACTTTAATCAAAGAGAGCTTGAGGGTTAAAAAAAATAAAAATAAAATAAAAATAACCCTGCTGCATGGTCGGTATCCTTAGTCCGGGACACCGCATGACGAGGCCCCGTCTCGCGCCCGCTTGACCAGAGCCCTTTGGGACTCCAGTGTGGAGCAGTTGAGGAGGGCAGTCTCCCATGCCTCTCGGGTGGGGGTGGGGGAGGGGGGAAGGTGAGGATTCTGAGTACATGCCCACACCATGTGAAAGATATCGCAGATCTCTCCACAGTGCGGGCAGCGCCCATCTGTGTTCGGATCGAAGTGTTTTGCTATTGCAGGACAGAGAAGGGTTCCTGTCTGCAGGCGCCGCAGAGTTCGCTCCTCCGCCTTACTCAGCCCCTTGGCAGGTGCCGGGTAGAGACGGTGGCTGTCGCAATAATAAATTAGGATTTCGCGGAACCGCAGAAGCGGTTTATGAGCTTCTGAGCCATGAGAGCTAGGATGAGGAACCCGGTGTGTGAGCGCTCGGGCGGCCGCATCAGCGGCCTCATTGCCTCGTAGACCCTGGTGGCCAGGAGCCCAGATCACTTTTGTGCGAGTTGGATCGGCGAGAGCGCGTCTTAGAATTTGCGAGGCCAGAGGTGATATTTCGCCTGCAAGATAATGTTCACAGGCCCGGCGAGACCATGAACGAGCCCAAACACTTCGATCCGAACACAGATGGGCGCTGCCCGCACTGTGGAGAGATCTGCGATATCTTTCACATGGTGTAGGCCTGTACTCAGAATCCTCACCTTCCCCCCTCCCCCACCCCCCCCCCGAGAGGCATGGGAGACTGCCCTCCTCAACTGCTCCACACTGGAGTCCCAAAGGGCTCTGGTCAAGCGGGCGCGAGACGGGGCCTCGTCATGCGGTGTCCCGGACTAAGGATACCGACCATGCAGCAGGTTTTTTTTTTACCCTCAAGCTCTCTTTGATTAAAGTTTTTCACCACCACCGACGGAGCAGGCGGTCGGGACTTACAGACACACTGTCGACGAAAACTACACGCCGAAAAAATTAGACAGCTGATTTACCACCACTACAGAGAGAGAGAGAGAGAAAACTTTATTTACAAAGGAATTCGGGGCACGCCCCAGGGTCCCCGCACGACCCCACTGCAGTCAAGTGTTTATGTTCCTGAGGTCCATAACACTGGCAGCACGGCCGGTGGCGATGGTCTGCACGGCCGGGTCCTCCGAATGCAGCAGGGTCTCCCAGTCCTCCCAGGTCTTGAGGTTCTCTAGGTCCCGCGGGGGAGGGTCCGCCGGGCAGAGGGAAAGGATGTGGAGGGAAGAAGCGAAGGGTTCTGGGCATAAGGCGCAAGCAGGAGTGGGGAAGGAGGGATGATAGTGGGTTAGGGTAAGGGGCGAGGGGAGAGTATGTGTTTGTAATCTGCGCCAGAGTGTTGCGTGTCTGTTATCTAGGGAGGGGTGGGGCGGGGGGTAGAGCTGGCGAGAGGCTCTGTATGCCTGGGTCAGCTCACTGAATGAGTGCATGCGATCCTTCGTGAATCCCCGATCCGAGGCCACCTGAGCCCGGTTTAAAGAACCTCGGGCTAAAAGGTTGGCGGCCTCGTTTCCGGGATTCCCGGAGTGCGCAGGCACCCATATCAGCTCCACTTGGCGGGGCGGGGGTGCATCGGGCGAGTCCAGTATGCCAAAAGCAGGGACATGAACTCGGCCTCGAGCAAAATTTAGGATCGCAGTTTTAGAGTCAGTTAAAATATACCGGGCTTCCGTGCGGGTTATAGCAAGTGCAATGGCGGCTTCCTCTGCAGCCTCTGGGGACGTATCTGGAGGGAGAGGTAGTGTGAGGAGGGTGGATGAAGAGGAGTCCACCGCAGCTGCTGCCACTTCATCACCCGTGCAGGCAGCGTCCACCCATACGGCGTCCGGCTGGGGGCCGTACGCTCGATGGAGTGCCTTCGCACGGGCTCTGCGGCGCTGCTCATGGTGGGACGGGTGCATATTCCTCCGGAGCGGCCTGATGAGAAGCTCTCGGTGAAGGGATCGTGGGATGGCGAGAAGGGTTGGGTCGTTGGCCGGTATTTTGATTCCCAGGGAGTCCAGGATATACCGACCTGTGGAAGTTTTTGTGAGCCTGATGTATTGGGCCTGTCGGTGGGCCTCCACCAGTTCCCCGATCGTGTTGTGGAGGCCCAGGCCTAGTAATCTGTCTGTGGGTGTGTTGAGGGGAAGATGAAGTGCTACCTTGAATGCCTTGCGAATCAAAGCATCCAAAGCGTTTATGTCATGTTTGGATAGTTGTAAGTATGGGGTAGTGTACAGTACACGGCTGAGGACAAAGGCATGAATGAGGCGACATAGGTCGCGCTCCTTCATGCCTCTATGATGTCCCGAAACCCTGCGGATGAGGTGCGATATCGCGCCTGCAACCTGCTTGAGTTTCTTGAGGGTAGTGGTGTTTTTGCCATCGTTCTGGATGTGCAAGCCCAATACACGGAGGGTGCCAACCTCAGGTACCAGGTAACCATTCAATTCAATGGCAATGGGGGAGCGGGGACAGCGGTGGTTCTTAGGCCGGATGAGGAGCAGTTCGGACTTCTCTGGGGAGCAAGACAGTCCGATGGTCCGTGCGTAATTTTGGGTGAGGGTGGCTGCTTCCTGTAAGGTGTTCTCTATGTCGCCGTCACTGCCGTGGGTGGTCCACAGGGTGATATCGTCGGCATAAAGAGTATGCTTCAGATGGGGAATAGTTGCCAATTTTCGGGCGAGGGGGATGAGGGTAATGTTAAAGAGAAAGGGGGAAAGGACGGACCCTTGAGGGGTGCCGATACTCTGAAGCGTGTAGGAGGGGGAAGACAAAGGTCCGAAGTGTATCTCAGCCGTGCGGTCAGTGAGAAATGCTTGAATGTAGGCATACGTGCGCACACCCACATTCAATGGGGATAGAGCAGTCATGATCGCCTGATGTTCAATGCGATCAAAACCTATGGAGAGATCCAAAGCTAAGACTGCCTTGGTGTGACCTGGAAGAAGCGGGTCAAAAAGGTCGTGTGTGAGTTGCAGCATGGCATCCTGTGCGGATAGATGAGGCCGGAATCCCACCATGCTATGCGGGTAGAGATCGTTGTCCGCCATGTGACTTGTGAGTCTTGCTAACACAACATGCTCGAGGAGCTTCCCGAGGCATGAGGTTAGCGAAATCGGGCGAAGGTTTTGAATGGTGAGTGGTTTGTTGGGTTTTGGTATAAATATTACCTTCGCGTGGCGCCAGGACTGCGGGAGGTTACCCTCCCTCCAGCACTGGTTGAAGTATTTCGTAATGTGGGTGATCGATTGGTCACCCAGATTACGGAGCATGGAGTTTGTGATTTGGTCTGCACCAGGTGCGGAGTTGGCGCGGAAAGTCAGGAGGGCCGCTCTGACTTCCGTCTCCGTGATGTCGGTGTCGAGTGTTGGATTTGCTTGTCCTGTGTAGTGCGGTAGAGGTATGGGGCCGCCTGGAGATGTGTACATGGTTTGAAGTGTGTCTAGAAGGGTGTCGGGATCGTCAATGTGTTCATGTGTGAGGCGTGTCACGTGGTGCTGTGCTGCTGATTTGGTGCGTGTGGGGTCAATGAGGTGTCGGAGGAGTTGCCATGCACGTTTGCTGGACAGGTTTCCGGCGATGCCGTCACATGTCTGTCCCCAGTTGGATCGACAGAGCTCCTCAGAGTGCTGTTGGATTTGTGTCTGCAGCACGGCCAGCCGCTTTTTAAGCGTTCTGTTGTGTTTGTTGCCTTTCCAGCGTTCCAGGATGCTGTGATAAGCCTCCCAGAGGTGGGCTAGGCGTGTGTCAAGGGTCGGTGTTTCGGTTGTAGTTTCAATGTGTCGTGTGTTGTGGTGAACGTCATGCTTGAGTGATTGCACCCATGCATCGATGTCTGCGATGGGAGTGTCTGGGAGGGCGGTGCGTGCAGCGCGAAAGGCATCCCAGTTAATGAGTTCGTGTGTCATATTTGCGTGACGGGGTGGTTTGTATGGGACAGTGATTTGTATAATGTAATGATCACTGCCCAGTGTATGTTGTGTTCTGTTCCAGGTAACGCCGCGGATACAGCGGCTCAGCGTCAGGTCCGGACTGGTGTCCATGCTGACACTGTTGCCGATCCGCGTAGGCGTCTGAAACGTGTTGTGCACAGTGAGTTGGAGGTTCTGCAGGAGCAGCCAGAGCCTGCGACCTCGATGTGTCGTGGTTGTGTATCCCCAGTCAGTATGCTGACTGTTGAAGTCCCCACCGATGAGTAGGGGATGTTTCCCTGCTAGATGGTGTAGCTTTCGCAGAAGTGATTCTAGCGGGGCCATCGGCAGGGACGGGGGGTGGTATATGTTTGCTATAAATATAGAAGGAAGTGAATGTGTGTGATGTATAATTTCCGTGATCACGCAGGGCGTCTCAGACGTAATGTGATGAGTTTTGTAGGTGAGGCTGCGGTGGATGAGTGTGGACGCTCTGGGTGTGTTAGTGGTATCCGAGTGTGTAGATGTGTAGCTGGGGAGGGTTGCTCGGTGTGCAGTCTCCTGGAGAAGAAGTATGTGGGGCGTGGGTGTGATGGTGGGAAGGAGAAGTTGCAGAGGTGCGCGCTTTGCCCGGAAGCCGCGGCAGTTCCAAGTTATAATGGGGAGATAATTAGTGTTCCCCCCCGCCATATTGGATGTTGGGGGGATTGAGGAGGGTATTAAGACGGGTGTCAATTGGTATGTGTGGCTCAGGAAATTAGATTTAGCTGATTTACCACCACCGCACCCATCCTTATCGATCCGTGAAGCTCCATTCTTCGCCGAATACAGTTTAATCTCCTACGTACACCAGCCAAACTTAATCTGTACCGGCACACTTCCACACCTCAATGCCCAAACTGTCCACACACATATGCAGACATAGAACACTGCCGAGGCGCCCGTGTGCTGTGCGATGTCAGCGCACGTTAAAGATCCCCAGGTGGTCGAAATTATTATCCGGAGACCTCCACTACGGCACCTCTTTCTCTCTTTCTTCTTTCACTCCTCCTACCTTCCTCCTTTCCCTTACGGCGCGGTTCAGGTGTCCGCCGAGATATGCGAGACAATTACTGCGCCATTTCCTTTCCTCAAAAACCAAAACCAAAACCAAACCAAAAAACACTGCCTTACACAGTGCCACATAGCCTTCCAGTCCCCCGCCTATCCTTTCCCGCCACCCCCACCGTGAGCCATCTGGCTTGCCTCCCAGGACCTGAACCTGCAACGCGGCCTGGTCACCTTGGCCCAGGACATATTGAACGCCTAACATAAAGGCTGTTAATAAAAGGTGCTACACCAAGCTTTGCGGCCGTTTTGTTTTTGTCCCAGAGCACACAGCTGTCAACGATGTTTTGTCATAAATAACATGCAATATTATCACAAGTGTTCGCGAATTGTATAAAGAAAGCGTTTGTGATTTGTGGCGTTTACAATACATAGCGCCACGGCATGTACTTTTCTCGTAACTGAGGTAAGCCTTGGTGCAGCCAACGCATTACTTGCAAGCTGTGACAGTCCGAGAACCGGCAGCCAACGTACGGAGACTGTACTCGATATAACCACTGCACCAAGTCCGCATCCCAATTGCAGGAGTTCCGGCTTTCACTAAGAATTTGGATTCTTCCGCTCGCAAATAGGCAGACGTAAGCAGAAATCTAGATCGTAGCTGGCAACAGCCACTCCCTGCTGCTTGTTTCACGAATGAAAGGCTTAGAACTCCCCTTTTCGGCTGTATTAGAAATTCTGACCCAAAAACCAACATTTAACACCCAGCGGCTGACTTCTCGCAAGAGCTATTGTTGTTGTTGCGACTGACTGACTTACTCCGCTCTCTAAGCCCTTGCGCAGGACCGGCATACAAACGCTAGGTGCTGCTCAAATGAGTTGCCAAAATGACTGTTTAGAATTTCTTCTCAATGTTCATTGAGATCTCAATCATGGTATGCATTTAAAATACTCCGAATTTTAATTTGTTATCTCTAATAACACCGTGAAAAATTCGCAGAGGCTTAGCTTGGTTAAGCCCGGAAGGTTGCGAAAGCAAATTACGAGCAACTTTACCGACTAAAGTAGGGAAAGGCGAAAGCCTGAGTGCTGCAGGGAACGCTGGAATTAGCTTAAAGTGCTATTGAGGTGTCCACCAACGACAGAGTTGATAAAGCGCCTTTCCTTTCCTCCAAATCAACGCAGTCTACAACGCTGTCTATGTCAGAGCGCATCAATGAACGCCGGAATCAGATTAAAGAGTTATTGAGCTGTCCACTAAACAACAGAGTTAGTAAGACGCCTTTCCTTTCATCGAAATGAACGCAGTCCCCTCTCTTACTGCCTGGGACGTGCGGCGCTTCGTGGCTACCGCTGGGACCACGCCGACGACTACCGCCGGGACCACACTGAAAGCTCAAAACCTAGCGTAGTCACAGACGCGTGACTACCTCCGGGACCACCGCCGGGACCACCGCCGGGACCACCCTGAATGTTCAAAACCTAGCGTAGTATTGCTTTCTCAATAAAAATGGAGATACATGGCACCATACACTTATTTATGATCCGCTGTCTGTCAGGGCCCGCAATAAAAATTGGCACTGGCTTAGCTCTGCTATGCCAGGGGTGGTATTCTCCCGGTGTCGCCTTTTGCGACATGTCGCATTCGCTCTTCGCTGATAGGCTCGAGCCGCGGTGACGGCGGCGTGACGACACGGATCCGCCTTCCTGCTACGTCATCGTGACGTCGCCCCAATTTAGTACGCTTAGTCGAACAACGGAATGCGCTGAAGCGATTCGCGCGGGCGACGGGCTACGAAATTGATACTAGACGCCATGGATCCCACTCTCCTTGCCTGAATTTTGAGTTGCGAAGAAGAGTAACGTCTTCGCGGACATCGCGACCAGTTTGCCTTGGCCGACGAATCTTGGCGGCATTACTGGCTGTCGAAGAGCACAGCACTGTGGCTACCGTCTGCTGAGCCGGACTGCCGCTCGCCATGCGAACTTACTTTGCACCGTCGTAAACAGACGACGAAGCAGACGTTGCCCGCTGCGACGAGATGGCCTTGGCAGCGCTTGCGCTCGCATCTACATGACCCTTCAAGGCGTTTTAATGCACGTTAGGGCAACGAAACAGTGTCTGCACGAGCCAAAGAGGATTTAAAGCAATGTGACGACTTTTAAGGCGAAAGCCTTTATGTCTCATCGTTGTAAGCAGCAGTTGTCGACAGAAATGTCACGCTTTTCAGTTGGTCGAAATGGTCGTGACGTCACAGTGCGCCAATTTCAAACGGGGCCAATTGTACTTTGGCTAGTAACCATGCAACCAACTGAAGGGATCATATAGTGATGCTCCGAGTAAGTGGGACTGAGCTTAGTTAATTGCTTAATTACCCAATTAGCCTAATTAACTTTTCAAGTCAGGCCATATAAATAAATAAAACCGAGTAGGAAATTGGTCGAGCTCGGGAATCGAACCCCGGTCTTCGGAGTGCGAGACGAGCATGCTATCCACTCCGCCATGCCAGCTCGATGGCTTGGAATGAACAATGGCGCGTCTAGTGAATACGGTGTCTTCGCTCACTGCCATCCTCCTCCCTTCCCTTCCGGCGAGGTTTAGGTGTCCATCGAGATATGAGAGACTGATAATTTCCTTTCCTCAAAAACCAATTTACCGACGAGCCAGGCGTAGAACCGAATGGGGGATGGCATTATATGGACTCCCTGGCAGCGTTGCATGACGCTATCGCGCTCCACTCTTAGAGGCGAAGCTTAACATCTTAACCACATATCAGTGACCGCACTTTAGGTCAAAAAAGTGCACCCCCCCCCCCCTGAATTTTGACGGGTGTTTACCGAGATCTCTGAGACAGTTACTGCGTAATTTCCTCTCCTCAAATACAATTTTCATTTTCTTCATTACGGGCCATCTTTGTCTTTCTTCTTTCACTCCCACTTCCTCCCTTCCTCTACGGTGTGGTTCAGGTGTCCACCGAGATGACAGAGAATTACTGCGCCATTTCCTTTCCTCAAAAAGCGTTGCGTTCAAACGGCAAGGCATCGCGCCGAACGGGTGGTGGCGTTCCCTGGACTCCCTGGCAGCGCTACAACACGCTGTCGCGTTCCACTCCTAAAGGCGAAGCTTAAGCGTCATTAATTAGCATTCATTAGTATTCAGGAATTAATCAGTAATTAACCATTAATTAGTGATTTGTCATCACTTAGTAATTAGTACTCAATTACATGTGACACCACCAGTGCCACAGAAGCAGTCAAAGTGGTGCGAAAACGCTTTCGCCTCTACGCACTTTAGACAGTCAAAGTGCCCCTGAATTTTTTACAAACCTACAACTGAACATTATAAAGTTTTAGTATTGCGGGCTTTGCGTAATTACGTGCCTAGCAGAATAGCGGGTCCAGAGTGCGCATGCGCAGAACGCTAATGGGGAAATTAGCGTACGAACGAAATCGGCAGTTGCGACTTTTGAGCCCTTAGCGTGAAAACATGGCGGCATCTTTCCAAGCGAGAGCCCTCACTTCAGCCAATTCAGCAGTCCTTGCGATTCCGGTCGGCATGTTTACCGGCAACTGCTGGTGTTGCTGCTTTTTGCTATGACTTACCTTGCTTCAACGATAAAGTTTAAGCTGCAATTCAGCCTAGTTTTTTAGATACGCTCTCGATTCTGGAGCGCGCAAGCCTAATGGGACCTCCAGCTACACTGCTACCGTCTGCAACTGCCCGAAACGCAGCCAAAACCTAGCACAACCTGCCGGAACGAAATAAAAATAGATTTGGAGCTTTCTCGCGGTGTTTTATAGACTTAAAAGAAGTAAAGCGAGTTTATATTAAATTTGCAAGTATTTTTTAAACAGTAGACGTCATGTGATCGCAAATATTCTTGCTATCAAAGGTATGAAACTACTGCTGCTAGTGAATCAGCAGTGGTAAATTGTCGCTTCTCGGAGTGAATGAATGCACCGCCGACGAAAGTGCCGGCGGCGTTTTGCGTTTATTCGAGTAAGTGTACGCACTTTTTTAGGCCCCGCCCTAATGCGACATGTCGCAAAAGGCGACACCGGGAGAATACCACCCCTGATGTCGAATTTTTTCAAACACTGTCAGAAACAAATGGAACCTCATTACAGATAATAAAGCAGCGAGATATGTGGATCGACGTTGCAATAAAATTAATCAATTTATATGGCACAATGTAGCACTCACTCGTGTGTGGAACATTCATATTTTGAACTATTATGCGGAACCGTGCTCCAGTTACGTCATGCTTGCAGGGGTTAAGCCTGCAAGCTTGCTTTAAATCAGGCTTACCAAGAGTAATGATTATGGTAGAAGACATGAACGATAAGAAAAAAAAAACGTTGATCGGTAGTTCGCCACCTTAATTTCATGACTGGCTCGGAGCTCATGTAAGTAAGCTTTGTTTTTTTTTTTAAACCTGCGTGCTTTCACTTCAGCATGACACAGTAGTATAAATATGATTATTTTGTGTCTGCTTCGGTTCAAGCCGTTATCATTAACTCCTAAGTCTACTGTACCTTTAGATTCTCCTTTATACACCGAATTGTGACTGTTCTCGCTTGTGGTCCTCGATCCACTATACCTGTGTTTCCCATTTATTAGCGCTCCTGGTCTGTAGCACCGCGACTAGCAGCGAAGTTTCCGAGAAAGCTCCAGAGCCCTCCATTGTAACCTCATGGCTGTGTTTGCGTGATTTAAAATCAGTAATTCCTTTCTAATTAATTTTTTTTCTTCTGAAACGAAAAAGACGATTTCTCGTATTGAGAACATTTGTATAAACATTTGTTGTAACTCATTAGCATCATCCGCAATCAAAGCGTTTCTTGACGCCGATCTCCTAGGGCGCCCGGTAGGTCAAACTGCTAACAAATGTATGGATGCATAATTAAGCTTGTCTAGGTGTTTCTAAATGCAAGCAACGCACTGAAACTAAGACCTATATTAGAGTGAAAAATTATCTTATATTTCGCCGCCGCGGTTGCTGACTGGTTATGGTGCTCGACTGCTGACCCGAAAGACACGGGTTCGATCCCGGCCGCGGCGGTTGAATTTCTTTGGAGGAGAAATTCTAGAGGCCCGTGTACTGTGCGATGTCAGTGCATGTTAAAGAACCCCAGGTGGTAGAAATTTTCGGAGCGCTCCACTACGGCGTCTCTCATAGCCTTAGTCGCTTTGGGACGTTAAACCCCATAAACCAATCAACCATCTTAAATTTAAATTCTTTTACACTCCGCAGAAATAATGAAAACGTAAGAGGCAGTCCGAGCGTTGGAAATGCTTGAAAAGTGCTTGAATCGCAGGAAACGGGCACTGGAGGTTACATGTGTAGTAAATCATAAATTTCCGCACTGCAGTCGTTGCATTTTTGTTTTAGTCCAATCTAATCCGAATACCTCTGCTCAAGTAATAAAATAGAAACAGCTCTTTTTACGAGCGCGGCATACGCATGCCGTCCAATTGAGCGGAACTGCTGACGCGTCGAACGGACGGCGTCTGCTCCTGCTCCTATTATAGCTTCCGGGGCACGCATTAGATTCAGTGACAGGGGCAGGTGTGACGCATAAGAAAGCTGTCTTGCTCAAAGCAGTTCTCAGCACGGCTTTACCGCCTTGGTCCTAAGCCGAAGCAGCGCGGCTGGCACGCTGATTTGCAAGATGTTCCGCATCTTGATACTTTCCGAGATTGCACTGATGAAGCACCACCTAAACCCCGCCTATCCAGAGTTCGGATTTCACAGATTAGCGGATGGTGGCGCTGACATTGAGCAGTGCAGGTAGCCATCGAAGAGAGCTGCAAGGTTCACTTTCCGTGCCACAAGTAGCGTGAAAGGAGGAGAAGCCTAGGGGTTTGGATGCGATGCCAAACTTTGATACATGGCCGAAATGAAAAATATAACCACTTGAAAAGTCTACGGCGCAGCCTTTGGCTTTTCATGAGTTTGCACAGCATCGAGAGTATGAACGACATACCAGGTGGCATTTTGACTGGTGGAGTGGTTACTGAGTGGTCGGTGCCGTGTCGCTGGTCAATAGAGAACTGTCCGTACTGGCGAACGGATTAATGATTGCACCCTTGATTAAGGAACCCTGTATGGTGTGCTTTTAGTCAGAAGCGTACATGGCTGTTATTTTGGGAGAACTGTTTTTGTGACGACTCCTCTCTTCGGCCCCGGATATACTCCATAGTTTTAGAATGACGCTGCTTGTTTTCTTGTCGACTATGAGGTCACAGGCCGCTTCTCGCAATGATGAAGAGGATGACAATGGATCTAAAACGAACATTCAATAAAACGATTTATGTCTCCTGTATAGAGAGGATTTAGGCACGCCCACAGAAGGTTGCGCTTGCTGATTAAAATCGGTTGCCTCTGCTTGCGTCTCGAGTTGTTAACTTTGATCTAACCCTCAATTAACGTTCAGGTTAACGTTAGCTATTCCAAGCAGCGTTCTTCCCATACTGTACAAAAAAGTAGGAAAGTAACTTATACTTCTTTCCTCTCTTCCGTTTCACTGCGTATTTTTCGAAAAAATTTGAGAATCAAACTCGATCCGCTCAGCATCCCAATTCGAGCATCATGTTTCGTGCAAGAATTCCTATATATAAATATCTTCAAATGCTTCATGTTGCGGACATAACCACAAGAAATTCATGTAAATGCTAAACGTCTGTCGTGCAGAATCCTTCCGGATCACCCGTTTTTCTCGCTTTCGCTTAAGTGAAAACCCTCGATCTTCTAAAATGCCTTGGCGAACTAAGTCCATGGTAGAGAGAGGGTGTGGTAGATGGTCCTTGGCGATCACAAAATGAACAAGGGAGGGGAAAACCTCAGGTTGCTTGAGCCAACGTTTCGACAAGAGGGCTTGTCTTCGTCGAACTAAGGTACTGTGTAGTCTGCGCCGGCATTTTTAAGGGCGTTCTAGCAAAGCACGGCTTTGAAAATGAACCATCACCTCGCCCAAAGTGCTAGATTTCAAACTTAGAAGAGCGGCTGATTGATCGAGTTGGTAATCCATAACGAGTTTTTTTTTTTTAAGCATTTTTCACACAGAATTTTTGACAGCCATACCAATATATCATTACAGGGTGTAGTAGTACGGCTGTCAACAAGCCTCATCCTCCCCAAATGTTCAGTAGTCCTTAGCCCAGGCCCATAGAAGCAGAAAGGTTGGCTTTCCAGATTCAACGCTTGCTGATTGATAAGGTCCTGCGAGCACAGAAGTGCTCCGGACACCACAGCAGAACTAAGGAAGGAAAGGTTGCTCTCATGTCATATGCCTATTCATCGTCGCATTGTTTTAAGACAGTGGGAGCGAAGGATGGCGTAAATATACTTTTCGCAGCTCCTCATAAGCTTGGTAAGATCCGGGCCCCTGTTCAGAGAAAGCGGGCAGGCTTGAGAACAATAAAGTCCTGAAATATAAACAACGTGAATAGGTTTATTTCCTGCAAGACGGGTGTAGTAAATGGAAAATCTTCGTCTAGCGGCCTCACGTACATACGCTAGACAGGCAGATGCATTAACATCAGGCTCACTGAACACCCGAATTGTTTGGAAGCGGATGTCATAAGGCTGGCGAAACATTGCTTCACCTGTTATTATGTACCACTCTTTGGTGATACTAAAGCTTTTTTTTTTCATAATGATTCGACTACCACAGAACTGATGTCTAGCGGTGTTAATAAGAGATTGTTAGGATTTAATGGCAGCTTCTCCGTGGAGGTAGAGCAACACAGCCCTATACGGGCCAAAGTGGGAACGAGTAATTTGCCCGAAATCCATGGGTTGCTGTAGAATTTCGGATTTCATTGGCTGTTCTGCAGTGTTCAAATTGTAGGCATGACTCATAAAGTGCGAAAAAAACAAAGGCATTAAATAACGCACACGAGTTGCTACGATGACGCCACATGTGTAGATGACCTTGCGAATCTATTTCGATTGACACACTAACCCGCGTGCACCCCTGCACAACTATGCCAGTTTCGCGTAGGACGCCAGGAAACACATCTTATAGATGACAAGTTTTTAAGGCAGTGCTCGTACGGAGGTAGCGGATTGCCCACGAATTTATCCCCCCCGCGTAAATGCGTCCCACAGAAGTAATTCGGTCGAAGCAACCGCTTTAAAGAAAACCTAAAAAAAAATTCAGTGGTCTGCGAGCTGCGAGCATCGCGCGCATTACAGCAACATGCCTGCAACGCAATTCAGTGTTCCACTAACCACTGAAATCTTCCTGGGTCTCTAACACGCGTAAGATATACCGTTAATAACTGTTACTTGAATCATATTGTCCGGCGGTGGGTATTTAAAGGAGTCGCTCTAATAAATCTCTATTTTATTTTTTTTTCAGCATGGGAGGAGGATGAGAATCAATTGTCCGTATGAGTACAGACAGCTAGGCAAATAACACCACTCAAGCGTTTCATCGTAATATAAATGAAAGCAGATATTCTAGAGCATGTGCGAATACTGTGCTTACGACACCGCGACTCTTAAGCTGAAAACGCGATGATGCTTTTGAAGAAGAAAAGTGATGAGGGCCGTGGAAATACTTTATACGAGATGCCCCGAGGCTATCACGTTGTCAGGTTCATTGTACAATGTTTGGCTGAATGATCAACATGATTAGCGTGCAATTGGGGGGAGGGAGATCATTATTTTTTAACATTGAATTTTTTCGGTCGCATGAAATTGGGCTGAACATGAGCTTGGGCCGTCGTGAAGGCATGCTGTCTTAGGATGAAAAAATAACTCACAAATGTCCTCTTAGAACCCGATTATTCGCTGTCGCTTAAAACAGGGTCCAAAATTACGACACTAACCATTTCGCTAGCAAAGCATAAAGCTTACTTCCCTCATTGAGTGTGGTAGGCCTCAGTCTGGCAGCACAACGCACCTAAATAATCACACACAACAACCTACAACGAAGGGCGCCGCCACTAGAACACTCCTATAGCAGCCTGGTGTGTCCAGATTAGACCTTTTATACCTTTGCTCTGGGAGCTACAAATTTTATAAGTAGCGGCGCAGCCCGACCTCTCGATGTGTTATCTAAAATAACTAACGGGAGAGATAGCTGTGCTCACCTTTCGCGGACCTGTAGGGAACAGCGACCGGGTCCGTTCAGCTGGTGCTGTTGGCTTGACCGCTTGGGCAGAGTTGGTCTGGGTGAGACAGGGAGTGAAGCCGGAAGCCGTGAATTCCTTCGAAATTATTAGCAGTCAATCCCCTGTGGCAGGGCTAACGCTGGAACAGCGCCTCATGGAAGAGAACTTTGCGATCCTCGAGCACCGCGTGCCTGTGGCGATGACGACTAGACTTGACGATGTCAACTTCTTTTTTCCTTCTACATCGACCTCTTCCTACTGATCCGGATGCATCGGAAGTAATAACAAAACAATCAATGAAAACATCCACCGTGGTGGCTCAGTGCTTATGGCACTCGGCTGCTGGCCCGAAAGACACGGGTTTGATGACGGCCGCGGCGGCTGAATTTCCATGAAGGCGAAATTCTAGAGGCCCGTGTACTGTGCGATATCCGTGCACGTTAAGAACCCCAGGCTGTCGAAATTTCCGGAGCCGTTCGCTACGGCATCCCTCATAGCCTGAGTGAAAACAAGAGAATGAAGATCGATATGTACAGGACAGGCGCTGAGGGTCGAAATTATTGCAAGAGCCACATTCTTGTATTATTGCGTAGAGCAAAGTGTCGGGTTTAGCGCCCCAGTACATCGTATGAGAAATGAAGGACGCCGTACAAGAGGGCCACTGATCAATCTGAACTAGCTTTGGTTCTTTAATCTCCACTGATATTGCGCAGGGCATGGGCGTGTGTGCATTTGGCTCCCATATAGTATGGCCCGCGTGGCCAGGATTGCGGACCTCGAAGTTATTGGGCAGACAAAGGTTGGGAAATGAGGGGTTCTTTATGACAGCGGACATATGAAGGGAGCAACAGCCGGCGAAATTAAGGAAAGCACAGGGGAATTTTTCTTCACTGAATGGTGTTCGTCAGTATGCAGTCAATAGAGAAATCATCTGGAAGAAAGTCTTAGAAAGTAGGCGAAAATAGCTACTAGTTGCCTCAAGCGACATCCGATCCACGAGCACCGTATATTAAGCTCAAAGCCTTGGTAGGGTCATGAGTGGCGAGGACGGAAGTTGTAGAAAAAGGCTGCCCGCAGAAATGCCCGCACTTGCATGTTAGTTAAAATAATAACAAAACTAAACACGAGATTTTTTTTCCTACCTAGGCGCTCTTTAAATATTTTTTGGGTGTACACACACACACACACACACACACACACACACACACGCCCCGCCGCGGTGGCTCAGTGGTTACGGCGCTCGACTGCTGACCCAAAAGACGCGGGGTCGATCACGGCCGTGGCGGCCGAAATTCGATGAAGGCGAGATTCTAGAGGCCCGTGTGCTGTGCGATGTCAGTGCAGGTTAAAGAACCCCAAGTGGTCGAAATTTCCGGAGCCCTTCACTACGGCGTCCCTCATAGCCTGAGTTGCTTTGGGTGGTTAAACCCTAATAAACAACAACAACAACAACGACGACGACGACAACGACAACGACAACGACAACGACAACGACAACGACAACGACGACGACGACGACGACGATGACCACACACGCGCACGCGCACGCACACGCACACGCACACGCACACACACACACACACACACGCACACGCGCGCACACGCACACACACACACACACGCGCACACGCACGCACGCACGCACGCACACACACACACACACACACACACACACACATGTATGTATATATCCTTTCTGTACATAACCATGTAAAATGAATACCGTGAAAGAAAAAAAGGTTCATGGTGGAGTCACAGCGGCCCCGTAACCAGGTTGCACCACGCAAACCATCATACACAATCGCACCAGCTGACACTTCTTTTCCTTTTCCTAAAGATGGTATTTATAACAGTGAAGCAATGTTCTGTGCACATATATGAACTATGGTCAAATGTTTTAGGGGAATCCCCCAAGGTGGAGTAGATTTGTAATAAGGGAATAATTACTCATTGGCATCCACCCAAGCGCAGCCATATGGCTACAAAGGAAAGCTATACAGCTTTCGAAACTTCGTAGTTAAAGAAAAATTCGTCCTAGTCCGGGGTTCGAACCCGGAACCACCGCCACACCGGAGCAGTCGCTCTACCTTTCCTTTGTAGCCGTATGGCTGCGCTTGGGTGGATGCCAATGAGTAATTACTCCCTTATTATATATGAACTATGTGCAAATCGAAAAGCAATTAGATGCATTGCATAATATGATGCGCCTAAACGAAGCACAAGAAAATACGAAACAGAGCTCATCGACTTTTGAAGCACTATAACGGCGCGTCTAGTGAATGCGCAGTTCTTGAAAACGAATCTTCGAGATATGCACTGAGGCCTACATGAGTAATTATGAGCATATAAATTACTGATGTCGCTTAATTTGCGTCAAATTTCCTCCATGTTGGACTTTAACTACGCGAAGGCCTTCCTCTAGAATCATAAAGTCACCATAAGAATTGGAGAGATACGGTCACCCACCAAACGCATGCCCAACAAAGGCACGCCGCAGGGCTCTGTAGGCTCTCCAATGCTGTTCAACATAGAATGCTCAACTTACCGAAAAAAACTCTTAATCCACGAAGATATTGGCTTCACCTTCGACGCGGACGGAATCAGCATATAGGCTACACAGAGATCCTTGACGCAGAAGGAATAAGATCTGCAAGCAGCTATAAGCATGGTCGACGAATTTGCCGGGGAGAGCGATCCTTTATGCTCTCCGGAGAAATCCGAACGTATCAGGCTACACAGGAAAAATTACAACTCCCCAGGAGAAATTGAACTCTAGCTAGGAAATCCAAAAATGAGGAAAAAAAGAAGGTCATTGTTTCGGGCCTGTGGTTACAAAGATATTAGAGAGCGGATTATACAATTAAAACTCTCAAGGCTACGGTCAATCAAATACCAAGAATGATAAGAAAGGTAACTTGACATCGGAAAGGAGGGAGGGAGGAAGAGACCCTCCAACGAGTCCAAGCCCTGGTCGTAAGCAGGATCACTACGGGCTCCTTTCTAAAGAAATCAGAATCATTGATAGAAGAGCCATTGATACCTACCCTAGGCGGTGCCTATAAAACTGCTCTAAACATCCTATCAGCGACACCAACGTAACGTCTTTGGGCGTTTGGAGTACAGAACCTTTTTGGAGGAGCTCAGGGAGGCGGTTCTGGAGGATAAAAAAACGCCAAACCACAACACAAGCGGGTAGGGATATTCTGACGAGTCTGGTGCTATGGCAGGCGTTACGAAGAAGTTAGAGCAAGTTCCAAATTCTGACACCTGCAAGTGAGAAGATCTATGTAAACCCGATACCCAGGCACATGCATCAGTAACGGCAGAACGGTAGAATGAGAGCCAGAGTCATAGCTGTGGCAAAGAAACTTTGAACAGAACCAGAAGCGGTATGCTGGACATCGACGCCTATGCCGAGCCGAGCAGTTTCGCGATTTCTGCGGTCGACAACCAGAAGAGGCCAATCATCAGGGTTTCAATCTATGCCAAAGATCCTGCGGAAGTGGAATCACTGGCCATAGCAATCACCATCAAGACTCAAGGCCAACAGGGGAGGTCATCACACATAGTGACAGACTCCCAACAAGCCTGAAGGGACTACCTTGGTAGAAAACCACATGGATTGGCGAGCATACTGTTAAATACACTCTCACACTCACACAGAATAATAACATTGACACTTGGTCATGATGGCCTATATGGAAACCGACAAACCGGACAAACCGGACAAAACGTTAATAGTGTCTCATCCGACATATGAGGAGTGGCAGGAGGCCCTGACCAGCGACAACCTGGACAAGGAAGCATGGATCATGCAGCTAGTCCGCAAGTCAGCTGCCGCCATCGGAGCACTGTACTTGGGGCCCGACCACCCGGTTCCTGCAAATTATACACCTAACGCTAAACAACGAAGGCAAAAGAGAAGAGGACAATACAGGTGCTATGAAGAGAAGGTCTTCTTCTCCCTTGTCTTCGTTGTTTAGCGGTATGATATATAGTTCAATCCGACCAGTCCAACTTTCCGTTATTCTATCCTGCGAATTAATCTATTCTAATTAAACATTTTCTCTTTCTCTTCCTCTCTCTGTCCTTGCTTGGTGTGCAGTCGTGCCGCCATCATGCGGCACGGACTGAAGGCCCCTGTCACACTGTACGTCACTGGCCCACCAGAGAGCGCAGGTGGCGGGCAGTACATTGATTTCGCATTGCCGCAATTAAGGAGACAGGTGCGCCTCATAATTTTTTCCATATGTTTCTCGTGTAACGTAACCGTGTATCATAACATTTAGTTCCTAGATGCCCTCGTCTGTAGCTTAGTTTTAAGTCTTGTACCAGTTTTTGGATCAATCGATGCCAAACGCACCAGGTAATGCGCTAGACCATCCGCATTTTGTCCAGAAATTTATGACCCTTGTCGCGCTGACAAAAGCAATATCAGTCACTATATCTGGGAAGAAGTTTGCAGGCATGTGATACCACTTTACATTTATGAGACGGATGCAAAACAAAGGGCGATTAGAAAGTTTACAAAAATTGGCTTATTAACAAGTATCAAGACAAAATGTGCCTAAGTACATACCAACTGAAATTGTAATTACGCTTAGCAATGTTTATAGTACCAATTTGTTTTCGGCCACAATAAAATGTGCCGATTCCTGTGCTATAACTATCACCAACTTTTCTCCCGTAATGCCACCGCACTGCACTACATGGCACCTGCGCTCCTCGAAATCCTTATCTCCCAGGCACTGATGTTCAAGCGTTCATGCACCCATTTCTTGATCGAACTAGTTATAACTTTATAAGTGCCGAAAGTTGCGCGTTTCTTTACCCCGGGCCGTTCGCGCATCTGTTCACCAAACGGGATAATATGATTAAATAGAATCCATGAATTACTGTTTCTAAAGTTCTGCGGCAATTTTGTATTTATCTCAAAGCATACTGCTGACAACGATGTTTTCTCATGAATAACACGCAATATTATCACAGGTGCTCGCTAGTTGCAAAAAAAAAATGCCGACAAATATGTTACTTTCTAATGCGAAATTTGAGCGCCGCTCATCAGCTGTTTCAGCTTTTCGATAGATTGAAGCAAAGAATTCTAGAAAGTCATGTGTGTAAAATTCATCATCATCATCATCAGCCTGACTACACCCACTGCAGGGCAAAGACCTCTCCTATGTCTCTCCAATTAACCCTGTCCTTTGTCAGTAGCCGCCACTGTGTCCCCGCAAACTTCTTAATCTCATCCGCCCACCTAACTTTCTGCCGTCTCCTGCTACGTTTGCTTTCTCTTGGAATCCATTCCGTTACCCTTAAGGACCAGCGGTTATCTTGCCTTCGCATTACATGCCCTGCACAAGCCCATTTCTTCCTCTTGATTTCAACTAAGATGTCATTAACCCGCGTTTGTTTCCTCACCCACTCTGCCCTCTTCCGATCTCTTAACGTTACACCTATCATTTTCCTTTCCATAGCTCGCTGCGTTGTTCTTAACTTAAGCTAAACCCTCTTTGTTAGCCTCCACGTTTCTGCCCCATAGGTGAGTACCGGTAGGATACAGCTGTTGTATACTTTTTTCTTCAGGGATATTGGTAAGCTACCATTCATGATCTGAGAGAACCTGCCATATGCGCCATTCTTATTCTTCTAGTTATATCCCTCTCATGATCCGGATCGGCGGTCACTACCTGCCCTAAGTAGACATATTCTCTTACTACTTCCAGCACCTCGCTACCAATTGCGAACTGGTGTTCCCTTGCTAGGCTGTTGAACATTACTTTGGTTTTCTGCATGTTAATTCTTAGCCAACCATTGTGCTCTGCCTGTCTAACTGATTGATCATGCTTTGCAGTTCTTGTCCTGAGTGGCTTAGCAAGGCAATGTCATCAGCGAACCGCAAATTGCTCAGGTATTCTCCATTAACTCCTATCCGCAACTGTTCCAATTCCAATCCCCGGAATACCTCCTGTAAGCAGGCAGTGAAGAGCATTGGCGAGATTGTGTCTCCCTGCCTGACACCTCTCCGTATTGGAATTTTATTGCTGACTTTATGGATAACTATAGTAGCTGTGCAATCGTTATAAATATCTTCCAATATTTTCACATAACACTCTTCTACACCCTGATTCCGCAATGCCTGCCTGACAGCTGAGGTTTCCACTGAGTCAAATGCTTTCTCGTAATCAATGAAGGCTATATATAGGGGTTGGTTATATTCTGCGAATTTCTCTATCACCTGATTGATAGTGTGAATGTGGTCTATTGTCGAGTATCCTTTACGAAAGGCTGCCTGATCATTTGGTTGACTAAAGTCCAAGGTTGTCCTGACTCTATTAGCGATTACCTTAGTAAATACCTTGTAGGCAACGGACAATAAGCTGATTGGTCTGCAATTCTTCAAGTCCTTGACGTCTCCTTTCTTATGAATTAAGATAATATTAGCGTTCTTCCAAGCTTCTGGTACTCTCGAGGTCACAAGGCATTGCGTATACAGGGTCGCTAGTTTTTGTAGCACAATCTCTGCTCCGTCCTTCAACAAATCTGCTGTTACCTGATCCTCACCAGCTGCTTTCCCTCTTTGCATTGCTCCCCAGGCTTTCTTTACTTCCTCCTTCGTTACTGGCAGGATGTCCTATTGCTGTGCTCGACTACCTCCCTCAGTAACTTGATGATTACATTTGCTACTGTGTAGATTTGTGTAGAACTCTTCGGCTAATTCAACTATCTTATCCATATTGCTCATGACATTGCCCTGTTTGTCTTTTAGCGCATACATCTGGTTTTTACCTACGCCCAGTTTTCTCCTCACTGATTTTAGGCTACCTCCTTTCCTTAGAGCATGCTCGATTTTGTCCATGTTAAACTTTCTTATGTCGGCTGCCTGGCGCTTATTTATTAACTTCGATAGCTCTGCTTGTTCTATCCTGTCTGTGGAGTTAGACGTCCTGTTTGCTCGTTTGCGGAAGAAGGTATTCATAATCCGTAAATTATTTCTATCTGCGAACTCTACTAATAACTCTCCCCTACTGTTCCTAGAACCTTTACCATAGTCACCTACCGCCTTGTCTCCAGCCTGCTTTTTACCTACCTTTGCATCCCATCAGCACATCCTAATAGAAGCTTTCAACTATCAGGTCATCATGGCTTGATGAAGGCGCATAGGCCTGCACCACCTTCAGCTTGTACCTCTTATTAAGCCTAATTACGATAGTTGCCACTCTCTCGTTAATGCTATAAAACTCCTCGATGTTGCCAGCTATATCCTGATTAATGAGAAATCCCACACCTAGTTATCGCCTATCTGCTAATCCACGATAGCACAGTACATGCCCGCCCTTTAGTACTGTATATGCCTCATCTGTCCTCCTAACCTCACTAAGCCCTATGACATCCCATTTCATACCGGCTAATTCCTCCAATAGCACTGCTAAGCTAGCCTCACTTGATAAGGTTCTTGCGTTAAACGTTGCCAGGTTCAGTTTCCAATGGCGGCCTGTCCGGAGCCATAGATTCTTAGCACCCTCCGCTGCGTCACAGATCTGACCTCCGCCTTGGTCAGTTGCTCCGCAGCCGCTAGGGACTGAGGGCTGGTTTGTTCCCAGAAGGTTGTGGCCAAGTAGTACACCAGGGTGGCCAAATCCTGTTCTGGTGAGGAAGTGCGTTGTCGGTTCTGGTCACCGAAATCAGGCCGCACTCCAAGCCTGGTTATGCAATTCCATAGACACGCGGTGTTTTTTTTAATCCGGTGGAGAATTCCGGAGAATGGACCGCGATTCGAACCCGGGTCCTCTTGCACGCGAAGCGGATGCTCTACCTCTACGCCATCGCTGCATTTGTGTGTAAAATTGCAGACAACTTATTATTTTTCGCACGCATTCCTTCGTCAAGAAACACTCCGCTAGCAGTCCTTGATTGTCCTCAAGGAAGCTTGGCGGTAGGAGAGATAGATAAAAATGGCTGTGGCTTGATCAGCTCGGCCGAGCCGGGTTATACGGTGCGAAAGGCAAGCGAACCAGTGGCCGATGTCGACTCGGAGACGTTGGCAGTCCGCTGCCCTTTTCCGCTTGAGACACTAGGCCATACTGCCACCTGAACTGTGGTTGCGGCGCACGCGAGCTCTCCTTTTGAATCCTGCGACATGTTATCAGTAGGGCCCGGAAATTTAGGCACTAAAGAACCTCGAAAAAGGCAGGCATCTAGGCTCTAAAAAATGCCGAAATAGGCGCTGTAAAGCAGAAATAGGCGCCTTAAATAATACTCTTTATTCATAAGTACAAGATTCGCCAGTCAATCACGGAGCGTACGCAGTCCTCAACTGAAGCAATAAAGCGCATTCTCAGGTTTTCGAACTTGAAGCGCCTTCGGTTTTCGCGAAGCATAGCTTTGTACTTTGAAAGGCTTCTTTCGACGTCACATGAAGTTAGTGGCGCGAACCTAAAACATGAGTTGATAAGGCCTCAGGCCTTCAGGTGATGTGGCCGTATCGTCTCCGCGTAGAAATTCTCTGATTTGGGAAATTGTTTCTAGGCATCTATTTTTTCTACCAATTGTTGCATTTTCGTAGAATCAGTAGCGCCCTTTACTTCCAGTCCCCGAAGTGCTGCTGGTACTTCTGACACTGCCTTCAATGATTCATCTATTCAGTGTCCAGCCTTTTACAACTTTGTGATCCTTTCCGTCAGTGTTGAGTAGTTTGCACTAATGTATGTCAGGCCTCTTTTCAAACTCGCCTCTTGGCACACTTCGAGAAAAACATTTCGTTACACTACGTTCACGCTACACTTCGAGAAAACCGTTCGGCGAGACCCGCGCCTTTTGTGAGTGCATAGGCGCGCTCCTTTCATCATACTTAGACAGATGTCTCAAAATTGAAAAAGGGCACCGAGGACCAAAATGCCAGAATTAGGCATTTATAGGCAAAAACTACGGTTAAATAGTAAGTATTTCCTAAAAAATGACAAAAAGGCAGGCAAGTGAGAAAATCCCGCGTTTAGGCATTTATAGGCATGTTTAGGCAAATGCCTGAAGTTCCGGGCCCTAGTTATCAGGCATGCGACACAGCTGGCGAAGCGAGCGGAGGCGAGCGCAGCGACGAAGCAAGCGGTGTGACGTCATACCAAATGGCGGCGGCAGCTCCGCGGTGAGACACGCGGGGTGACATCATGCCAGATGGCGCGGCGAGCCCGCAGCGTCCGCCAGCCGCGGCGGTTGCTAGGCAACGGCTCAATGGCGGTCTCTGGGCTTCCTCGGAGCACCGCCACAGCGAAATCGGAGGTTCGTGGCTAAAGTATGCGCGACTTGCTGCACCAAAGACTGGTTCTCAAAGAAGAGGTCTTTGCAAGTATTTCGCGAGGTTATCACAGCCGTGGGAGGCGTTACGAGCGAGATGAACGGGATGTTCTCCCACAGAGTGGTAAGGAATTCCTAAATTAAAGTCCCCACCAACCCTGTCACCCAGGCAGGTGGCAGTTAATGGTTGATCGCGAGAGTTCGTTCACCGCTGTCAGCGCTAACGCATGCGGCTTGCCCACATTTCTCTATCACCTCTTCTACCTTTAAGCGTGATTCAGGCGTCCACTGAACCAGGGAGCCAGTTATGCGCATTTTTATTGCGAAAGCAATACTACTTGCACTTTCACGCCTTTGCCGTGCCGCGGCGGTGACCACCATTGACCTTCATTTGACCTTGATTGCATAGATCGGATTAGATTGGACTGGATTGGACTGGATTGGATTGCAGTGGACTGGACTAGATTGTATTGGATTAGATTAGATTAGATTGGATTGGATTGGATTGGAGTGGAGTGGATTGGATTGGATTAGATTAGATTAGATTAGATTAGATTACATTGGAGTAGAGTGGATTGAATTGAAATGGAATGAATTGGATAGGATTTGATTGGATTAGATTGTATTGTAGTGAATTGAATTGTTTGGAATGGATTGGATTGGATTGTATATCCGATGCATCACCACAAGTCTAACCACAAGCACCACCACCAGCTACACTACCAGCTGTACCATGGCGTACATACGGATATTGCTTTCGCAATTACCGGGCTTAACCAAGCTAAGCCACCGCGAATTCTTTATTTTCCCCTGAATGATCGGAGTGTAAAACGTTCTCGACGCCAACGCCAATGAACACAATGAACGCCGAAGGCCTATGGCTCAGTTCCGCGTTTCTGGCACAATGTTGCGAGTTCCAACGCATGCAGCGCACATCTGTCACTACCGCCATATAGCTTAAAGCACGATATGAGGTGTCCACTGCTCCAAGAGGGCAGTTATGCGCCTTCCCTCTGGTTCAGGTGTCTACCGAGATGTGTGAGAGGCATAATGCGCCATTTCCTTCCCTCAAAAACCAATTTGTCTATTTCGCCCTCTGCTTTCCAAGCTCCCGCTCCATTGCTTTCGCAGCTTAAAGCGGGACTAAGGTGTCCACTGCTCGTTAGGACGGACAACGGCGACAGCGATGACACACCTTTTCTCGCATGAAACTGAGATCCACCCAAGCAACCACAGATATCCATCGAACGTACGAGCTAGGTCCTAACGTCCTTTGCCGAGATCGGACGTCCATCGCACGTACGAACACAATCCGATTTCGGATATCCGTATTCGTACATCTGCCGGACGTACGCACTGTGCACGTACGCACAGTTTTTTAGCCGTGTTAGTTGTTGGCTCTCATGCACTTCAGATGCTTTTCGCCTCGGTCATCATCATGCTTAGTTACCGCGATTTGTGCTTTTACCACCTTTAAAAACGATTTCTGCCCACTGTTTGTTACGCAAAAAAAGGGCAAGTGAAAGAATTTCTTCTCGCTGCTTCGTGTAATCTTTCTTCTTTTTTGCGGTCTTGGTCACCTGTCTACTGTATGCTTAACTTTTGAATATTTTTTTTCTTGCTTGTGGTTTCACACGTGCAGTGATTTTAGGTTTTACCCTAGTGAGCGGTTCCTTGAGGGTATATATGTAGAGGTTGGCGCCTTTTCTCAAATAAAGTTTCAGTTCAGCGCTCGTGTGTGTGTTTCCTCGTCTTGTGTCCTTGTGTAGCTTGCGCTGTTGAAAAAATTATCATGAATAACCAACTAGCCCGTGAGCTCACCCTGTTAGTTGGAGGGTTTGACGCGAAGATGTTTGTAAATTGGTGCGATTCCACTCCTACCTGCAGTGCAAGAGCCGCCAACGGGCTAAATTTATCTAAGAAGAGGTGTTGCAGAATTTTGCAGGAACTCAATGACTAGTTTTATATTTATAAAACTTCTCCAAATTAGTGGAGTTGCGCGACATGTCCACCGTTTTGCTAGCTAAACTTGCCATTGAAACCATTCCCAAGTATCAAAACTCCCGTGCATTTTGCTATCACCATCATCATAGATGTCAGTTCGCGGTCAGTCCAATCCAATCCATCAGTACTGCTCCGTAGCGATGTTGTTGATTTGTCGTGTAGTGTTGTCGCGCAGAGCTTTATAGCTCTGTTATTATAATGTGTCGCTTTGTTCGGTCTGCGGACGAAAATAATATGTAACTTAAGCAATTCGAAAGACACGGGAAGCGCCTGAAGCTCTTCTAGAACACCGGAATCCCGTACTGCGTCGACCTTGGTTTAAAGAAGGCTTAGTGCACATGTGATTGCCTACGAAGGTATGTATCCAGTACACTTCTTGGACCTTGCTTCTAGGACAATGCAGCATGCTCATATAACATTCGTTCACAGGACAGTGGGAGCAGTAAGCGCGATAAGATGGCTTCCACAAGTGTGTGCTGTTCTCACACTTTCGGGAGCCTACATCACACAGCTGCAGGAGCCCTCAACTCGCGCAGCTAATTCCCACTCCTCGTCAAAGTTGCGGGACGGAGTATTTTTGCATGTTGTTAATTTTTAAGGCATCGCTAGGTTCACTGTGCCTTTATAAAGAGTGACAACGCACGAAAGGCAGACCATAGGGAGCACGTGTAGTTCGAAGTGTCTCGCAACGGAAGCTTTGCTGTAGTTGCCTTATACTTATTGAGGTGTTTGTTAAAGTGCATTGTCTGTTATACTTGCTGCATTAAACACTTCTATCAATTGGTTTCAATGTTTTTACTTCGGCTGCTGCATTGTGCCATTTGTTTCACATGACTGATGTTTGCCGCGTTCTTTTTATTTCAGAAATCCTGTGGGTGGGAAGATTACGGATGTGTGTCCCAAGCTTGCCAGATTTGAAGAGTCACATTTAAGAAATTTTCCCAATATAACCCATTTCTGTGCTGATGTATCATCAACCACAATAAAATATGCGTGCTATGCATCAAATTGTTTTTGTTTTATTGCATCGCGCGGGGTGAAAAAGCACGCATGCACCATATATGCGAATATTCGAGAAAGATCCGGCAATGGACGTACTCAACTGGACGTCCATCGGCGGGCGAACCGCATACCTTTGAACATCTTTCGGACGGCCGACGAACGTCTACCGGCTGTTTGCGGATGTTCAGCGGACGTACGGAACATTCGAAACAGACCTCTGTCGGTCGTCCGAAGGATATCGCTGGTTTCTTGGGCAGCTCTCAGAGGCGGTCACGGACGTGGATAACCACCTTCTACACCTCTGGGAAGCCCGTTGCAGTCTCGTTCGCCGTTGGCGACGCCCTAAACCCAACAGAGAGCTTAAAGCTCGAATTGCTGAGCTTACCCACAAAGCGGCAAAGTACGCGGCCCAACTCGCCGTCTCCAAATGGGTGGACACGGCCGCGCGACAAATGTCCAGCCGCAACACCTGGCGTTTCTTTCGTGCCCTAATCGACCCAACCCAAGCACGCACTGAAACACAAAAACATTTGCAGCGAGCCACGCACGCTTTCCCTGGCAACACGAATCAACTGGCACAGAAACTTCGGGACCAGTATCAGTGCCCGGCCTAAGACCTCCGTGGATCTGCGTGCTCTTATGCAGGCAGAGAGAACATGGAGCTGGATAAACCTTTCCAGCTCCATGATCTGCGCAAGGCTCTCGTCAAAATGAAACGGGGCATTGCGCCAGGAAGAGATAAGGTCATTGTCAAGCATTTGACGAACCTGCCCGACTTGGTATACAAGTTTCTCCTCGAATACGCCAATGCGATTTGGCGCGGGAACACCCCCCTGCCAATCGACTGGAAAACGGTTCTGGACACTTGTATTCCTAAAGCAGGCTACCCAATTGACACAGATAACCTCCGCTCCACCTCTCTCACCTGCTTTGTGGGCAAACTAATGGAGACGATGGTGCGGGATCGGTTATCTGCATATCTTGAACGCAAATATGTCTTCGCGAGCACCATGTTCGGATTCCGCCCACACAGATCCGCACAGGATGTCCTCCTGCAACTCAATCGGGAAGTCCTTGACTCCCTCGAATGCCTCCATAATGACCGGGTAGTACTCGCCTTGGATCTTAAGGGGCATTTGACAATGTAACACAAGAGATCATACTCACTATCCTAAGCCATACCGACTGGGGCCTCAACATATTCTGATACATATGCCAATTTCTAATGGATCGACAATCCTACATCGACATCCAAGATAGAGAGCATGGTCCTTACCTACTCGGCACGCGGGGAACCCCTAAGGCGCGGTATTTTCTCCGCTGCTCTTCAATCTGGCCATGATGCACCTGCCGGCCCAGCTGAGTGGTGTCGCCGGCGTGCAGCCCGCCCTGTACGCTGATGACATCACTCTGTGGGCCACGAAGGCAGCACAGGGGACATTGAAACCAGCCTGCAAACAGCGGCGACGATAGTGGACCGCTACACTCGCCACTGCGGTCTTCCATGTTGTTAATGGCGTGTTGGTGCGGGGAGCGGGAGCCCCGCATGCGAGCAACCTCTCAAGGCGGTTGCTGGGTGAAGACTGGTGTTTATTTCTTTAGAGGGAGAGAGAGAGAGGGCGAGTGTACAAGAATGCACTCTCGCTGCTGTAGGAATGCAGACGGTCACGGTAAAAGAATTGGGAATGCGTCCGTCGACGGGGCCGTGAGGACCAGATGCCGTCAGGGGAGACGGACTCCTGCCTGCTTTTGTGGCGAATGGCCGGCTCGCGCTTGTTTCTTGGAAGCGGGCGGCGGGTATGCCCGGAGGAGGCAAGGGTTGTTGGAGCGGCCTGGCGTCGCTTGGTCGACGAACACAACATCCCTTCCTCCTTAGTTGTGGTCACCGTATCGGTCCGGCGGGCGCCGTTCACGCTGGGGTCTTAGCGCTTGCTGTTGCGTGGAACCGTTGGGCTGGTCTCCGCAAGGTTCTGTCGCACTGTCGTCCAGACTGGCCGCCGGTTCTCCATGTTCGGAGGGGGGCGCTGTAGACAGATCGAGCACAGGCGAAGTCTCCGCTGGTAGCGTGATCACGAACGTAGCTGGCACAGTGTATTGTTTACTTGCTGCTGGTCCGTTCGTCCGATCGTGTGGCGGCGGATCTTCCGTCGGGTAGGCTGCTGCACCTGGTTTAATGTGACCAAGGTGCCTACGAACCGTTCCGTTTCTGTGTTGAGAAGTCTCGTGGACTTCTGCGGAGCTCGTCACTCCCTTGGGTCCTCGCTGCTGCCTTGACGCACTTTTTGATGGCAGGGCCAGGTCCAAAGCACGCTTCTGGTGGCGTCGATGTTGCAGACGTTGTCGTCAGCACTCCAGAGTTGTAGTCAGCTGTCAAACTTCTGAGGCTGCGACGTAGCTGCTGATCGAGTGGCTTTCTGTCGGCTGCGTCGATGTTGCAGACGTTGTCATCAGCACTCCAGAGTTCCAGTCCGCTGTCAATCTTCTGAGGCTGCGACGTAGCTGCTGATCGAGTGGCTTTCTGTCGGCGTCGTCGATGGTGCAGGCGTTGTCGTCAGCACTCCCGGGTTGCAGTCGGCTGTCAAACTTTTGAGGGCTGCGACGTAGCTGCTGATAGATTTGCTTCCTGCCGGCGTCGTCGATGTTGCAGGCGTTGTCGTCAGCACTCCCGGGTTGCAGTCGGCTGTCAAACTTTTGAGGCTGCGACGTAGCTGCTGATCGACTTGCTTTCTGCCGGCGTCGTCGATGTTGCAGGCGTTGTCGTCAGCACTCCGGGGTTGCAGTCGGCTGTCAAACTTTTGAGGCTGCGACGTAGCTGCTGATCGACTTACGGCAGTTGGTCACGTCGCTGGAAACGTTACGGCTGTACAGCTCGGATGGTCAAGCGTACCGGCTGTACAGCTCGGATGGTCTGCCATCGACGTGCTTCAGGAGAAGTGTAACTATAGGTATCCATAGCTGACTTCTCCGGGAGTCTTCGGTGTGACCAGCACGCGAGCAGTCTCGAAGGTGTCGGTCCGCATAGCGTCAGGAGGAGCGCGTGCTTCTTTTCTTCGTCGGAGACATCGTTTGCCACGAGGTAGAGTGTGAGGCGCTGAATCCACGATCCACGAAAAGGCTCGATGACACCGTGCAGTCCTCCAGTAGCCATCGGCGACACCTCGAACTGCGTACGCTCTACATCCCACTTCTCGTCGCCAGTGTTAATGGCGGTGTTGTTGCGGAGCGTGGGAGCCCCGCGTGCGAGGATCCTCTCAACGCGGTTGCTGGGTGAAGACTGGTGTTTATTTCTTTAGAGGGAGAGAGAGAGAGGGCGAGTGTACAAGAATGCACTCTCGCTGCTGTAGGAATGCAGACGGTCACGGTAAAAGAATTGGGAATGCGTCCGTCGACGGGGCCGTGGGGACCAGATGCCGTCGGGGGAGACGGACGCCTGCCTGCTTTTGTGGGGAATGGCCGGCTCGCGCTTGTTTCTTGGAAGCGGGCGGCGGGTATGTGCGGAGGAGGCAAGGGTTGTTGGAGCGGCCTGGCGTCGCTTGGTCGACGCACACAACACATATTCTCCTAGAAAATCAGAATTTGTGCACCTCCGCCCCTCACTAAACTGCACAACTAAAATATTTCTCTTCAGAGTGCACCCATACGCGCAAGTGATGAGATACGGGTATTCGGACTCTACATCCACAAACACAGACGGCCAGACACTACATTGGCCAAACTCCGTATGGTGGGGGACCAGGTGGGTCGCATGGTCCGCCGGGTTTGCAACAAACGCGGGCGGTAACGAAGCAACCTTACGGCCTGCAAACGCCTTTGTAACCAGTCGAATTCTGTATTCCACACCTTATCTCCACCTACGGAAACAAAAGGAGCATGTGCTTGAGGTTATCCTTCGCAAAATTATTAAGTGTCCTCTTGACCTTCCCATCACGACTTCAAACAGCCGGCTTATGGCTTTTGGGGTGGTGAACACTTTCCGGGAGCTCCGAGAGGCGCACCTTACAAACCAGTACACGCGCTTGTCGCTGACGGAGTCGGGTCGCCGCTTTCTTGCTCGACTCCATATCCAACACACCACTCCCATGAAATACAGGTTTCACATCCCAGAACTGTAGAGACCTTCCCTCTACGTGCGACCTCTTCCAGCCAGCATGCCACACGAAGACCATAATGGTCGGCGCCTGGCACGAGTGGAAGCACTGGCCCGACATTATGATAACAAATCAGATGTATACTACGTGGACGCCTCCGGTCGTCACCATGGAAGATGGTACACGGTCGCGGTAGTTCATAACAGCAACACAATTAACGGTCTCACCTTCAGAGCCCGTAGTGCGACACAAGCAGAATAGGTCGCGATTGCTCTCGCTGCCTCATATTCCAATTCAAAATACATAATCACCGACTCGCGAGGGGTCTGTCGGAACGTCGAACAAGGCTGCACTCCCTTCCTAATCGAATCTACTAAAATTGTATACGGGATACCGACCCCGCACACCGCTACCATATGGGCCCCTCCTGATCAGGGGTTGGCAAGAAACGAGGAAGCAGACGCAGCCGCCCGTGCCCTCTCTCACCGGGCTGTTTTCTCCTCCCCACCCCATCAGTAACCCGAGCTTAATCCGATCATACCTTCAAAGATATTATTTCCTGCTATCACGATAGTCATCACTTTTACCCTCGCCCATGTAAAGGTCTGAAGAAGGCGGATGAGGGGCTCCTTCTCCGCCTTTTCCCCAATACATTGTTGTGGCCGGCAGCAGTAAAATATTTTGACCCCTCCTTTAACGGCAGTAGCCCGCACTGTAGTGCGGTGTCTTCTGACACCTATCACATGGTGTGGACGTGCCCCTCCAATCCTGCTATTCCCCCATCACCAGCCCAACCCGCGAGGACTCGGAGGCGACCCTGCTCGGCTGCCACGACTTATAGGCCCAACAAGCCTTAGTCAGGCGTGCCCGGGCGGCGGTCACAGCGGGGTCCCAAACTAGGGACCTACACCTAGTGTTTGTAAGGATCAGTCCCTCAAGGGCTGGTCCAAACATGCCTCCTCTCCTTTTTTAATAAATGTTTTCACCACCACCACCGACAACGATAAGGCTTTAAAAGCATTCGCCTTAAAATGCTCCAGCTAGTGCTTGTAAGGATCGGTCCCTTACGGGCTGATCCAAACATGCCTACTGTTCTTTCCAAATAAAGGTTTTCACCACCACCACGCCGCGAAACGCAAAAATCTAGGGGGGCACTTTGTTCACTTAAAGTGCGGTGAGGCGAAAGCCTTAAGCGCTGTGTTGCGGCTTGTGTCACTGATGTGTTAAGATGTTAGGCTTCGCCTGGTGGTGGTGAACAACATTTATAGTGCAATAAATTTTTACGGAGTGGTCATTGGGGTAGGCCCTATTGGCCCTTTCCCCTAACAATACTAGGTGGAGCCCCTATTCCGGGGCCCCATTGGCAAGCAACGCCGCCCGCGTCCGGTGAACCAAGGCCTTTTGGGTCTTTAGGTCCTGACAGCCGAGCAGGGCCGCCTCCCAGTCCTCTCTGGGGGAGGGGGGGGGGGTTTGGGGGGATAGATGGGTTTGTTTGACACGCCCAAACCATGTGGAAAGTGTCAGCCACCTCCCCACAGAACTGGCACGTGCCATCAAAGGATGCGTTGAAATGTTTAAGTACCGCCGGGCAAAGTACAGTGTTAGTAAGAATTTTGATGAGGAGGCGCTCGTCAGCGCGATCCAGTCCCTAACAAGGGGCCGGGTAGCGCCGATGCTCCTCCTTGTAGTAATCGGTGATGTGTTTGAATGTAAGGGCCAGATTGTCTGATTGGGAGTAGGCTTCCAAGGACAGGGAGATAGCCCGGGGAGAGAGTGCGCGGGCGGCCTGATCGGCCTCATCGTTTCCTTGGAGTCCCTGGTGACCAGGGGCCCAAATCAGGTTACGTGGAGTTGGATCTTCGCATCGGCAGCTATATTCTAGTATGCGCCAGGCAAGCGGGGGAGCCCAGCCCAACTCACAGTTCCGACAGGCCCCTCTCGAGTCGGTGATGATATGTTTCGACTTGGGAGTAGTGAGAGCCAGAGCAATGGCAATCTCCTCCGCGTGTGTTGCGCTGTAGGCATTGAAAGTGAGCCCTTTAACTGTGTTTGTGTTGTGTACGACTGCGGCCGTGTACCACCCCCCGTGATGTGGGCCGGCAACGTGCACGTAATACACATGTTGTTGGTTACCATAGTATCGCGCCAACGCTTCCGCGCGCGCCTGGCGACGACCGCTATGGTCTTTTCTGGACATGTTGCGGGGAAGGGGTCGGACCCGGAGGGCGCGTCTCCATGGTTCTGGCACTCTCTCTCTTTCCTCAATATGGTAGTCATGTTTGATGTGTAGCCAGTCCAAGAGGCGGCGACCGGACGTGGTCTGTGCAAGACGCGTGTATTGGTTGACTAAGTGGGCTTCTCGAAGCTCCCGGAATGTGTTCACCACGCCCAAGGCCAGAAGTCGCTGGTTGGACGTGGTGACCGGGAGGTCTAGAGCCCGCTTGATGACTTTCCGGTGGATGACCTCCAGTTGGTCATCATTATGTTTGCGCAGGTGCAAGTAGGGGGTTGAGTAGAGGATTCTACTCGTTACGAAAGCATGGGCAAGCCGCAGTGCATCCTTGCTTCGTAATCCGCCCCGCTTGTTGGAGACCCGGCGGGCCGTGCGGCCCACCTGGTCTCCTAATGTGCCAAGTTTGGCTAGGGTAGTGTAGACCCTGTGTTGATGGTGTATGAAGAGACCAAGGACGCGGATCTTCTTGGACTCCCGGATCGGTCCCGAGGGGAGACTGATGCAAATCGGTGTTGTGTCCCGTGGGGAGTTACTTATGTGCACAAATTCTGATTTAGATGGGGCGCACTGGAGTCCGCAGTAGGCCGCGTAGTCGTCGTCTAGGGTCGCCGCTGCTTGCAGGCAGGACTCCATGTTGCCCAGGTTACCTTGCGTGGCCCAGATTGTAATGTGATCCGCATAACGAGCGTGATGTATCCCGGGCAGAGAAGACAATTTGGAGGAGAGACGAAGCATTGCCAAATTGAAGAGGAGGGGAGACAGGACCGCGCCTTGAGGTGTTCCCCTCGAGCCGAGGGTGTATGGCCCGTGTTCCACATCTTGTATGCGTACGTAGGCTTGACGGTCTGTAAGAAATTGTTTTATATAGTTGAATGTTTTGTGGCCACAGTTGGTGTTACTGAGGTGGTCCAGGATTACTTCATGTTCGACGTTGTCGAATGCACCTTTAAGATACAAGGCCAGGACCACCTTGTCTTTGTGGGGACATTCAACAGGATCTAAGATGTCGTGGTGAAGCTGCAGAAGTATATCCCGTGCTGACTTGTGAGGGCGAAACCCGACCATGCTGTCCGCGAAAGTGTGCTGTGTTTTGAGAAAATCGGAGAGTCTGTCGCGCACCATCGTCTCCATCAGCTTGCCGACACAAGATCTGAGGGATATGGGGCGAAGGTTCTCCACATCAATAGGTTTGCCGGCCTTCGGAATATAGGTCACGAGAGCCGATTTCGAATCGAGAGGGAGAGGAGTCTCTCCGTCCCAAATGCTACTGATGTATTCGAGCAGCGCGGCGTAGGATGCGTCGGGAAGGTTGGCCAAGAGCTTGACCGTAACCTTGTCGCGCCCGGGTGCAGTGCCCCGCTTCATTTTGCTTAAGGCTGCCCGGAGGTCGTGGAGTTGGAAAGACTTATCCAGCTCCGTGTTCTCTTCGCCTGCATACGAGTACGCCGCCTGCCGGGGGTCCTTCGATCGATCCCTGAGCGTGTGCGCTAGCGGTTTTGTCGTTCCTGTAACGTTGTGCGAGGCCCTATGTAATTGGCGGTGGGTTTCCGTGCGTGTTTGTATTGGATCGATGAGAGCGCGGCAGAGGCGCCACGTGTTGCGGCCAGACATCTGGCGAGCAGCCGCGTTGCACCGGTCCACCCAGTTAATGTCGGCTAGCTGAGTAGCATATTCCGCTGCCTGTTGTGTGAGTTCGAGGATGCGGTTCTTTAGGCGTCTGTTATGTTTCCGTTTCTTCCATCACTTGCTGAGGCTGCCACGGGCGTCCCAAAGGTGGAGCAGGTGGTTGTCCGCGTCTGTTTGTGTTTCTGTGAGCTGTATCTGCTTTTCGTGTTGTGTGAGTGTAGACGTGAGCGATCTGGACCAGGCGTCGTATTCCGACTGGAGGGGTCTACGATAGGTAGAGCGGTGCGGAAAGTCGTCCATTCAGGGATACCAGCTTGTATTAGTGGGCGTTTCAGGGGACGCAAGTAAATGGTTGTGTTGATTATACAGTGATCACTACCTATAGTGTCCTCTGTATTCAGCCAGTCGGCATGGCGTATGCTCGTTGAATGGAATTGCCGACACGTGTTGGGTTGGACGGGTCAGTGTGCAGGGTGAGTCCAAGTGTGGAAAGAAGTTTATTTATTTATTTATTTATTTATTTATTTATCATCATACCCACAGCGCCATTGTCTGGCATTACAGTGGGGGGGTTGAAGAAAAAGTACACAAATGCCACCGCGTGCAGGTGGTTACAAAAAAAAGATAACAATGAGATAGAAAGAACACGGAATTATTATACACAAAAAATGTCATAGCATGGAAGAAAATGAATCATTTGATAAATGTACACTACTTCCTCAGGCAGCTTGTTCTATTCCGAAACCGTTTTGGGGAAAAAAGACATTTTAAAAAGGTCAGTCCGGCACCTGTACTCTTTAACTTTAAGTGAATGATCTCTACGTAAAGACACGTAATCAGGGTTGGCTATATATTTGGTTCTGTCTATTCCAGTTCTAGAATGAAATATATTATGAAATAATTTTAAACGCAGTACTTTCCTACGTTTTTGAAGTGAGTCCCAACCCAAAGATTTTTTCGCGCTCGTTACACTAAAATATCGCCCATAGTTATTGAAAACAAAACGAACGGCCAAATTCTGAACTCTTTCTAGCTTTTGAACGTCAAGAAAGGTTTTCGGATCCCAGACTGTGCAAGCATACTCAAGTATGCTTCTAACGTTTGTATTATACAGCAGTTCTTTAGTCTTTAAAGGGAAAAGTTTAGCGTTACGTCTCAGGAAACCTAAAACACGACAGGCTTTGGCAGTAACGAAATCCACGTGACGATGCCAAGACATTGAACTTGTTAAATATACACCAAGATATTTAAATTCCAACACTGAAAGCAGTCTGCTATTATTTATGTTATAAGTGAAAATATGGAGAACCTTCTTTTGAGTGAAACACATATGTACAGATTTTTGTAAGTTAATATGCATTCCCCAGTTCTCACACCACTGGGCCACTTTACACAAATCCTGTTGTAATGCATCGCAGTCACTTTGATCGTTAATAATTCTATACAATACACAATCGTCCGTAAAAAGACGCATGTATGAAGAAATACCTGAAAAGATGTCATTCATGTAAATTATGAACAGTAATGGGCCCAAGACGGATCCCTGAGGCACCCCTGATGTTAAAGCCACCTCATGCGATTGTTTCCCGTTGACAACACATTGACGCCTAACGCTCAAATATTCCTTTATCCACCTAATAACGTTCTCATTTATGTTGTACCAGTATAATTTTTGTATTAATAGGGAATGTGATGCAACGTCAAAGGCCTTCTTAAAATCTAGAAAAATACAGTCAACAGAATATCCCTTATCTAAAGCACTTGACAGGTCATGTACAAATTCGGTAAGCTGGGTGACACACGAGTAACCACTGCGAAAGCCATGTTGATTAGTATTTAATAATGAATGTATACTAAGATGATTCATAATACTAGTATAAAACACATGCTCTAAAACTTTGCATAATACACTGGTCAAGGACACTGGTCGATAATTTGAAACAACATTCCTAGGTCCCGATTTATGTATAGGTACAACATTAGCAAGACTCCATTCATCAGGCAAGGAGCCTTCCTGTAATGACTTTGTGAAAAGAATTTGAAGGTACCTTGACAACGCAAAAGCGCAAGAAGAGAGCAGGATCGTGGGTAAGCCGTCCGGACCGGTGGCACTGTTATCTTTTAAGCGTTCTAAGAGCGACACAATTCCTCGCTGATCAAATTCAATGTTCTCCATAGGTTCCGTACAGTTCAAGGCAAGGCGAAAATCGGCAGGGCTATTGCTGTCCTCAGCAGAAAAAACTGAGCTGAAAAACGTGTTAAAGCACTTGGCTTTCTCCAGATTATCATGAACGATACTTCCGTTGTGATCGAGTGGCGGGATAGACAATTCATCCTTTCTGTTTTTTTTATGTACTGCCAAAATTCTTTAGGGCGATCCTGGATACGCATGTCGAAAGACTGAAAGTAGGTAAAGTTAGCCTCTTTGACCGAAGCATTCATATCTTTTGTAATCTTTTTTAACCGATCCATGTTATCTTCCGACGGATTTCTTTTGAAGCGCGCATATAGTTGTTGCCTCTTTTCAACGACTCTGCGCAGCGCTTTTGTGAACCATGGCTTGCTTTTCCGCAAGCTTCCTTCCACGCCTGTCCTCCCGGGGGTATCCGATAGCCTGCTCGCGGCGTTGAAATCGCCGACGATTAGGAGGGGTTCCCTACCCGCCACCTGCACAGCTTGAGTGAAAATTTCATTGAACGTGACGTTGTTAAGTTTCGGTGGGCAGTAAATATTTATAATGTGTACAGGTGGGTCAGAGCGCTTTAGGGACAGCACTGAAACTAAAGCCCCTTGATAAAAGAAAGTAGCGACACTCTCCTCCGCGCCGCGCTTTCCTCCTCGTTTCTCCTCGCCCGCCGGCTCCCAGCGCTGCGCATGGCACGCTTTTTCGTCCAGGCGCCCGTAGCCAATCCGCAGCATCGAAAGCTAGCGCGCGTTTTGAGGGCGGCCGCCTTGAGTTATCTGGGCGGAACGAAGTCTTTTCTAGCAATATTATCAAGCCACTGCTTCGTCCGCAAGTCATCCTGCTTTCCTTGCGGGATCATGAATACGGCGAAACCATCCGCACGTCTATTTCTGCAGTTAAGCGCACAGCGACGCAGTATACTGCGAGCGCTCAGCAAAGAAAACTGTTGCCAAGGGGCTTTGCAGAAAAGGAAGCGTGCTCGTCCGCTGCGTCCAGACAAGACGAAGAATGCCGCGAACGGATAACAAAATTGCAAGCACAGTCACAACCGGCGCGCGCTTCCGTGGACATCGGCAGGAATAGGCGTGAAGCGAAACCAGGCAGGACGAAAAATGACGCGCACTAAAAACAAAATGGCAAGCAAAATCACAACCGGCGCACGTTTCCATGGGCGCGGGAAGGAGCCCAATCGGCGTGAAGCGAAACGCGGCTGGGCGAAAAATGGCGCGCCCAGAAAACAAAATACTAAGCAAAAACACCAACCGCCCGCGTTTCCGTGGGCAAAGCCAGGGAGACTAATCGGCGTCAAGCGAAACCTGGCTTCAAGCCAACGCCCGCGACCCGGCAGCGCAGAGGCGAGGAGGAAGCTAGGAGGTCGCACGGCGGCGGCAAAGTTCTAAGGTTTGCGGTACTTTATATTATCAAGGGACTTTAGCTCCAGCGCGTCTGCCAATACAGTGACGTCACGCTTCTGAAAAGCTTCGACCGGCGGAGCGTCGGAGAGGGGCGCGCGCGCCGGCCGCGGCGGCCGCGAGGGGGACGTTGCGCCTCTCGTGACGTCACACGGCTGCCGCGTCTGCGCAGTATGGTAGGCGCAGAGGGCACGCGAATCTCCTTCCATCCCGCGTAGTGCAGCTTACGCTATAAAAAGCGAAACGAGCCGCTGCGTTTCATATCTTCACACTTTAACAGTAATCAGCGATGAACTTTTGCCAGATTCTTAAATATCAGTCGGCGGCGGACTGCCGGCCCCTTTAGTGAAGGGGCCAATAGCGAGTCCGTAGAATATGTGCGTGCGATTTCGGCCATTGCGAAGAACAAATTCACAAGCCTTAGCGCATGCAAATGGCCGTCGAGCGTAGTTCTGGCTACAGTAACCACGAACCGACGATTGCTTACATCGCAGGATGCGCGTACAATAATGGAGAAGTGCCGATGTAGCCCTGTCTTCAGAGCATACGGGGAAGCAAGGCAGCCGGCAGCAGTCGTCGCCGTGCGCTGTGGCCAAAAATAATTGAGCTGTTTTCATTAATTCAAATGGTCGCTGAAAGCTCTTCTAGCCGCCGCGGTGGCTCAGTGGCTATGGTGCTCGGCTGCTGTCCCGAAAGACACAGGTTCGATCCCGGCTGCGGCGGCTGAATTTCTTTGGAGGAGGAATTCGAGGCCCGTGTACTGTGCGATGTCAGTGCACGTTAAAGAACCCCAGGTGGTCGAAATTTCCGGTGCCCTCCACTACGGCGTCTCTCATAGCCTTAGTCGCTTTGGGACGTTAAACCCCATAAACCGACCGACCGACCGACCGACCGACCGACCGACTGAAGCTCTTCTAAATAAAGTGATTTAAAATCAAGAATTGGTGACATCGGAGGAAGCAGATGCAATTAGGGGGAAGCGGCACTGTGTAATGCGAAGTGTTTCTATAGAAATGATCGCATCATTGGCGCTTATTGCAGTGTTATCGTAGCGAGCACAGGAGTGAAACTACAAACAAGAGTAGATATTTAAGATAGGGAGAGTCCATCTTGCTCTTTATGCACTGTCCCTCTGAAAATACAGCGGCGCAACGCGACAACAACACAAGAAAGAAAAAGGCAACTCAAGTGTACGCTACCAGCTGTTTACTCGAAGAAAAGGGACATATTAATAACCCTCACTCACCATGTCACAACGCTGTCTCAGCAAAGCCAGTAACAAGTAATCTGCAAGTGACAAGGCTAAATGAAAATCGCAGAACGCTTCTTCCCTGCACCTAAAGCACTAGCTTATAACAAGCGTTACAAAAGTATAATATAGAAGATAAGAAATGAATCAATTTATTTTTTTAAAGGCTGAGTAATTGTGACGTCTAATTAAAGATTGAACTTGTGTTTTCGCACGCCAATACGTCAAACCACTACCCAATTTTTTTTTTACGTTTTTGGGGGTCTCGTCTAGTAACCGCATTTTTTTGGTTTGGTGTATGGAGTTTAACGTCCCAAAGCGACTCAGGCTATGAGAGACGCCGTAGTGAAGGGCTCCGGAACATTCGACCACCTGGGGTTCTTCAACGTGCACTGACATCGCAGAGTACACGGGCCTCTAGAATTTCTCCTCCAAAGAAATTCCAGCCGCCGCAGCCGGGATCGAACCCCCGTCTTTCGGGTCAGCAGCCGAGCACCATAACCACTGACCCACCGCGGCGGCGCATTTTTTTGTAGTAGTAGTAGTTTTGAGGCGTGCTTTTGTTTCACCCTGCCTTTGTTTCACCTCCAGGTTTATTGCATGAACGACGTCCATGGCTGGCAGTACGTGGGTTCCCTGCCAAGTGTGCTCCGACACTACGAGGACGAATGCACTTTCCATGCAGTCGAGTGCCCGCGCTGTGGCAACAGTGTTCCGCACGGGGCCTTAGCGACGCACTACGTGAACGGACGCATTGACGTCGCCCGCGCTGTTTCCACAGCTAACAATCCGCACTCAAGAGGCGACCACGCCTTTCGAACAAATGACGTCATCGCCACCCTGGAGGAATTCAAGGCGCTCCTTAGGGAACCGTACCAGAACCAGCTGCCCGCAATGGAGAGCCAGGTTAGCTGACTCTCAGAGGACATGACAAACCACGCTGTCCTAATGCTAGAAGTCGTGGAAACACTCAGAAGTACGAATGATAGTTCGAATTACGGGCGCACACAACCTTCCGAAGGACCTTCAGTGGTAGTGAGGGAACAGGTACAGTCCCAGCCCGAAGACCTCACCCCTCAACTGAGTGTCGGATCTAACGAAGAAGAGCGCGCAGAGGGCGAAGCACGTTTGGAGTGGAGCTTGGAGAAGAGGCACATCCTGCGAAGACTGGAAGTGTTGGCCAGCCAATCACTCGCTTACCTCGAAGACGGGTACCGGACAGCTGTCCAGCATGTGAAGCGGCCTGTTGCTTGGTGCGAAGACGTTCCTCATTCTTGCAGTAGCGATATCGACGAAGTCTTAAATGTCTACTCTTTTGAGAGAAGTCATGAAGAGAATAGGCGCGTCCTTTACTCCTTGAAAGTTAAAAATGCTCGCGGCTTTTACACCAAGACTCCAGAGTTTAAAACGGTCCTGACAGTGAACAAGCGGCACTGGAAAGACGTTTACCTCACAGTCGCTGTGGGGGTGTGTAACGAATTCTTAAACCTCCGTTTTAGCTTTGAAGGTACCATTAAGCAAAGCGGAAAGTTGGGCAAGTTGGATAACGTTCATGATGTAAAAATAGCGCACAGGGAACACAAGGGACGGAAAGTAAACGACCGAGACAAGCGCTAACTTTGACGCAAACGGGCTTTGACGCAGCCGTAGACATGCGCTTCGATCCGGGATCGCGATTTCAAGATATTTTCAAAAATCGAAACCCATAAAGGCGGTTAGTTTCTGAACGGTCGACAAGAATTTCGACGTCAATTCGGCGTCATTTTTACCATCGCGTTCGCCGTGGTTCCCGGGTGATGTTCGCCTGAGCCTGCCCAGAATGAGATCGAAAAATTTGGCAGTGGCTTAGCTCAGCTAGACCAGGGTACACATAGCGAAAGCAGTTTCGTCTACTGATATTTCGGTAGCGACACGTCGTCGTTGTCGTTCAGAAGCTTGGTGGCGTCTCTTCGCGAGACGTTCCTCTCGTTCTTCGGGCGTCTGGGCCGCCCGCTTATCCTTTCTCGCCTCGTTTTCACGCTGTCGGCCGGCCTTGTTTCATGCGGCGACTTCTGGATCGGAAGACTGAATTTCACGCAATCTATACTGCTGCCGCGACCAGCACGGCCACTCTCCTTCTTCCATGGTGCGCGTATGAACAGCTAGCGCATCGCTTCCGGCTTATATCCCAGCTGCGCTATGTGACTCTGCGCATGCGCAGTGCGGCGCAGTGGGTGCCATGGTACTGGTTGCCATGGTAACGGCGCATGCGCAGTAGTGGCCTTTAGCAGGCACCGCGAAATGGGCTTCTGCTAGCCTAGTGTGGCTTTCTCTAAAAAGGTGTTTCGTGCCAAAAACCAACTTCGAAGCACACGTCTACATAAAAGTATTTTCTTGAACGCTGTGTGTTTAATGGAAGATTTGATGAGACGGAAGGTTTAGGAACGAATCAGAGTTGATTTACTGCGCGCAGGAAAGCGAATGGCAACAAGTGACCCTAAGCTGTGGCAAGAAAGACACGCTGCGCTGATACCAGAGGAAAACGAAAAGGGCGATGCTGGCCAGGCAGCTCCCGCTTCTTATTTTTTGTGGGCAGCAAGGGTAGCTGAGGCAGGTAGTTACCTCCAGCACGAATACTTTCCGTAGCGGCTGGCTTCACATAGTACCACGACACCTTTAAGATAGCTGCTTACCTCTGTTGGAATGGGCAGGCGTTCTCAGCAAGAAAAGCTTTCTCCATTTAGGTTACTGACTACACATGCCGCATGACGCGCTGTGCATTTCTGTAGCGCAATCTGCCAACTGAGAGTTTATTCCATTGAAGGGTCCATACGAAAAGTCCAGATCTCGCAAAAATTAAATTCCACATAGCCCAATCCCGAACTCATGTTAGCGTACGCAGTTTTTTTTATGTCCACCAAGAAAGGCTTAGCAAGTTCGGATTCGAATGCTAGGCAGTTGACCTCCTGAAAAAGATCATCTTGATTATGAGGCCATTCATGAATTTCAAGGTTAGTAATACTCTTCAAAGCTATAACGCGTTAACGTTGAGACTCCCTTTCTGCAGAAAATTCGGCATCGGTGTTGAGCGATAAAGCAGATGTCTCAGATGTAATTTATATCACGTGAATTATAATAGTAATGTTTATTTTGCCACCATGCAGTACACGATGGGAGGGCGCCCATAGTAAAAGCTGTCTTATGACTCCTGGACTACGCCACGGGCACCAAGACGGCATACAGTGGTGGCTAACAAGAGATAATACATGCGTACAGGTGCAATAGACAAATAATTATACGGCATTAAGGCACGATTATACAATAACATATAAAACAAAACAAATGCAAACACAAAGGGACAAAAGCACTACTTGTGTTTACACAGTTTTTAGTGAAGATAAAACAAAAAATAGAGCGAGAGCCAACGTCATGCGATATCATGAAAAACCTGGCGGCGGTTGGCAGCAAAATTATTCATTGGTTGCGAGAGCTGCTCGAGGAAAGCAATCAGGGCACGGGTAGAAAACTTCCATACGCACAATTGTCCAGCAAATGCAGACGCCAGCGTCACTTCCATCCACCGCGTCTGCAGGGACGCCAACTGCAGCGTCGTACCGTCGTATGAAAGCGGTATCCAGCAGAAAAAGCTTCATCCCCGAGCGGGATTCAAACCACTGCTAGCGATGAAGAGCAGCTTCGTGCCACGGTTCCTCAGACAATTCGGCTACAGCCGCTATCTTATAACCTGGTACGGGTGTGCGCAGAAATGATTAAATGTTAAGCATCATTTAACCTTCAGTCACCAGATGCGCTGCAGTAGGCGAAACCGAAACTAACCGCAGTTTCTCACCTACAAGCCCTACCGGTTGCTGTGTTTGAAACCGCCGCCAGTCGGGGCTGTGGCGTACCTCAGCGGTCTATGGATGTAAAGAATTGCCATGTTCGCTACGTGATACGCAGAGGACCACAAACGGCTGAAGGGACCTATTAACGCTATCGCGTCATACTCTTAAGGCGGTGTGCCCTCATGTTCTACCTGCAGACTTAAATTCTGTACTTCCACATTGGCGCGGTTCGCTCTTTTTTTTCACCTCTTTCTTAGAATGCTGCAGTCGCAGTTGACACCTGTTTACCTCTAATAAATAAATATCACATTGATCGGACGGATGTTGAACAGACTGTTCTACCTTGTCGACCATGTCCATCAAAAATAGAACATTCTTGTTAATTTCGGCTATACCACTAAACATGCTGCCTACTTGTGTCGGAACCCCTTTTAGCTGGGCCTCTTTTTCTTGTGTAAATAAGGAAAATTATTTCTCCCCTCGTAGCTTATAACATAAGATGTTTGGCACTTTCAATTGTTTCCTCTTCCCATCTGAAACGTTAAAAGCTGACTTGGTCAAGAATACTCTGGCGCTAAGATAACGTCAATAATCACAATCACATTCTCAGCTTGTGAAAAACAGTCATTCTTCAGAAGCACCTCGTTACAAAGCGAAAGCACATCGGAATATTACATAGAAGAAATATACTCACAAATACAGCAACTAAGAAAGAAAAGCGGTTAGCAGGATGCAGCAGCAGCAAGCACAGAAACGATGATGTACTCGGAATTAAAAAAAAAAAAGCTCACTCTGAACTAGTGCAATCCTGCAAGATTTGGGCGCCGGGATAAAACGAGATCCCGCTCGTATCACCCCCGCCGTTGAGCAAGTGCCACATGTGTACACATTCTTACATACTGCGGACTGAAGAAACGCAGTGTCATGGTATTGCCACTGTTACTACGCGCTAACAGCCCGGCTGATCTCCTTTCATAGGACAGCACAAGCAGTGCGTCCTGACACGACGCGGGTGGCGGGCGACGACTAAGCAGAACTTCAAGCCTGTCTTCTCGATGCATGCAAAGGCTCACTGTTGTTGCGCCACTGGAGGGCGCACTGCTACACGTCGAAAGAAACGCCGCAGGGTAGTACGGGATAAGCTCCAGCCGCCTGTATTCCTACAGAACCTCGCGACGCTTACAGAGAGTTGGCCAACGCACCGCCAGATGCGGCTCTGTCCAAGGCGCTCCATCACGCTGACGTGCAACACAGACCCGGCTATTAAGACTGTCTTGATTTGATGGTGTTGATCTCATTTATAATCACTTCCGGTAATTCGCTCATATCCAGACCGGCATCGATGACAGCAAGCATACACAAGTTCTGCAGCGTCGGTGCTAAGTGCAACACGTGCAGATCCGTCAGCTCCTCATCCGCCTCAGAGATGTCCTCGAGGTGGTCTTCCTCCCCAAGGCTGGGTGGAGGCCCGAAGCCACCGAAGACCAACACCCTCTCTCCAAGCACACAGCAGCCGGGCAAACGCCTCGCAGACGGGCCTGATCCACTGGGCGTAACTTTAGTCCAGCACGACTTTTCAACGTCATACTTGTGCATATCTCCAAAGTAGGTGTTCAGAATTCCCTTGCAGCCACCGAAGATATACAGCTCTCTATCGTACACGAACGCAGAGTGACACTCGCGTCCCTCCGGGGCCACGCCTTGCACTTGTGGGCGCACCCATGTCGCATTGGTGGTTTCCAGATAGTATAAAGAATTGCCATAAGGGTCGTCGGGTCGTGAGAATTCTAGGTTGCCACCCCAAACGTACATGCGGGTTCCGATGGCGGTCGCCGTGTGGCAGTAGCGACCGAGGGGGGCCTCTCCGCTGGTCGGGACACGATGCCAATCTAGAGTCTCCAGGTTCAGAAAACGTACAAAGTTCGATGAATTTCTGTGCAATCCACCAAAAATGTACATCCGGTGACCAAGCACGCACGCCGAGTGGTTAACATCAGCAATCGGTACCTCACCTCTTACCTCCGGACGGCTCCACATCATGGCATCGCTATCGAAGCGGTAGAGGCCGGTAACCTCGGGGCTGATGTGCTGTACGCCCCAAAGGTAGGCGCAGTGGCCGTAGGCTACAACGCTGCGGCCCACGATGGTAATCGGCTGGACTTCGGGAAGTGACCGAGTCTGTATCCTATCCCAGCTGTACGAGACGGGGTCGAAGGTGTACACGTCGAGTATGTAGCCTGGGATTTCACCACTGTCCGGGTAGCAGATGTCGAAACAGCCGAACGAGTAAACCTTCCCTTTGATGGCGACCCTCGTTTCATTGAGGTGTTCTGGAATACGGTTGAGCCTCGCCGTCCACATCGTTCAACGGCAACCAGTTCTCGCGAAAAGGATATCGGCCCGCTTTCTTCCTTTCCACTCAACGGCCACGCTCTGAAATCAAACTTGGTGGTGGGTGTTACTTGCTTTTCTTGTTCCTTTGTTTCACAGCGCGAGCTGCTGGTGCGCCGCCTTCCGGAATTACTGCGTGGTCGGTTATGTTCATAGCTGCACGCAAAGAAGAGAGGGGAAAGACGCGATAGAAGGCTGTCGTTCGAAATGGTACGAGGCGGGGGAATAGGGGGGGGGGGGGGGGAGATACGCGCTGCACAGTAGGCGGCGCATGCGCATGTGAGCTCGAGACTTTTCGTCTTTCCGTTTAACTTTATGAAGAAAGGCAAACCAGGGCAAAACACTGGACGAAGGAAGAAAATGACACACAACGCGCTGACTAGCAGCTCAAGTTTAATCAGCCAGGAGTGAAATATCTTTGTTTAGAATGTTATACCAACGTGCCCGAGCTTGTGCCTTTACCTTTGTTGAGGCACCGTTCGGAGTGGGGACGTCACACACCAGACGTTATTGGCCAACTCACTAATAAACCCCTCTTCTGATTGATTCGCATGCCACAGATATTGCGGGCCATGTACACGCTGAAGGCCTGTAGGAGGACGGAAATTTTCGACCGCAAGCAGAGAGTCCCCAAAGATCTAGCTCGACGTGCGTAACAGGCACAATAAAATACGAACACCGAAGCTGGTCTTTGAGTGTATATCCTGCCTGTATATTGAGTGTGTATCCTAGTGATTTAAGTCGCCGCGGCGGCTCAGTGGCTATGGTGCTCGGCTGCTGGCCCGAAAGACGCGCGTTTGATCCCGGCCACGGCGGCTGAATTTCTTTGGAGGAGAAATTCGAGGCCCGTGTACTGTGCGATGTCAGTGCACGTTAAAGAACCCCAGGTGGTCGAAATTTCCGGAGCCCTCCACTACGGCGTCTCTCATAGCCTTAGTCGCTTTGGGGCATTAAACCCCAAAAAACCAAACCAAACCTACATCATAGCGCTGAAGAATGAAGACAAGGCAGAAGAGGCCAATACAGGCGCTATCTTTCACCTGAAGGTTTACTGGCGCGAAAAAGGAAATATATACGAACAGGAATAAAGGAAAAAGAATCAAATGCAATCTCACTCAAGACTCGCTCTCTTGTAGTGCGATATGATGTGAAATGTGCGCTGTCTCATCCAGGCGAGCTACACTGCGGACGCAAAACTGGGTCTGCAAAAAGCTCTCCTAACATGTAATTCTTCGAACGGATTTCAGCATTTAAACAATCAAATGTGCGTAGCTATGTGTAAATCACGTGCTGGTATTAACTTTGTTGCGCACAATAGTAACATTTATTAACCTTATCTCCTGTGCTTATCAGCGCAACGGTCCCCGTCGTAGGAACGAGGCGTAAAATTGCGATGACGACGGCCGCGAGCATGCAGCTCCAAACGGTGCCGCCTTGCAAGGCACCTGGTGCGGTACCGTGCCAAAAGCCGTGCACCCATATCCGCGGGGCTCCCCACTTGTTTCCGGGGGAGGCCGGACTTCGGTGATTCTTGTAGGAGGGGAGGCCGTTCGCGGACAGCCACTGTGCGATGAAATCAGCCGCGACACGACGATGTAGAACGTGGCGGCGATCACCGCCACGATGGCGAAGATGTGGCACGCCCGCGGCATGCTCACCGCGTTCCGCTGGACAGAAGGGAATACGCCGACCGGGGTGGAAGGCTGCGGCGAAGAGCGGGGCTCATCTCCACTGCGCGGCGGCTCTCGTCGCAGCTCCGTTTCGACCGCGGACTCCACCGGCACCCTGTGGTTGGCGGCCTCGAGGAGGTTCTGGCCTTCCGCCGAACGACTCCTGTCATTCGCCGTCGGTGATGCCATTCGCACCGGGGTCCCCATTGATAGCAGACGGGACATGTGCGTCTTTCCAGGACCGCTGCGGGCTTGTTCTCAGGCGTGGATCACGCAGCTTCCGCGCGGCATGAGCTGACGCCGTCCTAATCGTCATTCACTTTCTCTGCCCGATATAAAAGCCGTGTTCTTTCTGTCGCGAGACATGGACATTGCGAGAACAGATTTTCTGGTGGGAACTCTGCGATGTTTGCGCTATTTCTTACTAAGCCAGTGTACTATAACGCATTATAAAAGGAAGAACACATCTCGCACAATAGTTGACCTTATATTCGGCGTCGGAAAAAACGACGAAGACGAGATGAGTGCAGCGAGTAGAAGTGAGAAAGAGAAAGTAATTTATTGAAATAAGAGTAGAAGCGAGGAACACATCACAGCGCGTCTAGAGCATGAAGGAACAAATGAGCTTAAGATGCCTCTGTGGGCTTTATTAGACGGAATTAGAATTTTACATCTACCGCATAGAGAGAATTTTTTTTTATTGCAGTGGACTATGACCCTCGAAGTTAGGCAGTTAGAAAAGTGGTGTGACACGAACTCAAGCTTACTTCGGTTGTAAGACAGGACTGCAAAACCAGGTCCCTCAAACTAAAAGTCTTCATTCACACCCTATAGCTTTAGTTGGGAAAATCACAGGATCTTTGATCTCTGAGAAGTATATTGTACCTGAAAGCACTGGCATTCCCCTGGTGGCTAGCAAGTATTTTTCTCATCATCACGTTTACTACCATTATGGATCAAGTGTCAAATGCGACGGGACACTCATTGCGTTAGCTTATCGTTCCTCCTCTGATAACACCAAGAAATTCACTAAATACGTGAGTGGTGTCCTTCAATATGTTTCTCTTTTGAAACTTGCCGTTCTTTAGGCCAAAATTTTAATATTGACGTATTGGCGTATTGACAACGACAAAATGGTGCTATTCCAGGAAATATCAAACTGCAAAGAAAACACAGATCCAAATCCCGCATTGCAGTAACCGAAGCACAAATATAGCGCATCACTGAGTTAAGCAGTAAGAAAGTTTCAGCAGCAGGAAACACAGCGCCGGCGACGAGTGCAGAATATTCGAGAAAAAAAAAGAGATTACTGTGCACTCATATCAAACCTGCAAGATTTGGCTGCACGAGTTAAACGGATTACAGTTGTATCGCCACCACTCCCGACAAAATGCGACCCGAAGAGTTACGTTTCATCAGCGCATGAAGTTGGGCTACTTGGTTTTACATGTATACAATACTGCCACAAAAATGCGTTGTCGCATCTTTTCTGTGCGTCAGCGTTTATTGTGAAAGCATTGCTTAACGAGTTATAACTAGCTCACCGAGTGTGTGTTAAGCTTGACCTTGAAAGTGGCCTCGGCAAAACGCAGCATAGCTCAGCCTCTGCAGAAACAAAATAAATATTAACGCGACTGGGTTTCGAACCCGTGGTGGCGCGACCAAATCAGCTTCACTGGCCGCTGCACGAGGTCACTATATGCTATCGCCGTAGGCGAGCACGCCTCGCGTTAAACTGCAACAAAATCTCGCGCTGTGCATTGCACAATCTCGTCTTCAACTTCCACCTGCGGCGCGAGCAGCTTAACCTGGAAAGGCACTTAACCGAAATTTATTGTAACCAGGCGTTACGACGACCGAGCAAAGCAAAAGCATGAATCAACCAGGCTAAACACATGCTTTCACACGACTACTAGGTTGAGCCACGTTAAAACTCTACCACATTTTTTCCCTTCATTTTATAGTGATGTGTGCTCAGAACGTATATAGAAGGCGCGCGCGCTCTGTCCCCTCACGGATTTCGCACACGAGGCACTCTCTCCCCAGAGAGACTGGGGTCGGGGGCTCGGCTGCCCCCCTCCATAGATCGCACAAGCTGAGCGCACTAACGCGGCGGGGCTACCTGGCGAAGCGCAAGCGGGACGTCAGACCCGTCCGCTCGATGTATGCATAGAGGCTCACCATTGTTCCATCGCGGGCGTGCACGCAGCCCCACAGCCACAGAAGCATCGTCAGTCTTACCGCAATGAGTTCCAGTGCTCTGTAGGCCGCCAGAATCTCGGGATACGTCGCTGCACAAAAGCGGCACAATGAAGTAACAAGGGCTTCAATCCCACAATCGAGCCATAATCGATCGAGGCCCGTGTAGCTCGTAGAAAGTCTGTAAGGCGCCTGCCTTTTCAAGGAGCACACAAGAAAGACGTGTACTCCAAATCTAATCGCTTGCGTTGCCAATGAAACCGCGCTCTCAATGCGCGAAGCGCAGTTCTGGCAGTTGGAGTTGATCGCGAATCACCGCACGCTGGTCCCCAAACTCGAACGAGGTGTCTTTGGGAGACGGTTGGTGAGCGCGGTGGGCAGTTCATCATACCGTTGGTTTCCTACGGCGCCTCGTTAACCCGCCAAACCTGCACGCTAATGACACATCCGTATTCTGCAAAGCGTTCGATGGCCTCGCTGAATACGCACAAAATTTACGGACCATAGTCCCTGTTCTGCTGGCTGCCGAGAACGTAGCGCTAATCGCAGAGCCCGGCGCTCCAAGTTGATAGAGTGCCAATACCTGCCCGCCGCGGAAGCTCGGCTTCTAAGGTGTTTTTCAAAAAAAAAAAGACATTATTACCTACCGAAGTAGAGGCACTGAAATAACTATTGTGGCCACCTCACCACCATCTGTCGCTCCGTTGAAGGCGCGCCATTCGTTTGAAATGCAGCACGAGTCCGCTGTCTGTGATGAGCCAGAAGAGATAGCGTTGATCTCGTTTCTAATAGCTGCCGGTAATCCGACTACGTCAAGACCTGCGTCGATGACAGCAAGGAGACGCAAGTTCTGCAGCGTAGGTGCTGAGTGGAACACGTGCAGGTCAGGCATCGCCTTTTCCTCTTCGGAAATATCGATGGGCCCTCCTTTCTCATGTTCTAGGGCGTACCCCAAGCCATCAAACACAAACACCCTTTTCTACCATCACGCTGCAACCAGCCGAGCGCTTAGCAGACGGGCGTAACCCATGTATTGTCACTTCGATCCAACACGACTTCTCTATATCATGCATGTCTGAAAAGTAAGCGCCCAGCTGTCCGGTGCGGCCACCGAAGATATACAGCTGTTCTTTGTACACGAAGGAGAAGTGAAGTTTGCGGCATTTGGGGCGCGCACCTTCCATTCTTCGGCGCACCCACATCAAGTTGGTTGTTTCCAGATAATACAAGGAATTATCTTCCCGGTTGTTGACCTCTACGTTCAACGCCTGGCCACCACAAGCATACAGGCGGGTTCCGACTACGGACGCCATGTGGAAACAGCGGCTAGCCGGTTCCTCTCCACTCTCATGGTCAAGATAATATATACGGTGTGAGGACTCCCGGTCCAAAAAACCAAAGATGTGCATCCGCTGGCCCAGCACGCAAGCAGAGAAGATGCTGAGTGTCGGAACTTTGCCGCGCATCTTCGGGCGGCTCCATGTCATAGCGAGGGTACCGAACCTGTATAAGCCGCCAATCCGCGACCTTATGTCGGAGAAGCTACCCCACATGCAGACGCAGTAGCCGTAGGCGACAATGTAGTGGACGAAAGAGTTAAGGGGATCGTCGTCGAGGTGCAACTCAGTCAGTGGCACACCCACTGTCGATTCTGATGAAATTTATGGCTCTAGATTATCTGTGGCTAAAGAGCGCCATGGCACAAAGTTGCTTTGTCAATCCAAGTTGGTGTAACAGACACATTTTCCGAACATTTCACACCAGCCATCGTGGGATGGCTTGTCGAGAATGTATCTGGCGTGCGCAGTGCACTGGAGCGCTCTCGCATCAGTGTAAATAAGCTGTCGGGAAGCTTGAGATGCAGTCCAGCATGCTGTCGATTGCCGTTGATATGATCTGCACCTGATGCCATCACTTACACTAGCTATGACGAATAATCTCGGCTCGCGTTCACGACATAGATACCGATCGGATGCTTCCAGATTGAAACTAGAATGTATATAGCGAAAACAGGACCATAACTAGCAGGCTATGAAATCAGTGAACATTTAAAGCAGCGTCAAAGTGAGGGAATACATGCGGCAATAAGTGATAACTGTTTGGCTTTCTGAAGTCATCGCAAAAGACGCAAGTTGTTTACGGATAAGAGCTGAAATCGACGCCTAACGCCACATATCTCTATCTACCATTTGCTTTGAAAAGTATGGCCAGCAGGGGCTGCTCGGAAAACAAATTCATCACGATCTTCATTCCAAAGTTACGTTAATATGAATCGCTTGAAGAAATCACCAGGCTGGAGTTGAATCGATCTCAGTGAGTAATTATTAGTTCAGAAACTTTGTTCTTTGTTTTTAAGAAAAAGTGGCGGCCCCGGGCGACGTGAATATAAACAAAATACTAGCGACTTTCTTGCTTGCGCGAAAAACGAGCAGAGAAGGAAGGCGTCCTGTGAGTATAAAAGAAGAGTTTATTACTGCGTCAATTAGTGGCGCCGGAGTTGCATGATCACCGTACCACCAAGGTTTCTTCGCCGAAGGCACCCAGTTTGCTTGCGATGCAGCATCTGCCATCGACTACGATGAGTGAGAAGTGATAGCGTAGACCATTTCTTTAATGAAGCTTGGCAGGGGGCGTAGATTGAGCCTCGCATCAATTACAGCAAGTAAGCACAGATTCTGCAGTGTCGGCGATAAGTGCAACACGTGGAGGTCGGTCAGCGATCTTCGCTCCTCAACTACCTGCTCCTCATCCTGGTTGGGTGCCGGCCCAAAGCAGCCGAATATAAACACTTTTTCACCCATCACTGAGCAGCCATGCCAGTACCTGGGAGATGGTCGTGAGCCACATGGCTTCACTTCGGTCCAGCATGACGTCACGGGGTCGTACTTGTGCATATCTGCCCAGGAGGTCTTCAGCACACCGCTGTACCCTCCGAAAATGTACAGCTCTTCGTTGAACACGAAGGCTGAATGTCCTCGCCGATACACAGGGGGAACTCCTTGTACCTGTGGGCGCACGCAGAAAGAGTTGGTCGTTTCAAAATAGTATAGGATGAGGGAACGGTCTGCTGGGCTGCCGCCGAACACATACATGCGGGTCCCGATGGCAGACGCAGATAGGCAGGCATGTAGAACCGGAGCCTTTCCGGTGGTGGGGACACGATGCCACTCTAGGGTATCCAAGTCAAGGACCCGCATATCTGGCGAAGGACCCCAGTCACTGAAGATATACTTGCGGTGACCCACAACACAAGCTGTGCTGTGGTGCGTCAATAAGGGCACCTCACCGGACACCGCCAGACGGCTGCATGTCGTCGTGTTTGGGTCGAAGCGGTAAAGGACACTCGGGGCTGGCTAGCTGTGCGGGACGCCCCACAGATACGCGCAGCGGCCGTACGCTACAACTGTGGGGATAGAAATGGTAATCGGCCCGGCGTCGGGAAGTTGCGTCTGCACCACATCCCACCGGTGGGACGCGGGGTCGAAGATGAACACGTGGACCAAGTTCCATGCCATCTGGCAACTGTCGAACGAGTAGACCTCGCTGTTGATGCGTACAGCCCTGCGGGTGGCATGCTGTGGAACATCGTTTAGCCGCACCGTCCACATCCTGCAGAGACACCTGCATCTGTAAGAAACAAGGCCCGGTCAATCCAGCGATGGCGGTGGAGTCATGCGGGTTTTTCAGAAGCAGCGATATGGTGATCGCTATTCGTGGCGCGTGCAGACTTAGTGCGTCGACGGGTGACTATTTCCGTTAGATTTTTGAATATGTTTGTCATTTTATGACACTCACACGAATGAATGTTGAAAAAGGACAGGTACTCTTGCAGTTACCAAGATTGAAAGCGCTAAAAGCCGTAATAAAGTGCTCATAAGTGGTCAGGAGGGCTCTTGTGCCATTACGGATTTTTTTCAAAGCGAATTACTTTTTTGACGCCACATGACATGTGCTTAACGCTTTCCAATCGAGAATTTTGTTTTGTTGATCGGTCATGCTAGTCGCATTGATAGGGATTGAATATCTGGCGGCCTTAAAAAAACGTGAAATATATATTGTTGACGCTTAAATCCTGCGCTACTTTTTTCTTTCGTTTCGCGCATGTTTTGTTGCCGCCTTATCGTCTAGCAGGTGCTTGGTATAGGTGTCATGCAGCTCTGGTCTATTCATATTGCGAGCAACAACCACTTTGTTCTACCTTGCGCCGATGGTGGAAATGTGGTGTGCACCGTTGGCATTTCGCCTTTTCATTTCCTGTTCTGGTAAGAAATGCCTAAGGGGCCTGAATACCTGCAGATGTTTCTGGTTAAATATAAACATGTGATTTGGTCACTGTGCCTTCTATATATACCTCTATATACGTGGATGTGAGGAAAGGAAGTGGCGCAGTATCTGTCTCACACATCACGGTGGAAGCCCCAACCGCACCGTGAGGAAAGGGAGGAAGGCGGGAGTGAAAGAAAAAAGAGAGAAGGAAGGGCCGTAGTAGAGGGCTGCGGATTAATGTCGACCACCCGAGGACCTTTAACGTGCATTTATATCGCACAGAGCACGGGCTCCATTTGTGTTTTCCCCTCAACTAAGCGCAGGCCGCCGCGGCTGGGTTCGAACCCGGTTACTCTTGCTGGGTAGCCGAGCACGCTAACCTCTGAGCCATCACGGCGGATATCTATCGGTTATGGGAAACGGGTTACGAGCGGAGCGCGGCGGTTGGCAGTTGTTGAAGTGGCGATTTGCAACGGACAGCGCGAAAGTGTGTGGCAGTTGAACACGAGGCGTGATCGGTTGCGGCGATAGCATCGCGCCCTCGTGCAGTCGCCAGCGAAGCTGACCTGTTTGCTCCACCGCGGGTTTGAAACGCCGTCATGGGAATATTAATTTTTTGAACTCATACGCAATAACGGTGTCAGATAAATTACTCTGGTTTTACGTTTCCCGTACTGTGTCAATTGGCAATGGAATAGATTCTTTATTTGCAAACACCGCTCGCCTCTCTTTTTTGAACTACCGGGAATAATTTCTTTATTTATTGAGCAGCAGAAAGAAGATCGTTAACACTGTTTCTGACTGCCTTCTATCGACTTGATGGCGCTGTTTTAACGCGACAGCGTTAAAGACCCCGGTGTCCACGTCGGCGTTGTAATCGAGAAATCGTGGGCATCGCTCTGGCAGGTGGTTCCCAGAGAGCAGCCTAGGAGGCGGATGGGCCAACTATACTACGTCTCACAAGCTGTTTGCAGCACTACGAAAGGTACAGCTCTCTCGTCCAATCAGGATGGCGCGCACTAGATTAGTGTGTTCCTACCCGCCTGTGGTTCGATCCACCTGATGTCCAGGTGGCTTCTTTCTACCTATAGCAGGTGGCGCTTGATGTCTTTTTATTCTTCTTTTGGTTTGTTTTTGGACAGGCGGACGCCCGTTCCAAAGGGACTAGCCCCACTTTTTTTTTGTCGCAACCTGTTCTCATCAGTTCCTCTGTTGTCGCGTCGCAGTAAATTTCAGTAATCGTGTCATGTGCATATAAATTTATTTACTCCAGCGTGCCGAGGCAGCCGAGTGTCGATGGGGGCGAAATGCAAAACAAGCCCATGTGCTGCGTGAGAGGCAACGCACGTTAAACGGCCCGCGTTCAACAATACTCGGCCCGCGTTCAACGTCTCCGTTGTCCACTTGTAAAGCGTTCGCTCGCTCACCTGCGTGAGTTTTGCCGTCCTCTTGATGAGCGCTGTCGTGTCCGGTCGCTGTGTTGAATGCAGCGAAAGACGCACACGGTACTTTAAGACTTCGTTTATTTAAAGCCGATGAGGGTGCGACCAGCGTCGACCGAGGCAGGAGCCGAACTGGCCGCCCGAAGAAAGGAGGGAGCGGAGAAGCGTCCACGGGAGGGAGTGGCTTCCCAGAACAGGAGGAGGGTGCGGGGGCGCACCGTGGGGGGGCATCTGGCGACAGCGTGCGACGAAGGGCAAGTGGTCGTTAGGAGGAGGATGCGAGTGGTCGTTAGGAGGAGGGTGCGGGGGCGCACACACACAAAAGCAATAAGGGGACACAACACTTCCTTCCCCCTTAGAAAGTTGCCTGGTATCGTGCAGGGGGTCGGCGCTCACGCGTGGAGGCGCGCTGGCTTTGTGCGCTCGGGGGAGAAACACTTGTAGGCTGGCTGTTCGCTGTGTCTCCTAGGTCTGTCCTGGGCGAAGTCTCTTCTTCCGGGAAGAGGTGCCAGGCTATGTGGGAAGATGGAGCACGTGTTCTCTCCGCTGGCGGACAGCTCTCAGACGGCGTCGTAAATCTACGCAGCTGGTTGAGATGTCGGCGTGCTACTGTGCCATGTATGTTGACGAGCCAAGAGCGCAGGCCTATGCGTCTGACAATTGTAGCTTCCTCCCAGCGTGGCTTTTTCAGAAACTGTCGGGCGAGGACGCGCTGCCCCTCATTAAGCGTGCCGCAGCGCGGAATTGCTTTTTCTTCCCGGAACGTCTCTGCCTTTGGCTCGGGGAGGATGGCTGTGAGCTGGGTTCGCATTTCACGCTCGAACATCATTTTCGAGGGGGTCTCGCCTGTTGTGCTCTGAACCGTCGTGTGCTGCTTGAAGAGAAAGCGCGCAAGGCGGCGCTGCAGCGAGCCTGTCTGATCTCTTTCAAGGGCGCGTTTTAGCTCGGCTACGTAGCGCTCGGCTTGTCCGTTTGTCGCTGGGTGGTAGGGGGCCGATGTAACTGATGAGATCCCGTTGTCGCGATAAAACTTGAGGATCTCCGCAGACACAAACGGTGTTCCGTTGTCCGACACTACCTTGCGCGGCAGGCCGAACGTTGCAAATAGTGATCGGAGGTTGTCAATGACTGCTGCCGAAGTCTTCTGTCCCATTTGCCTTATCTCAAGCCACTTTGTGTAGGCATCTACGACCACAAGGAAAGTGCAGCCCTCAATTGGTCCTGCAAAATCAATGTGCAGTGTGTGCCATGGTGTGTCTGGCTTTTCCCATTCTGGGACAGGAGCTTTCGGCGGGGCGCTCCGGCTGCTCTGGCAAGGCTTGCATTCTCGCACCACTGTTTCGATGTCGTTGTCAATGCCAGGCCACCACATGTAGCTTCTGGCACACTTTTTCATTGCAACGATGCCCCGATGTCCGGCGTGGATGAGAGACATAGCTTGTGCGCGTAGTTCTCTCGGCATCACAACTCGGGACCCAAATATGATGCAGCCGCGATGGGTGCTCAACTCTGTAGCTCGCCTGCGGTAAGCGTCGAAGTTGTCCCCTTTGAGTTTATGCACGTTGCCTTGTTGAACAGCTGTGTAAACTAGCCGGAGAGCTGCGCACTTCTGCGTAGATGCTGCAACTGTGCCTGCTGTAAGCGGAGGTTCTGGCAGTGCTTCGAACATCAGAACGTCTCCTGGTGGAAATGGTTCGTCAACAGTTGCGTCTAGTGGCAGACGGCTTAGCGCATCGGCGTTTTGATGTTTACTCCCATTGCGGTAGACCAGAGCGTAGTCGTACGCTGAGAGTTTGATGCACCAACGTGTCATTCGCGGAGACAAAGTTGGTGGCATAGGCCTTTGTGGTCCCAGAATGCCCAATAGCGGTCGGTGATCGGTTATAAAGGTCACCTTCCGGCCGGCAATGTACTGGTGAAAATGTGTCGCCGCGTAGACGATGGCTAGCCCTTCTTTGTCAAGTTGCGCGTAGTTGCGTTCTGCTTGCGACAACGTACGTGAGGCGAAGGCGATGGGAGCTTCCCTTCCTTGCTCGTCAGTTTGCGATAGAACCGCGCCGACTCCGTACGGTGATGCGTCGCAAGCCAAAAGCAGAGGCTTCCTTTCGTCGTAGTGGCGGAGGACTGTACATCTTCGAATCAGGTCTTTCAGGGCATCGAATGACTGCTGATGGCGTGGCGACCATGTCCATGTCACATCTTTCCGAAGGAGTTGGTATAAGTCGTTGGCCACGGTAGCTCTTTGTTCCAAGAACCGGTCGTAGAACGTCAAGAGTCCGAGAAAAGCCTGTAGCTCCTGCTTGTTTGTTGGAGCTCGTGCTTCTGTGATCGCTCGCACTTTGTCCTCGGTAGGGTGAATGCCTTCCGCATCAATTCGGTGTCCCAGAAATTGCACCTCTGGCACCGCAAAACAGCACTTCGATTTGCTTATGCACAAATTAGCGTTTGCTAGCCTTTCGAGAACGAGCTCTAGGCGCACTGCATGCTCTTCAGTGGAAGTGCCACTGATGATGACATCGTCAAGGTAGACACAAACTCCTGGGATGCCCTGAAGCACTGTCTCCATGAATTTTTGAAATATGGCCGGGGCTGCAGCTACGCCAAAAGGCAGTCGCTTGACTTTGTACAAGCCTTTCAGTGTGTTAATTGCCAATAATTCAGCAGTTGACTCGCTCACCTTCAGCTGCTGATACGCCTGGGTGAGGTCCAATGTGCTGAAGACTCTTGCGCCACGTAGTACACTGAATACTTCTTCAGGTGTCGGTAGCGGGTAAGAGGACGCTTTAGTCGCAAGATTGACGGTGCTCCGGTAGTCTCCGCAGAGGCGTATGGTTCCGTTCTTCTTGCGAACTACGACAAGTGGTGTGGCCCATTCTGAATGCTGCGTCGGCTCGATGACACCTTGCTGCTCCAGTTTGTCCAACTCTTTTTCAACTAAATCTCGGAGAGCAAACGGCACCGGCCTGGCCTTCAGAAATTTGGGTTGCGCGTTGTCCAACAACTCCAGTGTGACCGGGGGCCCTTCGTTTCCTGGAATCTCTTCCGAGAATACTATTTCGTATTTCTCTTGCAGTTGCTCAACCATGTTCTGGCTCGGCGTCTGGTGTATGCCGCATATCATCACGCCTAGTGGAGAAAACCAGTTTCTCCCTAGAAGGCTTGATCCTGTGCCCTTCACAACAAGCAGAGGTAGCGTATGGGTCTGGCCGTTGTAGTTAACCTGCACGTTGGCAGAGCCCAATAGTGGCAGATTCTGTCCTGACCACGTTCGCAGGTGCGTGTCGTCTTGTTGCAGGGCGGGTGCGTCAGATGGCCATGAAGTTCGGAACGTGTCCTCACTGATCAGAGTACAGGCTGCGCCGGAGTCCACCTCGAACTTAATCAGCTGGTGATGTACGCTTACTTCTGTAAAAATCTTCGGTCGCGTGCCGAGATTCATGGTGTTCAGGTCGTACAACACAGATGGTGTTGCTGATGTTGTTCCATGGAGATCAGATAGCGGCGTATTCTCTGAGGCGTTGACGCTGTGATTAGGCTGGGAAGGTGACTTTATCTTGGCAAGTCTCCGTTTCGTAATGCATGCTCTTTCGATATGCCCTCGCTTGTGGCAAAAATTACACGTGGCTGACTGGAATCGACATCCCTGGGGGTTGTGTTGGTCGTCACACCGCCAGCAGCGTTGTGCCTTTTTGACCGATTTTACAACAACAGAAGGCTTGCGCACCTGGTTGCTTGTCTGGTGTACCGGCTCGGTGTTCCGGCGAATCCCTCTCTGCTGGTGACCGGCGCTCTCCGCTCGAACGGCGATGTCGTAAGCTTTGCTGAATGTGAGGTCCTTCTCAGCGAACAGGCGCTGCTGCAGTGACTCGTCACTCAGTCCGCACACAAATCTGTCGCGTAACATCACGTCCAAGGGAAGCATGGTGGTGTTAGCAGAAGAAGCTGCGTCTCCCTCCTGCCCGGTAGCTGTTGTCGACAGCGTTCCAAAATTGCAGTCGGCAGCGAGCTTCTTGAGCGCGGCTACGTAGGCGCTCACAGTTTCTCCTCCCAGTTGATCTCGTCGTTGGAAGCGAGCCCGGCTGTAGACCTCGGATGGCCTTGGGTCGTAGTGCTTTTGCAGCGCTTTTACGATGTCGTCGTAAGACACTGCCGCTGGTGTGCTTGGCTGAATAAGGGCGCAGACAGTATCGTAGGTCTGCTCCCCGCACAGCGTCAGCAGGTTGGCCCTCTTCAAGGCTGGGTCTGTGATGTTGGTAGCTTCAAAGTAGAACTGAAGGCGTCCAACCCACGATGACCACGATGAGCCGTTGAACTCTGGTATCTGATTGGGAAACCCTCGCGTAGCCATGGCTTGTCAATAGCGTTGCGTAGCGCGGGTCGAATCCACTTTCTCGTCGCCACTGTCGTGTCCGGTCGCTGTGTTGAATGCAGCGAAAGACGCACACGGTACTTTAAGACTTCGTTTATTTAAAGCCGATGAGGGTGCGACCAGCGTCGACCGAGGCAGGAGCCGAACTGGCCGCCCGAAGAAAGGAGGGAGCGGAGAAGCGTCCACGGGAGGGAGTGGCTTCCCAGAACAGGAGGAGGGTGCGGGGGCGCACCGTGGGGGGGCATCTGGCGACAGCGTGCGACGAAGTGCAAGTGGTCGTTAGGAGGAGGATGCGAGTGGTCGTTAGGAGGAGGGTGCGGGGGCGCACACACACAAAAGCAATAAGGGGACACAACAAGCGCATTTGTACTCCAACTGCCCCCGCACTCGACGCGAAGCGCTTCAAGAACATTTAAAGCCACCTGCTTCCCCTGCTTGGGGAAACAGCGCACTGTCGGTGTAGAGCACACAGGAGACACAACAGACTCGACCGACGCCATGTTGGAAAGTGGCGACGCATCACTACCTCGCAACAGGCCTCCGCAGAACTGTGTCCGTACGGGCTTTGTCTGGTAATTTCACCAGTGATTGAAACACTCCCTACCATTTAAATATACCTGTCCAAATCATGTTTTTTGTTGCAATGCTTATTGTTTTGATTAATAGTCATACGCTCCTCAAATATTCGAGGGACTATTTTCTGAGTTTCTCAGCCCTGATTGGACGAGAGAGCTCTACCTTCCGTAGTGCTGCAAACATCTTGTGAGATGAAGTATAGATCACGTGTCCTTGTTGCGTCATCCCAACCTAACCACCAGATAGTGACCAAACTGCACACTGTTGCAGTTAAATAAATAATTGGCCGCTCGGAAACAGCAGCCTGGGTCCCACAAGTCCCGTCGCTTAACCACTGCACCAGTGCGAGAGAAGGGGTATGTGGACTCCCAAGGATTTATCAGTGTAAAATAGTCAATGGCCTGCATATACGGGAATTAACCCATCATGATACAGCGTCGTACTCTTACGGTGGAGGTTTAGTGTCCCCTCTGATTTTATATTCTTTTACGCGACAGCATTAAAAGTCCCGTCCGGCCGAAAACCCAGCGTCACGATCGTTGACACAATGGAAAATCCTGATTGGTCAAGAAGGTAGTGGAGTAGGAAAGCAATTTCCTGATATTAACTAGAAACTGTGGTCAGTCGAAATCGAAACCGCCACTGAGGAACGTGCGTTAAGTGGGATATATAGAGGCCTTGTACGAGTACCACCAACCCCCCAGCAGGCAAATTACATTAGAGGACCACATAGCTATAATGAGGCTCAATAATTATCGTCACTAAGTAATGTGGACGACGATGTGCAATAAAACCGATTTCAACAAGTGTGTCGATGTCTGTAGGGTGCCTCGATGCTCGCCCTATCCTCCGCTTCATGCAGGGTTGGGACAACCGCGTCGTCTGCTGCAGCGTCGGCCATATTTGAGCCCACTCGTTTCAAAACACTGGAGGTAAGCTTCTCTGCGCAGCTAAAAACCCCTACACCATCGCTGCGAAACAGGTTTTGGAGGCAGAAATTGGGTGCAGCGCTGGGGACATCTATTGTAACCCCTTTACTACAGGCTCCTGCCCTGTGTTGCTTTCACAATAAAGAGATTAGGGGCCGCTCCTTCCCGCCATTACTGCAGGTACAATGCACCCTCCCCGGGCTGCATTCCTGAAGGAAATTTGAAAAGCAGCTGCGCCAAGTGCTCCCGTGGGCATGCACACCATAACACAATGGAATAAAAGTCTTTCGCGCTGCACCCAACTCTTCTCCCTCGGACAGTTCGCGTCGCCATCGTGAAGGTGTTTTTGTTATGCAGGAAAGCTGGCTTACGGAGTTTTGTAGATTGTCTGGGGCTCAGTGCACTGACTCGCAAAAACTGTTTATCTCGCTCGCCGCAACGTATTTGTCAATATTAAATGCTGAGAATGATAAGGCTTATTAATGAAATATTTTACCGGTACAGAATTAAATGGACGCAATCTGTAGGCTGTTCAAATTCAAATTTTATTTTGCCACCATGGTACAGATGATGGCGGGGACCCGTAGTAAAAGCTGCCGTTTGACAGCTTGACAAGGCCACGGGCCCCCACTTTGACAGCAATGTAGTGGTTTGGTTTCACACACAAGCAAAAAAAAAGAAAATACAGGTAACAAAGGAAAAAAAATACATATAGCAGAGCTCTTATCAGGTTGCAGTAGTCAGCATAAAATCAACAGCATTGTCCTGGCTGGAAAGAAAACTGAGCTGAGCAGCGTGGCCTCCCACTGAGATTGGGTAGAGAGCTGCAGACTGTGCGATGGCTTGTCTTTAGTACATGAGTATAGGATGTGCGGTGTGTCTGCCTTTTGGTGCCCACAGAGAGAACAGACGGGGCTGTACTGCTCCGGGAACCATATGGAGTACATGTAAGGATTAAAGAAAGTGTCTGTTTGGAGCTGCCGCCAACTGACTTGTTGTGTTTTACTGAGGGATTTATGTGGTTCTGGGAAGATCTGTCTTTCTTTCTTGAAGTGGGTGGTAATTTCTTTGTAGGTTGTCATTCGCTCCTTGGCCGACCTGAGCTCGGGGTAGCGCACCCCCCGGTTAGCCACGAATCCTCGGGCAAATTGGTGCGCCGCCTCGTTTCCAGGATGGTCCGAATGGGCGGGGACTCAGATCAATGTTATCTCGCGGGTATTGGAGATTTTTTGTAAGATTTTGATGGCTGCTGAGTGGGCCCTCTCTTTTGCAAAATTTCGAATTGCTGTTTTGGAGTCACTTATGATGTATTTGGCAGCGGTGGAGGTAATGGCTAAAGCTATGGCAGCTTCTTCGGCCTCCTCCGGAAATTTTGTTTTATCTATTGTCGCCGATGCAAGGGGAGAACCTCGATGATCGACAACTGCCAGAGAAAAGGCGTCTCTGTCCGCCTCTTCTGCCACGTCCACGTGCGCCGTGTCTTTCTGAACTGAAAATCTTTCGTGAAGTTTTGGTGCCCTAGCCTTTCTTCTGTCCGTATCGTAGTGTGGATGCATGTTTTTGGGCAGAAGAGGGACTGTTAAGTGTTCGTGCACGTGTCTTGGAATTGGCAAGGTGTGTGTACGGATTCCTTCATATTGTATTCCTGCTTTCTTTAGGATGAAACGTCCCGTTTCAGTGTCTGATAGTCTTTCATATTGTGAGGTGAGGTGTGCTTCTATCATTTCCGCCAAGGTGTTATGAATTCCTAACTGTAATAGTTTTTCATTTGGAGTATGACGTGGGAGGTTGAGCGCAATTTTGTAGGATTTAGTCTAATTAGAGAATCCAGGTCGTGTCTTTCTCTTACTGTGAGGGTGACGTATGGTGTAGTGTAGTTGACTCTGCTAAGAATGAAGGCTTGTATTAGTCTCCTGGTCTCGGCTTCTTTAACTCCTCCTCGCCTATTCGCGATGCGTCCGATGAGGAAGGAGATTTGGTTGACAGTGTTTCTCAGTTTCTTAATTAACGTGTCGTTTTTAAGGCGAAAGCCTTTAATGCCTCATCGTTGTAAGCAGCAGTTGTCGACAGAAAATGTCAAGCTTTTCAATTGGTCGAAACGGCCGTGACGTCACAGGGCGCGAATTTCAAACGGAGCCAATTGTACTTTGCCTAGTAACCATGCAACCAATTGAAGGGATCGTATAGTGATGCTCCAAGTAAGTGGGACTGAGCTTAGTTAATTCCTTACTTAACCAATTAGCCTAATTAACCTTTCTAGTCAGACCAAATAAACAAATAAAAACGAGTAGGAAATTGGTCGAGCTCGGGAATCGAACCCCGGTCTTCGGCGTGCGAGACGAGCATGCGATCCACTCCGCAATGCCAGTTCGATGGTTTGGAATGAACTAAGGCGCGTCTAGTGAATACAGTGTCTTCGCTCACTCTCATCCTCCTCCCTTCCCTTCCGGCGAGGTTTAGGTGTCCACCGAGATATGAGAGAGATACATTTCCTTTCCTCAAAAACCAATTTACCGACGAGCGAGGCGTATAACTGAATGCGCGATGGCGTTCTATGGACTCCCTGGCAGCGTTGCAAGACGCTGTCGCGTTCCACTCTTAGAGGCGAAGCTTAACATCTTAACCACACATCAGTGACCACACTTAAGGTAAAAAAAGTGCCCCCTTGAATTTTGACGGGAGTCCACCGAGATATGTGAGACACTTCTTTCCTCAAATACAATTTTCATTTCCTTCATTACGGGCCCTCTTTGTCTTCTTTCACTCCCACTTCCTCCCTTCCTCTACGGTGCGGTTCAGGTGTCCCCCGAGATGACTCAATTTCTGCGCCATTTCCTTTCCTCAAAAAGCGTTGCGTTCAAAGGGTACGGCATCGCACCGAACAGATGGTGGCGTTCCGTGGACTCCCTGCCAGCGCTACAACACGCTGTCGCGTTCCACACCTAAAGGCGAAGCTTAAGCGTCATTAATTAGCACTTAATTAGTATCCAGGCATTAATCGGTAATTAACCATTAATTACTGACTTGTCATCACATTATTCAGTACTCGATTATATGTGACGCCAGCAGTTCCGCTGAAGCAGTCAAAGTGGTGCGGAAAACGCTTTCGCCAAAGTGCCCCCTGAATTTTTGTTCAACACCTCGTTTTTCCCACACTTGCTCAGACGATGGTCATAAAGCTTAGTAATTTGAAGTAAGTTATACTTTAAGAAAAGTGCGGCCGTATGGAAGGTACAGTATGGTAGGTACAGTCGTAGACAGTCGTAGACAATGCTGTGGTACAGGAGTTTGCACTGTACCTGTAAAATCCAATGCAGCTGCATAATTCATGCAGCCTTTTTCATGTAAGGTGGCCATTTTAACAAAGCATGGGATAATTTCGGCACCTTCATACCTTCACCGAAAACATTAAGTGAATGCAAACTTGAGTGTGAAAAATACTCTCATGAAAAGGCAAAAAAAAAAACATCTATCAACAGAGCATACGTTGGCAAAATGCGCGTGTCTCATCGACTGAGGAAGTTGTTCTTATATAGTAAGAAGAGTAAATGAGAAACGTAAATGAATAAATTTCACATACTTAGGAGTTGTAATAATGCAGTTTATTTATGTTGGAAATTATTAAAGCTACTGTCAAAAAATAGGACACAAGCGAACTGTGGTGCATTTGACATATATGTAAAATATTTACAAATCCCTTCACGGCAGGCTGACGTCAGCACATATGTTTTGCTTGCATGTCCATTGACTTGTTTTTCTTCCAGTTGTCGCAGGTGTATTCGCAGCCTAGTTCGAGCATAGGTCGAGTATAACAACTTTTGAATGATTTCGTTGTGAACCTGGCATGTTTCAACATTAAACTGCACCATTCGTCTCAGGTGTGTTATCACAGCCTGCAAAGGAAATTTCATAGTTACAAGCCTTTCCGCCCATTCTGTGATGCCTTTAAAATGCTCCTCGCACGATTTCAGCACTTTCATCACTTCAGCACTGGGGTAATGCAGGTTGTCGCCATTCTCGATGAACTCCTTCAGCCCTGTGAGATATGCATTTTCAGTGTTACTAGAACCAAGCAGAGCAGCTTTGCACTGCTCGCAATTATTTATGGCTTTCAGACACCTTTAACGAGGAATCCGGCAATATGGAACAGGATGCTGCATTCAGTCGACGTTAGCGCTTCAATGAAAAGAATCTCCGAGTCATCGATTTTCTGTGTCTCGGCTTCGGTGAGTTCACGTTTTCCGTTTGACAGAAGGTCAGCCAGATACTCGGAATCGTCAACAGTGTAGCTGGTGGTAGTCGGCGTGTGCAAAAATTAGCTTACGCACACAAGTTTCATGGTGCATTTCATATCATAGGCGTCTGGAACAGGCTTGCTGAGACGAACCACAGAGAAAAGATTCTCAAGGCAATTTTGTAGCAGTCAGAGGTGAGAAAGAAGCCGTACCCCTCGTGGGGAAGCGAGGAGTGGGCTCAAATATGGCTGCCCTCCTCCGCGGCGGCGGCACTGACCCTTTCAAAGGATGTCCTCACCCTGCACGGAGCGGCGGAGAGGGCGAGCGCATCGAGGCACCCTAGATGTCTGCAAAACGGTGCGCCAAGGAAAACCCTAGCGACCGTATGTACACTTTAACGCTATTACGTCGTACTATTAAGGTGAACTAAAGTTTCCCAGTTTTTTTCTTGTCAAATAATAATCCTTAATCATGCCCAATATGCAATGCTAGATTAAAACTAAAGGAGCAGTTACCACCAGTAACGTGAATTGCAGCGAGGCATTGGCTAGCACTCAGATCTGAGGGCTCGCGTCTATGTCACTCTGCCTAGATATTAGGACCAGTGCCATGGTCCTACGCGCCCTGGGCACATGCGCGTAATATGAGGGTTGCGCCGTGGCCCTGAGGCCTTGAACGGTCCAAAGTTGCTTGCATAATAAAGTTTTCCATCCATCATGGGGGCGCAAGCATTTGGACGCCCGGATGTGAGGGGTCCTGTCGCGTAGCAGGTTTGAGATCGGCTTTCCTATCGCGTTGACCCCTCTTCCAACGGCCGCATGTTACCTGGCCTTGGCCTCCCCCCGAATGTTCAAGCATTCATGGCTGTCTAGGGCTGATGTTCGCATTTCTTTGTGACCTCAGCTGCCCATCTACGTAGATCTTCTTAGACTTCGCGATTGTGTTTGCAATCTTACGAGCGCAGCAAATCTTGTGTGTGCGCAGGGCCCACAGTTCCGTGGCTTCTGAAACAACCACACAATTCCTTTGCTACTCAAGAGGTTCAATATTCCTAGTGCTCTACGCCATCACATCGAACGATGCACTAGGCTGTAGCGAAGAAAAATGTGTCTCGGTGTCATACACGCCTGCGCCACCTAGTTCTTAGCGTCCTTCCTGCCCTCCTCGTGTCCCCCTTTCCCTGCGCAACCATTCTGACACGCGTTACCTGTCTCTTCTTCGCGTAAGCCCAGGAGCAGTGGCTATATCGTCATAATAGCAAAGGATGCGTTAGAAGCTTTCTCACTCAAATCAACACAGGCTTGCAGAAAAAAGAAAGAAAAACGCCTACCATACCTGGTCTTGCCCAGTGCTTCCCCGACAGCAGGAAGGAAAAACTAACGCCCGGTTTCATTTCTGAGAAGATTCTTTACCGCGGCACGATGTGGAACGTGCTGCTGAACGGCGTTCCAGAACTCGTCCACGACATGCGGTCGCCATCAAAGAAAAGGTCGACTTGTTCGACCCGTTCTACAACTACCACGAAGCCAGCGATGAAATCTTAGGCATCCGCTTAGGCGTATACATCTTCCACCCTGCAATGTGCAGGTGGGGTGTGCCGCTGACTGACCTGCACCCCGAAGGCGAGCCCATTAACTTTAGCGACCACAGCGTTGTCGCCTACGGTGACTGTGCCTACATGCGGGGGAGCTCCTCAGACATAAGGTCACGAATTGGCCGCTTATACCGGTTGTATATCCTTGATATTACATGGAGCCGCCCGGAGGGCGGCCAAATGCCGACACTCATCATCTTCTTTGCTTGTCTGCTGTGTCAACGGTTGTACATCTTTGATTTATTGGACCCGGAATCCTAACACCGTTTATATTAATCTGACCTTGAGAGCTTGATGTTGCATAGCGCTCCGACCAGTGCAGAGGCCCCGGCTAGCCTCTGCTTCCACACGGCGTCCGCAGTCGGAACCCGAATGCAGGTTTGGCGTAGCCAGGTGTTGAACATAGAGGTCAACGACTTTTCAACTATTACTGTTAGCCTCCCTCTGTGTTGAGAGGTGTGTAGCTCACCGCGAGCAATATCCTATCAATAATTAGAACTTCGAATACAAGGTTACCCTCGGCGCAGTGGCGTATCAAAATTCGGCTATTTCAACGGGTTACTTATAAGGATATATTGCTTTGCATGCGGGCTTTTCGAAAGCGGACGTATTTTGGCGCACTGCGAGCAAAATTTGTTGGGCCGGGGGTAACTGCGTTTTGGAAATTCCAACAGCTGATATGAACATTACTGAAAGTGAACTAAGTGCCTTTCAATTAATAGAGACTAGCACTAAGAGATAAAAAAAATTCGGCGGGGCCTTATCTTTAGTTAAAAGCCTGGGAGGTTGCGAAAGCAGGTGTTTTGTACTGCATATGCAGCGCCTCCAGTGGGAGGAACGCGGCGCGCCGTGCCAAGCGGCCGCAGTTACCCGACGAGCCGAGTTGTACCCCGTCTCTCGCGCCTGGTATGACGCCACGCTGTGACATCGCTAGACATGGTATTACGTCAGAGGTGAATCTAAAGTTCAAACGTGTCAGGTGGCTGCCGCTACGCGAAAGGCCCTTCTTGGGAGTAGTATGGCCTTCGCAATAAAAATTTGCAGTGTTTTAGCTCTGGTTAAACCGGGTAAATTGCGTTAGCAACGGTGCGCGCGTTCTTCTGGTGATTCTTCGGCGCGTTGCCTTCGGATGGTAGCATTGCGGCGTTCCTGAGCAGTCAGGTGTTGAGATTCATCGGTGACCGATGACCTGGAACAACTCTGCGAGGTAGAACGGTGTCACCGAGCTGCATCCTGAGCACGACGCTTTGAAAGACGCTCTTCAACCTGTTCTGGCGTCTCTTGCGCATGTTGTCGCTTTCTCGCTTCTTCCTGTCGCTGCCACTTCTCCTTAGAAGACTGCATAGCAAAGCATTCACGCCAAGGCAAGAGTGCATTTATAGATGGTCAACAGCGCGGGAGCATGGGCGCCGCCATATTTGGTCACGTGACCATTCCGCCACGCCGCCAGGGAGTCCACAGGACGCCATCGCCCGTTCGGCTGTACGCTTTGCTCGTCGGCTAATTGGTTTTGGAGGAAAGGAAATGTATCTGTATCACATATCTCGGTGGACACCTGAACCTCGCCGTAACGAGAATGGAGGAAGATTGGAGCGAACGAAGACACGGTATTCATTAGACGCGCCTTTGTTGATTCGAAACCATCCAGCTGGCATAGCGGAGTGTTTAGCGTGCTCGTCTCGCACTTCGGAGACCCTGGTTCTATTTCCCAACTGGACCAGTTTCCGACTCGGTGGTATTTATATATGTGGTCTGATTAGAATATAAGCTAATTGCTTAACCGATATCATTCTAATGCCATCGATGCACTGCGCGCCAATGCTGCTAACGCCGGCTTTGAAGGCCAGAACTGGCGGACCCCCTAGTGGAGCCATCTGTCGTATAAAGAGCAAACTACTCGGCGCCGCGGGCCGCGCGGCGTGCCGATGATGCTGCCATCTGGCGGAGCGCATCTGAAGCAACGTTGTTCAAGGTCATCCGTCCCTACCGACCCGGGCTACGCGTGGAGGCGCAACCTACAGTAGTATTTCTAACACAATAAGATTAAATAGTCAATTTCAGCTATGCTACTAGTCAATTTCAGCTATGCTGGTTAGCACACGTTTGCTGTATTCGGACAGGCTACCCCGTACGGAAATGTCATATCTGGTTTGATATGAAAAAATTCAGATATGAACAAATAGGGAATTGGGCATATAAGGTCTTATATGAATATACGGGCCTATATAGCCTGATATGCCCAATTCCTTATATACCATTATCTGAATGGAACTCATATAAGCCACCGCGGTGGCTCAGTGGCTATGGTGCTCGGCTGCTGACCCAAAAGACGCGGGTTCGATCCCGGCCGCGGCAGCTAGAATTTCTTTGGAGGAGAAATTCTAGAGGCCCGTGTGCTGTGCGATGTCAGTGCACGTTAAAGGGGTGGAGACACCAAATTTGTCGTTCGCGCGTTCTTAGTTTCAAACGTTTCTTATGGCTCTAGGAAGCATGATACACACTCAAAGATTCATATATTCACAGTGAATAATTTATTATAGCATTTTTAGGTGAACGATTTTCGGTTTCGGTTTCGGAACGCCGAGTTGTACAGTGACGTCACAGAGGGGGAAGATCAACTGCTTCGCTTGGTCACGTGGGCCCACAAAAGTTGTGACGCACCTACTGCTGCATCGTCTGCTTTCCCACACATGTGCTGACCAGCGCATGAAAACAAACTACTGCACGTCTAGTCCCAGCAGCTCGGATTCTGACAGATCTGATTCCAATGAGTGAGGACATCGACTTTTTTTTTTGTTCGCACGCTAATATCACCTTCGCGGATTCGCGTGAGGATGCGAAACACTTTGCAAAATGCCAGTAAGCATCGCTGCGCCGCTCTACCGAAGCTGCGCCCACAACCGGTGTCACACTTCGCTGCCGTGCAGCAGTACCTGAGCGCTGCTTGGGATGGTGTACAAATATCACAATAAAAGACGAGATCGCCTTGTTATCAGAACTGCCAGCTATACTCGAGCAGCGACAAAGCATGTCTGCTTATGTTGGGAGCTTTCGGCAACGGCACCGCTCGCGGGCGCTCCGGGCGACGAGCTCTGCTGCTGCCTGGCTGCCGTGGTCGTCGCTAGGCCTATAGCCTGTTTAGCAAGGGGCCGGCGCTTCGGAAGTCGTCTGCGCTATAATAAAAGGCCTACTTTTCACAAATAGCTGTAGTGTTAAAAGAATCATCTCACAATAAAATAATAGTATGGTCAATCTCCTCGACGCCTTCGGCAGCGGAGCTAGCGGGCGCCAGGCGAGCCGGACCCCAACGTCGCGCCAGCGGCAGCTGCTAGGCGCGGTTGTGAGAAAATTGCTCATATCACAGTTGTTACCTCTACCAGCAGCTCAGTATTGGTCAGCGATCCTCAAAAATGACACTTTTTTCACATTTCTTGTCCCATGGTTTATTATTTACGTCAAGAACACTCTTTAGCTCGCTTTTATGACGTCGGCAGACGGTATCCAGGCTGACCTACCGGCCGGCAGACTCGGCGTACTTCACATCCGCACAAGAAAATACAAAACAGCCATGCTACCAGAAAGGATGCTTTCTAGATTCGAGATACGACAGCATGACTGTGCTAAAAGTGGATCTTTCGGCAGCGACACTGCCTGCGGCAACGCCGGCCGACGACCTGCGCGCTGGTCCCAGACTGCCCTAGTCGTCGCTATGCCTAGCTGCTTTCGCAGATCGACTCCGCAGCTGAGGGCGCTTCGGGACTGGCCAGCGCTCAGAAACGTGCTCCGCTCGGCACCCCTTTACTGTGAACTCGTCCCATAATAAAAGATATGTTCGATTTCCACGACGTCTTCAGTAAACAGAGCTAGCAGACGGCAGGCGATCCGCACCAGGTAGCAGCAGCACAAAACCGGCTGATGAAATTTGCTTGCATCGCAGTCATCACTTCTACCAGGAACTCGGTATTTGCCAACGATCGTCAGAAACGATGCATTTTTGATATTCATATATCCCAGGGTTTGCTATGAACGTGAACAAACAATACTATCGCGTTCTTCAGATGCCGGCGTTCGGCACGAAGACTGGCGCAGACCGCCCGGCTCCAAGGAGTGCGCCCTATGTCATCATGACGCTGCCGCTTCCCGTCGTTGTTGCCGCGAGCGGCCCGCCGTTGACATCTAGCAGGCCGGACGCAGGCAACGAGCTGCAATCGGACGTTGCGACGCTGTTCGCAACGGCGCGCCGCAAACCGAGCGAGTGGCGGTTAGCAGCAAACGCGGCTAGCTGGTGCGTCGACTGCGCTCACGCGGCTGTGCCCCGCTCATCGTACGTCACTGTATTTTGGTATGACGTCACTAAAACTTTAATTTTTCTGCACCCCTTGTGACGTCATGGTTGATGGCGCTAGCGATGGGTCTAGATTGTGAGAGTGAGCATTTAGGTAATCTTTGGAACCGAATTAAAATATTTTTTAAACGTTTGTTGCGTCCAACACCTGGCCTTGAGTGCCCTTGCATACATATGAATCCCTCAGCAGGCTTTTTATAGCTTCAAAATTTGGTGTCTCCACCCCTTTAAGAACCCCAGGTGGTCGAAATTTCCGGAGCCCTTCACTACGGCGTCTCTCATAGCCTTAGTCGCTTTGGGACGTTAAACCCCATAAACCAAACCAAACCAAGAAGCAGGGAAAGCGAACGAAAACTAACAAGAATACAGCTAGGGGCGACACTTTCCATTCCGCTTCAAACCTTCATGGCGGCCAGCGCTGTACAAAAAACGTTGGCTCAGACCAGAAAGCGCGCGCGTCGAGACCGGCCGTGACCATACCAAGACGGTAGCGAAAAAAAAGCCAGTCGACACACCTTGCCCAAAATGTGAAGAAAAAAGGCCGGACAGGAGACGGGAGTCGAGTTTGGGGGGGAGGGGGGCTACCGCTGACAGCCTTACAGTCCGACTAAAAAACAAACTTCGGGGAGCTTCCTTTGTCGTTAGTCACCTCTGCCCTTACTACGGCGTCGCGTACACGGGGGGAAGACGCCGTCAAAATGGGCGGCTGTCTACAGCCCCGACAAAGCAACAACTGCATGCACGCTTCCGCTGCGTGGGCGCTAGGCGCGGTTCTGATTGGTAGCGCCCAATCTCGGTACTGGGTGAATGGAATGGGAGAGTGAAATGCGTTTTCTTCTGAGCTTTTCATTTCGAATTTTCAGAGTGGAATAACTTTCGCTTGCATGCTCCGATTTCAATCATTCTTTTTGCTCTGGTCTCTGGAACGCATGGTGAATCTATTTAATAATATTAAATGGTACAGAGCAAATCATCGCGATGCCCCTTTAAAAGCTTAGCCTCATGGTTTTTTTTTCGGGCTTTACCATTAAAGTTTCCTGGCACAACCGCGAACGGAAACAGGTATACGCCAATTGTTTCTGAAACACGTTCGTTCGCACTAACCACCCGAAATAAAACGCGTACCAGCTCTTCATTCCACTGCTCCTGCTTAGCTGTAGAGCGCAAGCTTTGTGGCAAATGTAATGGGGCCATTGTAACCTAATTGGATACGCAGAACGCAGCAATGCTGATCCCGTGTTAAAATAGAATTAGCACTATTACTTACGACAATGAAAAGGGTTCAGTTCCTGATACGTGCATATGACAGAATCCATGACAGGTTGTTGTCTACGTCTCGTTACTTAGAAAATACATCCCTAACTAGCCCCGCAATGTGCTTAGCGAGGTTAGTCTGTGTTTTTTGCGTTACACAATTCATATCATGCACTTGAACTACCGCTGGCAGGAACGCAACTCGGTGGCGGTAAACATTTCGCTACTGAAAAATGAGAGATTACTCTCCGACTGCACATACAAATAAATCATGCATTATGATACCATTTAGCTTAATTTATAGGCCTATCATCGAAAACTGCCGACAGCATTGACAAAGGTAAACAACAAAGCAATACGGGAAAAACAGTAAATGGTTGTTTACGCTTACCTGAAATATTGATGATTGCAGGTTCACAGAAACCTTGGTATTTCCCGCTCACTTGCACTCTGGATCCTTCCGATGGCTTATCATCCCATGCATGCTTGGCGCAGGTCATTTTAACGACGTCAAAAGTGTCTTCTTCCTCAAAACGCACAAGTGTGGCGCTGTACCATGATTTCAAAGGGAAAACAAGTGGATGTAACAACGGGTATAACCGGAAATTGCTCGCCCGGCACGAAAGTGCGTAGCACACTGCAGAGTCCGGCTTCTAGCTCTGTGCAACAGACGACAGTCAAGGGTGGCGCCACTGATGCCTTCCTTAGCAGATATCTGTGCATATCTGTGCATGTCAGATATCGGCACCTGCGCACGGGCGCTCGCGCGCGCGTCAGAAGCGGGGTCCGGTTTACAACAATGGGAGGACCGCGGGGGCTCTCGGGGACTCATTCTCTTCATGGCTTGAAGCTCTCCTCCCCTAAATTTTCTTGGAATCCTTGCAGTTCCCCAACCATCTCTTGTTCACGGCTTGACATTTTTTCAGTCGGCTCCCGAGGGAGAGCGAGCCAGCACCAGGAGCATGGAGGTTCATGCCACTTTTCGACGCCCGTCGCGGCGCGTGCTGGGCGCGCAGGCGCTTCGCGTGTATGCCTTGGAAGTGTCCATCGAGATGGGGCTTTATATCGCGTGTATCTTTATCAAAATAAATATAACTAACGATACCCCTGCTGCGTCGTGTTTTCGGATCACTCTGTAGGACGTATTATGTTAACTGAATCGAATAAATATTTAGTCCTATCTACATAAACCAAAGAGAGGCTTGATTGAGACCTGTTATATTCGAAGTGATTGTTAAAGCGAATTTCGAAAATCGCTAGCTCTCTGCTCCTTGTGCTGGACACTGCGCAATGAATTCGACCATACATCACGTCAGATACATCACAAAGGTCCCAATCGCCTTTCCTAGAGATTGATACGATGCGCAGCTTGACGTTTGCATTCGCTCGCAGATTTAGCATCTGCTTGTTCTGCAGATTCGGCACCCCATGCGTGAGCGGTCTTCTCTTCTTGAATGCCTATACTAGCTGCCCGTTGTGGCACATAATCACGTCATTTTACATGTTTGTTGCTTTAGGACAGGGTGGATTACGGGAACGTTTCAGCTGGTTTTCAAAGGTAACGGCGCGCCTTCTCTATCACATATGTAGCTAGTCAAACGGCAATTTCCGTTTTGGACAAATAGGTTTCATGAGTTCTTTGCACACATAAATGATGTTGTGAAAGTGCGGTTTCACAATTTATGTTAAGAAATGATTAGCGGTACACCACAGCGGTTTCTGTATGCAAGTTATTCGGCCAAGCGGCCGTATAGTGTGGTGGAATTATCACCGTTAATTTCCGAACAAACCTCTTGAAATTCTAATTACTTGTTGAGGCTTAAGTGCTTGTTTTTGTGAAAACAAAGGCAGTCATTGTGTTAGGGCGTTATCTTTGCCTGAATTTTTCTACAAACGACGGCGTTCTGAGGTATCTTCAATGTCCGGTTAAATCGACGTGATTACGACCTGACTAGAGTGACCAAGGGCTCCAAACTTTTCCCTGGTGTGATGACCAGGTGCATCTCGTGATGTTTCTTCGATTTTTCTTGCCTAGAATGAAACAAAACACTTTTCAGCTTCATCTAGTGCTCGTCGTCATGAACACACAAAAATCAGCAACAAATGCCTTCTACCAGGGAACAGCAGTTAGCATACTTCATTGGAAAAATTTGATCGCTGGTATATACTGTTTTGCATGCATAATTGCACGGATTGGGTCGGAATTTTTTTTGTGTGCGCTGTACTCCATTGCAGCACACACCAACCTGTTGTAGTTCTTTAAGGAGAAGCAGAAGGCTGCAACGGCTAGAACCGAATTTCCTGATCTGAGGGTCGCTTTTCACTCCAAAGTTGAAGACGGGGATCGTCATCATCGTCATCCGTGATCAATTTTACAAGGCAAAGAACCCTCCCATCGACCACCGATTAGCTGTTGTTGAATTCAGTCGGGCAGGGTCAGGCTACCCTTTTTTTTTTTGTCACATCTGCTCATCAGACATTCCATAAGCTTTGACTGTGACTCGCTGCCCTTGGAGTCCACTGTGCCACTCTAAACGCCGACCTTTGTTCGGCTCGTTACTTGGCCACCATAAGCTCATTTTTCCGCATTTTGTTAGTGCTAATATAAGGATGACACAAGTTTGTTCAGTAATACTCTAATCGCTCCCCTTGACGTTATCGCTAGTATTTTCCTTGCCATGCCCAATGCGGGCTGCACGGCTGCTTGAAATCCCGTCGAACCGATCGCCACTCGAGTCGACAGTGCTTTGCGGAAAATGAGAAAAAGATATCTTAGCGGAAAGTTGAGCTCTTCGGCGTCCGGCCGACATTCGACGGTTTCAAATGCTTACGAAATGCGAACAGAGACCGCCGCTGTCATTGGAGGTGGCCGTTATCTTGCCTCAGAGCCGCGTCCCACAACTGCTTCGGCCCTCTTGATTTCGAGATCTGCTGCTGACTTGTTTCTTCTCCTCATTGTTTAGCACACTGCTTGCGTTGTCGCTAATTTAGTGCTTCAAGTTAATGACTCGTCATTCAGTATTTACAGCGTGCGCGTGAAATTTCAGCGGGAATACACAAATGTCAACTGCACTGCAGTACCACCGTTGTCTGCATACCTGTTATCGTTTGTATATGGCATAAAACGCAAGCTATGTTGAATATTCTCTTTCTGATGCGCGGATTGTAACTATGCTTGTTTACACAGCATGATCACTGCAAGAAGACCAGATGATTGCTGGTTGGTTGGTTGGTTGGTTGGTTGGTTGGTTGGTTGGTTGGTTGGTTGGTTGGTTGGTTGGTTTATGGGGTTTAACGTCCCAAAGCAACTAAGGCTATGAGAGACGCCGTAATGAAGGGCTCCGGAAATTTCGACCACCTGGTGTTCTTTAACGTGCACTGACATCGCACAGTACACGGGCCTCTATCCAGAAGCATGTTCGACGATTGATCGCATCAATGAAAATGATCTGATTTGTTATCCACGAGCGGCGCCAGTGGTCGACTGTTGACAGCTCCCTAAAGCAATGCTCGGCATGCCGGGTGACACCGGCGCTTCCGGCTCGTTCTATTTGTCCTGCGATATCAGCAATCCTCCGCTAAGGGTTGCAGTTTCCAAAACTTCACTTATGACCATTTGCATTCGCCAAAATTTGTGTATTCGCCCTCCACAAAAGCCGAGACCACATACGCGAACAATGCGGACAAGCGCTTATTCGTCGAAAGCAAGGGTCTCATCGAAGCAGCTCATGACGGCGCTGGAGAGCTCGGAAAGCGCCGTGATATGGTCTGGTTGCGTGCACAATGGACTTCAATTCAAGAGACAAAAGCTATCTTTCTATGATTTAGTATTTTTTTGCGGAAATATTGGGAGTCATCATACTAAGAAGCAAACAGAATGAGCGGGAGCGTCAGGTTCATTATAACTAGGATCGGCTATACAATCCAGCCGGTATGAAACGCGAACACGCATATCGCCTTCTTTTTCTACATTGCAGAGAAGTATTCACTTGGAGCCAGTTAAAAAATATGTACTTAGGTAGATCCTTCACCCAAACACAGGAATCAGCCTAGTTCTGCACAACAGCTGAAAGTATACAGGCAAACTATTTTGTTTTGTTCACATGGGCTGTTCGCTTGCCTTGCTGTAGACGGAACAAAATGGGCTGTTAACATCTGACCAGTAAATAATTTACATAGCATTTTTTTTCTCACATGGTGTTTCGAATGGGGTTTTAATAGCCGAACGATGGCTGTGGTGTCCTAGTTAAGTATAGGCTCCATGCGCTGCAGTTTGGCGAGCACGAGTGACGTCATCTGGGTAACAGGGAATGATGCGTGAGGCATTATTATACATGGAGTACCACGTGGTGTTCTTAGAACTGCTAAATAATTTATTATCAATTTTTTGTCTTTATGTTTAAACTACAATAACTTCACTATGAGTGGGACGTCAATGAGTGAGGCATGAAAAACTGCAATATAATAGCTGCGTCCTCGTTTTAATTCACTACAATGCTGGAGCCAGTCAGCCAGCTTCACTATCCGGACTTGTAACGAATGTAAAACAGCGATTATATTGCACTTTTTTCATGCCAGCTGGTCCTGCATCGCCCCCGTTCTTAGCTCTGTCTTTTTAGCATACATTGACCAACGCATTGTCGCGCGGATCAACACTGACAAAGTTAAACGCATTTTTAGATATGTTGACGACTACCTTGTAGTAATGAATCTAACTCAGTCTGACAAACTGGACGATGTGGTGAAAAATGTGCTCGATATTTTTAATTCTTGTAGCTTTGGTCTAACCTTTACAACAGAAATCCCAAACGATGATAGGCTATAGGTCCTTGATATATGCATTAGGTTTGAAAAAGCACGCGTTTGCTGGATGTATCAGCCGAGAACAAAAAAAGAAATTCTCAGTTATCAATCGGCGCACTCTAAACTTGTTAAAAGGGGTATTGCCATGAATGCCTTCCCCGCTGCTCTCCATAAGTCGTGCGAGCATTGCATCACTGAAAGTGTGACACTGCAGAAGCTTCGCCTAGAGAACGCCGGGTTTCCGGATGAAACTCTTACATCTGTTGCAGAAAAGGTGCTAAAGGAAGTGAGATCTGGGAGGCAACAAAACCGTGAAGATCCCCAACGACGCACTCAACTTGTGGCTATGCCGTATGTGCACAATATGTCGCACCGCCTAAAAAAGGTGGCGAAGAAGTGTGGCGTCGATCTTGTATTGACTGCCCCGAGGAAACTTGTGCGCTTGTGCCCGCTCGTGAACGACGAGGTCAGAAAGCCACTGTGCACTACGAACCACCAAAAGAAGTTCGTTCCATGCAAAGTCGGTGTTGTCTACAAAATCCCGCTCACTTGTGGCAAGGCGTATATTGGGCAGTCAGGAAGATGCATAAATGAACGACTGAGAGAGCACCGCTTGGCAACGGAATTCATATCGGCCGGGGGGAATCTCGCTGCGCACTGTAAACGCTGTTTTATCGAACGGTACCCTGGCGACCCTGACCCTGTACCTTGCACACCAATCTTTCCAGAAACAATCATTCTAGGTACAATGAAAACACAAGCGGAACGTGAAATTTTTGAAGCTGTGTGCATTGATAGTGAAGGTTCCAAATGCGTCAGCACGGCGTCTGTTAATCTGTCGAAAAAAGAAATGATGTTCGTGAGGCGTGACGTTGCTGCCGCGCATGTGTGAGTTCAGCTGTTTTGAGATGTTATATATTGATTGTTTTTCGAATAAACGGCAGTTGAAGACTAGCGTCTGTCCTGTGTATTTGTGTTCTTGTCCCGTGTGTTCACTAAGCGCTAGCAAATATGAATCCAAATGCTGGTCATTTCCGAAATTCTGTGCGGGCACGTCGCCGGCGGAGCGCATGGAGTCAGCAACGCCTCGACTGGTACCCGTGCTGCTCATGCTGGTGACACTCTTTCTTTCATTGTGAGTACGTGCCGTCCTGCTCGTGGGTGCACAAAAGAGGGGTTGCCGCTCGTTGTGAGTCATGACTGGAATGCCGCGACGTTGAGAGAGTGGAGAAACGTATTGTGGTGTCGTTTGCTGCCACAATAGTTCTCACAACATCAACGGCCAAGAGCAGCCAGTGTAACTCTATAGATTTCCTGGACATATGTCCCACATTCCTGGAAAAAAAAATCAATATTCGAAATTTGTAATCTACTGCTGAGGAAATTTTGGAGGTAACGGGGAATCTTTTCGATGTGTAGCAAAATCTTGCAGAACTTTTCCATCGCTCGCATCGAGCGATAACAAAAACATTAATAGCAAGACAAAAAAAAAAACAACCATGCAAGCATGTCGGCGGGAGGTTGGTATAGTGAAATCTTCCAGCGTATAAAAAAAATGCGTTCATACACTTTTTCCCATTCAAAAATGGTTTTCCAGGGAATTGTTGTCTGTGAAATGATTGAGAACGAGAGACGGCAAGCCTGGATAACTTCTGTGCGCAAGCTGAAGTAGGCGGTTTTCTCTTGCTAAATTGGTTTGGTATGTTGCGCGTGTATATTATTTCTGACGAATTTTCATTGTAATTCACTAAGCATGCAGTGTTTCGTCGTAGAGCTCACGCTAACGAAACTATTTTTTTTTTCCTGTAAAGCCCTCCGCCGGTCAGGTAACGCAAACAAATATTTTGGAGGCTGACATCGACAGCTGCGTTAGGCAGACGCGTGTGAGGCAAGGTCAGTGATCTCCTCATTGTTCCTTTGTGTGACGCCTGGCTCAATTTCCAAGTTATTTTGCTAGATGTAAAAAATGTCTCAAAGTAAAAGTAGTAAAGATATTAGCTTGCACATGAGTGAGCATTTGAATATAAGCGAAGGCTCTGCAAATAAATTGTTTGGGGAATGCACGTGCGCTGCAATCGGCATTAAATTAAATGTACCAACAACTGCGCAGTGACTGACCAAACTATAGCATTTTTTCTGTTAGCCGTAAGCGAGCAGCTGGTAAGCACATTTCGAGCGTATTTTCGTTTTTCTTTTCAGCCTCGCCTATCTTTATTTTACGTCCAAATAAACACATACTCGTTCTTATTCAGCGAAAAACGTAAAGAAATTCCAACTATTTGGCCAAAAAAGTTGCGTACATCGAACTGCTCAGCTACCCAACAAAATTAAGTATTTTGCGAAAATGTCCCTGCCATATAAAAAAAGGTATTAAGCTCGAATTCCACGTCTTAAATGAACTTGCCATTTACTTGCGACACACATTTCGGCGCAACGGTGACGGCGGTTTCGTCAACAATCTGCTCCACGAAGTGGACCTGATGCACTGTCAGTTCTCTTTTTTTTTAGGTTCGGCGCAGAAAAAAAATATCGCTGACCACTCTTTCTTGGAACCTGCACCTGAGAGGGTACTGTCGCGATAGAAAGAAATGCGAACAGCGCGGCGCCTAATTCGAACACAAGTACGCTACAGACATGAATTCAAATTTCGCAGTGCGTAGGCAACATGCTGTTCACATTATTTTCTATCGCCCTTGTACATTTTCCTAATCCTCATAATTTCGACAGCGTTCTAGCACGAAGGAAAAAGCAAGCGTCAGCGCAAACAGATTTCCAGGCAGTCCAACACGTGCAAAGCATGTGCGGAACTGGTTTTAATCAAGAGAAAGGGCGTTACGCCCAACTTCTCAATGGTATGGGTGACAGGTCCGTCCGGTCAATTGTGGGGAGTCGCGGGAGACGGTGCTATGGTGCTTTTCACTCGCGCTTGCAACGCCCCTCTGCAAAGCTCTGGTTCCCTCGGTACCCTCGGCGTGCCTTTCGGAGCGAAAGAAAGGGGGAAAGTGACACGGACCTGGACTACCCACCCTCCAGCTATCTGCTGAGCACCGCCGAAGGCGGCAATGTGTCGCTTTTCTGCTGTTCTGGGGGGATCTCGGGGGTCTGCCTTTTCACCTCTATTTTCACCGCCACAGCAACGCCATCTCTCGCTCAGTAGGGTAAGGAACATTTTGCCGTGAGTGGTGGCTATATTCTAGGCACTATATGGTGGCTGACCGTGGACACAGCAGCGACTCATTTATTACGCAAATAAAGGATGTCTTGCTTCCCCGTGACGGCCTGTCTCAGAACTGGCATCTGAATATCGGCCGGCAGGGGAGGTTGGATTATGAAGGGAAGAAAAAGTTAAGGAGAAAAGAAACAGACCAACGCGCATAGTATCAAGAACTATTTGCAGACGATTTTTTACAAACTGTTCAGCTTGGCACAACAGTCAGAGTAGAATGGCGAGCTTGGTCAGTACACCACGGAGACTCCGCGGCGCGGAAAAGGCGATGGGTAAAAGATTTGCGTGTAGCTATGGCGTTTTTCTCGTCTGCATTGTAAACGTTTTTCTGGCAACTCTAGATAGATGATTTTCCAAATATTTTGTATTTTTTCTCTGACAATTATACTAGAGCGTTTTAATCTTCATCCCTGTGCCGCAAGGAGCGATGTGTTATTTACGCTCCTGGACAAGAAATGGCCGTATCTGCAGCGGTTTTGCAAACGTTTATTGTCTGGCATTACCGCAAACAATGCAGGTTTCCCAGTCCTTCAGAACGACATAGTTTTGGAGAACAGCGCCCAAAGAAGGAACGTACACCGCACCACCGGCTTGATGGTTTGAGTATTCATCACGTTTGCGAAGGGGCTGAGTTCGATCCCCAAGCGCTTGTTGTACGTTCGGGACTCTATAATCTATCAATGTTCCTAAAAACTATGATTTCGATCGCAACCAACTGGCTGGACTTGTAATCCACTTATTTAGACCCAGTCAGGAAGGTTCAGTTCGCAAGGAAGGTTCGAAGTCCACCCAAGATAGAAAGCGCGTATATGCATGTATTAGTACATTTAAATCATAGCAAAGTTGTAGGTAATTTATAGCACTGTACTTTAATTCACCTTAGTTAAACACCGCTATGTAATAGCAGTCTAACTTGATTGAAGCCTCAATCATACAAAGCTTAGTACCTTGTTGTGCAGTGTGTTTCACCATCTTAATAAACTAATAATATCATGTTTGACACAGAGCTAATTATTTAAGTTCGGAAGTATATGGCACAAGCATCCCATATATGAGGTAGGATATGTTCCATATCTGCGAGATTGTTTCCATATAAGGATTTGAAGGTCCCCATATAAAGAAAGAGCATCTATATAAGGACGCAAATACGACTATATATAGCAGTATATGGTACTATATAAGGTACCTTATGGCCGTATCTGCCCGTATTTGTGGTCTTATACGCCCATATATAGCAGTATATGGCGGCATATCAGGTTTCCCATGGTCATATCTGGCCGTATATACGACCTTATATGGACCTATTTAACTGTATATGATCCCATATATGAGTATATACAGCCATATATAAAATATATCTGGCCCATATCTGCCATTTTCGGAAGGGACAGCGCTGAGAATGCTAAGCCATAAAGACCACTCCTACTGAAAAAGGCCGGTTTTAAAAATTGCGGAACAACTCCGGTTATACATCCGGCATGCGCCTAACATGGTGATGGAACACATTCAGGAGAGTTTAACATGGCCAACGCTTTCCTTTTTTGTTTTTATGTGAATAAAGATTACAATTTGGATTTCGTCGTGCATGGAAGTTTTTTCTTTTTTTTGAATTCACTCATGCAGAACAGAAGAAACTCATCAGACTTGGCTCCAACATCATTACATAGTAATTTGGATTGGAGGTAGATGGTTTCACGTCAAAACGAAAACCACAATTGTAAGTAAGGATGGTAATGGGTGCCGATTTTGGGCTTCGACTAGAATTGTGGGCATGGTAGAAAAGTTATTTATTGACACTCTCCAATGAAAGAAAAAACAACTTGTGTTCCTGCGCAGCTTCTGGAAGTTACTCTTTTCTCACACGTTATTATTTGAACGTGTCAACAGGTTTTAACCCAGGAATGCATTTAACGATTGCTTTTGCTAATTGAAAGTTTCTTTTCAACTTACACAATGCTGATGGATGTCATGGCAAGAAGGCTGTAAGAAAAGCTTGACAAAGCCAGGACACTAGTGAATGGCAGAACAGGAGTGCACAGATGAGGCCGGATAACATACAAATAAACATAATAAATATCATGAGCACTGGCACCCGAAAGAAAAGGAAAAGCAGAACCTGTTTATAAATGCATTAGGTCGGTTTTATAAACACTTTTACAAAGAGGTGCGCCTCAGAAGTGAATGTCAAATAAATAAACTAATGTGAAATAAATACTGCAATATATATTGCAGCGACTCTATATGAATACATAATATTCCATTGTCTGCATTCGTACAAAATACTGCATCGAACGTCTTTAAAGTGAGCATGTCTACATAAGGTAGTTAAAAAAATGACTTGGAGGGAAAAGAAACAGCAATGAGGCTGCATCCGTGTCGTGGTGTGGAATCGAGCAGACTAACAATCTGCAGGCAATATGATTAATTGGTTAACCATTAGTGATGTTGCAGTTGAACATGTCATGTAGCGCTCTAGGTGATTACGTACTGCAGTACAAGCGGCAACTATCTAATTTACCTAATATACGTATCTGCTGCGTTAAGCGCCACCGACTGCCTAATTCAAGTCGTGCGATGACGTTGTATTACCAACTTCGCATAAATTGGCGTTTGACGCTTAATATTTCTCTCTACCAGGCCTGATAGGCTATTGAACATGTTTCGTACCTGCCTTTCCTCTATATTAGCCGGTAGAGCAAACGGTATTTGTAGAGACGTTCGATATTTTTGTTCTCTGTGAAAGAACAGGTCTTTAGCTGGGGGCATGTGGACACGTTGGAAGAACAGCGAACTACTTTTAATGCTGTAGTGGTAAGGGTACCGTTCAGCGAAGAACTGGGCTTAGTTGGCGTGGTCACCGGTGAGCGCGGAAAAACCGGATTGGTCGAGAGGGTGCTGACGTCACACGTGGAGCCGTGGAATGAAAAGTGATAAAATACGGCAAAACCAATGCATAGAAGGTGGAAACATGATTCGAACGTCAATGCAAGTCTATGTATATTGTATAAAGCAATTCAGTTGCGCCGAAAGTAAATTTTGGGGCAATCAGTCGAGAATCGAACGCTTCCCCTGTCAGCTGCGAGTTTTGGCATGCCGACCTTAGGCCAGGCAGACTTTTTTTTTCTCTAACAAATTACTTGCCACCAATCTGGAAATAACTAATCTAGGTATAAATTATTTACAAAGAACTCAGCTAGCGGCTGCACTACACTACCATGACAGAAAACAACACAACTAAAAGGGCTAGGCAGACTTTGGAAGGAAAAAAAACAGACAAGACATCTCCTTTTTCTTCAACATTGTATTTATTACATTCATGCAATGTTCTACGTATATGGACTGTGTGACAAGATTTAGAAAAAAATGTTTGATTACCACGACGCGTTCAAGTCACCAAGAATTGGCAGAGAGACGATGGAAGGAGCACATGACTAATTCATCATAATACGACACAGCTAAGCAACGAAGCAACAGAAAAAAAATGCAATGAAGAGCCCATCAGCAAGACATGGTCTGCCATTCGGGTCTGAACACATTGTGGGCTTAGACACCATTAAAGTGAACAAAGACCATTCCAAAGCCACTTGTGCAGAAACAAGATTCACAATGTCAGTTTATAATGAGCGCGTCGCAGAAGCCGGATACTACAATTAAAAAGAACAAAGGGTCAAAAGCAAATCAAAGTGGAGTGTGATATCGTACAGATTCAGTGTCTAAACTTCTTTTCGAATATCGGTTGCATGATATCCTAGAAGAGTACTGAGTCTTTATGATTGATGAAACAATGCTTAATTTTTTCTGGAGCGTCGCAAATGGAGGGCGGGGGAGGGGGGGGGGAGGGGTGCTTTGCAGTGACGGCAATTCACCCTTGACACAAAAGTTTTCCTTTCACCTAATCACGTTTTAGCGGGTAATGTGTCAGTGTCTACACGGCGAGAGAGGGATTTCACGTACTCTTTTTTGTATACCATGTCCCGTTAATTTAATACGTAGCGCATTACATGGGCAGAGAGAAGAGCACAAAGACTGAATTGTTCTACAACCATTTTCTCGATACTGAAAACCGCAAATCAGGGGAGAAACAAACAGCAAAATACACCTCATGCATTAAGCCTGAGAAAAAGGGGTTATCAGAAATATCTGATGACGCAGTAATGTTCGGTAAAACATAAACTACCCCGACTAGCAATAATGCATGCACTACTGCACGTGTAATGTCTAGGAAAATCATATAACGTGAAACTGGCTATCCCACATACAGGAGAATAAACCAAGGCCGCCAGCGTTTGCAGACCAGAACTGGTAATCAGATGAGAAAGGTTCAAATATGAATCTCACATAAAAGTAGCGAGAATTTTTGAAAACCTGGATAAAAATTTCTGCGCAATTAATATTTTGGAGCACATAAGGAATTTTAGGGCAAGAGAAAGTTTTCAGGCGGTCGCCGTGCCAGAAATTGAGATACCGTAAGGTACACGTGTCTGAGAATAGGGCTGAAGAGTTTGCACGCGGTCTTTTCAAGTAATGTGCCCTCTTATTACGGGCACTCAAAGAGACGCCAAGGTGCCTGAGTGGCCTAGGTGTCCACACCACTCCAGCATATTCAGCAATAAAACACGATATATGAGATATGAAAATGGAAACAAGCAACATGGTGGGTAATAACAAAAAACCCGTGGATGGGCGAAAAGAGGAAACAGGGTAAAGGAGTAAAAACATAGCCTGAAATAGTTAGAGACATGCACGGCGAAAAAAAATAAAACCGTGAACAGTAGCGAAAAGGTCTGCAATCGGATTGCAAGGAAAAAATTTTTTTCGGCAAAATCGAAATAGAGGCGTACTGACATACTTGTCACTAATAATAATATCGTGAAACGCTTCCACCCTCTTCTGTATTGTGTTTAGTTCTGAACAAAAGGTCATGCTTACAAAGGTGTGCTAAGTGGTCTCTTGGATTACTTCCTATTTGCAGCCTGTGTTCGCATGCCCCTTCATTAAAACATGTACCAGTCAGTCCAATGTAGAAACTGTCGGAAGTGGGGGGAACTCTCTGCGCAACTCTTGAAACAAACTTGCGAACTTCTTATCGTGCTTCCTGGTACACTGCGGTCTATTCTACTTTACATTAATCACAAACGGGCGCATACTACGAAATGTACACACCGGAGAAAAAACAATCTTGACCACTTGCAGGCTTGCAACTTTTTTGATGTTACGTGAAACGGGACAAATTTAGGGCATAAGCTCCACCGCTTCTTTCTTGACGGTCTCTTTCTGCTCGGTAGCGGAACGGAAGGGCTAGAGTTGCTGATTGTATTTTTTTCTTTTGTATGATCACAAGAATTTTGCCAACGCGTTTCTGGCCATGTTTCTTTATTCTGTTTTTTCCTTTCGCCCATACACCCGCTTTATGTTGTTACATTCCCATCATGCTTGCTTCCATTTTCACATGTAATATAGTGCTTTAGTCCTGCGTCGCCTCCTTTACACCGGTTGACCGTTGTTTCTAATTCGGCCATCCACGTAGGCTATCACGATTTATTCTCGCACCTTCGCCTTTACTGTTGATTGTGATGAATATTTATGGCGCTAGGTCATCGGTGGCTAGATAGCCCCATGGCACAAAGTTTCTTTGTCTATTGAAGCTGATGTCACAGAAACATTTTCCCAACATTTCGCACCAGCCATCGTGGGATGGCTTGTCGAGAATGCATCTGTCGTGCGCAGTGCACTGGAGCGCTCTCGCATCAGTATGAATAAGCTGTAAGGAAGCTTCAGATACAGTCCAGCATGCTGTCGACTGCCTTCAATATGATCAGCACCAAATACGATCAGTTGCACAATCTTTGACGCATTCTAGCGACTCAGGTTGACGACACAGATACCGATCGGATGCTTCCAGATTGAAATTAGAGTGCATATAGGACAAATAGAACCATAACTGGCGGGCTACAAAATCAGTGAACCTTTAAAGCAGCGTCAAATTGAAAGTAGACATGCGGAAATAAGTGATAACTTTTTGGCTTTGTAAAGTCGTCGCAAACGAAGCAAGTTGTTTCCGGAAAAGAGGTGGAATCGACGCCTACCGCCACATATCTCTATCTAAGATCTGCTTTCAAAAGGATCACCAGCAGTGGCTACGCGAGAACCTAGAAATTATCACGAGCTTCAAGCCGAAGTGGCGTTAATGCGACTTCCTTGAAGAAACCACCGGGCTGGAGGTGAATCGATTACAGTGAATAACTCTTCGTTCAGAAAATTTGTTCGCTTTATTATTTACGAAAACGTGGCGACCCAAAGCGACATGAATATTAACAAAACACTAGCGACTTTCTTGCTTGCGCGAAAGTAGAGCACTGAAGGCAGGCGTTCTTTGTGTATAAAAGAAGTGGTTATTTTTGTGTCAAGCAGCTGCGCCGAAGTTACATCATCACCGTACCAGCAAGATGGCTTCGCCGAAGGCACTCAATTTGCTTGAGATGCAGCATCTACCACCGACTACGATGGGCGAGAAGTGATAGCGTAGACCATTTCTCTAATGAAAGGTGGTAAGGGGCGTAGATCCAGCCGCGCATCAATCACTGCAAGCAAGCTCAGGTTCTTCAGTGTCGGTGCCAAATGCAACACGTGGAGATCCGTCAGGGCCCTTCGCTCCTCAGCAACCTGCCTCTCATCCTGGTTGGGTGCCGGCCCAAAGCCACCGAAGATAAACACTCTTTCACCCATCACTGAGCACCCATGCCAGAGCCTGGGAGATGGGCCTGAGCCCCATGGCTTCACTACGGTCCAGCACGACGTCACGGGGTCGTACTTGTGCATATCTGCCAAGAAGGTCTTCAGCACACCGCTGTACCCTCCGAAAATGTACAGCTGTTCGTTGAACACGAAGGCTGAATGTCCTCGCCGATACAGAGGGGGAACGCCTTGTACCTGTGGGCGCACCCAGGAAGAGTTGGTCGTTTCAAAATAGTAAAGGATGAGGGAAGGGTCTGCTCGGCTGCCGCCGAACACATACATGCGGGTCCCGATGGCAGACGCATTGTGGAATGCACGCGGAACGGGCGCTTCTCCGCTGGTGGGGACACGATGCCACTCCAGGGTATCCAAGTCAAGGACCCGCAAATATGGCGAAGGATCCCAGCCACCTAAGATATATTTCTGGTGACCCACAACACAAGCTGTGCGGCCGTAAATCGATGTCGGCACCTCACCGGCCACCTCCAGGCGGCTGCATGTCATGGTGCTTGTGTCGAAGCGGTAAAGGACACTCGGGGATGGCCAGCTGGGCGGGGCGCCCCACAGATACGCGTAGTGGCCGTACGCTACAACTGTCTGGAAGAAAATGTTAACCAGCCCGGCGTCGGGAAGTTGCGTCTGCACCATATCCCACCGGTGCGAGGCGGGGTCGAAGATGAACACGTGGACTAAGTTCCATGCCGTGTGGCGACTGTCGAACGAGTAGATCTTGCCGTTGATGTGTACAGCCCTGTGGGTGACATGCTCTGAAACGCCGTTTAGCCGCGCCGTCCACATCCTGCCGAGGCACTTGAATCTGTGAGAAACAAGGCCTGGTTATTCCAGCGACGGTCGCGGTGTCATACGGCTTTTATCTGAAGCAGCGATATGGCGAGCAGCATTCGCGGCGTGAGCGGACGTAGTGCGTCAAGGGTGACTGATTCTGCTAGATTTTGGAACGTTTTTTTTTCATTTTATGACACTCACACGAATGAATGTTCGAAAAAGAACATGTACTGTTGCCCTCACCAAGATTAAAAGCGCTTTTCGTGCATAGCGTGCATAGCGTGCAATTTCATGCATAGCGGAATAGCGGTTCCAGAGTGCGCATGCGCAGAACGCTAACGGGAAAATAGCGTTAGCGTACGCACGCAATTTTCACAAGTTAGCGTTGCGGCAGTTGCGGCTTTTGCGCCCTTAGCGCGAGGAGGAGGAGGAGGATAAACTTTATTTTCGTCGACAAATGTATCTGACGGTGTGGGGTTACAGCCCCATCAAGTGGCCATGAGCCCGTGGTGTTCGGCGACTTCTAGGGCTCTTGTCACAACCCGGATCTGTGTGTCCGAGTCGGAACTGAGCAATGCGGCCTCCCACTGGTCTGGATTCGAGAGCTGCAAGCCTTGAGGGAAGAGTCCCGAGGGCAAGCCCAGAGTATGTGGGATAGAGTGGCATGTTGGCCACACAGTTGACAGGAAGGGGAGTAGACCCTAGGGTATATGCGGGCATATATCGCGGGGTTGGGGAAGGTATTCATTTGGAGTTGCCTCCACGCAACTTCTTGGTGTTTGGTGAGAGAACTATGTGCGGGTGGATATAGAAGTCTACCTAAGCGGTAGTGCATGGTTATGTCATTAAATGTAACCATACGGTCCCTCGCCGTCCGCAGGACGGGCGACACCACAACCCGGTCGACGAATCCTCGGGCATAGTTGTGGGCCGCCTCGTTCCCTGGATGCGATGAGTGCGCTGGGACCGAGATCAATTGGATCGGGCGGAGTTGAAGTTTGGTGGAGTGGAGGAGAGAGAGGGTAGCAGGGGAGACCCGGGCTTTGGCAAAATTACGCATCGCAGATTTAGAGTCGCTGAAGATGGTCTCTGCAGAGGTGGAGACCATCGCCAAGGCTATGGCCGCCTCTTCGGCCTCCTCAGGCGATCTGACGGGAATGGAGCACGCAACTAGCGGCCGTCCGCAGTGGTTTACAACCGCGAGCGAAAAAGCTTCGCGGTCGGGGTATTCGGCGGCGTCGACATAGACTGCTGTCCGATCTGTTAAATACTTTTTGTGCAGAGACTTAGCCCTGTGCTTCCGGCGACCGACATGATACTCTGGGTGCATATTTTTAGGAAGAGGGGTAACGATAAGGTTACTGCGGATATGGTGTGGAAGCTGGACCCTGTCGGGTGTGGTTGTTTCGAAGCGTATTCCAAGCTTTTCGAGTATGTGACGTCCCGTGGAGGTGTGAGTGAGACGCTCGTATTGAGAAGTGAGATGCCTTCCGAGAGCTCCGCCACAGTGTTGTAGACCCCTAATGCCAGTAGTTTATACGTGGGGGTCCGGTGGGGGAGATGAAGAGCCGCCTTGTATGCCTGTCGAATAAGGCAGTCAACGCGGTCCTGTTCCTGGCAGCTAAGGTAGAGGTAAGGGACGGTATATGTGAGGCGACTGATAACAAACGCCTGAACAAGACGTCGGAGGTCAGCCTCTCGCATGCCTCTATGTTTATTAGCAATGCGACGAATTAGACGAATGGTCTGCGATACAGAGACTATAAGTTTAGCTAGAGTGTCGGTGTTTTTCCGATTGCTCTGGATGAGGAGCCCCAATACCCTAATGGTGGATACTTCGCGTATGGGCTGACCACTAGCAGTAATGCAGATGGGAGGATGGCCGTGGAGGCCGGGTTGACCTCGGATGAGCAGCAGCTCGGACTTCTGAGGGGAGCACGAGAGGTCGGCTGCGGCTACATGGCGCTCAATGACATCGACCGCTTGTTGCAGTGCGGATTCAACCTCAGCATCGTTGCCTGTTGAAACCCAGAGGGTAATGTCGTCTGCGTATAAGGTATGGGATAGCCGGGGGATAGCGTCTAATTTAGAAGGTAGCGTGAGCAAGGCGACATTGAAAAGAAAGGGGGAGAGAACGGATCCTTGGGGGGTGCCATTGCTACCGAGGTCTATAGGGTCTGAGAGGAGAGAGCCAAAGCTAAGTTCAGCTGTACGATCAGAGAGGAAAGTACGTATATACTCGTAGGTACGGTGACCAGGATTTAGTAGGGAGAGGTTAGTGAGAATTGCTCCGTGCGAGACGCTGTCAAATGCTTTAGTTAAATCAAGCCCTAGAATAGCCTTTGTGCCCGCTCTGGCAGAGGGGCACAGTATCTCTCGTGAGAGCTGGAGCATAATGTCTTGCGTAGAGAGATTTGAGCGGAAGCCAATCATGGTGCGAGGTAGGAGATGGTTATCTTCAACGTAATTATTGAGACGGTTGAGAATGACGTGCTCCATCAGTTTCCTAGCACAGGAAGTGAGGGAGATGGGGCGGAGATTTTCGAGAGCTAGTTGTTTGCCTGGCTTCGGTATGAAAGTCACGCGTGCATGTTTCTATGCTGTGGGGATTTTTCCCTCTCTCCAGCAATCATTCATAAAGGCAGTGAGAGCCTCAATGGACGGGTCATCTAAATTACGGAGAGTTTTGTTGGAAATGCCGTGCGGTCCCGGGGCAGAGTTAGGACGGAGCTGAGTGAGAGCGAATCTTACCTCAGCTTCCGAAATCTCCTGATCGAGGGCAGGGTTGGCACCGCCCATGTAGGGGGGGGGAGAGGGTCCGGGGAAGTAGTATTGAGATAGCGTACACGAAGTTCATCGAGAAGATCCTGGTCTGAGCCGGGGTGTTGATGGACTATGCGGGAAATGCTGTCTCGTTGGGATGTTTTGCAACCGTCTGGGTCTAAAAGGTAACGGAGAAGGTGCCAGGTGCGAGTTAGCCCGAGCTGTCCACGCATGTTGTCACAAACTTGACCCCATTGCTGGGTAGTCAGTGCGATAGTGTGCGCCTCGATCTGTTTGTCTATCTGAGCTACTCTACGCCGAAGCGTTCTATTGTGGCGCTGTTTTTTCCAACGGTTTTGCAGGCTTTCGCGGGCCTGCCATAGGTGGAGGAGACGGCTGTCTGTACTGGATTGATCAGCCGTGATAGGTGATTCTTGAGTAGTAGCAGAGACATCTACCTGCAGTTTAGAGATCCACTCGTCCAGGTTATTAATCCGGGTAGGGGCGTTCTGAGCACGTAGGGAACGAAACTTGTCCCAATCCGTGATTAGGGTCGGGCGACCTCTCCGGCGGAACGGGGACATGCTAAGGGTGGTCGCGAGGAGATAGTGGTCGCTGCCAAGGGTATTCCCAGTGTTGAGCCACTGATCGAACCGTACGTTTTTGCAGAATGTCAGATCAGGTGAAGTGTCAACAGACACCCTGTTTCCTACGCGGGTGAGAGTGTGAGGGTCAGTAACCAGGGTGAAGCCCAGTTCCTGTGCTCGCAACCAGAGAGTGTTACCCTTTCGGTTGGCGGTGCGGTAACCCCAAGCGGGGTGGTGGGCATTGAAATCTCCTACAATGAGGAGACCGGAATGGTGCGCGAGCCTGTTGACCCGGGAAAGAAGGGTGGTGGATTCGCGTCTTCTGTCTTTTGGAGAGCTATAAAGGTTAAGAATGAAGAGGATTTGGTCGCCCCTTTTACGAGGGAGGAGTTCGAGCAAGACGCAGTCTACGCCAACGTCGTCTAAGAAGTGTTGGACGGCCGTCAGGTTGCGTTGAACCAAAATAGCGGTGTCGGGAGTGGTGACATCTAGGGGGGAGTATGGTTTGTAGCCAGGTAGTTTCACTGGGCCATGAGTTTCCTGAAGGGCGATGATATCAGGGGGGATGTCGGAATTTTGAACATACTGCTGCAGGTTGCCTCGCTTGCGGCGAAACCCCCTGCAGTTCCACTGCCACACATTAAGTAGGTGGCGGGGCGCCATGGTGAAGTGTGGGTAAAGCTAAGATGGGTTGGGTGGCGGGAGCGTGCGGCAAGCGACCGTATGGTTTAACGCGCGTCGTGTGAAGGGCGGCCGCTGCGTCTCCCCTAGCTTCAAGGCCTGTGACGCGTGTTTGAATCTGTTGCATGAGGGTGTTAAGTTGTTGTTGGATTTGCTACTGCATTTGTTGTTGGAACTGGATCATTTGCTGTTGGATTTGTTGGGAGAACTCAGCAAATTTCGCTCCAAGCTTAGCATCAATTTTAGCCTCTAATTTTTCCTCTAGGCGAGCCTCAAATTCCTCGAGGTCGGCAAAATTAACGTAGCGTTCTGAGCGGGAGGTAGCTTTCCGCTTAGAGGGAGGACTAGAGGTAGTATCTTTAGGCTGCCGGGGAGTAGATGATGGCGCCTGAGGTGAGATGGTAGGAACAGGTTGAAGTGGTAGAGTGGTATTTGTTTGAGGTGGTGGATCGGGTGCAAAGGATGGACGCTTTAAAGAAGCGTTTTCTTGTTGGAGTCTATGATTGCTAGCTTTAAGGGCTGTTATCTCGTCGCGCAGGGCTTGTAGCTCTGAATCACGAGACTGAGATTGCTGAGAGTGAGAAGCCGCATCTGCCCAGCTCACCCGGTTTTTCGTGGAGGGCTCTCGGTGAGAAGACGACTTGGAGTCCAGGGGTGGGAAGGACTGGGAGCGATTCCGGCTGGAGCGCCGGTAAGAGGAGGAGGAGCGGTTGGAGTCCATTTTGGTCGAGGTGTTCTCAGCCCCTTGGCGACGGGTCCGGGATCGGGAACGATGGGAGGTGGAGGCACTGTCTGAGTCAGCTTGTAGCTGGCGTTTTCTGTACGGCAGCAGGCATTTTGTAGCGGCGTTTACACTTGGAGGAACCAGTCTGATGAGGACCAGAACAAACTAAACAAGTGAGGGTGCATTCATGGGCCTCGTCAGGGTCGCAAACTCCGCAGTGAGGACACTTGGAGAGCTTGGCAGACGGGCAAACGTCCTCTCGGTGTCCCGTTTTGCGACAGATAAGGCAGGCTTCCACTTTGTTCTTGAAGATGTAGCAGCGCACAGCACTGCCTGCGTAGGAGACTTGGCGGGGGACCTTTGTCCCTGCGAAAGTGATGACAATAGATTTGGTCTTGCCTAAACGGCGGGCGTAGAGAATGCAGTGTTCTGGATTCTGGGGTATCAAGTACTCCATGATTTCCTCCTGGGTCTCATCCACGTATTGGTAGTGAATGATACCTCGGACGTATGCGCCTGGTGGGGCCAAATAGGTGGCAACTGGGTAGCTTGTCGGACCCAGGATGATTTGCTGTAGCTTCGTGTAAGTGATGGCGCGGTCCCGGTTCGGGGTGCTAAAGGTGAGGGTGTTGTGAACGAAATTCACCCGAAGGCGGTCCTCTGCGGTATCGGAGTAAGTCAAACGAAGGCTTGAGGTGATTGCTCTGCGAAGAGCGTTCTCGCCCCAGGCACGCAGATTGAGGCCCCCGCGAGGGCGAATGATGACTTTAAAGTCTTCAAGAGGGAGACGTGGCAGCGACGGAGCACGTTGAGGTAGCTTACGTGACGTGGAGGGAGGTAGCTGCTGGGACGCGGTATGCTTGGCGGACGCGGAAGGCGACTCCGTCAGCGGTGGCTTGGGAGTGCGTTTCGACGAAGAAGCGGTGGAGCCGCGTTCGTAGCAGCGGGCTACGTAGGTCCAGTCCGTGGGTATATAATCTTGAGGGGCTAGATCCTCCCCCTCCACGGTGACGACGTCCATGCTTGGCGAAGCACTGGGCACGACTGCGAAGCAGAGCCTATCGCCAGCGGCGGTAGGCTTAGCGAGGTTGGCGCTGGGCTTGGTGGAAACAAGTGTCCATGCAGGTCACAAAAACGGAGTGCCGGTCCCGAAATTGGGCTGGGCAGGTGCCGAGCACCTTCGTGAACTTCGGGAGACACAATCACCCTTAGCGCGAAAACATGTCGGCGTCCTTCCAAGCGAAAGCCGCCCGCTTTAGCCGGTTAGGAGTCCTTGCGATTACGGTCGGCATGTTTACCTGCAACTACTGGCGTTTCTTGCTATTCGCTATGACTTGCCTTGGTTTGACGATAAAGTTTAAGCTGCAATTCAGCCTAGTTTTTTAGATACGCTCACGATTCTGGGGTACAATAGCCTTATGGGACCTTAAGCTGCACTGCTACCGCCTGCAACTGCCCGAAACGTAACACAGTGTCCCGAACGAAACAAAAATAGATTCTGAGCTTTGTCGCGGTGTTTTATGTACTTAAATTACGTAACACAACAATTTATATTAAATTTACTGTAGAGCGGTTTATTGGCACGTTCAAGCGCCGGCGACGAAGACCCTGGCGCAAGCAGTCTAGGAACGAGCGAGGCGAGGGACCGGCACACAAGCGGCAGTTCTCCAGCACGAGCCTTTCGCGGGCGGCGCTAGCGCTTCGTCGTCGTTGGTGGCGGTGCTGGATCTTCTTCTTCATTCCAACTGCCCCGGCGGAAAGAGGGAGCCATCCTGGCGACTCAAGGCGAGGGGACGACGAGAGGGCTATAATAAGGCTTCAAGCGGCTGACATGAACGACGTCGCGACCACGGCGGCGATGGTCCAAAGAAGGTGTCACCGGTTCGATGATATAGTTCACTGGTGACGTACGCTCTAAGATGCGGTAAGGACCAATGTGCTTGGCCGAAAATTTGGACGCAGCCGGAACAGAGAGCCAGACCAATGATCCAGTGGAGAAGTGTGTAGCGGGCGTGTCTTGGTCCGACTCATGTGTCCGGAGCCCTTGACGTTCGGCGGTGAAGGAGCGAGCCAACTGGCGGCACTGCTCAGCATGGCGGGTAATGTCAGAAATGGAAGTATATTCTGAGCTGTCGGGGTTGTAGGGAAGGATGGTGTCCAGCAGACAGGAAGGCTCGCGCCCAAATAAAAGAAAGAATGGGGAAAAGCCGGTGGTTGCCTGGGATGCGGTGTTATATGCATAGGTCACGAACGGAAGGACTTGATCCCAATTAGAGCTGTCGGAGCTAATGTACATGGCGATCATGTCCCCAAGAGTACGGTTGAATCGTTCGGTGAGGCCGTTGGTTTGGGGGTGGTAAGCGGTAGTGGTACGGTGGACTGAGTGGCACGCATCGAGAAGCTCGCGAACAACTTCAGACAAGAAAACACGGCCGCGGTCACTGAGAAGTTCTCGCGGAGCGCCGTGACGCAGGACGAAGTGATGAAGAAGGAAGAAGGCGACGTCGCGAGCAGTAGCCGCAGGTAGGGCAGCGGTCTCAGCATACCGAGTGAGGTGGTCCACGGCGACTATAATCCATCGATTCCCGGAGGTCGTGAAGGGGAGCGGCCCATATAGGTCGATGCCCACACGATCGAAAGGGCGAGCCGGGCACGGTAATGGCTGTAACGGGGCAGTCGAGGGTCGAGGTGACGACTTCCGCTGCTGACAGGCTGTGCAGGAGCGAACGAATCGACGAACAAAGTTGTACATGCCCCGCCAGTAGTACCTCTGGCGTAGCCGCTCGTAGGTTTTTAGCGATCCAGCGTGAGCGCTTTGAGGGTCGGCGTGGTAGTGCGCACAGATCTCAGACCGAAGATGGCGGGGAATCACGAGGAGCCACTTTCGGCCGTCCGGACGATAGTTGCGGCGGTATAGGAGATCGTCGCGGATGGCGAAATGGGAAGCTTGGCGACGAAGGGCCCGAGGGAAGGAGGACGTAGAGTGCGCACGAAGGGCATCCAGCAAGGAAGAAATCCATGGATCCTGGCGTTGTTGATTGGGCATGTCGATAGCAGTGAGCGCAGCGAGTGGGGAATCAGATACGAGGGAAGAGGGCGCAGGAGAGGGCAGTGGCGAGCGTGACAAGGCGTCGGCGTCGGAGTGCTGGCGGCCCGACCGGTAGACAACGGTAACATCGAATTCCTGAAGACGGAGTGCCCAGCGGCCAAGGCGTCCTGAGGGATCTTTGAGGGAGGCCAACCAACACAAGGCGTGGTGATCAGTAACGACGGTGAACGGGCGGCCTCCACCAAATGTAGAGCGGTTTATTGGCACGTTCAAGCGCCGGCGACGAAGACCCTGGCGCAAGCAGTCTAGGAACGAGCGAGGCGAGGGACCGGCACACAAGCGGCAGTTCTCCAGCACGAGCCTTTCGCGGGCGGCGCTAGCGCTTCGTCGTCGTTGGTGGCGGTGCTGGATCTTCTTCTTCATTCCATTACAAACGTTTTTTGAACATCAGACGCCATGTGATGATGAAAAATATTCTTGCTCGAACAGTTTGTAGTTAACATGTCCTTCACTAGATGGCGCTAGATTTTGTTTTTCATTTCAATTTATTACAATTTCTAGGTCATTTTCCTTGCGAAAATAACCGCTGCTGTAATAATTGTCTTAAAAGACTGAATTATTATAATTTGGCACGTTAGCGGTAGTGGCGACCACTTAGAAGATCCTGTCGCCTCTATGTAAAGGAGATCGCCTTTAACGTTTTCAGGACGCTATGCTAAAACTGTCTTCGGGGATAAGTTGCTTGCGGCACGCTAACGTAATTTCCCTCAGGTCCGCACCAAGCTAATGCTGCACTAAAACTCTCTATTGTTTAAGTTCTAGACGGACACCCCAACCGCACAGGGAGGGGAGGCAGGAAGGTGGGAGGGAAAGAAGAAAGAAGGAGGCGGCGTATTGAAAGGCTCCGGAATATTGTAGACCCCCTGTGGATGTTTAACGTGAACTGACATCACACAGCACACGGGCGCCTTTTGTGTTTCGCCTCCACCAAAACGTGGCCGCCGCGATCTGGTTCGGGCTCGGGTACTCCAGCTGAGTAGTCGAACATGCTAATCACTCAGCCACCGCGGCGGGTATTTTCCGCTAGTGGGAAACGTCTTACGAACGCTACGCCGCACGTGGAAGTTCATGAGGCGACTATTTGCAACGCACAGCGCGAGAGTGTGTTGCAGTTTGACACGAGGCGTGATCGGTCGCGGCGATACCATCTCGCCCTTGTGCAGTGGCCAGTGAAGCTGACCCGTTTGCTCCGCCGTGGGTTCGAAACACAGTCGCGGCAATAATAATCCAATGATCTCCTGCACGATAACGATATCTACTACTTTGTTAAATAGCCCCTACTGTGTGAATTGATAAGTGGAGTAGACACCTCGTTTGCAAACACCGCTCGCATCTCTCTCTCTCTCTCTCTCTCCATGAACCACCAGACACAATCTCTTTAGATATCGAGAAGGAGAAAGCAGAACGTTAACACTGCATCTGGCGGCCTTGTATCGACTGGACTGCGCTGTTTTAGCGCGAGAGCGTTAAAGGCTCCGTTCCCCGCAAAATCCGGTACCGCGTTGTCGGCATTGACGTTTCATTTCATTTATTTTACCCTCGGGGCTTTCGCATTTCAGAGGGGGTGGGACAGCGAAAAAAACAGTACATAGATCAAAAAGAGCGCTATGTATATGAACAATATTGAAAGATGCTAGAGACAGAGGACGAAAACTTTGAGAACAAAAGTACAGAAGTAAAAAAAATAAAAGGATTCCAAAAAGAAAACCTTATACAGTCTATATATGGGTAAACAACATATTATAATTGGTCTGATTCTAACAGTAGTTTTCTTTTAATACCAGCAGTGTCGCTAACACAGGTGGCTGTGGGTGAAAGATTATTCCACTCAGATGTTTTAGGGAGGAAGGAATTAGAGCAGGTCACTGTGAGGCAGTTTGGAACAGTTACTTTTTGATTGTGGTGAATGCGAGGCGAGATGAAAGATGGTGCCTTTACACAGGTGGCTTTCAGGTAAAAATTATGGTAGTAAATTTTATGGAAGAGGCAAATGCGCAAAAGCTTACGGCGAGTGGAGACTTAGGGGAGTCTAAGATTAGATTTCATTTCTTTTACACTGGCAGTGCGATGGTAGTCTCCAACGATGGAGCGGACGCTTCGATTCTGCACGGCCTCTAGTTCTTTTGTTAATGTGATGGTGTCAGGATCCCAAATCGAACATAAGTGCTCTAGTTGCGGACGAATGAGTAGTATATAGCAACATTTTCAGTGAAGGCAGAGACAATGAAAAATTTCTACGGACGTACCCTAGCATGCGGTTAGCCTTTGAAGTAATGAACCTGATATGAGCATTCCAAGAAAGCTTATAACAAACATTAACGCCAAGATACTTGTAAGACGACACTGGATTCAGCTGAGTATCGTTAATAAAATAATTTGCGCTTGTTTCCTGGTTACGGGTTAAGCGCATGCATTTGCATTTAGATATGTTTAATTCTATTTTCCACAATTGACACCATTCATAACTTTTATTTAAGTCTGTCTGTAGCTGAAAAATATCATCAGTTATTAATTACTCTGTAAATTACGCAGTCGTCAGCAAATAAGCACATGTTAGATGAAATATTTAAACGTAAATCATTTATGTATATTAGACATAATAACGGGCCAAGGACCGACCCATGGGGCACACCTGAATGTACTGGCGCTGGTGATGAGTCGTGGTTATTGGCGAAGACGAACTGAGTACAGTTACTAAGAAAGGCACCAATCTATTTGAGTACATTAGGGTCAATGTTAAGTTGGCATTGCTTTAAAAGTGAAAGAGAATCACCGATTTTATCGAACGCTTTTGAAAAACCTAAGAATAAGCAATCAGTAATGAGTCCAGAGTCTAAGGACAAATGCAAGTCGTTAGTGAAAATCATCAACTGCGTTTCACACGAGAAGAATTTGCGAAAATCATGCTGTTTCGGAGTAAAGAACTGCTTTGATTCTAGGAAATTAACAAGATGACTAAACATGATGTGCTCTTGAACTCTACATTAGATGGAAGTAAGTGACATGGGGCGGTAATTACGTGGATCTTGGGTTTCCCCTGATTTGTGCACTGCGATTACTTTGCCATTGAGCCAGTCATTAGGAAGGTTGTGATAGTTTAAAGACTGCGAAAAGATACACTGTAGCAGAATGGAATAATATTCTACGGTATTTTTCAAGAATTTGGTACTGAGGTCATGGATCCACAAGAGGATGACATTTTAAGGTGTTTAATAATGCCACGAATTCCTTCTGAGGAGATGACGATGGGATCCATTGGTAAACAGTGATATTCTGAAGCGAAGGTAGGACGGAAGTGTCGTTGGGGCTAGAGAAGGCGTTGATAAAAGTGCTATTGAGAAGCGATGCGCACAGTTGGTCAGGAAGTATATCCTATTCCAAGGTAAATAGATATATGGTAACATTTCGTTTGCCTTTCACTGTGTTCCTTAACTGTTTCGGGTCTTTGCTTAGCATGGCTGGAAGAGTGTGATTAAAAACGGTAAATATGGTTGATTTTAATGCATTTGAATATGCGACTGCAGCGGCTTTATACGCGGACCATCTGACAACAGCGTTTCGGTAGAGACAATCCGTCGTTGTCGCTTAGCATCTTGCCGGCGTCTCTTCGCAAGACGTTCCTCTCGTTCTTCGGGCGTCTCGGCCGCCAGCTTAGCCTTTCGCGCCTCGTTTTCACGCCGGCCTGGTACCATGCAACGATTTCTGTATCGGAAGACCCCATTTCACGCAGCCTGTACTGCTGCCGTGACGAGCGCAGCCGCTCTCCTTCCTTCATGGTGCGCGTATGAAGAGCCAGCGCATCGCTTCCTACTTATATCCCAGCTGCACAGCGTGACTCTGCGCATGCGTAGTGAGCTGGTTGCCATGGTAACGGCGCACGCGCAGTAGTGACCTTTGGCAGGCACCCAGAAATGCGCTTCTGCTGGCTTGGTGCAGCTTTCGGTACAAAAGTGATTCGTGCCTGAAAGCAGCTTCGAATCACGCGTCTACATATAACTTATTTTTTTTTACCGAATGCATGCGTTTAATTGAACATTTGATGAGACGGAGAGTTTAGGAACAAATCAGAGTTCATTTACAGCGCGCACTAAAGCAAATGGCGACGACCTCAGTTGTGGCAAGAAAGATTCACTGCGCTACAACCACAGGAAAATGAAGACGGCGATGCTGGCCAAGTAACTCCCGCTTCTTAATTTTTGTGTGCAGCAAGGGTGGCTGAGGCAGATACTTACCTCTAGCACGAATAATTTCAGTAGCGGCCGTCTTCACATAGTACCACGACACGTTTAAGAAAGCGTCTTACCTGTGTTGCACTGGGAAAGCTTTCCGCGCAAGAAAAATTATCCAGTCCATTTATGTTATCCTATTGACTACACGCTCCGCATGGTGCGTTCTGCATTTCTGCAGCGCAGTCTGCCTATTGAGGTCTTATTCCATCAAAGAGTCCATACGAAGAGTGCAGATATGGCACAAATTAAATTCCACATATCGCCCAATCCCGAAGTCTTGTTAGCTTACGAAGGATTTCTACGTCTGCCAAGAAAGGCCTAGTAAATAAGGATTGGGATGTTAGGTAGTAGACCTTCCGAAAAAGAGCATCCTTATTATGAGGCCATTCATGAATTTCAAGGTTCTACGCCAGTAATACTCGCCAAGGCTACATAAAGCGTTAGCGTTGAGATTCCCTTTGTGCAGAAAATTCGGCCTCGGAGTTGAGCGATAAAGCAGGTGTCTCACATGTAACCTAGGTCACGTGACTTATGATAATAATATTTATTCTGCCACCATGCAGTACATGATGGAAGGGTGCCCATCGTAAAAGCTCTCTTCTGACAGCTTGACACACCACGGGCACCCGGCCTTAACACTTGTCGGCATACACTGGTGGCTAACAACATGAGATAATACACTATAAAACATATAGAAGAAAACAAATGCCAAAGAAAAAAACGACAGTAATACTGGTAGTTACACAGTTCTCAGTGAAGATAAAACATAATACAAAGCTAGAGCCAACGTCATGCGACGTCATGAACACCTACCCGCCGTGGCAGGTGGGAGTAAAATTATCGATTGGTTGCGAGAGGCTGCTCGGGGAGAGCAATCTGGACAGGAGTGGGAAACTTCCATACACACAATTGTCCAGAAAATACAGACGCCAGCGCCAGTTCCATCCATATATCGTCTGCAGGAACGCCAACTGTAGCGTCGTGCCGTCGTCATGAATGCGGTATCGAGCAGAAAAAGCTTCATCCCCGAGCGGGATTCAAACCACTGCCCCCGAAAAGGAGCAGTTTTAACCGCGCCGATTTCCGTCTCCTCCCCCGCCTCCGTACAGGTAGTGTGTGGACGGCCGTCAAACCAAGCACAACTGAAGCTTTTCGCTTGTATATCTAGGACCAACGAGAGCTAAGCCACTGCCTAATTTTTTCCTCTTCCCAGCTAAAGCGTTAAACAGTGACTTAGTCATGGCAATTCCGAGCGTAAGATATGATCAACAATCACATAATCACATTCGCAGCTTCTTAAAAACAGGTATTCTTCAGATGCACCTCGTTACAAAGTAAAAACACATTGGAGCGTTACTTAGAAGAAATATATTGACAAACAAAGGAACTCAGGAAGAAAAGCGGTTAGAAATATGCAGCAGAAGCAAACACAGGAACGACGATTTGCACAAAATTTTAAAGAAAAAAGCTTACTCGGAAATCGTGCCGACCTGCCAGCCTTGGCACCGCGATTAAACGCGTTGCCGCTCGTATCACCACCACCGTTGAACTAATGTCACATATGTAGACATTCTGACATACTGCACACTCAAGAAGTACTGTGGCATGTGTTGCCACTGTTAAGACTACGCGCTAACAGCGCGGCTGGTTTCCTTGCCTAGGACAGCACATGCAGAGAGTCTTGACACGGCGCGGCTACCGGGCGACGACAGAACAGAATATCAAGCCTGTCTTCTCGATGCATCCAAAGACTCACTGTTCTTCCACCCCTGGAGGGCGCACTGCTACACTGCGAAAGAAAGGCCGTAGGGTGGTACGGGATAAGTTCCAGCCGCCTCAATACCTGTAGCACCTCGCGACGCTTACAGACACTGAAGTTAGCCAACGCACCACACATCTGGCTCTGTCCAAGGTGCTCTATCAAGTTGAAGTCAACTCGGACCCGGCGCTTAAGATTGTCCTGATTTGATGGTGTTGATCTCATTGATAATCATTTCTGGTAACTCGCTCATATCCAGACCTGCATCAATGACAGCAAGCATACACAAGTTCTGCAGCGTCGGTGCTAGGTGCAATACGTGCAGGTCCGTTAGCTCCTCTTCCGCCTCAGAGATGTCCTCGAGGTGGTCTTCCTCATCAAGGCTGGGTGGAGGCCCGAAGCCACCGAAGACCAACACCCTCTCTCCAAGCACACAACAGCCGGGTGAGTGCCTCGCAGACGGGCCTGATCCACTGGGCGTCACTTTAGTCCAGCATGACTTTTCAACGTCATACTTGTGCATATCTGCAAAGTAGGTGTCCATCATTCCGTTGTAGCCTCCGAAGATATACAGCTCTCTCGCGTACACGAAGGCGCCGTGAAACTCGCGTCCCTCCGGGGCCACGCCTTGCTCTTCTGCGCGCACCCACGTCGCAGTGGTCGTTTCCAGATAATATAAGCAATTATCATAAGGATTGTCGGGTCGTGAGCCTCCTAGGTGGCCACCCCAAATGTACATGCGGGTTCCAATGGCGGTCGCAGTGTGGCAGTAGCGCCCGAGGGGGGCTTCTCCGCTCGTCGGGAGACGATGCCACTCTAGGGTCTCCAGGTCCAGAAAACGTACTAAGTTCGATGAATATCTGTGCAATCCACCAAAAATATACATCCAGTGACCAAGCACGCACGCCAAGTGGTTAACATCCGCTCTCGGTACTTCACCCCTTACCTCCGGACGGCTCCATGTCATGGCATCGGTATCGAACCGGTAGAGGCCGGTAACCTGTGGGCTGATGTGCTGTCCGCCCCACATGTAGACGCGGTGGCCGTAGGCTACAACTCTGCGGCCCATGATGTTAATCGGCTCATCTTCGGGAAGTGACCGAGTCTGTATCCTATCCCACCGGTACGTGACGGGGTCGAAGGTGTACACGTCGAGGATGTAGCCTGGGATTTCACCACTGTCCGGGTAGCAGATGTCGAAACAGTCGAACGAGTAAACCTTCCCTTTGATGGCGACCGACGTTTCATTGAGGAGTTCTGGAATACGGTTGAGCCGCGCCGTCCACATCGTTCAATGGTAACCAGTTCTTGCGAAAAGGATATCGGGCCGCCTCCTTCCTTCACAGCTAACGGCCACGCGCTGAAATCAAACCTGGTGGTGGGCGTTACTTGCTTTTCTTCGTCCTTTGTTTCACAGAGCGAGCTGCTCGTGATCCGCGTGCCGGAATCACGGCGTAGTGGGTTATGTTCATAGCTACACGCAAAGAAGAGAGGAGGAAGACGCGATAGGAGGCTATCGTCCGAATTGCTACGAGCCGGGAGGGGGGCGACACGCGCTGCACAGTGGGCGGCGCATGCGCGTGCAAGATTTTTCATCTTTCCCTTTAAGTTTGTAAAGAAAGTTAAGTTAAGTGGGTATTTGCCATCCTTTCAAAGGCTAACAACAAAAAATAAAGAAAGGTAAACCAGCGCAAAACACTGCACGCTGGAAGAAAACGACACACAACGCGCTGACTAGCAGCTCAAGTTTAATCCGCAAGGAGCTAAATATCTTTGTTTAGAATGTTGTACGAACTTGCCCAAGCTTCTGCCTTTACCTTTGTTTAGGGCACCGTTCGGTGTGATGACGGCACGCACCAGAAGTAATTGGCCAACTAACTAATACACACCTAGCCTGATTGCTTTGCCTGCCCCAGATATTGCGGGGCATGTACATGGTGTAGACCATTAGGAGAACTGAAATTTTCGTCCGGAGGCGGACAGTCCCCGAAGGTCCAGCTAGACGTGCGTAACAGGCGCGAAGAAAATACGAACATAGAAATTTGGCTTCCATTAGTGTGGGCGACAGGTAGGGAGCGCTCCGGCCGCTGCACAGGAGCGACTAGTCAGAGCCAGCAAACATGCAGCCATTGCAACAGGGGATCAAACAGCTCGGAAAACTGGACGGAAGACCGCTGTGCGACAAAGTGCGTATGTATCGCCTCTCTTTCTTGTTTCCAGTCGTTCTTTGTGCTTTGCCTTCTGACGAAAGACAAAATTCCTGAGATCCCGGGTCCAAAACGTACGTCTCCCAGTTATCGATGCAAAACAACGTAGTCGCGAGCCTCAAGCCATGCTGCAAGCGGGGCGTGTTAGTAAGGATTCATACTCAAGGAGCGCGAACAAGACGATGCAACTACGCGGGCAGATATAATGTAAATCTTTTTTGGTGCCCCTGATAAAGTAAACAAAAATTATGCCAAGTGGTTCAAGGGTGGCACTTGCTGACGACTTCTCAATCCAATTAGATCCGCCGCGGTGGCTCAGTGGTTATGGCACTCAGCTGCTGACCCGATGGACGCGGGTTCGATCCCAGCTGCTTCGGGAGAATTTCGTGGGAGGCGAAATGCTCGAGGCCCGCGTGCTGTGCGATGTCAGTGCACGTTAAAGAACCCCAGGTAATCGAAATTGCCAGAGCCCTTCACTACGGCGGCCCTCATAGCCTGAGTTGCTTTGGGACATTAAACCATTAAACCCCAATAAACCAAACCATCCATCCAATTAGAATTTTCACTGAGGATGTGGTGTGTAGAAACCTTTGTAGTTTATCAGATACAGTTTTTGTGGCAGGATCTATATGTATATCAGCCAGGAAGCCCGCTCTAAAAAAAGTCGCGCCTGAAAGTGCATAAAAATGTACTAAACAACGATTCATGTACTCTCCTATCTTCCAATTTGAGCGAATTTGAGAATAAAACATAGAAATATTGTGTGGCGCCGATGAAAAAAAAACAGGGCCGTTTCTAGGCAGCAAGATCATCGCTGGTGTGGGGTGAAAAAGGCATGTCCCATCATCAAAGCACTGAGGATATGTGTAATCATGAACACAAAGGCTATGGCCGATAAAAAGGCGTTTTTCATGCATCGTACCTTTCAGCTTGGTTTTGTTATCCTTGAGTGTCAAGTTATTTTGTTCTCTACCTGGTTAGCGCATTCTGTTGTTAATCAGCGCTCGTGTCGCAGGCTAGTTTTCTTCCACGTTTTCGGCGTGTACGCCCTCCTTTTTTCAAGTATTACTTCACAGAGTCGTTTTTGGCGTCCACATCGAAATTTGAGTGCATATCCTGGTGGTTTCGTATTTACTAATTGATTGATCGCTGCACGGAGACTATATCTCACCTGTCCTCAAGAAGTCACGCGGCGCAAAGCTCGAGCCTCTTAGTTTGCTTGTCCTCGGCGTGCGGCGTTTGCAGAAACACTAGGAGCAGGCGTGTCTGTGGAGATGACACGCCGTCTGCAGAAACTCCGCCTTTGGGAAAAGGCATCAACGAATGCCGTCCACGAGAAGAGGAAACAGCCGGGGAAACTGAGCGCTACTGTTTCTGTTTTCTGTCGAGAGCAACTAACTACAAGCACTAAGCCACCAGGCAGCGGAGAAGCGCGTGAGAAGTCGGTGTCGGTACTAATTGCAGCGGGGTGGAAGCTAGAATGCTATAGTCGCATTTGTTGCTACATGTGGACGTTTTGTTTGTGTATACTACACGTGGAAAAATTACTTGTGAAAAGTAATTAAATTACATTACTAATTACTATCCTAAAATCGTGCGAATGCAAGTAATTGCTGGCTCCAAAAAGTAATGGAAATACATTAAATATTTCTGAAAATGATTAATTACTTCAAAATTATTTGTGAAGCTTAGTGTAACAGAATAACGGAAAGTAGTAGTAGTAGTAAAACATTTATTTATTTATTTTTTTTTCAAAAGGAAGAGTTAGGGAGTAGGGGGATGGGGATAGATAGATGTGGAGCTACAGTGGTCGGTCTTCCCTAGTCCAGGATACCGTTGGCCTCCGCCGCTGCCTTGGCCTCTATTAGACTTCACAAAAATAAAGAGGACAGGGGAACGATAGAATTAGAGATAGATGGACAACCCGTAAGAAGGACAAATAAGCTTCGCATCTTGGGAATGTGGCTGCAGGAGACAGGCAAACGGGACCATACCATCCAGCTCTTGGAACACTCCACGAAACAGTTGTGCAGGATGTTAAGCCGGATTACGAACAAGCTGCGGCGATAGCCTAGTGGTCTCGCTGAGTGGCCCTTAAAGGAGATCTGTTCGCACAGCCGCGGGCTCGATTCCCAGTGATGGATATTGATTCAATTTCTTTTGCGTGGTTTGACCTCTAACTCAGCTGAAGGGCAAATTTGCACGATCCGCTTTTGAAGCCCAAGGCGCCGTAGTGAAGGTTTCGCTTCAAAAAGCAGAAGACGGGACTAGCGATCCGTCTCTTAACCTTTACACAGCCTGGTATAAGTTCCTGTGCTCGCGTCGCTGTTAACTTGTCTCGGATGAACTGTCCATATTTTGTTTGCTGGCGTAAGCGTGGCCGATGGTATATACTATATGCGTGGTTTCAGGAAGAAGAAAGCAGTTAGTGTATCGACTGTCATTTTGTTTTCCTCTTCTTGGTGGATTGTCGAGTGCTTGTGCTCATCGTTCACCGTACGAATATTTCACAATCATACATTTTTCACCAAAGCACAGTTTCTGTATTCCTGTCCTTGAAATTTTCCGCATTGCTGTTTACGCATAAAATTTTACTCTTATCAGTATCTCCCTCATTGGCCTGTATCTAGTTCAAGCCACTAAATAGCTTCAAATTAAGCCAACACCATACACACGCATCACTAACTCATGAACATGTCATTTAACACATGCGCCGACCTTTAATTCATATTATAAGTCCTCTTTGCAGTCATTATCATACCAGAAACACACGCACTTGACGTCACGCGTCCCGTGGACTTTTTAACACAACGCCGCTGGGAGGACGCCTCGTTTTCTGCTGAACGGTAGCCTCAATTCTGTATCGTTAAAGTAATTGCTAACGTAGATGAAAATTTCGTAAGCGTGTCTGATACCATGCTATTTTCATAGATACTCTGCAGGCAGAGTGCCATGAATATCTTTTATGGAACATAATCATGATTTCCTACAGAAAGAAAAGGAGTATACTTTAGCAGGTGGCAGGTAGTTATGTAGTGTGCGCTGGAAAAGGTGTCAATGAAGAACTGCAACGGCACAGTAAAAAAAAAGAATGCTTGACAGTCTCCGGTTTCCCACCACTACCCAATCGCCGCAGCTTAACATCCCGTATATTAAACTGTCAACCGTTGTTGTTGTCGTTTTCTCTGAAACAATGGTACATACCCGCGGTTGGTGATTGGCCAGAGTGCTGCAGACCCAAACAGGAGAAAAATTCATCCAAACTTATCTCAAGCGCTTCATTAATAAAAACTGTCAGCCTTTCCGGCACTGCTTTGAATGTCGTTATCTTCATCAACTTCCATCGGCGCTGAAGTGAGTCCAAAAGGAAGAAAACGCGGGCACTTGGCGTGTGCGGGCCCATAGTCGAAACAAAGAGAGAAGAAACTTAATTGGCGCCTTCTGAGAGAAAAGCATACAACAGCTTTATGTTACCGGTACTCACCTATGGGGCGGAAACATGGAGGCTGACGAAGAGGGTTCAGCTTAAGTTAAAGACAACGCAGCGAGCTATGGAAAGAAGAATGGTAGGTGTAACGTTAAGAGACCGGAAACGGGCCGAGTGGGTGAGGGAAGAAGCGCTGGTTTATGACATCCTGGTCGAAATCAAGAGGGAGAATAAATGGGGTTGAGCAGAGCATATAACGCGAAGGCAAGACAGCCGGTGGCCCTTAAGGGTAACAGAGATTATAAGACAAGGCAAGCGCAGCAGGGTGCGGCAGAAAGTTAGTTGGGCGGATGAGATTAAGAAGTTTGCGGGGATACAGTGGCGGCAACTGGGAAAGGACAGGGTTAATTGGAGAGACATGGGAGAGGCCTTTGCCCTGCAGTGGGCGTAGTCAGGCTGATGACGATGATGGCGATGATGATAAGATTACACGTGTGGTCCGTACAGGTCCGGGGGTGGTGGTGGTAGTGGCTTATTTAAAAATAAAAAACTGAAGCAAAAGAGTGTTACCCGCGGCGGCAATTGCTATCTAATATATTAAGCACCCGGGCTGCAGCCGGCGGAAATGAAAGGGAAAGGGAGAGGATAGTGAGGAGAAGTATACACGGGGAACCATTTCTGTAAACGGCCCTTCAAGCATGGTCGCTCAGGTGTCGCAGAAGGGGAAGCTCTGTGTGAGCCAGCTTCATCTCGCACAGAGTTCAGGTTCGTACGCTTGGCCGGATTGGTGGAAAAACAAAAGGCGCGAGGAAGCACCCTTTCACGAGCATGCAACACATCACACGAAACAGCGAAAGATTTCAACCACGAACTTCAATTATTGTTAGTATGAATGGACTCAATAAAAATAACTAATGCTACCACATTGTCAACAGGTGATGGTAATTAAGCTAATTTCAAATTTTAAGCGAGTGAACCGTATGGCGATTGGTCTCGTGCCCAAAATCCTGCGCAGAAAATGTCAGCGACGTGCACACGATGACTGTGACGTAAACCTTTCAAGGCAAATCTTCTCGCCGAGATAAGGTGCCAAAACGGAATACTTTAGATGTCCGGCGTCTACGTTTTTACGGAAGTTCATGGCCCCTCCTAGCGCAATTATTTCCATAGTTTTGGGCCAGGCAGAAATGTCGTATATTGGTTATACCACAAACCTTATTCTGAGCAAGACGGTTGAGGACAATCCAATTCTAATGGCTGGCGCGGTTTGTATGCCGCCTTTACCATGGCTGCTTTGGGCATATACTATATACAGGGTGTTTCACCTCAGTTTACACAATTTTTAAAAATTGGCTTTTTTATTTAGACGAGCGCTTTTCCGACATAGCACTGTCAGCGGTGTGGTATATCGGAATAAAGCTAAGACGTGCTAACTAGCATTCTGGTTGGCCAATATTGCATAGTTAACTTCTTAAGTATTACTGTTAGGCTCCTTAATCATTGAGGGCCGTGTAGCCGACCGTAATGAATACCAATATCAGTTTCTACATTTTCGAAAACGCGGTTACCCTCGTCCGTAGGTCGACACACTCCCTCTCTAGTGCACCCATATCGCCTGACTCACACTTACGGACGTGAGTGTGAGCGTGAGAGAGTGGTAGTGTGTGTGAGTGGGCGTGAGTGTAAGTGTGACTGAGTGGATGTGAGGAGAGTTGAGTCTGTGTGAGGAGAGATGAGTGTAAGTGGACATGAGTGATGAGCATATGTGATAATTTATGGTTTATGGGGGTTTAACGTACCAAAGAGTGGATGTGAGTGGTTGTGAGTGGTAGTAAGTGGGCGTTAGTGTGAATGGATGTGACTGGTGGACGAACGCGACAAAGAAGTATGCCACTTTTGTTTCTCGACGATCGTATTCTCCCAGCTATTTTCGTTGTAGACAGCCGAGCCAAGCAAATATTCACTCCCGAGCGCACTCGAGACAGCATATGAGATCATGCTGGTTTCTCTGGACGCCGAAAGCAAAGGATTCCGCTGGCGTGGGAGTAGCAGCCTTTCGTTGATGTGTGTCTTACTAGCTAACCGTTTGCATGGTCCCAAGATCTTCGCTGGGGCAATGAGCCGCTACGGGATGTGTCAGATCCTTTGATGGAATTTTGCATTGCCACTACTAGAAAGGTAGGTGTCTCTCATCGCGCCTCCTACATGGGTCGGGCTATTCTACGCAGAGTTCCAATACTTGCTGCTGAAAACATGACTGCCCGCTTCTCAGCAAGAACTAGCGTAGGGTTTGATCATGATCACTGCTGTGGACGCGTAGGTTTTTTCTGTACCCGGGTGTGTGCATTGTAGAGCTCTGCTGTGGTCGTAAGTTTTTTTATTAGACCGGATCCGGAACCGCAGAGAATTCCATTGGCGACGCGAAGAAGCTGACCTACTTGGCCCGGCTCTTGAACTGCAAAAGCGGGGCGGAAGCCCGGAAATGACGCGCAAACCAAGTGAGCTTTTAGGTAACACCAGACGTTTTCGTTTCCATCATGTACTGTAAGGAGCCCTAGGTAGCAAATCAGGCATGCGGTTTTTATTTCTTGTCTGCATATCATATCAGACAATGCGATGCTTTGACGTTCAGGAGATAGTCTAAGTGATAATATTTGATGTTATAATATGCTCCAGACATGCTTGTTTCGAGCTGATGGTCACGAAACCTTGCGGCGATTTTCAGCAGTGGTTACAAAGTGGCCACCAAATTCGCCGCACCCTTTTCGATTGGTTGGACGTGCAGTTCGAACTTGATTCTTCTGTACTTGGGGAAGGGATCTAAAATATAATATCTGCCAGTAGTGTTATATTTTCGGTTGAGAAAAGACAACAAAAGAAAAGCAGTACAAGCAACTGAAAGCTAAGAAGGGTCAAGCTACTTGCGAAATTTTTTATTCCGCCTAAAAGTATCCTGCAATTGAAAGCTGCTGTTCAAACTGCCGATACTGAGAAGGCAGCGAAAAAAAAACCACCCGACGGTCACCATAGCCAAAAATGTGACAAAAAAATAACAGGAGGGTGGGGGCAGGGGTAGAAACGGATGGCGGTAGTGGGGCACAGGGGAACTTTTCATAATTAGGTCGAAGGGTTCCGACATTTGAACACTGAACTTCTCATAGAACAGGAAAGAGCTGAGGATTAAGCTACCCGACGCTCTTCCTCAGAGTGCAAAAAAAAGCGTTTTTTTTTAAGGTCGTGAAAAGGCTCCGGTCTGCGTCATGTACGCATAACACAGGCTGCCCTGCAAAGTCGACGAATGCAAACAATCTTTCGCTTTTTCGCTGCACGTGTGCAAGCGTGTTTCTGATTTGTAGAGCCCAATACTCGGAACTGGGCGAGTGAACCAGGCGTGTGAACGAGATTATGTTTTATCTTGACATTTTCAATACTGTAAGTGGAATAACTTCTTTTTGCGCTCGCCTATTTCAGAAATTCTGCCCCCACTGATATCTGGACAACGTGAGGAATCCTTTGAACCGAATGGATTTCCTTTAAAAACTTCGAGATAGGGTTTTTTCCCACAAACGTTCGTTTCAGAAGGGCATAGACTGCAAAATGCTTGGAAGTTAGCTGCATACGTATTCTTCTGCGAACAACGTTTCCTCGACCAACACGCGCAGTCCTCAACCGAAGACACCGCGCAGGTTTCTCAAGCCTCTTTCAGGCAGGGATTATATGCTTCGCAGACAACATACTGCAATGTCCATATGTCGGTCACGCGTACCTGCTCTGGCTAGAAGAAGCCAGCCCGGCTGTTAACTATATGTGCCCCAGAGTAAGCCCACGGGGCTGCTGTAAAGTTACTGATAACGTTCAATCCACTTCGGATCCTTTTCCCACAGGGAAATTCTGTATTTAGCGCCCATTCCAGCCATTTTCCTTTGCGTGAGGACCTCACTTAAGGTTTCAGACACGCTCTCGATTTCCCACGCAGCGAAAGCTATTCGTAGTAGCCACTTGGCTCTAAGGTGTTCATGCGCACTCACGGACACGTCATCGTCAAGGAAAACTTATTATTGCTACTTGAACACTTTTCAGAAACGTGTCTAAACATCTTAGCTGCTGACGCTGAACAGGCACTTATCGCCTCAGCAGCAAGCGCGGAAGGACACGTGCGTAATGTTCGTTCTGGCAGGAGTCGTAACAAGTGACCACTTCCTTCGAGCATCGAAACTGTGAAAGTGGGCGAGAGAGACCGAATGAGCGCCGGCCGGCTCACCATCACATCTGTGCGACCCAGGCTATGATAGGGGTGAGTGAACGTTAATGCAGTGCGTGGACGTGAGCGTAAGTGAATGGTTGTAAGTGTGAGTGGACGTGAGCGTAAGAGTGGCTGTGAGTGCAAGTGAGTGGTTGTGTGAGTGAGTGTGAGTGTGAGTCATCGGAGTATGAGTTTGAGTGGTTGAGAGTGTAAGAGGTTGTGAGTGCGAGTGGACATGAGTGCGTATGTGAGTGAGCGGTTGTGAGTGCGAGTGGTCATGAGTGTGAGTTTGAGTGAGTGTTGGGAGTGTGAGAGACATGGGTGCGAGTGTTAGTGAACCGTTATGAGTGCGAGTGGTCATGAGTGTGAATGTGAGTGAGTGGCTGTGTGAGTGGACATCAGTATAAGTGCGAGTGGCCGTGATTTTGAGTGTGATTGACCAACCCTCATGGCTCCGAGATATGCCCTCGGCGCGGTGTCCCAACAAATTGTGGCTACATAGCGCGAAAACACGCGCTTTAGAGAGGCTTGCATGCAAAGCAAACCTCTGCAGTGCACGTCACTCGTCGAAATGTTCAAAATTTTTTGGGCAATAGCGCCAAAACTAACCTCGGTTTTTTAAATTCTAAAAAGTTATATGATATAAATTACGGTGGGCTACACGTTTGTCGTAAATTAGAGAACGTAACAGTAACAGTTAAAAAGTTCAGAAACGTGTCTAAGCATCTTAGCTGCTGACGCTGAACAGGCACTTATCGCCTCAGCAGCAAGCGCGGAAGGACACGTGCGTAATGTTCGTTCCGGCAGGAGTCGTAACAAGTGACCACTTCCTTCGAGCATCGAAAGTGTGAAAGAGGGCCAGAGAGACCGAATGAGCGCCGGGCGGCTCACCATCATATCTGTGCGACCCAGGCTATGCTAGGGGTGAGTGAATGTTAATGCAGTGCGTGGACGTGTGCGTTAGTGAATCGTTGTAAGTGTGAGTGGACGTGAGTGTAAGAGTGGTTGTGAGTGCAAATGAGTGGTTGTGTGTGTGAGTGGTAATAAGTGTGTGTGAGTGTGAGTGCGAGTCATCGGAGTATGTGTTTGAGTGTTTGAGAGTGTTAGCGACATGAGTTCGAGTGTCAGAGGTTGTGAGTGCGAGTGGACATGAGTGTGTATGTGAGTGAGCGGTTGTGAGTGCGAGTGGTCATGAGTGTGAGTTTGAGTGAGTGTTGGGAGTGTGAGAGACATGGGTGCGAGTGTTAGTGATAGGTTATGAGTGCGAGTGGTCATGAGTGTGAATGTGAGTGAGTGGCTGTGTTGTATAAGTGGACATCAGTATGAGTGCGAGTGGCCGTAATTTTGAGTGTGATTGACCAACCCTCATGGCTCCGAGATATGCGCTCGGCGCGGTGTCCCAACAAATTGTGGCTACATCGCGCGAAACGCACGCGCTTTCGAGAGGCTTGCAGGCAAAGCAAACCTCTCTAGTGCACGTCAATCGTCGAAATGTACAAAATTTTTTGGGCAATAGCGCCAAAACTAACCTCAGTTTTTTTAAATTCCAAAAAGTTATATGGATATAAATTACGGTGGGCTACACGCTTGTCGTAAATTAGAGAACGTAACAGTAACAGTTAAAAAGTTAACTATTAAATATTAGTTAACTATCCTGCTGTTAGCACGCGTGTATTCTGATGCACTACACCGCTGGCAATGCTGTGCCGAAAAAAGCGCTCTTCTAACTAAAAAAAAATTATTTTTAAAAAATGTGTTAAATGTTTAGTGAAACGCCCTGTATACTGAGGCCTTCTCCAGAAGTGTCTTTGAGGGAACGACGTCAGCAGATTTCAGGTAAGCGTGGAAGCGGTTCACATGTTTACGTATGAGTTCTATGGTATAGGTCTGTTATTAACGCACCTGACGTCAATTCCTCATTGGTTGGATGCCTGAGTAGGCGGGTACGGACTGCAGTCTGAGCTCTGCACTCCCCTGGGTGACTTGCATGCCGCCGCCGTCAATGTACTGCTGCGCCTCGGTGCACCGAGAAAATGAATCCCTTTTCGGGATCTCCATATCTCGGGAGCTTGCGTGGCAAACATTGCTAGAGTATAGTTGGTGCCCTTCCAGTCGATTTCTACTGTGGGATCCAGTACACTTTCCTCAAAGTGCACAAAGGACAGCCGGCACACTAGGCCATTGATGCAAGCTATTGGCCGCAGTGCAAGAGATATATTACCGAAAACCATCTTTTCGCTATCTCTATGACATCGTTTCATGTGAGTACTGGCTTCACTTATACATTAATGCAACTATAGTACATGAAAACTCTGTAAGGTTAGCGTAAACTCTCATGTAGCTTGCGGCTACTACAGATTTGAAAGCACAAGCAATGGCGCCGAAGTAGCTGATAGCTTTTATTGAACCATGTCTAGGATTAGCAGTTATTGTAAAATTTGGAGTCCATTGTATAATCTCGTCATGGCTTAACCAGTAATGTCAGTTAGTTTGATTGTGGCCATCTTGTCAGCTAATGCTTCCTTGTAGGTTGTGTTGAGTGCGCGAGCGATTTCTATCACTGTTTGAGACACAACGTGTTCCCCAAACTGCTTGATAACGTCGCTGGGGAGATCCACGGACGGGCGGAGAGGCTTCAGCTTTGCTCTCACGTCGTACAGTGAGAATCTGAAAAGCTCCGTATCTGCGTAGAAGACACGTGGAGGCATGAGTCAGAGAAGGAAATATGCGCGCGTTTTATTTTTCTGCCTCGATGCGTAGATTAGTTGCAACAGAGTCTGAAGATGGTCGCGCCAAAAAAAAAATTAAAAAGCGATGTATGTCTCGGCACATTTCTTGTTAGTGCTGTGTTCTCGCCATGCACGATCTCAGGATTACCAGGTGGGAACGCTGGCGCCCCCGTCGAGGCGTGTTCCCTGAAGAGCGCATCGTGCAAGGCTGGAATGCCGGGAAGAGGAGGATTCTTATTTGGCTTCGGTACTGCTTTGCCGGAAACATGGATATTGCCCTTGGATCGGAAACTCCACCGAGATATTCTCGTATGAGCGCTGATGAAACGACTTTAATAGTGCACTCTCCTTTTAACGCGACATCGTTAAGGGCCGGGTGTCGCAGAAAAGCCGGTGTCTTCGCCGGCGTCGGCGGTTTTGGCGATGAGCGAAAAATCCCAGATGAATTAATTAATAAATAAAGCCCAGTAGGAAATTGGTCTATTCAGGATATCGAACCAGGGTCTCCGGAGCTAATGCGAAACGAGCACGCTAACCACTCCGCCACGCCAGCTCGATGGTTTGGAATGAACAAAGGCGCGTCTTGTGAATACGGGTTTTTTCTGAGAAGGCTGCTTTAGAGACATGTACTGTGGTGTCCATTCCTTTCGGGTGTTCACCGAGATATGAGAGACAGGCGTATTTGTTTTCCTTCAAACCAACTTTCATTTTATTTTCATTAAGGCCCTGACGGCGCAGTTCGGGTATCCACCGAGATATGAGAGAGACAGGCGTTGTTTCCTTTCCTTCGGGCAAGGCGTCGTGCCGAACGGACGATGGCGTTCCGTGGACCCCTTGGCAACTCTTAAAGACTAAGCTTAAGCGTCCTCCAAATTTTTACTTTTTCAACTCACTCAGCGCATTGTTAGGCTGGTATCCATATTCTGAGAACATTTCTTCGAGTTTTGCCGCGAGAGGAGTCGTAATGGAATTGCTGAAATCACGTTCCCTGCGTCTTAAAGCCAAGCCGAATACGCAACTTGATCTTCCCGGCATTCCTGCGCCGCACCTTGGGATATGAAGTGGTGTGCCACCTACTTCTTTCCGCCTAAATAATGATGAGGTGCTCTATGGTTTACATAAAAGTATTCCTAAACTTTCCAAATAATTTCCATGTGCACATGTTAAGCGCTACGAATAGAAGGCACATAATCCTAAGAGGATGTTTTGTCACAATAGCGTGAACCCCATTAAAGGGCAGAACACACGGAGTGCAATGAATGGCCTTTTTTGAAATCACGCTAGTGTGTTTTAGCTCTGAATCAGAAGAAAGCAAATGTCACCACTTCGCGTATATATTGCCGCTTTTTTTATTTTGTCAGCCGATTTAGGGCATGCCTGCATTATGGTTTGGCTTCCAGAAACATCCTGCACTCCATAACCAGGCCGGAAGGTACAATCTTATCCATGCATACCGCGTGGAATTGATGTCAGTGCACGTTAAAGAACCCCAGGTGGTCGAAATTTCCGGAGCCCTCCACTACGGCGTCTGTCATAGCCTTAGTCGCTTTGGGATGTTAAACCCCATAAACCGACCGACCGACCGACCGACCGACCGACCGACCGACCGACCGACCGACCGACCGACCGACCGACCGACCGACCGACCGACCGACCGACCGACCGACCGACCGACCGACCGACCGACCGACCGACCGACCGACCGACCGACCGACCGACCGACCGACCGACCGACCGACCGACCGACCGACCGACCGACCGACCGACCGACCGACCGACCGACCGACCGACCGACCGACCGACCGACCGACCGACCGACCGACCGACCGACCGACCGACCGACCGACCGACCGACCGACCGACCGACCGACCGACCGACCGACCGACCGACCGACCGACCGACCGACCGACCGACCGACCGACCGACCGACCGACCGACCGACCGACCGACCGACCGACCGACCGACCGACCGACCGACCGACCGACCGACCGACCGACCGACCGACCGACCGACCGACCGACCGACCGACCGACCGACCGACCGACCGACCGACCGACCGACCGACCGACCGACCGACCGACCGACCGACCGACCGACCGACCGACCGACCGACCGACCGACCGACCGACGCAGCGCACCACTAAGAGTAAATACGAATATATTTTAGCAAGAATACCAGCCTGAAATTATCGATATTATTGCGAAAGAAATACTACTCGCACTTTCAAGCCTTCGCCTGACCCGGCCGCAGTTACGTTTGACATTAAGCGGAGTGAACATGGGCGACCAACTCGCTCCTTCAGATAGCCCGGCTGCAGTTACGCCGCGCCGCGCACCTGTGGCGCTACTGCCGCTGTGACGTCATACCAGCTGTAGATTTCTTGCGAAAGCAATACTACGCTCATGAACGGCCTTTCGCGTAACGGCGGCCGGTAGCCGCGTTTGACCTTTAGAATGATCTCTGACGTCATACCAGGGTGAGAGATGGGCTACCATGTCGAGTCGTCGGGCAGCGGTGGCCGGTCGCCACGCGTGACATTTATAATGACCCCTGACGTCATAACACGCCTAGTGACGACACAGCATGACGTCATACCAGGGTGAGAGATGGGCTACCAAGTCGAGTCGTCGCGCAGCGGCGGCCGGTAGCCATGAGTGAATTTAGAATGACGCGTAGTGACGTCATAGCGTGACGTCATACCAGGGTGAGAGATGGGCTACCAAGTCGAGTCGTCGCGCAGCGGCGGCCGGTAGCCACGCGTGACCTGACGCGGCGCACTGCGTTCCTTCTTTAGACGCGGCGCGCCGCGTTCCTTCCGTTAGAGGCGCTGCGCTCACTTTCACAACCTAGCAGGCTTAACCAAAGCTAAGCCCCCGTCAATTTTTAACCTTTCGCGTATTCTGTATTTGTGGAAACATGCGTGTACGCGCAAAAAAGTACACACCCTTTTCGTCATATTTTGTAGCAATAATTACAATATGGCTGGCGTGATAAATTTTATCATCGCATTAGACTTCGAAAAGGCGCCGTAAAAGTCGAAAAGGAAAACAAAACCCGATAAAAGAAAGAGAACACCGGGCTAGAGCCCAGTCTTTGTAACGAGTAATCACACTCGATATACCGGTGAAATGCAAGCAGGTATTCATGCTCGAGCATAGGAGATGTATGCATTGGATAACGTACTTTTGCTGGGGTCACCATAACAGGTAAATATGTAGTCGATGCCACCATCTTCGACGAGTACATCAGCTACCGTGCGTGTGGGCCGGTCATTGGCAAGCACCTCGACGTCGTATCTAGCGACCAAGCAGTGGTAGCTTAAGTAGCAGACGGTATGAACAGTGGGATGTTTTTGATCACCGTATCTAAAGAGCCTGCAGTCGCGTTGTCGCCGCACCTGAGCAAAGAAAAGGTTATGCGCATAAAAATTATGCAATTTGAACACTGCAAACGTTTATTGAATAATTTATTTTAAAAACTAAGAAATTGGTACAACTAGGGTTTGTTCCTGGACTGGTTAACTTGACTGGTTGCTTAAAGTTTGGTTTGGTTTATGGGGTTTAAAGTCCCAAAGCGACTAAGGCTATGAGAGACGCCGTAGTGGAGGGCTCCGGGAATTTCGACAACCTGGGGTTCTTTAAAGTGCACTGACATCGCACCGTACACGGGCCTCTAGAATTTCTCCTCCAAAGAAATTCAGCCGCCGCGGCCGGGATCGAACCCGCGTCTTTCGGGTCAGCAGCCGAGCACAATTGCCACTAAGCCAACGCGGCGGCCGTTACCCAAGCTTTGACGAATTCTATCCGCTCATGTTCATGACATAGATCCTCGTCGGGTGCTGAGGGCAGACATGCTGAAGGCAGACATGCGCAAATAAATGATAACATTTCGGCTTTCTGAAGTAATCACAAAATACGCAAGTTGTTTCCTCAGAAGATCTAAAATCGACGCCTACCGCCGCATCCAGCACCTCAGTCTGCCTACAGCTTTGAAAAGGATGACCACCAGGGCTACGCGGAAACCTAGACTTCATCGCGAGCTTCAGGCCGAAGTGACGTTGATGCTATTCTCTTGAATCAACCATCAGGCTGGAATGGAATAAATATCAGAGAATAGTTCTTCGTTCGGAAAATTTGCTCTTGGTAGTATTTGAAAAAAAGTGCCGCCTCAGAGTTTCATGAAATAAACAAAACGCTAGCCACTTTCTTACTTCCGCGAGAATCGAGCACTGAAGGAAGGCGCTCATTGCGTACAAAAAAATACTTTATTGCTGTGTCAAGTAGCGGCGCCGAAGTTGTATTATCGCCGCACCCCCAAGCTGGCTTACGCCGAAGGCACTCCGTTTGGTTGACACGAAGCATCTACCATCGACTACGATGGGTGAGAAGTGATAGCGTAGACCATTTCTCTAATGAAGGGTGGTAAGGGGCTTAGATCCAGCCGTGCATCAATTACTGCAAGTAAGCAGAGGTTCTTCAGTGTCGGTGCCAAGTGCAACAGTGGAGATCGGTCAGCGATCTTCGCTCCTAAACTACCTGCTCCTCATCCTGGTCGGATGCCGGTCCAAAGCTACCGAAGATAAACACTCTTTCACCCATCACTGAGCAGCCATGCAAGAACCTGGGAGATGGTGGTGAGCCACATGGCTTCACTTCGGTCCAGCACGAGGTCACGGGGTGGTACTTGTGCATATCTGCTAAGCTCTTCAGCACACCGTTGTACTCTAAGAAAATGTACAGCTGTTCGTTGAACACGAAGGCTGAATGTCCTCGCCGATACACAGGGGGAACGCCTTGTACCTGTGGGCGCACCCAAAAGAGTTGGTCGTTTGAAAATAGTATAAGATGAGGGACGAGTCTGCTGGGCTGCTGCCGAACACATATATGCGGGTCCCGATGGAAGACGCAGATTGGCAGGCATGTAGAACCGGAGCCTCTCCGCTGGTGGGGACCCGATGCCACTCTAGGGTATTCAAGTCAAGGACCTGCATATCTGGCGAAGGACCCCAGTCACTGAAGATATACTTGCGGACCCACAACACAAACTGTGCTGCCGTACGTCGATGAGGGCACCTCACCGGACACCGCCAGACGGCTGCATGTTTTCGTGTTTGGGTCGGAGCGGTAAAGGACACTTGGCAATGGCCAGCTGTGCGGGCCGCCCCACAGATACGCGCATCGGCCGTACGCTACAACTGTGGGGAGGAAAATGGTAATCGGCCCGGCGTCGGGAAGTTGCGTCTGCACCATATCCCACCGGTGCGACGCGGGGTCCAAGATGGACACGTGGACCAAGTTCCACGCCGTGTGGCGACTTTCGAACGAGTAGATCTTGCCGTTGATGCGTATAGCCCAGTCGGTTACATGCTCTGGAACACCGTTTAGTCGCACCGTCCACATCCTGAAGAGGCACCTGCTTCTGTAAGAAACAACGGCCGGTCATTCACGCGATGACGGTGGGGTCATGCGGCTTTTTTCTGAAGCAGCGATATGGTGATCGGTATTCGTGGCAAGTGCAGACTTAGTGCGTCGACGGGTGACTATTTCCGTTAGATTTTTTAATATGTTTTTCATTTTACGAAACTCACACGAATGAATGTTCGGAAAAGGACATGCACTCTTGCACTTACCAAGATTAAAAGCGCTAAAAGCCGTTATAAAGTGCGTTAAGTCATCAGGAGGGCTCTTCTGCCATTACGCGTTTGTTTCAGAGCGAATTGCTTTTTGACGCCACATGATATGTGCTTAACGCTTTCCAATCGAGAATTTTGTTTAGCTGATCGATCATGGCAGTCCCATTCATAGGGATTGAATATCTGGCGGCCTTAAAATAAACATGAAATATATATTGCCTAATGCTTAAATCCTGCGCTACTCTTTTCTTTCGTTTCCAGCATGTTTGGTTGCCGCCTTATCGTCTAGCAGGGGCTTGGTATAGGTGTCATGCAGCTCTGGTCTATTCATATCGCGAGCAACAACCACTTTGTTCAACCTTGCCGCGATGGTGGAAATGTGGTGGGAATCGTTGGCATTTCGCCTTTTCATTTCCTGTTTGGTAAGAAATGCGTAAAGGGCCTGAATACCTGCAGCTGTTTCTGGTGAAACATAAACATGTGATTTGGTAACTGTGCCTTCTATATATACCTCTATTTACGTGGATTTGAGGAAAGGAAGTGGAGCAGTGTCTGTCTCACACATCTCGGTGGAAGCCCCAACCGCACGGTGAGGAAAGTGAGGAAGGCGCGAGTGAAAGAAAAAAGAGAGAAGGAGGGGCCGTAGTGGAGGGCTCCGGATTAATTTCGACCACCCGAGGACCTTTAACGTGCATTTACATCGCACAGCACACGGGCTCCATTTGTGTTTTCCCCTCATCGAGGAGCAGGCCGCCGCGGCTGGGTTCGAACCCGGTTACTCCTTCTGGGTAGCCGAGCACGCTAACCTCTGAGCGATCAAGGCGGATATCTATCGGTCGTGGGAAACGTGTTACGAGCGGAGCGCAGTGAGTGGCAGTTGTTGAAGTGCCGATTTGCAAGGGACAGCGCGAAAGTGTGTGGCAGTTTAACACGAGGCCTGATCGGTTGCGGCGATAGCATCGCGCCCTCGTGCAGTGGCCGGCGAAGCTGACCTGTTTGCTCCACCGCGGGTTTGAAACGCCGTCATGGCAATATTAATCTTTTGAACTCATACGCAATAACGGTGTCTGATAAATTACGTTGGTTTTACGCTTCCCGTACTGGGTGAATTGGCAATGGAAAAGACGGTTTAGCTGCAAACACCGTTCGCCTCTCTTTTTTGAACTGCCGGGAATAATTTCTTTAGTTATTGAGCAGCAGAAAGAAGAACGTTAACACTGTGTCTGACTTCCTTCTATCGACTTGGTGTCGCTGCTTTAACCCGACAGCGTTAAAGACCCCGGTGTGCTCGTCGGCGTTGTGAGCGAGAAATCATGGGCATGGCTCTGGCAGGTGGTTCCCAGAGGGAAACCTAGGAGGCGGATGGGCCAACTAGATGACGTGTCCTTGTTGCGTCATCCCAACCTACACACCAGATAGTGACCAAACTGCACACTGTTGCAGTTAAATAAATAATTGGCAGCTTGGAAACAGCAACCTGGGTCCCACAAGGCCCATCGCTTAACCACTGCACCAGTGCGAGGGCAGGGGTATGACGACTCCCAAGGATTTATCAGTGTAAAATAGTGTCTGATGAATTACGTTGGTTTTACGCTTCCTACGCAATAACGGTGTCTGATGAATTACGTTGGTTTTACGCTTCCGGTACTGTGTGAATTGGCAATGGAATAGACGCTTTAGTTGCAAACACCGCTCGCCTCTCTTTTTTGAACTGCCGGGAATAATTTCTTTAGTTATTGAGCAGCAGAAAGAAGAACGTTAACACTGTTTCTGACTGCCTTCTATCGACTTGATGTCGCTGTTTTTACGCGACAGCGTTAAAGACCCTGTTGTCCTCGTCGGCGTTGTGAGCGAGAAATCACGGGCATGGCTCTGGCAGGTGGTTCCCAGAGAGAAACCTAGGAGGCGGATGGGCCAACTAGATGACGTGTCCTTGTTGCGTCATCCCAACCTACACACCAGATAGTGACCAAACTGCACACTGTTGCAGTTAAATAAATAACTGGCAGCTCAGAAACAGCAACCTGGGTCACACAAGGCCCATCGCTTAACAACTGCACCTGTGCGAGAGCAGGGGTATGAGGACTCCCAAGGATTTATCAGTGTAAAATAGTCAATGGCCTGCATATACGGGAATTAACCCATCATGATATAGCGTCGTACTCTTACGGGGGAGCTTAAGTGTCCCCTCTAATTTTAATTTATTTTACGCGACAGCATTAAAAGTCCCGTTCGGCCGGAAACCCAGCGTCACGATCGTTGACACAATGGAAAATCCTCATTGGTCGAGAAGGTAGTGGAGTAGGAAAGCAATTTTGCTGATATTAAAAAGAAACTGTGGTCAGTCGAAATCGAAACCGCCATTGAGGAACATGCGTTAGTGGGATATATAAAGGCCTTGTACGAGTACCACCAACCCCCCAGCAGGCAAATTACATTAGAGGACCACATAGCTATAATGAGGGTCAATAATTATCGTCACTAAGTAATTTGGACGACGATGTGCAATAAAAGAGTTTATGATTTCGACAAGTGTGTCGATGTCTGCAAAACGGTGCGCCAAGGAAAACCCTACCGACCGTATGGACACTTTAACGCTATTACGTCGTACGATTAAGGTGAACTGAAGTTTCCCAGTTTTTTTCTTGTCAATTAATAGTCGTTAATCATTCCCTATATGCAATGCTAGATTAAATCTAAAGGAGCAGTTACCACCAGTAACGTGAATTGCAGCGAGGCATTGGCTAGCACGCAGATCTGAGGGCTCGCGTCTACGTCACTCTGCCTAGATATTAGGACCAGTGCCATGGTCCTACGCGCCCTGGGCACATTCGCGTAATATTAGGGTAGCGCCGTCGCCCTCAGGCCTTGAACGGTCCAAAGCCGCTTGCATAATAAAGTTTTCCATCCATCATGGGGGCGCAAGCATTTGGACGTCCGGGTGGGAGGGGTCCTGTCGCGTAGCGAGTTTGAGGTCGGCTTTCCTATATCGCGCTGACCCCTCTTCCAACGGCCGCATGTTAGATGACTCTGGCCTCTCCCCGAATGTTCAAGCATTCATGGCTGTCTAGTGCTGATGCTCGCCTTTCTTTGTGACCTCAGGTGCCCGTCTATGCAGGTCTTCTTAGACTCCGCGCTTGTGTTTGCAATCTTACGAGCGCAGTTAATCTTGTGTGTGCGCAGGGCCCACAGTTCCGTGGCTTCTGAAAGAACCACACAATGCCTTTGCTACTCAAGAGGTTCAATATTCCTAGTGCTTCACGCCGTCACATCGAACGATGCACTAGGCTGTAGCGAAGAAAAATGTGCCTCGGTGTCATACACGCCTGCGCCACCTATTTCTTAGCGTCCTTCCTGCCCTCCTCGTTTCCCCCTTTCCCTGCGCAACCCTTCTGACACGCTTTACCTGTCTCTTCTTCGCGTAAGCCCAGGAACAGTGGCTATATCGTCATAATAGCAAAGGATGCGTTAGAAGCTTTCTCACTAAAATCAACACAGGCTTGCAGAAAAAACAAGGAAAAACGCCTAGCTACCATACCTCTTCTTACCCAGTGCTTCCCCGACAGCAGGAAGGAAAATCTAACGCCCGGTTTCATTTCTGAGAAGATTCGTTACCACACTGCACGATGTGGAACGTGCTGCTGAACGGCGTTCCAGAAATCGTCAACGACATGCGGTCGCCATCAAAGAAAAGGTCGACTTGTTCGACCCGTTCCACAACTTCCACGATGACAGCGATGAAATTTTAGGCATGCGCTTAGTCGTATACAATGTGCAGGTGGGGTGTGCCGCTGACTGACCTGCACCCCCAAGGCGAGCCCATTAAATTTAGCGACCACAGCATTGTCGCCTACGGTGACAGTGCCTACATGCGGGGAGCTCCTCGGACATAAGGTCACGGATTGGCCGTTTATACCGGTTGCATATCCTTGCTATGACATGGAGCCGCCCGAAGTGCGGCCAAATGCCGACACTGAGCATCTTCTCCTCTGCTTGTGTGCGGAGTCAACGGATGTACATCTTTAATTTAATTGACCCGGAATCCTCACATCGTGTATATGATCTTGACCTTGAGAGCCTCACGTTGCATAGCGCTCCGACCAGTACAGAGCCGCTGCTTCCACACGGCGTCCGCAGTCGGAACCCGATTGCATGTTTGGGGTGGCCAGGCGTTGAACATAGAGGTCAACGACTTTTCAACTATTACTGTTAGAGGTGTGTAGCTCACTGCGAGTAATATCCTATCAATATTTAGAACTTCGAATACAAGGTTACCCTCGGCGCAGTGGCGTAACAAATTTCGGCTTTTCGACGGGTTACTTATAATGGATCTGTTGATCTGCGTGCGGGCTTTTCGAAAGCACACGTATTTTGGCGCACTGTGAGCAAAATTTGTTGCGCCGGGGGTAACTGCGTTTTGGAAATTCTAACAGCTGATATGAACATTACTGAAAGTGATCTACGTGCCTTTCAACTAATACAGCCTAGCACTAAAAGATAAAAAAAATTGGCGGGGGCTTATCTTTTGTTAAGCCTGGTAGGTTGTGAAAGCAGGTGTGTTGTACTGCATATGCAGCGCCTCCAGTGGGAAGAGCGCGGCGCGGCGCGCCGTGCCAAGCGGCCGCCGTTACCCGACGAGCCGAGTTGGTAGCCCGTCTCTCGCTCCTGGTATGACGTCACGCCATAACGTCACTAGCGCCTCTAGCGGGAGGAGCCCGGCGCGCCGTGCCAAGCGGCCGCCGTTACCAGAAAAGCCGAGTTTTAGATGATCAATAACTACAGCACAAACGACAGGACAGAGATGAAGAATCATCTCTGTCCTGTCGTTTGCGCTATAGTTATGGATCATCAAAAACACCAACTCGGCCAACAAATGCTTTTGCCGAGTTTTAGCCCGTCTCTCGCTCCTGGTATGACGCCACGCTGTGACATCGCTAGACATGGTGTGACGTCAGAGGTCAATCTAAAGGTCAAACGTGACAGGTTGCCGCCGCTACGCGAAAGGCCGTTCTTGGGAGTAGTATGGCTTTTGCAATAAAAATTTTCAGTGGTTTAGCTCTGGTTAAGCCGGGTAAATTGCGTTAGCAACGGTGCGCGCGTTCTTCTGGTGATTATTCGGCGCGTTGCCTTCGGCTGGTAGCATTGCGGCGTTCCTGAGCAGTCAGGTGTTGAGATTCATCGGTGACCGATGACCTGGAATAACTCTGCGAGGTAGAACGGTGTCGCCGAGCTGCATCCTCAGCACGACGCTTTGCAAGACGTTCTTCGAGCTGTTCTGGCGTCTCTTGCGCATGTTGTCGCTTTTTCGCTTCTTCCTGTCGCTGCCACTTCTCCTTAGAGGACTGCATAGCAAAGCATTCACGCCAAGGCAAGCGTGCATTTATAGACGCTCTACAGCGCGGGGACGATGGGCGCCGCCATATTTGGTGACGTGACCATTCCGCCACGCTGCCATGGAGTCCACAAAACGCCATCGCCCGTTCGGCTGTACGCTTTGCTCGTCGGCTAATTGGTTTTTGAGGAAAGGAAATGTATCTGTATCACATATCTCGGTGGACACCTAAACCTCGCCGTAACGAGAATGGAGGAAGATTGGAGTGAACGAAGACACCGTATTCATTAGGCGCGCCTTTGTTGATTCGAAACCATCCAGCTGGCAGAGCGTAGTGGTTAGCGTGCTCGTCTCGCACTGCGGTGACCCTGGTTCTATTTCCCAACTCGACCAGTTTCCTACTGGGTGGCATTTATATATGTGGTCTGATTAGAAATTAAGCTAATTGCTTAACCGATATCATTCGAATGCCATCGATGCACTGCGCGCCAATGCTGCTAACGCCGGCTTTGAAGGCCTGAAGTGGCGGACCTCTTAATGGCGCCATCTGCCGCATACAGAGCAAACTACTCGGCGCCGCGGGCCGCGCGGCGTGCCGATGATGCTGCCATCTGGCGGGGCGCGGCTGACGCAACGTTGTTCAAGGTCATCCGCCCCTACCGACCTGTGCTACGCGTGGAGGCGAAACTTACAGTAGTATTTCTAACACAATAAAATTAACTAGTCAATTTCAGCTATGCTACTAGTCAATTTTAGCTATGCTGGTTAGCGCACTTTAGCTGTATTCGGGCAGGCTACAGCGCTGAGAATGCTAAGCCGTAAAGACCACTCCTACTGAAAAAGGCCGGTTTTAAAAATTGCGGAACAACTTAAGTTTTACATCCGGCATACGCCTAACATGGTGATGGAACACATTAAGGAGAGTTTAACACGACCAACGCTTTCCGTTTTTGTTTTTGTGGGAATAAAGATCACAATTTGGATTTCGTCGTGTATGGAATTTTTTTCTTTCTTGCGAATTCACTCATGCAAAACAGAAGAAATTCATCAGACTTGGCTCCAACATCATTACATAGTAATTTGGATTGGAGGTAGATGGTCTCACGTCAAAACGAAAACCACAATTGTAAGTGAAGATGGTAATGGGTGCCGAGTTTGGGCTTCGACTTGAATTGTGGGCATGGTAGAAAAGTTATTTCTTGACACTCTCCAGTAAAAGAAAAAACAACTTTTGTTCCTGCGCAGCTTCTGGAAGTAACTCTTTGCCCAGACGTTATTATTTGATCGTTTCAGCAGGTTTGAACCCAGGAATGCATCTAACGATTGCTTTTGGTAACTGAAAGTTTTTTTTTGAACTTACACAATGCTGATGGATGTCATGGCAAGAAGGCTGTAAGAAAAGCTTGGCAAAGCCAGGACACTAGTGAATGGCAGAACAGGAGTGCACAGATGAGGCTGAATAACATAAAAATTAACATAATAAATACCATGAGCATTGGCACCCGAAAGAAAAGGAAAAGCAGAACCTGTTTATAAATGCATTAAGTCTGTGTTATAAACACTTTTACAAAGAGGTGCGCCTGAGAAGTGAATGTCAAATAAATAAACTAATGTGAAATAAATACTGCGCAATATATAGCAGCGACTCTATATGATGTTACGACCCATCTTGAGACCCATGATAAAACGGAGGTGGATTCAACAGTAGCGGCCATTTCGACGGGATATTTGACCCCAAGATGACCCCACGGCTCGGTGCCAACGACCTTCTAGAAGGTTCTAGAAGGACCGACGACCGGGGAAAATAGGTTGCCCCTCGACTGAAAGAAGCCCGGAACGAATCAGAGGAAGCCGGCCCAGCTGTGTCTGCGACGTCAACAGGCCACACCTGGGTTCGATGAACGCGAGCGGCCAACACAATGCTACAGTGATGCGGACTTAGCATCTTCCTCGCCAGTTACCACGTGCGGGCTCTCAACAGGTGTCTTGGCCAGCTGCGTCTGCGACGTCAACAGGCCACACCTGTGTTCGATGGACGCGAACAGCCAACTCAATGCTACAGTGATGTGGACTTAGCATCTTCCTCGCCAGTTCCCACGTGCCGGCTCTCAACAGGTGTCTTAGTTGGCAGTGACGTGTGGTGGCGATTTTTTGTGTCCCGATGAATTGCCGCCTAGTGAAGAGGGTCAACAGGTCTTCGATGGCTGCGCTAGTGCCGATCTTTTGTGTCGCGATGAATAGTCGCCTGGTGAATGGGCGGAGCCTTGGGCTATATAACCTGCTACCAAAGTGGGCACGAACGCTCTGGACCTTCGGTAATAGGTTCATCCAGTGTGGCTCTGAACCTTGGGTAATAGGTTCATCCATTGGCTCTGGGCCCTGGGAAAAAGGCTCATCTAGTCGATCGACGTCATGAACTCTTAAATTTTGATTCCTTGCTCTTCTTTTGTAAATTTTTGTAATTAAGTGTCTTAGTTTCTCGCCATTAAATCTGCTTGTTTTTGTAATCCCCAGCCATCTGAAGTTAGACTTGCCTTATCCCGGACGAGCCCGTTGGTGAAGCAACAACTGGCCACGCTACCTCGAGCCACAACAACTGGTGAACAGCGGTGGGACCCGAAGCCTTGGGATTCGAGGCCTGGAAGTCCCGACATCTGTGGAACAGCGATGGGAATCTCAGGCTACAAGCGGCAACAACGGTCGGCCAGCGAGAGTGCAGCTGTCTTGGACATGATCACGTGTGTGGGTGAGTGCTTGACTTTTCCTTTGATGTGGACCAGGTTCTAAAAGAGGTTTAAAATTTAGAACTGGTAGACACCTGTGCTTAAATCTTAGAGGTTGGTATTTTTGCATAGTTGTTTTGGAAATAGCTCAGACTCATAACTATCATGGACCTACAGAAACTGCAGAAGCCGGACCTGTTGCTGTTGTGTGAGGAATTGGGGATTGAGACAAGGGGTTTGGCACGAAAACCCGTGGTAATTCAGGCCATTACTGATTTAGGGGCAGATGATGAGGAGCTCATTGAAGCGTGGAGTCTCATCGAACAAAAAAAGGAAGAGCAGCTCAGACAGCAAAAAGAGCAGGAAAAAGAGCAGCTCAGACAGCAAAAAGAGCAGGAGAAAGAGCAGCTCAGAGAGGAAAAAGAGCGGGAAGAAGAGAAGCTCAGACAGGAAAAAGAGCAGCTCAGACAGGAAAAAGAGCAGCTCAGACAGCAGGAAGAGCGAGAAAGAGAGGAAAAGTGGCGTCAGCGCGAACGTGAGAATGAAGCAAAATTACTGAAGCTAAAGACTGAGCTCAGTAAGTTAGATATGGAGTTGAGCGAGAGGTCGGGCAGTTGTCCCCAGCAAGTAGTACCTCTTCTCAACAAGGAGGCAGGCGAGAAGTGTGAAACTATTCCGCAGAAAAGCCTCCGCGTGGAGAAAGAACAGGAAAAGCGAAACCTTTGCGAGGAAAAAGAAAGGCGTGACGCGCTTCCTGTTAGCCGTGAGACAGAGAGCGCGTTGGAAGATAAGGCAGAGGTCCCGCGCCAGAAAGAATGCAGTGAGGTTCGGTGTGCACGCAATGACAGAGCCAGAGAAGGGACACCGCTGGTGCAGCTGACGAGCACTAGCAGTCAGGAAGTTGAGGCTGTACTAAGCGGCACAAGGAGTGAACGGGATTCACCTGACGGCAGCAGTGAAGTGGCAGGCAAGAGCGCAACATTCGCCGTAAAGTGCCGTACAGACGAGATTGTTTCTGTTGCCCGGAATGCGTTTGATGCTGCTCCGATAGAAAGGCAGCAACAAAATGAGCTTTGGTGCTCAGATGGAACCACAGGAGTGGACGATAGGACAGTTGAGCCGCCGCCTAGCACTGTGAGCAAAGCGCAAGTAGCATTGCTGCGCAGGAAAAATCGCGAACGCGATCAGAGATTGAGAAACGCTAGGGCAGGTGTGGATGCTAATGCGAGGGCCGGCAAATCAACTCAGGACGGCGCCGCGAGAACTGTTGACCGAAAAGGAAAATCAGTAACATTTTCCCGAAGGCGGATGGGCCCGATGAAAGCCCAGGTGACTGCCCTTGCGGGCCGAAAGAGGGACAGACGGCGTAGTCGTTGGATACGAGACGCAGGCTTTGCGCTACGAACAATAGGGCGCGACAGCCACACAAAAGGGCGCCGCAGAGAGCGCGTGAGTCGGAGGGGGTCGCGGCAGGCAGGGAAAAAGAAATGGAGGAGGCACCCTTTCCGCAGTAGGTCGAGCAGAGGCAGAACTAATGAACACCGCAGTTTTCTTGAAGCACCTGCTTGTAGACCGGCCATCCGACCACGACCACACAGGGCGCGGCTGAAGAATGTCCAATTCCGGGAATAAGTGTTTTCCTTTTTTTTTGTGCATTGACTCACTGTAAAAAAAACGAGACAGGGGTGAAGGCAAACGAGTTTTCAGTGTGAGCTATTCACAACGGCTATACTAACCGGATTATAGCACGCTCTTTTGGAACTGGTTCGCTCGGAGGGAAGTTGAGTGCTTGCTTGCGCATGTGGTTCAGGTTTCAGAGACGCCTCAAAGATTTTGGCCGACGTAATGCAAGACCACGTTGCGAGCGGCAGAGGGCTTTTGACATACTTCAGCGAGCAATTAGCCCAAGTCGTCTCTTTGTGCAGCAGCGATGACTGCTACTCGCGGAGACTCGTCTGGCGGGGGAGGTAGATGTTACGACCCATCTTGAGACCCGAGATGAAACGGAGGTGGATTCAACAGTAGCGGCCATTTCGACGGGACGTTTGACCCCCAAGATGACCCCACGGCTCGGTGCCAACGACCTTCTAGAAGGTTCTAGAAGGACCGACGACCGGGAAAATAGGTTGCCCCTCGACTGAAAGAAGCCCGGAACGAATCAGAGGAAGCCGGCCCAGCTGCGTCTGCGACGTCAACAGGCCACACCTGGGTTTGATGGACGCGAGCGGCCAACACAATGCTACAGTGATGCGGACTTAGCATCTTCCTCGCCAGTTCCCACGTGCGGGCTCTCAACAGGTGTCTTGGCCAGCTGCGTCTGCGACGTCAACAGGCCACACCTGTGTTCGATGGACGCGAACAGCCAACTCAATGCTACAGTGATGCGGACTTAGCATCTTCCTCGCCAGCTCCCACGTGCGGGCTCCCAACAGGTGTCTTAGTTGGCAGTGACGTGTGGTGGCGATCTTTTGTGTCACGATGAATTGCCGCCTAGTGAAGAGGCTCAACAGGTCTTCGATGGCTGTGCTAGTGCCGATCTTTTGTGTCGCGACGAATTGTCGCCTGGTGAAAGGGCGGAGCCTTGGGCAATGTAACCTGCGACCAAAGTGGGCACGAACGCTCTGGACCTTCGGTAATAGGTTCATCCAGTGTGGCTCTGAGCCTTGGGTAATAGGTTCATCCATTGGCTCTGGGCCCTGGGAATAAGGCTCATCCAGTCGATCGACGTCATGAACTCTTAAATTTTGATTCCTTGCTCTTCTGTTGTAAATTTTTGTAATTAAGTTTCTTAGTTTCTTGCCATTAAATAGGCTTGTTTTTGTAATCTCCAACCATCTCAAGTTCAGACTGTTCCTCTACCCGAACGAGCCCCCCAGGAGACCCAACAACCGGCCATGCTACCTCGAGCCGCAACAATGAGTACATAATATTCCATTGTCTGCATTCGTATAAAATACTGCATCCAACGTCTTTAAAGTGAGCATGTCGACATAAGGTAGTTAAAAACAATGTCTTTGAGGTAAAATATACAAAGCAATGAGGATGCAATTGTGTCGTGGTGCGGAATCGAGCAGGTTAACGTTCTGAAGGCAAATTGATCCATTATTTAACCCCTAGTAATGCTATAGATGAACACATCAGGTAGCACTGAAGGAGATTACGTACTGCAGTACAAGCGGCAACTATCTAATTTACGCATTATATCTGCTGCGTTATGCCCCACCTACTGCCTAATTCAAGCCGTGCGATGACGTTGCATTACCAACTTCGCATAAATTGGCGTTTGACGCGTAATATTTCTCTCTGCCAGGCCTGGTAGGTTATTGAAAATGTTTTGTAATTGCCTTTCCTCTATATTAGCTATTAGCCTGTAGAGGAAACGGTATTTGTAAAGACGTTCCATACTTTTGTTCTTTGTGAAAGAACAGGTCTTTAGTTGGGGGCATGTTGACACGTTAAAAGAACAGCGAACTGCTTTTAACGCTATACTGGTAAGGGTACCGTTCAGCGGAGTACTGCGCGTAGTTGGCGTGGTCCCCGGTGAGCGCGGAAAACCGGATTGGTCGAGAGGGTGCTGACGTCACACGTGGAGCCGTGGAATGAGAAGTGATAAAAAACAGCAAAACTAATGAATAGAAGGTGGAAACATGATTGGAATGTCATTGGACGTCTAAGTATATAAAGCAATTCAGTTGCGCCGAAAGCAAATTTTGGTGCAATTAGTCGTGAATCGAACGCTTCACCTGTCGGTTGCGAGTTTTGGCATGCCGACCTAAGGCCAGGCAGGCTTTTTTTTCTCTAACCAGAAACTTGCCACCAATCTGGAAATAAATAATGTATGTATAAATTTTTCACAAAGAACTCAGCTAGCGGCTGCACTACACTACCATGACAGAAAAGAACACAACTAAAGGGCTAGGCAGACTTTTGAAGGAAAAAAAAACATAGTCAAGACATGTCCTTTTTTCTTCAATATGGTATTTATTACATTCATGCAATGTTCTACGTATATGAGCTGTGGGCCAACATTTAGAAAAAAATGTTGGATTTGCACGACGCGTTCAAGCCACCAAAGATCGGCTGAGAGACTATGGAGAGCACATGACTAATTCATCATAATACGACACAGCTAAGCAACGAAGCAACAGAAAAAAAATGGAATGAAGAGCCCATCAGTAAGAGTGAGTGCCATTCGGGTCTGAACACATTGTGGGCTTAGACACCATTAAAGTGAACAATCATCATTTCAAAGCCACTTCTGCAGAAACAAGTTTCACAATGTCAGTTTATAATGAGCGCTTCGCAGAAGCCGGGTACTACAATTAAAAAGAACAAAGGGTCATTAGCAAATAAAAGTGCAGTGTGATATCGTACAGAATGCGGTGCCTAAACTTCTTTTGGAATGTCGGTTGCATGATATCCTAGAAGAGTACTGAGTCTTTTCGATTGATGAAACAATGATCAATTTTTTTCTGGAGCGTCGCAAATGGAGGGGTGGTGTGCTTTGCAGTGACGGCAATTCACCCTTGACACAAAAGTTTTCCTTTCCCCTAATCACGTTTTAGCGGGTAATGTGTCAGTGTGTACACGGCGAGAGAGGGATTTCACGTACTCTTTTTTGTATACCATGTCCCGTTAATTTAATACGTAGCGCATTACATGGGCGTAGAGAAGAGCACACAGACTAAATCCTTCTGCAACCATTTTCTCGATACTGAAAACAGCAAATCAGGGGAGAAACGAACAGCAAAATACACCTCATGCATTAAGCCTGAGAAAAAGGGGTTATCAGAAATATCTGATGACGCAGTAATGTTCGGTAAAACATAAGCTACCTCGACTTGCAATAATGCACGCACTATTGCACGTGTAATGTCTAGGAAAATTATATAACGTGAAACTGCCTATCCCACATACAGGAGAATAAACGAAGGCCGCCAGCGTTTACAGACCAGAATTGGTAATCAGATGACAAAGGTTCAAATATGAATCTCACATAAAAGTAGCGAGAATTTTTGAAAACCTGGATGAAAAGTACTGCGCAATTAATATTTTAGAGTGCATAAGGAAATTTTAGGGCGAGAGACAGTTTTGAGACGCTCGCCGTGCCAGAAATCGAGGTACCGTAAGGGACACGTGTCTGAGAATAGGGCTGAAGAGTTTGCACCCAGTCTTTTCAAGTAATGTGCCTTCTTAGCACGGGCACTCAAAGAGACGCCAAGGTGCCTGAGTGGCCTAGGTGTCCACGCCACTCCAGCATATTCAGCAATAAAACAAGATATATGTCATATGAAAATGGAAACAAGCAACATGGGGGATAATGACAAAAAACACGTGGATGGGCGAGAAGAGGAAACAGGGTAAAGGAGCAAAAACATAGCCTGAAATAGTTACAGACAGGCACGGCGAAAAAAAACGCGTGAAAACTAGCGAAGAGGTCTGCAATCGGATTGGAAGGGAAAAGAATTTTTTGGGCAAAAGCGAAATAGATGCATACTGACATACTTGTCACTAGTATTAATATCGTGAAACGCTTCCCCTCTCTTTTGTATTGTGTCTAGTTGTGAACAAAAGGTCATGTTTCCAAATGCATATTTACAAGGAACCTTTTCTTACCCTGACCCTTACATTTTAATCGCTTACAAAGGTGTGCTAAGTGGCCTCTTGGATTATTTCCTATTCGCAGCCTGTGTTCACATGCCCGTTCATTAAAACATGTACCAGTCAGTCCAATGTAGAACCTGTCGGAAGTGAGGCGAACTTTCTGCGCGACTCTTGAAACACACTTGCGAACTTCTTATCGTGCTTCTTGGTACACTGGGGTCTATTCTACTTTACATTAATCACAAACGGGCGCATACTGCGAAGTTTACACAGCGGAAACAAAAGAATCTTGACCGCTTGAAGTCTTGCCACTTTTTTGATGTTACGTGAAACGCGACAAATGTAGGGCATAAGCTCCACCGCATCTTTCTTGACGGTCTCTTTCTGCTCGGTAGCGGAACGGAAAGGCTACAGTTCCTGATTGTATTTTTTTTCTTTTGTATGATCAGAAGAATTTTTGCAAGGCGTTTCTGGCCATGTTTTTTTTATTCTGTTTTTTCCTTTCCCCTATACACCCGCTTTATGTTGTTACATTTTCTATCATGCTTGCTTCCATGTTCACATGTCATATAGTGTTTTAGTCCTCCATCGCCTCCTTTACTCCGATTGATCGTCGTTTCTAATTCGGCCATCCACGTAGGCTATCACGATTTATTCTCGCAAATTCGCCTTTACTGTTGATTGTGATGAATTTTTATGGCGCTACGTCATCTGTGGCTAAATAGCCCCATGGCACAAAGTTGCTTTGTCTATTCAAGTTGGTGTCACAGACACATTTTCCCAACATTTCGCACCAGCCATCGGGGGATGGCTAGTCGAGAATGTATCTGGCGTGCGCAGTGTACTGGAGCGCTATCGGATCAGTATAAATAAGCTGTAAGGAAGCTTTAGATACAGTCCAGAATGCTGTCGACAGCCTTCAATATTATCAGCACCAAATACGATCAGTTACACAATCTTTGACGCATTTTAGCAACTCAGGTTGACGACACAGATACCGATCGGATGCTGCCAGATTGAAATTAGAGTGCATATAGGAAAAAGAGAACCATAACTAGCAGGCTATAAAATCAGTGAACCTATAAAGCAGCGTCAAAGTGAAAGCAGACATGCGGAAATAAGTGATAACTTTTTGGCTTTGTAAAGTCGTCGCAAAAGAAGCAAGTTGTTTCCGGAAAAGAGCTGGAATCGACGCCTACCGCCACATATCTCTATCTAAGATCTGCTTTCAAACGGATCACCAGCAGTGGCTACGCGAGAACCTAGAAATTATCACGAGCTTCAAGCCGAAGTGGCGTTAATGCGACTTCCTTGAAGAAACCACCGGGCTGGAGGTGAATCGATTTCAGTGAATAACTCTGCGTTCAGAAAATTTGTTCGCTTTATTATTTACGAAAACGTGGCGGCCCAGAGCGACATGAATAGAAACAAAACACTGGCGACTTTCTTGCTTGCGCGAAAATAGAGCACTGAAGGAAGGCGTTCTTTGCGTATAAAAGAAGTGGTTATTTTTGTGTCAAGCAGGTGCGCGGAAAGTTACGTCATCACCGTACCAGCAAAATGGCTTCGCCGAAGGCACTCAATTTGCTTGAGATGCAGCATCTACCACCGACTACGATGGGTGAGAAGTGATAGCGTAGACCATTTCTCTAATAAAAGGTGGTAAGGGGCGTAGATCCAGCCGCGCATCAATCACTGCAAGCAAGCTCAGGTTCTTCAGTGTCGGTGCCAAGTGCAACACGTGGAGATCCGTCAGGGCCCTTCGCACCTCAGCAACCTGCCTCTCATCCTGGTTGGGTGCCGGCCCAAAGCCACCGAAGATAAACACTCTTTCACCCATCACTGAGCAGCCATGCCAGAGCCTGGGAGATGGGCCTGAGCCCCATGGCCTCACTACGGTCCAGCACGACGTCACGGGGTCGTACTTGTGCATATCTGCCAAGAAGGTCTTCAGCACACCGCTGTACCCTCCGAAAATGTACAGCTGTTCGTTGAACACGAAGGCTGAATGTCCTCGCCGATACACAGGGGGAACGCCTTGTACCTGTGGGCGCACCCAGGAAGAGTTGGTCGTTTCAAAATAGTATAGAATGAGGGAAGGGTCTGCTGGGCTGCCGCCGAACACATACATGCGGGTCCCGATGGCAGACGCATTGTGGAATGCACGCGGAACGGGCGCTTCTCCGCTGGTGGAGACACGATGCCACTCCAGAGTATCCAAGTCAAGGACCCGCATATATGGCGAAGGATCCCAGTCACCTAAGATATATTTCCGGTGACCCACAACACAAGCTGTGCGGCCGTAAATCGATGTCGGCACCTCCCCGGCCACCTTCGGGCGGCTGCATGTCATGGTGCTTGTGTCGAAGCGGTAAAGGACACTCGGGGATGGCCAGCTGGGCGGGCCGCCCCACAGATACGCGCAGTGGCCGTACGCTACAACTGTCTGAAAGAAAATGTTAATCAGCCCGGCGTCGGGAAGTTGCGTCTGCACCACCTCCCACCGGTGCGAGGCGGGGTCGAAGATGAACACGTGGACCAAGTTCCATGCCGTGTTTCGACTGTCGAACGAGTAGATCTTGCCGTTGATGTGAACAGCCCTGTGGGTGACATGCTCTGGAACGCCGTTTAGCCGCACCGTCCACATCCTGCCAAGGCACCTGCTTCTGTGAGAAACAAGGCCCGGTTGTTCCAGCGATGGTGGCGGTGTCATGCGGCTTTTATCTGAAGCAGCGATATGGCGACCGGCATTCGCGGCGTGAGCGGACCTAGTGCGTCAAGGGTGACTATTTCTGCTAGATTTTGGACCGTTTTTGTCATTTTATGACACTCATACGAATGAATGTTCGAAAAAGATCATGTACTGTTGCCCTCACCAAGATTAAAAGCGCTTTTCGTGCATAGCGTGCATAGCCTGCAGTTTCATGCATAGCGGAATAGCGGTTCCAGAGTGCGCATGCGCAGAACGCTAACGGGAAAATAGCGTTAGCGTACGCACGCAATTTTCACAAGTTAGCGTTGCGGCAGTTGCGGCTTTTGCGCCCTTAGCGCGAAAACATGTCGGCGTCTTTCCAAGCGAGAGCCGCCCGCTTTAGCCGGTTAGGAGTCCTTGCGATTCCGGTCGGCATGTTTACCTGCAACTACCGGCGTTTCTTGCTTTTCGCTGACTTACCTTGGCTCGACGATAGAGTTTAAGCTTAGTTTTTTAGATAGGCTCACGATTCTGGGGTACAATAGCCTTATGGAACCTTAAGCTGCACTGCTACAGCCTGCAACTGCCCGAAACGTAACACAGACGTCCCGAACGAAACAACAATAGATACTGAGATTTGTCGCGGTGTTTTATGTACTTAAATTACGTAACACAACAATTTATATTAAATTTACAAACGTTTTTGGAACATCAGACGCCATGTGATGAAAAATATTCTTGCTCGAACAGTTTGTAGTTAACATGTCCTTCACTAGATGGCGCTAGATTTTATGTTTTTTATTTCAATTTATTACAATTTCAAGGTCATTTTCCTTGCGAAAATAACCGCTGCTGTAAAAATTGTCTTAAAAGACTGAAATATTATAATTTGGCACGTTAGCGGTAGTGGCGACCACTTAGAAGGTCCTGTCGCCTCTATGTAAAGGAGATCGCCTTTAACGTTTTCAAGGCGCTATACTAAAACTGTCTTCGGGGATAAGTTGCTTGCGGCACGCTAACGTAATTTCCCTTAGGGCCGCACCACGCTAATGATGTACTAAAACTCTCTATTCTTTAATTTCTAGACGGACACAACAACCGCACAGGTAGGGGAGGCAGGAAGGTGGGAGGGAAAGGAGAAAGAAGGACGTGGCGTAGTGAAAGGCTCCGGAATAATTTCGACCACCTGTGGATGTTTAACGTGAACTGACATCGCACAGCACACGGGCGCCTTTTGTGTTTCGCCTCCACCAAAACGTGGCCGCCGCGATCTGGTTCGAGCTCGGGTACTCCGGCTGAGTAGTCGAACATGCTAATCACTCAGCCTCCGCGGCGGGTATTTACCGCTAGTGGGAAACGTGTTACGAACGCTACGCCGCAGGTGGAAGTTCATGAAGCGACTATTTGCAACGCACAGCGCGAGAGTGTGTTGCAGTTTGACACGAGGCGTGATCGGTCGCGGCGATACCATCTCGCCCTTGTGCAGTGGCCAGTGAAGCTGATCCGTTTGCTCCGCCGCGGGTTCGAAACACAGTCGCGGCAATAATAATCCAATGATCTCCTGCACAATAACGATATCTACTAGTTTGATAAATAGCCCCTACTGTGTGAATTGATACATGGAGTAGACACCTCGTTTGCAAACACCGCTCGCATCTCTCTCTCTCTTTGAACCACCAGACACAATTTCTTTAGATATTGAGAAGCAGAAAGCAGAACGCTAACACTGCATCTGGCGGCCTTGTATCGACTGGACTGCGCCGTTTTAGCGCGAGAGCGTTAAAGGCTCCGTTCCCCGCAAAATTCGGTGTCGGCGTTGTCGTAATTGACGTTTCATTTCATTTATTTCATTTAATATATTTTAGCCTCAGGGCTTTCCCATTAGAGAGGGGGTGGGACAGTGAAAAAAACAGTACACAGATCAAAAAGAGCGCTATATATATGAACAATATTGAAAGATGCTAGAGACAGAGGACGAAAACAATGAGAACAAGAGTACAGAAGTAAAAAATAAGGGAGTGGCTATTCTCCCGGCAGCCGTGAGAATTCCGCTCCCACAATTCTCACAGCACTCGCCTCTGATTGGCTGTACATGGTCACATGATAACTGCCGGTATAATCAGATTTTGTTATTCTCCCGGCAGCCCTGAAAATTTCGGGAGTGGCTATTCTCCCGGCAGCCGTGAGAATTCTGCTCCCAGAATTCTCACGGCACTCGCCTCTGATTGGCTGTACACGGTCACATGATAACTGCCGGTATAATAAGATTTTGTTATTCTCCCGGCAGCCGTGAAAATTTCGGCAAAGCAATTTATACGGCTGTGCGTGATCAAATGATAATTTAAGATTTTGTTGCTCTCTCCCGGCAGCCGTGAGCCCTGAGCATCTTTTCCTACCTTTTTTATTATTTTAATATAATTACGACCACCGGTTGAGCGTTCCTAGACTTCTGCGGGCAGGCGCCTCTAATTATCATTCATAGTTTCAGCGTTTCAGTAGTTTATGTTTTTGGAGGAGCAATTGCAGCGTTGGTGCAGAATTGTGTTTGCAAATTTCTCACGGCACTAGCTTCTCATTGGCTGTGCATTGTCACGTGACCACTGCCCGGCAGCCGTGAGAATTGGGTTTGCGAATTTCTCACGGCACTCGCTTCTCATTGGCTGTGCATTGTCACGTGACCACTGCCCGGCAGCCGTGAGAATTGTTGTTGTGTCCCCTTATTGCTTTTGTGTGTGTGCGCCCCCGCGTCCTCCTCCTAACGACCACTCGCATTCCCCTCCTAACGACCGCTTGCCCCTCGTCGCACGCTGTCGCCAGATGCCCCCCCACGGTGCGCCCCCGCACCCTCCTCCTGTTCTGGGAAGCCACTCCCTCCCGTGGACGCTTCTCCGCTCCCTCCTTTCTTCGGGCGGCCAGTTCGGCTCCTGCCTCGGTCGACGCTGGTCGCACCCTCATCGGCTTTAAATAAACGAAGTCTTAAAGTACCGTGTGCGTCTTTCGCTGCATTCAACACAGCGACCGGACACGACAGTGGCGACGAGGAAGTGGATTCGACCCGCGCTACGCAACGCTATTGACAAGCCATGGCTACGCGAGGGTTTCCCAATCAGATACCAGAATTCAACGGCTCATCGTGGTCATCGTGGGTTGGACGCCTTCAGTTCTACTTTGAAGCTAACAACATCACAGACCCAGCCTTGAAGAGGGCCAACCTGCTGACGCTGTGCGGGGAGCAGACCTACGATACTGTCTGCGCCCTTATTCAGCCAAGCACACCAGCGGCAGTGTCTTACGACGACATCGTAAAAGCGCTGCAAAAGCACTACGACCCAAGGCCATCCGAGGTCTACAGCCGGGCTCGCTTCCAACGACGAGATCAACTGGGAGGAGAAACTGTGAGCGCCTACGTAGCCGCGCTCAAGAAGCTCGCTGCCGACTGCAATTTTGGAACGCTGTCGACAACAGCTACCGGGCAGGAGGGAGACGCAGCTTCTTCTGCTAACACCACCATGCTTCCCTTGGACGTGATGTTACGCGACAGATTTGTGTGCGGACTGAGTGACGAGTCACTGCAGCAGCGCCTGTTCGCTGAGAAGGACCTCACATTCAGCAAAGCTTACGACATCGCCGTTCGAGCGGAGAGCGCCGGTCACCAGCAGAGAGGGATTCGCCGGAACACCGAGCCGGTACACCAGACAAGCAACCAGGTGCGCAAGCCTTCTGTTGTTGTAAAATCGGTCAAAAAGGCACAACGCTGCTGGCGGTGTGACGACCAACACAACCCCCAGGGATGTCGATTCCAGTCAGCCACGTGTAATTTTTGCCACAAGCGAGGGCATATCGAAAGAGCATGCATTACGAAACGGAGACTTGCCAAGATAAAGTCACCTTCCCAGCCTAATCACAGCGTCAACGCCTCAGAGAATACGCCGCTATCTGATCTCCATGGAACAACATCAGCAACACCATCTGTGTTGTACGACCTGAACACCATGAATCTCGGCACGCGACCGAAGATTTTTACAGAAGTAAGCGTACATCACCAGCTGATTAAGTTCGAGGTGGACTCCGGCGCAGCTTGTACTCTGATCAGTGAGGACACGTTCCGAACTTCATGGCCATCTGACGCACCAGCCCTGCAACAAGACGACACGCACCTGCGAACGTGGTCAGGACAGAATCTGCCACTATTGGGCTCTGCCAACGTGCAGGTTAACTACAACGGCCAGACCCATACGCTACCTCTGCTTGTTGTGAAGGGCACAGGATCAAGCCTTCTAGGGAGAAATTGGTTTTCTCCACTAGGCGTGATGAAATGGAGTAAACATCAAAACGCCGATGCGCTAAGCCGTCTGCCACTAGACGCAACTGTTGACGAACCATTTCCACCAGGAGACGTTCTGATGTTCGAAGCACTGCCAGAACCTCCGCTTACAGCAGGCACAGTTGCAGCATCTACGCAGAAGTGCGCAGCTCTCCGGCTAGTTTACACAGCTGTTCAACAAGGCAACGTGCATAAACTCAAAGGGGACAACTTCGACGCTTACCGCAGGCGAGCTACAGAGTTGAGCACCCATCGCGGCTGCATCATATTTGGGTCCCGAGTTGTGATGCCGAGAGAACTACGCGCACAAGCTATGTCTCTCATCCACGCCGGACATCGGGGCATCGTTGCAATGAAAAAGTGTGCCAGAAGCTACATGTGGTGGCCTGGCATTGACAACGACATCGAAACAGTGGTGCGAGAATGCAAGCCTTGCCAGAGCAGCCGGAGCGCCCCGCCGAAAGCTCCTGTCCCAGAATGGGAAAAGCCAGACACACCATGGCACACACTGCACATTGATTTTGCAGGACCAATTGAGGGCTGCACTTTCCTTGTGGTCGTAGATGCCTACACAAAGTGGCTTGAGATAAGGCAAATGGAACAGACGACTTCGGCAGCAGTCATTGACAACCTCCGATCACTATTTGCAACGTTCGGCCTGCCGCGCAAGGTAGTGTCGGACAACGGAACACCGTTTGTGTCTGCGGAGATCCTCAAGTTTTATCGCGACAACGGGATCTCATCAGTTACATCGGCCCCCTACCACCCAGCGACAAACGGACAAGCCGAGCGCTACGTAGCCGAGCTAAAACGCGCCCTTGAAAGAGATCAGACAGGCTCGCTGCAGCGCCGCCTTGCGCGCTTTCTCTTCAAGCAGCACACGACGGTTCAGAGCACAACAGGCGAGACCCCCTCGAAAATGATGTTCGAGCGTGAAATGCGAACCCAGCTCACGGCCATCCTCCCCGAGCCAAAGGCAGAGACGTTCCGGGAAGAAAAAGCAATTCCGCGCTGCGGCACGCTTAATGAGGGGCAGCGCGTCCTCGCCCGACAGTTTCTGAAAAAGCCACGCTGGGAGGAAGCTACAATTGTCAGACGCATAGGCCTGCGCTCTTGGCTCGTCAACATACATGGCACAGTAGCACGCCGACATCTCCACCAGCTGCGTAGATTTACGACGCCGTCTGAGAGCTGTCCGCCAGCGGAGAGAACACGTGCACCATCTTCCCACATAGCCTGGCACCCCTTCCCGGAAGAAGAGACTTCGCCCAGGACAGACCTAGGAGACACAGCGAACAACAGCCAGCCTACAAGTGTTTCTCCCCCGAGCGCACAAAGCCAGCGCGCCTCCACGCGTGAGCGCCGACCCCCTGCACGATACCAGGCAACTTTCTAAGGGGGAAGGAAGTGTTGTGTCCCCTTATTGCTTTTGTGTGTGTGCGCCCCCGCGTCCTCCTCCTAACGACCACTCGCATTCCCCTCCTAACGACCGCTTGCCCCTCGTCGCACGCTGTCGCCAGATGCCCCCCCACGGTGCGCCCCCGCACCCTCCTCCTGTTCTGGGAAGCCACTCCCTCCCGTGGACGCTTCTCCGCTCCCTCCTTTCTTCGGGCGGCCAGTTCGGCTCCTGCCTCGGTCGACGCTGGTCGCACCCTCATCGGCTTTAAATAAACGAAGTCTTAAAGTACCGTGTGCGTCTTTCGCTGCATTCAACACAGCGACCGGACACGACAATTGTGTTTGCGAATTTCTCTCGGCACTCGCTTCTCATTGGCTGTGCATTGTCACGTGACCACTGCCCGACCTCATTGGCTGTGCATTGCCACGTGACCACTGCCCAATGCGGCACTGATGCACGTGCGTCGATGCGCGGATAGTTCCCCCGTCTTGCTTCGCACCTGTTGTACCGTCCTGCTTCGCATGTGTTGTGACCTGCAGCGTTTATTTCTATCGTGCGCGGTTTATCAGTGAACATGGCGAACGTGCCCAATTGCGGGCAGCCGCAAGCGCACAGTGACGACAGCGAAGTGGTTTTCGCAGTCGGCGACCGTTTTTCTTCGTTCTCAAGATAAATAAGTTCAGTGCCGCGAACTGCGGGCAGCTGTGAAAAAGGGACACGCGGAGAATCGAAGCGGGAAAAAAGCGCGTTGGTCTTATCGCCAACAAGATGCCGGAAGCACTGAAGTATTATCAAGTGCGCTACTGCTGCATCCAAGGTGGCATGAAATTTGTGAGCAGCACCAAAGGCACGCGGAAGCCATCGTAAGTACCCTGCTTTGATGCACGTTATCACTTGGCATAGACCTTGAGAACTGCTTTAAACAAGATTTTTGTCGTCATCCGGTGTTTTCGATTTGGTAGCTAAGTTCTGAACTGTCCCGACGTCTTGGGACTGTAGCCAATTCTTGAACAATGGAAGTGAGTGGGCGAGTTAGTTTTCCATGCTGACAGTGAAAGAGAGACATACAAAGCGATTACTTGCAACTTATTTACGCGAAAAACAGTTTTACACTCCTTGCAATCACCTGTGCATGCTTAAAAGACCATTACCAACGAGTGATGACTGCCCATTTTATCGGGCAACCCACATGCCCGATGTAAGATGTGGCATCTCTTTTTCGGACAACAAAATTGATGGAGCGCTTACGCAACCACCGCCCCCGCTTGTGCAATCTCAAAAGCCTCCAGGATCTCTCGCGTTATCGGACATCTGCTTTTGAAAATTACTTTAAATCGCAAACTGAAATCAATTGCTTGCAACAAAATCAGTTGCAAGTAAACGCTTTGTATGTCTCTTTTATTCTGCCGTCCTTGTCTTCTTGAGTGCTTTCACTGTCAGTGCGGATTCTTGTCTACACTGACAGACTGGGATGACAAATCGAAGAGACCAATTGGTATCGTTCTTAATGGCGTAACTGTCATTCGCGACAACGCATGCCATAAGAAAGTCTGGTCGATTTGGTTGCACTGGCTGGATCAGTTCCGCGGTGATGTCGCATGGTTGCACGGTCAGTTCAGGATGTTCAAATGTAACTTGGCACTCCGCCGCTGCACTGGCAAAAAGAATGCAAAAATACTAGACTGCTTGAACTGGTGCAGCTAGTTCAGCCCCATTCAAACAGACCTAGAGTTGTTATCGAAAGTAGCATAGCTGGCCTCTATTTGAAGGAAGTATCTCCGTTTCTACCCCTCCCTCCTTTGTTACAGAAAGCCTCAGTTCCCATAGCTGAATGTAATCTGTACCGTTCACGGCCCCTAGCGTTTACAAACAAGTATTCTTGTGTGTCAGCTCTCTGTGATTACACACAATATCGTTAAATGTTTGTGGTGTGCAATTCAGGATGTTATTTGGTCATTTGTTTTGCCTTTCAGCTCAATTATGTTTTGGCCTGTTTCTTAAATTTATAGTATCGTCACTTTTTTGTTTTTCTCATTATTCCAGAACATTCAAGCAAGACTGCACATTCAGCATTTATATTGCTGCCAACAACGAAGACACTCACCTTGAAGTGCGCTCACTGAACCTCCAACACAATCACTGAAGAACTGTTCAGGCACCTGCCCCAACAAAGGCGACTTGCGCCCGACTTGCAGGAGAAGGCGCGTAACCTTTTGCGGCTCAAGGCTAATAAAGTGTTGGTAAGGGAAGAAATGCAGAATGAAAGTGGGAATGCTGTGCTCTTGAAAGACTTATCGAATATAGCAGCTAAAGGAAGGGCGGCTAATACAAGAAACGACTTGCCAGAAGTTGTGCGTATTTTAACTGAAAAATACAAATCAACTGTACGCCTCCTTACAGATGAGGATGATGAACTGCAGGGAGTGTTTTTTCAAGCTAATCACATGAAGAAGTCATTTCAAGACTTTCCAGAGGTGCTCTTTGTAGATGCAACATACAAACTCCTCGAGATCAGAATGGCTTGTTTTTTGGTAATTATTGAAAATGGCAATGGGGAAAGAGAACTTGTAGCTGTTGGGCTGTTCACAACAGAAGACGGTGAAACCCTTCGATGGTTCTTTGAAACCTTTAAAAGCCTCAACCCAAGATGGCAAGCAGTGCGAGTCACAATGGCTGACACAAGATGTAAAAGAAAGAACCATTGTGAAAGAGCTTTTCCCATCATCTGCACTGCATATATGTGCATTTCACACATTGCAGGCCTTTCGCAGGGAAGTGAGCGTGCAGAAGTTAGGCATTACGAGGGGAGAGCAGGAAACAGCTCTGGATATCCTACAACGCATGGTGTATGCAAAAAATGAAGAGGCTTATGAGGAGCTTTATGCCATGCTGCGGACATCAACAGCCCCTCCAGTAGTGGAGTACTTTGACACCAACTGGCACTCCATTCATGCAGAATGGGTAATGAGTATGAAATGAGAGTCCGGGAACTTCTTCAATTCAACAAATAACCGAGCTGAAAGCATGAATGCAAAGCTGAAGCAACTTGTTGAACGTTTCAGCTCTCTTGAGATGTTTGTTGAAAAGTTCTTTTCAATCACCTATGCTCAACGAAATGAAAAAACGCATAAAGCAGCTGTTATGCTACAAAAGAGAAGAGTTGTGCCAAATGAAGACGAGGCCGGTGAACTCTATTCAAGGTTGTTAGCACCGTACGGCTATGATCGCGTTCAAGCGGAACTTTCTGCATCTATCGCCGTAAAGAAGAGTACTGATGCACTGGCTGAGGCAAGTAAATTCTGTGCTACGGTGGAGCATTCCACATGCCCTTTCAGGAAAGCTATGTTGCTGCCTCGTCGCCATATTTTTGCCCTCCGAGAGTCTGCAGGTCTTTTAAAATTTGACAGAAACCTATGAGCTAAACGGGGGTGTTTAGATCAGTACGTGGAAGGTTGTGGCATGACAGCCAGTGCAGGTGAGCACTCGCAAAAATAAAGAAAATCTTTCTGCGCACCAGAAATTTATAAAGGCAGCAGCCATTGCATCTAAGCTGGCAGACCGTGCATCAGAGGGCTCAACAGCAACATTCACAAGGAGGCTGAAATTTCTAGAAACCATTCTGGAATGTTGGAATACTGGGAATGAAGTTACCATAAATGAGGTAGTACAGCCGGAACAGTGCAATCAGCAGGAGTTCTTCGATAATTGTGAAGAAAGTATTCAGCCAGAACAATTGCAACTGGAAAATGTTGAGACGCCGATTGCACTGGGCACTAACACCAGGCCAGATATGAGCAGCGCGCATCTCTCGTATGAAAATGGTTCACTAGGCAGCTCTGACACTACTGAGGTTGCCTGTCAAGGTCAGCAGGGAATTGTTGGAAATTCCAATTCATTGTGTACAAGTGCTCAAGCAGAAACGAGGGACACACATTTGTCACGTGAAGAGGTCCTACACGGCACAGCTGACACTGCTGCGTCTTCTGGCTGTCAAGGTAAAACCGTCCAAGATGCAGACACACTGGATATGATTAAAGTTCCAGCTCCAATGAGAAAGTGTGGTCGGCCAAAAGGGCAAGTTTTGACCCTCATTGGCTTGCCAAAAAAACGAAAAAGGACTGACAGGCCTTATGGACAGCTTACTGTGAGGGAGAAAAAACTCAAAGTGTTGACGTGGCTAACAGGGGCAGGAAATGCAGCTGATGCTATGAAAGGGAAGCTTCACGATGAAGATTCAGTCGAGCAAATACCTGAATATCTTCATAGTGGTATTCGCGACGACTGTGTGGACATCAACTTTGTGCGGCGTTACTTTACCGAAGATGGATGGCAAGCTGTGGAGATGGTTGTAAAACTCAAAAAAGAGAAAGAGTGGAAGTGTAGTGAGTGCAACACAAATTTAGAAGATGAAGACTCAGTAAGCTGTGACTGGCACCTGGCTTGGAGTCACCTGCCCTGTGTTGGACTAAACAGCCAACGAAAGACCAAGTTATGGAAATGTACAGTCTGTAGCAGTACAGCGACAAATCAGTAATTGTCCTTATGTTTGCAATTGGAAATTGTGTGAATAAACTGAAAGAACTGCCCTCATCAATGTAATGCTCCCTTGTAATGGTAATACTTTGAGTGGCTGACTCGCTTCTCTTGGTCGTCAAAAGACTTCTTTTCTACGCAGGCTGCCTAAACAAGGCACACGGCGACGTAATTTACTTGGAATAAAATTCTGTGCCATCGAGGATGTTTGTTTCACTGGAGTGTCGGTACCTCTGTCAGGATATCACGTAATTACTCAAGGTCATTGCTTTTTTCTGTGAACCGAGTACAAAACAGTCGACCTTATAAATAGTAAACGGGAAGCACTACCGCGTGTGACGGTAATTTGAAACGCGATGCGCCCAAGGCCGCTGAAACGCGTTCTTCAGGTTCTTGGTTAGATGAAAACTTCGCGCAACGCCTAAAAGTGCTAATAATAATACTATTTATTAGCACTTACGTAGCAAAAAGAAAAGTACGTGAGGCAACATCTATGGCTGGACCGAGAGGTGAAAAGCCCGCAGCGTTCCGCTGATGGGGTCGACTTCTGCACCAACGCTGCAATTGCTCTCCAACCACATAAACTACTGAAACGCTGAAACCATGAATGATAATTAGAGGCGCCTGCCCGCAGAAGTCTAGGAACGCTCAACCGGTGGTAGTAGTTTTATTAAAATAATAAAAAAGGTGGTAAAAGATGTTCAGGGTTCACGGCTGCCGGGAGAGAGCAACAAAATCTTAAATAATCATTTCATCTCGCACAGCCGTAACAGTCGCGTTGCTGAAATTTTCACGGCTGCCGGGAGAATAACAAAATCTTATTCTACCGGCAGCTATCATGTGACCGTGTGCAGCCAATCAAAGGCGAGTGCCGTGAGAATTGTGGGAGCGGAATTCTCACGGCTGCCGGGTTAATAGCCACTCCCAAAAAATAAAAGGATTACAAAAACAAAACCTTATACAGTCTATATATGGGTAAACAACATATCACAATTCGTCTGATTCTAAGAGTAATTTGCTTTTAATACGCGCAGTGTCGCTAACACAGGTGGCTGTCGGTGAAATATTATTCCACTCACATGTTTTAAGGAGGAAGGAATTAGAGCAGGTCACATTGAGGCAGTGTGGAACAGTTACTTTTCGATTGTGGTGAATGCGAGGCGAGATGAAATATGGTGCCTTTCCACAGGTGGCTTTCAGGCAAGGATTATGGTAGTAAATTTTATGTAAGAAGCAAATGCGTGAAAGCTTGTGGCGAGTGGAGACTAAGGTGAGTTTCAGATTAGATTTCATTTCTGTTACACTGGCAGTGCGATGGTAGTTTCCAACGTTGACGCGGACGCTTCGATTCTGCACGGTATCTAGTTCTTTTGTTAATGTGATGGTGTCAGGATCGCAAATCAAACATACGTACTCTGGTTGCCGACGAATGAGTAGTATACGGTAGCATTTTCAATGAAGGTGGAGAGAATGAAAAATTTCTACGGACGTACCCTAGCATGCGGTTAGCCTATGAAGTAATGGTCCTGATATGAGCATTCCAAGAAAGCTTATAACAAACATTAACGCTAAGATTCTTCTAACACGAGACTGGATTCAGCTGAGTGTTGTTAACAAAATAATCTGGGCTTGTTTGCTGGTTACGGGCTACGCGCATGCATTTGCATTTAAATATGTTTAATACCATTTTCTACGATTGGCACCATTCATAATTTTTATTTAAGTCTGTCTGTAGCTGAAAAATATCATCAGTGTTATTAATTACTCTGTAAATGACGCAGTTGTCAGAAAATAAACACATGTTAGATGACATCTTTTAACGTAAGTCATTTATGTATATTAGGAATAATAACGCGCCACGGACCGATCCATGGGGCACACCTGAATGTACTGGCGCTGGTGATGAGTCGTGGTTATTGGCGAAGACGAACTGGCTACGGTTACTAAGAAAGGCACGAATCCAGTTGAGTACATCAGGGTCAATGCTAAGTTGGCTCAGCTTTAAAAGTAAAATATAATGACTGATTTTATCGAATGCTTTTGAAATACCTAAGAAAAAGCAATCAGTAATGAGTCCAGAGTCTAAAGAAACATGCAAGTCGTTAGTGAAAATCATTAACTGCGTTTCACACGAGAAGAATTCGCGAAAACCATGCTGTTTCGGAGTAAAGAACTGGTTTGATTCTAGTAAATTAACAAGATGACTAAACATGATGTGCTCTAGAACTTTACGTGGGACGGAAGTAAGTGAGATGGGCCGGTAATTACGTGGATCTTGGGTTTCCCCTGATTTGTGCACTCGGATTACTTTGCCATTGAGCCAGTCATTAGGAAGGGTGTGATAGTTTAAAGACTGCGAAAAGATACACTGTAGCATAGTGGAACAATATTCTACGGTATTTTTCAAGAATTAAGTACTGAGGACATCGATACCAGAAGAGGATGACATTTTAAGGTGTTTAATAATACCACGAATTCGTTCTAAGGAGATGACGATGGGATCCATTGGTAAAAAGTGATATTCTGAAGCGAAGGTAGCACGGAAGTGTCGGTGGGGCTAGAGACGGCTTTGATAAAAGTGGTATTGAGAAGCGATGCGAACAGTTGGTCAGTAGCTATATCCCATTCCAGGGCAAGTAGATGTATGGTAATATTTCGTTTGCCTTTCACTGTTCCAGAACTATTTCGGGTCTTTGCTTAGCACAGCTGGAAGAGTCTGATTAAAGAAGGTAAATTTGGTTGATTTTAATGCATTTGAATAAGCTACTGCAGCGGCTTTATACGCGGACCATCTGACAGCAGCGTTTCGGTGCAGACATGTCGTCGTTGTCGTTCAGCATCTTGCCGGCGTCTCTTCGCGAGACGTTCCTCTCGTTCTTCGGGCGTCTCGGCCGCCAGCTTAGCCTTTCTCGCCTCGTTTTCTCGCCGGCCTTGTACCATGCGACGACTTCTGTATCGGAAGACCCAATTTCACGCAGCCTGTACTGCTGCCGTGACGAGCGCACCCGCTCTCCTTCTTTCATGGTGCGCGTATGAGGAGCCAGCGCATCGCTTCCTACTTATATCCCAGCTGCACAGCGTGGCTCTGCGCATGCGCAGTGAGATGGTCGCTATGGTAACGGCGCACGCGCAGTAGTGATCTTTGGCAGGCACCCAGAAATGCGCTTCTGCTGGCTCAGTGCAGCTTTCAGTACAAAAGTGATTCGTGCCTGAAAGCAGCTTCGAATCACGCGTCTGCATATAACTTATTTTTTATCGAATGCGTGCGATTAATTGAAGATTTGATGAGACGGAAAGTTTAGGAACAAATCAGAGTTCATTTACAGCGCGCACTAAAGCAAATGGCGACGACCTCAGTTGCCGCAAGAAAGATTCACTGCGCTGCAACCACAGGAAAATGAAGACGGCGATGCTGGCCAGGCAGCTCCCGCTTCTTAATTTTTGTGTGCAGCAAGGGTGGCTGAGGCAGGTAGTTACCTCTAGCACGAATACTTTCAGTAGCGGCCGTCTTCACATAGTACCACGACACGTTTAAGAAAGTGTCTTACTTGTGGTGTACTGGGAAAGCTTTCCGCGCAAGAAAAATTATCCAGTCCATTTATGTTATGTTATTGACTACACGCTCCGCATGGTGCGTTCTGCATTTCTGCAGCGTAGTCTGCCTACTGAGGTCTTATTCCATCAAATAGTCCATACGAACAGTGCAGATATCGCACAAATTAAATTGCACATATAGCCCAATCCCGAAGTCTTGTTAGCTTACGAAGGTTTTCTACGTCTGCCAAGAAAGGCCTAGTAAGTACGAATTGGGATGTTAGGTAGTAGACCTTCCGAAAACGTTCATCCTTATTATGAGGCCATTCATGAATTTCAAGGTTTTCCGCCAGTTATACTCGCCAAGGCTATAAAAAGCGTTAGCGTTGAGATTCCCTTTCTGGAGAAAATTCCCCCTCGGAGTTGAGCGATAAAGCAGGTGTCTCACATGCAACATAGGTCACGTGACTTATAATAATAATATTTATTCAGCCACCATGCAGCACATGATGGAAGGTGCCCATCGTAAAAGCACTCTTCTGACAGCATAACGCACCACGGGCACCCGGCCTTAATACTTGGCGGCATACAGTGGTGGCTAACAACATGAGATAATACACTTTAAAACATATGAAACAAAACAAATGCGAAAGAAAAAAACGAAAGCAAAACTGGTAGTTACACAGTTCTCAGTGAAGATAAAACAAAAAACAAAGCTAGAGCCAACGTCATGCGACATCATGAACACCTGCCCGCCATGGCAGGTGGCAGTAAAATTATTGATTGGTTGCGAGAGGCTGCTCGGGGAGAGCAATCTGGACAGGATTGGGAAGCTTCCATACACACAATTGTCCAGAAAATACAGACGCCAGCGCCAGTTCCGACCATATATCGTCTGCAGGGATGCGAGCTGTAGCGTCGTGCAGTCGTCATGAATGCGGTATCGAGCAGAAAAAGCTTCATCCCCGAGCGGGATTCAAACCAGTGCCCGCGATAATGAGCAGCTTCATATCACGGTTACAGTCGCTACAGTCGCAGTCTAATAACGCCGTATGTGTGTGCGCCAAAATCATTCAATGTTAAACATCCGTTCAGCTTCAGTCGCCAGGTGCGCTGCAGTGGATGAAACCGAAACTAACTGGAGCTTCTCACCTCTGGCCAGGGTCTTACAAGCCCATCGGTTGCTGTGTTTGAAAGAGGCGCCTGTCGCAGCAGTGGCGAATCTCCAGGACCTATGAACGTAAAGTAGAGAATAACCATGTTCGGTACGTGATACGCAGGGGACCCCAAAAGGCTGAAGGCACCCAATAACGTTATCGCGTCATACGATTAATGCTGTGCTCTTAATTGTGCCCTCATGTTTTACCTACAGTCTTATCTTCACAACTTTCACAATGGTGCGGTCTGCTTCAACCTTCTCAGCCCTCTATTTCAATGCTGCAGTCCCAGTTGACTCCTGTTTTACATCTAATAAATAAATATCACATTGATCGAGCAGGTGTCAAACAGGCTATTCTACCTTGTCGACCATGTCCATAACAAATAGAATAACAATGTCGTTAATTTCGGCTACCGCGATAAGCTGGCTCCTACTTCTGTCAGAACACTTTTAAGCTGGGCTTCTTTCTCTTGTGCAAACTAGGAAAATTATGTTTCGCGCGTCCAATTTTTTGAGCGGAGAGCTTCACTACGAGGGTCGGAGCCGAGCTTCGCGTGTGCCGTATGCCGCGACCGAGTGACGTCACGCGCAGCGTTCGACGCAGCCGCGCACTACTGCGCATGTGCGCCGCCTCCTCACCACCGCTACTACTGCGCGCGCTCCTCTCCTACCTGCCGTTTGGCCTTCCTTTGCTGCCGCGTGTTGCCCGCGTCGCAGCCGGCAACACTCCTCTCCGGATTCCTGCGGGCAGTTTTAACCGCGCCGATTTCCGCCTCCGTACAGGCAGTGTGTGGACGGCCGTCAAACCAAGCACAACTGAAGCTTTTCACTTGTACATCTAGGATTAACGAGAGCTAAGCCACTGCCTAATTTTTTCCTCTTCCCAACTAAAGCGTTAAAAAGTGACTTAGTCATGGCAATTCCGAGCCTAAGATATGATCAATAATCACATTCGCAGCTTCTGAAAAACAGTTATTATTCAGAAGCACCTCGTTACAGAGTAAAAACACATTGGAACATTACTTAGAAGAACAATATTCACGAACAAAGCAACTCAGGAAGAAAAGCGGTTACAAATATGCAGCAGGAACAAGCACAGGAACGACGATGTGCTCAAAATTTTAAAGAAAAAAGCTTACTCGGAAATCGTGCCAACCTGCCAGCCTTGGCACCAGGATTAAACGCGTTGCCGCTCGTATCGCCACCACCGTTGAGCTAATTTCACATATGTACACATTCTTATATACTGCACACTCAAGAATTACTGTGTCATCTGTTGCCACTGTTAACACTACGCGCTAACAGCGCGGCTGGTTTCCTTGCATAGGACAGCACAAGCAGAGCGTCTTGACACGGCGCGGCTACCGGGCGACGACAAAACAAAATATCAAGCCTGTCTTCTCGATGCATGCAAAGGCTCACTGTTCTTCCACCCCTGGAGGGCGCACTGCTACACGGCGAAAGAAAGGCCGTAGGGTAGTTCCAGCCGCCTGAATGCCTGTACCACCTCGCGACGCTCACAGACACTGAAGTTAGCCAACGCACCACCACATCTGGCTCTGTCCAAGGCGCTCTGTCAAGTTGAAGTCAACTCGGACCCGGCGCTTAGGATTGTCCTGATTTGATGGCTTTGATCTCATTGATAATCATTTCTGGTAACTCGCTCATATCCAGACCTGCATCAATGACACCAAGCATACACAAGTTCTTCAGCGTCGGTGCTAGGTGCAATACGTGCAGGTCCGTTAGCTCCTCTTCTTCCTCACAAATGTCTTCGAGATAATCTTCCTCATCAAGGCTGGGTGGAGGCCCGAAGCCACCGAAGACCAACACCCTCTCTCCAAGCACACAGCAGCCGGATGAGTGCCTCGCAGACGGGCCTGATCCACTGGGCGTCACTTTAGTCCAGCATGACTTTTCAACGTCATACTTGTGCATATCTGCGAAATAGGTGTTGATGATTTCGTTGTCGCCACCGAAGATATTGAGCTCTCTCTCGTACACGAACGCAGAGTGACACTCGCGTCCCTCCGGGGCCACGCCTTGCACTTCTGGGCGCACCCACGTCGCAGTGGTCGTTTCCAGATTGTATAAGCAATTGTCAAAAGTATTGTCGGGTCGTGTGCCTCCTAGGTTGCCACCCCAAATGTACATGTGGGTAAAAATAGCGGTCGCAGTGTGGCAGTAGCGCCCGCGGGGGGCTTCTACGCTGGTCGGGAGACGATGCCACTCTAGGGTCTCCAGGTCCAGAAAACGTACAAAGTTCGATTAATCTCTGCGCAATCCACCAAAAATATACATCCGGTTACCAAGCACGCACGCCGAGTGGTTAACATCCGCTCTCGGCACTTCGCCCCTTACCTTCGGACGGCTCCATGTCAAGGCATCGGTATCGAAGCGGTAGAGGCCGGTAAACTCTCGGCTGATATGCTGTCCGCCCCACATGTAGACGTGGTGGCTGGAGGCTACAACGCTGGGGCCCATGATGTTAATCGGCTTATTTACGGGAAGTGACCGTGTCTGTATCCTATCCCACCGGTACGAGACGGGATCGAAGGTGTACACGTCGACGATGTAGCCTGAGATTTCATCACTGTTCGGGTAGCAGATGTCGAAACCTTCGAAGGAGTAAACCTTCCCTTTGATGGCGACCGACGTTTCATTGAGGAGTTCTGGAATATGGTTGAGCCGCGCCATCCACACCGTTCAATGGCAACCAGCTCTTGCGAAAAGGATATCGAGCCGCCTTCTTCCTTCAAAGCTAACGGCCACGCGCTGAAATAAAACCTGGTGGTGGGCGTAGAAAAAGAAGTTTATTTTTTCTAATGTGAACAAAAATACAATGAAAAATTGCTGAACTCAATGCTCTGATCAGTCAAGCACATGCGCAGTGACGCAGCACTGAGCACGTCAGTAAGGCAGTAAGAAAGCCGACACTCGACCGCCGTGCAGGACGATGAAATATGTCGATCATTTGCGCAAGAACTCATCCTCACTCATTGACAGTGCGTCCACGAATGCTTGCTCAAAGAGGCTCGTGCGGAGGCGCTGCAACATTGGAAACATTGGTCTTTGCGGACGCCCATTTAAGGAAGCCGCTCCACGCTGCCGCCACAAAACGAACATGCCGACACACAAGAGCATATTTGTAAACAGTTCGCGTGTACTAGTGCGTGCTTCGAGGCGGGTTAAAAACATCCGTGACACCAGTACCCAAAAGGTGCGCGCCACTGCACAGTCGAACATAGCGTGCCGCCACGTTTCTAAAAGACCGCATTGCGGGCATCGGGCGGAGGGCGCCACGCCCCACGCCGCAAGGTGGTCTCTTGTGGGCAGGACCCGCCAGCCTCGCAGCCAGCCGAAGTCCCTGACATCTGCAGGAAGCGCAGCTGAGGTCAGATGGCGCCAGCGTGCCCGTCTCGTTTTCTGGAGTTGTTCGCGTGTCAGCTCAGCTACCGTTACTGCTTCACACATCCTGGAGGGCGGGGTTTCATCAACATCCAGATCGGGCACGCTGGCAGACAACGACGCCAGTGTGCGACGCATGTTAACGAAAAATGCCGGCGGCTGCTCGGCTGTAGGGCCAACCACGTGTTGTGTAAAAAACACGTTACGCGCTGTACCCTGAAAGTACGTGAGGAGTGTTCTCCCGGGATAGTCTGGGTAGCGTACAAGATCTCGTACTCCTCGCAAGGCGAGCACATTGCACATGGTGCGGATACAAGGTATACCAAACCCACCCATGTACGATGGAAGGCGCATGAACATTCGTGACACAAGTTCGGTCTTGCCCGCCCAAACGAAAGAGCCACAGGCCGAGGTTAGCCTGCGAGCAAACGTGCGCGTTGGGTTTGCGACGCGGGCGACAAAAAAACATGCGGCTAGGATTGTGGACTTAACTAAATAGCAGCGCTCTGCCATTGAAAGGCGGAAAGTTGACGCCACCGAGAGGCGTTTCTCAGCGTTCGTGCGGAGGTTAGTCCAGGTTTCGCGGGCTACTTCTCCGCTGGCGAAGAATACTACTCCCAGGACTTTCACTCCCTGCACCCACTCCACCTCGCCCGCAAGTTCGGTGTGAAGGTGCCAAACCTTAGTGCCTTGCTTTTTCTCCGGTTCAATAGGGCCCCTGATATCTCGCTGTACTCGAGAAACAGCCGCGAAAAAGCGGCGTAGCTATCCTCGTCCTTGAGGAAAAGCGACACGTCGTCGGCGTAGGCCTAAACTTTGATTTGGCCTGGCCAGGCAGAGGGAAGCCGCGTATGGATGGACTGTCGTTATTGCGCCGCATGAGTGGATCCAGGCATAACACGAAGAATGTTGGGGAGAGAGGGCATCCTTGCCTTATGCCCCGGGTGACTGAGAAGGGAGCGCTCTGGTGGCCGTTTACGGAGAGATGAGCGTTCAGGTCTGCGTAAAGTAGGCGCAGCCTGCTGACAATTTGCGGCGGGAATCCGAAGGCTTCGAGGACTCCGAACAAATACGAGTGTTCCACCCGATCGAATGCTTTCACCTGATCGAGCGAAACAAAACACCCGGTGAAGCCCGTCCTGCTGGCAAATGTGAACAGGTCTCTTGTGAGTGCCAATGCAGAAAACACAGAGCGGTCAGGCACGCTGCTGGTTTGAGCCCGGTGGATTAGGTGAGGCAGGATCGTTCGCATTCTTCTGTTTAGTAAAGATGCGACTATTTTGTAGTCTGTGTTTAAGAGGCTTATGGGCCGCCATGCTTGCGGGTCGGAGGGGTCACCGCCCGCTTTCGGAATGAGTATGATGCGACATTCGCGGAAAGAGTTCGGATGTAACCCATCCGCGAGAGCCGCCGCGGTGGCTAAGCGGTTATGTTGCTCGGCTGCTGGCCCGAAAGACGCGGGTTCGATCCCGGCCGCGGCGGCTAGAATTTCTTTGAAGGAGAAATTCTAGAGGCCCGTGTACTGTGCGATGTCAGTGCACGTTAAAGAACCCGAGGTGGTCAAAATTTCCGGAGCCCTTCACTACGGCGTCTCTCATAGCCTTAGTCGCTTTGGGACGTTAAACCCCATAAAACAAAACAAAAAACATCCGCGAGAAAGCCGTTGACCATTTTCAGCAGTGCTCCTTGGATCTGGTAAAAAAACGTTGAATAAAAACTTGTTGGAATGCCGTCTGGACCGGGGGCAGAGGCTGCATTCATACTCTGCAGGATGGCGTGCAGGTCTTGGCTTGTGGCTGGTGCGCAAAGGTTTTCATGCAGCTCTTCAGCTACTCGTGGCAAGTTTCCAAAAAAGCTTTGCAGAAGCCCGTCATAACCATCTTGAAGATTTAGCCAACTGTCCGTAGAGAACAGGTTCGAGAAGTGACTTGCAAAGATCGTGCAGATATCGGACGAGGTTTTGCTTTGGGTGCCGTCTGGGAGTGTCACGAAAGGCACAGTAGCGGGAGCGAATTCCTCTGCCGTGCCTGCGCGTACGTGTCGTAGCACAGCCGGGTCTGATATAGGCCGCCCGAGCTGGTGTGCGCGACTAGCTGCCCGTGATGACTGGCAGAGCAACACGTGGTAACGTGCTTTAAGTAAGCTCAGGTAATCGCTCATGGCAAAGGTTAAGGGTGCTCCCCTTTGCACTATACGGATGCGCTTGAGGGTGTCATTCAGTGCATGAGTTACCCGGCGTCTGCGGTCTTGACCGGCTGCCACCAGAGTTGCCTGCCAACGAGCCTTGAGTGTGTCCCATGAATCAGTCGCAAGGAAGCTCTTGCACGATGCGGCCAACGCCCTTCTTCGTCCTTTGTTTCACAGAGCGAGCTGCTCGTGCGCCGCGTGCCGGAATCACGGCGTGGTGGGTTATGTTCATAGCTACACGCAAAGAAGAGAGGAGGAAGACGCGATAGGAGGCTATCGTCCGAATTGGTAGGAGCCGGGAGGGGGGGGGGTGGGGGGGGGGGGGTACGCGCTGCACAGTGGGCGGCGCGTGCGCGTGCGAGACTATTCATCGTTCCCTTTAACTTTCTAAAGAACGTTAGGTTAGGTGGGTATGTGCCATCCTATCAAAGGCTAACAAAAACTAAAGAAAGGTAAACCAGCGCAAAACACTAGACGCAGGAAGAAAACGACACACAACGCGCTGACTAGCAGCTCAAGTTTAATCCGCAAGGAGCTAAATATATTTGTTTAGAATGTTGTACGAACTTGCCCGTGCTTCTCCCTTTACCTTTGTCTAGGGCACCGTTCGGTGTGATGATGTCACCCACCGACTCACTAATACACACCTAGCCAGATTGGTTTGCCTACCCCAGATATTGCGGGCCATGTACATGCTGTAGGCCATTAGGAGAACTGAAATTTTCGTCCGGAGGCGGACAGTCCCCGAAGGTCCAGCTAGACGTGCGTAACAGGCGCGAAGAAAATACGAACATAGAAGTTTCGCTTCCATTAGTGTGGGCGACAGGTAGTGAGCGCTCCGGCCGCTGCAAGGAGCGACTTGTCAGAGCCAGCAAACATGCAGCCATTGCAACAGGGGATCAAAGAGCTCGGAAAATTGGACGGAAGACCGCTGTGCGACAAAATGCGTGTCTCGTCTCTCTTCCTTGTTTCCAGTCGTTCTTTGTGCTTTGCCTTCTGACGAAAGACAAAAATATCCTGAGATTCCGAGACCGAAACGTACGTCTCCCAGTTATCGATGCAAAACAACGTAGTCGCGAGCCTCAAGCCATGCTGCAAGCGGGGCTTGTTAGTAAGGATTCATATTCAAGGAGCGCGAACAAGACGATGGAAATACGCAGGCAGATATAATGTAAATCTTTTTCGGTGCCGCTGATAATGTAAACAAAAATTATGCCAAGTGGTTCAAGGGTGGCACTTGCTAACGACTTCTCAATCCAATTAGATCCGCCGCGGTGGCTCAGTGGTTATGGCACTCAGCTGCTGACCCGAAGGACGCGGGTTCGATCCCGGCCGCTTCGGGAGAATTTCGACGGAGGCGAAATGCTAGAGGGCCGCGTACTGTGCGATGTAAGTGCATGTTAAAGAACCCCAGGTAATCGAAATTTCCGGAGCAGTTCACTACGGCGGCCCTCATAGCCTGAGTTGCTTTGGGACATTAAACCATTAAACCCCAATAAAGCAAACCATCCATCCAATTAGAATTTCCACCGAGTATGTGCTGTGTAGAAACCTTTGTAGTTTATCAGATACAGTTTTTGTGGCAGGATCTATATATCAGCCAGGAAGCCCGCTCTAAAAAAAAAGTCGCGCCTGAAAGTGCATACAAATGTACTAAACAACGACTCATGTACTCTCCTATCTTCCGATTTGAGCGAATGTCAGAATAAAACAAAGAAATATTGCGTGGCGCAGGTAAAAAAAAAAACAAAAAACAGGGCCGTTTCTAGCCAGCAAGATCAGCGCTGGTGTGGGGTGAAAGAGGAACGTCCCATCATGAAAGCACTGAGGATATGTGTAATCATGGACACAAAGGCTATGTCCGATAAAAAGGCGTTTTTCATGCATCGTACTTTTGAGATTGGTTTTGTTATCCTTGAGTGTCAAGTTATGTCGTTCTCTACCTGGTTAGCGCATTCTGTTGTTAATCAGCGCTCGTGTCGCAGGCTAATTTTCTTCCACGTTTTCGGCGTGTACGCCCTCCTTTTTTCAAGTATTACTTTACAGAGTCGTTCTTGGCGTCCACATCGAAAGTTGAGTGCATATCCTGGTGATTTCGTATTTACTAATTGATTGATCGCTGCGCGGAGCCTATATCCTATCTGTCCTCAAGAAGTCACGCGAGCGCACAGCTCGAGCCTCGAAGTCTACTCGTCGTCTGCTTGCGGCGTTTGCAGAAACACAAGGAGCAGATGTGCTGTGGAGATGACACGCCGCCTGCAAAAACTCCGCCTTTTGGAAAAAGGCATCAACGAATGCCGTCCACGCGAAAAGCAAACAGCCGGGGAAACTGAGCGCTACTGTTTCAGTTTTCTGTCGAGAACAACTAACTACAAGCACTGAGCAACCAGGCAGCGGAGAAGCGCGCGAGAAGTCGGTGTGGGTACCAATTGTAGCGGGGTGGAAGCTAGAATGCTATAGTCGCATTTGTCGCTACATGTGGACGTTTTGTTTGTGTACACTACACGTGTAAAAATTACTTGTGAAAAGTAATTAAATTACATTACTAATTACTATCCTAAAATCGTGCGAATGCTCCCAAAAGTAATGGAAATACATTAAATCTTTTGAAAATGATTAATTACTTCAAAATTATTTGAGAAGCTTAGTGTAACGTAGAATAACGGAATGTTGGGCTAGTTGGATTGAACTATACATCATAGCGCTAAAGAACGAGGACAAGGGAGAGAAGGACAAGGCAGGCGCTATCTTTCAACTGAAGGTTTATTCACGCGAGAAAAGGAAATATATGCTAACAGGTATAAAGGAAAAAGAATCAAAGGCAAGCTCACATATGACTATCTAATATTGGAAATTCGCTCTCTTGTAGTGCGACAGAGGGAGTGCTGACGGACGTGCCGCCTGTCTAGTCCGCCTGTCTTGTCCTCTTCTCCCTTGTCTTCATTGTTTAGCGCTGTGATGTAACGCTTAATGTTAAGCTTATCACATAAAGAAAAAAAACTGCAGGGAATATTTACTACACTCGAATCCGAGCGAAAGCGCGGATCTGTGTTACGTAGAAGACGACGGTGAGCAGGCAGTGCCGCGGGAGGGAGCAGATGGAAGGTGATGAAGACGACTCTGTCCAATGCACAGCGCGAGAGTGTGGTGCAGTTGAACACGAGGCGTGTTGGCTGCGGCGATAGCCTAGTGGTCTCGCTGAGTGGCCCTTAAAGGAGATCTGTTCGCACAGCCGCGGGCTCGACTCCCAGTGATGGATATTGATTCAATTTCTTTTGCGTGGTTTGACCTCTAACTCAGCTGAAGGGCAAATTTGCACGATCCGCTATTGAAGCCCAAGCCGCCGTAGTGAAGGTTTCGCTTCAAAAAGCAGAAGACAGGACTAGCGATCCGTCTATTAACCTTTACACAGCCAGGTATAAGTTCCTGTGCTCGCGTCGTTGTTAACTTGTCTCGGATGAACTGTCTATATTTTGTTTGCTTGCGCAAGCGTGGCCGATGGTATATACTATATGCGTGGTTTCAGGAAGAAGAAAGCAGTTAGTGTAGCAACTGTCATTGTGTTTGCCTCTTCTTGGTGGATTGTCGAGTGCTTGTGCTCATCGTTCACGTACGAATATTTCACAATCACACATTTTTCACCAAAACACAGTTTCTGTATTCTTGTTCTTGATATTTTCCGCATTGTTGTTTACGCATATAATTTTACGCGTATCAGTATCTCTCTCATTGGCCTGTATCTAGTTCAATGCACTAAATAGCTTCAAATTAAGCCAACACCACACACGCATCACTACCTTATGAACATGTCATTTAACACATGCGCTGGCCTTTAATTCATATTAGAAGTCCTCTTTGCAATCATTATCATTCCAGACACACACGCACATGACGTCACGCGTCACGTGGACTTTTGAACACAACGCCGCTGGGAGGACGCCTCGTTTTCTGCTGAACGGTAGCCTCAGTACTGTCTCGTTAAAGTAATCGCTAACGTAGATGAAAATTTCGTAGGCGTGTCTGATCCGATGCTATTTTCATGATACTCTGCAGGCAGAGTGCCATGAATATCTTTTATGGAACATAATCATGATTTCCTACAGAAAGAAAAGGAGTATACTTTAGCAGGTGGCAGCTAGTTATGTAGTGTGTGCTAGAAAAGGTGCCAATGAAGAACTGCATCGGCACAGTAAAAAAAAAAGAATGCTTGACAGTCTCCGGTTTCCCACCACTACCCAATCGCCGCAGCTTAACATCCCGTTTATTAAACTGTCAACCGTTGTTCTTGTTGTTGTTTTCTCTGAAACAATGGTACAAACCCACGGTTGGGGATTGGCCAGAGTGCTGCAGACCCAATCAGGAGAAAAATTCATCCAGAATTATCTCAAGCGCTTCATTAATAAAAGCTGTCAGCCTTTCCGGCACTGCTTTGAATCTCGTCATCTTCATCAACTTCCATCGGCGCTCAAGTGAGTCCAAAAGGAAGAAAACGCGGCCACTTGCGTGTGCGGGCCCATAGTCGAAAGAAAGAGAGAACAAATTTCATTGGTGCCTTCTGAGTGAAAAGCATACAACAGCTTTATGTTACCGGTACTCACCTATGAGGCAGAAGCATAAAGGCTAACGAAGAGGGTTCAGCTTAAGTTAAAGACAACGCAGCGAGCTATTGAAAGAAAAATGGTAGGTGTAACGTTAAGAGACCGGAAACGGGCAGAGTGGGTGAGGGAACAAGCGCTGGTTTATGACATCCTGGTCGAAATTAAGAGGAAGAATAAATGGGCCTGAGCAGAGCATATAACGCGAAGGCAGGATAGCCGGTGGCCCTTAAGGGCAACAGATATTCCAAGACAAGGCAAGCGTAGCAGGGTGCGGCAGAAAGTTAGTTGGGCGGATGAGATTAAGAAGTTTGCGGGGATACGGTGGCCGCAACTGGCAAAGAACAGGGTTAATTGGAGAGACATGGGAAAGGCCTTTGCCCTGCAGTGGGCGTAGTCAGGCTGATGCGATGATGGCGATGATGATGTGATTGCATGTGTGGTTCGTACAGGTCCGGGGGTCCGGGGAACCATTTTTGTAAACGGCCCTTCAAGCATGGTCGCTCAGGTGTCGCAGAAGGGGAAGCTCTGTGTGAGCCAGCTTCATCTCGCACAGAGTTCAGGTTCGTACGCTTGGCCGGATTGGTGGAAAAACAAAAGCCGCGAGGAAGCACCCTTTCACGAGCATGCAACACATCACACGGAACAGCGAAAGATTTGAACCACGAACTTCAATTATTGTTAGTATAAATGGACTCAATAGAAATAACTAATACTACCACATTGTCAACAGGTGATGGTAATTAAGCTAATTTCAAATTTTGAGCGAGTGAACCGTATGGTGATTTGTCTCGTGCCCAAAATCCTGCGCAGAAAATGTCAGCGACGTGCACAGGATGACTGTGACGTAAACTTTTCAAGGCAAATCTTGTCGTCGAGATAAGGTGCCAAAACGGAATGCTTTGGATGTCCGGCTTGTACATTTTTACGGAAGTTCATGGCCCCTCCTAGCGCAATTCTTTCCATCGTTTTGGGCTAGGCAGAAATGTCGTATATTGGTTACACAACAAACCTTATTCTGAGAAAGACGGTTGAGGACAATCCAAGTCTAATGGATGGTGCGGTTTGTATGCCGCCTTTCCCATGGCTGCTTTTAGCATATACTATATACAGGGTGTTTCACCTCAGTTTACACAATTTTAAAAATTGGCTTCTTTAGTTAGACGAGCGCTTTTTGGACATAGCACTGTCAGCGGTGCAGTATACCAGAATATAGCTAAGACGTGCTAACTAGCAGGCTGGTTGGTTAGTATTGAAGAGTTAACTTTTAACAATTACTGTTAGGCTCCTTAATCTCTGAGAGGCGTGTACCCGACTGTAATGAATACTAATATCAGTTTTTACAATTTAGAAAATGCGGTTACCCTCGGCCATAGGTCGGCCCACTCAATCATTAGTGCACTCATATCACCTGACTCACACTCACCGACGTGAATGTGAGCGAGTGGTCGTGTGTGTGAGTGGACGTGAGTGTGAGTTCGAGTGAGTGGATGTGAGTGCGAGGAGAATTGAGTGTGAGTAGAGGTGAGTGTAAGGAGACATGAGTGATGAGCAGGTTTTATGGTTTATGGCGGTTTAACGTACCAAAGAGTGCATGTGAGTGGCTGCGAGTGAACGTGAGTGTGAGTTTGAGTGAATGGATGTGAATGTGAGTGGAGATGAGTGTGAATGGTCACCGGTGTGAGTGCGAGTGGGCGGATGTGAGCGTGAGTGGTCATGAGTGTGAGTGAGTGGATCTGAGTGTGAGGAGATATGAGTCTGAGTAGAGATGAGTGTAAGTGGACATGAGCGATGAGCAGATTTGATGGTTTGTGGTTTATGGCGGTTTAACATGCCGAAGAGTGGATGTGAGTGGATGTGGGTGGCTGTGAGTGGACGTTAGTATGAGTGGATGTGTTTGGTGCTTGAACACCACAGAGAAGTTTGCCGGCTTTTGTTTCTAGACGATGAAATCCGCTTATCTATTTTCGTTGTTGACAGCCGAGCCAAGCAAATATTCACTCCCGAGCGCACTCGAGACAGCATAAGACATCAAGCCGGTGTCTCTGGACACCTAAAACAAAGGATTCCGCTGGGGCGGGAATAGCAATCTTTCGTTGATGTTTTTTTTACTAGTTCACCGTTGGCATGGGCCCAAGATCTTCGCTGGTGGAATGAGCCTCTACGGGATTTGTCAGATCCTTTGATGGAATTTTGTATTGCCACTACTAGAAAGGTAGATTCCTCTTACCACACTTTCTACAGAGGTCGGGCTAATATGCGCAGAGTTCCAATGTTGAATGGTAGGACAAAACAGCGCTGACGGACGGGACGGAAGAAGAAGACAGACACGTGCGCTGATGCCTTGTCCCGTCCCGTCCGTCAGCGCTGTTTTGTCGTACCATTCAATATGAACCAACCACCCCGACTCAGCCCTCTCCTTTGACTTCCAATACTTTCTGCTAATACCTTGACTGCACGCTTCTCTGCAATAACTAGTGTAAGGATAGACCTTGATCACTGCAGTGGACGCGTAGGTTTTTTTCTGTGCGTGGCTGGGTGCATTGTAAAGCTCTGCTCTGATCGTAATTTTTTTATTGGACCGGATGACCATCACATCTGTGTGACCCAGGCTATGCTAGGGGTGAGGGAACGTTAATGTAGTGAGTGGACATGAGCGTCACTAAATGGTTGTGAGTGTGAGTGGACATCAGCGGGAGTGAGTAGTTCTGAATGCAAGTGAGTGGTTGGGAGTGTGAGTGATCATGAGTGTGAGTGATCATGAGAGTGAGTGACTGCTTGTGAGTGCGAGTGGACACGCGTGTGAATGTGAGTGAGTGGTTGTGAGTGCGAGTGGTCATGAGTGTTTTTGAGTGAGTGGCTGAGAGAGGAGTGACATGGATGCGAGTGTGAGTGAGTGGTTGTGAGGGCGAGGGGTCGTGAGTGGGAATGTTTGTGAGTGGTTGTGAATGTGAGTGACATCAGGGTAAGTGCGAGTTGCCGTGAGTTTGAGTGTGATTGAGCCAACCCTCATGGCGCCGAGATATGCCCTCGCCGCTGTGTCCCACAGATTTTGGCGACGTCACGCGAAAACGCATGCGCTTTCGAGAAGCTTGCAGACAAAGCAACCTATTCAGTGCACGTCACTCGTCGAAATGGTGCCGCAAGTAACCGCGTTATAGAAATTCTAAAAATTGATATGAGTATAAATTATTGTGAGCTACACGCTTCTCGAAAATTAGAGAGCCTAAGACTAACAGTTAGAAAGTTAACTATTAAATATAAGTGAACCATCCTGCTGTTGGCACACCTGTATTCTGATGTACTGCACCGCTCGTAATGCTATGCGGAAAAAGCGCTATTCTAACTAAAAAAACCTTACTTTTAAAAATTGTGTAAAATCTTTGGTAAAACATCCTGTATACAGAGGCGTTCTCCAGAAGTGTCTTCGAGGGAACGACGTCAGCAGGTATAACGTAAGCGGGGAAGCGGTTCACATGCTAGCGTGTAACTTCCATGGTGTAGGTATGCAAACTCACCAGACGAAGATTCTTCATTACTTGGATGCCTTAGTAGGCGCGTAGGAACTGAAATCTGAGCTCTGAACACTACTGGGTCACTTGCATGCCGCAGCCGTCAATGTATTTCTGCGCCTCGGTGCAGTGAGAACATAAATCCCTTTTCAAGGTCTCTATATTTCGGGAGCTTGAGTGGCAAAACATTGCAAGAGTATAGTTGTTGCCCTTCCAGTCGGTTTCTGCTGCGGGATACAGAACACACCAAATATTCTGAAAAAAAAAATTAAGAACCCAGGGCTATCGCCATCTAAACTACACAGAGTGCTCTGAGGAAATTTGACAAGGTAAGTTGCTGGGCGAGTTGGTTCCGATATTCCATGACTGCAGAGAAACGAACGGGTGACAGCCCCGTTCGTTGCGCTGTAGTCACGGAATATCTGAGGAAATGTTTCCTCCAAGTGCACAAAGGACAGCCCACATGCTAGGCCACTGATGCAAGCTATTGGCCGCAGTCCAAGAGATATATTACTGAAAACCATCTTTTCACTATGTCCTTGACATCGTTTCATGTGAATACTGGCTTCACTTATACGTTAAAGCGACACTGAGGAGAGCACTATTAATATTTTTTTTATAGTAAAATCCGATAGTTCGGCATGTCATGGCTTTGTTGCCACTTGGCCGGCAGCGAAAGATGCATTTATTTCTAAGAAATTTGGATTCGAAGTTGAAAAAGTTTTTCCCGCCGCTCTGATTCAAACTTGGGATTCGTCTATGACGACAGAGGACTAAGAGACGTGAAACATGACGTGCACATGACGTAACGCAGACTCCGTGATTTCTGGCTGCCAGCAGTGCGGCCTAGCAGCAGCCGAAAAGAAAGCTACCGCCGGCCGCACGTTGAAGGCATCTATCGGCTATTGCGGCCGTCGCTACAGTCGCTTCGATTACGTTTGCACTGGCGTTTTGCCAGCGTTACGATGGATCTCGTTCTCGAAGTCGTCAACGAAGTTCTAGCAAATAGACACCTTTAGCATACCGTGTACCTTGTTACCGCTAGCGGAATACCGGGAGCCCGCCTACTGCCGGAAAACAGGCGCTGATTTGTCCCGATGCTTCAGGAGCGCGCGTAGGATGGATGGATGGATGGATAGGAGCGCCCCCTTTGAAACGGGGTGGTGGCAATTGCCACCATGCTCAGCTTTTCTTTATTTATTATTTTTTTTGGTTTACTGTGTTGGCAATTCTCATTAAGATTCTCCATCAACTTTGCCTACGGTTTCCTACTATTCTAACCTTATGCCACATCTCTGCTTTTCAGCCACCAATCCTCCAATCGCTTTTTGCTGACTTCCACTGCAGATTTATTTACATGACCATTGTTATCTTGAAACCCTAGGGCCTCAGAAAGAGTGACTGTGCCTGCATCGACATCCGGATGGATACCATCACATTTGATTATGAGGTGTTCAATTGTTTCCACAGATCTACCACACACTGCACATGTGTCATCTTCTTCGTTAAATTTCTTTTTGTAGCTGCGCGTTCTAAGACACCCTGATCTAGCTTCAAAAAGTAGGGCACTGCCTCTTGAGTTATCATAGAAAAATTCTTTCCTGATCTGCCTTTTCCAGAATCGATATAGTTCTACACTATGTTTCTTTTCCATTGAATTCATCCAATTTTTAACTTCCGCGTTTTTAACCTGTCGTTTAATGCTCTTTCTTTCTCCGTCCTCATGACCGGCATACTTACTGGTTAGTTTTCTAGTTCTTTTCCGCCACTTTGAGTCGACGTTCTTTCTGTATAAATATTTAAATACCTTAGCTGCCCATCTGTTATCGTCCAATTTCCTCAGGCGGTCTTCATATAGTATTTTACTCTTAGCTTCCCGTGCCTCGAACGATGCCCAGCCCATATCCCCTTGTACTGCCTCGTTTGTGGTTTTGCCGTGGGCACCTAGTGCTAATCTTCCAACAGCTCTCTGATTTACGTCTAATCTCGACTGAACTTCTGCCCTTAAGCACAGAACCGCATTGCCGAAAGTAAGTCCCGGCACCATTATTCCTTTCCAAATACCTCTTAGTACTTCATATTTGTTGTACCCCCATAATGCCCTATGTTTCATTATCCCGGCGTCTCTTCGTCCTTTTGCCCTAAGAGCCTGTTCATGCTTTTCCGTGTATATCTGCCCTTCGTTTAGCCATATCCCGAGGTATTTGTATTCGGCCACTTTGGGTATTTCGTGGCCTTGTATTGTAAGCACCTGATCAGTTGTATCGTTAAAAATCATCACACCTGATTTAGTTGCGCTAAAACTGAATCCTAGAGCGTCTCCTTCGTCTCCACAGCAATTAACCAAAGTTTGTAAATCTTCCTGGCTATCTGCTAACAGTACAATATCGTCCGCATACATTAAACCCGGGAGTCGCTGCTCAACTACATTTCCGCCTAATCTGTACGATAGATTATAACCCAGATTACTTTCTTCTAGCCTTCTTTCCATATTTATCACGTAAAGCATGAACAGCAGCGGTGATAGAGGGCAACCTTGCCTTAATCCTTTGTGCACCCCTACAGTTGTGGTACTTTTTTTCCCTTCCCATGTAATTTCAACTTCATTATCTCGGTAGATTTCCTGTAGAAAATCAATTACCTCATCACCAATACCTAAATCTTTCAATATGCTCCACAGGAGTTCCCTGTTCACGTTATCGTATGCACCGCTTATGTCTAGAAAGGCTATAAACAGAGGTCTATTTTCCGCCTTAGCTATTTCTATGCATTGGGTAAGCACGAACAGGCTATCATCTAACCGCCTACCCCTTCTGAACCCATTCTGAAGTTCTCCGAGTATCCTATTCCCTTCTACCCATGACTGCATTTTTAATTTCACCGCCTGCATTGCCAGCCTGTATATAACAGATGTTATCGTAATCGGACGGAAGGATTTTATGTTCATCTTATCTCCTTTCCCTTTATAAATCAAATTCATTTTACTCTGTCTCCAGCTGTGCGGAATTTGCTGATTTGTGATGGCTGCCTCCAATGCTTTTATCAGCGCGTCCTTGCTTCTTGGGCCAAGTTCATTAATCAGCTTAATTGGAATTTCGTCTATCCCTGCGGATGTGGTTTTAGGAATATTCGCTTCCGCCTTTTCCCAGTTAAGACTAGTCAGTTCTAAGCTGTTCTCTTTTGTGCTGTCCTGTGTTGCCGCCTCACTTGGGGAGATTACCCCATTGGCGTCGCTAAAAGACGCAGCTATAAATGACGTAATGTAGTCCACAGCATCGTCTCCCTCCAAACATTTTCCCTCAGCATCTATAATCTGTTTCTGCTTTCTTTGATTTGTTTTTCCCAACCAGCTTATATGGTTCCAGAATTGTCTTGGCCCCCCTTTATTTGCCTCGCGAACTTCAGCCAGCCATTTATCAGAGGACTGCTTTATTTTAGCCTGGACTAGGACCTGAACTTGCTGTTTCTTTTGTCGATAAGATTCCCATTTTTTTCCTATTTCTTCTACAGATAACTGCGCCCTCTTTGCTTCTCTGTGTTCCCTTGAAGCCACCCGTCGTTGTTCGATGGCCTCCTTAATTTCCATATTCCACCAGCTTCGTGGCTTCCTCTTTCCTCTCCAGCGGTTAACTCCTTTCACTTGTTTCATTTTTGTAGCGATGAGCAGTTCCAACTGATTATAATTCCAATTTTCCATGTGGCGTTTCTCAATTACTTCTTCTATATCGGCTGATATTAGCGCTATTTGTTCATCATTTAATTTTGCGTTGTCTTTTGGACTTCGTTGCATTTCTCTTTTGACTAGGGCTCCCAACTGTAGACTAATACGTTTATGATCACTTCCTAGGCTGTCCTCCCCCCCTTCGTCTATTTCCATTATTGCGAGCTTGCTATAGATGCCCTGCGACATTAGACAGTAGTCAATGGTTGTTTGCCTGTTACGGGATTCCCACGTGATTTGTCCCTCACATTTAGTTTCTCTATTGACAATAACTAAGTTGTGCCGCTCACACAAGTCTAGCATTAACTTCCCGTTACAATCTGTGTATCCATCCAGATCCTCGATGCGGCCGTTCATGTCTCCAAGCAAAATAATATCGACACCGTCTCCAATCTGCTTTATATCGTCATTGAGGCACTTAACTAGATCCTTGTTTTCTTGCCTGCATTTGTCCCCGGTCCCTAAATAAACTACCCCTAGCCATGTCCTTTTGCCAGCAATTGTACCTGATACCCAGACATGTTCTTTGCAAGTTGATTTTATTCTTTGCCAATTTGTTCCTTGATGTATCAGCATACCTACTCCTCCTCCCTTCTTCTCCGTTGTTGTTCTGTTGCACCCTTCCCAGACATAGCCATCGATGAAAGGTGGATCTTCTAGATCCCTCAGATGTGTCTCGCATAGAGCGTACACACCTACTGCTTCGTGCTTTAACTGCTGTTCTATTTCTAGCCATTTCGCTCTCTTTCTACCCCCTTGCATGTTTATGTAACTGATCCTGGCGTTAAATTTCTTTTTCGTAGTTTTCTTTCTGGGCCTCCTAGTGGCCATTTTGTTGGGATCAGCCGCCATTGTTACATTTACATCGCTTCTACCTACACCTACGCCCTGAGCCACCGTGGACCCCCTAAAAAAGCTACCGCTCGGCCTCCCAGGCGCCTGCCTATCTCTTCTCCTACCCTTCCACTGAAATGGATGCCATCTCGTCCAAAGTCTCTGCCCGAACCTGCCCTGTGCACTTCCTTGTTTATTTCTACCACCTCAAAGCCTTTCTCGAGGCCTAACTGCCTTATCTCGCGATTAAGATTCACAACGTCTTTAGCAACCTCTGCATTCCTTCCTTGTACCTCCGGCACTGTACACACCACGATCTGCGCTTGCTGTGCTATCGCCCTTATACCGTCAACTCCCTCAGCTAATGTTTTCCCTACTTGTGCGGCGTTACCATTCAGGACATCATTTAGCCCCGCCGCTACCACTACCAAGTTACGCCTTGCAGCCTTCTCGGAAAGTTCACTTTTAGTCGCTGTCAGGACATCGTCCATTGTCTTTCCTGGAAACACCCCGACTGCTACCCGCCTATCACCCTTCACCCGGTCCAGAATAGCTCTTTTGCAGCGCCCCATGTTTGAGTCACCAGCGATAAGCACTAGGGTACTCTGCCACTCCCTCCTAACTTCCGGATCTCGCTGCCTCTTATCAGCGACTGTGCCCTCATTTCCTGGAAATAGCTCGGACCCCTTCTCAGTACCGCCTCTCGAATTCCCAGCTGCCACCTGTGCATAGCTGTTCCTGCCTGAACATGTCTGACCTACTGGCCCCTCGCTGTCCATGCCAGTGCAAGCCCCATCCACGTGGCTGGCGCTGGAATGCCCGCCATTGTGGCTTCCAATGGCGGTGTCAGCCGTTTTTGACTCGATCTGAGATAGCTGTACTTGAAGCTTACGCTTCTCTGCCCTCTCTATCTGTAACTCTGTTTCTAGAGCATCCATCCTTAGCACTAGTTCGCTGTTCGCCTTTTCAGCCCTGTCCAGGCGTGCACCTAATACGCAGAATTTGCACATAAAATCTGCGCCTTCGGCCTCCTCCACTGAATCGAACCGCGTTTCTTTTAAATTCACCGATTCCTCACACTCCATACATCTAACCTTCAGTAGCTTAACCATCGTAGCAACACTCGATTATTGCTTGCACCAAATGCCCAGATATCTACACGCTCAAGACGAAAACACTTGAAAACACGTGCAAAATTAAAATAAAAGTCTGGCTACCGCAAATGCCGATCAATCACTTGGAAAAAAATAGCTATCTCTCTAAAGTTAACGCACAAAAAGAACACTGAGACAACTGTCGGCCAAATAGTCCCGGCCGAAATTAGGTCACTGACCTAAATTCTATTCCTTAACCTGCACTTCCCCTAACAGCCTAAAAAACTAAACGCACTTTTAAAACTATTAAAGGAAAGTACTCATCTATTTTACGCAGTCGCTCTCGCAGTCTGTCCGGTCCCGGTCTCCACGCGTGATCCGAAGAGCACCAAAAACGCACGTCTGCACAGCACGGCTGTCAACTGTCAACAGCCGGGCACGCGGCGCCATCTGGCGACGTCAAGGAGATTTGCGCATGCATTGGCTGCGCCTCAGTGATGCATGGATTCTCGGTTCCTAGTGTTGCTAGAACCATTCGTTCTAGCAACACTGTTTTGTTCTATGATCTCATCACGCTTGTACTTGCGAGTTTGGCCTGTGGCGGCGATACCTGTATTTTGGTTCTTGCTCTTTTGTACGTTACAAGAGCTTTGTTGTCAGTATGAGTGGCGTTTTTGTAATCAGGAGCTGGTATTCTGTCGATACAAGCCAACTTCAATTTCTCCTCAGTGTATACAACTATATCACATGAAAACTGTGTAAGCTACTGTAAACTCTCATGTAGCTTGCGGTTACCACAGATTTGAAAGCACGAGCAATATCGCAGAAGTAGCTGGTAGTTTTTATTGAACCATGTCTCAGATTAGCAGTTACTGTAAAATTTGGAGTCAATAGTATAATCTCGTCATGGCTTAACCAGTGATGTCAGTTGGTTTCATTGTGGCCATCTTGTCTTCTAATGCTCCCTTGTAGGTTGTGTTGAGGGCGCGAGCGATTTCTATCACTGTTTGGGAGACAACGTTTTCCTCAAACTGCTTGATAAGGTCGCTGGGGAGATCCACGGACGAGCGGAGAGGCTTCAGCTTTGCTCTCAAGATGGACAGTAGGAAGTTGCTCAGCGTCGTATCTGCGTAGAAGACACGTCGAGGCACGAGTCAGAGAAAAAATTATGTGCCCGCTAAATTTTGCTTTTCTCGCTGCGTAGATTAGTTGTAACAGAGTCTTAAGATGGGCACGTCAAAAAAAAAAGCACAGCAATTGTTCCTTTCCCGGGGAAAGAGTATGCCTCTTGACACATTTCTTGTAAGCGCTGAAGGCATTGTACTTGAAGCGCGCATCATGCAAGGCTGGAATGCTGAGAAAAGGAGGATTCTTATTCGGCTTCGCCACTGTTTTACCGAAAACATGGATATTGCCTTCGGATCGGCACCTGCACCGTGATGTCGTCCTATGCGCGCAGATGAAATGATTTCAATGGTGCACTTTTTACTTTCTCAAATAACTTAGTGCAATTGTTAGGCTGGTATGAAAACTACGAGAGCATTTCTTCGAGTTCTACCGCGAGCAGCTTCGTAATGCTATGGCTAAACCCACGTTTAATGCCCTAAAATAGCCAAGCCGAATCCCTCATCTGTGTGTTCGCGCCACAGCCGTCTTCACTTAAGCCATTGCAAAAGGCAGTGCGGGGTTCTGCTACAGTGGTGCTTCTCCGAGTACGCGCTCCCATGCGACCACCCGAAAAGAAAGATGGCACCCGACATAACGAACGGAGACACAGCCTAGGCGACTCCTTTCTTCATCCTCCCGGCATTCCTGCGCCGCACCATGGGAGATGAAGGGCAGTTCCTCCTACTTCTTTCCGTCTAAATAATATTCAGGTACTCCGTGGTTTACACAAAAATATTCATAAGCTTCCAAATAATTTCGCTGTGCATATGTTAACCGCTACGAATAGAAGGCACATAATAATAAGAGGATGTCTCGTTACAATAGCGCGAACAACACTGAGGGGCAGAGCACACGGAGCGCAATGAAAGGGATTTTTTGAAATCACGCGGCTGTGTTTTAGCTCGCAATCAGACGAAAGCAAAATCACACCTCTTCGCATATGTATTGTTACGCACTTGTTGACGATGAGGCAGCAGTGGCGACCGATCCCTGACAGCGCGAGCCCTACCTCGTCGTCGTCACCTATATGCGCCACCTGGAAATACTAGGTGGCATTATTCCCCTCTTATGAAGAGCGCTGTCGACGTAACAAAAAATAAAAAAAAAACGAATAAAAAGTGTCGCAACTGAAGCGAACGAAGACATCAACACGTTTGCGTCACCGTGCATAGTACGGCTTAAGCCGCACAACGTGCACAATGTCAGAGCTTGTCTGTCGACGTCGTGGTTGCGCAGCACCGTCTGGAATCACTTCATAGTTAACGTCAGTCACACGCTTTACCACCTTGTAAGGATCAGAATAGCGGTAGAGGAGTTTCTCCGACAAGCCTTGCCGACGGAGAAGAGTCGGCACTCCCCTCCCTCTTGGTGACCGGGTTTGTAGTCAACCTGTCGGTGGCGGAGGTTGTAACGGCACGCATCCGTGCTCTGCTGTTTCCCGACGCGCACGGGGGCCAGCTGACTGGCTTCTTCAGCACGTTGGGCAGATTTTTAGTCGTCTGGGGAGAGTTGGTCATCGTCTTGGCACGGGAGCATGGCATCAAGCATGCTCTGGACTTCCCGTCCGTACACAACGCGAGACGGGGTGAAGCGCGTAGTTTCCTGCAGGGCGGTGTTGTAGGCGAAGGTTTTGTGTTGGACATCTACGTACATGGACAACGTGTCCGCAAGGGTACTGTTCAATTGTTCGGTCTTGCGGCGCGTTGTGCACCTCAGCCGAAAGATGCGGTCTATTAGCTGCGCTATAAAAGCCGTCCCTCTGTCTGCAATCACGTGCGAAGGGGCGCCATGTCGCAAGACGATGTTGTGCATGAAAAACTCCGCGACTTCGGAAGCTGTGCCGCGAGGGATCGCTTTGCTCTCGACGTAGCGAGTCAAATAGTAGTTTGCAGCTATGATCCACTTATTGCCGCTCTGCGACAAAGGGAAAGGGCCGAGGAGGTCCATGCCGATTTGGTCGAACGGAGCGCGAGGGGCTGTAACGGGCTTGAGAAAACCGGCCGGCTTAAGTGGTGGCTTCTTCAGGCACTGGCGAGCTCGGCAGCTTTTAACGTAGCTTTTGAAAGCAGCAGAAAGACCAGGCCAGCAGTACATGTTCGGTACTCTGGCGAGCGTTCGGTAAAAGCCGAAGTGGCCAGACGTGGACTCATGGTGGCAGGTGAAAATAATGTCAGCTCGGAGACCGGCTGGAATTACGAGAAGGTAAGGTCTGTCGTTGCCTCTCCTGTTCTTCTTGTACAAGAGACCTTGCCGCAAACAGAAGGAGCCAAGACGTCCAGAGAGGTGGCAAGGTATAACCGTATCGCTACCTTCAAAGGTGCCAATGAGAGGGCGAAGGTCCCCGTCCGCCCGCTGCCGGGTAATAAGGTCGTAGGCGGTGAGAGTATATAAGTAAAACAGCGCTATACACGGGATGAAGGAAGAACAACACACACACAAGGTGAGAGTACCGAGGAAGCGGCTGTCGTCATCCGGTGCTGCGTCGCCAGGATCGACCGCTGCACGCGACGGTGTGTCGGCGCCTTCGTGTTTACGGCCAGACTTGTAGACAATAGTGATGTCGAGTTCCTGGAGCCGTAAGCTCCAGCGCAGTAGGCGTCCAGATGGGTCTCGCAAATTTGCCAGCCAGCATAGGCAGTGGTGATCGGTTACGACTTTGAATGGGCGGCCGTATAGATAAGGCCGAAATTTCATGGTGGCCACAGGACAGCACGGTATTCTTTTTCAGACGTAGAGTAATTGATCTCGGCGCGGGAGAGAGCGCGGCTAGCATAGGCGATAACCCTCTCAACGCCCTCTCGGTGTTCAACAAGGACAGCGCCAAAACCGATGTTGCTGGCGTCGGTGTGGACCTCAGTATCGTCCTCCTCGTCGAAGTGCGCAAGAAAAGGAGATGTTTGTAGGCGCTGGAGGGGCGTAAAAAAAGCGGTCTGTTGCTCAGTGGCCCAGACGAAGGAGGTGGTACTCCTGGTGAGGCGCGTCAACGGCTCGGCAATCGTGGAAAAGTCCGCAATAAAGCGCCAATAATATGAGGAGAAACCCAGGAAGCGTTGTACAACTTTGTTATGGGTAGGAACAGAAAAACGTGCGACGGCGGCAGTCTTTTTGGGGTCTGGCCGCACTCCTTCAGCGCTCACAACGTGACCTAGAAATTTGAGCTCTTCGCAACCGATATGGCACTTCTGGGGCTTCAGGGTAGGGTCAGCCGAGCGGATGGCTTCGAGGACAGCCTGTAGGCGCTAGAGATGTTGATCAGACGTTTCAAGAAAACGACGACGCCATCCAAGTAAACAACAAAGCATTGCCACTTCAGGCCTTTGAGGACGGTGTCGATCATCGATTGAAATGTATCCGGTGCGGAACACAAACCGAAAGGAAACACGTTGAATTCATAGAGGCCATCCAGAGTCACAAAATCGTTTTTTTTCGCGGTCCCGTTCGTCTACTTCAATTTGCCAATAGCCGCTCTTGAAGTCAGTGTTGAGAAGTACTTAGCGCGCCGTAATCTATCCAGCGAGTCATCAAATCGCGGCAACGCGTAGACGTCCTTTTTGGTCACACTGTTCAGTTTGTGATAGTCAACACAAAACCGGAGAGTGCCGTCCTTCTTCCTCAGAAGGAATACAGAGGAAGACCACGGGTTTTTGGATGGTTGAACAACGCCACTGTCAAGCATTTACTGAACCTGAATTTGGATAACTGCACGTTCTTCAGCAGAACACGACAAGGCTTCTGTCATACAGGGCCAGCGTCTTCATAGGGGATGATGCGGTGTTGCGTGCTTGTTTGGCGAACCTTCGAGGAGGAAGTAAGCACGGCTCGAAATCCGCAGCAGTTTCTCCAAAGCCAGTCGTTGTTCCCGGCACAGACGTCAGTTTATGTCGACGTTTTAAAGGGAGGGTTCATCAGTGCTTGCTGACGTGGACGCAAAACAAACAGCAATATCGACACCAGGTTAGGCAGAAGCGACAGCAGTTCCTGCAAAAAGGTGCCGGTAGTCATTAAAAAAATTACTGACCAGGATCGCACACCAGCCACCACGAAGCGTCAGTAGACTGCGAGCGGCGCAGATGCCTTGAGTAAGTACCAGTGAACGGTTAGCCTCGGCGACTTCTTCTGCGTCATGCAGGTCGTCGTAGGTGACTAGAACCAAAACACTGCTCTGCGACGGCAACGTAAATCTGTCTGCACAAACGGGAAGGGCGGCACTGCGGTGAAAACAGCAGGCGAGGTGGGTAGCGTTAGTGGTCCAAAAAGTGATGATTCATTGGAGGAGGTCGATAACGGCACCATACTCCCGCAGAAAGTCAATGCCAATAAGAGATCTCGGGAGCAACTGCACAGAACGACACAACTGACGATGAACGTAGATCCGTGAATCTGAACACGAGCCGTGCGAATAAGCTTTGGGGTGACGAGATAGCCACCGGTAGTACAAAGATGCACTACAGGACAGGGGGTACGCACTTTTTTGAGAATAGTCGCCAATTTATCACTCATGATTGAATACACGGCCCCGGTTTCCACAAATGCACTGACTCTGTGCCGTCAAGAAAAACAGGTATGTCCAAAGAAACGGGGTTGTTTAGGTCGGACGACGGTGTCATCTGTTCACGGTCGGAGCGTATAGTGACGGCGACGGGAGGTTTGTTGAGGTATTAGCGGGGTCGCAGCGGAGCACCACAGAGAGAGACGGCCAGCGTGGCAGGCTAAGTTCCGGACTGCGCGTGCCGGGCGTGCGCTCCGAGCACGCGCTGTCGTTCTTTATTTTCTTTTGTCGCGGGAACGCCGATCTCAGCGCCTGCGCTTTATAGCGTCGCCGGGCGCTACAGGGCCCCCCGCCTAGACGGAACGTCGAAATATACGCGCCGACGGGGCAGAGATGGAGTAGCCACGGCAGGCAAGCAGGCAGCTGGAGTAACAGTGTCCCCACGGGGTCGCTACAAGGTCCGGTAAGTTCAGGTCAGAGGCCGGGAAGAGCAGTCGGGTGGAGTTCGCCGGCTCAGGTGGACGAGCCTGGCTGCTGCGCAAGGGGCGAATGATGCAGGGTGCCGAGCTGACAACGGACATGGGAGCAGGGGAGGCCATGGTCGGGCCGTCACCGACTGTAGTGCTGCCCGCGTGTCGTCGGTGTGGGGACGTTGGAGCTGGTGTCGGTGGGAATCCGGCGCGCCGAGTACGTCGGCACAAGCGCTGGAGTGGGCGAAACGGCTCCGTGGCCTGACAGCAGCTGTGTTTTGACCATCGACATAGCGGCGACAGCTGTGACGATGCCGGAGCAAGTTGCTGGGCTCAATGCCAGGTGCTTGGGCGAAGCGGGAGTGACAGTCCGGAGCGACTGGCCAGTGCTGATGCGCGTGTGGGCACGGTTGGCTGTAGGTGGCTGCCAGGAGGTTGTGGCAGTGACATGCCGTGGAGCTGAGACTGCTACATCAGACGGCTGGCTGACAGCAACAGGCACAGCTGGTGGATGGAGAGTTGCTGCACTACTCGGTGTGGATAGCTCTGCCATTCGGTCCTGAAGGTGGGTCAAGGCAGGCACCAAAGCAGACGCTTGCTGCGACAGTGTCGAGCTGCCAGGGTCAGACTCCGAGAAGCGGGTGACAGTACTCAGGGCTTGGGGAGGGGCCTCTTGAGCAGGCGGTGTGGCCGCCGATGTAGTGGGGCTGGTATGTGGCATATGCTGCGGTGGCGGCAAACTCACTTCGCCTGTAGCACGATCGCTCAGGTCAGTGACTGACGGCTTTGCCGGAATGAGCGATGAGGCGGAAGGTGAGCTTTGGGCTGGCAGCGATGCTACGCCGTAGGATAGAGAAGTTGGCGGAATGGGGCACTCGTCGAGGAAGAGCTCGACGGACGGCAGCACTTTTGGAGATGAGAGAAGTTGCTCACCGGGCTGTGCCGAAGACGCCGTATCGTCCTTATTGGAGGCTGTATGGCCGCAGGCGCTGAACATGGTGGCGCGAAGCGCATCTGTCGCTGAGTGCGCTGACGTGGCAAACGGCGGTGGGCCAGGCACCTCACCGAGCTGCTGAGGGAATGACTGCGGACTTGGGGCCGTGGAGTCATCGCACAGTACTGCTAGCGTAACCGGGGCAGCAGGATGTGCTGCCGGAAGCGATGCGGTAGCGTCTGGTGCGGTCGGTGCTAAAGAAGCCGGGCCGGAGACGCTGGACTGGAGTGGCGGCGAGGCGGCGAGGGGCTGCTGAGGCGGGCCGGGTTCTGATGAAGGCTGCGTGGGCGCGAGCGAGGCCGGTGCAGGGCCAGAGGCTGGCGGCGGCGAAAACGGGTCCGCTGCGTCGTAGAGCGGCGGCGGAACGTAGTAGGCGCCGAAGTACGCCAAGACGGCCGCACGCAGCTCATCGTATGGCCGGCCGCCGAAAGCAGAGTAGGTGAGCCGACGCAGGAGGTCGGGTGGGAGGATGTCGCAAAGGACTTCGTGTTTGAACGGCTGGATGGTGATGCCGTTCAGGTACATCGCAGCCTCCAGTTGGGCGAACCACCCGCCGACGCCTGCAGGCCGGAACGCCGGGAGCGGCGGGTCGAAACTTGGGTGCTGCCAGTACGCCATGCTGGAACGCCGCTGAGATAGAAGGCACGGTTCGCCAGGTCACCACTGTTGAGGTATTAGCGGGGTCGCAGCGGAGCACCACAGAGAGAGACGACCAGCGTGGCAGGCTAAGTTCCGGACTGCGCGTGCCGGGCGTGCGCTCCGAGCACGCGCTGTCGTTCTTTATTTTCTTTTGTCGCGGGAACGCCGATCTCAGCGCCTGCGCTTTATAGCGTCGCCGGGCGCTACAGGTTTTCAGCGCAGCGACACCCAGCGACCTCGCCCCCGAAGGTCGCTGGTCTCAGTTTTCCCGGTGAGGGCTGGGCGAGTAACCCTCTGCCACTCGCGTGGAGCTGTGGGGGTTCGGGCAAGAGCGCCTCGGAGAAGATGAGCGCGAGTGATGCAGTGCACGGAATGGAATTCTCTGTTCCTCAAGGCAGTCTTCAATGACAAGGGCCGGTGGCCGAACCGGGTTCTGGCAGAATCGGCTTGAAAGCCCTGCAGATCGAGGCAGACCGAGGCCTGCAATATGATTATGCTTCCAGAAACATTTGGCCTCCATAACATGGCCGGAGTGTACGATCGTATCTATGTATACTGTTACGACTCAGCCTGCGACTCGCGTTAGATCACGTTGGCGGCAACAGCAGCGGAAATCTCGAAAGGTCGTTTGACCCCAGTATGATCCCACCAGAAAAAAGATGACTGGCTGGGAAGTCGCTTGTGCAGTTCTTCCCGCGCTCGGCTCAGTGCGAACGACCTTCCCTTCGGTGCACCGCAAGAAGCGACCGTCGATGGAAAGACGACAGGGAAGAAGGGATTCACCACGTCTGAGAGGAACCGGAACGAATCGGAGGAAGCCGGTGCAGATGCTGCCGCGGGGCGGTGTTCGATGGACACGTGCTGCTTGCAGTAATGTTGCACCGCAGTGTGAAAGAGGTGCAGACTTGCGTTTCCTCCTCGCCAATTCCCACGCGTGGACTCTGCACCAGGTGCCTCCGTGCTATACTGTGCTGTGCCGATCTGTGTGTCGTGTTGTATTGCCACCTGGTGAAGGGGCGGAGCCTTTGCGTATTTAACCAGCGCCCTAAGTCAGAACGAACGCTCTGGGCCCTGCCGAAAAGGCCCATTCAGACGCTCGACGCTATGAACTCTTATATTTTTGACTAATTGCTCTTCTAATATAATCTGCAGCAGGTAAATAAGTGTCTTAAAAAGTGCCATTAAACTGCTTGTTTTCGTTTTCCAAACCCGAAGCTTCAAACTTTCCTCAGCCCGACGACTCAACACGCTACCAAATGGAGCTGGGGTTCGGGCTTACCTATGCGCCACAACAACTGGTGATCAGCAGCGGGATCCGAAGACCCAACAAGTGTGGTTCAGCGATGGGTATCTGAAGCTACAAGCGGCAACAACGGTCGGTCAGCGAGAGTGCAGCTGTCTCGGGACATGATCACATGTGTGGGTGAGTGCTTGGCTTTTCCTCCGATGTGGACAGGGTTCTAAAAGAGGGTTAAAATTTAGAACTGGTAGAGAGCTGTGCTTAAATCCCAGAGGCTTGGTATTTTTTCATAGTTGTTTTCGAAATAGCCCAGACTCAGAACTATCATGGACCTGCACAGGCTGCAGAAGCCGGACCTGTTGCTGTTGTGTGAGGAATTGGGGATTGATACAAGGGGTTTGGCACGAAAACCTGTGATAAATCAGGCAATTACTGATTTGGGGGCAGATGATGAGGAGGTCAGTGAAGCGTGGAGCCTCATCGAACAAAAAAAGGAAGAGCAGGTCAGAGAGCAGAAAGAGCGGGAAAAGAGGAAAATAGGCGTGAGCGCGAAGGTGAGAATGAAGCAAAATCACTGGAGCTAAAGGCTGAGCTTAATGAGTTAGAAATGGAGTTGAGCAAGAGGTCGGGCGGTTGTCCCCAGCAAGTGGTACCTCTTCTCAACAAGGAGGCAGACGAGGCGTGTGAAACGATTCGGCATCAAAGCCTCCGCATGGAGAAAGAAGAAAGGCAAAAACTTCGCGAGGAGAAGTGTAGTGAGAGACGGGCTGAGCTAGATAAACTACGCGAACAAGAGCTGCTGGAGCGTAGGCGTAAAGTTCAGTTGCTGAAATGGGAAAGAGCTAGAGATCGTTTGAGTGCTTTTCGAAGAGGAGAAAGCTCCAGATGTTTCATTGCAAATGTAGAGCAGATTTGCGCAGAGGAAGAGCTAGACAAAGACTACTGGTCAACGATGTTGGTGGCCATCCTCCCATGTGATCTGAGTGAAGTATTAGGGCGCCTGTCCGAAGAGAAGTTTGGCAATTATCAGAAAGCGAAAAGCGCTCTTTACGAGTATTTTGGCATACCTGTAGAGGCCGACTACGAAGATCGAAGCACTTCACAAGGTTGGAAATTTGGGCTAGTTGGTGCATGATCTGAGGCTAAAAAAACAGCGCAAACAGGGATGGAGCAGAGAGAGGGACACGACGTTGCCAACCAGCCCAAATTTCCACCTTTTTGAAGTGCCTTTCTAGTTCAACGGGCACTTTCCTTAACAGCGTCGTGTCCCTCTCTCTGCTTCGTCCCCGTTTGCGCTGTTTTTTAGCCTCACAATCGAAGTGTTTGCAGCGGTCAGCGCGCCCATCTCAGTGTCAGCGACCAGCCTAGGAACCCGCCTTGTCAGCCAGGGGCACAGAAATTGCTCAGGAGAGTAAGGAGAGGGCGGGTTTAAGCCCAGAAAGAAATCTCAGTTCGACAGCTCCAGGGGCAGTATCTGTCGATTTTGAGGCGGAGACAAAAAGTTGGAGCACCGCCAGCCGTAATAAAGAGGCAGGAGATAGTTTGGTGGAAGGTGCAGGCAATAAGGAACAGAGTGAGAAGGCCAGTTCTAGCCCTGGGAGAGATGCCGCTATGGCAAATGAGGCAGAGGTTCCGCGCCAGAAAGAATGTAGGGAGTTGGTATGCCACCGCACCGAAAGACAGCTTTCCGAGAAAGAGCGTCACGCAGAGTTACCGGATAGCAGCGCTGAAGCGCCAAGTCAGAGCGCAGAGCTAGCTGATTGGGGGGATGCTACTCGGATGTCGCGGTAACCCAGGACATTAATAGCGCTGCTCCTAACTGCCGACTTCAGGACAGCCAATTATTAAGCTCTGCAGAAAGTGGAATGCCGACAGGCTGTTTTGAGTTTCCGACGGGCAGTGGCCGACGTGTAGCATCCCTTCACAGTTCGATAGCAAGCGCAGAATGCGGCTCAGCGCTGCATCGAAACAAAGAGCAGCGAAGAGAAAGCCAAATAAGAGCGGCTAGTGACGGACAGCAAGAAAATGAGCTGTCATGCTCGGAAGAAATAGAAGCGAACAGTTCGTCAGATGAGCCGCCGCCTAGGACAGAGAGCAAAGCGCAAGTAGCGTCACTGCGCAAGAAAACCCGTGAACACGACAAGCATTTGAGAATTGCGAGGGCAGGTGTGGATGCTAATGCGAGGGCCGCAGATTAACTCGCGACGGCACCACGAAAACTGTTAACGGGAAAGGAAAACCAACAGTGACATTTTCCCGAAGGCGGATGGGCCCGATGAAAGCCAAGGTGACTGCCCTTGCGGCCCTGGATCCTCCGACTGAAGCCACGTACCGGGGTGTCAAGCGGTACAGCGCTGGCGCGACGGCTGCCTGGAGGGGACTCTTGCATGGGCTAACGGGTACCCCGCACCCCCGCCAGTTTGTTACGTACTTGTTGATGATGGGTGCTTTAATACCAGGCAGGCACGAAGGCAGACAAGGCCAGGCAAGCTGAGGCAGCAATGGCGACCGATGCCTGACAGCGCGAGCCCTACTTCGTCGTCGTCAGCTATATGCGTCACCTGGATATACTAGGTGGCAATATTGCCACTGTTTTTTTAACAATGTCAGCTGATTTAGGGCATGCCTGCAATATGATTTTGCTTCGAGAAACATTCTGGCCTCCATAACATGGCCGGAGTGTACGATCGTATCTATGTCTACTGTTATGACTCAGCCTGCGACTCGCGTTTGATCACGGTGGCGGCAACAGCAGCGGAAATTTCGAAAGGTGGTTTGACCCCAGGATGACCCCACCAAAAAAAAAAGATGACTGGCTGGGAAGTCGCTTGTGGAGTTCTTCCCACGCTCGGCTCAGTGCGAACGACCTTCCCATCGGTACCCCGCAATAAGCGACCGTCGATGGACAGACGACAGGGAAGAAGGGGTTTACCACGTCTAAGAGGAACCAGAAAGAATCGGAGGAAGCCGGTGCAGATGCGGCCGCGGCGCCAGCACGTCTACGCCAAACTTGTGTTCGATGGACACGTGCTGCTTGAAGTAATGTTGCACCGCAGTGCGAAAGAGGTGCTGACTTGCGTTTCCTCCTCGCCAATTCCCACGCGTGGACTCTGCACCAGGTGCCTCCGTGCTATGCTGTGCTGTGCCGATCTGTGTGTCGTGTTGAACTGCCGCCTGGCGAAGGGGCGGAGCCTTAGGGTATATAACCAGCGCTCTAAGTGAGAACGAACGCTCTGGGCCTTGGCGACAAGGCTCATCCAGTCGGTCGGCGCTATGAACTTTTAACTCTTGACCATTTGCTCTTTTATTCATTATGTGAATAAGTGTCGTAAGAAGTGCCATTAAACCCGGTTGTTTTTTCGTTTACTAACCGTGGAAGCTTCAAACCTTTCCTCATCCTGGGCGAGCCCCCAGGGAGACGCAACAACTGGTTACGCTACCCGACTTATGACAACTGGTGGCAGCGGTGGGATGCTGCTACCCGAGCTCTAACAATACCAAGTCGAGTCTCTTAGAACCTCTGACGTGGAGGAGAAAGTTCTTGCTTTTAGTAGCTGAGAGAGTGCAGCAGTAATGTTGGGTGTTGGGCAGGCGCAATGCATAATATTCTTTTGTTGGAAGGCTGAAAAGAGTAGATCACATGAGGTATTTCTTACAGCATTGCGCCGTGCCAAGTGTATGATCTTTTTTTTTGGTAACTGCAGCAGCCGTTGTTGCCGGGCAAAGAAACCGAGACAGTGCGCGTGTTCACGTGACTGAATTCGAGAGTGGGAAAAGCCAGAGGAGTGAAGAAGAAACGTAACGAAAAAATGCGACAGAGAAACCGTTGACACAACAGCGACAGAAGACGGGGAGCAGGTTCTAAGGACAAAAGCGCTGAAGGTTACTCTGTGTATAACCTGACAAACTCCTCTGCAGTAATGTATTCGGTCTGAGTCGGGCTTTGTCACTGACGCAGCTGTTGCTGCTCTTGCTGCGTCAAGTCACTGTAAATGGTCTTTAGGGGCTGCCCAGTGATGACCCCAAGGTAATGGAGAATACTAGAGCAATATATGATTTACTTAAGATTTTTCCCTGCTAAATCTCTCCAAGAAACGGATTGCAGAGCATGTTCGTGGAATTAAACAGAACAAGAAGAGCGATGGGTCTCAATATGTATATGAACACCCCTTGGGTAATGTTCAACAGTATTGGATAGGAACAGATGTTAGGGAGCGACTCATTGGATGTGGTAGGGAAACGTGTGCTGAAGACAAGCAGATTCTTACTTCACGGGTGCAATAGCTAGGACCATAAGAAGGGGATATAATTCATTTGTCAGTGCGTCAGAAACTTCCAGGCTAACAGAAAAGGTTATAATGAAATTGAAAGCTCAGCGCGATATTTAAAAAACGAAGCAGTAGATGTAACATGTCGAGGCAGGAAGAGAGCAGAATGGAACAGAGAAGAAAGGCTACCTAATCACCGCCTGGTCGATATCAAGAGGACAAAATGGGCTTGGGCAGTGCATGCAATGCAATGGAAAGGTAAATTGTTATCCGATATTCTCTTAGGGTAATAAGGGTGCGGACTCAAAGAGAGAGCGAGAGAACAACTTTTATTTAGAAAGCCTGCAGAGTCGGTTAGGCTCCCTCCAAGCAGGGAGGACAAGCTTTTACCGCGACGCGGCCACTACGTCAATCTCGTGCGTTGTGCTCCTTGAGGTCTTGTTACGTCCCTCGCTACTTCCGCGGGTTCGAGAGGGCCGCCGCCCCCTTCCTGGGGGTGCCGCCCCCCTCTCCTCGGTTTCGCTCGGTCGCTGCCTCTCGAGAGCTGCCGAGACCTGCTGGACGGCCTTGAGTTCTGTCTTTTGATCACAGCTCCTCGTTGCAGCCTCTAGCTGCGGCGGGATCGTCGTCTTCTCGCTGGCTTCGCGCGGATTTACGCTACAGTCCCAAAGGATGTGAGCCGCGATGGCTCTCTCCTTCGCGCACAGTCTGCATATGTCGCTCGCGTGCACACTCGGACACACGTGCTTAGCTAGCACCGGGGTGAGCAGGGACCCCGTCTGTATCTGTCCATATAACACTGCCTCCTTACGGGTAAGCCCAGGGTGAGGTGGCGGCATAGTCTGTCTGTTCAGTCTGTACCATTTCACTATTTCGTTGAAGGTGGTCATCTTGTCCTTGGCACTGCGCCGCGACCAGGACTCCGAGTCGGCCGTGTTTTCAGCCGCGCGGTTGGTTAGTCCTCGCGCGGCCGAGTTGGCCGTCTCGTTGTGGTTCACGTTTCCGCGTTCCGACACGTCACTGCCCATGTGGGCCGGAAACCACTTGATCACTCAAAGAGAAGGGGAAATTTAAGAATAGGCGGCAGGGTGTCCGGTGAGAGAACGAGCTTAGCAAGTTTGCTGTAGTAATGGAGCCGCAGCTAGCAGAGGACAAGGTTAATCGTAGAGGTATGACAAAATCTTTGTCCCGCCGCGGTAGTAATTAGGCTGATGATGATGATGATGATGATGTTTGCTCGTCCTTCAGCTCACAAGGGCAGGATCGGAAACTGTTCGTATTCTGCAAAAGTGGTAATTAAATGTTGAAGTTTAGCTCGCCGCGGCAGTATTCTCTTAGCTGCACCATTTGAATCGATCCACACAAGGTTGTAAGCGTGTTGACGTGGCATTCGTCTGCTTCTCACGTATGTCATTAGAGGCGCGTTGGGCTGCTCGCTCATGCTGGTTAAGGCTGGCTGAAGCAGCTCAGCCTGATGAGTCAAACTGCACCGGGTGTCGAAGTCCAATCCGCGTTGCGGTCCGAATTTTGGAGACCCTTGACTTCTTTTGAATCATCAAGCTCTCGTATATTTTTCACCACTACGAATAAATACGAATATATTTTAGCAAGAATATCAGCTTGAAAGTATCGAGAATAACCTTTCGAACAGACCACTGCTGCTTTAGCGCATGTTGTATTTGCAGAAACATGCAGGTGACGTAAACGCAAAAATATGCGCGTCCTTTTCGTCATACTTTGCAGCAATATTGATATTGTGGCTGGCGTGATAAATTTTAGCATCGCATTAGACTTCGAAAAGGCACTGTAAAAATAGAAAAGAAAAACAAATTCCGATAAATAAAGAGAAGACTGGGCTAGAGCCCAGTCTTCGTACAGAGTATTCATACTCAATATACCGGTGAAATACATGCAAGTATTCATACTCGAGCATAGGACAAGTATGCATGGATAACGTACCTCTGCCGGGGTAACCAGGATAGACAATGAACGAATAGTAGATGTCACAATTTTCGACGAGTACTTCAGCTACCGTGCGTGTGGACAGGTCATTGGCGATCACCTCGACGTCGTACCTAGCGACCAAGCCGTGGTAGCTTAAGTAGCAGGCCGTATAAACAGCGGTAGGTGGGGGTTTATCGAGTCCAAAGACGTTGCAGTCGCCTTTTCGCCGCACCTGAACAAAGAAAAGGTTATGGGCATAACAATTATACACATTTGAAAGCTGCAAACGTTTAATAAATAAATAATTTTCGAAACTAAGAAATTTGAACAGCTAGGGTTTGTACCTGGACTGATTAACTTGACTGGTTGCTTAAAACTCGATGGCTTCAGCGCTGCTGCATCTGGCGATGCCCTTTATCTTGTAAACAAAACTTTTTTTTTTTCATTTCACACACTGCGTGCATATTATACAAGACGAAAACTCATAGGTCTGTTGCATATTTGAAGATTTTTGGACGCGTTTTCTTCAAGAAAACCACAAACTTTGCACAGTAAAAACTGAAAAATACTGCTGAACCCTGGCATAAAGGCTTTCGTACCATCCGCATGAAATGCATCACTCTCAGTGGTTATGCTCCCCCTTAACTGAACCAATAGGTGTTCCCGGCATGCCATGCTTTCTTGGTCATTAGCAGTTACCTTCATCTGTTGGCTGGCAATAGCAAAAAGAACTTAACTTAAAGGTGATATTTTAAACTTGCACTTTTCTGGAAACTACGCAGCATGGAAAGTTCCTGCGGGAACACGGTGACTATCACTGCGGACTCTTGCTCCCCGCTGCAAAATTTTAATGCTAGAAAATTGGAGGTGTTAAGTAAGCTAAGGGTATGACGCGACAGGGCTAATGTGATAACGCCCATATATTCGGAATTGGTCATTCTTCATTTTACACGCATGCATGCCTGGGATTCGCCGTACCACTCCTGGTACAGTGGTGCAGCGGTTAAGCAGTGCGCCACTGACCTGCGATGGCGGATGTGGTGTGCAGCCCACGTTTGCACTTCCCGAGCAAAATTTAGCGGCCAATCATTAATTTAACGGACACCTGCCACGGTGGGCAGTTTGCCCGAAATCCAGTGGGCAGGCTGTGATGTCGCAACAACGTCACGTTGCCTAAGAGTCCCACCGGCCTCTTAGGTGGCAGGGTGCTCATCTGCGATTTTTCGGGGATTTTTCGCTCACAGTCAACGGGGCCGACGCCAACAGCAGATGCCTTAGCCCAAAGGTAACACGGGTGCATCTGGTACATGTTCATACGCCCTTCAGCGAGATGCTGCACAGGGCATGCTGTTAGAGCTGCAGTAGTCAAACAGTAGACGCTAATAAAGCTATATGAGGTTGGTGTCCGGTAGAGTGTATATATCCATGTACAAAACCTAGTGCGTGAGGAGTGACAAGAGTAGTACCAGACGGTTCGATGACTGTACCGATCCCTTAAAAAAAAAGATGAAAAAAATTGCGCCGTTAAGAGCACAGCACTGCTTACAGAATCATTCCTCCCCCTTGAGTTTACTTTTTTGGACTGTTATTACAGCCGGGGGTTTGTTAAGGGTGCACGAGCGCAAGCTTCTTTCCTCGCCACAGATTATCAGGATGCGTAAGGGTTCATAGGTGCTTCAAAGCTTTTCAGACAAGTTTGCAGTTGTACATGAACTGTACATCCAACATTATGTGAGATGTTAGAGCTTCCCATTGAAAGATAATTAAAGTTTGATGCGTACAGCAACAGCAGTGACTGGCAGCTCCACAATTCGAAATGAAGTAAATTGCCATAGCACAACAGCGAATAACTACTGACCTTAGTGGCGAGTGGTCTAAATGGGGTGTATAAAAGGGGAGAAAGCCGGCGCGCAATACACAGCTGAGAGATTCCAGGTGGTTGGTTTCCAAGCAGGAAACTTTCTTCTTTTTTTTTTGCAGAAGGTACTCCACAAAACGCTCTTTGAACGTACTTCTACTCATTATTGGCGCCGGGAATCGGAAGATTTACTCACGGCCTTTTAAGCTTCACTTTCGTAGTGGGCGCCTCACAAAACTACCAGAGACTTTTAAAAAGTCGCTACTAGTGCAGTTATAAGCAAACAAGACTTGCGGCACTGTGAGCTAATAGGAAGGTGCCACTGCAATCGTCACATCCCTTTGAAAGTTGAAAGTTGAAAGTTTATTGAGTAATACAATAAATGTTACAATTGTATACAGCGAGAGGTCCCATGGTACAAGACCGCGGGCGGGACCTCCCATGAAAATAAATTTCAATATGCAACATAATATAAAATACACAACACATTAATTAGCGACGAAACAGAATAAATATGGGCACATAATGTAATATTAGTTACTGAAATATTTAAATACAAACAATGTAATGCACGATAATGTAAAATAAAACACAGATGCCGCGATACATAGAATCAATAACATAACAAAAAAATCACAAATTAAGAAGGAAAAGCTTTAGTTTGACCTTGAATAAAGAAAGCGTGTTAGTTTGTTTGACGTCTATGTTCAAAGAATTCCAAAATGATACGGATGAAAAATGAAGGCATTGTTTGCCGTAGTTAGTTCTGACCTTAGGTAGTAAAAAGTTATTACGCATCGCAAAACGTGTGACGATGTTGCTCATGATCGTGCCGAGAGAAAATATGCTTAGCGGGAGATAATGATGAAGAATCTTAAAGAATAGGATACCAAGGTTGTAAAAATAAAGGGCCGAGATAGGTAGAACGTTTAAATCTATGAACAAAATGCGGGAGGGTGACATTCGAGGGGTATTGGTTATGATGCGCATGGCTTGCTTTTGCAGTTTTATTAAAGGCCAGAGATGAATATGATAGGCGTTACCCCAAGATGAGATACCGTAGTTTAAGTGGCTGTGGATGAATGCGTAGTAAAGAGATAATAAAGTTTGGACTGGAAAATAGCTTCGGGCTTTAATTAGTGCGCGTAACCCATAAGAAATTTTCTTGCACGTTTCAGCTACATGATGATGGAATTTTAAGTGAGGGTCAATGATAACACCAAGAAAAGAAACGCGATCTTGCGGTGAAATAGCAGTAGAATTGAGGTATAGAAGTGGTGTGATGGGCAATGACTTCTGAGGGGGATGGAAAATCTGAAAACAAGTTTTAGTGACGTTCATGGACAGGCGGTTAATGTGGCACCAACGCTCAAGAGAATTAAGATCATTCTGTAGGTTAAGAATCAGCTGATTAATGTCCTGGTGCGATGATAGCATGGTAGAGTCATCTGCGTATAGTATACTATTGCAATTCTTTAAACAGGATGGTAAATCATTAATGTAGAGTAAGAACAATACAGGGCCAAGAATTGAGCCCTGTGGAACACCCTTGTTAATTAAAGCTATGTTAGATGTATGGTCATTAATAGAGACTATGTGCTCTCGGTCACAGAGAAAGCTCTTCAAGAGCATTAGGGGAGGTCCAGTGATACCATAAGATTCCAATTTGTGAAACAAGATGGAGTGATCAATGGAATCAAATGCTTTGCTAAAATCTATGTAAACTGCTCCTGAGAACATTCCTTTATCAATTGTTAGTCTAACGTAATCTATGAGAGACGCTATTGCAGTATCTGTAGATAGTCCGCGCCGAAAGCCGTGTTGACTATCGGTCAATATGTTAAATTTTTCAATATAACTAGACAACCTTACTTCAATTAGTTTTTCTAAAATTTTGTCAAAAAAAGGAAGAATTGCAATCGGACGATAATTATTTGGCAAAGCTGGATCGCCTTTTTTGAATACCGGTATTATTTTAGCTATCTTGAGCTGCTTGGGATAACTGCCAGATTTAAAAACGAGATTGCAGATGTGGCTGAGGACAGGTGCAAGCAATGACCGGATACTTTTCACATGCTTTCCATGGATATTGTCAACGCCGGGGCCGGTCGTCTTTAAATTAGCAATTACAGATAGAACTTCGTCTGGACACGTGGGGGTAAGAAAAAAGGAGTGAGGGCAGCGCTCAAGAGAAGGTGTGCATAACGAAGAGAAAGGATAATTAGGTGAATTGAAAAAATAATTACTAAATGTATTCGCCATTTCCTCGGGATCAGATAAAGTAACACCACCGTGGAAAATAGATTTAACAACACTAGGTGACTTACGAATATTCAGAAATTCGTCAAGCAGCTGCCATTTTCGTTTAGAATTGTTAGTATGTGTGGATAACTGGTTTTGATAATAACATCGTTTAGCTTTCTTTAGAAGCGACGTTAGTACACTGGAATACCTTTTATATCTCAATTTAAGACGCAGATTGAACGGCTGGTGTTTAGTTTTCTTATACATGTTTTCTTTTTTCTTCAGAGAGTTTAACAGAGCAGTAGTTATCCATGGGGAAATGGGGGTAACATATTTTCTCGTGGATGATTGGAGCGATGTGCATTTATTGATTGCTGATGAAATTATTTTCGACAGCTCAAGTACAGCCACTTCTGGGTTCGAGAGACCCAAAATGTATGAAAGATCAGTATTAGATATGGCTTCAAAATATTTTCCGCTATCAAAAACTGACTTCCTCGTGGACATGTTGTTACTACAGCGAGATGATAGTGCGCAAAGAAATACAGGAAAATGATCAGTGACATCACATTCTATCACGCCAACCGGAGGAGCAGTGGGAAAATTCGAAAGAATATGATCAAGTAATGAATGCGAGCCATGGTCAGTACAACGCGTAGGCGTGTTAATTAAATTTGCATAACCATAGCTGTAGAAACAGGTCGTGTAGTCGACACAGATGGGATTAGTCATGTCTAGCAGATTGATATTAAAATCTCCCATAATGAAGACGTTTTTATTTTCGAGTGATAGTTTATGGAGTGCTAGTTCAAAAGCCCGGCAAAATTCAGACGCATCATTTGAAGGAGACCTATAAATAGCGCCGCATATAACCTTCTCTGTGCCACCAGTAGATCGGCAATCAATTTCTATCCCTTTGTTCGGGTGCTGTGAAGACACTCGAAAGGGTGCTCTCCACAATGTTATAACATGTAGCCTCGTTCTCGTCCTGTCTGCTTGCGCTGTTTTATTACACGATGCTTAATCAACTCGCCCAAACTGCCATTTTACTACAGAATTTTTAAACCTGGTGTACGGGGGCGGGGGGGGGGGGGAGCATGTACGCACCCTTCGGCGCAAATTAACAAGGGTTCCCTTTTCCAGGTGAAACTCCACGTATCCAGAGAAGGCGCCAGAGTGCTCTACGTCGAACGAGATGTCGTGCAGCGGAATCTGGTACAAGCCGACGCTGGGCAACAACCGGTCCACGACGAAGTTGGCGCGCCAGACACTGGCCCAGGCACAAGCTCACACAATAATAAAGGAGTTATAGAGGTGAGGAAGAAATTGAAGCTGGGTACTAAGGAAACTAAACTTCATGTTAGGTCCTCTTTCTTGTAGTAATCCACAACGCCACAACGAACAAGTACTCTGTCAAGGAGCAAATTCCTCATAAAAAGATAGAAAGAAGACGTGCAAATGTGACCAATGTCTAGCTCCCCGTTAAGCAGTCGGTCGGTTCCGCTGTTTGGACTACGCATATTATTGTGAACAAAGAACTTGAAATAGGAATCAAAGCTGCGTCATCATTGCTTCAAGAATGTCCTTTATCCCCACTGCTGCTCTATATTAACACGAAGTAATTCTATTAGCTGTATTTCAAGATTATTCCGTCAACGGATTTTGGCTCCACAAGCGCTGAAGTTCGCTTCCGTACGCATAGCTCCTCCAGTACAGCGTTTCATTTTAAAGCGAAAAGCTTCACTAGGCTCGTCAACAAGGCGCTTCGCGTAAGCCACCCCTGGGCGCCACCGCGGCGCGCGCTTTGTCGCCACTTCTCCTCCTCGCCACAGGTTTACGCCTCGCCGCTGCCGCGCGGTCGCCGCCGCCGTCCCAAGAGGAGAAGGTTCTTTCGCAAGGCGTTGCGAGAACGCGTGAGCGGCGGCGACGGCCGTATAAGAGGCGCAGACATTCGCCATGGAAGGAGGAAAAGAAGACCCAGAAGTGGTAGCGAGGGAGTTGGCTACTGCGCGCTCGCCTCCTCGCCACCGTTTGCCCTTTCGTTGCCGCCGCGTGTTTACCACAGTTGCGACGCATGCGGAAGGAGGGCTAATAACGCGCTTGCCTACACCGTTATGCTAGTGCTCCCAGTGCATTGTGCGCGAACTGCGGCAGCCATGACGTCAAATCTAGCATAGCTGCAGCTTTTCGCTTGCATATCCAGGCTTAACCAGAGCAAAGCCAATGCGATTTTTTTTTCGCTCAGATTAAGGGAGCATTTTTTTAAATCGCAAAAGTACTGAAGGTAGTGACTGCGCATTACACTGGGCTTCACTACCTCTGTGGCTTTGGATCTCTCATTGGGTGAGTGTCCCGATGCCCTTCACCAGCATACCATCGGCTTCGTGCCTCTTAATTTAATTGTAAGATCGACCCCAACAGGCGCAGATAGGCTGCTTAGTTGCGCGAGAAATATCGATTTGATCAGCTCAAATTTTCTCTTTCAGTTATTTTCTGCAAAGTGCGTACGCAACGCAAGTTTTTGATTGTCTCCTTTTGAATCCGTAAAACGACTAAAAACACTTCGTAAAACGAAGTGTTTTTGTGATGTTCCTATCCATGGTGCTCCAGCTGGACTCAACAGTTTCAGCGGGTGCGCGACGGGAGATTTAGTTGGTTTATTTTTTTTTGGTGACAGCGGATTACCAGTTTTCTCTCCTATTAAAACATCAATGACGCGTTTCTATGTCCGTTTCTATGTACTTTCATTCCGATGGTGTTAAGTAGAGCCTGTATTTTTCATTACTTTGAGCTGCACTCATACAAATACTTGGGGATGCGGCAAACAAGGTGTGCTCTTTTGCGAAGTTCGGCGAACGTGATCTGGCGGTGATTTCTTTAGCGAAGGGGATGAAAAAAAAAGCTTATAAAGCCTAAGTTTACTCGTTCTCAGGCTAATCAGTGTGAGGTCAGGCTTGTTTTCAGGAGTGCCGCTATTCATACAGAGTTCAGTAAAGTGGCAACAGTATTGAAGAACCAATAAGCCTGAACGGTAAACGTTCGCTGCAGTATTCCGTTCCCGGCATGCGCAGCCTTCCTCACACTCACTATAGGCGCCACTTGAGTAATTTTCGGCTTTTAGTACCTCGTGGTACTTGAAGGAATCTGCACACTATCTGTTCGTCGTGAGTGAAGTACGAAATTCTTTACGGGACGATATTAGTGCATTGTAAGGTAGCTGGATGCATTAATATTAGACTTATGGAGCATGCCAATTCGTTGCAGAAAAAATACACGAACCTGGCAAGTCATTGCAGTGTGCGTAAATGCGTACCATTCTTTGACGACACAGAATTGTTATTTTTTATAGTGACAGGACTACGAGAGAAGTCGCCGAAGCATTCCACATCACCAGAAAACCTAATGGTTGCGTTAGCAAAACTTCTTTAGCTTTGTTAGCGAAAGAAATGACATTGCTGCACAAAGGGTAGATTGGAGGCAGGTACAACACGTGCGATTGTTGGGGCTTGTTGCAGTTTTTATCTGAACTTTGATATAAGACTGCGCGCACGTGTGCCCATTTTTGTAAGTATATATTGACATTTTCCTTCAAATAAATTCAGTTGTAAGTTCAGCGCCGTGTTCGTCTTTTCCTCTTTCTGGTCCTGTTCTTTAGCGCTATTTATATGTACTTGTCACCATGGAACACCAACTCACGCAATCTGCCGTCCTTCGCCTGTGGACTTCAACACTGGATGCCTGGGATCAATCTGCTTTTCTCAAAGATATCTTATATAATCTCTGGTTCACAAAGCTGAGGTTTAAAAGGAAGTTGTGTGAAAAAAAAATATGCACGCCATACTTATATCTTTCATTACAAACACTTTGAGAGAAAATGCACTAATAAGAGCGTGTATCCTACACAAGGAAAGAATGGGCGTCTATTATGTCATAGATGGATGCATGAATTTCTCGGCATTGTTTCTGATTGGGGTGGTAGCAGCAGACACGCAGCCTTTGAAATTAAACTGCTGTTGAATTACCTACTCAACGCCAACGTCCACATGGCATGCTAGACAAGAAGAGAAACTATCCAATCCCGAGTCATCGTTGCTACTAGTAGCGGGATGTGCTCTGTGAATCAGGGCAAGTCAGAAGCTGGATGAGTCATGTCTTTAGTGCCTCAGTGTTCGGTATGAACTCGACTTCGCAAAATCATACTCTAAGCCTAAATGCTGATATGATTGTGCGGTTGGTTTACAGCGTTAGTATGCTGTAAGCATCCACTCTGAAGCTTACCCCAGAAAAGCTCTCGCAGTCTCGTGAGGGGCAAGAAAGCACATGGCTCAAAGGATCCCGCGTACTGATACCATGTCTTCGTGGTAATAAGGCACTTTATTCCGATACCATTTTTCCAAAGGAAGACCCCCTCGCAAATTCATAACTGATAACTGCAGTATGATAGCATTCATTTCATACAACTGGCTTTCATTAGTACAGTGCAAACTGCCCCGCAACGCTGTGCGGGCAAATGGGCTTAGGGCAGGATGCTTGCGTAAAAATGCGTGAATTCTGAAAAACATACATTGTCAAGCTGTTTTATCCGATTTCTACCAACTGTTTGGTACAGATAATCGCTAGAAAAAAAAAGCTTATTAGGAAAAAGAGGGAGATTTAGAACCACTCGTAAAATTGTTGACAAAGCCAGCTGCACTGCAATGTTAAGGCTGTGTAATAGGCTTACGAAAGCGAGAAATTCGGTGGCGTCTTACCTTATTGTTACGGTAGACTGGAAGATCGGCATTCACTGGCAGCCTGCTTGCTGCAGGCGCTTATATTGGGCCCCGGAGACTGGTATCCACTGGTATGGAGACGCCCACAATGCGTTGCAAACGTGTCACGAAACCGATAGCATTATATTTAGTACCCGTACACATACTGCACCGGGTGATTGAAACTAACTTTATTAGCACTGTGGAGCGATTCGCCTGCACACGGCTTCTGGAGGACTTATTGAGTTTAGCGATGTGTAATCTAGCCTGAATTCTTGAAGCTAGAACAAAAAACTGACGCAGGTTGATAACGGCGTTTGAGTGTTTTTCTCTTGTCAGTGCCGCAATACACGCGTTATCAGATATCCGTTCCCGTGAAAAAATAGGAACTTGCAGGTTTAATAACGTTCAAATAGCGTTTCTTTCGCTAATCAGATTACTTTTTGTCACATTGGCCGTAGAATTTTCCGGGTTCTTCGTACTAGCAATTGGTCAACCCTGTGAGTAATAGTGCAATTAATTTTTCAGGCTGCCACATGCCACCTGCTTCACGCCCATAGACTGGTCCAAAATCGGGCCCGCTAGGTGAGGTGGGTGCATGTCTTCCTGCTGTGCGCGCCCGCTGTCCACGCTTTGCTTGGGTTTTCGCAGCCTTTTTTTTTTTGCTGTCGTAGCACGTTAAAATTAGTTGCGCTGCCGGTCAACAATGGCAATCGCAGCGATGGGCGAATGTAGGGAGAATAGAAAACACATTTTTCATCGTTTTATTGACACACATATCCTACCCGTTACTTTCACTTTAAAAGATTTCTCAAACTAATCTGCATGTCTATGTTACAGCATTCCGTAAAATACAAATAATAAGCGTCGACGCACCACGGGTGATAAGTTTGTCAAACGGCGAAGCTGACATTTCTGTACATCATATCATGCATCATCCACGCAATATATGCGCGGTCATTCCCACATAATATTCACGCAATAGAGAAGGATCAGTCTGTGCACCGTAAGTGCTTGCAGCTTAAGGCGTGCACAATGTACTTTGCAATCGTCATCATCCTAATCACCAGCCTGACAACGCCCACTGCAGGGCGAAGGCCATGTTCGACCATCTTGGGTTCTTCAACGTACACTGGCATCCCACAGTACACGAGCCTTTAGCATTTCGCCTCCACCAAAATGCGACCGAAGTGGCTGGGATCGAACCCGCGTCTTCCGGATCGGCAGCCGAGTACCATAAACGCTGAGCCACAGCAGCGGCTGGTGGGCTGCTTGTGACGACGCCACGCCAAAAGGTCACGTGACCTGGGTGGCCCACCTAGGTTGTTTCTCCGGCGGGCGGCCATTTGGGCCACCATACGCCGCCGGGTTTTTCGCTCACAACGCCGACCTTCTGGACAGCGGTGCCTCTAACGCTGTCGCGTTAACATAGTCTCTGTGAATGCAACTGAATATTCTAGGCAGAAGGCGCGTCAATCATGAACACATGCACAATCAATGCTACGCAATTCACGAATAAAAAAAGCGGTAGATCATATGTGTCCATCTAAAAGGGTTAATCCTTTGTTCAAGCAAGCACGGGATGTTGGTGGTGGTGAAAACTTTTTAATAAACAACAGGAGAGTTTGCAGGCCAAAAATGGCCCTTTACATAGGTGGAGTCCTTAGTCCGGGACCCCGCTGGACGAGGCCGCTACTCGCGCCCGTTGGACTAGAGCCCTTTGAGACTCCAGCCCCGAGCAGTTGAGCAGGGCTGCCTCCCATGCCTCTCGGGAAGGGGAAGGATTGGGGGGAAGGGAAGGATTCTTTTGACAGGCCCAAACCATGTGGAAGGTATCGGAAACTTCCCCACAGTGAGGGCAGCGCCCATCAATTTTGGGGTCGAAATGTTTCACTATTGCAGGACACAACAGAGTGTTGGTCTGCAAGCGCCTCAGAGTTCGCTCATCAGCTTTACTCAGGCCCTTAGCAGGGACCGGGAAAAGACGATGGCGTTCGCAATAGTCGTCCAGAATTTCTCTGAACCGCAGAAGCGGTTGCACAATCTCCGAGCCGGAAGAGCCTGGGTGAGGTGCCCGGTAGGTAAGCGCTCGGGCAGCCGCGTCCGCAGCCTCATTACCTCTAACGCCCTGATGGCCTGGAGTCCAAACTATGCGTTTGGGCGAAGGGTCTGATTCCCTCACTGCGCGCTTTAATATACTCCAGGCTAAAGGTGAAATCTCGCCAGCCAGGTAGTGTTGACAGGCTCGACGCGAATCTGTCACGATTACCTTCGAATTCAAGTCCGAGGCGGCAAGCGCAATGGCTACTTCCTCAGCCTGTGCTGAATTTCGAGCTCGAAAGGAGAGCCCGTTAACGCATTGATCCTGGTGAACTACTGCGGCCGTGTAGAATCCATTGGGCGACGGCCCTGCCACGTCAACGTAGTATACACCCTGTTTGGATCCGTGTTGGTGTTCGAGGGCCCGAGCGCGCGCCTCTCGTCTGCCTTCGTGTGTATGTGTGTCCATGTTGCGCGGGAGTGGAGGGACCCAGAGCTTGTGACGCCATCTTCGCGGTAGATCGCACGTGTCCATCTAAAAGGGTTAATCCTTTGTTCAAGCAAGCACGGGATGTTCCGCTTGTCTCAAGTCCGTAACGGAACTGCCCTTCTCCGGGCTACACACAACCAATGCGCACTCGGAAACCGGCACTCACCGCGCTATGGCGGCGCGTCAGGGAGGGCGCGCCGACGGCGAAAACACTTTTTGTGGAATGTTTTGAGGTGGCGAACGAGGATCTAGAGGGATTAGTACACGCACTTCCTGCAGCAGAGGTGAATTCGCAGCCTCCTTCGTTGTCCGCGACACCCCAGTGACCGGGCACCCCCTTCGAGCGAACAAAACATGAGCGTTGCGCGAGGCGCTCGATGCGCTCGCAGGTCGCGCACAAAAGCTGGAAACCACGTTCACTGCTCTCTAGGCTTCTGAGGTCGACCCAAGCGGCGCAATGGAGGTTCACATCCGGGCGGTTGGAACGTGCGCCTTGTTCCACAGGTGAAAAAAAAAAGTACTTACTGCCGGCGTAAATAGACACATTAAAGTCTTCATATCAGCCACCGCACCGCGAATCGAGGCTCCGTCCGAGGTTCTCAGTTAGGTCGGTGTGCAAGACCAACCCGGCGATTAAGATTGTCCTGATTTGATGGTGTTGATCTCTTTTATAATCAGTTCTGGTAATTCGCCCGTATCCAGAGCTGCATCGATGACTGCAAGCATACACAAGTTCTGCAGCGTCGGTGCTAAGTGCAATACGTGCAGGTCCGTCAGCTCCTCTTCCGCCTCAGAGATGTCCTCGAGGTGGTCTTCGTCCTCAACGCTGAGTGGAGGCCCGAAGCCACCGAAGACCAACACCCTCTCTCCAAGCACACAGCAGCCGGGCGAGTGCCTCGCGGACGGGCCTGATCCAACTGGCGTCACTTTAGTCCAGCACGACTGTTCAACGTCATACTTGTGCATATCTGCAAAGTAGGTGTTCAACATTCCGTTGTAGCCACCGAAGATATACAGCTCTCTGTCGTACACGAACGCAGAGTGACATTCGCGTCCCTCCGGGGCCACGCCTTGCACTTGTGGGCGCACCCACGTCGCAGTGGTCGTTTCCAGATAGTATAAGCAATTGTCATAAGGGTCGTCGATTAGTGAGTCTACTAGGCTGCCACCCCAAACGTACATGCGGGTTCCTATGGCAGTCGCCGTGTGGCAGTAGCGCCCGAGGGGGGCCTCTCCGCTGGTCGGGACACGATGCCACTCTAGGGTCTCCAGGTCCAGAAACCGTACAAAGTTCGATGAATCCCTGTCCGTGCCACCAAATATGTACATCCGGTGACCCAGCACACACGCCGACTTGTTGATGTCCGCTTCCGGGACTTCACCGCTGACGTCCGAACGGCTCCATGTCATGGTTTGAGGATCGAAGCGGCATAGACCATCAATTACTGGGCTGATGTGCCATCCACCCCACAGGTAGGCGCAGTGGCCGTAGGCCACAATTATGCGGCCTATGATGTTCATCGGCTCATCTTCACGAAGTGACTGAGTGTGTATCCTATCCCACCGGTACGAAACGGGGTCGAAGGTGTACACGTCGATGAGGTAGCCCGAGATTTCATCACTGTCCGGGTAGGAGATGCCGAAGCAGACGAACGAGTAAACCCTCCCTTCGATGGTAACCGGCGTGTCGTTGAGAAGTTCTGGAATACGGTTGAGCCTCGCCGTCCACATCGTTCGATGGCAACCAGTTCTTACGAAAGATCAATCGGGCCTCCTTTCGTTACAGCTATCGGGCGCACGCTGAAATCAAACCTGGTAGGCGTTGTTCGTTTCTCAGAGTGAGCTGCTCGTGCACCGTCTGCCGGAATCACGGTGCGGTCGGCTGTGTTCCTATCTGCGCGGAACAAAGAGAGGAGGAAGACGTGATAGAGGGCTGTCTTCGGGAGAGTGCTAGTCGAGGGGAAACGCCCTGCACTGCGGGCGGTGCATGCGCATGCGCGTGCGAGCGCGACGCTTATCGTATTCCTCTTCACCTCTATTGAGCGCATCGTTCGGTGTGATGACGTGACGCGCGAGAAGTATTTAGCCACTTGACTAATGAACATCTTGTCTGATTTATTTGCATGTAACCGCTATTCGGGCCCTGTGCACGTGCACTACTTCAGGCGGGCAGGATATTTCGGACGGAAGAGAACAGAGTCCGCGACGACCGATAGCTCGACGTGCAACTTAGGCCGGGAGAAACATCGAACATCCGAGCTAGGCTTCGATAGGTGCAACCGTGAAGTAGCGCGCAAAATGCATTCGAAAATCTTGCTGCAAACGAAGAGCGCCCCAAGATCGCTCATATCACGTGATTCGTGGGCACGTATCACCGCTGTCTTAGAAAAAACACGAGCCTTAAAGTATACGTGCCGCGAATTTTGTCCCAGCAGTTCCCGTTTACAGGTGGTAACCGTGCTCTCCGTTTGGTGCAGATTGTAAAGATTTATACTAGACTAAAGGGAGCGCAAACAAGATGTTGGAACAAGAAGGGATGATTTAATGTTAATGCTCATTTTTATCCCAAATAAACATTAAAAAATGGTTTCTGGCTTTATGAGGGTTTAACGTCATAAAGCGACTCGAGCTATGAGGGACGTCGTAGTAAAGGGCTCGGGAAATCTTCCGGAGGCTCCGGAGGCTTTTCTGTGAAGGGCTTCATCCTGCAGTTGAAAGCAGCGGAGCATCTGATTTATTTAAAGCATTGGTGTTTGAGGACAGAGTAGGAAAAATGGAATATAACAAGTAGATATAACCGAGCGAAGGTTATATGATTGGTGACTAAAAATGAGACAAAAGTGAAATTTCGCGAGTCATGGCTAGGTGGCGTGAGCCACTGCCCCATTTATAGGGTTCAGCCTTATCCATCCATCCACCCTGAAGGCAAGGAAATAATCGCGGGGCTATCGGCCCGAGTGGGCGCGCTTTTGTCTTCGCCAGCATTTAGCAGATAGCGCACTGTGTGTGCCATAAAATTCATATTTCTTTGCAGTGGTAGCGACCGCGTTTGCCTGTAGTGGCCTTCACAAGCAGCGCCGCCAACTGGTCGTCTGGATGTGTACAGGTGCCCCAAAAGTAATACAGAGCACGCGAGCTGTGGCCGAAGTGGAAGAAACTGCATGCCGGCGCGCTCTATCAGCAGATGCGCAGCAAAAAACGAGGGTACGTTGGCACATCCGGCTTACCCATCTCGATAACTTGACGCTCGGGTCATCGCCGCCCCGAGCGAAGTTGCACTGCTACCATCAGTGCTCGCCAGGGGCACTTCCAATACACAATGCAATGGTTTGTTGTTGGTCCGCGTCGTGTAGAAATTGGCGTTTGGCAGCTTGCATTTTTTGCTTGTTCATGAATGCCACCATTTTCAGCCCGCGAGACCGCCGTGCTTCGCTCTTCGCTTCGCGGCTAGTTTGTGACAAGGAAAACAGAGGAAACTTCACGAAGGACGCAGAAAGGGAAGACCAGACACAGACGCTGATCTAACAATGGAGCGTCTTACCCTGATTCACGCTGATCTTCTTCTCTTTCTGCGTTCGTCGTGAAGTTTGCTCAGCTTTTATCGCGATGAACAAGCTCATGAAATGTTCGTCGAGTTTGTGCGTGAGCTATAGAATACAGACTCGTCGTCCGTCGCTATGGCAAGTGAGAACTTTTTCTTGGTTCAAGGAAGTTCGCGAAAAAAAGAATAGCATGCATGTGTTGCATTCGTTGTTTTCATTATAAATATAGGGTCTCAACAGTATAGCAACTAAGCTAATTAAGGATCACTTCCCTTGGCACAGATTGGCTTTCTCACAATGGAGCAAAAAAATACAAACAAAAACCGAGCTTATCTCTCATTTAGTCGTGCCCTATCGGCTATATTTTGCAATCATGCAAGGTGACAAAGGCAACAGGGTGGAGGCGATTAAAAAAAACAACTTCCGAAGGCACTTTTCATGCAAACTCAAAGCTTAATGACGGGTGAAGCTCCCGCTCACGTTAATGACATGGACCATACGTCGAGGAAGGGACTCGTATAAAAAGTCTACGCATCCGGGCTGCTCTCGAAGGTTGTCCCACTCTGTCTTGACGGCCTCCCAGAGCTCATCTACGCGTGCTGTGATTGATACGAGCTAGGCTATTTTTCAGAGCCCCCAAACATTCTCAATGATGTTCATATCGGTGCCTTTTAGATTCCACTCCAATACCTGAACAGCCCGTTCTTCAAGCAAGGCTTTCACCACTCGCGCAGTGTGGACGGGACTATAGGGCTGCAGGAGGAATACTCCGTCTTTAAATGGCCCTTCCAGCACGTACGAGATGAGATAGTGGTCCACGACGTCGCAGTAGCTGGCTCCGCTAAACTTTGATGGCAGTCGAATATAAGGGCCGAGGCCTTCTGCACTGACAGCTCCCCAGACGTTCACGGCTCAACGACCACTGCTGACTACTTGCGCCGTGAAGGCGGGCAGGTACCTATGTGCGAAAGAATAGTACGTTGATTAGCTCCTGCGTAATACATGATTTTAAAAAACGCCTTTAACTCAAAACCATGATTGTCAGGCCACAGCGAAAATTCGGCTTACAGAACTTAAGCATCGCTGCGAGAGGACTAGCGAAAAAAAACCGTTTCATTTCTCAACTTTTACTTGCCCAAGGCTTACTGCTCTTTAGAACGCTGTGTTCTTTACTTCGCACAAATCAGTCTTATTCAGACATACCTGCAATTGCATGGACACCAAACACGCCGCTGTTGGTCCCATCTTTAATAGAAAGTCGATTCATCTGTAAAGATGACTTTTCGCCAGTCGTCGACAGTGCGCTGCTCGAGGTCGCCATTAAATGCTAGGCACCGTTCCCTCTGTCTTGCCGTCAAATACGGCTTCTGCGCCGCCCCACATCCACTTAATCCGGCTTCATGGAGACGGTTGCGAATGGTGCTCAGACTGATGTCTATACCGAGGGCATCTCGAATTTCTTTTGCGCTCTGAAAAGGATCCGCAACGGCTGCACCGACGATCAGTTGGTCAGCCTCAGCCGAAGTGCACTGCTCGTGACCTGGACGTGGAGCATCGCCAAGGCGGCCGTCTTAATTCCTATATGCTTGTTTTATACGATTCACTGCAGTCATCGACCTTCCAGTCCTGCGGCATATTTCTCGTTGCGCTACTCTGCGCGCATAGAAGAACAATTTCGAGTCTGACATCCAGTGAAACTCGGGGCGGCATTTTTCTTCGAGTGGGAATTTCCACAACGTTCGCTGATATTTATGTGCGTGTAGGCGTGTCTTGCAAAAGGTGTCTAGCCTTCTTCTCATCGATTATCAAGGTGACAGCATGAACGAAGCCAGCGACTTCGATGTGCTCGGCCACTAACTCATCCCATATGACTTGGAGGGCCCTTTGAATGATGATGTATTCTTCCAGAGAAAGACTGTAGTCTCGTCCACATTGCGGGAGTAATGAAAGTATTGCTGGAAGAACGGGCTCTGCTGCTGTTGGAGTGGACGCCAATGGACGCCGATATGAACATAGGTGAGGTCGTTCGGTGAACTTTGGAAAGCAATCTACCTTGTGTCAGCCGCAGAACGAGTCCAGATGATATTTGGATGGAAGGCTGTCAATAATATGTGGGACAACCTCCGAAAGCGACATCGACTCCTTGTACAAATCTCTTCTTCGGCGCTGGACCTATGCTGTCAACCTGCGGGTGGGCTTTACCGATTATAAAACTGTTGATTTGCGTAAAACGGCACATTTAGAGTTTATTTTTTTAACTGTCTTCTTTCTGCCACTCATTTCTACCTTAATTTGTTTAAAGGTTTGCTCTCCAGTGTAAGAAAGTGAATTTGTGTTGAAGAAATCGGTCTTGAAGTATTATCCCACTTGCTACGTTATTGAGCAATTATTTTCATTAAAGACAGCACATGCATGCTATTGCTTTTGTTTTTTTAAGCATGAAATGCTTTTAGCTCCCGTTGTCGGCAGTGTGGTGACGTCACGCCGAGACCGAAAGCCATCATCCGGGCACTGAAATACACTCATCCGGGCACTGAATTCCAGTCATCCGGGCTCTGAAACGAGAACATCCGGGCACCGTACGAGACTTAACGAGACTCTCTAAGCCCTCCTACGCGACCGGCATGCAAGCGCCGGTTGGTCTCTAAATAAGACAAAAAATAACTGCTGCCAGTGCCTTCTCAATGTTTATCAAGATATCAGTGGAGCTGTGGGTTTGATAATGCACGGAATTATAATTTCCGATTTCTAATAACGCGTGCAAAAAGCACATAAATGCCACGTTACACTTCGTTGTCATACGTGATCCGGGGGAGAAGCGCTGCGTTCAAAGGGCAAGGCATCGCGCCGAACGGGTGGTGGCGTTCCTCCCTTCCTTTACGGTGCGGTTCGGGTGTCCACCGAGATGGCAGAGAATTACTGCGCCATTTCCTTTCCTCAAAAAACCTTGCGTTCAAATGGCAAGGCATTGCGCTGAACGGGTGGTGGCGTTCCTCTCTTCCTGCACGGTGCGGTTCGGGTGTCCACCGAGATGACATTAGGCCCGTAAACATTTCATGCTTACTCTACTCTCGTTTACGGGAGAGGCAGAGATTTTTTTTTCTTTGTAATGCGATCCCTAGAGCGAGGCAAAGTTTTCATCGCATTTGCCAAAACGTTGCTCGAGTGCTTATACTCGTCACCACACAAACTGGCCCTCACGTGTAGCACTAACTTCGGCTGTTCCCTAGAAAAAGATAATGCATTTCCGGACGAAGCATAAATGCGCATACTGCCGATTTCAAACATTGCTGCATGGCCCGGACGAACAACAAACCATGAGGTATTGAAAGGGCCCCTGGCGGGCAGGGATGGTAGCAACACAGCTTCGCTCTTTGAGGAGATAACGCGAGCATCAAGTTATCGAGATGGGTCTGCCGGATGTGCCGACGCCCCTTCGCACTTTGCCTTACATCTGCTGATAGAGCGCGCTGGCATGCAGTTTTTTTCATTTGGGCCACCGCTCGCGTGCTCCGTATTACTTCTGGGGCACCTGTACCTGTGGGCGCACCCAGGCTGTGGTGGTCGTTTAAAAATAGTATAGGATTAGGGAAGGGTCTGCTGGGTTGCCGCCGAACACATACATGTGGGTCCCGATGGCAGACGTAGGTTGGCAGGCACGTCGAACCGGAGCCTCTCCGCTGGTGGGGACAGGATGCCACTCCAGGGTATCCAAGTCAAGGACCCGCATATATGGCGAAAGATCCCAGTTACCTAAGATATACTTCCGGTGACCCACAACACAAGCTGCGCTGCCGTACATCGATGGCGGCCCCTCACCGGCCACCTCCGGGCGGCTGCATGTCATGGTGCTTGTGTCGAAGTGGTAAAGGACACTCGGGGCTGGCCAGCTGGGCGGGCCGCGCCACAGATACGCGCAGTGGCCGTACGCTAGAACAGTCTGGAAGGAAATGATAATCAGCCCGCCGTCGGGAAGTTGCCTCAGCACCATATCCCACCAGTGCGATGCGGGGTCGAAGATGAACACGTGGACCAAGTTCCATGCCGTGTGGCAACTGTTGAACGAGTAAACCTTGCCGTTGATGCGTACAGCCCTGTGCGTGACATGCTCTGGTACACCGTTTAGCCGCACCGCCCGCATCCTGCTGAGGCACCTGCATCTGTAAGAAACAAGGCCCGGTCATTCCAGCGATGGTGGCGGTGTCATGCGGCTATTTTTTGAAGCAGCGATATGGTGATCTGTATTCGTGTCGTGAGCGGACATCGTGCGTCGATTGGTGACTATTTACGTTAGATTTTAGAATACTTTTGTCATTTTATGGCACTCACACTAACGAATGTTCGAAAAAAAAACATGTACTGTTGCGGTCACCAAGATTAAAAGCCCAAAAAGCCGTTATAAAGTTCGCGTAAGTGGTCAAAAGGTTATTCTGCCATTACGGGTTTGTTTCAAAGCGAATTACCTTCTTGACGCCGCGAAATACGTGGTTAACGCTTTCCAGTCGAGAATTTCGTTTAGTTGATTGGTCATGCCTGTCGCATTGATAGGGACTAAATATCTGGCGGACCTAAAAAGAAACGTGAAATATATATTGCTTAAATTCAGCGGAACTTTTTTCTTTCGCTTCGCACGTGTTTGTTTGCCGCCTTATAGTCCAGCAGGTGTATTGTATCGGTGTCATCCATTCACATCGTGAGCAACAACGCCTCTGTTTAACCCGCGTTGTAGAGGTCAGCAGCCCGGAAGGAGCGGCCGGGATCGAACCCGCGTCTTTCGGGCTGCTGACCCGAAAGATGCGGGTTCGATCCCGGCCCGCGGCGGCCGAATTTCGATAAAGGCGAAATTCTAGAGGTTCGTGTACTGTGCGATGTCAGTGCACGTTAAAGACGCCATGTAGTCGAAATTTCTGGAGCCCTTCACTACGGTTTGGTTTGGTTTGGTTTATGGGGTTTAACGTCCCAAAGCGACTAAGGCTGTGAGAGACGCCGTAGTTGAGGGCTCCGGAAATTTCGACCACCTGGGGTTCTTTAACGTGCACTGACATCGGACAGTACACGGGCCTCGAATTTCTCCTCCAAAGAAATTCATCCGCCGCGGCCAGGATCGAACCCGCGTCTTTCGGGCCAGCAGCCGAGCACCATAGCCACTGAGCCACCGCGGCGGCCCTTCACTACGGCATCCCTCATAGTCTGAGTTGCTTTGGTACGTTAAACCCCAATAAACCAACAAACCGCCATCCTGGCCGCGATTATGAAAATGTGGCGTGGATGGTCGGGATTTCACCTTTGCATTTCTTCGTCTAGCAATAATTGCCTAAAGTGGGTCAATTCCTACAGCTGTTGCTGATGAACTGGAAACATGTGATTTTAGTCACTGTGGCTTCCATATATACCTCTAATTAACTGGCTATGGAGGAAAGGAAATTTTCACTTCTAGGTGGACACCCCAACTGCGCCTTGAGGGAAAGGAGTGAGGTGGGAGTGAAAGTGGGGTGAGGGAGGTGGTAGTGATTTGGATTATGGGGGTTAAACACTCCAAAGCGGCTCAGGCTACGAGGGACGCCGTAAAGAAGGGCTCCGGAAATTTCGACCACCTGGGGTTCTTGGTTGGTTGGTTGGTTGGTTTATGGGGTTTAACGTCCCAAAGCGACTAAGGCTATGAGAGACGCCGTAGTGGAGGGCTCCGGAAATTTCGACCACCTGGGGTTCTTTTACGTGCACTGACATCGCACAGTACACGGGCCTCTAGAATTTCTCCTCCAAAGAAATTCAACCGCCGCGGCCGGGATCGAACCCGCGTCTTTCGGGTCAGCAGCCGAGCACCATAACCACTGAGCCACCGCGGAGACAGGGGTTCTTTAACGTCCACTGACATCGCACAGTACACGGGGTTCTTTAACGTCCACTGACATCGCACAGTACACGGGCCACTATATTAACATCGTATAACTGCTTAGGCTTCTGTGTGTTTTCTAACCTTTCTTCGGATCGCCACATTAACTGTATGACCAGTAATGCTAACTGTTCTCTAGGTTACTTGGAACAAAATTTCTTACAACGTTACAAATCACTTGTTCGTTCTAAACCTGAGAATGCCGCCTCAGTACGGCACCCTGGTCTTGATTTTCTAGTAAGCTACGAACATAATCCGAATCGGTCTGCTCGTTACACTCTCAACTGCTGTCATCGTACCACCAGCCCCCCCCCCCTAATATGAAAACAAAATTGTACCTTCCTCTATTTTAGTTACGTAATCAAATTCTCCAGCTACGTTTGCTCCCTAAAATATACTGCCACAAAAAACTTTATGATATTTTGATTTAGCGGCCCATTGACAATCACACCACAAGCACCGCTGTGAAAAAGTTGCACTTTTTTAATGATAGACGAATGATTTTTATCGCTCATCCCTCCCTCGTTCAATTCAGGACTGGAACCACTATCATGACGCGCCAGTTTCAATAGCATATATTAATTCGTTGACAAGGTTTGGTTTAGTTTGGTTTGGTTTATGGGGTTTAACATCCCAAAGCGACTGAGGCTATGAGAGACGCCGTAGTGGAGGGCTCCGGAAATTTCGACCACCTGGGGTTCTTTAACGTGCACTGACATCGCACAGCACACGGGCCTCAAGAATTTCTCCTCCAAAGAAATTCTAGCCGCCGCGGCCGGAATCGAACCCGCGTCTTTTGGGTCAGCAGCCGAGCACCATAACCACTGAGCCACCGCGGCGGCTAATTCGTTGACAAGAGCTCTAACAGATGATTGTAGTGTTACGAATATGCAATATTTCTACACTATATAGTATTTTTGATTGAAACCATTGTATTTACGTCTGCGTTTTCTCTTTTTCCTCTGATGTACTGCCATGAGATAAAGCCTCACGTCCGCGAAGCATACGTGTAAAATGCTATCAAGACTTCGCACATACTAGTATCGCATGACTAGTATCAGCGGTGGATAACATTCTCACCAGACTTCTGATATCAGCCCTTTGCCTACGGGTGTTGCCAGGGACGGCTCAGTGGGGAACGGCCGGACCCAAGAGCAGGACCATTACTGCGGCACGTGTGCATTGCTGTGGCACGTGTGCAAGGCACGTGCGCGATCACCTCACCCTCCCTACCCAGAATGAAGCAAGCTCATTTCATTCAGTGTATACAGGGAGGGTGAGCTAATGGCACATGTGCCTTGAATGGCTGATTGTTGTTTCTTTGTTTTCTCTATTTTTACGCTTGTGAGTGGCAACAGTGCATCTGGGTTTGACAAGACGCATTTGCGCATGTTTTTGTAAATGTATAAATTGGCTGCCTACGTGTGAATAAAATTCAGTTGTAAGTTCAGCGCCATCAGTCTGTTTCACCTTGTCCGCGGTCCGTGTTCTTAAGCGCTGGTTTTTGTACGATGGATCACCACCAACTCACCCAATCCTCAGTTCATCTGCAAACAGGACCGGGGACAACGGGCAAGCTTGTTTCAGAGAACATCGTATGCGGAATGTTTGTGGGAGAGGGCGATTCTCAATAACACACGAGGAACAGTTTTTGTGGCAAAGGCGCATCCCAGTCGGAAGAGAATAAAGAAACGGATAACACACGCGATCAAATGGCTTTGCCAGGTCGATTTGCGCCTGTGTAATTTTTCGTGAGCCCCACTGCAATACTTCAACACCGTACGCACTGCATGTAACTTAAGCCACATGTTTAGAGTCTTTCGTTCAAAGTAGGCATTGAAAGCTGTCGCCACTTTGAGAGAGCTCAAGCGAAAATCTTACAAACAAGATGAGAAAATTCAGGGGCACTTTGGCTCTCCAAAGTGCTGGAAGGCGAAAGCCTTTCCTGGCGCACTGTTTGGCGTTGCAAGACTATTTGCGGTGTACTAGTGCTTTATTTGACTACACACTTTGACTACACATTACAACTACACACTTTGACTGCCGACTTTGACTGCTTCTCTAGCACGACTCTGTCTCTGCTGCGATGAGTTCGGTTGTATCCATGGCTCTGTTCGCAGTAATGAGGTATGTAATGTGGTCAGCCACGGAGGCCTTACGCCCATCGTCGGAGCGGACGACAACTATTTTTTTAGTTTTCGCGCGCTTCAAAAGGTGGCGTCAGGCATCTGTGGGTGACCTCGTTACTTCGAATCCGCGCACTCTGACGTCATAACCATTTCGACCAACCGAAAAGCGTGACACCTCTGCTGGCAACCTTCTCTTGCCAACGGTGAGGCATTATAGGATTGCGCTTTAAAACGTGAGAGCTTCGTAGCCATCTGATAATGATGATGATGATGTCCTCAGTCTGCCTATCGCAGTTCTTCCTTTTCGTCAGTGTCCGGTGTTAAGAGAATATGACTTGTATCAAATGAATGTAGCAAAAATCGAACATCAATGTTCGTCTAAAAAAATTCACAGTTTATTCACAAATATCACTTTTTATACTCTCACCTTCGCGTTTACAGTTGACTGATGAATTTTTATGGCGCAAGGTTATCTGTGGCTCAGGAGTGGCATGGCACAAATTTGATTTGTCTATTCAAGTTGGTGTCACAAACATATTTCCCGAACATTTCACCCAAGCCCAGCTCTGGTTTGGTTTATGGGGTTTAACGTCCAAAGCTATGAGAGACGCCGTAGTGGAGGGCTCCGGAAATTTCGACCACCTGGGGTTCTTTAACGTGCACTGACATCGCACAGTACACGGGCCTCTAGAATTTCTCCTCCAAAGAAATTCAACCGCCGCGGCCAGGATCGAACCCGCGTCTTTCGGGTTAGCAGCCGAGCACCATAACCACTGTGCCACCGCGGCGGCCGTTACCCAAGCTTTGACGAATTCTATCTGCTCATGTTCAAGACATAGATATTCCTCGGGTGCTGAGGGCAGACATGCTGAAGGCAGACATGAGCAAATAAATTATAACATTTCGGCTTTCTGAAGTAATCACAAAAGACGCAAGTTCTTTCCGTAGAAAAAACAGCGCGAATGGGACGGAAGACAAAGATGAAGGAAACCACACGGACGAGCGCTGACTCACAACTATTTTTTATTCAGAAAAAACAGACATTTATAATTAAAAAGTCACATGACCTGACGTCACTCGCGCACATGCCCAGACTAACAACAGTCTAAGAACTACATCATGAGTCAAGATTAAAACCTTACAACGCGATTTCAGAACACTGATTAACCGAAAAAACACGAGACAGCCAGAAACAAAAACAAACAAACAAAGCCACTAAAAAACAAAGCACAAATCACGTGTTGTCAAGAAATGCGACCTCTTTATCGACCATCAATAAGGAAGGCTGACTGACGCATTCACCCCGTCTTTTCCGAATATGATATGCCTCAATGAGCTCCCTTGTCGTCTTATCTCTGTGGCGGAATAAAATACGTGTGTACGCGACTAAAGGTCTGCATACTTTTTTATTTTCAAGCTTGGAAGCTTTGCAGTGCTCTTTTAGATGCGAATAGTTTGAATCTGATAGTGAACGAAGATGCTCCCTAAGTGGAATATTTATACATCGGCCGGTCTGTCCTATATATACTCTTTTACATGAAAGAGGAAGTTCATACACAACTGAACATGCGCACTCTACACACCTTGATCTATGGGAAACCAAACAACGAAATGTGCTTATTCTTGATATATTGTCATGGCGGTTCCCTATCATGCGACAAAGCCCCCCCCCCCAACTTGTGTGGAGCAGAAAACACCACATTCACGTCAAATCTGCCCGCCACCTTTTTTAGATTATGAGCCGTTCGGTGCATATACGGAATAACAGCAAATTTTTTTCCCGCTCTGTCCAATTTTGTATTCAAGAAATCTTTTCGCACTGCCCCCACCAGCTTCTCGCAAGTTGCTGAAATCACCCCCTGTGGAAACCCTGCGGCTTTTAATCTACTTACTTGTAACATCAGACTGTCGGCTATGCAGTGATGGCATGAATTTGTGAGGCTTGAACGTAATTGAAAAATGCCGGTCGAACGAGTAGACCTCGCCGTTGATGTGTACAGCCCTGTCGGTGACATGCTCTGGAACGCCGTTTAGCCGCGCCGTCCACATCTTGCAGAGGCACCTGCTTCAATAAGAAACAAGGGCCGGTCATTCCAGCGATGGCGGTGGCATCATGCGGCTTTTTTGTGAAGCAGCGATATGGTGATCGGTATACGTGGCGCGTGCAGACTTAGTGCGTCGACGGGTGACTATTTCCGTTAGATTTTTGAATATGTTTGTCATTTTATGACACTCACACGAATGAATGTTCGATAAAGAACATGTACTCTTGCAGTTACCAAGATTGAAAGCGCTAAAAGCCGTTATAAAGTGCGCATATGTGGTCAAGAGGGCTCTTGTGCCATTACGGGTTTGGTTCAGAGCGAATTGCTTTTTTGACGCCACATGATATATGCTTAACGCTTCCCAATCGAGAATTTTGTTTAGTTGATCGATCATGCCAGTCGCATTGATAGGGATTGAATATCTGGCGGCTTTAAAAAAACGTGAAATATATATTGCTTAATGCTTAAATCGTGCGCTACTTTTTTCTTTCGTTTCGCGCATGTTTGGTTGCCGCCTTATCGTCTAGCAGGTGCTTGGTATAGGTGTCATGCAGCTCTGGTCTATTCATATCGCGAGCAACAACCACTTTGTTCAACCTTGCGGCGATGATGGAAATATGGTGTGAATCGTTGGCATTTGGCCTTATCATTTCCTGTTCTGGTAAGAAATGCCTAAGGGGCCTGAATACCTGCAGCTGTTTCTGGTGAAATATAAACCTGTGATTTGGTCACTGTGCCTTCTATATATACCTTTATATACGTGGATTTGAGGAAAGGATTTGGATTGGATTGGAAAACGTTTATTGTCAGCACTGAGCCCTAGTGGGCATTATACTAGGTGGCTTCGAGCCCATGGCTCTTGGCGACCTTGTGAGCCCACTCAGTGGCCCGGACTTGCGTCAACGGGTCTGAGCTGGCCAGTATAGCCTCCCACCGCTCTAGAGAAGGGACTGGTAGTAGGTCCGCCGGTGGCGGCGCCTTTTTGCAGCTCCATAAAATGTGGTCATATCCGGCTATCTCGCCGCATTGTTTGCAAGTAGCGTTGTATTGTGTTGGATACATGTGTGCTAGTCTCGACGGGCTAAAGAAGGCTCGCGTCTGGAGCCGACGCCACGTTACCTCCTGGCTTTTGTCGAGCTTTTTGTCTGGTGGCGGATAGATCCTCCTTTCCAGTTTAAACTGATTGGTGTATTCGTGAAATGATATGAATGCATCTCTCGTGAAATTTGGGGACTCGACCCGGCTCACTGCTCGGCTGACATAACCTCGAGCTATACTGTGAGCCAACTCGTTTCCCCTGTTCCCCGTGTGTGCCGGCACCCATATTAGTTCCACCTCTCTTTGGTCCCAGTCTTTATGTCTTAATATTCGTTCTGCCTCCTGGGAGATCATACCCCGCGCAAAATTGTTGATAGCCACCTTGGAGTCGCTAATTATGGTGACTGCTTTGGTGCTGGCCATTGCCATGGCGATAGCCGCCTCCTCCGCTGTCCCTGAGTTTTTTGTTTTGACCGAACCGGCCGTTAATGTTTCACCCGAGTCGTTCACGGCCACTACCAGAAAGGAGTCGCCTCCTTCGTATTCCGCCGCGTCTACATAGGTTGTGTGTTCCGAGCCTTCGAGCTTGGCTTCAAGGGCCTTTGCTCTGGCTCTCCTCCTGCCTTCGTGAAAAGCAGGGTGCATGTTTTTTGGAAGTGGTTTAATAGTGAGTAATTTTCTAACTTTGGTCTGTAATTTTGCCTGCGCGTTTCTTTCCGGAATTTTATCATGTAATCCTAGGTTGCTCAGGATCTTTCTCCCCGGGGGTGAGGTCGCAAGCCTCCTTAATTGCGCAAATATATGTGCCTCGCATAGTTCCGTGGTGGTGTTGTAGATCCCCAGTTTAAGAAGTCTTTCCGTAGGAGTGCAGTGGGGCAGCCCCAATGCTGCTTTATATGCCTGCCTTATGATCCCATCTATTTTGTTCTGTTCCGCCAGCCCTAGCTTGAGGTAGGGAACGGCGTAAACTATTCTGCTTATCACGGAAGCCTGAACCATTCGGCAGAGATCTTTCTCTTTGACTCCCCGTCTTTTGTTAGCTATTCGCCTTATGAGCCTGGTTGTCATATTAATTGTGGACTTAAGCCTGTTTATTGTCTCTGTGTTCTTTCTATTGTCCTGTATTATAAGTCCTAGGACCCTGATTTTGTCAACTCTGAAGTGGAATTTCACGAGAGATGCATTCATATCATATCATGAATACACAAATCAGTTAAAAACTGGAAAGGAGGATCTATCCGCCACCAGACAAAAATCTCGACAAAAGCCAGGAGGTAACGTGGCGTCGGCTCCAGACGCGAGCCTTTTTTAGCCCGTCGAGACTAGCACACATGTATCCAACACAGTACAACGCTACTTGCAAACAATGCGGCGAGATAGCAGGATATGACCACATTTTATGGAGCTGCAAAAAGCCGCCGCCACCGGCGGAGCTACTACCAGTCCCTTCTCTAGAGCGGTGGGAGGCTATACTGGCCAGCTCAGACCCGGTGACTCAAGTCCGGGCCACTGAGTGGGCTCACGAGGTCGCCAAGAGCCATGGGCTCGAAGCCACCTAGTATAATGCCCACTATGGCTCAGTGCTGACAATAAACGTTTTCCAATCCAATCCAAATCGGTGGAGCCCCCAACTGCACGGTGAGGAAAGGGAGGAAGGCGGGAGTGAAAGAAAAAAGAGAGAAGGAGGGGCCGTAGTGGAGGGCGCCGGATTAATTTCGACCACCCGAGGACCTTTAACGTGCATTTACATCGCACAGCAAACGGGCTCCATTTGTGTTTTCCCCTCATCGAAGCTTTGGCCGCCGCGGCTGGATTGGAACCCGGTTGCTCCTGCTGGGTAGCCGAGCACGCTAACCTTTGAGCCATCACGGCGGGTATCTATCGGTTGTGAGAAACGTCTTACGAGCGGAGCGCGGCGGGTGGCAGTTGTTGAAGAGGCGATTTTCAACGGACAGCGCGAAAGTGTGTTGCAGTTGAACACGAGGCGTGATCGGTTGCGGCGATAGCATCGCGGCCTCGTGCAGTGGCCGGCGAAGCTGACCTGTTTGCTCCACCGCGGGTTTGAAACGCCGTCATGTCAATATTAATCTTTTGAACTCATACGCAATAACGGTGTCTGATAAATTAAGTTGGTTTTACGCTTCCCGTACTGTGTGAATTCGCAATGGAATAGACGCTTTACTTGCAAACACCGCTCGCCTCTCTTTTTTGAACTGCCGGGAATAATTTCTTTAGTTATTGAGCAGCAGAAAGAAGAACGTTAACACTGTGTCTGACTTCCTTCTATCGACTTGATGTCGCTGTTTTAAAGTGACAGCGTTAAAGACCCCGGTGTCCTCGTCGGCGTTGTGAGCGAGAAATCACGGGCATGGCTCTGCTAGCTGGTTCCCAGAGGGAAACCTAGGAGGCGGATGGGCCGCCTTGGTCACGTGTCCTTGTTGCGTCATCCCAAGCTACCCACCAGATAGTGACCAAACTGCACACTGTTGCAGTTAAATAAATAACTGGCAGCTCAGAAACAGCAACCTGGGTCCCACAAGGCCCATCGCTTAACTACTGCACCAGTGCGAGAGCAGGGGTAGGAGGACTCCCAAGGATTTATCAGGGTAAAATAGTCAATGGCCTGCATATACGGGAATTAACCCATCATGATATAGCGTCGTACTCTTACGGGGGAGCTTAAGTGTCCCCTCTAATTTTATTTTCTTTTACGCGACAGCATTAAAAGACCCGTTCGGCCGGAAACCCAGCGTCACGATCGTTGACACAATGGAAAATCCTGATTGGTCGACAAGGTAGTGGAGTAGGAAAGCAATTTTGCTGATATTAAAAAGGAACTGTGGTCAGTCGAAATCGAAACCACCATTGAGGAACGTGCGTTAATTGGAGAGAGAGGCCTTGTACGAGTACCACCAACCCCCCCAGCAGGCAAATTACATTAGAGGACCACATAGCTATAATGAGGGTCAATAATTATCGTCACTAAGTAATGTAGACGACGATGTGCAATAAAAGAGTTTATGTTTTCAACAAGTGTGTCGATGTCTGCAAAACGGTGCGCCAAGGAAAACCCTAGCGACCGTATGGACACTTTAACGCTATTACGTCGTACTATTAAGGTGAACTGAAGTTTCGCAGTTTTTTCTTGTCAAGTAATAATCCTTAATCATGCCCAATATGCAATGCTAGATTAAAACTAAAGGATCAGCTACCACCAGTAACGTTAATTGCAGCGAGGCATTGGCTAGCACGCAGATCTGAGGGCTCTCGTCTATGTCACTCTGCCTAGATATTGGGACCAGTGCCATGGTCCTACGCGCCCTGGACACATGCACGTAATATGAGGACTGCGCCGTGGCCCAGAGGCCTTGGACGGTCCAAAGTTGCTTGCATAATAAAGTTTTCCATCCATCATGGGGGCGCAAGCATTTGGACGTCCAGATGTGAGGGGTCCTGTCGCGTAGAGAGTTTGAGGTCGGCTTTCCTATCGCTTTGACCCCTCTTCCAACGGCCGCATGTTACCTGGCCTTGGCCTCCCGCCGAATGTTCAAGCATTCATGGCTGTCTAGGGCTGATGTTCGCATTTGTTTGTGACCTCAGCTGCCCATCTATGTAGATCTTTTTAGACTTCACGCTTGTGTTTGCAATCTTACTAGCGCAGTTAATCTTGTGTGTGCGCAGGGCCCACAGTTCCGTGGCTTCTGAAACAACCACACAATGCCTTTGCTACTCAAGAGGTTCAATATTCCAAGTGCTTCGCGCCATCACATCGAACGATGCACTTGGCTGTAGCGAAGAAAAATGTGTCTCGGTGTCATACACGCCTGCGCCACGTCGTTCTTAGCGTCCTTCCTGCCCTCCTCGTGTCCCCCTTTCCCTGCGCAACCCTTCTAACGCGCTTTACCTGGCTCTTCTTCGCGTAAGCCCAGGAACAGTGGCTATATCGTCATAATAGCAATGGATGCGTTAGAAGCTTTCTTACTAAAATCAACACAGGCTTGCAGAAAAAAAAAAAACGCCTACGATACCTGTTCTTACCCAGTGCTTCCCCGACAGCAGGAAGGAAAAACTAACGCCCGGTTTCATTTCTGAGAAGATTCGTTACCACTGCACGATGTGGAACGTGCTGCTGAACGGCGTTCCAGAACTCGTCCACGACATGCGGTCGCCATCAAAGAAAAGGTCGACTTGTTCGACCCGTTCTACAACTACCACGATGACAGCGATGAAATCTTAGGCATCCGCTTAGGCGTGTACATCTTCCACCCTGCAATGTGCAGGTGGGGTGTGCCGCTGACTGACCTGCGTCCCGAAGGCGAGCCCATTAACTTCAGCGACCACACCGTTGTCGCCTACGGTGACTGTGCCTACAAGCGGGGGAGCTAATCGGACATAAGGTCAGGGATTGGCCGCTTATATTGGTTGTATATCCTTGCTATGACATGGAGCCGCCCGGAGTGCGGCCAAACGCCGACACAGAGCATCTTCGTCTCTGCTTGTGTGCTGTGTCATCGGATGTACATCTTTGATTTATTGGGCTCGGAATCCTCACACCGTGTATATACCTTGAGAGCCTGACATTGCATAGCGCTCCGACCAGTGCAGAGGCCCCGGCTAGCCGCTGCTCTCACACGGCGTCCGCAGTCGGAACCCGAATGCATGCTTGTTGTGGCCAGGCGTTAAACATAGAGATCAACGACTTTTCAACTATTACTATTAGCCTCCCTGTGTGTTGAGAGGTGTGTAGCTCACCGCGAGTAATATCCTACCAGTATTCAGAACTTCGAATACAAGGTTTCCCTTGGCTCAGTTGCGTAACAAATTTCGGCTTTTTCGACGGGTTAATTATAATGGATCTGTTTCTTTGCGTGCGGGGTTTTCGAAAGCCCGAGTTGGTAGCGCGTCGAGTTGGTAGCCGAGTTGGTAGCCCGTCTCACGCTCCCGGTATGACGTCACGCCATAACGTCACTAGCTCCTCTAGCGGGAGGAGCGCGGCGCGCCGTGCCAAGCGGCCGCCGTTACCCGACGAGCCGAGTTGTAGCCCGTCTCTCGCTCCTGGTATGACGCCACGCTGTGACATCGCTAGACATGGTATGACGTCAGAGGTCAATCTAAAGGTCAAACGTGACAGGTGGCCGCCGGTACGCGAAAGGCCGTTCTTCGGAGTAGTATGGCTTTCGCAATAAAAATTTGCAGTGGTTTAGCTCTGGTTAAACCGGGTAAATTGAGTTAGCAACGGTGCGCGCGTTCTTCTGGTGATTCTTCGGCGCGTTGCCTTCGGCTGGTAGCATTGCGGCGTTCCTGAGCAGTCGGGAATTGAGATTCATCGGTTACCGATGACCTGGAACAACTCTGCGAGGTAGAACGGTGTCGCCGAGCTGCATCCTTAGCACGACGCTTTGCAAGACGTTCTTCAAGCTGTTCTGGCGACTCTTGCGCATGTTGTCGCTTTCTCGCTTCTTCCTGTCGTGCCACTTCTCCTTAGAGGACTGGATAGCAAAGCATTCACGCCAAGGCAAGCGTGTATTTATAGACGCTCTACAGCGCGGGAGCATGGGCGCAGCGTATTTGGTCACATGACCATTCCGCCTCGCTGCCAGGGAGTCCACAGAACGCCATCGCCCGTTCAGCTGTACGGTTTGCTCGTCGGCTAATTGGTTTTGGAGGAAAGGAAATGTATCTGTATCACATATCTCGGTGGACACCTGAACCTCGCCGTAACGACAATGGAGGAAGATTGGATTGAACGAAGACACCGTATTCTTTAGACGCGCCTTTGTGATTCGAAACCATCCAGCTGGCATAGCGGAGTGGTTAGCGTGCTCGTCTCGCATTCCGGAGACCCTGGTTCTATTTCCCAACTCGAAAAGTTTCCGACTCGGTGGTATCTATATATGTGGTCTGATTAGGAATTAAGCTAATTGCTTAACCGATATCATTCGAATGCTATCGATGCACTGCGCGCCAATGCTGCTAACGCCGGCTTTGAAGGCCAGAAGTGGCGGACCTTCTAGTGGAGCGATCTGCCGTATACAGAGCAAACTACTCGGCGCCGCGGGCCGCGCGGCGTGCCGATGATGCTGCCATCTGGCGGAGCGCGGTTGAAGCAACGTTGTTCAAGGTCATCCGTCCCTACCGACCCGGGCTACTCGTGGAGGCGAAACCTGCAGTAGTATTTCTAACACAATAAAATTAAATAGTCAATTTGAGCTATGCTACTAGTCAATTTCAGCTATGCTGGTTAGCACACTTTAGCGGTATTCGGACAGGCTACAGCGCTGAGAATGCTAAGCCGTAAAGACCACTCCTACTGAAAAAGGCCGGTTTCAAAAATTGCGGAAAAACTTAGGTTATACATCCGGAACACGCCTAACATGGTGATGAAACACATTCAGGAGAGTGTAACATGGCCAACGCTTTCCTTTTTTGTTTGTATGGGAATAAAGATTACAGTTTGGATTTCGTTGTGCATGGAATTTTTTTCTTTCTTTCGAATTCACTCATGCAGAACAGAAGAAACTCATTAGACATGGCTCCAACATCATTACATAGTAATTTGGATTGCAGGTAGATGGTTTCACGTCAAAACGAAAACCACAGTTGTAAGTAAAGACGGTAATGGGTGCCTATTTTGGGGTTCGACTTGAATTGTGGGCTTGGTAGAAAAGTTATTTCTTGACACTCTCCAATGAAATAAAAAACAACTTTTGTTCCTGCGCAGCTTCTGGAAGTAACTCTTTGCCCAGACGTTATTATTTGATCGTTTCAACAGGTTTGAACCCAGGAATGCATTTAACGATTGATTTTGGTAGTTATAATAATAATAATAATAATTTTCTTTATTCAGTATAATCTGAACATACCAAAAAAACGGAAGCGCGGAAGCCACAAGTGGGCTTGTGCGGCGACAACCGGCAGCCCCGGATATCTTCGCGTTACATCAGAGCTCCATCAGAGGCAAAAGAAAATTAAAAGACGTAAATATGAAGAACACAAAAGTTTGGCACGGAAAGAATGAAAAAGCAGTGCTATGATTTTAGTACATGTTAAAGATGTTCTAACGCTTGAACAGCAGCACGCAGTTTTTTGCGGGTGGTTAGGGAAAATAAATCATCCGGTAATTCGTTAAATATAGCTGGCACGTAATAGTTTCTAGTTGCTTTGCCGTAGTGAGTGCGCACTCTCGGTTTATGATAGCGATGAACATGCCTCAATGGTACCGGTTTCGTATTTATGTGTCTGTATGCGCTATTCCAAAAATATTTGAGTTCTACAATTTGTTTAAAAAGATTGTCAAAAGAAGGCAAACCGGCTGCGGTAAAGACACTGTTGGGCAGATTTTCCTGCGACAAGTAGAGAACGCTTGTAGCAATGTTTTACAAAATCCTATTAACACGACGTTTCCATGTGAAAGAGCAGTTAAAAAAACAACACATACCGTATCTCAAGACACTATACCCCAGAGCCTGGGCAACTAATTTTCTGACAGAAAATGGCATCATAGTTCGCAAATTAAACAACAAGCATGCAACACTTCCGAGTTTCTTACAAATGTGAGTCATCTGAGTATTCCATGCCAAATCACTGTCTATGTAAATACCAAGATACTTAACCAACGGGACGTTAATTATAGGTTGAGAAGAACACAAAGAGCAGTATGAGGTGTGTAAATATATGGAACCTGCACTTGGTACATCTTTATGCGGGTTACGAAAACAAACAAGTCTAGATTTGGTGCTATATATTTGTATTAATTGAAAGTTTTTTTTTCAACTTACACAATGCTGATGGGTGTCATGGCAAGAAGGCTGTAAGAAAAGCTTGACAAAGCCAGGACACTAGTGAATGGCAGAACACGAGTGCACAGATGAGGCTGAATAACGTACAAATTAACAAATTAAATATCATGAGCATTGGCACCCGAAAGAAAAAGAAAAGCAGAACCTGTTTATAAATGCATTAAGTCTGTTTTATAAACACTTTTACAAAGAGGGGCGCCTCAGAAGTGAATGTCAAATAAGTAAACTAATGTGAAATAAATACTGCACAATATTAGCAGCGACTCTATATGAATACATAATATTCCATTATCTGCATTCGTACAAAATACTGCATCCAACTTCTTTAAAGTGAGCATGTCGACATAAGGTTGTTAAAAAATGACTTGGAGGGGAAAGAAACAGCAATGAGGCTGCATCCGTGTCGTGGTTTGGAATCGAGCAGACTAACGTTCTGCAGGCAATATGATTAATTGGTTAACCATTAGTGATGTTACAGTTCAACATGTCATGTAGCGCTCTAGGTTATTACGTACTGAAGTACAGGCGGCCACTATCTAATTTATTGAACATATCTGCTGCTTTATGCACCACTACTGCCTAAATCAAGCCATGCGATGACGTTGCATTATCAACTTCGCATAAATTAATGTTTGACGCGTATTATTTCTCCCTGCCAGGCCTGATAAGTTGTTCAAAATGTTTGGTAATTGTCTTTCCTCTATATTAGCCTGTAGAGCAAGCGGTATTTGCAAACATGTTCGATATTTTTGTTCTCTGTGAAAGAACAGGTCTTTAGCTGGGGGCATGTAGACACGTTGGAAGAACAGCGAACTACTTTTTATGCTATAGTGGTAAGGGTACCGTTCAGCGTAGAACTGCGCGTAGTTGGCGTGGTCACCGGTGAGCGCGGAAAACCGGATTGGTCGAGAGGGTGCTGACGTCACATGTGGAGCCGTGGAATGAAAAGTGATAAAAAACGGCAAAACTAATGAATAGAAGGTGGAAACATGATTCGAATGTCAATGGACGTCTAAGTATACTGTATAAAGCAATTCAGTTGCGCCTAAAGCAAATTTTGGGGCAATCAGTCGTGAATCGGACGCTTCACCTGTGAGTTGCGAGTTTTGGCATGCCGACCTTAGGCCAGGCAGGCATTTTTTTTCTCTAACAAGATACTTGCCATCAATCTGGAAAAAACTATTCTATGTAAAAATTATTTACAAAGAACTCAGCTACCGGCTGCACTACACTACCATGACAGAAGACAACACAACTAAAGGGCTAGACAGACTTTTGAAGGAAAAAAACATAGTCAAGACATTAAGCAAACAAGGGAAGGGGAATGAGGGGCTCGTTATAATTAAGTCAGAAGCCAACAGCCACAGAAACCAAGGGGCACAGGGGATTTTTTTAACTTTATTTATTTAATTTGTGGTGTTGATCAATTTGGAATATTACTGAATTAGTTATCGCTTAATGCTAATTGATTAGAAAAGCAGAAGAAAAAACAACCACATGCCGCCGGTGGGATCCGAACCCACGACGTCCGAATTACGCGTCCGGTGCTCTACCTCTGAGCTACGGCGACGGCTGTCAAATCTTCTGCTTTCGGGGGTATTTATGTTTACAAGTAACCTAACCTTGAGAGTGTTCATCAGCGCCACCCACGTTCATAAGCGGCGGACGTGGAACGTCCTGAGTTACCGCAGGTGTGACGTAGAACGTCATCGAACGAAGTGGGTGGAAGCTGCGTGATAACCCTCTAATGCTTCCTATGGCGTCAAGGCTGCGAGAACCAAGGCTGCCAGAACACTCTCAAGGTTAGGTTACTTGTAAGCATAAATACCCCCGAAAGCAGAAGATTTGACAGCCGTCGCCGTAGCTCAGAGGTAGAGCACCGGACGCGTAATTCGGAGGTCGTGGGTTCGGATCCCGCCGGCGGCATGTGGTTCTTTTTCTTCTGCTTTTCTAATCAATTAGCATTAAGCGATAACTTATTCATTAATATTCTAAATTAATCAACACCACAAATTAAATAAATAAAGTTAAAAAAAATCCCCTGTGCCCCTTGGTTTCTGTGGCTGTTGGCTTCTGTCTTATTTATCACGAGCCCCTCATTCCCCTTCCCTTGTTTGCTTAATTGCTTAGCGAGGGCCTCGGTTCTGGCAGCCTTGACGCCATAGGAAGCACAAGAGGGTTCTGACGCAGCTTCCACCCTCTCCGTTCGATAACGTTCTACGTCACACCTGCGGTAACTCAGGACGTTCCACGTCCGCCGCTTATGAACGTGGGTGGCCCTGATGAAAACTCTCAAGGTTAGGTTACTTGTAAACATAAATACCCCCGAAAGCAGAAGATTTTACAGCCGTCGCCGTAGCTCAGAGGTAGAGCACCGGACGCGTAATTCGGAGGTCGTGGGTTCGGATCCAACCGGCGGCATGTGGTTGTTTTTCTTCTGCTTTTCTAATCAATTACCATTAAGCGATAACTTATTCAGTAATATTCTAAATTGATCAACACAAAAAATTAAATAAATAAAGTTAAAAAAATCCCCTGTGCCCCTTGGTTTCTGTGGCTGTTGGCTTATGTCATAGTCAAGACATGTCCTTTTTCTTCAACATGGTATTTATTACATGCATGCAATGTTCTACGTGTATGAACTGTGTGCCAACCTTTAGAAAAAAATATTGTATTAGCACGACGCGTTCCAGTCACCAAAGATTGGCAGAGAGACTATGGAGAGCACATGACTAATTCATCATACTACGACACAGCTAAGCATCGAAGCAACAGAAAAAAAAATGCAATGAAGAGCCCATCAGTAAGAGTTTGTGCCATTCGGGTCTGAACATATTGTGGGCTTAGACACCATTAAAGTGAACAATGATCATTCCAAAGCCACTTGTGCAGACACAAGATTCAGAATGTCAATTTATTATGAGCGCTTCGCAGAAGCCGGGTACTACAATTAAAAAGAACAAAGGGTCATTAGCAAATTAAAGTCCAGTGTGATATCGTACAGAATGCGGTGTCCGAACTTCTTTTGGAATGTCGGTTGCATGATATCCGAGAAGAGTACTGAGTCTTTCCGATTGATGAAACAATGCTGAATTTTTTCTGGAGCGTCGCAAATGAAGGGGGGGGGGGGGGGGGAGGGGTGCTTTGCAGTGACGGCAATTCACCCTTGACACAAAAGTTTTCCTTTCCCCTAATCACGTTTTAGCGGGTAATGTGTCAGTGTGTACACGGCGAGAGAGGGTTTTCACGTGCTCCTTTTTGTATACCATGTCCCGTTAATTTAATACGTAGCGCATTACATGGGCGGAGAGAAGAGCACACAGACTAAATCCTTCTGCAACCATTTTCTCGATACTGAAAACCGCAAATCAGGGGAGAAACGAACAGGAAAACACACCTCATGCATTAAGCCTGAGAAAAAGGGGTTATCAGAAATATCTAATGAAGCAGTAATGTTCGGTAAAAGATAAACTACGTCGACTTGAAATAATGCATGCACTATTGCACGTGTAATGTCTACGAAAATCACATAACGTGAAACTGCCTATCCCACATACAGGAGAATAAACCAGGGCCACCAGCATTTACAGACCACAACTGGTAATCAGGTGACAAAGGCTCAAATACGAATCTCAGATAAAAGTAGCGAGAATTTTTGAAAACCTGGATGAAAAGTACTGCGCAATTAATATTTTAGAGTACATAAGGAAATTTTAGGGCGAGAGACAGTTTTGAGACGGTCGCCGTGCCAGCAATCGAGATACCGTAGGGGACACGTGTCTGAGAATAGGGCTGAAGAGTTTGCACCCAGTCTTTTCAAGTAATGTACCCTCTAATTACGGGCATTCAAAGAGGCACCAAGGTGCCTGAGTGGCCTAGGTGTCCACACCACTCCAGCATATTCAGCAATAAAACACGATATATGAGATATGAAAATGGATAAAAGCAACATGGTGGGTAATAACAAAAACACGTGGATGGGCGAAAAGAGGAAACAGGGTAGAGGAGTAAAAACATAGCCTGAAATAATTACAGACAGGCACGGCGAAAACAAAAACCCGTGAAAGGTAGCGAAAAGGTCTGCAATCGGATTGCAAGGAAAAATAATTTTTTCGGCAAAAGCGAAATAGACGGCGTACTGACATACTTGTCAGTAGTATTAATATCGTGAAACGCTTCCACCCTTTTTTGTATTGTGTTTAGTTCTGAACAAAAGATCATGTTTCCAAATCCATGTTTACAAGGAACCTTTCCTTACCCTGACCCTTATATTTTAATCGCTTACAAAGGTGTACTAAGTGGCCTCTTGGATTATTTCCTATTTGCAGCCTGTGTTCACATGCCCCTTCATTAAAACATGTACCAGTCAGTCCAATGTAGAACCTGACGGAAGTGAGGGGAACTTTCTGCGCAACTCTTGAAACACACTTGCGAACTTCTTATCGTGCTTCTTGGTACACTGCGGCCTATTCTTCTTTACATTGATCACAAACGGGCGCATACTACGAAGTTTACAAAGCGGAAACAAAACAATCTTGACCGCTTGAAGGCTTGCCACTTTTTTTATGTTACGTGAAACGCGACAAATGTAGGGCATAAGCACCACCGCTTCTTTCTTGACGGTCTCTTTCTGCTCGGTAGCGGAACGGAAGGGCTACAGTTGCTGACTGTACTTTTTTTCTTTCTTTTGTATGATCACAAGAATTTCTCCAAGGCGTTTCTGGCAATGCTTTTTTTATTCTGTTTTTTCCTTTCGCCCATTCTCCCGCTTTATGTTCTTACCTTCCCATCATGCTTGCTTCCATTTTGACATGTCTTATAATGTTTTAGTCCCCCATCGCATCCTTTACTCTGGTTGTTTGTCGTTTCTAATTCGGCCATCCACGTAGGCTATCACGATTTATTCTCGCACCTTCGGCTTTACTGTTGATTCCGATTAATTTTATGGCGCTAGGTCATCTGTGGCTAAATAGCCCCATGGCACAAAGATTATTTGTCTATTCAAGCTGGTGTAACAGAACATTTTCCCAACATTTCGCACCAGCCATCGTGGGATGGCTTGTCGAGAATGTATCTGGCGTGCGCAGTGCACTGGAGCGCTATCGCATCAGTATAAATAAGCTGTAAGGAAGCTTCAGATACAGTCCAGCATGCTGTCGACTGCCTTCAATATGATCAGCACAAAATGCGATCAGTTACAGAAGCTTTGACACATTCTATCAGCTCAGGTTGAAGACATAGATACCGATCGGATGCTTCCAGATTGAAATTAGAATGCATATAGGAAAAAGAGAACCATAACTAGCAGGCTATAAAATCAGTGAACCTTTAAAGCAGCGTCAAAGTGAAAGCAGACATCCGGAAATAAGTGATAACTGTTTGGCTTTGTAAAGTCGTCGCAAAAGAAACAAGTGTTTTCCGGAAAAGAGCTGCAATCGACGCCTACCGACACATATCTCTACCGACCATCTGCTTTGAAAAGGATGACCAGCAGTGGCTACGCGGCTAAGTAGAATTTAACACGGGCTTCATACCGAAGCGGTGTTAATGCGACTTGCTTGAAGAAACCACCGGGCTGGAGGTGAATCGATTTCAGTGAATAACTCTTCGTTCAGAACATTTCTTCTCTTTATTATTACGAAAACGTGGCGGCCCCGAGCGACATGAATTTTAACAAAACACTAGCGACTTTCTTGCTTGCGCGAAAAGCGATCACAGAAGGAAGGCGTCCTGTGCGTATATAAGAAGAGTTTATTACTGCGTCAAGTAGTACGAGGGGGGACCCAAACGAAACCGGATTTTTTGTATAAAAACTTTATTTATTAACTCTTGCACAAAATTCCTTCTGTCACCTTCAAAGTACTCTCCATGAAATGCGATGCACTTGTCAAGTCTTTTTTCCCACTGTTTGAAGCATCTCTGGAACTCTTCAACTTTGATATCGTCCAGTGCCCTTTGCGAAGCTATTTGTACGGCCTCCACATCACCAACGCGCTTCCCTTTTAGACTTTTCTTCATTCTCGGAAACAGAAAAAGTCGCACAGGGCTACGTCCGGTGAATATGGAGAGTGGGGAACGACCGTCCATCCCCGAGAGGCAAATAGTGGGACACTCGTAAGGCCGTGTGTGCGGGGGCGTAGTCGTGATGAAGGAACCAGTCACCTGATCGCCAATGTTCCTTGCGTTTCCTCCGCACATCCTCTCGCACACGTCTTAAAACTTCCAAATAAAAGTGCTGGATAACAGTCTGGCCAGGGGGAACAAATTCTTGGTGCACAATTTCACGAACATGACAAAAGACAATGATCATTGTCTTCACATTCGACTTCAACTGCCTTGCTTTTTTTGGTCGCGGAGAGTTGGGAAACTTCCACTCGCTTGACGCTTGCTTAGTTTCTGGGTCATACTCCTAACACCAACTCTCATCACCTGTAATGACTTCGGTCAAGAAGTTTGGATCACTTTCAATCTCTTTTTTTAAATCCCTACTCAAATTTAATCGAATGATCTTTTGATCCTGTGTGAGAAGGCGAGGAAGAAATTCAGCGGAAACACGTCTCGTTTGCAGCTGCTCAGTCAAAATTCGCTGACCGCAGCTCCAACTCACCCCTGTCTCTTCTGAAATTTGGTCGATTGTGAAACGACGATCTTTGTTCATTTTTTGATGGATCTTTTCAACCTTTTCATCGTTTCGACACTTTGAAAGACGCCCAGAACGAGCATGGTCTTCGACACTCATCTCACCACGTTTGAAGCGCCCAAACCACTCGAAAACTTGTGTGCGGCTTAGAGCATCCTCTTTAAAAGCCTGTTGCAACATTTGGTAAGCATCCGTTGCCGAGTTTTTTAGTAGGAAACAAAACTTCAAACGAACTCCCCGTTCTTTTAAATTTGCCATAAAGATTTCGCAGGCGGAACAAAATAACTGCAAGCGAAACACAACACTTCGTTCAAATGTTTGCCTACAAATTTATGTCGTCTGCACAGTTGTTTAGTGAAGGTCTCTACTAACCCCATCTAGCGGTAGAGCTCTCAACTACGTCTACAAATGACAGCGCGCTCTCAGTTCGGTTTCTTTTAGGTCCCCCACGTACTGCAGGAAGACGTTCTTTGCGTGTAAAAGAAGTGCTTATTTATGTATCAAGTAGCCGCGCCGAAGTTGCATCATCACCGTACCACCAAGCTGGCTTCGCCGAAGTCACTCAATTTCCTTGAGATGAGGCATTTGCCACCGACTACGATGGGTGAGAAGTTATAGCGTAGACAATTTCTCTAATGAAGGGTGGTAAGGGGCTTAGATCCAGCCGTGCATCAATTACTGCAAGTAAGCACAGGTTCTTCAGTGTCGGTGCCAAGTGCAACACGTGGAGATCGGTCAGCGATCTTCGCTCCTCAGCTACCTGGTTATCATCCTGGTCGGGTGCCGGTCCAAAGTCACCGAAGATAAACACTCTTTCACCCATCACTGAGCAGCCATGCCAGTACCTGGGAGATGGTGGTGAGCCACATGGCTTCACTTCGGTCCAACGCGACGTCACGGGGTCGTACTTGTGCATATCTGCTAATGAGGTCTTCAGCACACCGCTGTACCCTCCGAAAATGTACAGTTCTTCGTTGAACACGAAGGCTGAATGTCCTCGCCGATACACAGGGGGAACGCCTTGTACCTGTGGGCGCACCCAGGAAGAGTTGGTCGTTTGAAAATAGTATAGGATGAGGAAACGGTCTGCTGGGCTGCCGCCGGACACATACATGCGGGTCCCGATGGCAGACGCAGATTGGCAGGCATGTAGAACCGGAGCCTCTCCGCTGGTGGGGACACGAAGCCACTGTAGGGTATCCAAGTCAAGGACCCGCATATGTGACGAAGGATTCCAGTCACTGAAGATATACTTGCGGTGACCCACAACACAAGCTGTGCTGCCGTACATCGATGAGGGCACCTCACCGGACACCGCCAGACGGCTGCATGTCATCGTGTTTGGGTCGAAGCGGTAAAGGACACTTGGCAATGGCCAGCTGTGCGGGCCGCCCCACAGATACGCGCAGTGGCCGTACGCTACAACTGTGGGGAGGGAAATGGTTATCGGCCCGGCGTCGGGAAGTTCCGTCTGCACCACATCCCACCGGTGCGACGCGGGGTCGAAGATGAACACGTGGACCAAGTTCCGCGCCATCTGGCAACTGTCGAACGAGTAGACCCTATCGTTGATGCGTACAGCCCTGCGGGTGACATGCTCTGGAATGTCTTTTAGCCGCGCCGTCCACATACTGCAGAGACACCTGCTGCAATAAGAAACAAGGGCCGGTCACTCCAGCGAATGTGGCGGCATCATGCGGCTTTTTTCTGAAGCAGCGATATGGTGATCGGTATTCGCGGCGTGAGCGGATGTAGTGCGTAGAAGGGTGACTATTTACTTTAGATTTTGGAATATGTTTCTCATTGTATGACACTCACACGAATGAACGTTCGAAAAAAGACATGTACTCTTGCTGTTAGCAAGATTAAAAGCCCTAAAAGCCGTTACAAAGTGCGCATAAGTGGTCAGGAGGGCTCTTGTGCCATTACGGGTTTGTTTCAGAGCGAACTACTTTTTTGACGCGACGAGATATGTGGTTAACGCTTTCCAATCGAGAATTTTGTTTAGTTGATCGGTCATGCCAGTCGCATTGATAGGGATTGAATATCTCGCGGCATTAAAACATACGTGAAATATATATTGCTTAAATCCTGCGGCATTTTTTCTTTCGTTTCGCGCATGTTTTGTTGCCGCCTTACAGTCTAGCAGGTTTAGGTGTCATGCAGCTCTGGTCTATTCACATCGCGAGCAACAACCACTTTGTGCAACCTTGCCGCGATGGAGGAAATGTGGTGTAAATCGTTGGCGTTTCGCATTTTCATTTCCTGTTCTGGTATGAAATGCGTAAGGGGCCTGAATACCTGGAGTAGTTTCTGGTGAAATAGGAACTTGTGGTTTGGACACTGTGCCTTGTATATACACATCTAATTACGTGGTTTTGAGGAAAGCAAGTGGCGCCGTATCTGTCTCACATATCTCGGTGGAAGCCCCAACCACACCGTGAGGCAAGGAAGGAAGGTGGGAGTGAAAGGCGAAACAGAGAAAGAGGGGCCGTAGTGGAGGGCACCGGATTAATTTTGACAACCCGGGGACTCTTAACGTGGATTTACATCGCACGTTATGGATCATCGAAGCGCAGGCTGCCGCGGCTGGATTCGAACCCGGTTACTCCTGCTGAGTAGCCGAGCACGCTATCCTCTAAGCCACCGCGGCGGGTATCTACCGGCTGTGGGAAACGTATTACGAGCAGGGCGCCGCGGATGGAAGTTGTTGAAGAGGCGATTTGCAACGCACAGCGCGAAAGTTTGTTGCAGTTTAACCCGAGACGTCATTGGTTGCGGTGATAGCATCGCACCCTCGTGCAGTCGCCAGCGAAGTTGACCTGTTTGCTCCGCAGCGCGTTTGAAACGCCCTCGTGGCAATATTAATCTATTGAACTCATGCGCGGTAACGTTGGTTTTACGCTTCCGGCACTGTGTGAATTGACAATAGAATAGACGCTTCATTGGCAAACACCGCTCGCCTCTCTGTTTTGAACTGCCGCGCATAATGTCTTTTGTTACTAAGCAGCAGAAAGAAGAACGTCAACACTGTGTCTGACTGCCTTCTATCGACTTGATGTCGCTGTTTTAAAGTGACAGCGTTCAAGACCCCGATATCCACGTCGCCGTTGTGAGAGAGAAATCACGGGCATGGCTGGTATGTGGTTCCCAGAGAGCAACCTTGGAGGCGGATGGGCCGCCTTGGTCACGTGTCCATACGTGGCCATCGCAACCTAACCACCATATAGTGAGCAAACTGCACACTGTGGCAGTTAAATTAATGATTGGTAGCTCTGCAGGAGCAACCTGGGTCCCACATGGCCCATCGCTTAACCCCTGCACTAGTGCGACAGGAGGGGCATGAGGACTTCCAGGGATCTATCAGTGTAAAATAGTGAATGGCCTTCTGCATATACGGGAATTAACCCATCATGATATAGCGTCGTACTCTTACGCGGGAGCTTAAGTGTCCCCTCCATTTTTTTTTTTTTACTCGACAGCATTAAAGGTCCCGTTCGTCCAGCAACCCAGCGTCTGCATTGTTGACACTGGAAAATCCTGATTGGTCGAGAAGGTAGTGGAGTAGGAAAGCAATTTTGCTGAAATTAAAAAGAAACTGTGGTCAGTCGAAATCGAAACCGCCACTGAGGAACGCGCGTTAAGTGGGATATATAGAGGCCTTGTACGAGTACTGCCAACCACCATGCAGGCAAATTACATTTGAGGACCACACAAGTAATGAGAGTCACTAATTATCGTCACTAAATAATGTTGAAGGTGATGTGCAATAAAACAGTTTTGATTTCAACTAGCGTGTCGATGTCTGCAAAACGGTGCGCCAGAGGACACCCTAGCGGCCATACGGACCCTTTAACGCTATCACGTCGTACTCTTACAGGGAACTGAAGCTTCCCACTTTTTTCTTGTCAAGTAAGAATCTTTAATAACGTCGAAATCGCCATCCTGAATTAAAACTAACGAAGCAGTTACCACCAGTAACGGGAATTGCAGCGTCAGATTGGCTTGCCCGCAGAGCTGAAGACTCGCGTCTACGTCATTCTGCACAGATCTTGGGGGCGCAAGCATTTTTGTACCTCGGGATGTGAGCGATCTTGTCGTGTAGCGCGTTTGATGTCACCTTTCCTAGCGCGTTGATCACCGTTTCCAACGGCCGCATGTTCGCGGGCTTTGGCCTCCTTATGTCAAGCGTCCCAAGCCCTTACGTGCCTCCTTTTTTTTATTCATATTGCAGCGAAGAAGCACAAACACACGTAGAAGGAACACGCAAAAAACACGGACGTGCCTCCTGGCTGCATCTACGGCTGTCTAATGGGGATGTTCGCATTTCTTTGTGATATCAGCTGCACGTCTATATAGGTCATCGCAGACTTTGCGCTTGCCTTCACAATCTTACGAACACCGTAAATCTTGTGTGTACGCAGGGCATACAGTTGCGTGGCTTATGAAGCAATTCCACAAGGCGTTTGCAGTCAAGACGCTAAATATTCCTAGCGCTTCAGGATATCACATCGAACGATGCACTAGTCTGTAGCGAAGAAAAATGTGTCTTGGTGTCACAACCGCCTGCGCCACCCAGTGCATGGTGCACTTCCTGCCCTCCTCGTGTCCCCCTTTCCCCGCAACCTTTCTTTCTCGCTTACCCTCTCTCTTCGTCGCGTAAGCCCAGGACTAGATGCTATATCGTCATAACAGCAAGGGGTGCGTTAGAAGCTTTCTCACTGAAATCAACACAGGCTTGCGGAAAAAAAAAGAAAAACGTTTACCAAACCCTTTCTTACCCAGTGCTTGCCCGACAGCAGGGAGGAAAAACTAACGCTCGCTTTCATTCCTGAGAAGATTGGTTTCCACTGCACGATGTGGACTGTGCGGCTGCACCAGGTTCCAGAACTCGTAAAACGACATGGCTGTCTCCACCAAAGGGAAGGTCTACTCGTTCGACCACTTCTACAACTGCCGCGATGACAGCGATGAAATCTTAGGCAGCCGATTCGGCGCATGCATTTTTCACCCCGCAACGTGCATGTGGGGTGTGCTGCTCACCGAGTTGCCCTCCCAAGGCGGGCCCATTAGCTGCATCGACCGCAGCATTGCCGCCTACGGCCAGTGCGTCTACATGTGAAGGAGCTCCTCGGACATAAGGTCACGGATTGGCGGCTTATAACGGTTGCATACCCTCGCTATGACATGGAGCCGCCCGGAAATGTGCGGCCAAATGCCGACACTGAGCATCTTCTCTGCTTGTGTGCTGTGTCAACGGATGTACATCTTTGATTTCTTGGAGCCGGAATCCTCACACCGTGTATATTATCTTGACCTTGAGAACCTGAAGTGGCATAGCACTCCGACCAGTGCTGAGGCCCCGGCTAGCCGCTGCTTCCACACGGCGCCCGCAGTCGAAACACGAATGTGTGTTTGGGGTGGCCAGGCGTTCAACATACAGGTTGAACGCCTCGCTCAAAGAAGTCTCTGTTAGCCTACGATAGAACCCACTCCAAATTAGTAAAACGAGGAATAGTTTTTCTATGCATTAGGTCGGCCCTAGAAAAATCTTGTCCGCACAAGATAAGTGAAAGCTTGCATTATCAGATCGAAATAGTTATGTCAGCAGGTTACCCATCGCAACTGGTCACCAGCGTGTCTGAAAGCCTCCTTCAAAAAATGAAGAAACCGGGCTACAAGCGTGACATTGGAAAAAAACCTGTGCAGGTCATACCTTACGTGCATGGGTTTTGGCACAATTTGAAAAAAGTGGCTTCCAGGCAAGGAGTGCAGCTGATTTTTTCAGCCCCTGCAAACTAGGAAGTTTACGTCCGATGGTATGAGGAAAGCGGGTCAAAAACACCTGTACTCTCAAACATCAAACAGTGTTCACAAAATCAACCACTAATGTGGTATACGAGATCCCCTTGACGTGTGGCAGAGTGTATGTGGGGCAAACGGGACAGTGTTTCAATTATCGTGTTCGACAGTACAATGTGACCCTAAAAAGCAAGACGGGAAGCAACCTAGCTATACATTGTAGCAGGTGTAAAGATTGTTGTCCGAAATTTCACGAGACCAGGTTTCTAGCCAGGGCAAAAGAAAAATAGAAAGAGAAGTAATTGAGGCTTTTTATATTCATCAAAAAAAGACAACCGCGTTAGCACGCCTTCTGCTCTCCTCACAAGAAACGAACTAGCTTTTGTGGACGGTTTCCTTTAGATGCCCTTTGGAAAGTCCGCTTCCTTCCTTCAATCGGTTTTATGATTGTTAAGATCTTAGCGTTGGTTCTTATCCTTATTCATAATCTTTCAACCTGTGCTGTCATTCACACTCGCAAGTGTTATCATCCCTGCTTTTTGTAATAGCGACCTCTATATGACTTGTTGTGCTGTTATCACTCGCGCATCACCGCATTTGTTTTTAGTTTTTTGGCTATGTTGACGCACCCTAATGCAGCTGAGCGGCTATAATAGAGCGCCTGGTTACGTTTTCCTGCTATTAAAGTTGGAAGTTGCGCGTTATTCCTGCCTTATGTTTCCTTCCAGTTTCGCCTTTTTTTGGCGCACGACATTCTTTCAAAACATAGAGGTCAACGACTTTTCAACTATTACTGTTAGCCTCCATCTGTGTTGAGAGGTGTATAGCTCAGCGCGAGTAATAACCTGTGAATGTTTAGAACTTCGAACACAAAATTACCCTCGGCGCAGTGGCGTCACAAATTTTGGCTATTTGGGCGGGTTACTTGTAATGCATCTGTTGCTTTGCGTGCGGGCTTTTCGAAAGCGCACTTATTTTGACGTGGTGTGAGCAAAATTTACAAGAGAATAAAGGAAAGGATAACTCACGCGATCAAATGCCCTTGCCAGGCCGATTTGTGCCAGTGTAGTTGTTCGTGAGTGCGACTGCAATACTTCAACACCTTACGCATTCGTTTGAACTTAAGCAACATGTTTGAAGAGGTCCAGTCAAAGCAAGCATTGCAAGCTGTAGCCAATTTGAGAGAGCTGAAGCGAAAATCTTACAAACAAGGTGAGAAAGCGTGAGAGCTTCGTAGTCATCTGCCAATCGCAGTTTTTCCTTTTCATGAGTGTCTGGTATTAGATTAGGATTTCTATCAAATGAATGCAGCAAAAATCGAACATCAATACTAGTCTTAAAATTTCGAATACGACAAGTGATAAAACAGATTCAAATGTCTTGTAAAATTTTCCTGGGAGAGTGGCAGGCCCCGGGGTTTTAGAAAGCGGCAATCGACCAAATTTACCCTCTACTTCATCAAAAGTTAAAGAACCACTTATTATCGTGCACACATTTTCAGGAAGCACTATTATCATAAACACAAAGCGCGCTATTTGAGAATCAGGCCGCGGTACCATCAGGGTAACCAGATACTATTACGCCCCTGAGCGCTCTGCGTAAATAAAATGAACAATGGTATGAAGATGTAGTAACTAAAAGACAACTAGCGTGAAGGTGACCGGCGAGAGAACAAGACATGCTATGACAACAAAGTTGCCAGAATGAAAAACAACAGCTAATAAGATTATACGCAAAGGTGTGGGAATAAAACATAATATGCCAAAGTAGATAGAGGAAATGAAAACAACAAGCAACCGGAGTGGAGGCGTTTGGGAAAGAATAAAACATGATATACAAAATGTTAAAATGGAAACAAGCATGACGAGAGCGTAACAACAAAAAGCACGAAGATCGGCGAAAAGAAGAAACAAGGTAAAGGAATAAAAACATGGCCTGAAATGGTTACAGACAAGCAAGGCGAAAACAGCGCGTGAAAAGTAGCGAAAACGTTAACAATCGGCTTGCTAGAAAAGCTATTTCTTTCGGCAGGACCGAAATAGACGGCGTGCCGACATACTTGTCACTGGGTTTAGTATTGTCAAACGCTTCTGCGACCACTCTTTTTGTTTTGTGTTTAGTTAACAAAAGGTCACATTTTCAAATACAGGTTTGCAAGACACCTTACTTTCACCCTTGACTTTAAATCGCTTACAACGGTTTTATAAATGACCGCCTTGATTATGTTGTATTTGCAGCCTGTGTTCACATGCCTCTTCACTAAAACATATAGCACTCTGTCCAATGTAGAGCTGTCGGTATTGAGGGTAACTTTCTGCACAACTCTTCAAACACACTCGTGAAATTCTTATCGTGCTTCTTGGAACACTGTGGTCTATTCTTCTTTACATTAATCGTCAAACGGGCGCATACTACGAAGTTTACACAGCGGAGAGAAAACAATTTGACCGCTTAACAGCTCACCACTTTTTTGATGTTACGTGACACTAGATGAATGCAGCGCATGACCTCCACCGCTTCTTTCTTGGCAGTCTCTTTCGGCTCGGTAGCGGAACGGAAGCGCTGCAGTTGCTGATCCTAATTTTTTTTTTATGACCAGAAGAAGTTTTCCAGGGCGTTTCTGGCCATGTTTTTTTTTTTTATTCTGTTTTTCCCTTTCGCCCATGCAAATGCTTTATGCTGTTACCTTCCCATCATGCTTGCTTCCATTTTTACATATCATATAATTATTTAGTCCCCATCGCCTCCTTTACTCCGGATGATCGTTGTTTCTAAATCGGCCATCCACGTGGGCTATCACATTTTATTCTCTCACCTTCGCCTTTACTGTTGATTGGGTTGAATTTTTGTGGCGTTAGGTCATCTGTGGCTAAACAGCTCCATGGCACAAAGCTGCATTGTCTAATCAAGTTGGTGTCACAGACACATCTTCCGAACATTTCACCCCAGCCATCGTGGGATGGCTTGTCGAGAATCTATCTGGCGTGCGCAGTGCACTGGAGCGCTCTAGCATCGGTGTAAATAAGCTGTCGGGAAAGCACGCCGCCGATTGCCTTCAATACGATCTCCACCTGATACGATCAGTTACAGAAGCTTTGACGAATTCTAGCGGCTCAGGTTGACGACATAGATACCGATCGGATGCTTCCAGATTGAAATTAGAATGTAAATAGGAAAAAAGAGAACCATAACTAGCAGGCTCTAAAATCAGTGAAACTTTAAAGCAGCGGCAAAGTGAAGGCAGACATGCGGAAATAAGTGATAACAGTTTGGCTTTCTAAAGTCGTCGGAAAGAAGAAAGTTGTTTCCAGAAAAGAGCTGGAATCGGCGCCTACCGCCACATATCTCTATCTAAGATCTGCTTTGAAAAGGATCACCAGCAGTGGCTACGCGATAACGTAGAATTTATCACGAGCTTCAAGCCTAAGTGGTGTTAATGCGACTTGCTTGAAGAAACCACAGGGCTGGAGGTGAATCGATTTCAGTGAATAACTCTTCGTTCAGAAAATTTGTTCGCTTTATTATTTACGAAAACGTGGCGGCTCAGAGCGACATGAATATAAACAAAACACTAGCGACTTTCTTGCTTGCGCGAAAATAGAGCACTGAAGGAATAAGAAGTGCTTATTTCTGTGTCAAGCAGCTGCGCCGAAGTTGCATCATCACTGTACCAGAAAAGATGGCTTCGCCGAAGTCACTCAATCTGCTTGAGATGCAGCATCTCCCACCGACTACGATGGGTGAGAAGTGATAGCGTGGACCATTTCTCTAATGAAAGGTGGTAAGGGGCGTAGATCCAGCCGTTCATCCATCACTGCAAGTAAGCACAGGTTCTTCAGTGTCGGTGCCAAGTGCAACACGTGGAGATCGGTCAGCGCCCTTCGCTCCCCAGCAACCTGCCTCTCATCCTGGTTGGGTGCCGGCCCAAAGCCACCGAAGATAAGCACTCTTTCACCCATCACTGAGCAGCCATTCCAGTACCTGGGAGATGGTGGTGACCCACAGGGCTTCACTTCGGTCCAACACGATGTCACGGGGTCGTACTTGTGCATATCTGCCAAGTAGGTCCTCAGCGCATCGCTGTACCCTCCGAAAATGTACAACTCTTCGTTGAACACGAAGGCTGAATATCCTCGCCGATACACAGGGGGAACGCCTTGTACCTGTGGGCGCACCCAGGAAGAGTTGGTCGTTTCAAAATAGTATAGGATGAGGGAAGGGTCTGCTGGGCTGCTGCCGAACACATACATGCGGGTCCCAATGGCAGACGCAGGTTGGCAGGCACGTCGAACCGGAGCCTCCCCACTGGTGGGGACACGGTGCCACTCCAGGGTATCCAAGTCGAGGACCCGCATATATGGCGAAGGATCCCATTCACTTAAGATTTTTCTTGCGGTGACCCACAACACAAGCTGTGCTGCCGTAAATCGATGACGGCACCTCACCGGTTACCTCCGGGCTGCTGCATGTCATGGTGCTTGGGTCGAAGCGGTAAAGGACACTCGGGGCTGGCCAGCTGGGCGGGCCGCCCCACAGATACGCGCAGTGGCCGTAGGCTACAACTGTCTGGAAGGAAATGTTAATCAGCCCGCCGTAGGGAAATCGCGTCTGCACCACATCCCGCCGGTGCGATGCGGGGTCGGAGATGAACACGTGGACCAGGCTCCATGCCGTGTGGCAACTGTCGAATAGGTAAACCTTGCCGTTGATGTGTACACCCCTGTGGGTGACAAGCTCTGGAACACCGTTTAGCCGCACTGTCCACATCCTGCAGAGACACCTACTTCTGTAAGAAACAACGCTCGGTTATTCCAACGATGGTGGCGGCATCATGCGGCTATTTTTTGAAGCAGCGATATGATGATCTGTATCCGCTGCGTGAGCGGACATAATGCGTCGAAGGTTGACTATTTCTGTTTTATTTTGGAATACTTTTGTCATTTTATGACACTCACACGAATGAATGTGAAAACAAAACATGTACTAGTACTGTCACCAAGAATAAAAGCGCTAAAAGCCGTTATAAGGTGCACGTAAGTGGTCAAGAGGCTGTTGTGCCATTACGAGCTTGTTTCAGAGCGAATTACCTTCTTGTCGCCGCGATATACGTGGTTAACGATTTCCAATCGAGAATTGCGTTTCTTTGATCGGTCATGCTAGTCGCATTGATAGAACTGAATATCTGCCGGCCTTAAAAAGAAGCGTGAAATATATAGCTTAAATCTTGCGGAACTTTTTGTTTTGTTTCGCACGTGCTTGGTTGCCGCCTTACGTCTAGCAGGTGTATAGCATCGGTGTCATGCATTTACATCGTGAGCAGCAACCCTTTTGTTGAACTAGCGTCTTTCGGGTCAGGAGCCCGGAAGGCACAGCTGGGATCGAGCCCGTGTCTTTCGGGCTGCTGGCCAGAAAGACGCGGGTTCAATCCCGGCCGCGCCAGCCGAATTTCGATGGAGGAGAAATTCTAGAGGCCCGTGTACTGTGCGATGTCAGTGCACGGTAAAGACCCCAGGTGGTCAAAAATTCTGGAGCCCTTCACTACGGCGTCCCTATAGTCTGAGTTTCTTTGGGACGTTAAACCCCAATAAACCAACAAACCACCAACCTGGCCGCGATGATGAAAATGTGGCGTGGCTGGTCGGGATTTCACCTTTGCATTTCAGCTTCTGCTGTTTCTGATGAACTAGAAACATGCGATTTTAGTCGCTGTGCCTTCCATATATACCTCTAAATAAGTGGCTTTGGAGGAAAAGAAATTTCTCACGTCTAGGTGGACACCCCAACTGCGCCGTGAGGTAAGGGAGGAAGGTGGGAATGAAAGATTTGGATTGTGGGGGTTAAATGCTCCAAAGCGGCTCAGGCTATGAGCGACGCCCTAGAGAAGGGCTCTAGAAATTTTGACCACCTGGGGTTCTTTAACGTGCATTGACATCGCACAGTACACAGGCCACTATAGTAACGTCGTATAACTGCTTAGGCTTCTCTGTGTTTTCTAACCTTTCTTCGGATCGCCACATTAACTGTATGACCAGTAATGCTAACTGTTCTCTAGGTTACTTGGAACTAAATTTCTCGTCTCTGCATTCCTTTAGCTACAACGTTACAAATCATTTGTTCATTCTAAATCTGAGAATGCGGCCTCAGTACGGAACCCTGGCCTTGATTTTCTAGTAAGCTACGAACATATTAAGAGTCGGTCTGCTCGTTACATTCTTAACTGCTGTCACCTTGCCATCAGCACCACTAATATAAAAACTACTTTGTATCTTCCTCTATTGTCAATACGTCATCAAATTCTGCGGCTGTGTTTACTGCATAAAATATACTGCCAGAATAAACTTTACGGTATTTTGCTTCAGCGGCCCATATACACATCGCGCCACTTGCATCACCGTGAAAAAGTTTCACCTTTTTCATGATACAGGTATGCTTTTTATCGCTCATTCCTTCCTCATTCAATTCAGGACTGAAACCACATTCATGACGTGCTAGTTTGAATAGCATATATTAATTCGTTTACCAATGCTCTAACAGCTCATTCTAGTGTTACGGATAAACAATATTTCCACACTATATAATTAGTTTTGATTGAAACCATTGTATTTGCGTCTGCTTTTTCTCTTTTACCGTTCATTTACTGCCATGAGATAAAGCCTCACGTCCGCGAAGGATACGTGTACAATGCTATCAGGACTTCGCACATGACTAGTATCAGCGGTGGATAACACGCTCTCAAGACTTCTGACATCCGCCGTTTAATTGGATGTTGGCAGAAGCGGCTCTGTGACGGAACATGCCACATCGGAGAGCAGGACGATTACTGCGGCTGAGCGGTGGGAGCATCGCTGGCGTGAAATGGCGACCAACGTGGTTCACAGATGACAATGTGCGCCGCTATGCGTGTTCGCGGTGCGGGGTGATTTCCAGCACCAGGACTATGCTGCCCTGCATGCACTCCCTCTGCGGAACCTGCAAGACCGGTAGTTTCCAAGATGGCGCCGGTGGCGTTTGTCCCTTGGACTGGGAGCGTTTCGACGAAGAGTGTGCGAAGCTGCCGTTGCCGGCAATGAAAAATGATATCTTCAAAGTGAGTTGACTTGCCTTTTATTTTTTCATGGCTATGGGTGAAGTGAACTGTAGCGAAATCATGGTATGTAAAGACTTCCATATGGAGGGGTCAGAACTAAAAAACTTTCTTTGCTTGAGTATTGATCTATTCAGGTGCATACATCACTCAAAAAGCAGTACATTGATGCTATGTTGTTTGAGAAGTAATCTGAGATCGGTACATTCCTCGAATGTTTGTAATGATTCATGAACTGAAGTCGGCTGCGAGTGTTCAAGGCTAACCGAACAGCAGATCCATAAGGCTGCGCCACCTGCCGAATGAAGAATAAACAGACGGCCCGGCTGTTCAGTCTTCATCGCGAGTGTACGGTTGGTATTCAGAGATATCGATTTCGAAGTGTTGAGGATAAACGTTTACAGAGGGCACCACGGCAATCTGCTATTCGATGATGGAATTGCCGCGGCAGTAACTGAGCGGAGAATCTCCTAAGCATGATGGAAGTCCCAGTGAGTCAAAGCGGAGCCATGGTTGTCAAATTTATTATGCACAAAGCGACAGTAATGCTGGAAGTTCTCGAAAGTGAACAGCAGATTACAATAGGAACGGAGCGTTGGAAGGGATAAGGGTATACCTCTACTTACGGCAGGTATTGATCGTACATCTGACACACAGGATTGAAATAACTAGGAGAATATGAATGGAGTGCATTGTATTCAGCAGGAGTGATGAGATCATGAATGGTTAATGGGAATGGGTTAATGGAAGCAAAGCCAAAAGCTGCGAGTAATGGAGGTAGGCGGCCAGGCATATGCACCGCTCGCTAACATCGTTTTTGCCCCATCTGCGATCACGTGACTAATTTGTGCATAAACATCACATGCTCGCTGCAACTCAAGCTGTTTGTATAGTAAGGGTGACTCAAAGCCTGTAATACGCAAATCTTACCATTCTCCTTCCTAGGCATACTGCTAGAATAAAGAGCGAGGTTGTTCGTTCGTGGCAACTCTAAACGCTGTCCTTCAACACTACGAAGAGGAACGCTGTTTCCACGCTGTGGACTGTCCCCGGTGCGGTGGAAACATCCCCCTCGCAATCCTCTACATGTCCGGATGGTCCCTCATTACGACTTGCCCGGCAGGCATCAACCAGCCATCGCAAGGTGATGACGTCTTCCAGACGCGTGAAGTCGGGGCAGCTCAGAATGAATTCAGACCACCCTTGATGGGGCCGCGCGAAGACCAGCCTCCCGCATTGCAGAGTCAGCTCAACAAACTCATGGAGCAAGTGGCGAGCCAAGGATTCCTACTCCGAAAAATTGAGGAAGAGTCCAGGAAAGCTCAAGGGCAACACTCATCACTCGGTTCACTGCGGTCCCAAACAGAAGAGATCATCTCTGAGTTGCGCTTAACCTCGGCTGAGGAAGAAGGCTGGTAACGTAAGACACCCATTCCATGGCGCTTGGAAAAGAAACACATTCTTCGAAAGCTCGAAGTTTTTGCTGATGGATCCCTCAGTCACCTCGATGATGCGAGCCAAGCTGCTGTTCCACTCGTCAAATACCCCATCATTTGCTCTTGCAGTCGTTACTCTACATCGAGGCAATGCGCGGACGGTGCGAAAAAGGCCTTTTTCGACCGCAGGTCCAAAAGCAGCGTTGCGTATCTATTTAGGGTGCACAATTTTGACAAAATTCTGAGCCCTCCTTAAAACGAGAGGCGCCTCCGAGCCGAGGTCACTGTGTGGAACACTAGGGATGTGTATTTCAATTTGGCCGTGACAACAGAGGAGCCACGCGAAGAAGTGGAACTTCGCTTTCGTTTTGGCAGCGATCTGGGAAGGGTTCCCGGCATAAGGGTGTCGAATGGAATGTCATCAGTCAAGGGGACCGCTGGGCTCACTTTCAGTGCACAGCAATCTTGTGGTTGCCAAAATAACTTGTTCGGACTAAGCCTGAGCAAGTTCAGGAGCGCCAGGGTCACTGAGGGGGCGTGTGGAGGACTAACAGTTGTAATCCCGACTTCGCACACGGTATACAGGTTTCTTCAACAACGTTGTTCCGCAATTTTTTAACATAGGCTTTTAGAGTTAGAAGAGCGCATTTTAGGCCAAGCATTTCCACATTAACGCATCAAAATGCCCCCAAGACATGGAAACTACTGCGCTGGGGAACTAATAGTGAGTATTGAACTTTTCAACTATTACTGTTAGTCTCCTTCTGTGTTGAGAGGTGTGCAGCTCACTGTGAGTAATATCCTATCAATATCTAGAACTTCGAATAGAAAGTTACCTTTGGCGCAGTGTCCCAATCGATTTTGGCTATTTCGGCAGGTTACTTGAACTGCACTGTTGCTTTGCCTGCGGGCTGTTCAAAAGTGCACGTATTTTGGCGCGGTGTGAGAAACATTTGTGGGGCCATGTGTAACTGCGTTTTGGAAATTCTAAAAACTGATATCGACATTACTTAAAGTGAACTACCTGTTTTTAATTAATAGAAGCTAGCACTAAGAGTTAAAGAAATTAACTCGTCAAGTTCAGTTAAGCTGGTTAGCAAATTTTAGCTGTATACGGACGGGCTACAGCGGTGACAATGCTAAGCCGTAAAGACCACTCCTACTGAAAAAGGCCGGCTTTAAAAATTGCGGAACATCTTAGGCTGAACATCCGGCATACGCTGAAAATGGTGATTGAACACATTCAAAAGTGTTTAACATGCGCAACGCTTTCTTTTTTTGTTTTTATACGAATAAAGATTACAATTTGGATTTAGTCATGTATGGAAATTTTTCTGCCTTTCGAAGTCACTAATACAGAACAGAAGAAAGTCAACAGGCTTGACTGCAACATCATTGCATAGTGATTTCGACTGCATGCAGATGAAAAAAAGTGTAGGTGGTTAATAGTTTTGGGCTTCGCCTGAAATTTCGGGCATGGCAGAATAGTTATTTCTTGGCACTCTCCAATGAAAAAAGAAATATTTTATCCCTGCGAGTATTTTGGAAGTAACACTTTGTCCCTACGTTATTATTTTATCGGTTTGAATCCAGGAATGCATTTAACGACTGCTTTAGCTAATTGAAAGTTTCTTTTTTTCAGCTTCCACAATGCTGATGGATGCCGTGGCAAAACGGCTGTAAGAAAAGCTTGACAAAGCTAGGACACTAGCGAATCGCAGAACAGGAGTGCATAAATGAGGCTGAATAGCATACAAACATAATAAACATCATGAAGAATGGCACCCAATAGAAAAGGTAATGCAGAACCTGTTTATACATGCAATTTAGAATTTATAACGAGCTTCAAGGTGCAGTGGCGTTAATGCGACTTGCTTGATGAAACCACCGGGCTGGAGGTGAATCGATTTCAGTGAATAACTCTTCGTTCAGAAAATTTGTTGCTTTATTATTTACGAAAACGTGGCGGCACAGAGCGACATGAACATAAACAAAACACTAGCGACTTTCTTGCTTGCGCGAAAAGCGAGCACAGAAGGAAGGCGTCGTGTGCGTATATAAGAAGAGTTTATTACTGCGCCAAGTAGTACTGCAGGAAGGCGTTCTTTGCGTATAAAAAAAGTGCTTATTTCTGTGTCGAGTAGCTGCGCCGAAGTTGCATCATCACCGTACCACCAGGCTGGCTTCGCCGAAGGCACACAATTTGCTTGACATGTGGCATTTGCCATCGACTGCCATGGTTGTCTTGAGAACTTTTTTGACTATATGGAGCATGTTTTTCAATTTGCCACTGAATATAATTACACTGTATATATAGGTGGTGATTTCAATGTCGATATCCATGAAAATACACCCAGAAAGTCACGACTATCATTACTAATGGAATCATATTGTCTTGTGAACGTTGTGGCATTACCTACACGCATAACACCCACTACGGCAACACTTCTTGATTTGCTGATTACAAATAACGCAACAATGTGCTCTCAACCGGAGTTATTAATTATGCTATTAGTGACCACCTGCCTGTTTACATCGTATGTAATAGTGTGCCTGTATTAAAAACAAACTGTAAACAAACAAATATAAAAATACAGCAGATCACCCCAACCACGTTAGAAACATTTCGACGCAAAATAATGAACGTCAACTGGGAACCAGTTTTTGCTGCATTGACTGCTGACATAGCGTTTAGTTGTTTTCTGAAGATATTCGCTTGTATATATCGTAACAGTTTTCCGTACAAAGATGTAAAGAAACCAAAACGAGCTCGTAAACCCTGAATTACATCGCATATTCTTCGAATGATTGCCAGGAAAAATTCCCTTTATCAGAAATTCTTACAAAGTCGCAGTCCAGAATCGTGGGCAACGTTCAAGAGGTACCGAAACAAACTGAACTTAACTTTAAGAAAAGCGAGGAATGCATATCACCTTAACATGTTCGCTGCTTTGACCGATCAAAAGAAAGTTTGGAATAGGTTGAATCGAGTCTTGAACCCTAACTCTACAAATACAATTGACAGTATTACAATGGAAGGCATTAGTTATAGTGGACTCGCACTCGCAAATAAGTTTAATAGCTATTTCAGTGGACTTGTTGATAGTGAACACAACAATATGGCATTGGATTACATTACGAATCGTACAAGTAACAGTATTTTTATAACATGTTGTGACGAAAATGAGGTGCTTAATATATATAAAGGCATGAACAATACAAACAGTGAAGATGCTTTTGGACTGAAAATGAAGCCTGTTATGTACGTCTTGGACATTATCTGCCCAATTTTAACTTATATTTATAACTTGTCTTTGAGTACCGGCATTTTCCCTTCGGACATGAAAATAGCAAAAGTAGTTGTTCTTTATAAAGGTGGTTCGAAAAACGATCTTGGTAATTATAGACCAGTGTCTATATTGCCTATTTTTTCTAAGGGCTTGGAAAAAACAATACATTTACGACTTTCCAATTTTCTTGAAAAATACAACGTGATAACTCCAAGACAGTTTGGATTTAGACCTAAGTCCTCTACTGAAATGGCTCTCCTGAAGCAAAAAGAAATAATCTTAAATAATATTGAATGTAAACAAATAACCCTTGGAATATACATAGACTTCTCCAAAGCCTTCGATAGGATTCATCACGAAACTCTTCTTCTTAAACTTTCTGCATACGGTGTCCGGAACAAAGCACTATCTCTTATCACCAGCTATTTAACTGACCGATATCAGTACGTTTCTATAGATAATCATCGCTCTACTTACAATAAAATAAAGCATGGTGTACCTCAAGGTAGTATCCTTGGTCCCTTATTATTTAATGTATATATTAATGATTTAGTACAGATTGACTCCGAAACAGAATACGTAATTTACGCTGTTGACACTACTTTATTTCTGTCCGGCACCAACGCGAATGATATAGTAGAAAAGGCTAATAGCGTGTTGGGCAAACTTAACTCATGGTCTGAAAAAAATTCCCTACTAATAAACACACGGAAAACAAAGGCGATATTTTTTAGAGCTAAAAATGCCAAATGGGCTGTACATACAGATTTAGTATTGGGTGGTAATATAATAGAAATAACTAATGTCGTAAAAACACTTGGCGTTCACTTCAATGAATTTATGTTATGGGACTACCACATCGAGCAAATGGAGAGTAAGCTAGCTCGCGTTGTCGGAATACTCAGAAGGTTAAAGTGCATGATACCTACTAGGACAAAACTTGTTATTTACCATGCCCTCTTTGACTCTCATGTTAAATATTGTCATTTGGTTTGGGGTACAACGACGCAAACTAATATTCACAAGGTTTTGACATTACAAAAAAATGCAGTCAGAGCAATTGCGGGTGCCACATACTTAGCACATACGAGTGCTCTATTTGCAAAATACCGCATTATGGATGCAAGGGTTATTCATCAGTACCGTGTAATTCAGCAGTACAAATCTCAGGTACATAGTGACACCACATTTTTTGCTGACCTTGCGAATCTACGGGAAAATACCGCTGTTCACAACACAAGACACTACGAATGTACCTACTATGTACCTTGTCCACGAACAAATTACGGTTTTCAAACTCTCAGTTATGTGTTGCCATCTTTCCTTAATAGAAATGCTTTCACTAATCAATCCATTCTTTCCGTTTCATATAACGCTGTCAGAAATATGTTCTTACAAAACAATGAATCATATCCAACTGTAAAATAAACTAAGTATCCATGTGCTGTGATTAAACTATCATTTGCGTGTGTGTAACAGTACCGAGACTATTCTGGTGATCTGTTATGAAGATATTGTACATACTTGTTATTTCATGCATTCTCTTGTTATTGTTTTACTGCTGCCTGTCATGGCCGTGCCAAGCCGCTACGGGAGATGGGAGCTTTGTCAAGCCGCGTGCGCGGCTTTTTTTCCTTTCTCCTCAGCCATTGTACATGACTGAAATAAATGCACTGAACTGAACTGAACTGACTACGATGGGTGAGAAGTTAGAGCGTAGACCACTTCTCTAATGAAGGGTGGTAAGGGGCTTAGATCCAGCCGTTCATCAATTATTGCAAGTAAGCACAGGTTCTTCAGTGTCGGTGCCAAGTGCAACACGTGGAGATCGGTCAGCGATCTTCGCTCCTCAACTACCTGCTCCTCAACCTGGTTGGGTGCCGGCCCAAAGGCGCCGAATATAAACACTTTTTCACCCATCACTGAGCAGCCATGCCAGTACCTGGGATAAGTGGTGTGCCACATGGCTTCACTTCTGTCCAGCACGATGTCACGGGGTCGTACTTGTGCATATCTGCTAAGAAGGTCTTCAGCACACCGCTGTACCCTCCGAAAATGTACAGCTGTTCGTTGAACACGAAGGCTGAATGTCCTCGCCGATACACAGGGGCAACGCCTTGTACCTGTGGGCGCACCCAGGAAGAGTTGGTCGTTTCAAAATAGTATAGGATGAGGAAACGGTCTGCTGGGCTGCCGCCGAACACATACATGCGGGTCCCGATGGCAGACGCAGATTGGCAGGCATGTAGAACCGGAGCCTCTCCGCTGGTGGGGACACGATGCCACTCGAGTGTACCCAAGTCAAGGACCCGCATATATAGCGAAGGATCCCAGTCACTGAAGATATACTTGTGGTGACCGACAACACAAGCTGTGCTGCCGTACATCGAGTAGGGCACCTCACCGGATACCGCCAGACAGCTGTATGTCATCGTGTGGGGGTCGAAGCGGTAAAGGACACTCGGGGCTGGCGAGCTGTGCGGGCCGCCCCACAGATACGCGCAGTGGCCGTACGCTACAACTGTGGAGAGGGAAATGGTAATTGGCCCGGCGTCGGGAAGTTGCGTCTGCACCACATCCCACCAATTTTCTTTATTCAGTATAATCTGAACATAAAAAAAATACGGAAGCGCAGAAGCCACAAGTGGTCTTGTGCGGCGACAACCGGCAGCCGCGGCAGTCTTCGCGCTACATCAGAGCTCCATCAGAGGCAGAAGAAAATTAAAAGACGTAAATATGAAGAACACAAAAATTTTGGCACGGCAAGAATGAAAAAGCACTGATAAGATTTTAGTACATGTTAAAGTTTCTCTAACGCTTGAATAGCAGCACGCAGTTTTTTGCGGGTGGTTAAAGAAAATAAATCATCCGATCATTCGTTAAATATAGCTGGCACGTAATAGTTTCTAGTTGCTTTGCCGTAGGGAGTGCGCACTCTCGGTTTATGATAGCGAGGAACATGTCTCAACGGTACCGGTTTCGTATTTATGTGTCTGTATGCGCTATTCCAAAAATATTTCATTACTACAATTTGTTTAAAAATGTTGTCAAAAGAAGGCAAACCGGCTGCGGTAAAGACACTGTTGGGCAGATTTTCCTATGGCAAGTAGAGTACGCTTGTAGCAATGTTTTTCAAAATCCTATTAACACGACATTTCCATGTGAAAGAGCAGTTAAAAAAACAGCACATACCGTATCTCAAGACACTGTACCCCAGAGCCTGGACGACTAATTTTTTGACAGAAAATGGCATCATAGTTCGTAAATTAAACAAGCATCCCACACTTCTGAGTTTCTTACAAATGTGAGTCATCTGAGTATTCCATGCCAAATCACTGTCTATGTAAATACCAAGATACTTAACCGACGGGACGTTAATTATAGGTTGACAAGAACACGAAGAGCAGTATGAGGTGTGTAAATATATGGAACCTGCACTTGGTACATCTTTATGCGGGTTACGAAAACAGACAAGTCTGGATTTGGTGCTATTTATTTGTATTAATTGAAAGTTTTTTTTTCAACTTAGACAATGTTGATGGATGTCATGGCAAGAAGGCTGTAAGAAAAGCTTCACAAAGCCAGGACACTAGTGAATGGCTGAACAGGAGTGCACAGATGAGGCTGAATAACATACAAATTAACAAAATAAATATCATGAGCATTGGCACCCGAAAGAAAAAGAAAAGCAGAACCTGTTTATAAATGCATTAAGTCTGTTTTATAAACACTTTTACAAAGCGGCGCGCTTCAGAAGTGAATCTCAATTAAATAAAATAATGTGAAATAAATACTGCACAATATATAGCAGCGACACTATATGAATACATAATATTCCATTGTCTGCATTCGTACAAAATACTGCATCCAACTTCTTTAAAGTGAGCATGTCGACATAAGGTAGTTAAAAAAATGACTTGGAGGGAAAAGAAACAGCAATGAGGCTGCATCCGTGTCGTGGTGCGGAATCGAGCAGACTAACGTTCTGCAGGCAATATGATTAACTGGTTAACCATAGGTGAGGTTACAGTTGAACATGTCATGTAGCGCTCTAGGTGATTACGTACTGCAGTACAGGCGGCAACTATCTAATTTATTGAACATATCTGTTGCTTTACGCGCCTCTACTGCCTAAATCAAGCCATGCGATGACGTTGCATTACCAACTTCGCATAAATTAATGTTTGACGCGTATTATTTCTCCCTGCCAGGCCTGATAGGTTATTGAAAATGTTCCGTAATTGCCCTTCCTCTATATTAGCCTGTAGAGCAAATGGTATTTATAAAGACGTTCGATACTTTTGTTCTGTGTGAAAGAACAGGTCTTTAGCTGGGGGCATGTAGACACGTAGGAAGAAGAGCGAACTACTTTTAATGCTGTAGTGGTAAGGGCACCGTTCAGCGGAGAACTGCGCGTAGTTGGCGTGGTCACCGGTGAGCGCGGAAAACCGGATTGGTCGAGAGGGTGCTGACGTCACACGTGGAGCCGTGGAATGAAAAGTGATAAAAAATGGCAAAACTAATAAATAGAAGGTGGAAACATGATTCGAATGTCAATGGACGTCTAAGTATACTGTATAAAGCAATTCAGTTGCGCCTAAAGCAAATTTTGAGGCAATCAGTGGTGAATCGAACGCTTCACCTGCCGGTTGCGAGTTTTGGCATGCCGACCTTAGGCCAGGCAGGCATTTTTTTCTCTAACAAGATACTTGCCACCAATCTGGAAATAACTATTCAATGTATAAATTATTTACAAAGAACTCAGCTACCGGCTGCACTACACTACCATGACAGAAGACAACACAACCAAAGGGCTCGGCAGACTTTTGAAGGAAAAAAAAAAACAAGCAAGACATGTCCTTTTTCTTCAGCATCGTATTTATTACATTCATGCAATGTTCTACGTATATGAACTGTGTGCCAACCTTTAGAAAAAAATGTTGGATTAGCACGACGCGTTCAAGTAAAAAAAGATTGGCAGAGAGACTATGGAGAGCACATGACTAATAAATCATAATACCACACAGCTAAGCAACGAAGCAAAAGAAAAAAAATGCAATTCAGAGCCCATCAGTAAGAGTGAGTGCCATTCGGGTCTGAACGTGCTTAGAACGGGCTTAGACACCATTAAAGGGAACAATGATCACTCCAAAGCCACTTGTGCAGAAACAAGATTCACAATGTGAGTTTATAATGAGCGCGTCGAAGAAGCCGGGTGCAATTAAAAAGAAGAAAGGTTATTAGCAAATTAAAGTGCAGTGTGATATCGTACAGAATGCGGTGTCTAAACTTCTTTTGGAATGTTGGTTCCATGATATCCCAGAAGAGTACTGAGTATTTTCGAATGATGAAACAATGCTCAATTTTTTCTGAACCGTCGCAAATGGAGGGGAGGGGGGGTGCTTTGCTCTGACGGCAATTCACCCTTGACACAAAAGTTTGCTTTCCCCTGATCACGTTTTAGTGGGTAATGTGTCAGTGTGTACGCGGCGAGAGAGGGATTTCACGTACTCTTTTTTGTATACCATGTCCCGTTAATTTAATACGTAGCGCATTACATGGGCGGAGAGAAGAGCATACAGACTAAATCCTTCTGCAACCATTTTCTCGATACTGAAAACCGCAAATCAGGGGAAAAACAAACAGCAAAATACAGCTCATGCATTAAGCCTGAGAAAAAGGGGTTATCAGAAATATCTTATGAAGCAGTAATGTTCGGTAAAAGATAAACTACGTCGACTTGAAATAATGCATGCACTATTGCACGTGTAATGTCTAGGAAAATGACATCACGTGAAACTGCCTATCCCACATACAGGAGAATAAACCAAGGCCGCCAGCGTTTACAGACCAGAACTGGTAATCAGGTGACAAAGGTTCAAATACGAATCTCAGATAAAAGTAGCGAGAATGTTTGAAAACCTGGATGAAAAGTACTGCGCAATTAATATTTTAGAGTACATAAGGAAATTTTAGGGCGAGAAACAGTTTTGAGACGGTCGCCGTGCCAGAAATTGAGATACCGTAAGGGACACGTGTCTGAGAATAGGGCTGAAGAGTTTGCACCCAGTCTTTTCAAGTAATGTACCCTCTTATTATGGGCATTCAAAGAGACGCCAAGGTGCCTGAGTGGCCTAGGTGTCCACACCACTCCAGCATATTCAGCAATAAAACACGATATGTGAGATATGAAAATGGATACAAGCAACATGCTGGGTAATAACAAAAAACACGTGGATGGGCGCGAAGAGGAAACAGGGTAAAGGAGTAAAAACATAGCCTGAAATAGTTACAGACAGGCAAGGCGAAAAAAAAACCCGTGAAAAGTAGCGAAAAGGTCTGCAATCGGATTGCAAGGAAAAAGAATTTTTTCGGCAAAAGCGATATAGAGGCGTACTGACATACTTGTCACTAGTATTAATATCGTGAAACGCTTCCACCCTCTTTTGTATTGTGTTTAGTTCTGAACAAAAGGTCATGTTTCCAAATGCATATTTACAAGGAACCTTTTCTTACCCTGACCCTTACATTTTAATCGCTCACAAAGGTGTGCTAAGTGGCCTCTTGGATTATTTCCTATTTGCAGCCTGTGTTCACATGCCCCTTCATTAAAACATGTACCAGTCACTCCAATGTAGAACCTGTCGGAAGTGAGGGGACCTTTCTGCGCAACACTTGAAACACACCTGCGAACTTCTTATCGTGCTTCTTGGTACACTGGGGTCTATTCTACTTTACATTAATCACAAACGGGCGCATACTACGAAGTTTACACAGCGGAGAGAAAACAATCTTGACCGCTTGAAGGCTTGCCACTTTTTTGATGTTACGTGAAAGGCGACAAATGTAGGGCATAAGCTCCACCGCTTCTTTCTTGACGATCGCTTTCTGCTCGGTAGCGGAACGGAAGGGCTACAGTGGCTGATTGCACTTTTTTTCTTTCTTTTGTATGATCACAAGAATTTCTCCAAGGCGTTTCTGGCAATGTTTTTTTTTATTCTGTTTTTTCCTTTGGCCCATACACCCGCTTTATGTTGTTACATTCCCATCATACTTGCTTCCATTTTCACATGTCATATAGTGTTTTAGTCCTGCATCGCCTCCTTTATTCCGGTTGATCGTCGTTTCTAATTCGGCCATCCACGTAGGCTATCACGATTTATTCTCGCACCTTCGACTTTACTGTTGATTCTGATTAATTTTATGGCGCTAGGTCATCTGTGGCTAAATAGCCCCGTGGCACAAAGTTGCTTTGTCTATTCCAGTTGGTGTCACAGACACATCTTCCGAACATTTCACACCAGCCATCGTGGGATGGCTTGTCGAGAATGTATCTGTCGTGCGCAGTGCACTGCAGCGCTCTCGCATCGGTATAGATAAGCTGTAAGGAAGCTTCAGATACAGTCCAGCATGCTGTCGACTGCCTTATATATGATCAGCACCAAATACGATCAGTTACACAATCTTTGACGCATTCTAGCGACTCAGGTTGACGACACTGATACCGATCGGATGCTTCCAGATTGAAATTAGAGTGCATGTAGGAAAAAGAGAACCATAACTAGCAGGCTATAAAATCAGTGAACCTTTAAAGCAGCGTCAAAGTGAAAGCAGACATGCGGAAATAAGTGATAACTTTATGGCTTTGTAAAGTCGTCGCAAAAGAAGCAAGTGTTTTCCGGAAAAGAGCTGGAATCGACGCCTACCGCCTCATATCTCTATCTAAGGTCTGCTTTCAAAAGGATCACCAGCACTGGCTACGCGAGAACCTAGAAACGAGCTTCAAGCCGAAGTGGCGTTAATGCGACTTCCTTGAAGAAACCACCGGGCTGGGGGGGAATCGATTTCAGTGAATAACTCTTCGTTCAGAAAATTTGTTCGCTTTATTACTTACCAAAACGTGGCGGCCCCGAGCGACATGAATATAAACAAAACACTAGCGACTTTCTTGCTTACGCGAAAATAGAGCACTGAAGGCAGGCGTTCTTTGCGTATAAAAGAAGCGTTTATTTTTGTGTCAAGCAGCTGCGCCGAAGTTACATCATCACCGTACCAGCAAGATGGCTTCGCCGAAGGCACTCAATTTGCTTGAGATGCAGCATCTACCACCGACTACGATGGGTGAGAAGTGATAGCGTAGACCATTTCTCTAATGAAAAGTGGTAAGGGGCGTAGATCCAGCTGCGCATCAATCACTGCAGCAGCGATATGGCGACCGGGATTCGCGGCGTGAGCGGACGTAGTGCGTCAAGGGTGACTATTTCTGCTAGATTTTGGAACGTTTTTGTCATTTTATGACACTCACACGAATGAATGTTCGAAAAAGAACATGTACTACTGTTGCCCTCACCAAGATTAAAAGCGCTTTTCGTGCATAGCGTGCATAGCGTGCAATTTCATGCATAGCGGAATAGCGTTCTAGAGTGCGCATGCGCAGAACGCTAACGGAAAAATAGCGTTAGCGTACGAACGCAATTTTCACAAGTTAGCGTTGCGGCAGTTGCGGCTTTTGCGCCCTTAGCGCAAAAACATGTCGGCGTCCTTCCAAGCGAGAGCCGCCCGCTTTAGCCGGTTAGGAGTCCTTGCGATTGCGGTCGGCATATTTACTTGCAACTACTGGCGTTTCTTGCTTTTCGCTATGATTTACCTTGGTTTTACGATAAAGTTTAAGCTGCAATTCAGCCTAGTTTTTTAGATACGCTCACGATTCTGGGGTACAATAGCCTTATGGAACCTTAAGCTGCACTGCTACCGCCTGCAACTGACCGAAACGTAACACAGACGACCCGAACGAAACAAAAATAGATTCTGAGCTTTGTCGCGGTGTTTTATGTACTTAAATTACGTAACACAACAATTCATATTAAATTTACAAACGTTTTTTGAACATCAGACGCCATGTGATGAAAAATATCCTTGCTCGAACGGTTTGTAGTTAACACGTCCTTCACTAGATGGCGCTAGTTTTTATGTTTTTTATTTCACTTTATTACAATTTCTAGGTCATTTCCTTGCGAAAATAACCGCTGCTGTAATAATTGTCTTAAAAGACTGAAATATTATAATTTGGCATGTTAGCGGTAGTGGCGACCACTTAGAAGGTCCTGTCGCCTCTATGTAAAGGAGATCGCCTGTAACGTTTTCAGGACGCTATACTAAAACTGTCTTTGGGGATAAGTTGCTTGCGGCACGCTAACGTAATTTCCTTTAGGTCCGCACCACGCTAATGCTGTACTAAAACTCTCTATTGTTTAAGTTCTAGACGGACACAACAACCACACAGGTAGGGGAGGCAGGAAAGTGGGAGGGAAAGAAGAAAGAAGGAGGTGCCGTAGTGAAAGGCTCTGAAATATTTTCGACCCCCTGTGGATGTTTAATGTGAACTGACATCGCACAGCACAGGGGCGCCTTTTGTGTTTCGCCTCCACCAAAACGTGGCCGCCGTGATCTGGTTCGAGCTCGGGTACTCCGGCTGAGTAGTCGAACATGCTAATCACTCAGCCACCGCGGCGGATATTTTCCGCTAGTGGGAAACGTCTTACGAACGCTAAGCCGCACGTGGAAGTTCATGAAGCGACTATTGGCAACGCACAGAGCGAGAGTGTTTTGCAGTTTGACACGAGGCGTGATCGGTCGCGGCGATACCATCTCGCCCTTGTGCAGTAGCCAGTGAAGGTGACCCGTTTGCTCCGCCGTGGGTTCGAAACACAGTCGAGGCAATAATAATCCAATGATCTCCTGCACAATAACGATATCTACTAGTTTGATAAATAGCCCCTACTGTGTGAATTGATAAGTGGAGTAGACACCTCGTTTGAAAACACCGCTCGCATCTCTCTCTCTCTCTCTCTACATGAACCACCAGACACAATCTCTTTAGATATCGAGAAGCAGAAAGCAGAACGTTAACACTGCATCTGGCGGCCTTGTATCGACTGGACTGCGCTGTTTTAGCCCGAGAGCGCTAAAGGCTCCGTTCCCCGCAAAATTCTGTACCGCGATGTCGGCATTGACGTTTCATTTCATTTATTTCGTTTCATTTATTTTGCCCTCGGGGCTTTCGCATTACAGAGGGGGTGGGACAGCGAAAAAAACAGTACATAGATCAAAAAGAGCGCTATGTATAAGAACAATATTGAAAGATGCTAGAGACAGAGGACGAAAACATTGAGAACAAAAGTACAGAAGTAAAAAAAATAAAAGGATTCCAAAAAGGAAACCTTATACAGTCTATATATGGGTAAAGAACATATCATAATTGGTCTGATTCTAACAGTAATTTTCTTTTAATACCCGCAGTGTCGCTAACACAGGTGCCTGTGCGTGAAAGATTATTCCACTCAGATGTTTTAGGGAGGAAGGAATTAGAGCAGGTCACTGTGAGGCAGTGTGGAACAGTTACTTTTTGATTGTGGTGAATGCGAGGCGATATGAAAGATGGTGCCTTTACACAGGTGGCTTTCAGGCAAGGATTATGGCAGTAAATTTTATGGAAGAGGCAGATGCGCAAAAGCTTACGGCGAGTGGAGACTAAGGGGAGTTTAAGATTAGATTTCATTTCTGTTACACTGGCAGCGCAATGGTAGTTTCCAACGATGAAGCGGACGCTTCGATTCTGCACGGCCACTAGTTCTTTTGTTAATGTGATGGTGTCAGAATCCCAAATCGAACATACGTGCTCTAGTTGCGGACGAATGAGTAGTATATAGTAACATTTTCAGTGAAGGCGGAGAAAATGAAAAATTTCTGCGGACGTACCCTAGCATGCGGTTAGCCTTAGAAGTAATTAACCTGATATGAGCATTCCAAGAAAGCTTATAACAAACATTAACGCCATGATACTTGTAAGAAGACACTGGGTTCAGCTGAGTATCGTTAATAAAATAATCTGGGCTTGTTTGCTGGTTACGGGTTACGCGCACGCATTTGCATTTAGATATGTTTTATTCCATTTTCCACGATTGACACCTTTCATAAGTTTTATTTAATTCTTTCTGTAGCTGAAAAATATCATCACTGCTATTAATTACTCTGTAAATTACGCAGTCGTCAGCGAATAAGCACATGTTAGATGAAATCTTTAAACGTAAATCATTTATGTATATTAGAAATAATAACGGGCCAAGGACCGACCCATGGGGCACACCTGAATGTACTGGCGCTGGTGATGAGTCGTGCTTATGGGCGAAGACGAACTGAGTACGGTTAATAAGAAAGGCACGAATCTATTTGAGTACATTAGGGTCAATGTTAAGTTGGCATTGCTTTATAAGTAAAAGATAATGACTGATTTTATCGAACGCTTTTGAAAAACCTAAGAATAAGCAATCAGTAATGAGTCCAGAGTCTAAGGAAAAATGCAAGTCGTTAGTGAAAACCATTAACTGCGTTTCACACGAGAAGAATTTGCGAAAATCATGCTGTTTCGAAGTAAAGAACTGGTTTGATTCTAGGAATTTAACAAGATGACTAAACATGATGTGCTCTTGAACTCTACATTAGACGGAAGTAAGTGAGATGGGACGGTAATTACGTGGATCTTGGGTTTCCCCTGATTTGTGCACTGCGATTACTTTGCCATTGAGCCAGTCATTAGAAGGTTGTGATAGCCTAAAGACTGCGAAAAGATACACTGTAGCAGAATGGAATAATATTCTACGGTATTTTTCAAGAATTTAGTACTGAGGTCATGGATACCACAAGAGGATGACATTTTAAGGTGTTTAATAATGTCACGAATTCCTTCTGAGGAGATGACGATGGGATCCATTGGTAAACAGTGATATTCTGAAGCGAACGTAGGACGGAAGTGTCGGTGGGGCTAGAGAAGGCATTGGTAAAAGTGCTTTTGAGAAGCGATGTGCACAGTTGGTCAGGAAGTATATCCTATTCCAGGGTAAATAGATATATAATAACATTTCGTTTGCCTTTCACTGTGTTCCAGAACTGTTTCGGGTCTTTGCTTAGCATGGCTGGAAGAGTCTGATTAAAAAGGTAAATATGGTTGATTTTAATGCATTTGAATAAGTGACTGCAGCGGCTTTATACGCGAACCATCTGACAGCAGCGTTTCGGTAGAGACATACCGTCGTTGTCGCTTAGCATCTTGCCGGCGTCTCTTCGCGAGACGTTCCTCTCGTTCTTCGGGCGTCTCGGCCGCCAGCTTAGCCTTTCGCGCCTCGTTTTCACGCTGTTTGCCGGCCTTGTACCATGCGACGACTTCTGTATCGGAAGACCCAATTTTACGCAGCCTGTACTGCTGCCGTGACGAGCGCAGCCGCTCTCCTTCCTTCATGGTGCGCGTATGAGGAGCCAGCGCATCGCTTCAGCCTTATATCCCAGCTGCACAGCGTGACTCTGAGCATGCGCAGTGAGCTGGTTGCCGTGGTAACGGCGCACGCGCAGTAGTGATCTTTGGCAGGCACCCAGAAATGCGCTTCTGCTGGCTTAGTGCAGCTTTCAGTACAAAAGTCATTCGTGCCTGAAAGCAGCTTCGAATCACGCGTCTGCATATAACTTTTTTTTTAGCGAATGCGTGCGTTTAATTGAAGATTTGATGAGATGGAAAGTTTAGGAACAAATCAGAGTTCATTTACAGCGCGCACTAAAGCAAATGGCGACGACCTGAGTTGTGGCAAGAAAGATTCACTGCGCTGCAACCACAGGAAAATGAAGACCGCGATGCTGGCCAGGCAGCTCCCGCTTCTTAATTTTTGTGTGCAGCAAGGGTGGCTGAGGCAGGTAGTTACCTCTAGCATGAATACTTTCAGTAGCGGCCGTCTTCACATAGTACCACGACACGTTTAAGAAAGTGTCTTACCTGTGGTGTACTGGGAAAGCTTTCCGCGCAAGAAAAATTATCCAGTCCATTTATGTTATGTTATTGACTACACGCTCCGCATGGTGCGTTCTGCATTTCTGCAGCGTAGTCTGCGTACTGAGGTCTTATTCCATCAAATAGTCCATACGAACAGTGCAGATACGGCACAAATTAAATTGCACATATAGCCCAATCCCGAAGTCTTGTTAGCTTACGAAGGTTTTCTACGTCTGCCAAGAAAGGCCTAGTAAGTACGAATTGGGATGTTAGGTAGTAGACCTTCCGAAAAAGTTCATCCTTATTATGAGGCCATTCATGAATTTCAAGGTTTTACGCCAGTAATACTCTCCAAGGCTATAAAAAGCGTTAGCGTTGAGATTTCCTTTCTGGAGAAAATTCGCCCTCGGAGTTGAGCGATAAAGCAGGTAACATGTAACATAGGTCACGTGACTTATAATAATAATATTTATTCTGCCACCATGCAGTACATGATGGAAGGTGCCCATCGTAAAAGCACTCTTCTGACAGCATAACCCACCACGGGCACCCGGCCTTAACACTTGGCGGCATACACTGGTGGCTAACAACATGAGATAATACACTTTAAAACGTATAAAACAAAACAAATGCGAAAGAAAAAACGAAAGCAAAACTGGTAGTTACACAGTTCTCAGTGAAGATAAAACAAAAAAACAAAGCTAGAGCCAACGTCATGCGACATCATGAACACCTGCCCGCCGTGGCAGGTGGCAGTAAAATTATTGATTGGTTGCGAGAGGCTGCTCGGGGAGAGCAATCTGGACAGGATTGGGAAACTTCCATACACACAATTGTCCAGAAAATACAGACGCCAGCGCCAGTTCCGACCATATATCGTCTGCAGGGATGCCAGCTGTACCGTCGTGCAGTCGTCATGAATGCGGTATCGAGCAGAAAAAGCTTCATCCACGAGCGGGATTCAAACCAGTGCCCGCGAAAAAGAGCAGCTTCATATCACGGTTACAGTCGCTTCAGTCGCAGTCTTATAACGCCCTATGTGTGTGCGCAAAAAACATTCAATGTTAAACATCCGTTCAGCTTCAGTCGCCAGGTGCGCTGCAGTGGATGAAACCGAAACTAACTGGAGCTTCTCACCTCTGGCCAGGGTCTTACAAGCCCATCGGTTGCTGTGTTCGAAAGAGGCGCCTGTCGCAGGAGTGGCGAATCTCCAGGACCTATGAACGTAAAGATGAGAATAACCATGTTCGGTACGTGATACGCAGGGGACCCAAAAAGGCTGAAGGCACCCAATAACGTTATCGCGTCATACGATTAATGCTGTGCTCTTAATTGTGCCCTCATGTTTTACCTACAGTCTTATCTTCACAACTTTCACAATGGTGCGGTCTGCTTCAACCTTCTCAGCCCTCTATTTCAATGTTGCAGTCCCAGTTGACTCCTGTTTTACCTCTAATAAATAAATATCACATTGATCGAGCAGGTGTCAAACAGGCTATTCTACCTTGTCGACCATGTCCATAACAAATAGAATAACAATGTCGTTAATTTCGGCTACCGCGATAAGCTGGCTCCTACTTCTCTCAGAACACTTTTAAGCTGGGCTTCTTTCTCTTGTGCAAACTAGGAAAATTATGTTTCGCGCGTCCAATTTTTGGAGCGAAGAGCTTCACTACGAGGGTCGGAGCCGAGCTTCGCGTGTGCCGTATGCCGGGACCGAGTGACGTCACGCGCAGCGTTCGACGCAGCCACGGACTACTGCGCATGTGCGCCGCCTTCTCACCACCGCTACTACTGCGCGCGCTCCTCTCCTACCTCCCGTTTGTCCTTCCGTTGCAGCCGCGTGTTGCCCGCGTCGCAGCCGGCAACACTCCTCTCCGGATTCCTGCGGGCAGTTTTAACCGCGCCGATTTCCGCCTCCGTACAGGCACTGTGTGGACGGCCGTCAAACCAACCACAACTGAAGCTTTTCGCTTGTACATCTAGGATTAACGAGAGCTAAGCCACTGCCTAATTTTTTCCTCTTCCCAACTAAAGCGTTAAAAAGTGACTTAGTCATGGCAATTCCGAGCCTAAGATATGATCAATAATCATATTCGCAGCTTCTGAAAAACAGTTATTATTCAGAAGCACCTCGTTACAAAGTAAAAACACATTGGAACATTACTTAGAAGAACAATATTCACGAACAAAGCAACTCAGGAAGACAAGCGGTTACAAATATGCAGCAGAAACAAGCACAGGAACGACGATGTGCTCAAAATTTTAAAGAAGAAAGCTTACTCGGAAATCGTGCCAACCTGCCAGCCTTGGCACCAGGATTAAACGCGTTGCCGCTCGTATCGCCACCACCGTTGAGCTAATTTCACATATGTACACATTCTTATATACTGCACACTCAAGAAGTACTGTGTCATCTGTTGCCACTGTTAACACTACGCGCTAACAGCGCGGCTGGTTTCCTTGCATAGGACAGCACATGCAGAGCGTCTTGACACGGCGCGGCTACCGGGTGACGACAAAACAAAATATCAAGCCTCTCTTCTCGATGCATGCAAAGGCTCACTGTTCTTCCACCCCTGGAGGGCGCACTGCTACACGGCGAAAGAAACGCCGTAGGGTAGTTCCAGCCGCCTGAATGCTTGTACCACCTCGCGACGCTCACAGACACTGAAGTTAGCCAACGCACCACCACATCTGGCTCTGTCCAAGGCGCTCTGTCAAGTTGAAGTCAACTCGGACCCGGCGCTTAGGATTGTCCTGATTTGATGGTTTTGATCTCATTGATAATCTTTTCTGGTAACTCGCTCATATCCAGACCTGCATCAATGACAGCAAGCATACACAAGTTCTGCAGCGTCGGTGCTAGGTGCAATACGTGCAGGTCTGTTAGCTCCTCTTCTTCCTCAGAAATGTCTTCGAGATAATCTTCCTCATCAAGGCTGGGTGGAGGCCCGAAGCCACCGAAGACCAACACCCTCTCTCCAAGCACACAGCAGCCGGATGAGTGCCTTGCAGACGGGCCTGATCCACTGGGCGTCACTTTAGTCCAGCATGACTTTTCAACGTCATACTTGTGCATATCTGCGAAATAGGTGTTCATGATTTCGTTGTCGCCACCGAAGATATTGAGCTCTCTCTCGTACACGAACGCAGAGTGACACTCGCATCCCTCCGGGGCCACGCCTTGCACTTCTGGGCGCACCCACGTCGCAGTGGTCGTTTCCAGATAGTATAAGCAATTGTCAAAAGGATTGTCGGGTCGTGTGCCTCCTAGGTTGCCACCCCAAATGTACATGTGGGTAAAAATAGCGGTCGCAGTGTGGCAGTAGCGCCCGAGGGGGGCTTCTCCGCTGGTCGGGAGACGATGCCACTTTAGGGTCTCCAGGTCCAGAAAACGTACAAAGTTCGATTAATCTCTGCGCAATCCACCAAAAATATACATCTGGTTACCAAGCACGCACGCCGAGTGGTTAACATCCGCTCTCGGTACTTCGCCCCTTACCTCCGGACGGCTCCATGTCAAGGCATCGGTATCGAAGCGGTAGAGGCCGGTAAACTCTCGGCTGATATGCTGTCCGCCCCAGATGTAGACGTGGTGGCTGGAGGCTACAACGCTGGGGCCCATGATGTTAATCGGCTTATTTACGGGAAGTGACCGTGTCTGTATCCTATCCCACCGGTACGAGACGGGGTCGAAGGTGTACACGTCGACGATGTAGCCTGAGATTTCATCACTGTCCGGGTAGCAGATGTCGAAACCTTCGAAGGAGTAAACCTTCCCTTTGATGGCGACCGACGTTTCATTGAGGAGTTCTGGAATATGGTTGAGCCGCGCCATCCACATCGTTGAATGGCAACCAGCTCTTGCGAAAAGGATATCGAGCCGCCTTCTTCCTTCAAAGCTAACGGCCACGCGCTGAAATAAAACGTGGTGGTGGGCGTAGAAAGAGAAGTTTATTTTTTCTAATGTGAACAAAAATACAATGTAAAACTGCTGAACTCAATGCTCTGATCAGCCAAGCACATGCGCAGTGACGCAGCACTGAGCACGTCAGTAAGGCAGTAAGAAAGCCGACACTCGACCGCCGTGCAGGACGATGAAATATGTCGACCATTTGCGCAAGAACTCATCCTCACTCATTGACAGTGCGTCCACGCATGCTTGCTCAAAGAGGCGCGTGCGGAGGCGCTGCAACATTCGAAACATTGGTCTTTGCGGACGCCCATTTAAGGAAGCCGCTCCACGCTGCCGCCACAAAACGAACATGCCGACACACAAGAGCATATTTGTAAACAGTTCGCGTGTACTAGTGCGTGCTTCGAGGCGGGTTAAAAAACATCCGTGACACCAGTACCCAAAAGGTGCGCGCCACTACACAGTTGAACATAGCGTGCCGCCACGTTTCTAAAAGACCGCATTGCGGGCATCGGGCGGAGGGCGCCACGCCCCACGCCGCAAGGTGGTCTCTTGTGGGCAGGACCCGCCAGCCTCGCAGCCAGCCGAAGTCCCTGACATCTGCAGGAAGCGCAGCTGAGGTCAGATGGCGCCAGCGTGCCCGTCTCGTTTTCTGGAGTTGTTCGCGTGTCAGCTCAGCTACCGTTAGTGCTTCACACATCCTGGAGGGCTGGGTTTCATCAACATCCAGATCGGGCACGCTGGCAGACAACGACTAGAGAGGCTAGAAGGTTTTCCCAGTGTCGTGAACGGCCGCCGTTTCAAGGGGCCCCTGTGAAACCGGTTTGGATGCACAGCGTAGGTGGCGCTGCAGCTGCCAGGCGTGCGGCTTTTGGCGCGCTATGCAAGCCGCGCCGTTCGCCCAGCCAGTTGGCAAGTGCGCGCGGGCGATTTGTGACATTGAAGGTGATGCCACACATCACGCAATCACATGTGCATCCAAACGCATTCGAAAAAATGCGAGTAAACCTTGCATTTCAGCTGTTCAGTCAGGAGGTACTAAAGGGCATTTTCTTTTACCGGGACCATTTGCAAAGGGACAGCGTCAGAAACATCGAACCGACAGAACGGTTTGTAAAACTAATGGAAATACTAATTTTTATAATGTCATCTAGAATCCCATGAAAAGGCCTTCGTGCTGATTCAAGAAGTGCACAGTTTTTGAATGAGTTCATTGTTGTTCTCAAGGAATGGGAGGAACATGCTACACAGTATGGTGGCGGCTTTTTAAGTGCAGGAACTGCCCTTGGGCTGCGTGTAACGCTGCAAAGCACACTGTCGCTTGTAAAATACCTGACCACGTCGCTGCAATACAAGTACTTGTTGACTGCAAACCTAAGCCAAGACAGGATGGAGAAAGTATTTGGGATTGTGTGCCAGTGCTTCGGTTGCAATGATCATCCAACTGTGGGGCAGTTTTTGATAATTATCAACAACCTTTCTTTCTACAGCCTCGCAAAGCCTCCAAAAGGAGCAAACGTACCTGCAGAAGTCGTGACTGCCCTCTTGCAACCATCTGATGTTCCCAAAGAAAAAATGAACGAATAACTGAACTTGTCGATAATTTACTGGATGGCGGAAACTTGGCATTGTGGGTTTTTTGCGCAAAAGACACGACACAGAAGAAACGAGGTAGACAGGACAAGCGCTTACTAACAACTCAGGTGTTTATTGACATAACATTTGCTTAAATACAGCAGCTGCTCTTATCAAACACGAAAAGGGAAAGGAAAGACTTCGCATACATATATATCAGATCAGCACAGATCCCACCATCGCACGAGTGAATGCATGTTTCGAGCTCTAATTCTGCGCAAGATAACTGATTTCTTTTTTTGAGAGCAAAATTGAAGGATTACTGACACACGAGTTACCCGATTTTCCTATCTCATTGGCCTCAATTATCTCTCTTCCAAGTTGTGTCTTGCACCGGCGCAGTACTGAAGTTTTTTCGAGCGCGGGAGTGCAGTTGCGGCAATTTCGAATATGGTCAATCATTCTGCTACCTGACTTGTTCTTGATATCTCTTGCGTGCTCCCTCAGCCTTTCATTAAGGCACCTGCCAGTTTGGCCAATGTACTGCTTACCACAGGCAAGTGGTATCGAGTACACAACGCTCTTTTTACAGGCCACGAATCGCTGCTGGTGCCGCTTCGAACAAGCGACGGCCGCATCCTCCGCATTCACTCTCCTGCAAATCCTGGAGAGTTTTTCAGGAGCGTTAAAAACCACTCTAACACCAGCCCTAGCACCGATCTTCTTAATATTATGCGAGATTCCGTGAATGTACGGAATAACCGCCACTTTCTTCCGGTCAATTTGATCGGGTATGCTGGCTGGTTTCTTCAGCAGGTTCTCGGCAGTTGATGCCAGCAAGGCCGTCTGGCAGCCTGCGCTCGAAAGGCGCTGTAACTGGATGTCAAAGCTGCGTCCTACCAAATGCAGGCAGGACTTGCTCAGAGCGTTGGAAAGGCACGATTTCACAATGCCTCGTTTCACGGCTTTGGAGTGTGCCGAGCTGAAGGGAAGCAGGGGCTTGTTGCCTCTGGGCTCAAAGGCCCAACATACGTGTTTACTTGAAAAATGAAGCCCTATATCTAAAAACCTGATGAAATTATCTTCCGGTAACTCGTGCGTCAATTCTAATGGTGCTAGGCACTCTGAAAACGTCGTTAGATGCTTATGTACACTAGCCGAAAAAGAATCTTTGTCACAATCTACGAACACAATGAAATCATCAACAAATCTAAAAACCTTTAAAACGTTAGTGTCGCGAAGGCAGTCATGCAGCATCTTGTCACGTGTCGCTAAAAAGATGTCACTAAGACATGGTGCTAGGCACGATCCAATGCATACTCCTTGTTTTTGAATGAATGTCATATCTTTCCACTGCGCATACGTGGAAGTCAGGTACATTGTTAACAGTTCGATGAAGTTGTCAACCGATAAACCAGCATTATTTTGGAAGGCTGTTGCACCATGGCTGTCAATACAATCGCGGACATTTTTTAAGAGACAATCGTGAGGTATGGAATAATACAAGTCCTTTATATCTACTGACAGGGCTGACATGCGTTTGCTGTTATTTGATTTTAAAAACTCAATTATTTCGTCCGAATTTTTTACCCTAAAGGGATCGTTAATTTCTAAAACACTCAACTTCTCTTGCAAGAACCTGGCAACGGCTTGCTGCCAGGACCCCTTTTCGGAAACAATCACTCGGAAAGGGCATGCATCCTTGTGTGTCTTGCCACTGAAGAACATGTTTAAAGATAACTTCTCAGCTTTCTCTACAGAGTGCACTAGCCCATCCAGCTTTAACGTCTCGATAAACTTCATTGCTTTTGTCTTAACTTTCGCGAGTGAAAGCTTTTTACACTCTTTGAAATTTGTAGCGATCACTTCTGAAGCCTTCTGAAGATACATCGTTTTTTCCAGGACACAGAAGCCTCCCTCCTTATCGGCCGGTACGATATTCAAGGCATTATCCTTCAGGTACCGAATAGTCTTTTCAACAGGTAGGGTCCTAGTTGACGACCTGTGACGTTGGAGGAAGTCAACGCCTTCGGAGACACACCTATCGGCTTCAGCCCCTGAACGTCGCGAGACTTGCCTGACCATTTCCAGTAGTTCAGCTGGAGACCTCCGAGGTTCGGTGGCGAACTTTGGTCCGAGGCTGAGTACCTGCTGGGTCTGCCTCGGAAGTGACACGTTCCCCAACGTGTGGACGTTGTTCCCACGTTAGACGATGGGCTAGTGCACTCTGTAGAGAAAGCTGAGAAGTTATCTTTAAACATGTTCTTCAGTGGCAAGACACACAAGGATGCATGCCCTTTCCGAGTGATTGTTTCCGAAAAGGGGTCCTGGCAGCAAGCCGTTGCCAGGTTCTTGCAAGAGAAGTTGAGTGTTTTAGAAATTAACGATCCCTTTAGGGTAAAAAATTCGGACGAAATAATTGAGTTTTTAAAATCAAATAACAGCAAACGCATGTCAGCCCTGTCAGTAGATATAAAGGACTTGTATTATTCCATACCTCACGATTGTCTCTTAAAAAATGTCCGCGATTGTATTGACAGCCATGGTGCAACAGCCTTCCAAAATAATGCTGGTTTATCGGTTGACAACTTCATCGAACTGTTAACAATGTACCTGACTTCCACGTATGCGCAGTGGAAAGATATGACATTCATTCAAAAACAAGGAGTATGCATTGGATCGTGCCTAGCACCATGTCTTAGTGACATCTTTTTAGCGACACGTGACAAGATGCTGCATGACTGCCTTCGCGACACTAACGTTTTAAAGGTTTTTAGATTTGTTGATGATTTCATTGTGTTCGTAGATTGTGACAAAGATTCTTTTTCGGCTAGTGTACATAAGCATCTAACGACGTTTTCAGAGTGCCTAGCACCATTAGAATTGACGCACGAGTTACCGGAAGATAATTTCATCAGGTTTTTAGATATAGGGCTTCATTTTTCAAGTAAACACGTATGTTGGGCCTTTGAGCCCAGAGGCAACAAGCCCCTGCTTCCCTTCAGCTCGGCACACTCCAAAGCCGTGAAACGAGGCATTGTGAAATCGTGCCTTTCCAACGCTCTGAGCAAGTCCTGCCTGCATTTGGTAGGACGCAGCTTTGACATCCAGTTACAGCGCCTTTCGAGCGCAGGCTGCCAGACGGCCTTGCTGGCATCAACTGCCGAGAACCTGCTGAAGAAACCAGCCAGCATACCCGATCAAATTGACCGGAAGAAAGTGGCGGTTATTCCGTACATTCACGGAATCTCGCATAATATTAAGAAGATCGGTGCTAGGGCTGGTGTTAGAGTGGTTTTTAACGCTCCTGAAAAACTCTCCAGGATTTGCAGGAGAGTGAATGCGGAGGATGCGGCCGTCGCTTGTTCGAAGCGGCACCAGCAGCGATTCGTGGCCTGTAAAAAGAGCGTTGTGTACTCGATACCACTTGCCTGTGGTAAGCAGTACATTGGCCAAACTGGCAGGTGCCTTAATGAAAGGCTGAGGGAGCACGCAAGAGATATCAAGAACAAGTCAGGTAGCAGAATGATTGACCATATTCGAAATTGCCGCAACTGCACTCCCGCGCTCGAAAAAACTTCAGTACTGCGCCGGTGCAAGACACAACTTGGAAGAGAGATAATTGAGGCCAATGAGATAGGAAAATCGGGTAACTCGTGTGTCAGTAATCCTTCAATTTTGCTCTCAAAAAAAGAAATCAGTTATCTTGCGCAGAATTAGAGCTCGAAACATGCATTCACTCGTGCGATGGTGGGATCTGTGCTGATCTGATATATATGTATGCGAAGTCTTTCCTTTCCCTTTTCGTGTTTGATAAGAGCAGCTGCTGTATTTAAGCAAATGTTATGTCAATAAACACCTGAGTTGTTAGTAAGCGCTTGTCCTGTCTACCTCGTTTCTTCTGTGTCGTGTCTTTTGCGCAAAAAACCCACAATGCTTAGGCACCAACTAGCCTGCAAAAACATACTCGCGGAAACTTGGCTTCTGCTGCAGAGCTGCTCGAGGAGCACAGCAGCCTGAGCGATCATCAGGGCTGTATAGACAAAAAAAGTGACAGCAGACTAATTTTTTATGTAGCTGGGTATGTTGTAAGAAAAATCCTTAAAAGATTTCCTTGCCCCGAATGTGCAACTTGTTTCAGCACTTCGCCTTTGCAAGCCGAGTCAAACAACAATGCCTCACTTACTAGAAATTTTGACCATGGAGGCTTAGTTTATCCATCAAGGCCAATTGAACAGCTCATAGCTAAGCTTGAGGACGCATTTACGGTGTTCTCCAGCCGCAATGAGCTACACGCAGATAGCATGGTCAGCTTTCTGCATTTTCTTCAGGGACGTGAGCTTCAAGGTGTGGGCTGCGCGGAGCATGGACGTCGAATTACGACAGAAGTGGTCAAGTTTTACGCCTTGACTAGGATGCATTTCCTTGTAAAGTCGGTAAACAAAGAGCGCGGCGCGCAGCGAGAAAAGGAAAAAGTTGCTGAAATTGAGGCGCTGTCAGTAGCCTCGCACAGGGCACTTCGCACAAAAAAGGGCATTAGTACATTGTTGTCATGGAACGTTGTGTAATAAAGACGTTCCACCCTGCAATTTGTGCCGCTTCCTTTTCTCATTTCGGTATCACGTACAAAATGCGTTTTTACGCTTCTTTACGGCGCAGTAGGTGCGGCCCGACGTGACGCTTGCATTTGCTCCTGCCGCGGCACACTGCCGGTGTTACAGCTAGTCCGTGTCGAATCTAAATGAGAAGAGAACCTATGCCAGTGTTTGCACCGTCTTTAACACTTTAACGCTTTGTCAAAGCAGTGATAGCAACCCACACACGATCAACCAACTGAACCAGCGAGCACTACCCATAGGGGCTTCTTGCGCCCGCCCGCACGCCAGTAACACGCCAGCGGGCGGCAGCGCCATCTGCCTTGAGCATAGCAAGTTATTTCAGCTGCGCCGGCCCGGTCGCGACACTAGGAAAACCTTCTAGCCTCTGTACAACGACGCCAGTGTGCGACGCACGTTAACGAAAAATGCCGGCGGCTGCTCGGCTGTAGGACCAACCACGTGTTGTGTAAAAAACACGTTACGCGCTGTACCCAGAAAGTATGTGAGGAGTGTTCTCCCGGGATAGTCTGGGTAGCGTACAAGATCTCGTACTCCTCGCAAGGCGAGCACATTGCACATGGTGCGGATACAAGGTATACCAAACCCACCCATGTACGATGGAAGGCGCATGAACATTCGTGACACAAGTTCGGTTTTGCCCGCCCAAACGAAAGAGCCACAGGCCGAGGTTAGCCTGCGAGCAAACGTGCGCGGTGGGTTTGCGACGCGGGCGACAAAAAAGCATGCAGCTAGGATTGTGGACTTAACTAAATAGCAGCGCTCTGCCATTGAAAGGCGGAAAGTTGACGCCACCGAGAGGCGTTTCTCAGCGTTCGTGCGGAGGTTAGTCCAGGTTTCGCGGGCTACTTCTCCGCTGGCGAGGAATACTACTCCCAGGACTTTCACTCCCTGCACCCACTCCACCTCGCCCGCAAGGTTCGGTGTGAAGGTGCCAAACCTTAGTGCCTTGCTTTTTCCCCTGTTCAATAGGGCCCCTGATATCTCGCTGTACTCCAGAAACAGCCGCGAAAAAGCGGCGTAGCTATCCTCGTCCTTGAGGAAAAGCGACACGTCGTCGGCGTAGGTCGAAACTTTGATTTGGCCCTGGCCAGGCAGAGGGAAGCCGCGTATGGATGGACTGTCGTTAATGCGCCGCATGAGTGGATCCAGGCATAACACGAAGAATGTTGGGGAGAGAGGGCATCCTTGCCTTATGCCCCGGGTGACTGAGAAGGGAGCGCTCTGGTGGCCGTTTACGGAGAGATGAGCGTTCAGGTCTGCGTAAAGTAGGCGCAGCCTGCTGACAATTTGCGGCGGGAATCCGAAGGCTTCGAGGACTCCGAAAAAATACGAGTGTTCCACCCGATCGAATGCTTTCGCCTGATCGAGCGAAACAAAACACCCGGTGAAGCCCGTCCTGCTGGCAAATGTGAACAGGTCACTTGTGAGTGCCAATGCAGAAAACACAGAGCGGTCAGGCACGCTGCTGGTTTGAGCCCGGTGGATTAGGTGAGGCAGGATCGTTCGCATTCTTCTGTTTATTAAAGATGCGACTATTTTGTAGTCTGTGTTTAAGAGGCTTATGGGCCGCCATGCTTGCGGGTCGGAAGGGTCACCGCCCGCTTTCGGAATGAGTATGATGCGACATTCGCGGAAAGAGTTCGGACGTAACCCATCCGCGAGAAAGCCGTTGACCATTTTCAGCAGTGCTCCTTGGATCTGGTAAAAAAACGTTGAATAAAAACTTGTTGGAATGCCTTCTGGACCGGGGGCAGAGGCTGCATTCATACTCTGCAGGATGGCGTGCAGCTCTTGGCTTGTGGCTGGTGCGCAAAGGTTTTCATGCAGCTCTTCAGCTACTCGTGGCATGTTTCCAAAAAAGCTTTGTAGAAGCCCGTCATAACCATCTTGAAGATTTAGCCAACTCTCCGTAGAGAACAGGTTCGAGAAGTGACTTGCAAAGATCGTGCAGATATCGGACGCGGTTTTGCTTTGGGTGCCGTCTGGGAGTGTCACGAAAGGCACAGTAGCGGGAGCGAATTCCTCTGCCGTGCCTGCGCGTACGTGTCGTAGCACAGTCGGGTCTGATATAGGCCGCCCGAGCTGGTGTGCGCGACTAGCTGCCCGCGATGACTGGCAGAGCAACACGTGGTAACGTGCTTTAAGTAAGCTCAGGTAATCGCTCATGGCAAAGGTTAAGGGTGCTCCCCTTTGCACTATACGGATGCGCTTGAGGGTGTCATTCAGTGCATGAGTTACCCGGCGTCTGCGGTCTTGACCGGCTGCCACCAGAGTTGCCTGCCAACGAGCCTTGAGTGTGTCCCATGAATCAGTCGCAACGAAGCTCTTGCACGATGCGGCCAACGCCCTTCTTCGTCCTTTGTTTCACAGAGCGAGCTGCTCGTGCGCCGCCTGCCGGAATCACGGCGTGGTGGGTTATGTTCATAGCTACACGCAAAGAAGAGAGGAGGAAGACGCGATAGGAGGCTATCGTCCGAATTGGTACGAGCCGGGAGGGGGGCGACACGCGCTGCACAGTGGGCGGCGCGTGCGCGTGCGAGACTTTTCATCGTTCAGTTTAACTTTCTAAAGAACGTTAGGTTAAGTGGGTATGTGCCATCCTTTCAAAGGCTAACAAAAACTAAAGAAAGGTAAACCAGCGCAAAACACTAGACGCAGGAAGAAAACGACACACAACGCGCTCACTAGCAGCTCAAGTTTAATCCGCAAGGAGCTAAATATATTTGTTTAGAATGTTGTACGAACTTGCCCGTGCTTCTGCCTCTACCTTTGTTGAGGGCACCGTTCGGTGTGATGATGTCACCCACCAGAAGTAATTGGCCAACTCACTAATACACACCTAGCCTGATTGGTTTGCCTGCCCCAGATATTGCTGGCCATGTACATACTGTAGACCATTAGGAGAACTGAAATTTTCGTCCGGAGGCGGACAGTCCCCGAAGGTCCAGCTAGACGTGCGTAACAGGCGCGAAGAAAATACGAACATAGAAGTTTCGCTTCCATTAGTGTGGGCGACAGGTAGTGAGCGCTCCGGCCGCTGCAAGGAGCGACTAGTCAGAGCCAGCAAACATGCAGCCATTGCAACAGGGGATCAAAGAGCTCGGAAAATTGGACGGAAGACCGCTGTGCGACAAAATGCGTGTCTCGTCTCTCTTCCTTGTTTCCAGTCGTTCTTTGTGCTTTGCCTTCTGACGAAAGACAAAAATATCCTGAGAATCCGAGACCGAAACGTACGTCTCCCAGTTATCGATGCAAAACAACGTAGTCGCGAGCCTCAAGCCATGCTGCAAGCGGGGCTTGTTAGTGAGGATTCATACTCAAGGAGCGCGAACAAGACGATGGAACTACGCGGGCAGATATAATGTAAATCTTTTTCGGTGCCGCTGATAATGTAAACAAAAATTATGCCAAGTGGTTCAAGGGTGGCACTTGCTAACGACTTCTCAATCCAATTAGATCCGCCGCGGTGGCTCAGTGGTTATAGCACTCAGCTGCTGACCCGAAGGACGCGGGTTCGATCCCGGCCGCTTCGGGAGAATTTCGACGGAGGCGAAATGCTAGAGGGCCGCGTACTGTGCGATGTCAGTGCATGTTAAAGAACCCCAGGTAATCGAAATTTCCGGAGCAGTTCACTACGGCGGCCCTCATAGCCTGAGTTGCTTTGGGACATTAAACCATTAAACCCCAATAAAGCAAACCATCCATCCAATCAGAATTTCCACCGAGTATGTGCTGTGTAGAAACCTTTGTAGTTTATCAGATACAGTTTTTGTGGCAGGATCTATATATCAGCCAGGAAGCCCGCTCTAAAAAAAAGTCGCGCCTGAAAGTGCATACAAATGTACTAAACAACGACTCATGTACTCTCCTATATTCCAATTTGAGCGAATGTGAGAATAAAACAAAGAAATATTGCGTGGCGCAGGTAAAAAAAAAAACAAAAAACACGGCCGTTTCTAGCCAGCAAGATCAGCGCTGGTGTGGGGTGAAAGAGGAACGTCCCATCATGAAAGCACTGAGGATATGTGTAATCATGAACAGAAAGGCTATGTCCGATAAAAAGGCGTTTTTCATGCATCGTACTTTTGAGATTGGTTTTGTTATCCTTGAGTGTCAAGTTATGGCGTTCTCTACCTGGTTAGCGCATTCTGTTGTTAATCAGCGCTCCTGTCGCAGGCTAATTTTCTTACACGTTTTCGGCGTGTACGCCCTCCTTTTTTCAAGTATTACTTCACAGAGTCGTTCTTGGCGTCCACATCGAAATTTGAGTGCATATCCTGGTGATTTCGTATTTACTAATTGATTGATCGCTGCGCGGAGCCTATATCCCATCTGTCCTCAAGAAGTCACGCGAGCGCACAGCTCGAGCCTCGAAGTCTACTCGTCGTCTGCTTGCGGCGTTTGCAGAAACACAAGGAGCAGATGTGCTGTGGAGATGACACGCCGCCTGCAAAAACTCCGCCTTTTGGAAAAAGGCACCAACGAATGCCGTCCACGCGAAAAGCAAACAGCCGGGGAAACTGAGCGCTACTGTTTCAGTTTTCTGTCGAGAACAACTAACTACAAGCCCTAAGCAACCAGGCAGCGGAGAAGCGCGCGAGAAGTCGGTGTGGGTACCAATTGTAGCGGGGTGGAAGCTAGAATGCTATAGTCGCATTTGTCGCTACATGTGGACGTTTTGTTTGTGTACACTACACGTGTAAAAATTACTTGTGAAAAGTAATTAAATTACATTACTAATTACTATCCTAAATTCGTGCGAATGCTCCCAAAAGTAATGGAAATACATTAAAACTTCTGAAAATGATTAATTACTTCAAAATTATTTGAGAAGCTTAGTGTAACGTAGAATAACGGAATGTTGGGTTAGTTGGATTGAACTATACATCATAACGCTAAAGAACGAAGACAAGGGAGAGGAGGACAAGGCAGGCGCTATCTTTAAACTGAAAATTTATTCACGCGAAAAAAGGAAATATATGCAAACAGGTATAAAGGAAAAAGAATCAAAGGCAAGCTCACATATGACTATCTAATATTGGAAATTCGCTCTCTTGTAGTGCGATAGAGGGAGTTCTGACGGACGTGCCGCCTGTCCAGTCCGCCTGTCTTGTCCTCTTCTCCCTTGTCTTCATTGTTTAGCGCTGTGATGTAACGCTTAATGTTAAGCTTATCACATAAAGAAAAAAACTACAGGGAATGTTTACTACACTCGAATCCGAGCGAAAGCGCGGATCTGTGTTACGTAGAAGACGACGGTGAGCAGGCAGTGCCGCAGGAGGGACCAGATGGAAGGTGATGAAGACGACGCTGTGCAATGCACAGCGCGAGAGTGTGGTGCAGTTGAACACGAGGCGTGTTGGCTGCGGCGATAGCCTAGTGGTCTCGCTGAGTGGCCCTTAAAGAAGACCTGTTCGCACTGCCGCGGGCTCGGCTCCCAGTGATGGATACTGACTCAATTTCTTTTCCTTGGTTTGACCTCTAACTCAGCTGAAGGCCAAATTTGCACGAACCCCTATTGAAGCCCAAGGCGCCGTAGTGAAGGTTTCGCTTCAAAAAGCAGAAAACGGGACTAGCGATCCGTCTCTTAATCTTTACACAGCCAGGTATAAGTTCCTGTGCTCGCGTCGTTGTTAACTTGTCTCGGATGAACTGTCTATATTTTGTTTGCTTGCGCAAGCGTGGCCGATGGTATATACTATATGCGTGGTTTCAGGAAGAAGAAAGCAGTTAGTGTAGCGACTGTCATTGTGTTTGCCTCTTCTGGGTGGATTGTCGAGTGCTTGTGCTCATCGTTCACCGTAGGAATATTTCACAATCCTACATTTTTCACCAAAGCACAGTTTCTGTATTCTCGTTCTTGAAATTTTCCGCCTTGCTGTTTAAGCATATAATTTTACTCTTATCAGTATCTCACTCATTGGCCTATATCTAGTTCAATCCACTAAATAGCTTCAAATTGAGCCAACACCACCCACACGCATCACTACTTCATGGACATGTCATTTAACACATGCGGCGACCTTTAATTCATATTAGAAGTCCTCTTTGCAATCATTATCATTCCAGACACACACGCACGTGACGTCACGCGTCACGTGGACTTTTGAACACAACGCCGCTGGGAGGACGCCTCGTTTTCTGCTGAACGGTAGCCTCAATTCTTTCTCGTTAAAGTAATCGCTAACGTAGATGAAAATTTTGTAATCGTGTCTGACACCATGCTATTGTCATAGATACTCTGCAGGCTAAGCGCCATGAATATCTTTTATGGAACATAATCATTTTTTCCTACAGAAAGAAAAGGAGTATACTTTAGCAGGTGGCAGGTAGTTCTGCAGTGTGCGCTGGAAAAGGTGCCAATGAAGAACTGCATCGGCACAGTAAAAAAAAAAGAATGCTTGACAGTCTCCGGCTTCCCACAACTACCCAATCGCCGCAGCTTAACATCCCGTTTATTGAACTGTCAACCGTTGTTGTTGTTATTGTTTTCTCTGAAACAATGGTACATACCCACGGTTGGGGTTTGGCAAGAGTCATGCAGACCCAAAAAGGAGAAAAACTCATCCAGAGTTATCTCAAGCGCTTCACTAATAAAAACTGTCAGCCTTTCCGGCACTGCTTTGAATGTCGTCATCTTCATTAACTTCCATCGGCACTCAAGTGAGTCCAACAGGAAGAAAACGCGGGCACTTGCGTGTGCGGGCCCATAGGCGAAAGAAAGAGAGAACAAATTTTATTGGTGCCTTCTGAGAGAAAAGCGTACAACAGCTTTATGCTACCGGTACTCACCCATGAGGCAGAAACATGGAGGCTAGCCGTTATAAAGTGCGCATAAGTCGTCAGGAGGGCTCTTCTGCCATTACGGGTTTGTTTCAGAGCGAATTGCTTCTTTGACGCCACATGATATGTGCTTAACGCTTTTCAATCGAGAATTTTGTTTAGTTGATCGGTCATGCCAGTCGCATTGATAGGGATTGAATATATATTGCTTAACGCTTAAATCCTGCGCTACTTTTTTCTTTCATTTCGCGCATGTTTTGTTGCCGCCTTATCGTCTAGCAGGTGCTTGGTATAGGTGTCATGCAGCTCTGGTCTATTCATATTGCGAGCAACAACCACTTTGTTCGACCTTGCGCCGATGGTGGAAGTGTGGTGTGCATCGTTGGAATTTCGCCTTTTGATTTCCTGTTCTGCAAGAACTGAGTAAGGGGCCTGAATACCTGCAGATGTTTCTGGTGAAATATAAATATGTCATTTGGTCACTGTGCCTTCTATATATACCTTTATATACGTGGATGTGAGGAAAGGAAGTGGCGCAGTATCTGTCTCACACATCACGGTGGAAGCCCCAACCGCACCGTGAGGAAAGGGAGGAAGGCGGGAGTGAAAGAAAAAAGAGAGAAGGAAGGGCCGTAGTAGAGGGCTGCGGATTAATGTCGACCACCCGAGGACCTTTAACGTGCATTTGCATCGCACAGCACACGGGCTCCATTTGTGTTTTCCCCTCATCTAAGCGCAGGCCGTGGCGGCTGGGCGGGTATCTATCGGTTGTGGGAAACGTGTTACGAGCGGAGCGCGGCGGGTGGCAGTTGTTGAAGAGGCGATCTGCAATGGACAGCGCGAAAGTGTGTTGCAGTTTAACACGAGGCGTGATCGGTTGCGGCGATAGCATCGCGCCCTCGTGCAGTGGCCGGCGAAGCTGACCTGTTTGCTCCACCGCGGGTTTGAAACGCCGTCATGGCAATATTAATCTTTCGAACTCATACGCAATAACGGTGTCTGATAAATTACGTTGGTTTTACGCTTCCCGTACTGTGTGAATTGGCAATGGAAAAGATGCTTTATTTGCAAACACCGCTCGCCTCTCTTTTTTGAGCTCCCGGGAATAATTTCTTTAGTTATTGAGCAGCAGGAAGAAGAACGTTAACACTGTGTCTGACTGCCTTCTATCAACTTGATGTCGCTGCTTTAACGCGACAGCGTTAAAGACCCCGGAGTCCTCGTCGGCGTTGTGAGCGAGAAATCATGGGCATGGCTCAGGCAGGTGGTTCCCTGAGAGAAACCTAGGAGGCGGATGGGCCAACTAGATGACGTGTCCTTGTTGCGTCATCCCAAACTACCCACCAGATAGTGACCAAACTGCACACTGTTGAAGTTAAATAAATAATTGGCCGCTCGGAAACAGCACCCTGGGTCCCACAAGGCCCATCGCTTAACCACTGCACCAGTGCGAGAGCAGGGGTAGGAGGACTCCCAAGGATTTATCAGTGTAAAATAATCAATGGCCTGCATATACGGGAATTAACCCATCTTGTTATAGCATCGTACTCTTACGGGGGAGTTTAAGTGTCCCCTGTAATTTTATTTTCTTTTACGCGACAGCATTAAAATACCCGTTCGGCCAGAAACCCAGCGTCACGATCGTTGACACAATGGAAAATCCTGATTGGTCGAGAAGGTAGTGCAGTAGGAAAGCAATTTTGCTGATATTAAAAAGTAACTATAGTCAGTCGAAATCGAAACCGCAACTGAGGAACGTGCGTTAAGTGGGATATATAGAGGTCTTGTACGAGTACGGCCAACCCCCCAGCACACAAATTACATTAAAGGACCACATATCTAAAATGAGGGTCAATAATTATCATCACTAAGTAATGTGGACGACGATGTGCAATAAAAGAGTTTATGATTTCGACAAGTGTGTCGATGTCTGCAAAACGGTGCGCCAAGGAAAACCCTACCGACCGTATGGACACTTCAACGCTATTACGTCGTACTATTAAGGTGAACTGAAGTTTCCCAGTTTTTTTCTTGTGAAGTAATAATCCTTAATCATGCCCAATATGCAATGCTTGATTAAAACTAAAGGAGCAGTTACCACCAGTAACGTGAATTGCAGCGAGACATTGGCTAGCACGCAGATCTGAGGACTCGCGTCTACGTCACTCTGCCTAGATATTGGGACCAGTGCCATGGTCCTACGCGCCCTGGACACATGCGCGTAATATGAGGGCTGCGCCGTGGCCCTGAGGCCTTGAACGGTCCAAAGTTGCTTGCATAAATAAGTTTTAAATCCATCATGGGGGCGCAAGCATTTGGACGTCCGGATGTGAGGGGTCCTGTCGCGTAGCGAGTTTGAGGTCGGCTTTCCTATCGCGTTGACCCCTTTTCCAACGGCCGCATGTTAGCTGCCTTTGGCCTCCCCCCGAATGTTCAAGCATTCATGGCTGTCTAGTACTGATGCTCGCATTTCTTTGTGACCTCAGCTGCACGTCTATGTAGGTCTTCTTAGAGTCCGCGCTTGTGTTTGCAATCTTACGAGCGCAGCAAACCTTGTGTGTGCACTGGGCCCGCAGTTCCGTGGCTTCTGAAGACCACACAATGCCTTTGCTACTCAAGAGGTTCAATATTCCTAGTGCTTCACGCCATCACATCGAACGATGCACTAGGCTGTAGCGAAGAAAAATGTGTCTCGGTGTCATACACGCCTGCGCCACCTAGTTCTTAGCGTCCTTCCTGCCCTCCTCGTTTCCCCCTTTCCCTGCGCAACCCTTCTGGCACGCTTCACCTGTCTCTTCTTCGCGTAAGCCCAGGAGCAGTGGCTATATCGTCATAATAGCAATGGATGCGTTAGAAGCTTTCGCACTAAAATCAACACAGGCCTGCAGAAAAAAAAAGAAAAACGCCTACCATACCTGTTCTTACCCAGTGCTTCCCCGACAGCAGGAAGGAAAAATTAACGCCCGGTTTCATTTTTGAGAAGATTCTTTACCGCAGCACGATGTGGAACGTGCTGCTGAACGGCGTTCCAGAACTCGTCAAGACATGCGGTCGCCATCAAAGAAAAGGTCGACTTGTTCGACCCGTTGTACAACTACCACGATGACAGCGATGAAATCTTAGGCATCCGCTTAGGCGTATACATCTGTAAGGAGATAGCGCCACCCAGCGGCGTTCGTGAGGAGAAGAAGACAAAGCACGAGGAGCGCGTGCGGAGGGGTACGCCGGGAGAGGTCGAAGAGGATTACGTGGGAGAGAAGAGAAGAGCGCGGTGGGTGACGGACGTGGACGAGTTCTGCTGGCTCCCCGAGTTCCGGGCTTGGGCCTCAGCCGCAGACGTCCGGGCCACCAGACCTGGACATCCATCGTCGAGACCTCAACCACCAGGCCCAGGCGCCACTCTTCTCCGTCCATCCGTCAGCTGCTCCATACAGGCCGCTTCTGGCGCCTACGTGACTTTTCCGGGATACCAGACCTGGGATCCGTGCTGGGAGCCCACAGACGCCGACGCTGCGGTAGCGTTGCATCAACATTGGAACGCCCAGAGACACCCTGACTGCCCGACACCCAGCCAGTCCTTCCCGCTCGTTGCTCGAATAAGAGACAAGTAGTGTGACTTTCCTCTTTGACTTTCTTTTTCCTGTATTTTTCGTAAGCACTTTGTTCTGTTCCCCCGTGTGTTTTTCCCGTGCGTTGCGTCCTTGCTCTCTTGTTCCTTTCCTTTTTTCACTCTCATACTGAAATTGGTCTCCTTTCCGATAAAAGCCACCTAGTTTATTGTTTGTACTTTTGTGTTTGTTTAAAATAAGACCTGCAATCTCACAGATCCTCACAACATCTTCCACCCTGCAATGTGCAGGTGGGGTGTGCCGCTGACTGACCTGCGCCCCGAAGGCGAGCCCATTAACTTTAGCGACCACAGCTTTGTCGCCTACGGTGACTGTGCCTACATGCGCGGGAGCTCCTCGGACGTAAGGTCACGGATTGGCCGTTTATACCGGTTGTATATACTTGCTATGACATGGAGCCGCCCTTAGTGCGGCCAAATGCCCATACCGACCATCTTCTCTGCTTGCGTGCTGTGTCAACGGATGTACATCTTTGATTTATTGCACCCGGAATCCTCACAACGTGTATATTATCTTGACCTTGAGAGCCTGACGTGGCATAGCGCTCCGACCAGTGCAGAGGCCCCGGATAGCCGCTGCTTCCACAAGACGTCCGCAGTCGGAACCCGAATGCATGTTTGGGGTGGCCAGGCGTTGAACATAGAGGTCAACGACTTTTCAACTATTACTGTTAGCCTCCCTTTGTGTTGAGATGTGTGTAGCTCACCGCGAGTAATATCCTATCAATATTTAGAACTTCGAATACAAGGTTACCCTCGGCGCAGTGGCGTAACAAATTTCGGCTATTTCGACGGGTCACTTATGATGGATCTGTTGCTTTTCGTGCGGGCTTTTCGAAAGCGGACGTATTTTGGCGCACTGTGAGCAAAATTTGTTGGGCCGGTGGTAACTGCGTTTTGGAAATTCTAACAGCTGTTATGAACATTACTGAAAGTGAACCACGTGCCTTTGAATTAATAGAGACCAGCACTAAGAGATAAAAAAATTTGGCGGGGGCTTATCTTTTGTTAAGCCTGGTAGGTTGCGAAAGGAGATGTTTTGTACTGCATATGCAGCGCCTCCAGTGGTAAGAGCGCGGCGCGCCGTGCCAAGCGGCCGCCGTTACCCGACGAGCCGAGTTGGTAGCCCGTCTCTCGCTGCTGGCATGACGTCGCGCCATAACGTCACTAGCGCCTCTAGCGGGAGGAGGGCGGCGCGCCGTGCCAAGCGGCCGCCGTTACCCGACGAGCCGAGTTGTAGCCCGTCTCTCGCTCCTGGTATAACGCCATGCTGTGACATCGCTAGACATGGTATGACGTCAGAGGTCAATCTAATGATCAAACGTGACAGGTGGCCGCCGCTACGCGAAAGGCCGTTCCTGGGATTAGTGTGGCTTTCGCAATAAAAATTTGCAGTGGTTTAGCTCTGGTTAAAACGGGTAAATATCGTTAGCAACGGTGCGCGCGTTCTTCTGGTGATTCTTCGGCGCGTTGCCTTCGGCTGGTAGCATTGCGGCGTTCCTGAGCAGTCAGGTGTTGAGATTCATCGGTGACAGATGACCTGGAACAACTCTACGAGGTAGAACGGTGTCGCCGAGATACATCCCTAGCACGACGCTTTGCAAGACGTTCTTCAAGCTGTTCTGGCGTCTCTTGCGCATGTTGTCGCTTTCTTGCTTCTTCCTGCCGCTGCCACTTCTCCTTAGAGGACTGCATAGCAAAGCATTCACGCCAAGGCAAGCGTGCATTTATAGACGCTCTACAGCGCGGGAGCATGGGCGCCACCATATTTGGTCACGTGACCATTCCGCCGCGCGTCCAGGGAGTCCACAGAATGCCATCGCCCGTTCGGCTGTACGCATTGCTCGTCGGCTAATTGGTTTGTGAGGAAAGGAAATATATCTGTATCACATATATCGGTGAACACCTGAACCTCGCCGTAAGGAGAATGAAGGAAGATTGGAGTGAACGAAGACACCGTATTCATTAGATGCGCCTTTGTTGATTCGAAACCATCCAGCTGGCATAGCGGAGTGGTTAGCGTGCTCATCTCGCACTCTGGAGACCCTGGTTCTATTTCCCAACTCGACCAGTTTCCTACTAGGTGGTATTTATATATGTGGTCTGATTAGAAATTAAGCTAATTGCTTAACCGATATTATTCGAATGCCATCGATGCACTGCGCGGCAATGCTGCTAACGCCGGCTTTGAAGGCCAGAAGTGGCGGACCTCCTAGTGGCGCTATCTGTCGTATACAGAGCAAACTACTCGGCGCCGCGGGCCGCGCGGCGTGCCGATGATGCTGCCATCTGGCGGAGCGCGGCTGATGCAACGTTGTTCAAGATCATCCGTCCCTACCGACCCGGGCTACGCGTGGAGGCGAAACCTACAGTTGTATTTCTAAAACAATAAAATTTAACTAGTCAGTTCCAGCTATGCTACTAGTCAATTTCAGCTATGCTGGTTAGCACACTTTAGCTGTATTCGGACAGGCTAGAGCGCTGAGAATGCTAAGCCGTAAATACCACTCGTACTGAAAAAGGCCAGTTTTAAAAATTGCGGAACAACTTAGGTTATACATCCGGCATACGCCTAACTTGGAGATGGAACACATTCAGTAGAGTTTAACATGGCCAACGGTTTCCTTTTTGTTTTTATGGGAATAAAGATTACAATTTGGATTTTGTCGTGTATGGATTTTTTTTCTTTCTTTCGAATTTACTCATGCAGAACAGAAGAAACTCATCAGACTTGGCTTCAACATCATTACATCATAATTTGGATTGCAGTTAGATGGTTTCACGTCAAAACAAAAAACAGTTCTATATAAAGATAGTAATGGGTGCCGATTTTGGTCTTCGACTTGAATTGTGGGCATGGTAGAAAAGTTATTTCTTGATTGACACTCTCCAGTGAAAGAAAAAACAACTTTTGCTCCTGCGCAGCTTCTGGAAGTAACTCTTTGCCCAGACGTTATTATTTGATCGTTTCAACAGGTTTGAACCCAGGAATGCATTTAACGATTGCTTTTGCTAATTGAAAGTTTTTTTTTTTCAACTTACACAATGCTGATGGATGTCATGGCAAGAAGGCTGTAAGAAAAGCTTGACAAAGCCAGGACACTAGTGAATGGCAGAACAGGAGTGCACAGATGAGGCTGAATAACCTACAAATTAACATAATAAATATCATGAGCATTGGCACCCGAAAGAAAAGGAAAAGCAGAACCTATTTATAAATGCATTAAGTCTGTTTTATAAACGCTTTTACAAATAGGTGCGCCTCAGAAGTGAATGTCAAATAAATAAAGTAATGTGAAATAAATACTGCACAATATATAGCAGCGACTCTATATGAATACATAATATTACATTGTCTGCATTCGTAGAAAATACTGCATTCAACGTCTTTAAAGTGAGCATGTCGACATAAGGTAGTTAAAAAATGACTTGGAGGGAAAAGAAACAGCAATGAGGCTGCATCCGTGTCGTGGTGTGGAATCGAGCTGACTAACATTCTGCAGGCAATAAGATTAATTGGTTAACCATTAGCGATGTTACAGTTTAACACGTCATGTAGCGCTCTAGGTGATTACGTACTGCAGTACAAGCGGCAACTATCTAATTTACCTAATATATCTGCTGCGTTAGGCGCCACCGACTGCCTATTTCAAGTCGTGCGATGACGTTGCATTACCAGTGAGTGAGTGAAAAACATTTATTGTCCAACAGAATGAGACTACCTCACCCAGACCTCCCCTGTCCCATACCCTCAGTTGAGGGAGGAGGATCAGGAGAGATCCGGCTGCATGGGGTAGTCGCGTCAGATGCTGGCCGGGATCTCTTGTATCCCGGCGGCCTCTTCAGCCAGTCGGACGGCGGTGAGCTGGAGCTCAGGGTCCGAGCTCCGGAGCAAGGTCTCCCAGGCGTCTCTACTATTAATGTTCTTCGCCCTGCCTGGGGATTGGCTACACTCCCATATTATGTGGTCGAGGGACCCTCTCGCTCCGCACTTCTTGCATTTATCGTCTTCTATTTCAGGAATTAAATGTTTGCATAGAATTGGGTGTGGGTAGACATCTGTTTGTAGACGCCTCCACGCCACCGCCTGTTGATTGTTGAGTGTTATGCTAGGCGGGGGAAAGTGCCTGCGATGTTGTCTATAATATTCTGTAACTTCCTGACAGGAAATTAGTCGCCCTTCTCTCCCGTGATCTACGAGCGGTGGACCGTCGTGTGCAGCTCGGTGGTAGAGATCTCGAGCCACCTCGTGGGCCGCCTCGTTGCCACGGACAGATTCGTGCGCGGGGGTCCAGATTATATTGATTGTTCTATTCAATGTCGCTTGTCTTAAAATTTTGGCAGCGAGGGGAGAGACTCTCCCTCTACTAAAATTTTGGACTGCAGCTTTGCTGTCGCTTATGACGTATTTAGCTTTGGAACCGACGCAAGCTAGTGCTATTGCGACCTCCTCTGCCGTCTCAGTGTTTGTCCCTAAGACGGTTGCGGCCGTAATGAGGCTACCCGCTCCGTTCACTACCGCGACGGTCGTGTACTGACTATGTATATCACCCGCTGCGTCTACGTAGGCGACCTCCTCCTCAGGCTTGTCACCGTAGATGCGGTCTATCACCTGTGCCCGTTTTTGTCTTCTTTCCTTGTTTATTTCTGGGTGCATGTTCTTGGGTAAGGGGGGAATCCTGAGATTGCTCCTAATCTCCATGTCGATATCCTCCTTCTGTCTAGCTCCCCTATCTGTTTTGAGTCCGACTTTGGCTAGTGTGGCTCTTCCGGCATGTGTTATGCTGAGTCTCTCTAGCTGTGATGTATAGACTGCTTCTGCAAGCTCTGTAAGCGTGTTATGTATGCCCAGTGATAGGAGTTTTTCCGAGGATGTGCACATGGGCAGGCCTAGAGCTTTCTTGACGCACTTCCTTATGAGAGCGTCGATCTTGTTCCTCTCTGCTGCTTTGAGATTTAGGTACGGCGTAGCGTAGCTGACTCTACTTATTATGAAAGCTTGTATGAGCCTAAGTAGGTTTTTTTCTTTAAGACCGCCTCTTTTGCTCGAGACACGTTTGATGAGATTGAGGGTCTGCATCACGTGGCTCTCAAGCTTTTTGATGGTTGTCATGTTTTTTCCATTTGATTGCATATAAAGGCCTAGGATTCTGATTGTGTCCACTTTGGGCACCTCCTTTCCTCCTACAGAAATCTGAATTTCCGAGGGTGGTTTGTTCCTCAGAGCCTTATCGTTATATATGAATATTTCAGATTTTTCGGGCGAACATTCTAAGCCCCTTTCTTCTGCATACATCGAAATAATATTGGCAGCTGCCTGTAGGGTTTGGTTAATCTCTGCATCACTTCCTCGGTTGATCCATAGATTAATGTCGTCCGCATACAGGCTATATTCTAAGTTTGGGTTGCCAATTTTCTCAAGTTCGCCCGGGAGTTCTCTCATGGCCATGTTAAAGAGAATGGGTGATAGCACCGACCCTTGAGGGGTTCCCTTGCTTCCCAGCTTTATTTCCCCGGATTTAATCTCCTGGAAGCTTATGCTCGCAGTTCTATCTGTGAGGAAGTCACTTATGTAGCGATAGGTTTTGTGGCCTACTCCGGCGTGGCTGAGTCCTTTCAATATTGCCTCATGTTTGACGTTATCAAATGCCTTTTTGAGATCGAGACCTAGGATAACCTTTGCATCCTTGGTTCTGGAGTCAATGATATCATGTTTTAATCGCAGCATGACATCTTGTGTGCTGAGATGTGGTCGGAATCCATACATCTCATCTGGCCACTTCCTATTCTTTTCCATGTAATTCGATATTCTGGTTTGGACGACATGCTCCATTAGTTTTCCTACGCACGATGTCAGGGATATAGGTCGGAGGTTCCCTATCTGCGGCTGCTTCCCAGGCTTAGGTATTAGGACCACGGTGGCCGTTTTCCATTGCGGGGGAATCTCGCCCTTCTCCCAGCACTCCTGCATGTAACCTGTGAGGGCCTTTATGGAGTTGTCGTCGAGGTTCCTTAACATTGTGTTCGTAATCCCGTCTGGACCAGGAGCCGATCTGGTTTTGAGTCTGACTATTTCAGCCCTTACCTCGGCTACCGTAATGGGCGCGTCCAGGGCCTCGTTCGGGGCTCCTTCATAATCGGGAAGCCGGCTTTTATTTGTATCTCCTATGTAGGTTTCAGCTAGTTTACGTATGAAGCTTTCGTCATCGTATTGCCCACACGCGTGTCTAACTTTGGTCATTGTAACTTTTGCTTGGGTCTTGGATTTTTTGGGGTCTATGAGATGCCTAAGAATGTTCCACGTCTGGGGGAGATTCATGCTCCTCTCCATTTCGTTGCATTTGCTATTCCAATTTTGTTGGCACAGTTTAAACGCGTAATCCTCTATTTCTTTATTATGCCGCGCCAATCTTCTTTTGAGATTGCGGTTGTTCCTGCCCTGTTTCTTTAGTCGGCGCTCAATGCCTTGTTTGGCTTCCCACATGTGTAGGAGTCGGCTGTCCGCTATCTCGGGGGCTTTTTCCCCGTCTAGCACTTTGGTTACCTTTCTGGCATCCTTCTTAACTGCTTCGCACCACTCTCCGATATTTTTTATGACTGTCTCGTCTCTGTTTCCTCTGAGCTCCCTAAAGTGGTCCCACTCTGTGATCGTCGTAGGGGTTTGTTTCTTGCCTATTTGTTTGTTCTTGGTTCTTATCTCTGTTGCTATGACATAGTGATCGCTGCCTAAGTTCTGTTCCGTGTTAATCCATTTCGCCGTTCCTACGTTTCTAAGGAGGGTTAAATCCGGTGAAGTGTCCACGCTGACGCTATTTCCGGCTCGTGTGGGGTGCTCCGGATCGGTTAGTATCGTAAGTCCCAGGTTGTGTATATCCTCCCATAATTGTCTCCCTTTTGGGTCTTCTTTCAGGTACCCCCATTCCGGGTGATGGGCGTTGAAGTCGCCTACTATGACTAGGGGTTGGTTTTCGGCTATTTTAAGTGCTTTGTTAATTATCGCCCTAAACCTAACCTTCCTCTGTTTGGGTGGGCTGTATATGTTTAAGAGAAAAGTGTTTGATTCTCCCTTCTTTCCTGTTAAAATTTCCACGAAGACGTTTTCGATTACGTTGTCTTCTAGATCATGCTCTATTGTTGCTACGTTTCTCTTGACTAATGTTGATACCCTTGATTTGTCTCCCCTATTGCTATGGAAAACCTGATAACCCTGAAGTTTAGCCGGACAGCCGGTCTCTTGCAGCGCAACTGCCAGCGGGGCTGTATCGAGCATCGACAAGGCGCTTTGTAGCACCGGCCGCTTGCGTCGGTATCCGCGACAGTTCCACTGCCAAATTTGGGTACTACTGTACGATCTGTCCATTGCTAAGCTTGACGATATTCTCCTCAACCTTAGCGAGCCGTGCATGTATGACGGCATTTTCCCCCTTTAGCTGCTGAAGTGCCTCAGTTATTAAATGGAAATGGTTCTGCATTTGGTTCTGGATTTGGTTAGCAAAATCCTCTAGTTTCCTATCCCTTGCCTTTGCGAAATTTTTCAAATGTCTGTCCATTTTGGCTTCTAGCTTGTTTAGCTTTTCGTCCACAGTCAGGTCTGAGTTGCTCTCTTCCCTTATTCTGCGCTTGGATGGGGGCGGGACGGCATCCTCGACCACCATGTTACTTTCGGTCTCCTGGCTATTATTTAGTGAGGTTTGTGCTTTAGCTGCTACCAAGGATGGTGTCCCTGTTTGGGGAGTGCTTACAACTGCCGTTGGCTTAGCGTCTGCCGTAGTCAGGGCTGATTTTAGATTTTGTATCTCCCTCTTAAGACTGGAGATCGTATCACTCATATTTTTAACGATATTCGTTAGTCTTTCTATTTCCTCATCTTTCTTATCTTTCTTATTATTGCTGGCATCGCTCTGGGAGACCATGTTCGCAAAACTCACCCCTTTGCTTTCGCCGCCCCAGGCCGTTGATCCTCCCCGGGCCCGGCTGGAGGTCCGGTCTCTCGAGCTCGAACGTCTCCTGGATCTGCTTCTTCCTCTGGAGGCGCTCCGTCCCCGGGAAGTTTGTCGTTGTTCTCCTCCTAGCCTCGGAAATGAGTTGTCTCGAACTGTATAGCCACTCCCCTCGCTGCCTGGTTTAGTGCGCGGGCGGCTCTGGTGCACCTGTGACTGTTGCGATCGGTCGCTGGCTCCTGCCGCGGCCTCCTCTTCTCTCATTTTCTTCTCCCAGTATCTTTTCTTGACCTCGTACGGTGTGCGATGCATTAGCTTGCATTTGCTGTCTCCGAGTATGTGGTCTCTGCCGCAGAGTTGGCATTTCGGCGTGCAGGAGTGGTTTTCGGAAGGGTTCTCCTGCCCGCAGCCACGGCATTTGACGTTTTTTGGGTTCGGACATACGTCAATCCGGTGACCGAGTCGGCCACAGGCTATGCAGACTTCATATTTCTTCCGGTACAGGTAGCATCTGTGTGGGGCCCATCCTAGGATGACCGTTCTTGGTACTCTGGTTTCTTTGAAAAGAATTAGTATTGATGTGGAGTCCTTCCCTAGTCTTCTGACCCCGATGATTTCGGGGTTCGCCTTGTGTCTTAGCATTCTCATGATGTCTTCTTGCGTGAATTCTCCATCGACGCCGTGTACCACCCCCTTGCCGCAGTCATCTGGCGTGGCCACGTAGGCGAAAACCGCGATGTCTTCTTCTCCAAGCTTGATTCGACTCATGCTGGCGTATTTCAGTTTTCTCTCTCCGCTCGTGGTGGCGATGAGGATTGAATGTTGTTTCCTGTTGGGAATGACAACGTCTTCCTCGCTTACTTCGTTAGTATTTATACCCGCTGACGCTATGATGACGTTGGTCAGGTATGCGATTCCACGTTTGAGGAGCTTGTCAAGGCCTCCGCTAGGGCGGATGATGATCTTCTCAGCTCCCTCTGGTATTCTAGTGTCTTGTTTTTCGACCGACATGGCCGCCAATCTTCTCCCGGCTTGCTTGAGCCTGTATTGTTCGGTCCATAAATGGGCGTTTGACGCGAAATATTTCTCTCTGCCAGGCCTGATAGGTTACTGAAAATGTTGCGTACTTGCCTTTCCTCTATATTAGCCGGCAGAGCAAGCGGTATTTGTAAACATGTTCGATATTTTTGTTCTCTGTGAAAGAACACGTCTTTAGCTGGGGGCATGTAGACACGTTGGAAGAACAGCGAACTACTTTTAACGCTATAGTGGTAAGGGTACCGTTCAGCGGAGAACTGCGCGTAGTTGGCGTGGTCACCGGTGAGCGCGGAAAACCGGATTGGTCGAGAGGGTGCTGACGTCACACGTGGAGCCCTAGAATGAAAAGTGATAAAAAACGGCAAAACTAATGAATAGAAGGTGGAAACATGATTTGAATGTCAATGGACGTCTAAGTATACTGTATCAAGCAATTCAGTTGCGCCTAAAGCAAATTTTGGGGCAATCAGTCGTGAATCGAACGCTTCACCTGTCAGTTGCCAGTTTTGGCATGCCTACCTTAGGCCAGGCAGGCATTTTTTTTCTCTAACAAGATACTTGCCACCAATCTGGAAATAACTATTCTATGTAAAAATTATTTACAAAGAACTCAGCTACCGGCTGCACTACACTACCATCACAGAAGACAACACAGCTAAAGGGCTAGGCATATTTTGAAGGGAAAAAAACAAGCAAGACATGTCCTTTTTCTTCAACATGGTATTTATTACATTCATGCAATGTTCTACGTATATGAACTGTGTGCCAACCTTTAGAAAAAAATGTTGGATTAGCACAACGCGTTCAAGTCAAAAAAGAGTGGCAGAGAGACTATGGGGAGCACATGACTAATAAATCATAATACCACACAGCTAAGCAACGAAGCAACAGAAAAAAAAATGCAATTAAGAGCCCATCAGTAAGAGTGAGTGCCATTCGGGTCTGAACTCATTGTGGGCTTAGACACTATTAAAGGGAACAATGATCATTCCAAAGCCACTTGTGCAGAAACAAGATTCACAATGTCAGTTTATAATGGGCGCGTCGAAGAAGCCGGGTAAAATTAAAAAGAAGAAAGGTTATTAGCAAATTAAAGTGCAGTGTGATATCGTACAGAATGGGGTGTCTAAACTTCTTTTGGAATGTTGGTTCCATGATATCCCAGAAGAGTACTGAGTCTTTTCGATTGATGAAACAATGCTCAATTTTTTCTGGAGCGTCGCAAATGGAGGGGGGGGGGGGGGGGAGGTGCTATGCAGTGACGGCAATTCACCCTCGACACAAAAGTTTTCCTTTCCCATAATCACGTTTTAGCGGGTAATGTGTCAGTGTGTATGTGGCGAGAGAGGGATTTCACGTACTCTTTTTTGTATACCATGTCCCGTTAATTTAATACGTAGCGCATTTCATGGGCGGAGAGAAGAGCATACAGACTAAATCCTTCTGCAACCATTTTCGCGATACTGAAAACCGCAAATCATTGGAGAAACGAACAGCAAAATACACCTCATGCATTAAGCGTGAGAAAAAGGGGTTATCAGAAATATCTAATGAAGCAGTAATGTTCGGTAAAAGATAAACTACGTCGACTTCAAATAATTCATTCACTATTGCACGTGTAATGTCTAGGAAAATCACATAACGTGAAACTGCCAATCCCACATACAGGAGAATAAACCAAGGCCGCCAGCGTTTACAGACCAGAACTGGTAATTAGATGACAAAGGTTCAAATATGAATCTCAGATAAAAGTAGCGAGAATTTTTGAAAACCTGGATGAAAAGTACTGCGCAATTAATATTTTAGAGTACATAAGGAACTTTTAGGGCGAGAGACAGTTTTGAGACGGTCGCCGTGCCAGAAATCGAGGTACCGTAAGGGACACATGTCTGAGAATAGGGCTGAAGAGTTTGCACCCAGTCTTTTCAAGTAATGTGCCCTTTTATTACGGGCACTCAAAGAGACGCCAAGGTGCCGAAGTGGCCTAGGTGTCCACACCAGAGCATATTCAGCAATAAAACACGATATGTGAGATATGAAAATGGATACAAGCAACATGCTGGGTAATAACAAAAAACACGTGGATGGGCGCGAAGAGGAAACAGGGTAAAGGAGTAAAAACATAGCCTGAAATAGTTACAGACATGCACGGCGAAAAAAAAAACCTGTGAAAAGTAGCGAAAAGGTCTGCAATCGGATTGCAAGGAAAAAGAATTTTTTCGGCAAAAGCGAAATAGAGGCGTACTGACATACTTGTCAGTATTCAGTATTAATATCAGTCAGTATTAATTGTCAGTATTAATATCAGTCAGTATTAATTGTCAGTATTAATATCGTGAAACTCTTCCACCCTCTTTTGTATTGTGTTTAGTTCTGCACAAAAGGTCATGTTTCCAAATGCATATTTACAAGGAACCTTTTCTTACCCTGACTCTTACATTTTAATCGCTCTCAAAGGTGTGCTAAGTGGCCTCTTGGATTATTTCCTATTTGAAGCCTGTGTTCACCTGCCCCTTCATTAAAAAATGTACCAGTCAGTCCAATGTAGAACCTGTCGGAAGTGAGGGGAACTTTCTGCGCAACTCTTGAAACAAACTTGCGAACTTCTTATCGTGCTTCTTGGTACACTGGGGTCTATTCTACTTTACATTAATCACAAACGGGCGCATACTACGAAGTTTACACAGCGGAGAGAAAACAATCTTGACCGCTTGAAAGCTTGCCACTTTTATGATGTTACGTGAAAGGCGACAAATGTAGGGCATAAGCTCCACCGCTTCCTTCTTGACGATCTCTTTCTGCTCGGTAGCGGAACGGAAGGGCTACAGTTGCTAATTGTACTTTTTTTTGCTGTGTATGATCAGAAGAATTTTTCCAAGGCGTTTCTGGCGATGTTTTTTTTTATTCTGTTTTTTCCTTTTGCCTATACACCCGCTTTATGTTGTTACATTCCCATCATGCTTGCTTCCATGTTCACATGTCATATAGTGTTTTAGTCTCCATCGCCTCCTTTACTCCGATTGATCGCCGTTTCTAATTCGGCCATCCACGTAGGCTATCACGATTTACTGTCGCACCTGCGCCTTTACTGTTGATTGTGATGAATTTTTATGGCGCTACGTCATCTGTGGCTAAATAGCCCCATGGCACAAAGTTGCTTTGTCTATTCAAGTTGGTGTCACAGACACATCTTCCGAACATTTCACACCAGCCATCGTGGGATGGCTTGACGATAATGTGTCTGTCGTGCGCAGTGCACTGGAGCGCTCTCGCATCAGTATAAATAAGCTTTAAGGAAGCTTCAGATACAGTCCAGCATGCTGTCGACTGCCTTCAATATGATCAGCACCAAATACGATCAGTTCCACAATCTTTGACGCATTCTAGCGACTCACGTTGACGACACAGATACCGATCGGATGCTTCCAGATTGAAATTAGAGTGCATATAGGAAAAAGAGAACCATAACTAGCAGGCTATAAAATCAGTGAACCTTTAAAGCAGCGTCAAAGTGAAAGCAGACATGCGGAAATAAGTTATAACTTTTTGGCTTTGTAAAGTCGTCGCAAGAGAAGCAAGTGTTTTCCGGAAAAGAGCTGGAATCGACGCCTACCGCCACATATCTCTATCTAAGATCTGCTTTCAAAAGGATCACCAGCAGTGGCTACTCGAGAACCTAGAAATTATCACAAGCTTCAAGCCGAAGTGGCGTTAATGCGACTTCCTTGAAGAAACCACCGGGCTGGAGGGGAATCGATTTCAGTGAATAACTCTTCGTTCAGAAAAATTGTTCGCTTTATTATTTCAGAAAACGTGGCGGCCCAGAGCGACATGAATATAAACAAAACACTAGCGACTTCTTTCCTTGCGCGAAAATAGAGCACTGGAGGCAGGCGTTCTTTGCGTATAAAAGAAGTGGTTATTTTTGTGTCAAGCAGCTGCGCCGAAGTTACATCATCACCGTACCAGCAAGATGGTTTCGCCCAAGGCACTCAATTTGCTTGATATGCAGCATCTACCACCGACTACGATGGGTGAGAAGTGATAGCGTAGACCATTTCTCTAATGAAAGGTGGTAAGGGGCGCAGATCCAGCCGCGCATCAATCACTGCAAGCAAGCTCAGGTTCTTCAGTGTCGGTGCCAAGTGCAACACGTGGAGATCCGTCAGCTCCCTTCGCTCCTCAGCAACCTGCCTCTCATCCTGGTTGGGTGCCGGCCCAAAGCCACGGAAGATAAACACTCTTTCACCCATCACTGAGCACCCATGCCAGAGCCTGGGAGATGGGCCTGAGCCCCATGGCTTCACTACGGTCCAGCACGACGTCACGGGGTCATACTTGTGCATATCTGCCAAGAAGATCTTCAGCACACCGCTGTACCCTCCGAAAATGTACAGCTGTTCGTTGAAGACGAAGGCTGAATGTCCTCGCCGATACAGAGGGGGAACGCCTTGTACCTGTGGGCGCACCCAGGAAGAGTTGGTCGTTTCAAAATAGTAAAGGATGAGGGAAGGGTCTGCTCGGCTGCCGCCGAACACATACATGCGGGTCCCGATGGCAGACGCATTGTGGAATGCACGCGGAACGGGCGCTTCTCCGCTGGTGCGGACACGATGCCACTCCAGGGTATCCAAGTCAAGGACCCGCATATATGGCGAAGGATCCCAGTCACCTAAGATATATTTCCGGTGACCCACAACACAAGCTGTCCGGCCGTAAATCGATATCGGCACCTCACCGGTCACCTCCAGGCGGCTGCATGTCATGGTGCTTGTGTCGAAGCGGTAAAGGACACTCAGGGATGGCGAGCTGGGCGGGCCGCCCCACAGATACGCGCAGTGGCCGTACGCTACAACTGTGTGGAAGAAAATGTCAACCAGCCCGGCGTCGGGAAGTTGCGTCTGCATCATATCCCACCGGTGCGAGGCGGGGTCGAAGATGAACACGTGGACCAAGTTCCATGCCGTGTGGCGACTGTCGAACGAGTAGATCTTGCCGTTGATGTGTACAGCCCTGTGGGTGACAAGCTCTGGAACGCCGTTTAGCCGCACCGTCCACATCCTGCAGAGACACCTGCTTCTGTGAGAAACAAGGCCCGGTTATTCCAGCGATGGTGGCGGTGTCATACGGCTTTTATCTGAAGCAGCGATATGGCGACCGGTATTCGCGGCGTGAGCGGACGTAGTGCGTCAGGCGTGACTATTTCTGTTAGATTTTGGAACGTTTTTGTCATTTTTTTACACTCACACGAATGAATGTTCGAAAAAGAACGTGTACTGTTGCCCTCACCATGATTAAAAGCGGTTTTCGTGCATAGTGTGCAATTTCATGCATAGCGGTATAGCGGTTCCAGAGTGCGCATGCGCAGAACGCTAACGGGAAAATAGCGTTAGCGAACGCACGCAACTTTCAGAAGTTAGCGTTGCGGCAGTTGCGGCTTTTGCGCCCTTAGCGCAAAAACGTGTCGGCGTCATTCCAAGCGAGAGCCGCCCGCTTTAGGCGGTTAGCAGTCCTTGCGATTCCGGTCGGCATGTTTACCTGCAACTACTGGCGTTTTTTGCTTTTCGCTATGACTTACCTTGGTTCGACGATAAAGTTTAAGCTGCAATTCAGCCTAGTTTTTTAGATACGCTCACGATTCTGGGGTACAATAGCCTTATGGAACCTTAAGCTGCACTGCTACCGCCTGCAACTTACCGAAACGTAACACAGACGTCCCGAACGAAACAAAAATAGATTCTGAGCTTTGTCACGGTGTTTTATGTACTTAAATTACGTAACACAACAATTTATATTAAATTTAAAAACGTTTTTTGAACATCAGACGCCATGTGATGAAAAATATTCTTTCTCGAACGGTTTGTGGTTAAAATGTCCCTCACTAGATGGCGCTAGTTTTTCTGTTTTTTTATTTCACTTTATTACAATTTCTACGTCATTTTTCTTGCGAAAATAACCGCTGCTGTAATAATTGTCTTAAAAACTGAAATATTATAATTTGGCACCTTAGCGGTAGTGGCGACCACTTAGAAGGTCCTGTCGCCTCTATGTAAAGCAGATCGCATTTACATAGAGGGATAAGTCTTCGTCTTCGGGGATAAGTTGCTTGCGGCACGCTAACGTAATTTCCCTTAGGTCCACAACACCCGCACAGGTAGGGGAGGCAGGAAGGTGGGAGGGAAAGAAGAAAGAAGGAGGTGGCGTAGTGAAAGGCTCCGAAATATATTCGACCCCCTGTGGATGTTTAATGTGAACTGACATCGCACAGCACACGGGCGCCTTTTGTGTTTCGCCTCCACCTAAACGTGGCCGCCGCGATCTGGTTCGAGCTTGAGTACTCCGGCTGAGTAGTCGAACATGCTAATCACTCAGCCACCGCGGCGGGTATTTTCCGCTTGTGGGAAACGTCTTACGAACGCTACGCCGCACGTGGAAGTTCATGAAGCGACTATTTGCAACGCACAGCGCGAGAGTGTGTTGCAGTTTGACACGAGGCGTGATAGGTCGCGGCGATACCATCTCGCCCTTGTGCAGTGGCCAGTGAAGCTGACCCGTTTGCTCCGCCGTGGGTTCGTAACACACTCGCGGCAATAATAATCCAATGATCTCCTGCACAATAACGATATCTACTAGTTTGATAAATAGCCCCTACTGTGTGAATTGATAAGTGGAGTAGACACCTCGTTTGAAAACACCGCTCGCATCTCTCTCTCTCTCTCTCTCCATGAACCACCAGACACAATCTCTTTAGATATCGAGAAGCAGAAAGCAGAACGTTAACACTGCATCTGGCGGCCTTGTATCGACTGGACTGCGCTGTTTTAGCCCGAGAGCGCTAAAGGCTCCGTTCCCCGCAAAATTCTGTACCGCGATGTCGGCATTGACGTTTCATTTCATTTATTTCGTTTCATTTATTTTGCCCTCGGGGCTTTCGCATTACAGAGGGGGTGGGACAGCGAAAAAAACAGTACATAGATCAAAAAGAGCGCTATGTATATGAACAATATTGAAAGATGCTACAGACAGAGGACGAAAACATTGAGAACAAAAGTACAGAAGTAAAAAAATAAAAGGATTCCAAAAAGAAAACATTATACAGTCTATATATGGGTAAAGAAAATATCATAATTGGTCTGATTCTAACAGTAATTTTCTTTTAATACCCGCAGTGTCGCTAACACAGGTGCCTGTGGGTGAAAAATTATTCCACTCAGATGTTTTAGGGAGGAAGGAATTAGAGCAGGTCACTTTGAGGCAGTGTGGAACAGTTACTTTTTGATTGCGGTGAATGCGAGGCGATATGAAAGATGGTGCCTTTACACAGCTGGCTTTCTGGCTAGGATTATGGTAGTAAATTTTATGGAATAGGCAAATGCGCAAAAGCTTACGGCGAGTGGAGACTAAGGGGAGTTTAAGATTAGATTTCATTTCTGTTACACTGGCAGTGCAATGGTAGTTTCCAACGATGAAGCGGACGCTTCGATTCTGCACGGCCTCTAGTTCTTTTGTTAATGTGATGGTGTCAGGATCCCAAATCGAACATACGTGCTCTAGTTGCGGACGAATGAGTAGTATATAGTAACATTTTCAGTGAAGGCGGAGAAAATGAAAAATTTCTACGGACGTACCCTAGCATGCGGTTAGCCTTTGAAGTAATGAACCTGATATGAGCATTCCAAGAAAGCTTATAACAAACATTAACGCCATGATACCTGTAAGACGACACTGGATTCAGCTGAGTATCGTTAATAAAATAATCTGGGCTTGTTTGGTGGTTACGGGTTACGCGCACGCATTTGCATTTAGATTTAAGTCTCTCTGTAGCTGAAAAATATCATCAGTGCTATTAATTACTCTGTAAATTACGCAGTCGTCAGCGAATAAGCACATGTTAGATAAAATCTTTAAACGTAAATCATTTATGTATATTAGAAATATTAACGGGCCAAGGACCGACCCATGGGGCACACCTGAATGTACTGGCGCTGGTGATGAGTCGTGGTTATTGGCGAAGACGAACTGAGTACGGTTAATAAGAAAGGCACGAATCTATTTGAGTACATTAGGGTCAATGTTAAGTTGGCATTGCTTTAAAAGTAAAAGAGAATGACTGATTTTATCGAACACTTTTGAAAAACCTAAGAATAAGCGATCAGTAATGAGTCCAGAGTCTAAGGAAAAATGCAAGTCGTTAGTGAAAATCATTAGCTGCGTTTCACACGAGAAGAATTTGCGAAAATCATGCCGTTTCGAAGTAAAGAACTGGTTTCATTCTAGGAAATTAACAAGATGACTAAACATGATGTGCTCTTGAACTCTACATTAGACGGAAGTAAGTGAGATGGGACGGTAATTACGTGGATCTTGGGTTTCCCCGGATTTGTGCACTGCGATTACTTTGCCATTGAGCCAGTCATTAGGAAGGTTGTGATAGTTTAAAGACTGCGAAAAGATACACTGTAGCAGAATGGAATAATATTCTACGGTATTTTTCAAGAATTTAGTACTGAGGTCATGGATACCACAAGAGGATGAGATTATAAGGAGTTTAATAATGCCACGAATTCCTTCTGAGGAGATGACGATGGTATCCATTGGTACACAGTGATATTCTGAAGCGAAGGTAGGACGGAAATGTCGGTGGGGCTAGAGAAGGCGTTGATAAAAGTGCTATTGAGAAGCGATGCGCACAGTTGGTCAGGAAGTATATCCTATTCCAGGGTAAATAGATATATGGTAACATTTCGTTTCCCTTTCACTCTGTTCCAGAACTGTTTCGGGTCTTTGCTTAGCATGGCTGGAAGAGTCTGATTAAAAAAGGTAAATATGGTTGATTTTAATGTATTTGAATAAGAGACTGCAGCGGCTTTATACGCGGACCATCTGACAGCAGCGTTTCGGTAGAGACATGCCGTCGTTGTCGCTTAGCATCTTGCCGGCGTCTCATCGCGAGACGTTCCTCTCGTTCTTCTTGCGTCTCGGCCGCCAGCTTAGCCTTTCGCGCCTCGTTTTCACGCTGTTTGCCGGCCTTGTACCATGCGACGACTTCTGTATCGGAAGACCCAATTTCACGCAGCCTGTACTGCTGCCGTGACGAGCGCAGCCACTCTCCTTCCTTCATGGTGCGCATATGAGGAGCCAGCGCATGGCTTCCTACTTATATCCCAGCTGCACAGCGTGGCTCTGCGCATGCGTAGTGAGCTGGTTGCCATGGTAATGGCGCATGCGCAGTAGTGATCTTTGGCAGGCACCCAGAAATGCGCTTCTGCTGGCTTAGTGCAGCTTTCAGTACAAAAGTCATTCGTGCCTGAAAGCAGCTTCGAATCACGCGTCTGCATATAACTTTTTTTTTATCGAATGCGTGCGTTTAATTGAAGATTTGATGAGACGGTAAGTTTAGGAACAAATCAGAGTTCATTTACAGCGCGCACTAAAGCAAATGGCGACGACCTGAGTTGTGGCAAGAAAGATTCACTGCGCTGCAACCACAGGAAAATGAAGACCGCGATGCTGGCCAGGCAGCTCCCGCTTCTTAATTTTTGTGTGCAGCAAGGGTGGCTGAGGCAGGTAGTTACCTCTAGCACGAATACTTTCAGTAGCGGCCGTCTTCACATAGTACCACGACACGTTTAAGAAAGTGTTTTACCTGTGGTGTACTGGGAAAGCTTTCCGCGCAAGAAAAATTATCCAGTCCATTTATGTTATGTTATTGACTACACGCTCCGCATGGTGCGTTCTGCATTTCTGCAGCGTAGTCTGCCTACTGAGGTCTTATTCCATCAAATAGTCCATACGAACAGTGCAGATATGGCACAAATTAAATTGCACATATAGCCCAATCCCGAAGTCTTGTTAGCTTACGAAGGTTTTCTACGTCTGCCAAGAAAGGCCTAGTAAGTACGAATTGGGATGTTAGGTAGTAGACCTTCCGAAAAAGTTCATCCTTATTATGAGGCCATTCATGAATTTCAAGGTTTTACGCCAGTAATACTCGCCAAGGCTATAAAAAGCGTTAGCGTTGAGATTCCCTTTCTGGAGAAAATTCGCCCTCGGAGTTGAGCGATAAAGCAGGTGTCTCACATGTAACATAGGTCACGTCACTTATAATAATAATATTTATTCTGCCACCATGCAGCACATGATGGAAGGTGCCCATCGTAAAAACACTCTTCTGACAGCATAACGCACCACGGGCACCCGGCCTTAACACTTGGCGGCATACAGTGGTGGCTAACAACATGAGATAATACACTTTAAAACATATAAAACAAAACAAATGCGAACGAAAAAAACGAAAGCAAAACTGGTAGTTACACAGTTCTCAGTGAAGATAAAACAAAAAAACAAAGCTAGAGCCAACGTCATGCGACATCATGAACACCTGCCCGCCGTGGCAGGTGGCAGTCAAATTATTGATTGGTTGCGAGAGGCTGCTCGGGGAGAGCAATCTGGAGAGGATTGGGAAACTTCCATACACACAATTGTCCAGAAAATACAGACGCCAGCGCCAGTTCCGACCATATATCGTCTGCAGGGATGCCAGCTGTAGCGTCGTGCAGTCGTCATGAATTCGGTATCGAGCAGAAAAAGCTTCATCCCCGAGCGGGATTCAAACCAGTGCCCGCGAAAAAGAGCAGCTTCATATCACGGTTACAGTCGCTACAGTCGCAGTCTTATAACGCCGTATGTGTGTGCGCAAAAATCATTCAATGTTAAACATCCGTTCAGCTTCAGTCGCCAGGTGCGCTGCAGTGGATGAAACCGAAACTAACTGGAGCTTCTCACCTCTGGCCAGGGTCTTACAAGCCCATCGGTTGCTGTGTTTGAAAGAGGCTCCTGTCGCAGCAGTGGCGAATCTCCAGGACCTATGAACGTAAAGTAGAGAATAACCATGTTCGGTACGTGATACGCAGGGGACCCCAAAATGCTGCAGGCACCCAATAACGTTATCGCGTCATACGATTAATGTTGTGCTCTTAATTGTGCCCTCATGTTTCACCTACAGTCTTATCTTCACAACTTTCACAATGGTGCGGTCTGCTTCAACCTTCTCAGCCCTCTATTTCAATGCTGCAGTCCCAGTTGACTCCTGTTTTACCTCTAATAAATAAATATCACATTGATCGAGCAGGTGTCAAACAGGCTATTCTACCTTGTCGACCATGTCCATAACAAATAGAATAACAATGTCGTTAATTTCGGCTACCGCGATAAGCTGGCTCCTACTTCTGTCAGAACACTTTTAAGCTGGGCTTCTTTCTCTTGTGCAAACTAGGAAAATTATGTTTCGCGCGTCCAATTTTTGGAGCGAAGAGCTTCACTACGAGGGTCGGAGCCCAGCTTCGCGTGTGCCATATGCCGCGACCCAGTGACGTCACGCGCAGCGTTCGACGTAGCCACGGACTACTGCGCATGTGCGCCGCCTTCTCACCACCGCTACTACTGCGCGCGCTCCTCTCCTACCTGCCGTTTGGCCTTTCGTTGCAGCCGCGTGTTGCCCGCGTCGCAGCCGGCAACACTCCTCTCCGGATTCCTGCGGGCAGTTTTAACCGCGCCGATTTCCGCCTCCGTACAGGCAGTGTGTGGACGGCCGTCAAACCAAGCACAACTGAAGCTTTTCGCTTGTATATCTAGGATTAACGAGAGCTAAGCCACTGCCTAATTTTTTCCTCTTCCCAACTAAAGCGTTAAAAACTGACTTAGTCATGGCAATTCCGAGCCTAAGATATGATCAATAATCACATTCGCAGCTTCTGAAAAACAGTTATTATTCAGAAGCACCTCGTTACAAAGTAAAAACACATTGGAACATTATTTAGAAGAACAATATTCACGAACAAAGCAACTCAGGAAGAAAAGCGGTTACAAATATGCAGCAGAAACAAGCACAGGAACGACGATGTGCTCAAAATTTTAAAGAAAAAAGCTTACTCGGAAATCGTGCCAACCTACCAGCCTTGGCACCAGGATTAAACGCGTTGCCGCTCGTATCGCCACCACCGTTGAGCTAATTTCACATATGTACACATTCTTATATACTGCACACTCAAGAAGTACTGTGTGATCTGTTGCCACTGTTAACACTACGCGCTAACAGCGCGGCTGGTTTCCTTGCATAGGACAGCACATGCAGAGCGTCTTGACACGGCGCGGCTACCGGGCGACGACAAAACAAAATATCAAGCCTGTCTTCTCGATGCATGCAAAGGCTCACTGTTCTTCCACCCCTGGAGGGCGCACTGCTACGCGGCGAAAGAAAGGCCGTAGGGTAGTTCCAGCCGCCTGAATGCCTGTACCACCACGCGACGCTCACAGACACTGAAGTTAGCCAACGCACCACCACATCTGGCTCTGTCCAAGGCGCTCTGTCAAGTTGAAGTCAGCTCGGACCCGGCGCTTAGGATTGTCCTGATTTGATGGTTTTGATCTCATTGATAATCATTTCTGGTAACTCGCTCATATCCAGACCTGCATCAATGACAGCAAGCATATACAAGTTCTGCAGCGTTGGGGCTAGGTGCAATACGTCCAGGTCCGTTAGCTCCTCTTCACCCTCAGAAATGTCTTCGAGATAATCTTCCTCATCAAGGCTGGGTGGAGGCCCGAAGCCACCGAAGACCAACACCCTCTCTCCAAGCACACAGCAGCCGGATGAGTGCCTCGCAGACGGGCCTGATCCACTGGGCGTCGCTTTAGTCCAGCATGACTTTTCAACGTCATACTTGTGCATATCTGCGAAATAGGTGTTCATGATTTCGTTGTCGCCACCGAAGATATTGAGCTCTCTCTCGTACACGAACGCAGAGTGACACTCGCGTCCCTCCGGGGCCACGCCTTGCACTTCTGGGCGCACCCACGTCGCAGTAGTCGTTTCCAGATAGTATAAGCAATTGTAAAAAGGATTGTCGGGTCGTGTGCCTCCTAGGTTGCCACCCCAAATGTACATGTGGGTAAAAAGCGGTCGCAGTGTGGCAGTAGCGCCCGAGGGGGGCTTCTCCGCTGGTCGGGAGACGATGCCACTCTAGGGTCTCCAGGTCCAGAAAACGTACAAAGTTCGATTAATCTCTGCGCAATCCACCAAAAATATACATCCGGTTACCAAGCACGCACGCCGAGTGGTTAACATCCGCTCTCGGTACTTCGCCCCTTACCTTCGGACGGCTCCATGTCAAGGCATCGGTATCGAAGCGGTAGAGGCCGGTAAACTCTCGGCTGATATGCTGTCCGCCCCACATGTAGACGTGGTGGCTGGAGGCTACAACGCTGCGGCCCATGATGTTAATCGGCTGATTTACGGGAAGTGACCGTGTCTGTATCCTATCCCACCGGTACGAGACGGGGTCGAAGGTGTACACGTCGACGATGTAGCCTGAGATTTCATCACTGTCCGGGTAGCAGATGTCGAAACCTTCGAAGGAGTAAACCTTCCCTTTGATGGCGACCGACATTTCATTGAGGAGTTCTGGAATATGGTTGAGCCGCGCCATCCACATCGTTCAATGGCAACCAGCTCTTGCGAAAAGGATATCGAGCCGCCTTCTTCCTTCAAAGCTAACGGCCACGCGCTGAAATAAAACCTGGTGGTGGGCGTAGAAAGAGAAGTTTATTTTTTTTCTAATGTGAACAAAAATACAATGAAAAACTGCTGAACTCAATGCTCTGATCAGTCAAGCACATGCGCAGTGACGCAGCACTGAGCACGTCAGTAAGGCAGTAATAAAGCCGACACTGGACCGCCGTGCAGGACGATGAAATATGTCGACCATTTGCGCAAGAATTCATCCTCACTCATTGACACTGCGTCCACGCATGCTTGCTCAAAGAGGCGCGTGCGGAGGCGCTGCAACATTGGAAACATCGGTCTTTGCGGACGCCCATTTAAGGAAGCCGCTCCACGCTGCCGCCACAAAACGAACATGCCGACACACAAGAGCATAATTGTAAACAGTTCGCGTGTACTAGTGCGTGCTTCGAGGCGGGTTAAAAACATCCGTGACACCAGTACCCAAAAGGTGCGCGCCACTACACAGTCGAACATAGCGTGCCGCCACGTTTCTAAAAGACCGCATTGCGGGCATCGGGCGGAGGGCACCGCGCCCCACGCCACAAGGTGGTCTCTTGTGGGCAGGACCCGCCAGCCTCGCAGCCAGCCGAAGTCCCTGACATCTGCAGGAAGCGCAGCTGAGGTCAGATGGCGCCAGCGTGCCCGTCTCGTTTTCTGGAGTTGTTCGCGTGTCAGCTCAGCTACCGTTAGTGCTTCACACATCCTGGAGAGCGGGGTTTCATCAACATCCAGATCGGGCACGCTGGCAGACAACGACGCCAGTGTGCGACGCACGTTAACGAAAAATGCCGGCGGCTGCTCGGCTGTAGGGCCAACCACGTGTTGTGTAAAAAACACGTTACGCGCTGTACCCAGAGAGTATGTGAGGAGTGTTCTCCCGGGATAGTCTGGGTAGCGTACAAGATCTCGTACTCCTCGCAAGGCGAGCACATTGCACATGGTGCGGATACAAGGTATACTAAACCCACCAATGTACGATGGAAGGCGCATGAACATTCGTGACACAAGTTCGGTTTTGCCCGCCCAAACGAAAGAGCCACAGGCCGAGGTTAGCCTGCGAGCAAACGTGCGCGGTGGGTTTGCGACGCGGGCGACAAAAAAACATGCGGCTAGGATTGTGGACTTAACTAAATAGCAGCGCTCTGCCATTGAAAGGCGGAAAGTTGACGCCACCGAGAGGCGTTTCTCAGCGTTCGTGCGGAGGTTAGTCCAGGTTTCGCGGGCTACTTCTCCGCTGGCGAGGAATACTACTCCCAGGACTTTCACTCCCTGCACCCACTCCACCTCGCCAGCAAGGTTCGGTGTGAAGGTGCCAAACCTTAGTGCCTTGCTTTTCCTGTTCAATAGGGCCCCGGATATCTCGCTGTACTCGAGAAACAGCCGCGAAAAAGCGGCGTAGCTATCCTCGTCCTTGAGGAAAAGCGACACGTCGTCGGCGTAGGCCGAAACTTTCATTTGGCCCTGGCCAGGCAGAGGGAAGCCGCGTATGGATGGACTGTCGTTAATGCACCGGATGAGTGGATCCAGGCATAACACAAAGAATGTTGGGGAGAGAGGGCATCCTTGCCTTATGCCCCGGGTGACTGAGAAGGGAGCGCTCTGGTGGCCGTTTACGGAGAGATGAGCGTTCAGGTCTGCGTAAAGTAGGCGCAGCCTGCTCACAATTTGCGGCGGGAATCCGAAGGCTTCGAGGACTCCGAACAAATACGAGTGTTCCACCCGATCGAATGCTTTCGCCTGATCGAGTGAAACAAAACACCCGGTGAAGCCCGTCCTGCTGGCAAATGTGAACAGGTCTCTTGTGAGTGCCAATGCAGAAAACACAGAGCGGTCAGGCACGCTGCTGGTTTGAGCCCGGTGGATTAGGTGAGGCAGGATCGTCCGCATTCTTCTGTTTAGTAAAGATGCGACTATTTTGTAGTCTGTGTTTAAGAGGCTTATGGGCCGCCATGCTTGCGGGTCGGAGGGGTCACCGCCCGCTTTCGGAATGAGTATGATGCGACATTCGCGGAAAGAGTTCGGACGTAACCCATCCGCGAGAAAGCCGTTGACCATTTTCAGCAGTGCTCCTTGGATCTGGTAAAAAAACGTTGAATAAAAACTTGTTGGAATGCCGTCTGGACCGGGGGCAGAGGCTGCATTCATACTCTGCACGATGGCGTGCAGCTCTTGGCTTGTGGCTGGTGCGCAAAGATTTTCATGCAACTCTTCAGCTACTCGTGGCAAGTTTCCAAAAAAGCTTTGTAGAAGCCCGTCATAACCATCTTGAAGATTTAGCCAACTGTCCGTAGAGAACATGTTCGAGAAGTGACTTGCAAAGATCGTGCAGATATCGGACGCGGTTTTGCTTTGGGTGCCGTCTGGGAGTGTCACGAAAGGCACAGTAGCGGGAGCAAATTCCTCTGCCGTGCCTGCGCGTACGTGTCGTAGCACAGCCGGGTCTGATATAGGCCGCCCGAGCTGGTGTGCGCGACTAGCTGCCCGTGATGACTGGCAGAGCAACACGTGGTAACGTGCTTTAAGTAAGCTCAGGTAATCGCTCATGGCAAAGGTTAAGGGTGCTCCCCTTTGCACTATACGGATGCGCTTGAGGGTGTCATTCAGTGCATGAGTTACCCGGCGTCTGCGGTCTTGACCGGCTGCCACCAGAGTTGCCTGCCAACGAGCCTTGAGTGTGTCCCATGAATCAGTCGCAACGAAGCTCTTGCACGATGCGGCCAACGCCCTTCTTCGTCCTTTGTTTCACAGAGCGAGCTGCTCGTGCGCCGCGTGCCGGAATCACGGCGTGGTGGGTTATGTTCATAGCTACACGCAAAGAAGAGAGGAGGAAGACGATATAGGAGGCTATCGTCCGAATTGGTACGAGCCGGGAGGGGGGCGACACGTGCTGCACAGTGGGCGGCGCGCGCGCGTGCGAGACTTTTCATCGTTCCCTTTAACTTTCTAAAGAACGTTAGGTTAAGTGGGTATGTGCCATCCTTTCAAAGGGTAACAAAAACTAAAGAAAGGTAAACCAGCGGAAAACACTAGACGCAGGAAGAAAACGACACACAACGCGCTGACTAGCAGCTCAAGTTTAATCCGCAAGGAGCTAAATATATTTGTTTAGAATGTTGTACGAACTTGCCCGTGCTTCTGCCTCTACCTTTGTTTAGGGCACCGTTCGGTGTGATGATGTCACCCACCGACTCACTGATACACACCTAACCTGATTGGTTTGCCTGCCCCAGATATTGCGTTCCATGTACAGTCAGGCCGGAGTGAAACGCGAAAAGAGCATGTCAAGAAAACAAAATATTTTACCTGCCTACTTTCAGCTGAAGTGTGCAACTAGCGTGATTCATGAGTCTGGATAAAGGGCCGACTGAAATGCATAATCGGAAATAGGTTGTAAATGAATATCTCGCTGCAAAGCAGAAATGTCTGACATATGCGTGTTCGCGTTTCATTCCGGCCTGACTGTACATACTGTAGACCATTAGTGGAACTGAAATTTTCGTTCGGAGGTGGACAGTCCCCGAAGGTCCAGCTAGACGTGCGTAACAGGCACGAAGAAAATACGAACATAGAAGTTTGGCTTCCATTAGTGTGGGCGACAGGTAGTGAGCGCACCGGCCTCTGCAAGGAGCGACTAGTCAGAGCCAGCAAACATGCAGCCATTGCAACAGGCGATCAAAGAGCTCGGAAAATTGGACGGAAGACCGCTGTGCGACAAAATGCGTGTCTCGCCTCTCTTCCTTTTTTCCAGTCGTTCTTTGTGCTTTGCCTTCTGACCAAAGACAAAAATTCCTGAGATCCCGAGACCGAAACGTACGTTTCCCAGTTATCGATGCAAAACAACGTAGTCGCGAGCCTCAAGCCATGCTGCAAGCGGGGCTTGTTAGTAAGGATTCATACTCAAGGAGCGCGAACAAGACAATGGAGCTACGCGGGCAGATATAATGTAAATCTTTTTCGGTGCCGCTGATAAATAAACAAAAATTATGCCAAGTGGTTCAAGGGTGGCACTTGCTAACGACTTATCAATCCAATTAGATCCGCCGCGGTGGCTCAGTGGTTATGGCACTCAGCTGCTGACCCGAAGGACGCGGGTTCGACCCCGGCCGCTTCGGGAGAATTTCGACGGAGGCAAAATGCTAGAGGCCCGCGTACTGTGCGATGTCAGTGCATGTTAAAGAACCCCAGGTAATCGAAATTTCCGGAGCAGTTCACTACGGCGGCCCTCATAGCCTGAGTTGCTTTGGGACATTAAACCATTAAACCCCAATAAAGCAAACCATCCATCCAATCAGAATTTCCACCGAGTATGTGCTGTGTAGAAACCTTTGTAGTTTATCAGATATAGTTTTTGTGGCAGGATCTATATATCAGCCAGGAAGCCCGCTCTAAAAAAAAGTCGCGCCTGAAAGTGCAGACAAATGTACTAAACAACGACTCATGTACTCTCCTATATTCCAATTTGAGCGAATGTGAGAATAAAACAAAGAAATATTGCGTGGCGCAGGTAAAAACAAAAACAAAAAACAGGGCCGTTTCTAGCCAGGAAGATCATCGCTGGTGTGGGGTGAAAGAGGCATGTCCCATCATCAAAGCACTGAGGATATGTGTAATCATGAACACAAAGGCTATGTCCGATAAAAAGGCGTTTTTCATGCATCGTACTTTTGAGATTGGTTTTGTTATCCTTGAGTGTCAAGTTATGTCGTTCTCTACCTGGTTAGCGCATTCTGTTGTTAATCAGCGCTCGTGTCGCAGGCTAATTTTCTTCCACGTTTTCGGCGTGTACGCCCTCCTTTTTTCAAGTATTACTTTACAGAGTCGTTCTTGGCGTCCACATTGAAATTTGAGTGCATATCCTGGTGATTTCGTATTTACTAATTGATTGATCGCTGCGCGGAGCCTATATCCCATCTGTCCTCAAGAAGTCACGCGAGCGCACAGCTCGAGCCTCGAAGTCTACTCGTCGTCTGCTTGTGGCGTTTGCAGAAACACAAGGAGCAGATGTGCTGTGGAGATGACACGCCGCCTGCAAAAACTCCGCCTTTTGGAAAAAGGCACCAACGAATGCCGTCCACGCGAAAAGCAAACAGCCGGGGAAACTGAGCGCTACTGTTTCAATTTTCTGTCGGGAGCAACTAACTACAAGCACTGAGCAACCAGGCAGCGGAGAAGCGCGCGAGAAGTCGGTGTGGGTACCAATTGCAGCGGGGTGGAAGCTAGAATGCTATAGTCGCATTTGTCGCTACATGTGGACGTTTTGTTTGTGTACACTACACGTGTAAAAATTACTTGTGAAAAGTAATTAAATTACATTACTAATTAGTATCCTAAAATCGTGCGAATGCTCCCAAAAGTAATGGAAATACATTAAAACTTCTGAAAATGATTAATTACTTCAAAATTATTTGAGAAGCTTAGTGTAACGTAGAATAACGGAATGTTGGGCTAGTTGGATTGAACTATACATCATAGCGCTAAAGAACGAAGACAGGGGAGAGGAGGACAAGGCAGGCGCTATCTTTCAACTGAAGGTTTATTCACGCGAAAATAGGAAATGTATGCAAACAGGTATAAAGAAAAAAGAATCAAAGGCAAGCTCACATATGACTATCTAATATTGGAAATTCGCTCTCTTGTAGTGCGATAGAGGGAGTGCTGACGGACGTACCGCCTGTCTAGTCCGCCTGTCTTGTCATCTTCTCCCTTGTCTTCATTGTTTAGCGCTGTGATGTAACGCTTAATGTTAAGCTTATCACATAAAGAAAAAAAAACTACAGGGAATGTTTACTACACTCGAATCCGAGCGAAAGCGCGGATCTGTGTTACGTAGAAGACGACGGTGAGCAGGCAGTGCCGCAGGAGGGACCAGATGGAAGGTGATGAAGACGACGCTGTCCAATGCACAGCGCGAGAGTGTGGTGCAGTTGAACACGAGGCGTGTTGGCTGCGGCGATAGCCTAGTGGTCTCGCTGAGTGGCCCTTAAAGAAGACCTGTTCGCACAGCCGCGGGCTCGACTCCCAGTGATGGATATTGACTCAATTTCTTTTCCGTGGTTTGACCTCTAACTCAGCTGAAGGCCAAATTTGCACGAACCCCTATTGAAGCCCAAGGGGCCGTAGTGCAGGTTTCGCTTCAAAAAGCAGAAAACGGGACTAGCGATCCGTCTCTTAACCTTTACATAGCCAGGTATAAGTTCCTGTGCTCGCGTCGCTGTTAACTTGTCTCGGATGAACTGTCTATATTTTGTTTGCTTGCGTAAGCGTGGCCGATGGTATATACTATATGCATGGTTTCAGGAAGAAGAAAGCAGTTAGTGTATCGACTGTCATTTTGTTTGCCTCTTCTTGGTGGATTGTCGAGTGCTTGTGCTCATCGTTCACCGTACGAATATTTCACAATCCTACATTTTTCACCAAAGCACAGTTTCTGTATTCTCGTTCTTGAAATTTTCCGCATTGTTGTTTAGGCATATAATTTTACTCTTATCAGTATCTCACTCATTGGCCTGTATCTAGTTCAATCCACTAAATAGCTTCAAATTGAGCCAACACCACACACACCCATCACTAATTCATGGACATGTCATTTAACACATGCTCCGACCTTTAATTCATATTAGAAGTCCTCTTTGCAATCATTATCATTCCAGACACACACGCATGTGACGTCACGCGTCACGTGGACTTTTGAACACAACGCCGCTGGGAGGACGCCTCGTTTTCTGCTGAACGGTAGCCTCAATTCTGTCTCGTTAAAGTAATCGCTAACGTAGAAAAAAATTCCGTAATCGTGTCTGACACCATGCTATTTTCATAGATACTCTGCAGGCTAGGCGCCATGAATATCTTTTATGGAACATAATCATTTTTTCCTACTGAAAGAAAAGGAGTATACTTTGAGCAGGTGGCAGGTAGTTCTGCAGTGTGCGCTAGAAAAGGTGCCAATGAAGAACTGCATCGGCACAGTAAAAAAAAAAGAATCCTTCACAGTCTCTGGCTTCCCACCAATACCCAATCGCCGCAGCTTAACATCCCGTTTATTGAACTGTCAACCGTTGTTGTTGTTATTGTTTTCTCTGAAACAATGGTACATACCCACGGTTGGGGTTTGGCAAGAGTGCTGCAGACCCAAAAAGAAGAAAAATTCATCCAGACTTATCTCAAGGGCTTCATTAATAAAAACTTTCAGCCTTTCCGGCACTGCTTTGAATGTCGTCATCTTCATCAACTTCCTTCCATCGGCACTCAAGTGAGTCCAAAGGAAGAAAACGGGGGCACTTGCGTGTGCGGGCCCATAGTCGAAAGAAAGAGAGAACAAATTTTATTGGTGCCTTCTCACCGGTAACAGCTTTATGTTACCGGTACTCGCCCATGAGGCAGAAACATGGAGGCTAACGAAGGGGGTTCAGCTTAAGTTAAACACAACGCAGCGAGCTATGGAAAGAAAAATGGTATTGTGTAATGTTAAGAGACCGGGAACGGGCAGAGTGGGTGAGGGAACAAGCGCTGGTTAATGACATCCTGGTCGAAATCAAGAGCAAGAATAAATGGGCTTGAGCAGAGTATATAACGCAAAGGCAAGATAGCCGGTGGCCCTTAAGGGTAACAGATTCCAAGACAAGGCAAGCGTAGCAGGGTGCGGCAGAAAGTTAGTTGGGCGGATGAGATTAAGAAGTTTGCGGGGATACGGTGGCCGCAACTGGCAAAGGACAGGGTTAATTGGAGAGACATGGGAAAGTCCTTTGCCCTGCAGTGGGCGTAGTCAGGCTGATGCGATGATGGCGATGATGATGTGATTGCATGTGTGGTTCGTACAGGTCCGGGGGTCCGGGGAACCATTTTTGTAAACGGCCCTTCAAGCATGGTCGCTCAGGTGTCGCAGAAGGGGAAGCTCTGTGTGAGCCAGCTTCATCTCGCACAGAGTTCAGTTTCGTACGCTTGGCCGGATTGGTGGAAAAACAAAAGGCGCGAGGACGCACCCTTTCACGAGCATGCAACACATCACACGGAACAGCGAATGATTTGAACCACGAACTTCAATTATTGTTAGTATGAATGGACTCAATAAAAATAACTAATGCTACCACATTGTCAGCAGGTGATTGTAATTAAGCTAATTTCAAATTTTAAGCGAGTGAACCGTATGGTGATTTGTCTCGTGCCCGAAATCCTGCGCAGAAAATGTCAGCGACGTGCACAGGATGACTGTGACGTAAACTTTTCAAGGCAAATCTTGTCGTCGAGATAAGCTGCCAAGACGGAATGCTTTGGATGTCCGGCTTGTACGTTTTTACGGAAGTTCATGGCCCCTCCTAGCGCAATTCTTTCCATCGTTTTGGGCTAGGCAGAAATGTCGCATATTGGTTACACAACAAACCTTATTCTGAGAAAGACGGTTGAGGACAATCCAAGTCTAATGGATGGCGCGGTTTGTATGCCGCCTTTCCCATGGCTGCTTTGGGCATATACTATATACAGGGTGTTCCACCTCAGTTTACACAATTTTTAAAAATTGGCTTCTTTAGTTAGACGAGCGCTTTTTCGACATAGCACTGTCAGCGGTGCAGTATATCAGAATATAGCTAAGACGTTCTAACTAGCAGGCTGGTTGGTTAGTATTGAAGAGTTAACTTTTTAACAATTACTGTTAGGCTCCTTAATCGCTGAGGGGCGTGTACCCGACTGTAATGAATCCTAATATCAGTTTTTACAATTTAGAAAATCCGGTTACCCTCGGCCATAGGTCGGCCCACTCAATCATTAGCCTCTTAACCGTTTTGGACGATCTGCGCTCGTCCTTGCCAAGCCGTCCCCAAACCGTTTTGGACGACTGTAGCTCGTCCTCGTCGAATAGGTTCTTCCTTTCAGCGTTTCGGACGAGCAGCGCTCGTGTGGGGCTTAGATGGCATTTTAGTCGACAGATGGCAGCACTGACCTGATAATTTCGTTTTCTTCTACCGCATAAACATTTTTTTCGTATGGCAACCTGGGTTTTAAAAATGGCGTCCGGCGGAGGCGATGCGTGTTTTGTTGAGCCGTCTTCTCGGAAAAGACGCTTTTCTTCCTTGTCACCTTCTTCAAACGATGGTGATTCAGACACCGAAGTGTACATTGTTTCAGGGAGCGAGGACGATAGTGATGACGCTGTGCTGATTAGCTCTTCCAGTGAAGAGGACAGCTGTGATGCAACATCGCGAGCGCACGACAGTGGATGTAGATCGACGTCAGCAACATCCCTACGCGACCCCCTCGGTTTCCTTTTTTTGCAGCTCCAGGTTAGACCACTATAAGCTCACCTGATGACTTGCTTGAATATATTTATCGCTTATTACCTGCAGGAAGTCGGTTTTCTGTATTGCGAGGAATAATAAACTTCAATATGCTAATTTGACTTCATGTTTGCTTCAAATATTATTTTGAAGATCGAATGTATGGTTTTTATTGCAATATTAATCGAAATCAGGAATAAAAAAATTAGCAGTTTTGTTAAGAAATTCGTTGACATAACAAAACGGTGAAGGGGTTAGTGCACTCATATCACCTGACTCACACTCACCGACGTGAATGTGAGTGAGTGGTCGTGTGTGTGAGTGGACGTGAGTGTGAGTTCGAGTGAGTGGATGTGAGTGCGAGGAGAGATGAGTGTGAGTAGAGGTGAGTGTAAGGGGACATGAGTGATGAGCAGATTTTATGGTTTATGGCGGTTTAACGTACCAAAGAGTGGATGCGAGTGGCTGCGAGTGAACGTGAGTGTGAGTTTGAGTGAATGGATGTGAATGTGAGTTTACATGAGTGTGAATGGTCACCGGTGTTAGTGCGAGTGGGTGGATGTGAGCGTGAGTGGTCATGAGTGTGAGTGAGTGGATGTGAGTGTGAGGAGATATGAGTCTGAGTAGAGATGAGTGTAAGTGGACATGAGCGATGAGCAGATTTGATGGTTTATGGTTTATGGCGGTTTAACATGTCGAAGAGTGGATGTGAGTGGATGTGCGTGGCTGTGAGTGGACGTTAGTATGAGTGGATGTGTTTGGTGGGTGAACACGACAGAGAAGTTTGCCGGCTTTTGTTTCTAGACGATGGTATCCGCTTATCTATTTTCGTTGTTGACAGCCGAGCCAAGAAAATATTCACTCCCGAGCGCAATCGAGACAGCATAAGACATCAAGCCGGTGTCTTTGGACACCTAAAACAAAGGATTCCGCTGGGGCGGGAATAGCAATCTTTCGTTGATGTTTTTTTTACTAGTTCACCGTTGGCATGGGCCCAAGATCTTCGCTGGTGCAATGAGCCTCTACGGGATTTGTCAGATCCTTTGATGGAATTTCGTATTGCCACTACTAGAAAGGTAGATTCCTCTTACCACACCTTCTACAGAGGTCGGGCTAATATGCGCAGAGTTCCAATCTTGAATGGTAGGACAAAACAGCGCTGACGGACGGGACGGAAGAAGAAGACAGACAAGTGCGCTGATGTCTTGTCCCGTCCCGTCCGTCAGCGCTGTTTTGTCGTACCATTCAATATGAACCAACCACCCCGACTCAGCCCTCTCCTTTGACTTCCAATACTTTCTGCTAATACCTTGACTGCACGCTTCTCTGCAATAACTAGTGAAAGGATAGACCTTGATCACTGCAGTGGACGTAGGTTTCTTTCTGTGCGTGGCTGGGTGCATTGTAAAGCTCTGCTCTGATCGTAATTTTTTTATTGGACCGGATGACCATCACATCTGTGTGACCCAGGCTATGCTAGGGGTGAGGGAACGTTAATGTAGTGAGTGGACATGAGCGTCGCTAAATGGTTGTGAGTGTGAGTGGACATCAGCGGGAGTGAGTAGTTCTGAATGCAGGTGAGTGGTTGGGAGTGTGAGTGGTAATACGTGTGAGTGGTTGTAAGTGCGAGTGATCATGAGTGTGAGTGATCATAAGAGTGAGTGACTGCTTGTGAGTGCGAGTGGACACGCGTGTGAATGTGAGTGAGTGGTTGTGAGTGCGAGTGGTCATGAGTGTGTTTGAGTGAGTGGCTGAGAGAGGAGTGACATGGATGCGAGTGTGAGTGAGTGGTTGTGAGGGCGAGGGGTCGTGAGTGGGAATGTTTGTGAGTGGTTGTGAATGTGAGTGACATCAGGGTTAGGCGAGTGGCCGTGAGTTTGAGTGTGATTGAGCCAACCCTCATGGCGCCGAGATATGCCCTCGCCGCTGTGTCCCACAGATTTTGGCGACATCACGCGAAAACGCATGCGCTTTCGAGAAGCTTGCAGACAAAGCAACCTATTCAGTGCACGTCACTCGTCGAAATGGTGCCGAAAGTAACCGCGTTATAGAAATTCTAAAAATTGATATGAGTATAAATTATGGTGAGCTACACGCTTCTCAAAAATTAGAGAGCCTAACACTAACAGTTCGAAAGTCAACTATTAAATATAAGTGAACCATCCTGCTGTTAGCACACCTGTATTCTGATGTACTGCACCGCTCGTAATGCTATGCGGAAAAAGCGCTATTCTAACTCAAAAAACCTTACTTTTAAAAATTGTGTAAAATCTTAGGTGAAATATCCTGTATACTGAGGCGTTCTCCAGAAGTGTCTTCGAGGGAACGACGTCAGCAGGTTTAACGTAAGCGGGGAAGTGGTTCACATGCTAGCGTATAACTTCCATGGTGTAGGTATGCAAATAACTCACCAGACGAAGATTCTTCATTAGTTGGATGCCTGAGTAGGCGAGTAGGAACTGAAATCTGAGCTCTGAACACCACTGGGTCACTTGCATGCCGCAGCCGTCAATGTATTTCTGCGCCTCGGTGCAGTGAGAACATAAATCTGTTTTCAAGGTCTCCATATTTCGGGAGCTTGTGTGGCAAAACATTGCAAGAGTAGAGTTGTTGCCCTTCCAGTCGGTTTCTGCTGCGGGATACAGAACACACCAAATATTCTGAAAAAAATTAAGAACCCAGGGCTATTGCCATCTAAACTATACAGAGTGCTCTGAGGAAATTTGACAAGGTAAGTTGCTGGGCGAGTTGGTTCCGATATTCTATGACTACAGAGAAACGAACGGGTGACAGCCCCGTTCGTTGCGGTGTAGTGACGGAATATCTGAGGAAATGTTTCCTGCAAGTGCACAAAGGACAGCCGACATGCTAGGCCACTGATGCAAGCTATCGGCCGCAGTCGAAGAGATATATTACTGAAAACCATCTTTTCACTATGTCTTTGACATCGTTTCATGTGAATAATGGCTTCACTTTTACGTTAATGCAACTATATCACATGAAAACTGTGTAACATTAGCGTAAACTCTCATGTAGCTTGCGGTAACCACAGATTTGAAAGCACGAGCAATATCGCAGAAGTAGCTGATAGTTTTTATTGAACCATGTCTCAGATTAGCAGTTACTGTAAAATTTGGAGTCAATAGTATAATCTCGTCATGGCTTAACCAGTGATGTCATTTGGTTTGATTGTGGCCGTCTTGTCTTCTAATGCTCCCTTGTAGGTTGTGTTGAGGGCGCGAGCGATTTCTATCACTGTTTGGGAGACAACGTTTTCCTCAAACTGCTTGATAAGGTCGCTGGGGAGATCCATGGACGAACGGAGAGGCTTCAGCTTTGCTCTCAAGATGGACAGTAGGAAGTTGCTCAGCGTCGTATCTGCGTAGAAGACACGTCGAGGCACGAGTCAGAGAAAAAATTATGTGCCCGCTTAATTTTGCTTTTCTCGCTGCGTAGATTAGTTGTAACAGAGTCTTAAGATGGGCACGTCAAAAAAAAAGCACAGCTATTGTTCCTTTCCCGGGGAAAGAGTATGCCTCTTGACACATTTCTTGTAAGCGCTGAAGGCATTGTACTTGAAGCGCGCATCATGCAAGGCTGGAATGCTGAGAAAAGGAGGATTCTTATTTCGCTTCGCCACTGTTTTACCGAAAACATGGATATTGCCTTCGGATCGGCACCTGCACCGTGATGTCCTCCTATGCGCGCAGGTGAAATGATTTCAATAGTGCACTTTTTACTTTCTCAAATAACTTAGTGCAATTGTTAGGCTGGTATGAAAACTACGAGAGCATTTCTTCGAGTTTTACCGCGAGCAGCTTCGTAATGCTATGGCTAAACCCACGTTTAATGCCCTAGAATAGCCAAGCCGAATCCCTCATCTGTGTGTTCGCGCCACAGCCGTCTTCAGTTAAGCCATTGCTAAAGGCAGTGCGGGGTTCTGCTACAGTGGTGCTTCTCCGAGTAGGCGCTCCCATGCGACCACCTGAAAAGAAAATGGCACCCGACATAACGAACGGAGACACAGCCTAGGCGACTCCTTTCTTCATCCTCCCGGCATTCCTGCGCCGCACCATGGGAGATGAAGGGCACTGCCTCCTACTTCTTTCCGTCTAAATAATATTCAGGTACTCCGTGGTTTACACAAAAATATTCATAAGCTTCCAAATAATTTCGCTGTGCATATGTTAACCGCTACGAATAGAAGGCACATAATAATAAGAGGATGTCTCGTTACAATAGCGCGAACCACACTGAGGGGCAGAGCACACGGAGCGCAATGAAAGGAATTTTTTGAAATCACGCGGCTGTGTTTTAGCTTGTTCAGACGAAAGCAAAATCACACCACTTCGCATATGTATTGTTACGCACTTGTTGACGATGAGGCAGCAGTGGCGACCGATCCCTGACAGCGCTAGCCCTACCTCGTCGTCGTCACCTATATGCGCCACCTGGAAATACTAGGTGGCATTATTCCCCTCTTATGAAAAGGAAGAGCGCTGTCGACGTAACAAAAATTAAAAAAAAACGAATAAAAAGTGTCGCAACTGAAGCGAACGAAGACATCAACACGTTTGCGTCACCGTGCATAGTACGGCTTAAGCCGCACAACGTGCACAATGTCAGAGCTTGGCTGTCGGCGTCGTGGTTGCGCAGCACCGTCTGGAATCACTTCATAGTTAACGTCAGTCACACGCCTTACCACCTTGTAAGGATCAAAATAGCGGTAGAGGAGTTTCTCCGACAAGCCTTGCCGACGGCAACAGTCCGCACTCCGCTCCCTCTTGGTGACCGGGTTTGTAGTCAACCTGTCGGTGGCGGAGGTTGTAACGGCACGCATCCGTGCTCTGCTGTTGCCCGACGCGAAGGCGGGCCAGCTGACTGGCTTCTTCAGCACGTTGGGCAGATTTTTAGTCGTCTGGGGAGAGTTGGTCATCGTCTTGGCACGGGAGCATGGCATTTAAGCATGCTCTGGACTTCCCGTCCGTACACAACGCGAGACGGGGTGAAGCGCGTAGTTTCCTGGAGGGCGGTGTTGTAGGCGAAGGTTTTGTGTTGGACATCTACGTAGATGGACAACGTGTCCGCAAGAGTACTGTTCAGTTGTTCGGTCTGCGGATGGTAGGCTGTGGACTTGCGGCGCGTTGTGCAGCTCAGCCGAAAGATGCGGTCTATTAGCTGCGCTATGAAAGCCGTCCCTCTGTCTGCAATCACGTGCGAAGGGGCGCCATGTCGCAAGACGATGTTGTGCATGAAAAACTCCGCGACTTCGGAAGCTGTGCCGCGAGGGATCGCTTTGCTCTCGACGTAGCGAGTCAAATAGTAGGTTGCAGCTATGATCCACTTATTGCCGCTCTGCGACAAAGGGAAAGGGCCGAGGAGGTCCATGCCGATTTGGTCGAACGGAGCGCGAGGGGCTGTAACGGGCTTGAGAAAACCGGCCGGCTTAAGTGGTGGCTTCTTCCGGCGCTGGCGAGCTCGGCAGCTTTTAATGTAGCGTTTGAAAGCAGCAGAAAGACCAGGCCAGTAGTACATGTTCGACACTCTGGCGAGCGTCCGGTAAAAGCCGAAGTGGCCAGACGCGGACTCATGGTGGCAGGTGAAAATAATGTCAGCTCGGAGACCGGCTGGAATTACGAGAAGGTAAGGTCTGTCGTTGCCTCTCCTGTTCTTCTTGTACAAGAGACCTTGCCGCAAACAGAAGGAGCCAAGACGTCCAGAGAGGTGGCAAGGTATAACCGTATCGCTACCTTCAAAGGTGTCAATGAGAGGGCGAAGGTCCCCGTCCGCCCGCTGCAGGGTAATAAGGTCGTATGCGGTGAGAGTATATAAGTAAAACAGCGCTATACACGGGATGAAGGAAGAACAACACACACAAGGTGAGAGTACCGAGGAAGCCGCTGTCGTCATCCGGTGCTGCGTCGCCAGGATCGACTGCTGCACGCGACGGTGTGTCGGCGCCTTCGTGTCTACGGCCAGACTTGTAGACAATAGTGATGTCGAGTTCCTGGAGCCGTAAGCTTCAGCGTAGTAGGCGTCGAGATGGGTCTCGCAAATTTGCCAACCAGCATAGGCAGTGGTGATCGGTTACGACTTTGAATGGGCGGCCGTATAGATAAGGCCGAAATTTCATGGTGGCCACAGGACAGCACGGCATTCTTTTTCAGACGTAGAGTAATTGCTCTCGGCGCGGGAGAGAGCGCGGCTAGCATAGGCGATAACCCTCTCAACGCCCTCTCGGTGTTCATCAAGGACAGCGCCAAAACCGATGTTGCTGGCGTCGGTGTGGACCTCGGTATCGTCCTCCTCGTCGAAGTGAACAAGAAAAAGAGATGTTTGTAGGCGCTGGAGGGGCGTAAAAAAAGCGGTCTGTTGCTCAGTGGCCCAGACGAAGGAGGTGGTACTCCTGGTGAGGCGCGTCAACGGCTCGGCAATCGTGGAAAAGTCCGGAATAAAGCGCCGATAATATGCGGAGAAACCCAGGAAGCGTTGTACAACTTCGTTATGGGTAGGAACAGAAAAACGTGCGACGGCGGCAGTCTTTTTGGGGTCCGGCCGCACTCCTTCAGCGCTTACAACGTGACACAGAAATTTGAGCTCTTCGTAACCGATATGGCGCTTCTGGGGCTTCAGGGTAGGGTCAGCCGAGCGGATGGCTTCGAGGGCAGCCTGTAGGCGCTGCAGCAATATCGACACCAGGTTCGGCAGAAGCGACAGCAGTTCCTGCAAAAAAGTGCCGGTAGTCATTAAAAAAATTACTGACCAGGATCCCAGACCAGCCACCACGAAGCGTCAGTAGACTGCGAGCGGCGCAGATGCCTTGAGTAAGTACGAGTGAACGGTTAGCCTCGGCGACTGCTTCTGCGTCATGCAAGTCGTCGTAGGTGACTTGAACCAAAACACTGCTCTGTGACGGCAACGTAAATCTGTCTGCACAAACGGGAAGGCCGGCACTGCGGTGAAAACAGCAGGCGAGGTGGGTAGCGTTAGTGGTCCAAAAAGTGATGATTCATTGGCGGAGGTCGATAACGGCACCATACTCCCGCAGAAAGTCAATGCCAATAAGAGATCTCGGGAGCAACTGCACAGAACGACACAACTGACGATGAACGTAGATCCGTGAATCTGAACACGAGCCGTGCGAATACACTTTGGGGTGACGAGATAGACTCCGGTAGTACAACGATGCACTACAGGACCGGGGGTACGCACTTTTTTGAGAATAGTCGCCAATTTATCACTCATGATTGAATACACGGCCCCGGTTTCCACTAATGCACTGAGTCTGTGCCGTCAAGAAAAACAGGTATGTCCAAAGAAACGGGGTAGTCTAGGTCGGACGACGGTGTCATCTGTTCACGGTCGGAGCGTATAGTGACGGCGACGGGAGGTCTTCAGCGCAGCGACACCCAGCGACCTCGCCCGCGAAGGTTGCTGGTCTCAGTATTCCCGGTGAGGGCTGGGCGAGCAACCCTCTGCCGCTCGCGTGGAGCTGTGGGGGTTCGGGCAAGAGCGCCTCGGAGAAGATGAGCGCGAGTGATGCAGTGCACGGAATGGAATTCTCTGTTCCGCAAGGCAGTCTTCAATGGCAAGGGCCGGTGGCCGAACCGGGTTCTGGCAGAATCGGCTTGAAAGCCCTGCAGATCGAGGCAGACCGAGGCCTGCAACATGATTATGCTTCCAGAAACATCTGGCCTCCATAACATGGCCGGAGTGTACGATCGTATCTATGTATACTGTTACGACTCAGCCTGCGACTCGCGTTAGATCACGTTGGCGGCAACAGCAGCGGAAATTTCGAAAGGTCGTTTGACCCCAGTATGATCCCACCAGAAAATAAGATGACTGGCTGGGAAGTCGCTTGTGAAGTTCTTCCCGCGCTCGGCTCAGTGCGAACGACCTTCCCTTCGGTACACCGCAAGAAGCGACCGTCGATGGACAGACGACAGGGAAGAAGGGATTCACCGCGTCTGAGAGGAACCGGAACGAATCGCAGGAAGCCGGTGCAGATGCTGCCGCGGCGCGGTGTTCGATGGACACGTGCTGCTTGCAGTAATGTTGCACCGCAGTGTGAAAGAGGTGCAGACTTGCGTTTCCTCCTCGCCAATTCCCACGCGTGGACTCTGCACCAGGTGCCTCCGTGCTATACTGTGCTGTGCCGATCTGTGTGTCGTGTTGTATTGCTACCTGGTGAAGGGGCGGAGCCTTAGCGTATTTAACCAGCGCCCTAAGTCAGAACGAACGCTCTGGGCCCTGCCGGAAAGGCCCATCCAGACGCTCGACGCTATGAACTCTTATATTTTTGACTAATTGCTCTTCTAATATAATCTGCAGTAGGTAAATAAGTGTCTTAAAAAGTGCCATTAAACCGCTTCTTTTCGTTTTCCAAACCCGAAGCTTCAAACTTTCCTCAGCCCGACGACTCAACACGCTACCAAATGGAGCTGGGGTTCGAGCTTTCCTATGCGCCACAACAACTGGTGATCAGCGGCGGGATCCGAAGACCCAACAAGTGTGGTATACCCATCGCTGAACCACACAACAACGGTCGGCCAGCGAGAGTGCAGCTGTCTCGGGACATGATCACATGAGTGGGTGAGTGCTTGTCTTTTCCTCCGATGTGGACCGGGTTCTAAAAGAGGGTTAAAATTTAGAACTGGTAGAGAGCTGTGCTTAAATCCTAGAGGTTTGGTATTTTTTCATAGTTGTTTTCGAAATAGCCCAGACTCAGAACTATCATGGACCTGCACAGGCTGCAGAAGCCGGACCTGTTGCTGTTGTGTGAGGAATTGGGGATTGATACAAGGGGTTTGGCACGAAAACCTGTGGTAATTCAGGCAATTACTGATTTGGGGGCAGATAATGAGGAGGTCAGTGAAGCGTGGAGCCTCATCGAACAAAAAAAGGAAGAGCAGGTCAGAGAGCAGAAAGAGCGGGAAAAGAGGAAAATAGGCGTGAGCGCGAACGTGAGAATGAAGCAAAATTACTGGAGCTAAAGGCTGAGCTCAATAAGTTAGAAATGGAGTTGAGCAAGAGGTCGGGCGCTTGTCCCCAGTAAGTGGTACCTCTTCTCAACAAGGAGGCAGACGAGACGGGTGAAACGATCCTGCAGCGGGAGATTGAGCTCCGTAAGTTAGAAAAGTTGAGCGAGAGGTCGGGCAGTTGTCCCCAGGGAGTGGTACCTCTTCTCAGCAAGGACGCAGACGAGGCGTGTGAAACGATTCGGCATCAAAGCCTCCGCATGGAGAAAGAAGAAAGGCCAAAACTTCGCGAGGAGAAGTGTAGTGAGAGACGGGCTGAGCTAGATAAACTACGCGAACAAGAGCTGCTGGAGCGTAGGCGTAAAGTTCAGTTGCTGAAATGGGAAAGAGCGAGAGTTCGTTTGAGAGCTTTTCGAAGAGGAAAAAGCTCCAGATGTTTCATTACAAATGTAGAGCAGATTTGCGCAGAGGAAGAGCTAGACAAAGGCTACTGGTCAACGATGTTGGTGGCCATCCTCCCATGTGATGTGAGTGAAGTATTAGGGCGCCTGTCCGACGAGAAGTTTGGCAACTATCAGAAAGCGAAAAGCGCTCTTTACGAGTATTTTGGCATACCTGTAGAGGCCGACTACGAAGATCGAAGCACTTCAAAAGGGTGTAAATTTGGGCTAGTTGGTGCATGATCTGAGGCTAAAAAACAGCGCAAACAGGGACGAAGCAGAGAGAGGGACACGACGCTGCCAACCAGCCCAAATTTCCACCCTTTTGAAGTACCTTTCTAGTTCAACGGGCACTTTCCTTAAGAGCGTCGTGTCCCTCTCTCTGCTTCGTCCCCGTTTGCGCTGTTTTTTAGCCTCAAGATCGAAGTGTTTGCAGCGGTCAGCGCGTTCATCTCAGTGTCAGCGACCAGCCTAGGAACCCGCCTTGTCAGCCAGGGGCACAGAAATTGCTCAGAAGAGTAAGGAGAGGGCAGGTTTAAGCCCAGAAAGAAATCTCAGTTTGACAGCTGCAGGGGCAGTATCTGTCGATTTTGAGGCGGAGACAAAAAGTTGGAGCACCGCCAGCCGTAATAAAGAGGCAGGAGATAGTTTGGTGCAAGGTGCAGGCATTAAGGAACAGAGTGAGAAGGCCAGTTCTAGCCCTGGGAGAGATGCCGCTATGGCAAATGAGGCAGAGGTTCCGCGCCAGAAAGAATGTAGGGAGTTAGTATGCCACCGCATCTAAAGACAGCTTTCCGAGAAAGAGCGTCACGCAGAGTTACCGAATAGCAGCGCTGAAGCGCCAAGTCAGAGCGCAGAGCTAGCTGATAGGGGCGATGCTACTCGGATGTCGCGGTAACCGAGAACATTAATAGCGCTGCTCCTAACTGCCGACTTCAGGACAGCCAATTATTAAGCTCTGCAGAAAGTGGAATGCCGACAGGCTGTTTTGAGTTTCCGACGGGCAGTGGCCGACCTTTAGCACCCCTTCACAGTTCGATAGCAAGCGCAGAATGCGGGCTCAGCGCTACATCGAAACAAAGAGCAGCGAAGAGAAAGCCAAATAAGAGCGGCTAATGACGGACAGCAAGAAAATGAGCTGTCATGCTCGGAGGAAATAGAAGCGAACAGTTCGTCAGGTGAGCCGCCGCCTAGGACAGAGAGCAAAGCGCAAGTAGCGTCACTACGCAAGAAAACCCGTGAACATGACAAGCATTTGAGAAATGCGAGGGCAGGTGTGGATGCTAATGCGAGGGCCGCAGATTAACTCGGGACGGCACCACAAAAACTGTTAACGGGAAAGAAAAACCAACAGTGACATTTTCCCGAAGGCGGATGGGCCCGATGAAAGCCAAGGTGACTGCCCTTCCGGTCCTGGATCCTCCTACTGAAGCCACGTACCGGGGTGTCAAGCGGTACAGGGCTGGCGCGACTGCTGCCTGGAGGGGACTCTTGCATGGGCTAACGGGTACCCCGCACCCCCACCAGTTTGTTACGTACTTGTTGACGATGGGTGTTTAATACAAGGAAGGCAGGAAGGCAGACAAGGCCAGGCAAGCTGAGGCAGCAATGGCGACCGATGCCTGACAGCGCGAGCCCTACTTCGTCGTCGTCAGCTATATGCGTCAGCTGGATATACTAGGTGGCAATATTGCCAATGTTTCTTTAACAATGTCAGCTGATTTAGGGCATGCCTGCAATATGATTTTGCTTCGAGAAACATTCTGGCCTCCATAACATGGCCGGAGTGTACGATCGTATCTATGTATACTGTTATGACTCAGCCTGCGACTCGCGTTTGATCACGGTGGCGGCAACAGCAGCGGAAATTTCGAATGGTCGTTTGACCCCAGGATGACGCCACCAAAAAAAAAAGATGACTGGCTGGGAAGTCGCTTGTGGAGTTCTTCCCACGCTCGGCTCAGTGCGAACGACCTTCCCATCGGTACCCCACAATAAGCGACCGTCGATGGACAGACGACAGGGAAGAAGGGATTTACCACGTCTGACAGGAACCAGAAAGAATCGGAGGAAGCCGGTGCAGATGCGGCCGCGGCGCCAGCACGTCTACGCCACACTTGGGTTCGATGGACACGTGCTGCTTGAAGTAATGTTGCACCGCAGTGCGAAAGAGGTGCAGACTTGCGTTTCCTCCTCGCCAATTCCCACGCGTGGACTGTGCACCAGGTGCCTCCGTGCTATGCTGTGCTGTGCCGATCTGTGTGTCGTGTTGAACTGCCGCCTGGCGAAGGGGCGGAGCCTTAGGGTATATAACCAGCGCCCTAAGTGAGAACGAACGCTCTGGGCTTTGGCGACAAGGCTCATCCAGTCGGTCGACGCTATGAACTTTTAACTCTTGACCGTTTGCTCTTTTCTTCATTATGTGAATAAGTGTCGTAAAAAGTGCCATTAAACCCGTTTGTTTTTTCGTTTCCCAACCTTCGAAGTTTCAAACCTCTCCTCATCCTGGGCGAGCCCCCAGGGAGACGCAACAACTGGTTACGCTACCCGACTTATGACAACTGGTGGCAGCGGTGGGATGCTGCTACCCGAGCTATAACAATACCAAGTCGAATCTCTTAGAACCTCTGACGTGAAGGAGAAAGTTCTTGCTTTTAGTAGCTGAGAGTGTGCAGCAGTAATGGCGGGTGTTGAGCAAGCGCAATGCATAATATTCTTTTGTTGGAAGGCTGAAAAGAGTAGATCACATGAGGTATTTCTTAGAGCATTGCGGCGTGCCAAGTGTATGTTCTTTTTTTTTTTGGTAACTGCAGCAGCCGTTGTTGCCGGGCAAAGAAACCCAGACAGTGCGCGTGTTCACGTGACTGAATCCGAGAGTTGGGAAAGCCAGAGGAGTGAAGAAGAAATTTAACGAAAAAATGCAACAGAGAAACCGTTGACACAACAGCGACAGAAGACGGGGAGCAGATTCTAAGGACAACAGCGCTGAAGGTTACTCCATGTATAACCTCACAAACTCGTCTGCAGTAATGTATTCGGTCTGAGTCGGGCTTTGTCACTGACGCAGCTGTTGCTGCTCTTGCTTCGTCAAGTCACTGCAAATGGTCTTTAGGGGCTGCCCAGTGATGACCCCAAGGTAATGGAGAATACTAGAGCAATATATGATTTACTTAAGATTTTTCCCTGCTAAATCTCTCCAAGGAACGGATTGCAGGGCATGTTCGTGGAATTAAACAGAACAAGAAGAGCGGTGGGTCTTAATATGTGTATGAACTCCCCTTGGGTAATGCTCAACAGTATGGGATAGGAACAGATGTTAGGGAGCGACTCATTGGATGTGGTAGGGAAACGTGTGCTGAAGAAAAGCAGTAATGGCAGATTCTTACTTCACGGGTGCAATAGCTAGGACCATAAGAAGGGGATAGAATTCATTTGTCAGTGCGTCACAAACTTGCAGGCTAACAGAAAAGGTTGTAATGAAATTGAAAGCTCAGCGCGTTATTTAAAAACGAAGCAGTAGATGTAACATGTCGAGGCAGGAAGAGAGCAGAACGGAACAGAGAATAAAGGCTACCTCATCACCGCCTAGTCGATATCAAGAGGACAAAATGGGCTTGGGCAGTGCATGCAATGCAATGGAAAGATAAATTGTTATCCGATATTCTCTTAGGGTAATAATGGAGCGGACTCAAAGAGAAGGGGAAATTTAAGAATAGGCGGCCGAGTGTCCGGTGAGAGAACGAGCTTAGCAAGTTTGCTGTAGTAATGGAGCCGCAGCTAGCAGAGGACAAGGTTAATCGTAGAGGTATGACATAATCTTTGTCCCGCACCGGTAGTAATTAGGCTGATGATGATGATGATGTTTGCTCGTCCTTCAGCTCACAAAGGCAGGATTGGAAAATTTGTTCGTATTCTGCAAAAGTGGTAATTAAATGTTGCGGTTTAGCTCGCCGCGGCAGTATTCTCTTAGCTGCACCATTTGAATCGATCCACACAAGGTTGTGAGCGTGTTGACGTGGCATTCGTCTGCTTTTCACGTATGTCATTAGAGGCGCGTTCGGCTGCTCGCTCATGCTGGTTAAGGCTGGCTGAAGCAGCTCAGCCTGATGAGTCAAACTGCACCGGGTGTCGAAGTCCAATCCGCGTTGCGGTCCGCATTTTGGAGACTTTTGACTTCTTTTGAATCATCAAGCTCTCGTATACTGTTCACCACTACGAATAAATGCGAATATATTTTAGCAAGCATATCAGCTTGAAAGTATCGAGAATAACCTTTCGAAGAGACCACTGCTGCTTTCGCGCATGTTGTATTTGCAGAAACATGCAGGTGACGTAAACGCAAAAATATGCGCGTTCTTTTCGTCATATTTTGCAGCAATATTGATATTGCTGCTCGCGTGATAAATTTTAGCATAGCATTAGACTTCGAAAAGGCGCTGTGTAAATAGAAAAGAAAAACAAATTCCGATAAACAAAGAGAAGACCGGGCTAGCGCCCAGTCTTCGTAACGAGTATTCATACTCAATATACCGGTGAAATACATGCAAGCATTCATACTCGAGCATAGCACATGTATGCATGGATAACGTACCTCTGCCGGGGTAACCAGCATAGACAAATAACGAGTAGTAGTAGTAGATGTCACAGTTTTCGACGAGTACTTCAGCTACCGTGCGTGTGGACAGGTCATTGGCGATCACCTCTACGTCGTACCTAGCGACCAAGCCGTGGTAGCTGAAGTAGCAGGCCGTATAAACAGCGGTATAAGTGAGGGTTTATCGAGTCCAAAGACGTTTCAGTCGCCTTTTCGCCGCACCTGAACAAAGAAAAGCTTATGCGCAAAACAGTTATACACATTTGAAGGCTGGAAACGTTTAATAAATAAATAATTTTGGAAACTGAGAAATTTGTACAGCTAGGGTTTGTACCTTGACTGATTAACTTGACTGGTTGCTTAAAAGTCGATAGCTTCAGCGCTACTGCATCTGGCGATGCCCTTTATCTTGTAAAACAAAACTTTTTTTTTTTCATTTCACACACCGCCTGCATATTATACAAGACGAAAACTCATAGGTCTGTTGTATATTTGAAGATTTTTGGACGCGTTTTCCTCAAGTAAACCACAAACTTTGCACAGTAAAAACTGAAAAATACTGCTGAAGCCTGGCATAAAGGCTTTCGTACTATCCGCATGAAATGCGTCATTCTCAGTGGTTATGCTCCCTCTTAACTTAACTAACAGGTGTTCCCGGCATGCCAGGCTTTCTTGGTCATTAGCAGTTACCTTCATCTCTTGGCTCGCAACAACAAAAAGAACTTAACATAAAGGTGATATTTTAAACTTGCACTTTTCTGGAGACTACACAGCATGGAAAGTTTCTGGGTGAACACGGTGACTATCACTGCCTACTCTTGCTCCCCGCTACAAAATTTTAATGTTAATAATCAGAGGTGTTAAGTAAGCTAAGGGTATGACGCGCTAGCGGTAATGTGCTAACGCCCATATATGCGGAATTGGTAATTCTTCACTTTACGCGCATACATGTCTGGGATTCCCTGTTCCACTTCTGGCACAGTGGTGCAGCGGTGCGCCACTGACCTGCGATGGCAGATGTGGTGTGCAACACATGTTGCACTTGCCGAGCAATATTTAGCGACCAATCAATAATTAACTGGCACCTGCCACGGTGGGCAGTTTGCCCAAAATCTAGTGGACAGGTTGTGATGTCGCGACAATGTCACGTTGCCTAGGTGGCCCACCTGCCTCTTAGGTGGCAGGTTACTCATCTGCGATTTCAAAATTTCAAATTATTCGGGGATTTTTCGCTCATCATCAACTGCGCATAAGCCAACCGCAGATGCCTCAGACCAAAGGTAACATGGGTCCATCTGGTACATTTTCCTACGCCCTTCAGGGAGATGTAGCGCAGGGCATGCTGTTAGAGCTGCAAAGAGCCCAACAGTAAACTGCATGACGCTGGTGTCCGGTAGAGTGTACATATCCATGTACAAATTGAGTTCCTGAGGAGTGACAAGAGTAGTACCAGACGGCTCGGTAACTGTACCGATCCCCTCAAAAAAAGGGAAAAAATGCACTATTAAAGGCACATCACTGCTTACAGAATCATTCCTCCCCCTTAATTTTACTTTTTTGGACTGTTATTACATCCGGGCGTTTGTTAAAAGTGCACATGCGCAAGCTTCTTTCCTCGCCACAGATTGTCAGGATGCGTAAGGCCGCATAAGTGCTTCAAGGCTTTTCAGACAAGTTTGCAGTTGTGAATGAACTGTACATCCAACATTATGTGAGATATGTTAGAGCTTCCCATTGAAAGATAATTAAAGTTTGATGCGTGCAGCAACAGCAGTGACTGGCAGCTCCGCAATTCCAAATGAAGTATATTGCCATAGCACAACAGCGAACAACTACTGACTTTAGCGGCGAGTGGTCTAAATGGGGTGTATAAAAGGGGAGAAAGCCGGCGCGCAAAACACAGCTGAGAGATTCCAGGTGGTTGGTTTCCAAGCAGGAAACTTTTTCTTTTTTTTTTTGCAGAAGGTACTCCACAAAACGCTCTTTGAACGTACTTCTACTCATTATTGGCGCCGGGAATCGGAAGATTTAATCACGGCCTCTCCAGCTTCACTTTCGTAGTGGGCGCATCACAAAATTAGCAGAGACTTTACAAAAGTCGCTACTACTGCAGTTATAAGCAAACAAGACTTGCGACACTGTGAGCTAATAGGAAGGTGCCATTGCAATCGTCACATCCCTTTGTTCGGGTGCTGTGAAGAAACTCTAAAGGGTGCTCTCCACAATGTATAACATGTAGCCTCGTTCTCGTCCTGTGTCCTTGCGCTGTTTTATTACAAGATGCTTAATGAACTCGCCCAAACTGCCATTTTACTACAGAATTTTTAAAGCTGGTGTACGGGGGGGGGGGGGGGGGGCGCATGTACGCACCCTTCGGCGCAAATTGAGAAGGGTTCCCTTTTCCAGGTGAAACTGCACGTATCCAGAGAAGGCGCCACAGTGCTCTACGTCGAACGAGATGTCGTGCAGCGGAATCTGGTCCAAGCCGACGCTGGCAACAACCGGTCCACGACGAAGTTGGCGCGCCAGACACTGGCCCAGGCACAAGCTCACACAATAATAAAGGAGTTATAGAGGTAAGGAAGAACTTAAAGCTGGGTACTAAGGAAAATAAACTTTATGTTAGGTCCTCTTTCTTGTAGTAATCCACAACGCCACAACGAACAAGTGCTCTGTCAAGGAGCAAGTTCCTCATAAAAAGATAGAAAGAAGTCCGCAAATGTGATCAATGTCTAGCTCCCCGTTAAGCAGTCGGTCGGTTCCGCTGTTTGGACTACGCATATTATTCTGAACAAAAAGCTCGAAATCGGAATCAGAGCTGCGTCATCATTGCTTCAAGAATGTCCTTTATCCCCACTGCTGCTCTATACTAACACGAAGTAATTCTATTAGCTGTATTTCAAGATGATTCCGTCAACGGATTTTGGCTCCACAAGCGCTGAAGTTCGCTTCCGTACGTATAGCTCCTCCAGTACAGCGTTTCGTTTTAAAGCGAAAAGCTTCACTAGGCTCGTCAATAAGGCGCTTCGGGTGAGCTAAAGCCCCTTGATAATATAAAGTACCGCAAACCTTAGAACTTTGCCGCCGCCGCGCGACCTCCTCGCTTCCGCCTCGCCTCTGCGCTGCCGGGCCGCGGGCGTTGGCTGGCAGCCAGGTTTCGCTTGACGCCGATTGGTCTCCCTGGCTTTGCCCATGGAAACTCGGGCGTTTGGTGTTTTTGCTTAGTATTTTGTTTTTTGGGCGCGCCATTTATCGTCCAGCCGCGTTTCGCTTCATGCCGATTGGTCTCCTTCCCGTGCCCATGGGAACGTGCGCCGGTTGTGATTTTGCTTGCCATTTTGTTTTCCGTGCGCGTCATTTTTCGTCCTGCCTTTGCCGCCGCCGCGCGACCTCCTCGCTTCCTCCTCGCCTCTGCGCTGCCGGGCCGCGGGCGTTGGCTGGCAGCCAGGTTTCGCTTGGTGGTGGTGGTGGAAAACATTTATGTACAGGTATAATACAGGAGGTTATGCATGAGCTGACCCAGAGGGGGCCAGCCCTTACAAATACTAGGTGGAGGTCCCTAGTTCGGGACCACAGTGGCATCGGCCGCCGCCAAGGCTCGCGCGACCAAGGCCCGTTGGGCCTGCAGGTCAGAGCAGCCGAGCAGGGTCGCCTCCCAGTCCTCCTGGGTTGGGTTGGGGTGAGGGGGGATAGCAGGGTTGGAGGGGCAGGCCCACACCATGTGGTAGATGTCCGAAGACTTCTCCGCACAGTGCGGACAGCTGCCCTAGAAAGAAGGGTCGAAGTGTTTCAGAGCTTCCGGGCACAGCAAAGTATTAGTATACAGGCGGAGCAGAAGCCGCTCCTCCGCCTTTGACAGACCTTTACACGGGCGGGTATAAAGACTATGGCCAGATTGATAGAGTAAAACGATGTCTTTGAAGGTGTAAGCTGGAATAAATTCGAGTTCCTGATCGTCAGGGTCGGAGGCGAATGTCCGGTGAGAGAGCGCGCGGGCGGCGGCGTCAGCTGCCTCATTTCCCTGATGGCCCATGTGAGCAGGAGCCCAAACGATACGCCGGTGCGCGGGGTCACCGGTGTAGACGCTGTTTTGAAGAATGCGGTAGGCTAGATACGGTACGCAGCCCTGCTCGACGTTCCGACATGCCCCTCGCGAGTCGGAAATAATTGTTTTCGAATTGGAATCAGATGCAGCCAACGCAATGCCGATCTCCTCCGCGTGTGTTATGTCACGGGCTCGGAAAGTAAGGCCGTTCACTGTTTTGGATTGGTGGACGACTGCGACTGTGTATCATCCCCCATGGTGGGGGCCTGAGGCTTCCACGTAGAATACGCCGGGTTTCGATCCATAGTGGCGGGTCAGGGCTTCCGCCCGCGCCAGGCGCCGGCCATTATGGTCCTCACGATTCATGTTCGCGGGAAGAGGGCGCACGTGGAGGGCGCATCTCCACTGGGATGGAATACGTACGCTCTCTTCCATGAGAGTGGTGTGTTGGATGTGTAGTCGGGCAAGGAGGCGGCGACCCGACGATGTCTTCGAGAGACGTGTGTATTGGTTAGTCAAGTGGGCTTCCCGGAGCTCCCGAAATGTGTTCACAATGCCTAGCCCCAGGAGGTGCTTGTTAGAGGTGGTCACGGGGAGGCCTAGAGCCCGCTTAATAATTTTGCGGAGGATGACTTCGAGTGCATCCTCGTCTTGCTTCCGCAGGTGAAGGTATGGAGTCGAATATAGAATTCGACTGGTTACAAATGCATGCGCCAGCCGCAAGGCGTCCTTACATCGTAACCCCCCGCGCTTTTAGAAACCCGGCGGACCAAGCGGCCCACCTGGTCCCCCACCTGACGGAGTTTGGCCAATGTTGTTTCTGACCGTCTGTCTTGATGTATAAACAGCCCCAGTACCCGGACATCGATATTTTCAGGGATTGGACCTGTCTCGAGAGACAATGAAATTTTGGCTGTGCACTTTGGTGAGGGGCGTATGTGCACAAATTCAGACTTTTGGGTGGAGCATTGGAGGCCGCAGCGGCGAGCATAACGGTCCACTATGGTCGCCGCCTCCTGCAGGTTAGCCTCAATGTCTGCAAGGGAACCCTGCGTGGCCCACAGGGTGATGTCATCAGCATACAGCGCATGCTGCACACCGGCGACAGCGCCCAGCTGGGCTGGTAGGCGCATCACAGCCAAATTGAATAAGAGGGGAGAGAGCACCGCGCCCTGGGGTGTACCCCTGGTCCCTGAATGAAAAGGGCCATGTTCTTTATCCTGGATCCGAATGTAAGATTGTCTGTCGCTTAAAAATTGCCGAATGTATTGAAAGGCATTTCTTCCACAGTTAGTTTGAGAAAGGGGGGTGAGAATGATCTCGTGGGCAACGTTGTCGAATGCACCCTTCAAATCCAAGGCGAGTACGACCTTGTCATTGTGAGGGCATTCCACGGGGTCGAGGACAGCCCGATTGAATTGTAGCAGGACATCTTGTGCAGATCTGTGTGGGCGAAACCCGAACATGGTGTCTGCGAATAGGTGTTTGGATTCCATGAACTCGGACAACCTATCACGTACCATCGTCTCCATGAGTTTGCCCACACAGGAAGTCAGAGAGATGGGTCGGAGGTTGTCCGTGTTGATGGCCTTGCCCGCTTTAGGAATGAAGGTGACCAGGGCGGTCTTCCACTCGATGGGTAGTGGCACTTCCCCAAGCCAGATTGAGTTAATGTAATTCAATAAAGACAGGTATGCTGGGTCGGGGAGGTTGGCTAACAATTTGACTGTAATTTTGTCCCGACCCGGAGCGGTGCCGCGTTTCATTTTTGCCAGGGCCGCCTTCAGGTCGTGGAGCTGGAACGGTTGATCCAGCTCAACGTTCTCAGAACCTGCATAAGAGTACGCCGGACCGCGGGAGGAGTCCTGGGTGGTGCACAAGTACTGGTCCAGGAGCTTGTACAAAAATTGATTTGTGTTGCCCTGAAAGCTGTGTATTGCTCTTTGGAGGTGTTTTTGAGTTACCGTGCGTGTTTGCGTTGGGTCAATTAGGGCGCGAAAGAGTAGCCACGTGTTCCGGCTGTACATTTGCCGCGCGGCCATATTGCATCGGGCAACCCAGTTGGAGTCGGCGAGTTGGGCCGCATACTCAGCCGCTCGTTGAGTGAGCTCGGCGATGCGAGCTTTAAGTTTCCGGTTGTGCTTTTGCCGGCGCCACCGACGGACGAGGGAATGCCGGGCCTCCCAGAGATGGAGCAGGTGGTTGTCCACATCCGAGACCGCCTCTGAGAGCTGAATTTGAGTTTCGGAGGAGCGAAGGCCAAAGACCAATTGTTGTGACCAAGACTGGTAGCCCTGCTCATGTATGGGTGTGACATTGTTATAATTCTGCCTGAACTTGGTCCAATCTGGGAGTCAGGTTGTGTTGTTGGTCGCGCGAAAGGATGGGTCCTAATCGTAGTATTCAGGAGGCAGTGGTCGCTGCCGAGGGTTTCCTCGGTGTTGACCCAGTCTGCATATTGAATGTTGCGGGTGAAGGTCAAGTCCGGACATGTATCCCTAGTCACGGAGTTGCCTATACGAGTTGTGTGGACTGGGTCAGTGTGAAGAGTGAGGCCCAGCGTTGACGCAAGCTCCGCCAACTTGCGTCCCCGCTTCTCTTCACGGCAGTAACCCCACATCCGAGCGGGAGCATTGAAATCGCCCACAATCAGGAGGGGGTCTCGACCCGCAACTCTCAGTGGGCGGCTAAAGAGGTCCGCAAATGATACATTCGGCAATTTCGGATTGCAGTATACATTGAGTATGTATAGCGGTGGGTCCTGTTTGCGGAGTGGGCGGAGGGTCACCATTACATAGGAGTATTCAAGTTGCATGTCTAAGTCGACCTGGTTGGCTGTATAATTTCTATGGACTAATAGACAAGACGAGGGGTCCTGCTGGAACGTCGTATAATTTGTTAGTATGGCGCCTTTCCCTGGCTCTTGGAGGGCAACTACGGCAGGCAAATGCTGAAAGGTTGAAAGGAAAAGTCGGAGGTCGGCCCGCTTGGAACGGGACCGGAGCCCCCGACAGTTCCATTGAGTAATCGTAATGGGGGAAGCCGATTTGGAAAGAGGGGAGCGCCTACACCGGTGGTGTGCCGCCATGCTCAGATTTAGAGGTGAGAGGTGGAAGTGAGGTTGGCCCCGAGCCAGATACCAGGGGCTGAAGCTCAGCAACTGGAAGGGGGCAGCTGTCTTCGTCATCGTCAAGGTCATTTACTCGGCGGGACAATCTGGAGGGCCGACCAGATACGTCCTTAAGAGGACCGGTTCTGCGAGAAAGGCGGGTGTTAGTCGCGACGTGTTGAGCGATCATAGAGGGGATGGCCTCCATGACTCTAGCGATGAGGCGTTCCATCGCAGTTTCCAACAGAGTGTTAAATTTGGCATTAAGACGGGCTTCGAGTTCGGCAAGGGAAGATTTCATAGTCGGCGTCGCCGCCGTCTCGCTCTCCATAGCGTCCGTATCGGAGGGTCTAGGGGGAGGGGGAGTTGTTTTAGCCTCTAAGGCTTCAATTTTTGCAAGTAGCATCTCGTTTTGTGCCCGGAGAGAAGCTACAAGGTTGTGGAGCTCAGTGTCAGCCACCGAGCGAGAGGAAGGGGAGAGGGGGTAGAAGGAGGAGGCAACCCTGCCTGAACCGCTCACCTGTTTGCCATTTTTGACGGCGTTGGCCCAAGAACCGGCCGCGCGATTGTTTTCTTGGGAGCAGGATTGCTTCTCCTGGCCGCCGTGTGGGGGCAGTGGTTGCACTGGACAGCTCTTGACGTCCTTCCGGCTGGTAGGCGTCTGTCGTTTTGAAGCATCGCTGCTTGGGTGACGTGGCTGCCTGCCCGTCCCGCTGGATTTCCCGCCCTTAGGCGCGGCTGGCTTGGTATGCCGATATTTAGCACTGCAGTCCCGCGAGTTCGTGGCATGGCCACCACCACAAACCGCACATTTTGGCATACACTGGTGAGGGGCCCGCACCCCCTCTTTTATGGGTGCCTGCTGCCACACAGGCCACACTTGTCTTGTGTTGGGTTGGGACAAGAGTCCGCCCGATGGCCGACAGTTCCTAACACACTGCAGGCCGGAATAGTGCGCAAATATTGGTGCACTGTGACAATCTCAGAGTTGTAGTGTACGTACCGAGGCCTCACCGTGCCGTCAAAAGTGAGCCGAGCCTTGTTTGAGGAGCCGAATTTGCGGATATCGAGTAAAGTGCCGCTCCTCCACTGCACGCAAGATTGGAGAGACTCAGACGTCTCTTGGTTGGCCACCATAATGACCCCATAGCAGACGTCCGCTTCGTGTTCTTTGAGATGGCCGGCGAGAGGCACATCTCCTTCGGTCGATTTGATAGAAAAGTCGCCTAGCAGACGGTCTGCGAGGTGAGCGTTCCGGGTGCTGGCGAGGATCAAATTTTGTTCCTTCTTAAAAGGAGGCTCAACAAGGCTGCCTGAGGCACCCCGAGGAAAGCGCCGAACGCGGCACCGAGCTCGCCGTGTTGAAAGGCATCCCGGATGGCTAACGATTTCCGGGGCTTGATCACGATGACAAAGTCGTCCTTTTGAAACTTTGGTAAAGGCTTGGGGCTCCACTTGGTCACTGGGTTGCGGCCCTTACGGCCGGAGTCCTTCGCCGCTTGCGAGGCGGGAGCTTGGCGGGTAGCATTTTCGACGATTGCCGAGGCGTCCGCCGCTATTTTGGCCTCTCGTCTGGAGCGACGCTCAAGTAGAAGGAGGAGAGATTCATTGCGGATCGTGTCCGCGGGTGCCGATTTGGGTTCCACAGTGACGGGAACGGTCGACCAAGACATGGCGTCCGGGTCATAACCGCGTTGAACGGGCGTTTCCGTCATCTTGCAGAAAGCAGGAGCTCCCTCGCAGCCGAACGCCGGCGCAGCCGTTAGGCTTAGCGTCGGCGCCGGAGGCGGGAAGGAAAACCCGCTTTAAAATTTGAAAACCTGGGACCACCTGAATGAAATTGGTGTCCACGGATGCCTATCAGCTTGCCGAATCCAAAGTGAGCAAAATTGATGAGGTCCGACGACTTGAGTCGTGGCTCCTGTTAAAAAATGACGGAGCCGAAGCGCCACACGTCTGACAGACGCGATACGCGGCCGCGTTCGCCGATTGGTCTCCCTGGCTTTGCCCATGGAAACTCGGGCGTTTGGTGTTTTTGCTTAGTATTTTGTTTTTTGGGCGCGCCATTTTTCGTCCAGCCGCGGTTCGCTTCACGCCGATTGGTCTCCTTCCCGTGCCCATGGAAACGTGCGCCGGTTGTGATTTTGCTTGATATTTTGTTTTCCGTGCGCCTCATTTTTCGTCCCGCTTTTGCCGCCGCCGCGCGACCTCCTCGCTTCCTCCTCGCCTCTGCGCTGCCGGGCCGCGGGCGTTGGCTGGAAGCCAGGTTTCGCTTGACGCCGATTGGTCTCCCTGGCTTTGCCCACGGAAACGCGGGCGGTTGGTGTTTTTGCTTAGTATTGTGTTTCTTGGGCGCCATTTTTCGTCCAGCCGCGTTTCGCTTCACGCTGATTGGTCTCCTTCCCGTGCCCATGGAAACGTGCGCCAGTTGTGATTTTGCTTGCCATTTTGTTTTCCGTGCGCGTCATTTTTCGTCCTGCCTTTGCCGCCGCCGCGCGACCTCCTCGCTTCCTCCTCGCCTCTGCGCTGCCGGGCTGCGGGCGTTGGCTGGAAGCCAGGTTTCGCATGACGCCGATTGGTCTCCCTGGCTTTGCCCACGGAAACGTGCGCCGTTTGTGTTTTTGCTTGTCATTTTGTTTTCTGTGCGCGCCATTTTTCGTCCTGCCTGGTTTCGCTTCACGCCGATTCCTGCCGTTGCCCACGGACGCGCGAGCCAGTTGTGACTATGCTTGCAATTTTATCCGTTCGCGGCATTCTTCGTCTTGTCTGGACGCAGCGGACGGAGCACGCTTCCTTTTCTGCAAAGCCCCTTGGCAACAGTTTTCTGTGCTGATCGCTCGCAGTATGCCGGGTTGCTCAAGTATTGTTATTCTGATTACATTCGGAGAATTTGGGATATATAAGTCACTAATTATTATTCATTCAATATCGGTCCCTAATTATGTACTATTAATTGGTCACTTATTACGTCGTGTTCAAGAACTGGTAATTTGATTACATTCGGAGCATTTTTCGTAATCTTCTTCACTAATTACATGTAACTAAAGAATAGTCACTGATTAGCTGTCGTTATTAGCATTTTAGCCATTTCATGCACTGATTACTTATCACTAAGTGGAGTCACTAATTAGTTGTCCTTATTTAGTGCTGTACTACCTCCAGTTCAAGTACGTTCATGATTATATTCTGATTACTTTAGTGAAATTGTTTACTAACTATCTCTCACTAATTACGGGTGCGCAATAAGGCGTCACTAATCAGTCTTCCAGTACCTCCAGATCAGATACCGTTAGTTTGATAGCATTCAGATGTTTTAATTAGCTAACTTTCAGAAATTAGCTGTTAGCAATTGGGGGCTGCCATTTGGTCCTTTAGTGTGTGCGATTTAAGTACCATTTATTTGATTACATTTGGTACATTTTGAGCTATTTCATTAATTCATTTTACTCAAACCTTTGGTGTGTCCAAATGAAGTACTAACAATGCCAGTTAAATTGAGTGCACTTTTGCCGTTCTGGCCGCCTTTATTCTAATACATTTGCGAAATCACCATTCACTAATTACCAGTCGCGCGCTTCAACATCTCATTTCATGGCACTATGAAGCTTCAAATCGATGCAAAAATGTGTTTCGCCGAAGAACATGCTTTTCAGAGGGGCACACACATAAACTAAAATACACACAAAGTAACTTCCAGCTCTACCATTGCTTTTACTGGCATCTATGAAGATCTCGTAACTCAAGGCGGCCGCCCTCAAAACGCGCCAGCTTTCGATGCTGAGGATTGGCTACGGGCGCCTGGACGAAAAAGCGTGCCGTGTGCAGCGCTGGGAGCCGGCGGGCAAGGAGAAAGGAGGAGGAAAGCGCCGCGCGGAGGAGAGTGTCACTACTTTCTTTTAAAGGGAGACTGAAGCACTTTTTCTGAAAATCGGGCTGGCAGCGGCATCCTATAGTTATTCATGCTGTATACTGGAATATCGCATCCAAATAAGGCAAAAACAAGCGCGAATTGCCTTTTTGAGCCGAAATATGCGGCCTGTGCCGCGGGGCACGCCGCGCGGCGCGCCGCCGCTCGTGATTGGTCAAGAGAGGTCGTGACGTCACTTTGAGGACTGGAGAAGCTGCCGATGCGGATCCGGCGCTGCGTTGAGGGCAGATCGCAGCTTTCCGTGTCGTTGTAAAAGCGAATACGGCGACTATTTTTTTTTTACTGACCACCGAAGAAAAGGATACTACAGTTTGCTCATTCCACGTATCGCCTGAAACCAAAAAAGACACAAGCAAAAAATTCTATGCCTAGCACAAGCATACGCCAGCGTCAAAGACGCCATACAGACCATGCGTAAAAGGTGCCAGCACAACATCGGCTCGTATGCTCGGAAAGGGAGGGGTGTGAACAATACTCAAGTCAATTACCACCACCGGACGCCTCCTGGCTCGCCCGGAAGAGCGTCATCCTAAAGGAAAGGCCCAAAGCACTGTGTAAATCTTGTTCTCAGTACCCGGCGTTGCAGGTTGGGGCAAGAAAGTATTTCAAGTGAACGATGAAGGAGCACAAAGTTGGTGTCAAAATTAGCGAAGAGCAGTGGCCAAGCACTGCGAGGCATGTGACCACAAGATAGTGACGCAATCATGGTGCGCTAGAAACCAAGCCAAATACGCGCACAAATACGCTTCACTCCTGGCGCGTTCAGCAGATGCCAGAAAATATTAATCGCTGCCTCGGAAACGTTCGCCCTTCCTAGATTTGCAGTTTAGGTTGAGTGAAGTAGTTGCTAACTATATGTGTGTTTAAAAGCCAAGCTAGCTGCAACTCGCCCGCTGCCACAACTTGATGAAGAAACCGAGTAAGGTTGCGGTGTTTTTTTGCAAAAACTCGGTTGGCATTCATTTCTGTCATAAATTTGCATCCGAAATCAACGTCGAACGCTTTCATTTTAATTTCTTAGCTAGGATTAAACGAGATGCCGCATATGAAGAGCTTCGATGCTTGCTTGCTTTGCTTTATTGTGCTTTGCTCTGCTTGCTTGCTTGCTTGCTTGCTTGCTTGCTTGCTTGCTTGCTTGCTTGCTTGCTTGCTTGGACACGTCGAACCGAGTGTAAAATCACTAACCGAGCCTTGCTGAGCACGTCTCAGGTGGTCTGGCCGCACCTAAGCTGAGGAGAGCGACACATGCTTAAGCCTCTATGAGGTTTCTTCAGGGGCTAAGTGAGCATGTTTCTACTTTTAAAAGAGGCTCTTCTTCGGAATGGTGACACGCTTGTTATGCGCGAGGATATCGATGGAACTGTGTCATGGTTCAGCCGCGCATTTTCGACAGAAATCTCCAGAGATCACACTAGGGCAAGCTCTGCCTGTAGCCGCTTTTACGAAAGTGTTTCGAGTACCCCTGCTACACGGCTGTTTCGAATGCCTTCCAACCGAATGTCATTCGACTCGACTGCCGAACTTACGCTGCTACACGAAGTTTTTCGATGGCATTCGGTTCAGATGACATTCGAGTCGACGGAGCTCGGCGAAGACATTCCAGATTTTGGAATGCCTTCGAAACGCGAACACAGCCTGAACCGACCAATAGCACTCGCCGCCGCCGTCGCTTCGCCCCGCCCGCAGCCGCGCGACTGCTTTCGGGTCCGTAGCTGTTCATTTCGATACCTACTTCTCGCTTTTTTCCTGCCGTTTGTTTAGCAAATAGCTCGTGTTCTGTCTTAGTGAGTGGTTGTAGATAATAGTACACCAATGAACATTTACCGCGAGTGCATGAAATTTCCCCAGGAGTGCGCCGATGAGGACGACTGCACTCATATGCTGCTGTTTACATTGCTGCGTATGAGCAGCTTGTGCTCGTTTGCAGGACATAAAACGAAATATGCGTTTTAGTTCTATTTAATAATCCATTCTCTTCTGTACCGGTTGTACCTGTGCTTGTTTATGCAGTGCGACAATCTGTGAGAAGCGCCGACGCGATCGCTCTCCTGAGAAACACTTGACAGCCGGGTTGTTGACATCGCGTAGGACCAGCGCTTCTCGCTAATTTTCCCGGCTTCCTCCGACATGCCCAGTACTTTATTATAAGCTACTTTATCCAGAAGTATATTTGGTGACCGTTCGCTTGAACTGAAACGGCCTAACTTGTTACCCACAAGCTAGCGACGGCGACGACTGCTGCTGGCCGTAAAGCACAGCTCGGCAGCCCGAGTCACACCGCTGCTTCCCGTTCATCGTATGCGCGTCCTGCGATGTAAGCAATAGTTGATTTCATGTCACTGTTGTCAAAACTACACTCGTTGACCATTTGCATTCGCTAAAACTTGTGAATTTGTTCTTCACAACCACCGCAATCACCGATCCAACCCTGCGGACTTGCTAGGCCTAGTCGTCGCGGAAGGAAACGGAGTCGTCGTCGACCGAAATTAATTTGGCAAGTGGTTATCGCTAGCGAGTGTCCAAGTGTGCACATGTAAAATATAGCCGTTCTTTTCGCTTATTTCCAATACGGATAATGTATAAGCGCGCATGTATTCGTACCGTCACCACATCAGCGTGTTTTCGCTCAGTTGTCGAACTACCGAGGGCATGCAGGCTGACCGTCCGCCGATCGGATTCGTCGGTGTCGTGTAGCCAAAAAACTTGTCCCGCTACAATCATATTACAGTGAACTAGATAGTTCACTATAATCACATGCTGCTGTTCACCGCGCTATTACCGTTGTCGGACTAGTGGATCGTCGTCGTCGTTGTACACTGAAAACGAGCTGAGAATTTCGAATGTGTTTGGAAAGTGTCGTGTAGCACCGCGGGAGTCCGTCAAGTTCGAATGCTATTCCAAGTCTTGACTGCCATTCGACTCAGATGTCATTCGAAAGTGCCCGTGTAGCACAGGTTAGTCGGCTTGAATTCGTCACAGCAGCGAGCGGTTGCGCTGCGAGATTGTGGTCTTGCGGAAAACAGTGGAAGACGACACTGTCGCGGCCGTAGTTGTTCGTGGACACGAACGCAGAGCCTGTTGAATCTGATTCTCAAGGTCGGCTGACACGCTTTGTACGTCGCAACGCACGCAGTGCGAGGAACAACGCATGCAGAACGAGAAACAACGCGCGCTGAAAGCGCGCTCGGGTGCGCCGAAGCATCCCCGGCTCCTCAACATGACGTCAAGCTGGCCGACATGGACGAGGTTTCCCACTCCACTGTTCCCCTCTCCTGCGCTCGCGCGGGGCGCGGGAAATTTAAACATCGCGTTTTTAATTGGTGATTGCGCCACTGTTTTAGCCAAAATCGAAAAAATAATTTCACAGACGTGATCAGCAATGACACTACTTCAAAACACTAGAAGGTTAGCTGATTCGAAAACCGCCTCAGTATCCCTTTAAGGCCGACCCACATGGAGCGAACAGCTGCTGCGAATTTCATGCGGCGCGGCGGAACGCCGAAGCGCGTTCGCCGTGCTGAACCACATACGGCGAAAAACAGGCGACCGCCGCCGTCTTGATGGCCTTAATCTTAGTAAATTGCACCAACAAAAAAAGGTTTTTAAACTTACTCTAAAACCATTTTTTATTAGAGGGCGGCAAAGCAAACAAATTATTATTTAGATTTGTTTCAATTTTATCAATTTTGTCTTTATTTATCATACCATAGGCAAGAGCAGGCGTTCGCACTTGTTCAAAAATCCGGCGAGCGAAGCGGATCCACTCGCCGCAAAAACTAGTACACAGGGCAAAACGCTTGTCTATAACACGTTATGGGCGTGTTTCGGGCTTAACACTCGATATCTAGCGATAGTATTTGGTTAAAAGTGGTTTTGATGTAAGCATGTGCATTTAAACTCATAAGATTTCATCGTCATTTTTTTCCTCCCTGGTCGCGGCGGCTTTGGGTGCTGCGGAGCACACAGTTCGGTCGTTCTCGACAAGCGTTTTGCCCTCTGTACCTGTTCTCATCTGTCGACGCCCGGGCGAGGCGGAACCGCCACGCCGCTGCTGTTTCTCGGTTTTCTACACCACGTCGCTGCTTGCGGCGTACGCAGATACAGTGAGAAAAGAACATAAATTTACGCTGTCTACGTACCATAAGCGTATGCATGCTCACGTACGCTAAACGCAGCCGCATTCCCACTTTTAGTTCAGCGTATGCTAGCAGAGACGCAAAAATGAACTCCGCCTATAGTGGCGCCATCTGGGTCTGAGGACGGGAACACCTATTGTAAACAAACCGAATCTCCTCTTAAGCCTAGAAGTGGGAGAACTGTCACTCTAAATAAAAAATAAACCAAATTTATCACTTATACGTTTTCTTATACGCAAGGTGAGACGAAGCGAAAGACCGGTGCTCCATTTACGGCCAGTGAACGCAGTGAAAAATGCAGCAACAACGAGAATTCAGTCCGAAGCGCGAGGTCCGGCTTCGAAAGGCGCCGCCATTTTTGTCGCCGCGCGGCGGCAATCGAGAGGAAGCTAGATGCGGGAGCAGAGCGCCCACATTGGTCGGCGTTGAGCTCGCATTCGCCGCTTCCGGTGAGCGGCTGATCGCCGGCCGAACGGATCTAGCAATGCTTGGTCGGCGGCAAACGGCAGCCGGCGACAAGCGGCCGCCGCAGGGCGGCCGTTCGCAGGTTTTTCGCGAGAAAATCGCTTCATGTGGGTCGGGCTTTATCAAGGGGCTTTAGCGTGAGCCACTCCTGGGCGCCACCGCGGCGCGCGCTTTGCCGCCACTTCTCCTCCTCACCACAGGTTTACGCCTCGCCGCTGCCGCGCGGACGCGGCCGCCGTCCCAAGAGGAGAAGGTTCTTTCGCAAGGCGTTGCGAGAACGCGTGAGCGGCGGCGACGGCCGTATAAGAGTCACAGACTTTCGCCATGGAAGGAGGAAAAGAAGACCCAGAAGTGGTAGCGAGGGGGTTGGCTACTGCGCGCTCGCCTTCTCGCCACCGTTTGCCCTTTCGTTGCCGCCGCGTGTTTACCACAGTTGCTACGCATGCGGAAGGAGGGCTAATAACGCGCTTGCCTACACCGTTATGCTAGTGCTCCCAGTGCATTGTGCGCGAACTGCGGCAGCCATGACGTCAAAACTAGCATAGCTGCAGCTTTTCGCTTGCATATCCAGGCTTAACGAGAGCTAAGCCAACGCGAATTTTTTTTCGCTCAGATTAAGGGAGCATTTTTTTTAATCGTAAAAGTACTTAAGGTAGTGACTGCGCAGTACACTGGGCTTCGCTACCTCTGTGGCTTTGGATCTCTCATTGGGTGAGTGTCCCGATGCCCTTCACCAGCATACCATCGGCTGCGTGCCTCTTAATTTAATTGTAACATCGACCCCAACAGGCGCAGATAGGCAGCTTAGTTGCGCGAGAAATATCGATTTGATCAGCTCAAATTTTCTCTTTCAGTTATTCTCTGCAAAGTGCGTACGCAACGCAAGTTTTTGATTGTCTCCTTTTGAATCCGTAAAACGACTAAAAACACTTCGTAAAACGAAGTGTTTTTGTGATGTTCCTATCCTTGGTGCTCCACCTGGACTCAGCTGTTTCAGCGGATGCGTGACGGGAGATTTAGTTGGTTTATTTTTTTTTGGTGACAGCGGATTACCAGTTTTCTCTCCAATTAAAACATCAATGACGCGTTTCTATGTCCGTTTCTATGCACTTTCATTCCGATGGTGTTAAATAGAGCCTGTATTTTTCATTACTTCGGGCTGCACTCATACAAATACTTGGGGATGCGGCAAACTAGGTGTGCTCTTTTGCGAAGTTCGGCGAACGTGATCTTGCGGTGATTTCTTTACCGAAGAGGATGAAAAAAACAGCTTATAAAGCCCAAGTTTACTCGTTCTCAGGCTAATAAGTGTGAGGTCAGGCTTGTTTTCAGGAGTGCCGCTATTCATACAGTAGTTCAGTAAAGTGGCAACGGTATTGAATAATCAATAAGCCTGAACGGTAAGCGCTCGCTGCGGTATTCCGTTCCCGGCATGCGCAGCCTTCCTCACACTCACTATAGGCGCCACTTGAGTAATTTTCGGCTTTTAGTATCTCGTGGTACTTGAAGCAAACTGCACACTATCTGTTCGTCGTGAGTGAAGTACGAAATTCTTTACGGGACGATAGTAGTGCATTGTAAGGTAGCTGGATGCATTAATATTAGACTTATGGAGCATGCCAATTCGTTGCAGAAAAAATACACGTACCTGGCAAGTCATTGCAGTGTGCGTAAATGCGTACCATTCTTTGACGACACAGAATTGTTATTTTTTATAGTGACAAGACTACGAGAGAAGTCGCCGAAGCATTCCACATCACCAGAAAACCTAATGGTTGCGTTAGCAAAACTTCTTTAGCTTTGTTAGCGAAAGAAATGACATTGCTGCACAAAGGGTAGATTGGAGGCAGGTACAACACGTGCGACTGTTGGGGCTTGTTGCAGTTTTTATCTGAACTTTGATATATATCTGCGCGCGCGTGTGCCCATTTTTGTATGTATATATTGACATTTTCTTTCAAATAAATTCAGTTGGAAGTAAAGCGCCGTGTTTGTCTCCTCCTCTTTCTATTCGTGTTGTTTAGCGCTGTTTGAATTTTCGTGTCACCATGGAACACCAGCTCACCCAATCTGCCGTCCTTCGCCTGCGAACTTCAACACTGGAGGCCTGGGATCAATCTGTCTTTCTCACAGATATCTTATGTAATCTCTGGTTCACAAAACTGAGGTTTAAAAGGAGCTTATGTGAAAAAAAATGTGCACGCCATACTTATATCTTTGATTACAAACACTTTGAGAGAAAATGGTTTGGTTTATGGGGTTTAACGTCCCAAAGTTGAGAGAAAATGCTCTAATAAGAACGTGCATCCTACACAAGGAAAGAATGGGCGGCTATTATGTCATGGGTGGATGCATGAATTTCTCAGCATTGTTTCTGATTGGGGTGGTAGCAGCAGTCACCTAGATTTTGAAATTAAACTGTTCTTGAATTACCTACTCAACGCCAACGTCCACATGACATGCTAGACAAGAAGAGAAACTATCCAGTCCCGAGTCATCGTTGCTACTAGTAGCGGGATGTGCTCTGTGAATCAGGGCAAGTCAGAAGCTGGATGAGTCATGTCTTTAGTGCCTCAGTGTTCGGTATGAACTCGCCGTCGCAAAATCATACTCTTAGCCTAAATGCTGATAAGATTGTGCGGTTGGTTTACAGTGTTAGTATGCTGTAAGCATCCACTCTGAAGCTTACCCCAGAAAAGCTCTCGCAGTCTCGCGAGGGGCAAGAAAGCACATGGCTCAAAGGTTCCCGCGTACTGCTACCATGTCTTCGTGGTAATAAGGCACTTTATTCCGATACCATTTTTCCAAAGGAAGACCCCCTCGCAAATTCATAACTGATAACTGCAGTTTGATAGCATTCATTATATACAACTGGATTTCATTAGTACAGTGCAAACTGCCCCACAACGCTGTGCGGGCAAATGGGCTTAGGGCAGGATGGTTGCGTAAAAACGGGTGAATTCTGAAAAATATATACATCGTCAAGCTGTTTTATCCTATTTCAACCGACTGTTTGGTACAGTTATTCGCTAGAAAAAAAAAGCTTATTAAGAAAAAGAGGGAGATTTAGAACCACTCGTAAAATTGTTGACAAAGCCAGCTGCACTGCAATGTTAAGGCTGTGTAATAGGCTTACGAAAGCGAGAAATTCGGTGGCGTCTTACCTTATTGTTACGGTAGACTGGAAGATCGGCGTTCACTGGCAGCCTGCTTGCTGCAGGCGCTTATATTGGGCCCCGGAGACTGGTATCCACTGGTATGGAGACGCCCACAATGTGTTGCAAACGTGTCACGAAACCGATAGCATTATATTTAGTACCCGTACACATACTGCACCGGGTGATTGAAACTAACTTTATTAGCACTGTGGAGCGATTCGCCTGCACACGGCTTCTGGAGGACTTATTGAGTTTAGTGATGTGTAATCTGGCCTGAATTCTTGAAGCTAGAACAAAAAACTGACGCAGGTTGATAACGGCGTTTGAGTGTTTTTCTCTTGTCAGTGCCGCAATACACGCGTTATCAGATATCCGTTCTCGTGAAAAAATAGGAACTTGCAGGTTTAATAACGTTCAAATAGCGCTTCTTTCGCTAATCAGATTACTTTTTGTCACATTGGCCGTAGAATTTTCCGGGTTCCTCGTACTAACAATTGGTCTACCCTGCGAGTAATAGTGCAATTAATTTTTCAGGCTGCCACATGCCACCCGCTTCACGCCCCTAGACTGGTCCAAAATCGGGCCCGCTAGATGAGGTGGGTGCATGTCTGCCTGGTGTGCGCGCCCTCCGTCCACGCTTTGCTTGGGTTTTCGCAGCCTTTTTTTTTTTGCTGTCGTAGCACGTTAAAATTTGTTGCGCTGCCGGTCAACAATGGCAATCGCAGCGATGGGCAAATGTAGGGAGAACAGAGAACACATTTTTCATCGTTTTATTGACACACATATCCTACCCGTTACTTTCACTTCAAAAGATTTCTCAAACTAATCTGCATGTCTATGTTACAGCATTCCGTAAAATACAAATAATAAGCGTCGACGCACCACGGGTGATAAGTTTGTCAAACGGAAAAGCTGACATTTCTGTACATCATATCATGCATCATCCACGCAATACATGCGCGGTCATTCCCACATAATATTCACGCAATAGAGAAGGATCAGTCTGTGCACCGTAAGTGCTTGCAGCTTAAGACGTGCACGATGTACCTTGCAATCGTCATCATCCTAATCACCAGCCTGACTACGCCCACTGCATGGCAAAGGCCATGTTCGACCATCTTGGGTTCTTCACGTACACTGACATCCCACAGTACACGAGCCTTTAGCATTTCGCCTCCACCAAAATGCGACCGAAGTGGCTGGGATCGAACCCGCGTCTTCCGGATCGGCAGCCGAGTACCATAAACGCTGAGCCACAGCAGCGGCTGGTGGGCTGCTTGTGACGACGCTACGCCAAAGGGTCACGTGACCAGGGTGGCCCACCTAGGTTGTTTCTCCGGCGGGCGGCCATTTGGGCCACCATACGCCGCCGGATATTTCGCTCACAACGCCGACTTTGTGGACAGCGGTGCCTGTAACGCTGTCGCGTTAACATAGTCTCTGTGAATGCAACTGAATATTCTAGGCAGAAGGCGCGTCAATGATGAACACATGCACAATCAATGCTACGCAATTCACGCAAAAAAAAAGCGGTAAATCGTACGTGTCCATCTAAAAGGGTTAATCCTTTGTTCGTGCAAACACGGGATGTTCCGCTTGTCTGAAGTCCGTAACGGAACTGCCCTTCTCCGGGCTACACACAACCAATGCGCACTCGGAAACCGGCACTCACCGCACTATGGCGGCGCGTCAGGGAGGGCAGGCCAACGACGAAAACACTTTGTGCGACCACTATGTTCAGGAGCCCAACGAACTTAGTGGGATCAGTACGCGCAGTTCCTGCAGTGCAAGTGGAGGTCCCTTGGACGTAGGTGACGTGCAGCAGAGGTGAATTCGCAGCCTAGTTCGTTGTCCGCGACACCGCAGTGACCGGGCACCCATTTTTAGCGAACAAAACGTGAGTGTTGCGCGAGGCGCTCGATGCGCTCGCAGATCGCGCACAAAAGCTGGAAACCACTTTCACTGCTCTCTAGGCTTCTGAGGTCGGCCCAAGCGCCGCAATGCAGGTTCACATCTGGGCGGTTGCAACGTGCGCCTTGTTGCCCAGGTGGAAAAAAAAGTACTTAGTGCAGGCGTAAATAGAGACAATAAAGTCTTCATATTAGCCACCGCACCGCCAATCGAGGCTTCGTCCGAGGTGCTCAGTTAGGTCGGCGGGCAACACCAACCCTGCGATTAAGATTGTCCTGATTTGATGCTGTTGATCTCTTTTATAATCAGTTGTGGTAATTCGCCCGTATCCAGACCTGCATCGATGACAGCAAGCATACACAAGTTCTGCAGCATTGGTGCTAAGTGCAACACGTGCAGGTCCGTCAGCTCCTCTTCTTCCTCAGAAATGTCCTCGAGATGTTCTTCGTCCTCAAGCCTCGGTGGAGGCCCGAAGCCACCGAAGACCAACACCCTCTCTCCAAGCACACAGCATCCGGGCGAGTGCCTCGCAGACGGGCCTGATCCAACTGGCGTCACTTTAGTCCAGCACGTCTGTTCAACGTCATACTTGTGCATATCTGCAAAGTAGGTGTTTAGCCTTCCGTTGTAGCCACCGAAGATATACAGCTCTCTATCGTACACGAACGCAGAGTGACACTCGCGTCCCTCCGGGGCCACGCCGTGCACTTGTGGGCGCACCCACGTCGCAGTGGTCGTTTCCAGATAGTACAAGGAATTGTCATAAGGGTCATCGGGTGGTGAGCCTACTAGGCTGCCACCCCAAACGTACATGCGGGTTCCGATGGCAGTCGTCGTGTGACAGTAGCGCCCGGGGGGGGGGGCTCTCCGCTGGTCGGGACACGACGCCACTCTAGGGTATCGAGGTCCAGAAAACGTACAAAGTTCGATGAATCCCTGTCCATGCCACCAAATATGTACATCCGGTGACCTAGCACACACGCAGACTTGTTGGTGTCCGCGTCCGGTATTTTGCCGCTGACGTCCGAACGGCTCCATCTCATGGTTTGGGGATCGAAGCGGCATAGACCATTAATTACTGGGTTGATGTGCCATCCATCCCACAGGTAGGCGCAGTGGCCGTAGGCCACAATTCTGCGGCCCGTGATGTTCATCGGCTCATCTTCGGGAAGTGACTGAGTGTGTATCCTATCCCACCGGTACGAGACGGGGGTCGAAGGTGTACACGTCGATGAGGTAGCCCGAGATTTCTTCACTGTCCGGGTAGATGTCGAAGCAGACGAACGAGTAAACCCTCCCTTCGATGGTCACCGACGTTTCGTTGAGGAGTTCTGGAATACGGTTGAGCCTCGCCGTCCACATCGTTCGATGGCAACCAGTTCTCACGAAAGATGAACCGGGCCTCCTTTCTTCACAGCTATCGGGCGCACGCTGAAATCTAACCTGGTAGGCGTTGTTCGTTTCTCAGAGTGAGCTGCTTGCGCACCGTCTGCCGGAATCACGCTGCGGTCGGCTGTGTTCATATCTGCGCGGGACAAAGAGAGGAGGAAGACGTGATAGAAGGCTGTCTTCGGGAGAGTGCTAGGCGAGGGGAAACGCACTGCACTGCGGGCGGTGCATGCGCGTGCGCGTGCGACCGCGACGCTTATCGTATTCCTCTTCACCTCTATTGAGCGCATCGTTCGGTGTGATGACGTGACGCGCGAGAAGTATTTAGCCACTTGACTAATGAACATCTTGTCTGATTTATTTGCATGTAACCGCTAGTCGGGCCCTGTGCACGTGCACAGGCGGGCAGGATGTTTCGAACGGAAGAGAATAGATTGCTCGACGACCGATACCTCGATGTGCAACTTAGGCCGGGAGAAACATCGAAAATGAGAGCTAGGCTTCCATAGGTGCAACCGTGGAGTGGCGTGTAAAGGCATTCGAAAATCTGCCTGCAAAGGAACAGCGCACCCAGATCGCTCATATGACGTGATTCGTGGGCACGTATCACCGCTATCTTAGAAAACACACGACGCTTGAGCTAAACGTGCCGCGAATTTTGTCCGTGCAGTTCCCGTTTACAGGTGGTAACCGTGCTCTCCGCTTGGATGCAGATTGTAAAGATTTACACTAGATTAAACGGAGCACAAACAAGATGTTGGAACAAGAAGGGCCGATTTAATGTTAATGTTCATTTTTATCCCAAATAAGCATTAAAAAATGGTGTCGTGGTTTATGGGGGTTTAACGTCATAAAGCGACTCGAGCTATGAGGGACGTCGTAGTGAAGGGCTCGGGAAATCTTCCGGAGGCTCCGGAGGCTTTTCTGTAAAGGGCTTCGCCCTGCAGATGAAAGCAGCGGGGCATCTGATTTATTCGAAGCATTGGGTTTAGGGACAGTGAAGGAAAAGTGGATTTTAAGCGAGTAGAAATAACAAAGAGAAATTTATCTGACTGGTGGCTAAAACCAAGACAAGAGCGAAATTTCCCCAGTCATGGCTAGGTGGAGTGAGTCCCCGCCCCATTTAAAGGGTTCAGCCTTATCCATCCATCCATCCTGAAGGGAAAGAAGTAATCGCAGGGCTATCGGTGCGAGTGGGAGCGCTTTAGTCTTCGCCAGCGCCTAGCAGAGAGCACACCGCGTCTGCCGTCCAATTCGTTTCTTCAGGGTTGCCAGATGTCTCCGACCTCAGGTAGCCAAATTGGCCTCCGCTGTAGCCCAAACGTAGCCAAAAGCGAAATTTTTGCGTAGCCCAAAAGTAGCCAAAAATATTTGTTTTTGTGACGACATTTCTTAAGCATAGTGAATTAATTTTCGGCTAGAATATTTACATATTAGATTTCTTTCCCGCACATGATGTCTGAGGGGGTGCGCACGGCGTGTTCTTTCCGTTGCTACATTGCCCATCCGTCATGCGCGCTAACCAGTGCGGCTAACCAGGTGCGCTAACCAGGTTCTAAAGATGGGGGCGCAGTTCCACTTTGCAGGTGCGGCAGTAGGCCATATCACCTGAGGCAGGTGACGACAGCCAGTCTGCACGCGGAAAAGAACGGCGGCGCTATATAACGTAATCACAGCTCTAGTTTAGGAATATTTCACCTTTTAAATGTTCGCGCGCAGATTAGACACATCGACAGTGAAAATAATTTACTGTATAATTACGCAGCCTCACATTTCAATTTTATGCTTTAAGAGAAAGGTTCACACTGAGAGCGTCACCTCAAAGCATCTAGCATGCGCCTTCTTGAAGCTACATTCTACGATATGCATGAGCTCAGAATAAATAAAGGATATATGCCATTAGATGGTAATCTGTGTCGATTTTATCTTCAGTCTAACAGCACGTTCACAATAATGAGAAAAACATATTGCCCTTGAATTCCGGCTCTTTTTTCCATTCCTTTTGGAGTTCCGGATGTACATCGCCAACGCCCATTCTGATTAAAGTTCTCGTAGCGACGGATCTAATGCCATGTCATGCCACTAATTTCCGCCGCCTTCGATAGTTACAGTGGATTCTGCGCAGCGCCGAAGGATGGCTCCATGGCTCCACATGAGTGCACGCAGATTACGCAATGGACACGGCGCTCTCGCGTCGCTCGCAATGAATCTCGAGGGCTGCACGTGTGCCGCTTGAGGCTGCAGAAAAAGCGTAGGCTCTTGCGAGTGGCGCGCTTGCTGTGTCCACCACGAGAATAGGAAGAAACAGAAAGACCTTATCAATGCGTAAGCATTCCTTGCCTCATGCGTATCTTGAGCAGAATGTGTCCGCAGAACCAGAATAAACAATACAAGAAAAGAACATGCCTGGCGGTGGGTTTCCAACCAGCCACCTACCGCAGCCGAAGCGGATGCCCCAAACCACTAGGCCACGTCTACGATTAACGGTTAACATGTGAGGATCACGAAACCAGGCAACAGAAGTGAAACAGTAGCATTTAATGCTTACGCATTCTTACCACGTTAGAAGACTTAAGTTCTCGTAGTGTTTTCCCTCTATTCTGGTACCATGGTCACCCGTGGTGCACCGTCGATGGGAGAACGCTCACATGTGAAGACAGCAACAGTTTTTGTTCGGTGGCGCGCGCGCGCGGGTGGCGTTAGTTCGCGGATTAAGTGGAATCTATAGGCCGTGGCGTGTTTCCGGGGGGCAACTTTAACGTAGTGTCCACTCTTTATAAAAGAAATCGAAAGGCCATGATCCTTGACCGCCTGAAGCACATAAGTTTCCTCGAACACAGCGTTTACAAATTGTCATTTTGTAGCAGACGCGCTCAATTTCTTTAACCTGCTATAGCCTGCATTTTGGTTTGGTTTATGGGGCTTAACCTCCCAAAGCGACTAAGGCTATGAGAGACGCCGTAGTGGAGGGCTCCGGAAATTTCGACCACCTTGGGTTCTTTAACGTGCACTGACATCGCACAGTACACGGGCCTCTAGAATTTCTCCTCCAAAGAAATTCTAGCCGCCGCGGCCGGGAAGCCTGCATTTTGATTCTAGCATTCCTTTTACTTCGGTCACTCTATAATTGTAACAGAGCACATTATAACTACTTTAGCTGTTTTTTTCACGCATGAAAAAGATGTAGCCCAAAAGTAGCCACATAGCCAAAACGAAATTTCTGACGCCAACTCGGAAAAAAGTAGCCAAATTTGGCTATTAATAGCCCAATCTGGCAACCCTGGCGGCGATAGGGACGGCGTTTGCCTGTCGCGGCCTTCACAACCGGCGCCGCCAACGGCTCGTCTGGATGTGTACCATGCCCGAGCCAGCAAATGGAAGGCTGCTGCGGCTGAGCGCTGGAGGCGTTGCCGGCGTCAAATGGAGGCAGACCAGGTTTGCAGAGGACACCATTCATCGCTACGGGTGTTCCCTCTGCGGGGTGATTTCCAGGAGCACACTGCTGCTGCCTTGCACGCTTGCGCTGTGCTTGCCCTGCAAGACCGGCATCTGCCAAGGTGACGCCGGAGGTCTTTGTCCTCTGGACCGGGAAGCCTTCGACGATGAAGAGTGCACGAAGATTCCTTTCCCGGAGAAGAAAATCGGGAGTCTTCAAGTAAGTGCGCAAGGCCGCATTAGCAGTTAACTTATGATTTAGCTATTCATTTTCCAAAGCTGTCTTGAAGCGGAAAATTGTTGGCGCCCGCACGCCTATTACTATTCTACCATTTTATGCACGGAGCTTGAAGCCGTAACTCAAGATACCTAAGGAGCATTATCTTATAAATTTTAGAGCTTTAGCTCTATTGGACTTGTCCCGAGCCTCCACGTGATGCTGATTCCACGGATGGAGTCCAAGATGGTGGCCTCAATGGCGACCTCCATAACAACGACATTGTATTAGAGCGTTAAGCTCTACTTCTCTCGTTTCGGGTCTCAGCGTTAGGCATTAAAACGGAAATCATAACCCAGTGGATACCACGGTCACCGAGGTGGTTACGTCATGGAATAAAATAGTAACAGATCGAAGAGCAGTTTATTTGGACCCTGGAGCATACAAGGGAAAGAGGTGGTGGTGAAAAACTTTAATCAAGAGAGCTTGAGGGTTAAAAAAAAAAATAAATAACCCTGCTGCATGGTCGGTATCCTTAGTCCGGGACACCGCATGACGAGGCCCCGTCTCGCGCCCGCTTGACCAGAGCCCTTTGGGACTCCAGTGTGGAGCAGTTGAGGAGGGCAGTCTGCCATGCCTCTCGGGTGGGGGTGGGGGAGGGGGGAAGGTGAGGATTCTGAGTACATGCCCACACCATGTGAAAGATATCGCAGATCTCTCCACAGTGCGGGCAGCGCCCATCTGTGTTCGGATCGAAGTGTTTTGCTATTGCAGGACAGAGAAGGGTTCCTGTCTGCAGGCGCCGCAGAGTTCGCTCCTCCGCCTTACTCAGCCCCTTGGCAGGTTCCGGATAGAGACGGTGGCTGTCGCAATAATAAATTAGGATTTCGCGGAACCGCAGTAGCGGTTTATGAGCTTCTGAGCCATGAGAGCTAGGATGAGGAGCCCGGTGTGTGAGCGCTCGGGCGGCCGCATCAGCGGCCTCATTGCCTCGTAGACCCTGGTGGCCAGGAGCCCAGATCACTTTTGTGCGAGTTGGATCGGCGAGAGCGCGTCTTAGAATTTGCGAGGCCAGAGGTGATATTTCGCCTGCAAGATAATGTTCACAGGCCCGGCGAGAGTCTGTAATAACCGTTTTCGATTTTGGATCGGCGGCAGCGAGAGCTATTGCGACTTCCTCCACTCGTGTTGAATTTGGGGCCCGAAAAGATAGCCCATCGACATTCATTCCCCGGTGGACTACGGCAGCCGTGAAGAATCCTGCGGGCGACGGCCCTGTGATGTCCACGTAATAGACGCCCTCTTTATACCCATATTGCCTCTCAAGCGTGCGAACCCGTGCTTGTCGTCTGCCTTCATGTGAAGCCATGTCCATGTTACGCGGGAGCGGAGCGACCAAGAGCATGTGGCGCCACAGCACCGGGATGTTCTCCGTCCCCTCTGGTATGCATGTGTGTTGGATGTGTAAGCGGTTTAGCAGGCGGCGCCCAGGCACCGTCTGCGATAGCCGCGTATATTGGTTCACGAGGTGGGCCTCCCGCAACTCCTGATAGGAGTTTACCACTTCCAACGCCTTCAGTTTGGCGTTGGAGGTAGCCACCGGAAGGTCCAGTGCTCGCTTTGTTGCCTTCCTGATGATGGCGTCAATGCGCTCGTCTTGTTGTTTGGTGGTGCGTAGGTACGGCACGGCGTAGAGGATCCGGCTGGTCACGAAGGCATAGGCGAGCCGTAGCGCGTCCCTGCCCCGCAGACCACCCCGCTTGTTGGAAACACGGCGGATCATGCGCCCTACCTGTTCACCTATGCTCTTGAGTTTCGCTATAGTAGAGTCCGGCCTAAGTTTGTTATTGATGAACAGACCCAGGATCCGGAGCTCCGCCACTTCTCTGATGGGACCGCCTGACAGAGATATGTGTAGAGACGTGTTGTCCTTGTGGTTTGTCCTGACGTGTAGAAGCTCTGATTTGGCGGGAGCACATTGGAGACCACAGTCGGCAGCATATGCTTCGACTATGGTGGCGGCCTGCTGAAGGCGGTCCTCTTTCTCCCCAAGGCTCCCCTCGGTGGTCCAGATTGTAATGTCGTCTGCGTAGAGTGCGTGTTTTATGCCATCTACCTGAGCCAGTCGGCCGGGCAGGTGCATCATGGCGATGTTGAAAAGGAGCGGTGATAACACCGCCCCCTGTGGTGTACCTCGTGTACCCATAGAGTACGGGCCGTACTCCTCGTCCTCGATCCGGAGGAGTGCCTGAAGCGCAGAGAGGAAGTCTCTGACATAGGCGAAGACCTTCGCCCCGCAGTTAGTGGTGTTCAAGTTAGAGAGTATGGTGGCATGTTTAACATTGTCAAACGCCCCCTTAAGATCGAGGGCGAGAATGGCCTTGTCGTTTTGTTGCATGGCTGTGGGTCGTATTATGTCCCTGTGTAGTTGGAGTAGGACATCCTGTGCAGACATGTGCGGGCGGAACCAGAACATAGTGTCTGCAAAGAGGCCCTTACCCTCCATGTATGGAGAGAGGCGATCCCGAACCATCGTCTCCATGAGCTTTCCCACACACGAGGTTAATGAGATGGGTCTCAAGTTGTCCGTAGTCACGGCTTTACCTGCTTTGGGGATGAACGTTACAAGGGATGTTTTCCATTCGAGTGGGAGCGGACACCCATCCCAGATCTGATTTATGTATTGTAGCAAATGGAGATACGCACAGTCGGAGAGGTTCGCCAACAGTTTCACTGTTATGCGATCCCGACCCGGTGCCCCACCTCGGCGCATTTTAGCCAGGGCCGCCTTAAGGTCATGCAACTCAAAAGGGGCGTCTAAATCCTGATTTGGCTTGCCGGAGTACGTGTACTCGGGCCCAACCGGGTCGTTTGTGCGGCAGAGATACCTGTCGCACAAAGTGTCCGCAAGTTGCGCCGTCGTACCTTGGTACCCGTGCAGAGCCCGCCGGAGCTGTTTTTGCGTCTCCCCTTTCGTTTGAGAAGGGTCGATGAGGCTGCGCAAGAGACGCCAAGTCCCCTTCGAGCTCATCTGACGCGCTGCCGAGTTGCAGCGTTCTATCCAATTGGCGTCTGTGAGCTGGGCGGCATATGCCGCAGCCTGCTCCGTAAGTTGTGCAATACGAGCTCTAAGCTTGCGATTCGTCTTGTGTTTCTTCCATCGTTTTGTTAAGCTCCGGCGCGCCTCCCACAGATGCAGGAGGTGATTGTCCACTGCGGGGATCTCGTCGGTGGTGTGAAGTGTTTGCGTGTGTTGTTTCTGTATGTTGGTGACCTGTGTTGCCCACTCCACATAGCCGTCAGAGAATAGTACCGGAGGGACGTCCTTAATTCGAAATTGGTGCCAATTGGTTATTTTCGCCTGGCCCCATTTTTTACGGGCTGCCTTCGCCAAAAGCGTGATGCGGAGAAGGCAATGGTCGCTGCCCAGGGTATCCCCCAGGTTCTCCCATGTGGCGTTTGTAGTGTTCCTAACCAGAGATAAGTCAGGACACGTGTCACGGGTGACCGAGTTGCCCACACGTGTGGGGCAAGACGGATCCGTGAGCAACGTAAGACGAAGGGTGGAGATGAGCTCCGCCAGCTTGCGTCCCCTGGATTTCTCGAAGTGATAGCCCCAATGTAGACTGGGTGCGTTGAAATCCCCAATGATCACCAGGGGTTCATTGTCAGCCGACTTGAGAGCACGATAGAAAATTTCGCTGAAATTAACACGCGGCTTATGCGGGGGGCAATACACATTAAGCACATGTATTGACGGGTCGCGGCGCCTGAGAGGCAGAACCCTCACCATGGTGTATTCTTGCTCAGTCTCCAGATCAAGATCGACCTGAATCGCGGTGTATGCTTTATGCACCAGGATGCAGGTCGAGGCGCCCCTGAAACGAGCTATACCCAGAGAATTTAGCATCATTGCCGGGCTCTTGCAAAGCAAGAAGCGCCGGCATGTCACCAAGGGACTGCAGGTAGAGCTGGAGATGTGACCGTTCTTTGCAGGCTCTGAAACCCCTGCAGTTCCATTGAATGATTTCGAATTGGTCTAATTTTTTAGCTTTCTGAGAAGGTTTGCCAGCCATATTGATGTTTTTATTTTACAGTGCTGGGTAGCCACTCGGTTCGGAGGCCGGCGCAGCCCCAGGTATGGGTTGCATCAACGCCGCGGCTATCGGCCCGGAACCGCTTTCTGCCGCTGCCTGTCGAGGAGCTATTTTACGTTTTAGCTGCGGGGAGTCGCAGGAGAGATAATTTTTTATTTGGGAGCTGACCCAGGGCTGCACCGCCTTAAGGACAGAGTCAGTCACCTGGGCCGCAATGTCGGGAAGCATTGTAGCAAATGCGGAACTGAACATGTCCTGAAAGGACTCGCGGACCGCAATCATAATTTGGTTCGGGAGCGCTGCCACCCGCTCCTCCAACTGCTCGGCTTTATGCTCCAGGGCCTCGAAGCGGCCGGCGTCCGCGGGGCCGAATCGACCACCGTGTCCGCGGTTTGCCGCGAGACGCTAGTTAGGCAAGATGATACTGAGGATCCGTCATCACTATCCTCGGGCTCAGCGTTCTGCATGGGCTCGGACTGCCCGGCCTGCTTAGCTTCTAATTCTTGAATTTTACGGACGAGAATTTGATTTTGGCGCCTGAGCTCCTCTACCTGCCGCTGTAGGGCGGATTCGGTGGGGGAGGGAGGGGGGGTGGGCCCAGAGACTAACCCACTCCAACTGCTCACCTGATTTTGGCGCGGTACCAGAGGTGGGAAATCCTCGGCTTTCAGGACCGGTGGCCTCGTCGGGTTCCCGGACTTCACAAATTTTGGCGGCCCGGACTGGGCCTTCTTGGGTTCGGGCTTGGGCCCCGGGGCCTGCTTGGGTCCGGCCGTGGGCGTCTGGGCCTTTTTGGGTCCCGGCGTCTGCTACAAGGGAAAGCCGTCCCTCCACACAACAGGCGGCAGGTTAATGCCCGAGCACCCCAACTGGAAAGTTAATAATGTCGATCCAGTATATATCTCTCTCTCTGGCAGGCGTCAGAGTCGGGCCACTATTTCCTGATATTCGTGCAAAATTTGTGGCCCAACTGTTTGCCGCAGAATGTTCCGGATGCCGTCATACGATTGGGCGTTTTGTGCAGCATAGCGTTACTATTGAAGTTAGAGCCTAGCTCGCGGCAGGGCTTCGAATCGCAAACCTACGTGCCCCCAATTCCACGTCTTTACGAATCTTCATATGAACACTGCGGCTTAACCGTTTGCCGCAGAGTGTTCAGGGTGGTGGCATACGGTTTCACGTTTCATGCAGCATAACCTTACTAGGGATTCGATCCGGCTACGGCCGTCACGTGTGTTAGCGCTCGATATTCGGCTACTGCCTCAGCGTCGGCTCACTTTTTTTTTTATAGCAAGTCGGTTACATGCAGATAAATGCGCTATCTTTGGGTTCCAGCAGTATTCATACAAGTGGATGGCTGTGCACCGACGTTGAGGCCGGCATACAGACGAATAGGACCACAGTGAAAGGCAGCGCGCTTACCTGGTTCGCTTATCGCCGCAGGCTTCAATGTTCATTTCTGCAGCTCAGCGTGCTTCAGCATCGTTCCACGCGTGACATCTAGTGCACTCCATCTGTGCATCGGTTCATTAACTTAGTGTAATTTTCTGTCTACAGTTCGCACCCGGTGTATAGACCGTAGGCATCAATTCTGGCTGAAGAAAAAAGTTTATTTTATTGCCTGCACTAGATAAAACAGTTGGGCTTTTTGTGCTGTCGCGGGGAATATTGCAAGGATAGAATGCTGCATAGTGCGCACGTTCTGTCACCCCCAAAAACGCAAACTTGCATTTACAGGTGTACAGCCAACGTGCTGTATACCGGACTTGACTGTAATCTGTTTCTAGCCACATGCGGCATTACTCATTGGTGCGTAACGTTAAGCTCTGCGTTCAAATTGGAAGGTTGCATCGTGTTCCTTAACTAGCGTTAAACTTTTCTTTCATCATTGCCATTTACTAACTCCTAAAGGGGCCATGACATGGTTGTTCTTCGGACTTAAGCTTTATACGTCAGGAAATAATAAAAGAGCGTGTGATTCAACTGACTGCAATCTGCTTCTAGCCCCTTGTGGCGCTACTGATTAGTGCGCAACAGTAAGCTCTACGTACAAGCTGGAAAGTTTTCAATTTTCAAAATTTGAGTGGCCTGGACGCACTTTTTGTAGCAACCAAAAATCGATCGAAACTCATACCGGGAATATCCTCCCACCGGCAGTGACCGCCATATTCAATGCTCGCGTGACGTCACAAGGGCGTACACACAGCAGTGTCGTCTGCAGCCGTTGCTGCGTAGTCGGTCCTAACATGAGTGACTTGTGCCGCAAAATTGACAAAAGTAACGTAGATTTCTGTCGGGATATTAGGATCGGGTCACACCAGACCGACGCGACGCCGATCCATCCAATGTTACTAGATTACTTGGCCAGTTTGCTAACTCCGCTGCAGTTCGGCGGCCAAACGTGGCCCCATTCGGCTCCCTTTCGTGAGGTGGCGCTTTCGACGCTGTTGGCCTGCTCCCGCCGGTCTCTCGTCACACGAACTATCGCTATGAGACGAGCGCGCCGTGTTTCACGCATCTTTACGCCGGTAATTCCTGTTCCACGAAGATATTTCCAAGATAGGGCGCAAATAGTATTCTGAATGTGTAACTACAGTGGAATTAAGGCTGTGCGAACGGTCCTGGGCGGAAGAGGTACGATCGGGATGTCTGAATCATTAGCTATTTCGATGAGACATCTGGTTCTTGGTCGGGTATAGTTTTTTGTTTCATTTACTTCCCTACAAACTAAATGACTCTTTGCTTACGGCAAGCCACGACACGGTAAATCAGTCGCATGTTGCCGAAAATATCGAAACCTAAGGCCATGTACCATCGGTTTGAAGCAAGACAGTCAACGATGCATACGGGCTTTTTAAAGGGAGACGCAGGACTACTACCGTGAAAATTCGACGTTATTAAGGTCATAAAACGCGAAAAATGACGGTAATAGCACAGGTCAGATTGAAAGTAGTTTATTCCGTTCATATAGGAAGAAAACATATACATCTTAATGGGAGCCACTTTTAATGGGCCAAACAGTTACAAGAGGCGTGCTTTTACAAGAGACAAGAGACGTGCAAGCGAAAAAGTGCATTCTTGTAGCAATAACAAAATTCAGTATCTGACAAGAGAATGCCGACACGTGCTCAGCACAACCCAGGAGAGCAAGCGTGGACTTCTCTAGCTCTTCCAGAACTTTACAGAAAATGTTTGCAGCCTTGGCGATGGTCAGTCGCACATTACATAGAACGCTTCTCTTGGCTTGGTTTGGGAGCAGACAGGTCGACAGCTCGGCCGCACCGACTCACGGACGCGTAGCTCGGGTGCACCGGCGCTGTTGCGCTTCTGTGTTGAGTTGCAGCCGGAGCCAACGCCGCACGAGCAACGTCGCTCGAAAAGGACTGATATAAATCTGGCAAGGACACACAGGAGCAGCGATCAACTTGCAGCACAGTTCAACCCAGCAAAGAAACGCCTGGCACAAAAATGCTTCGCTGTATTCTTCGCTGATGTGGTCAGCGCGGCTACTCTATCGAAAAGTCAGTCAAACAGCGACGAGAGCGCCCCCGCTCGGCGGTGCAGGCAAGGGCGACATCCGCGGCTTCGGAGTTTGCAAACTGAAAAAGTAATCTTGTAGCGTTGGATCCACCGTCGGTGAGCTGGTCGGTATGCAGATGCTGTCTCTGACGCACCGGTCTGTCACACTAGACCAACGACGACGTCAGCACGACCAACTACCTCGTATCGTTGTAAAAAGTGTGTGTAATGGGAACCAAGAGCGTGCCACAAGGGACTAGTTGGCATGACATTCTGTAAATTTAAATATTTTAAAACTTAATCAGAAACCTCGACCATATGCTAGCCAAGGTTACGTACAAGGTTAAAAGTGCTTTCATCAGGTGCTTGCGTATAAAACCAAGTGGCGAGGCAAGCGACACGGGCAAAACACCGCCCGAAGGTGCCTCTCGCTGCTTGCCGCCATCGCTCGGGATTGTGGGGCCGAGCGAAGGCTTCACGCCTGGTGAGACGACCGCCGGAAAGACTGCTCTTGTGACTACCTTATCCGCACAGAAAAAAAAAAGCGAAACCAGCGGCCGCATTTCAGATCTTCACACTTTAACAATTATCAGCGATGAACTTTTGCCAGATTTTTAAATATCAGTCGACGGCGGACTGCCGGTTCCTTTAGTGAAGGGGCCGATAGCGAGTCCGTAGGGTTCGTGCGTGCTATTTTGGCGATTGCGAAGAACGATTTCGCAATCCTTAGCACATGCAAATCGCCGTCGAGCGTAGTTCTGGCTACAGTAACCTCGAACCGACGATTGCTTACATCGCAGGACGCGCGTACAGTACTGGAGAAATGCCAATGTAGCCCTGTCTTCAGAGCTTATGCTAAAGCTAGGCAGCCGGCAGCAGTCCTCGCCGTGCGCGGTGGACAAAAAAAAAAGAACTGAGCTGTTTTTATTAATGGAAATGGTCGTCTTGTGCTTTGGGCGGAAAAACTGCTTCCGCGCCGTCCCCAAGGATGGCCCCGCGGTCCCACACTCACGCATGTAAATGACCGGCCGCTGGGCCTCCCGCTCATGACATTTCCTCCTTTGGCAGGCACATGTATACACGCGCGCGGAGTATTCGAACGCGCTGCATATACATTCTTGCAGGCTTCCGTCTCGTCGTGTCCACGTACGCTTCTGCACCGTCCTGCATTTCAATGCCGCCACCGTCACAGCTGCTTAAGCCGAGCAATGGAGCCTGATGAAAGGAGATGTAGGAAGCGTCTTGCGGAAAGCGATCGCTTTGCGAGTGATACGCCACAGCGGAAGACTGCTCGCCCCTGCCGACAGCGCCATGATTATGCGGCCGCTCCCGAAAGCGACAAGGCCGCCACGGTTCGCGGCTGCCTACCTAAGCCCGCTCTATTAGAGGCGGTCGTTTCGACGCAACAAGAGTGTGGTGTGGTGTGGTGTGTTGAACACTAGACCCATTTCAAGATTTTGACTAGTGCCATCTACAACCAATGTGTTATGCCCGTAAACATCTCATGCTTACTCTACTCTCGGTTACGGGAGAGGGAGATATTTTTTATAACCTTCATTCAACATGTAACAACGCTCCATCGCTCTCAGCACAGCCAGTAAAAATCAATCTGCAAATTACAAGGCTAAATACAAAACCCACAACGCTTCTCCTACTCTGCACTTCAAGCACTAGATTATTGCAAACGTTACAAAATATAAATAAAATAAGAAAAATAAATTTATTTCTTTTTTACAGACGGAGCTTTATTGTGTCCTCCAATTGAGGAATGAACTCACGTTTTCGCATGTCAACTCGGTTTAACTACGTTAGACCCCTACCAGTTTTTTCTTACGTTTTTAGTATTCTGATCTAGTAACCACTTTTTTTGCGGTAGTGCTGGGGGAAACATTTGTTTCACTTTGCCTTTATCTTTTGTTTACCAGGTTTATTGCTGGAACGACGTCCATGGCTGCCAGTACGTGGGTTCCTTGCAAGGCGTCCTTAAACATTACGAGGACGAATGCACCTTCCATGCAGTCGAGTGCCCCCGCTGTGGCAACAGTGTTCCGCACGGGGCCTTAGCGACGCACTACGTGAACGGACGTAGTGACGCCGCCCGCGCTGTTTCCACAGTTGACAATCCGCACTCAAGAGGCGACCGCGTCTTTCGAACAAATGACGTCATCGCTACCCTGGAGGAATGAATTAATTATTAATATTAATTATCAATATTAATTTTAATATATATATTGTGACGCCCATGAAAGGGCAATACCCATTCTGCGTGGTCGGCGTTGCTGGATAAGCCGAAGATGAGGAGAACGAAGTTGGTGGCGTCTCGTGCGCGGCAAGCGGACCCAGCTGTTTTTCGATCCTCCGTCCCGGTCTTAATAAACCACTGGGCGTAACATCTTGGTGGAAGGTGCCGGGTATTGAGGTTTCTCCGAAGACGGATCCCCAGATTCACATTCGCCGCAGTCGTCGCATTGTTGGTCTGCCGCCTTCTGTGCCAATGATGTCCCTGGACGGCGACGCTTCGAGGTCTGTGCCCAGCAGTTCGTGGCAGCATTACCGGGAGCCACGGTCATTCGCGGGTTCCTCTAGCGACGACGTCGATGAATGGCTCACACACTACCTACGGGTGAGTCGCTACAACAAGTGGAACTCCTCCGCCCGGCTTGCGAACGTCGTGTTTTCACTAACCGACACGGCCCTAACGTGGTTTGACAACCACGAGGATTCCCTCACGACTTGGGACCGCTTTGTAGAGGAGCTGAAGAAGTGCTTCGGTGATTCAGTCGCGAAGAAGAAGCGGGCTGAACAAACACTTGCGCAAAGGGCTCAGCTCCCAGGTGAAACGTGCACAAAGTATATTGAGGAAATCGTGAAGCTATGCAAGGTCGTCTCTCCTGCCATGACAGAGGAAGACAAAGTTGGCCATTTGCTCAAAGGATTCGCCGAAGACGTCTACAATTTTTTGATCGGAAAAGAAAGTCTCGAGTCCGTGTCTGACGTCATCAAGCACTGCCGGACGTTCGAGACGTTGAAAATGCGTCGCATCACACCGAAATTTGGACGTTTGGCCGGGGTGACGACGGTGGCAGCTGTAGACACACCATCGTCATGCGATCTGGCTTCCACAATCCGCCAGATCGTTCGCGAAGAGTTAACCAGGTCACTAGAACTCACCCGAAATTCATCAGAGCTACCTCCTGTGCATCTCACGCGTCCTACTCCGCCAACGGACGTTAACACAGCGGACTTTGAGGATCACCGGGTACCCCGAGGGCTGCGGCCGAACAACACACCGCGATTGCCCCCGGAGCACCGGTCCGGCTTTTACCGGCATGTGCCGGCCACATACGACGAGAACTTTAGGCCCAGTCCTTCGTATGGTGACTGCTTGCCGGCGCAGCCTGCTCCCGGTCCCTCTCTGGTGTGTTACCGCTGTGGTCAACACGGACACATCTCCCGATTTTGTCCCCGCCGACAACCGTCCCGTTACGGCTCCTCGACCTATTCTCGGCGTCCGGACTACCAACCCGGTCCTTCTCGATACCCGTCCTGCCCGCCTGATTCCGGCAGTTCATGGCCTGCACAAGTGCGGAATCATTCGCCGGCATCTGATAGAAGTGTGACGCCGCCTCCAGCTTTCCGAACACGTCGATCTCCATCACCCCGACGCCGCTCCTCCTCGCCTCCGCCGGAAAACTAGTCGGCGCGACCGATGGGGGTGAGGTCGCTGGAAGTCTGCCGCCGGAAGTGATACCCCTGCCTGTCGTTATGTTACAGAACAAAGTACATGTGCTAGTGGATGATGTACCTGTGATGGCTTTAGTGGATACCGGTGCTACTGTTTCGGTTATGAGTGCTGCGTTTAAGTGCCTCCTCGGAAGAAAAGTTTTGTTTCGATGGGACAAAAATGTCCAGTTTTGTGGCGTGAGTTGTGAACCGTTGCCAGCAGTTGGAGTGTGTAGTGTAAAGGTTTCTTTGGGTGGTGAAGTCTTCAGCACGGAAATGGTGGTGCTACCCCGGTCGACGCACGACGTTATTCTTGGCCTCGACTTTTTACAGATGTGTGGCGCTAACGTCGACTGTCACACAGGTGAGCTCAACGTCGGAAAATGTTCCACCACTGATCTTCTAGAAGGCTCGTGCAGTGGAGAGAGAGTGTTTTGTGTTCCCGAGATACTGTCGTGCCTCCTTCTTCGGCTGTGTGCGTACCGGTTTCCTGCTCCGATACCGCTCTCGACGTGTTTGATGCGGCTGTGGAACCGAACCACTTGAATTGCATGAAGAAGCACATCTTGGTTCCTCATGCCATGGTTTCCGTAATCAACGGAAGAACTGAACTGTGGACAGTGAACAGTTCGACGGAATCTGTAGTTCTGCCTGAAGGCCTGAAGCTTGCCTCATGCAGCCAATACATGCCGGTATCCGTTGCCTTGGTTACCGACGACGCCTTGGGCACAGCAGCACCAGAGTTTTACGACGAGTCGCAGTTGCTCCGAATGATCGACAACTCGCTTTCCACGCATGAGCGCCGTGCACTGTTGACCATCCTCAAGCGATACTCCACTGTGTTTGACTTTTCGCAGCCCGGCGGCCCATCTTCCATCCCCTCGTCTCGAACCCTGCACAGGGTTGACACTGGTACCTCACATCCGATCCGCCAAAAGCCCTACCGAGTGTCACCGTCTGAACGCAAGGTTATCAATGACCAGGTGCAGGAGATGCTAACTAAAGGCGTTATACAAGAGTCCTCAAGTCCCTGGGCTGCTCCAGTAATTCTTGTTCGGAAGAAGGATGGATCATGGCGTTTTTGCGTGGATTACCGTCGTCTGAATGCCGTCACGAGAAAAGATGTATACCCCCTACCTCGAATCGACGATGCCATCGACTGTCTTTTTTCAGCGTCCTACTTCTCTTCGATTGATCTTCGGTCGGGGTATTGGCAAATACCCATGCATCCCGCGGACAAAGAAAAAACAGCTTTTATTACGCCTGATGGCCTTTATGAGTTTAATGTGATGCCATTTGGCCTTTGCAATGCGCCCGCCACCTTCGAGAGATTTACGGACACTATACTCCGCGGTTTGAAATGGGAAATCTGCATGTGCTACCTCGACGACGTTGTCATTTTCGGAAAGACGTTCAGTGAGCACAACGACCGTTTAGCTCTCGTCCTCGACTCTATGCGCCAAGCTGGCCTTGTGCTTAACTCTAAAAAGTGCCACTTTGGTGCGCGTCAAGCGTTAGTTCTTGGACACCTCGTTGATAAAGACGGCGTCAGGCCTGATCCAGCCAAGACTGCAGCTGTCGAGTCGTTCAAGCCACCACAGTCTGTTAAAGAGCTGCGGAGTTTCTTGGGCTTATGCTCTTACTTTCGCCGTTTTATTCATCGCTTTGCGGATGTAGCTTACCCTCTGACAGGTCTCCTTCAGAAAGATGTGGCTTACGAGTGGACACCTGAGTGCGACTCCGCCTTTCGCCAACTAAAATTCCTTTTGACGTCTCACCCTGTACTTCGCCACTTCGATCCCTCCGCTCCCACAGAGATTCACACCGACGCCAGCGGTGTTGGCCTCGGCGCTGTTCTCGTCCAGCGATGTGACAACAAAGAGCACGTTGTTGCGTATGCGAGTCGCTCGCTCAGCAAGCCGGAGCGCAATTATACAGTCACCGAGCAAGAATGCTTAGCCGTCGTCTTCGCCACGCAGCGTTTCCGTTCCTATCTGTACGGACGCCCGTTCACCATCGTCACCGACCATCATGCCCTCTGCTGGCTCGTTAACCTTCGTGACCCGTGCGGACGCCTTGCACGGTGGGCTCTCCGGCTACAAGAGTTCGACTATACAGTCGTCTACAAGAGTGGTCGCCGTCACGCTGACGCGGACTGTCTTTCGAGGCTGCCCCTGCCTGAGTCGGAGTCTTAACATCGACACTTTGGACCACTGCGTCGCATCATTGTCACCTGTTTTTCCTGATGTCGCAACGTTCAAAGCGGAACAGCAGAAAGACTTAACCCTACAGTCTCTCCTTACGGAGGCTGAAGACCCTTCCAACGTCAGCTGCTTTTGTGTGCGAGATGGCCTTTTGTGGAAGAAAAACTATTCTTCTACGGGCCAGCGCTTTCTGCTGGTAGTTCCGAAGAGCCTGTACTCCTCTGTCTTGCAAGCCATGCACGATGACCCTACCTCTGGACATCTTGGTTCGGCACGGACGCTGCACCGTACCCAGGCACGTTTCTATTGGCCGAAAATGCGGGCCACGACTGAGCGGTACGTCGCCAGCTGCACTCAGTGTCAACGATACAAGCGACCTACTAGCCTTGCATCTGGTCAGCTTCACCCTGTGACACCGTCTGCAGCACCGTTTGAGCAAGTGGGCATAGATCTGCTGGGCCCGTTTCCAAAGTCCTATCATGGGAACCGCTGGATAGTGGTTTGCGTCGATTACCTTACCCGGTATTGTGAAACGGCAGCTCTACCCTCGGCTACAGCGTATCATGTGTCCTCTTTTCTGCTCCGATTCATCGTTCTCCGTCATGGACCTCCAAAAGTTATCATCAGTGACCGTGGTCGGCAGTTCACCGCTGACGTCGTGGAGCAGCTTCTCCGTTCCTGCGCATCGCATTTTCGCCATTCCTCGCCTTACCACCCCCAGACGAATGGGCTCACTGAGCGCACGAACCGCACGCTCACTAACATGCTGTCAATGTATGTTGATTCAAGGCACAAGAACTGGGATAGCGTCCTGCCGTTCATTACGTATGCGTTCAATACCGCGCGCCATGAGACTACTGGCTACAGCCCCTTCTTTTTACTCTATGCTCGCCCCCCACGCTACACCCTGGACACCATACTACCATTTTCTGACGAGTTTGATGAAGATCCCTCTATCGCTGAGACACTCTGTCTCGCCGAAGAAGCCCGGCGCCTTGCTCGCCTTCGTGTTCTCGCCTCCCAAGATCGGTCAAAAGCGCGCTACGATGCCCACCGCCGTCGCGTTACTTACAGCGCCGGTGATTGTCTTGTTGTGGCGGCCTATCAGAAAGCGAGGGTTGTCTCAGAAGCTGCTGTGCCACTACGATGGACCCTACGTCATTATTGACCAAATTAGCGAGCTCAATTACCGCATAGCTCGTCTCACGGCAAGCGGCCGTCGTTCAGCGCGAACCGAAGTCACTCACGTTGCCCGGCTGAAGCCCTACCATTCGCGCGGCGCTTTTTAACTCGCCCAGCGGGCTTCGGCTGCGTAGGGGGAAGTGTGACGCCCATGAAAGGGCAATACCCATTCTGCGTGGTCGGCGTTGCTGGATAAGCCGAAGATGAGGAGAACGAAGTTGGTGGCGTCTCGTGCGCGGCAAGCGGACCCAGCTGTTTTTCGATCCTCCGTCCCGGTCTTAATAAACCACTGGGCGTAACAATATATATATTAATTAATATTAATAATTAAAATCAATTATTGCAGTTTAATATGGGCAACCTCTACGAAAGCAAATATCGCGATGATTCTGCGCCTCCAAAAGAAAGCCCTTCGTCACATCGCAAATGTACACTACTTATCCCCAACAAACATTCTCTTTCCATTGTATCACATCATCCACATTGACCACATGTACGACTTCCGGATGTTACGTTTGTTTTATTTTTCTGATAGTTCTTGCAAGGCCTTTATTACAGAAACAGCGTCCTTCAAAACTAAACATACCTCAGGGTGGTGGTGAAAACTTTTAATTTCTGAAATAGAGTTTGGGAGCCACAGAGTGGCCCCGCTACATGGTCGGCGTCCCTAGTCCGGGACACCGCATGACAATGCCCCGTCTCTCGCCCGTTTCACTAGAGCCCTTTGGGACTCAAACGAGGAGCAGTTGAGGAGGGCAGTCTCCCATGCATCTCTGGAAGGGGTAGGGGAAGGGTGGAGGTGGGGATTTTGAGTACATGCCCACACCATGTGGAAGATATCACAGGTCTCCCCACAGTGCGGGCATCGCCCATCCATGTTAGGATCGTAATGCTTTAAGATTGCAGGACAGAGTATAGTACCTGTCTGCAGGCGCCTTAAAGTTCGCTCCTCCGTCTTACTCAGCCCCTTTGCAGGGGCCGGGAAAAGGCGGTGGTTGTCGGTATAATGCGTTATTATTTCCCTGAATCGCAACCGCGGCTGGTTAGTCTCCGAGCCAGAAGAGCTGGGACGAGGAGCCCGGTGAGTAAGCGCTCGGGCAGCCGCGTCAGCGGCCTTATTACCTCGTAAGCCCTGATGGCCAGGAGCCCAAATGATTCTTTTCGGTGTTGGATAAGTGGCAGTCCGTCTTAGAATGCAAGCAACTAAGGGGGAGATCTCCCCCGCCAAGTAAGGATCACATGCTTTTCGGGAGTCCGTAATGATGATTCTCGAATTAGCGTGGGCGGCAGCAAGCGCTATCGCTACTTCTTCAACATACTTCAGCTAATACCCGCAGCACGGATACTTGGTTTGTTCCTCCTTTTAGGACTAATTATAAACTACAAACACTGCAACACAATCTTCCGCACGTACTTAACAAATATAAACATACCACAGATTTCAGATTCAAAAAATTGCGACGGTATTTTGTTGATATGTGATGTTTTTTTGTTTTTGTGTTTTTGCACTCATTATATATTTCTGATTCTCTAGATGCACTATGTTTTAAAATTTTTGATCATTTTATAAAACTTGATGTGTGTACTCTGCTTTAATATCTGTATAGTTCATTGTAAGTGTATCTTATTGTTTGTATTCAAATAGTGTGTACTTTTGTTCTCCTTTTGTTGTATCTTGTTTATGTTTATTTCAATCACCTTAAATGTCTAAGCCACTGTATATAACGGTTTTCCGGGCCCAGTCAAGCTGCGAAAGCAGCTTTTTGCCTGGAGATCCTTCCAGTTGTTCTGGAAAAATAAATTCAAATTCAAATACTTAGGGAACCGTACCAGAACCAGCTGCCTGCAATGGAGAGCCAGGTTAACCGACTCTCGGAGGACATGGCAAACCACACTGCCCTCTTGGCGGAAATCGTGGAAACACTCAGAACTACGAATGGTAATTTGAATTACGGGCTCGCACAACCTTCCGAAGGAAATTCAGTGGCAGTGAGGGAACAGGTACAGTCGCAGCCCGAAGACCTCACCCCTGACCTGAGTGTCGGATCTAACGAAGAAGAGCGCCCAGAGGGCGAAGTACCTTTGGAGTGGAGCTTGGAGAAGAGGCACATCCTGCGAAGACTGGAAGTGTTGGCCAGCCAATCACTCGCTTACCTCGAAGACGGGTACCAGACAGCTGTGCAGCATGTGAAGTGGCCTGTTGCTTGGTGGGAAGACGTTCCTCATTCTTGCAGCAGCGATACCGACGAAGTCTTACATGTCTACTCTTTTGAGAGAAGTCATGAAGAGAATAGGCGCGTTCTTTACTCCTTGAAAGTTAAAAATGCTCGCGGCCTTTACACCCAGACTCCAGAGTTTAAAACGGTCCTGACAGTGAACAAGTGGCACTGGAAAGACGTTTACCTCAGAGTCGCTGTGGGGGCGTGTGACGAATTCTTAGACCTCCGTTTTAGATTTGAAGGTACCCTCGATACGCCTCGTTTCGCGTCACATGTCGAGGGCTTTAAAATCTGGAATAAAGAAAAAAATAAGCGTGTTTGTTTCTTGGAACAGGTAGACGTTCGAGAGCTGCTTGCTGAGGGATGGCAGCAAGAATTCTTCCGCAGTTGGTCACACCTCGAATCGAATGGCTTTAACAGAGCGAGCGAGATCAGCTTCGATGTCTTCGTGGTGGACACTTAACACCTATGACCTCGTTAGCACTATATCAACAATCGATGTCTTGAACAACTTGGAACCGTATATGTTTACAAATATTTGTGTTGCGTCGGGATTATAGAGTTATTTACGCGTGCTTGTGCATGTTTCCGTAACTTACGAATTTGTCACGTGCGAGGGTCAGTTGGCGACGAATGTATCAATGGTCCTGCCCCTAAATATCTTGAGCCATCGCTACATGCTGGAAGAAAAGCAAATAAAGGCAAAGTATTCTGCAAGAACTACTAGAGACGAAGAGCGCGCGAGTCGTTTCACCTGCTAGCGTCTTTTTATTCTATTTTATGTACAAACAAATCCTAATTAGGGTCTATCATTACGGCTTGAGGACTTCTTCACGAGTTTTCATTTCACTGTAAACTATCCCTTCTGTTCTGTCTCTTCATCAGTGCGTTGGTGGCCTCAGTGGCTTTCTAGAGTTGTGTTCTCTCCACCTTTATGATATTTCTCTTTTGTATTTCGACTATTTCGAGGCTTTGAATGCGTTCTCGCTTCCAAGGCCGATTGCCGGTGCATGAGCTCGCATTGAATTACGCTATCTTAGAAGGAAATAGCCTTTTTTGTGTGCTTTTATATATTGTGCCAGTTTATTTTATCATTCTAACCAATGTGACTGCATCTTTTTTCCTCTTGTTGATGGTTTTTGCTCTTGTGTTTTAGTGTGTGTTTAAGGTTACGTTTTAGTCCTGACACTGCTTTTGCTACGAGCGTTTGACTCTGCTTTTGATATCATCTTTCTTGAGCAAATGCATCCCGACTGTGGCGGTTCGGCCTCGGCTTCTTGTGGGTCTGATATTCTGGCATGTGCGCGTACGTATCACGTGGTTTCATTTGACCACGTCATTTTGCATACTGTTGGTGGATGCGCGGTCGGATTTTGCGTTCCCGCATTTCGTCAAGTGATCTTCTTACCTTGTACAGATTCCGGTCAGTTTGCTGCATTAAACCAGACATCATTGTCAGCACTGCTCCTATCTACTGTTTCTTCGTCGATCTCCTTTAGGGCTGCTTATTTTTCTGGATGAATTACCAACTAGCCCACAAGAAGGTCGAATTATTTTGAAGAAAACTTCCCCAGGTGGTCAAATTACTTTATTGCGGATCTTGAATCTACAAAATGTATATAATCGAGAATAAATAGTAAAAAAAAATTAGGAACAGTACTTTGGTGACAGCATCACTCACAACTGCCGCAGAGAGCGAGAATACCTGCGAGAAACGGTGATAAGCAAGCTAAGAGCAGCACCAATAAAGATAGAAATCAACTTTCGCCGCCTCTGCAAAACAGTGCCCACAAAGAGAAAACACGTTTCGCGCGACTCCGTTGCGATCCCGCGGCGGAATCGAAACCGCGTAGGCGCGTTGCCACAGAGGGCGAGAATACCTCGCGAGCAACGGTGATAAGCAAGCTAAGAGCAGCGCCAATAAAGATAGAAATCAACTTCGGCAGCCCCTGCAAGATAGTGCTGACAGAAAGAAAACTCAAATTTCGCGCGACTCCGTTGCGATCAGGCGGCGAAACCAAAACTACAAAAGGGGTGTTGCCGCAGTCTGTGCCGCCGCGCTCAAGCTAGACATAAGTTCTGCTTATCTCCGTAAGAAGGCAGCACAAAATTCAAACACTTCTTGTAAGTCCTAAGAGGTGGCAGCACCCCCCAGTGAGCACACATTGTTCTTTTGGCGCTAAATTTCAAACGGAAGATCGAAACCGTGCCCGTACGGCAAATACCTTGCGGGACAGAAAACCGCCGCCGTACATATACGGCAAAAACCTTCAAAGGGTTAATATATCTTGAGATAATACAATCGTTCTTTCACGCTAATGGTGGCGGCGGTGCGGAGCCTTATTGGAATGAACCAGGTAAAGAAACTCACGGAACGCCTGAGAAGTGGCACTCCATTGTAGCCGAGTAGGTTTGGCGTTCTGCTGCTGACTGGTCACGGGTTCCATCGAGGACGCATTGACCGTACATCGATGGAGGCGAAGTAAAAAAGCGCCTGTTTTCTGAGCGATGTCTAATTAATCCCAGGGGGGTCTAAATATATCCGGAGCCACCGCTACAGTGTCACTCAAAGCCGATGAGTCTCTCCGGGATGATAAACGGCACAATTTACAATCATACATAAAAAACTCCTTAAAGCACGTATATGAACGCAAATAATGCCATGCCAAATTGCCTCCTGTGCTGCCCTCATTTTCAACTTTACTTTTTTTTAGCCACATATATAGTGGTGCATGACCATGAAAACTGCGATGAAATCAGGTTTCAGCTGCAAGGCTTTGATCGAGCTATTAAGGTTAGATGACTTAATCTACGGCAATAGCTTTCAAAGCCCGAGCAGACGACAAACAGATCACCTCCGCTGCCTCCCCCTACGCTGCAGCCGCGCCTGCAGAAGGCAAAAAGAAACCGTGACTCAAGCTCACGTGATACCAGAATGATTGGCTACGCTGGGTCAACGGCTGCACAGGCAGCCGGTGAATAAATGGCGTGCTGATCGTCTTGCCGTGAATACCCTACCTTTCACCTGGTAATTACTTGCGCAATAGTGCGGACGAAACTGAAAGTTCTGTATCGACGACGTCATCACGCAAACTTCACAGTCCACATTTTCAAGTAAATATCTAGCATTTGCCTAGTACGCCCGATATATAATATTGGAAAAGTTGTGAGAATCTAGCCGTCTAGTTATGAGCCGTCTTGATCGTGGTAAGAACAGAAAACTTTAACAATGGTCTGTAGTGTTCATCATACCAGCATCGACGCAGGCGTTCATATCCAGGTTAGACAAAACGTCAATGTTCCGATGCTGATAAGTTAATCCACCAGGTGCATTGATAATGATGTTTTTGATAAGGAAGGATTCGAACAAAATTATTTAACCGTGACCGTCTTGTATTTCAGATCAATAATGAAGTGCATAAGAGGCGCGAAATTAGCTTTCATAGCGGACATGAATTGGCACGTAAACAAGTCTGTAGGGCGATTACTACGCCTACTATGAGCTCTGTCTTGAGTTGAATAAAAACGGCTTCCGTGCTTCCAGAATTTTGGTACCGAATCACTGCGCTCTTAATGACTTATGCTGCTTTTAATAAAAGTTTCGCAGCAACCTGGAGGCGCGCTATCTTTTGGTAATGGTACTGTAGTGTAGCTAGGTATGCAGGGGAACTCACCTTACTTTATCCAGGTCTCCATTAGAGCAGTAAGATCATATTGTAGAGAGGAAGGCTAGAAACTGCCAGAAAGAAAGAGGACAGGAGGTAAAGAAAGGAATACGACACCATGGGCGCAGCATTGTTTGTGTTTCGCTCTTCGTCGAAAATGAATCAGCTAGTCCACAAGACATGCCACCAAACTTGCCACCAAAGTTAGGTGTGTATACTCCTTTAACAAGTGGAAAATGAGGCTGATATGTTCGCGCTCTGCGGATTCGAAACCCACTGTAGACTCTAAGCATGGTGAGTTTTCCAATGCCACTTCTAGCTATGAGGCTTCACACGGACTACGGTGGAGGAATGTTACGCAAATGTGGGCTCTAATGCTAACGCAAGCGAAGGGAAAACTTTATTTACACTAATGGTTTTCCCTGCGGTTTGGGGGCATCTTTAGAGACGTCTTGGTTCTACCCCCAGGAGCCCAAGAAAACAATTTTTCTGACGGAAACGGGCTTTGACGCAGCCGTAGACATGCGCTTCGATCCGGCATCGCGATTTCAAGATATTTACAAGAATCGAAACCCAAAAAGACGGTTAGTTTCCGAACGCTCGAAGAGAATTTCGACGTCAATTCGGCGTCATGTTCGCCATCGCGTTCTCCGTGGTTCCCGGGTGATGTTCGCCTGAACCTGCCCAGAATGAGATCGAAAAATTTGGGAGTGGCTTAGCTCAGCTAGACCAGTGAACACGTAGCGAAAGCAGTTTCGTCTACTGACATTTCGGTAGCGACACGTCGTCGTTGTCGTTCATAAGCTTGGTGTCGTCTCTTCGCTAGACGTTCCTCTCGTTCTTTGGGCGTCTCGGCCAGCCGCTTATCCTTTCTCGCCTCGTCTTCACGCTGTCGGCCGGCCTTGTACCATGCGACGACTTCTGGATCGGAAGACTGAATTTCACGCAGCCTGTACCGCTGCCGTGAGGAGCGCACTGCCACTCTCCTTCTTCCATGGTGCGCGTCTGAGCGAGCGCATCGCTTCCCTCTTATATTCCAGCTGCGCTGTGTGACTCTGCGCATGCGCATTATGGCGCCGTGGGGGCCATGGTATACTGGTTGCCATGGTAATGGCGCATGCGCAGTGGTGGCCTTTGGCAGGCACCGCGAAATGCGCTCCTGCTAGCTTACTTTAGCATTCTCTGAGAAAGTGTTTCGTGCCTAAAAGGAACTTCGAAGCACGTCTACTTATAAGTATTTTCTGGAATGCTGTGTGTTTAATGGAAGATTTGATGAGACGGAAGGTTAAGGAACAAATCAGAGTAGATTTATAGCGCGCAAGAAAGCGAATGGCAACTTGTGACCCTCAGCTGTGGCAAGAAAGATACGCTGCGCTGATACCAGAGGAAAACGAAAAGGGCGATGCTGGCCAGGCAGCTCCCGCTTCTTATTTTTTGTGAGCAGCAAGGGTAGTTGAGGCAGGTAGTTACCTCCAGCACGAATACTTTCCGTAGCGGCTCGCTTCACACAGTACCATGACACCTTTAAGATAGCTGCTTACCTCTGTTGGAATGGGCAGGCGTTCTCAGCAAGAAAAGCTTTCTCCATTTAGGTTACTGACTACACATGCCGCATGATGCGCTGTGCATTTCCGTAGCGCAATCTGCCAACTGAGAGTTTATTCCATTGAAGGGTCCATACGAACAGTCCAGATCTCGCAAAAATTAAATTCCACATAGCCGAATCCCGAACTCATGTTAGCGTACGCAGTTTTTTTTATGTCCACCAAGAAAGGCTTAGCAAGTTCGGATTCGAATGCTAGGTAGTTGACCTCCTGAAAAAGATCATCTTGATTATGAGGCCATTCATGAATTTCAAGGTTAGTAATACTCTTCAAAGCTATAACGCGTTAACGTTGAGACTCCCTTTCTGCAGAAAATCCGGCATCGGTGTTGAGCGATAAAGAAGATGTCTCAGATGTAATTTATAACACGTGAATTATAATAGTAATGTTTATTTTGCCACCATGCAGTACACGATGGGAGGGCGGCCATAGTAAAAGCTGTCTTATGACTCCTGGACTACGCCACGGGCACCAAGACGGCATACAGTGGTGGCTAACAAGAGAGAATACATGCGTACAGGTGCAATAGACAAATAATTATACGGCAGTAAGGCACGATTATACAATAACATATAAAACAAAACAAATGCAAACACAAAGGGACAAAAGCACTACTTGTGTTTACACAGTTTTTAGTGAAGATAAAACAAAAAATAGAGCGAGAGCCAACGTCATGCGATATCATGAAAAACCTGGCGGCGGTTGGCAGCAAAATTATTCATTGGTTGCGAGAGCTGCTCGAGGAAAGCAATCAGGGCACGGGTAGAAAACTTCCATACGCACAATTGTCCAGCAAATGCAGACGCCAGCGTCAATTCCATCCACAGCGTCTGCAGGGACGCCAACTCCAGCGTCGTACCGTCGTATGAAAGCGGTATCCAGCAGAAAAAGCTTCATCCCCGAGCGGGATTCAAACCACTGCGAGCGATGAAGAGTAACTTCGCATCACGGTTCCTCAGACAATTCGGCTACAGCCGCAATCTTATAGCCTGGTACGGGTGTGCGCAGGAATCATTCAATGTTAAGCATCATTTCACCTTCAGTCACCAGGTGCGCTGCAGTAGGCGAAACCGAAACTAACCGTAGTTTCTCACTTACAAGCCCTACCGGTTACTGTGTTTGAAACCGCCGCCTGTCGGGGCTGTGGCGTACCTCAGCGGTCTATGAATGTAAAGAATTGCCATGTTCGCTACGTGATACGCAGAGGACCACAAACGGCTGAAGGGACCTATTTACGCTATCGCTTCACACTCTTAAGGCGGTGTGCCCTCATGTTCTACCTGCAGACTTATATTCTGAACTTCCACATTGGCGCGGTTCGCTCTTTTTTTTCAGCTCTTTCTTTGAATGCTGCAGTCGCAGTTGACACCTGTTTACCTCTAATAAATAAATATCACATTGATCGGACTGATGTTGAACAGACTGTTCTACCTTGTCGACCATGTCCATCAAAAATAGAACAACATTCTTGTTAATTTCGGCTATACCACTAAACATGCTGCCTACTTGTGTCCGAACCCCTTTTAGCTGGGCCTCTTTTTCTTGTGTAAATAAGGAAAATTATTTCTCCCCTCGTAGCTTATAACATAAGATGTTTGGCACTTTCAATTGTTCCCTCTTCCCATCTGAAACGTTAAAAGCTGACTTGGTCAAGAATATTCTGGCGCTAAGATAACGTCAATAATCACAATCACATTCTCAGCTTGTGAAAAACAGTCATTCTTCAGAAGCACCTCGTTACAAAGCGAAAGCACATCGGAATATTACATAGAAGAAATATACTCACAAATACAGCAACTATGAAAGAAAAGCGGTTAGCAGGATGCAGCAGCAGCAAGCACAGAAACGATGATGTACTCGGAATTAAAAAAAAAAAAAGCTCACTCTGAACTAGTGCAATCCTGCAAGATTTGGGCGCCGGGATAAAACGAGTTCCCGCTCGTATCACCCCCGCCGTTGAGCAAGTGCCACATGTGTACACATTCTTACATACTGCGGACTGAAGAAGCACAGTGTCATGGTATTGCCACTGTTACTACGCGCTAACAGCCCGGCTGATCTCCTTTCATAGGACAGCACAAGCAGTGCGTCCTGACACGACGCGGCTGGCGGGCGACGACTAAGCAGAACTTCAAGCCTGTCTTCACGATGCATGCAAAGGCTCACTGTTGTTGCGCCACTGGAGGGCGCACTGCTACGCGTCGAAAGAAACGCCGCAGGGTAGTACGGGATAAGCTCCAGCCGCCTGTATTCCTACAGAACCTCGCGACGCTTACAGACACTGAAGTTGGCCAACGCACCGCCACATGCGGCTCTGTCCAAGGCGCTCCATCACGCTGACGTGCAACACAGACCCGGCGATTAAGACTGTCTTGATTTGATGGTGTTGATCTCATTTATAATCACTTCCGGTAATTCGCTCTTATCCAGACCGGCATCGATGACAGCAAACATACACAAGTTCTGCAGCGTCGGTGCTAAGTGCAACACGTGCAGATCCGTCAGCTCCTCTTCCGCCTCAGAGATGTCCTCGAGGTGGTCTTCCTCCTCAAGGCTGGGTGGAGGCCCGAAGCCACCGAAGACCAACACCCTCTCTCCAAGCACACAGCAGCCGGGCAAACGCCTCGCAGACGGGCCTGATCCACTGGGCGTAACTTTAGTCCAGCACGACTTTTCAACGTCATACTTGTGCATATCTCCAAAGTAGGTGTTCAGAATTCCCTTGCAGCCACCGAAGATATACAGCTCTCTATCGTACACGAACGCAGAGTGACGCTCGCGTCCCTCCGGGGCCACGCCTTGCACTTGTGGGCGCACCCATGTCGCATTGGTGGTTTCCAGATAGTATAAAGAATTGTCATAAGGGTCGTCGGGTCGAGAGAATTCTAGGTTGCCACCCCAAACGTACATGCGGGTTCCGATGGCGGTCGCCGTGTGGCAGTAGCGACCGAGGGGGGCCTCTCCGCTGGTCGGGACACGATGCCACTCTAGAGTCTCCAGGTTCAGAAAACGTACAAAGTTCGATGAATTTCTGTGCAATCCACCAAAAATGTACATCCGGTGACCAAGCACGCACGCCGAGTGGTTAACATCAGCACTCGGTACCTCACCTCTTACCTCCGGACGGCTCCACATCATGGCATCGCTATCGAAGCGGTAGAGGCCGGTAACCTCGGGGCTGATGTGCTGTACGCCCCAAATGTAGGCGCAGTGGCCGTAGGCTACAACGCTGCGGCCCACGATGGTAATCGGCTGGACTTCGGGAAGTGACCGAGTCTGTATCCTATCCCAGCGGTACGAGACGGGGTCGAAGGTGTACACGTCGAGGATGTAGCCTGGGATTTCACCACTGTCCGGGTAGCAGATGTCGGAACAGTCAAACGAGTAAACCTTCCCTTTGACGGCGACCGACGTTTCACTGAGGATTTCTGGAATACGGTTGAGCCTCGCCGTCCACATCGTTCAATGGCAACCAGTTGTTGCGAAAAGAATATCGGGCCGCTTTGTTCCTTTCCACTCAACGGCCACGCTCTGAAATCAAACTTGGTGGTGGGCGTTACTTGCTTTTCTTCGACCTTTGTTTCACAGCGCGAGCTGCTGGTGCGCCGCCTGCCGGAATCACTGCGTTGTCGGTTATGTTCATAGCTGTACGCAAAGAGGACAGGGGGAAGACGCAATAGAAGGCTGTCGTTCGAAATGATACGAGGCTGGGGAAGGGGTGGTGGGGGGGGGGGGGGGATACGCGCTGCAGAGTGGGCGGCGCATGCACGTGTGAGCTCGAGACTTTTCGTCTTTCCGTTTAACTTTATGAAGAAAGGCAAACCTGGGCAAAACACTGGACGAAGGAAGAAAATGACACACAACGCGCTGACTAGCAGCTCAAGTTTAATCTGCCAGGAGCGAAATATCCTTGTTTAGAACGTTGTACCAACGTGCCCGAGCTTGTGCCTTTACCTTGGTTGAGGCACCGTTCGGAGTGGGGACGTCACACACCAGAAGTTATTGGCCGATTCACTAATAAACTCCTCTTCTGATTGATTCGCATGCCACAGATATTGCGGGCCATGTACACGCTGAAGGCCTGTAGGAGGACGGAAATTTTCTACCGCAGGCGGAGAGTCCCCAAAGATCTAGCTCGACGTAGGTAACAGGACAGAAGAAAATACGAACATCGAAGCTGGTATTTGAGTGTATATCCTGTCTGTATATTGAGTGTATATCCTAGTGATTTCGTATTTACTAATTGATTGATCGCGGCGCGGAGCCTATCTCATCTGTCCTCAAGAAGTCACGCGAGCGCACAGCTCGAGCCTCGAAGTCTGCTTGTCGTCTGCTTGCGGCCTTTGCAGAAACACAATGAGCAGATGTGCTGTGGAGATGACACGCCGTCTGCAAAAACTCCGCCTTTCGAAAAAGGCATCAACGAATGCCGTCCACGAGAAAAGCAAACAGCCGGGGAAACTGAGGAAGGACAAATACAAGCACTAAGCAACCAGGCAGTCTTCTTGTGTAAGTGATTGTGCGCAGTGGCCGCTCGCGCGCACTTTTTTTGGGACAATGCTTGGACATTAGCGCGCGAGCGGCGCGAACTTGACTACTTTTGTATTTTGTAAATAGTGTACAAAGCTCTACCCTGTCCTTTCTCGCTGTCGCTCCCCTCTATACTTCTCCTCACTATCCTCTCCCTTTCCCTTTCGTTTCCGCCGGCTGCAGCTCGGGTGCTTAAGATATTAGATAGCAATTGCCGCGGCCGGCAACACTCTTTTGCTTCACTTTTTATTTTTTTTTAAATAAACCACTACCACCACCACCACCAGGCAGCGGAGAAACGCGTGAGAAATTGGTGTCGGTACCAATTGCACCGGGATGGAAGCTGGTATAATGTAGTCGTGTTTGTCGCTAAACGTCGGTGTTTTGTTTGTGTACACTACACATGGAAAAATTATTTGTGAAAAGTAATTAAATTACACTACTATTCACTATCCTAAAATCGCGCGAATGCAAGTAATTGCTGTTTACAAAAATAACGGAAATAAATTTAATACTTCTCATAAATAATTAATCACTTCAAGATTACTCATGAAGCTTAATGTAACATAGAATGTCGGAAAGTTGGGTTAGTCGGATTGAACTCTACATCATAGCGCTGAAGAATGAAGACAAGGCAGAAGAGGCCAATACAGGCGCTATCTTTCAACTGAAGGTTAACTCACGCGAAAAAGGAAATATATACGAACAGGAATAAAGGAAAAAGAATCAAAGGCAATCTCACTCAAGACTCGCTCTCTTGTAGTGCGATATGATTTGAAATGCGCGCTGCCTCGTCCAGGCGAGCTGCAGTGCGGACGCAAAACTGGGTCTGCAAAAAGCTTTGCTAACTTGTAATTCTTCGAACGGATTTCAGCATTTAAACAATCAAATGTGCGTAGCTATGTGTAAATCACGTGCTGGTATTAACTTTGCTGCGCACAATAGTAATATTTATTGACCGCATTTCCTGTGCTTATCAGAGTAGCTGTCCCCGTCGTAGGAACGAGGCGTAAAATTGCGATGACGGCGGCCGCGACCATGCATTTCCAAACGGTGCCGCCTTGCAAGGCACCTGGTGCGGTACCGTGCCAAAAGCCCTGCACCTATATCCGCGGGGCTCCCCACTTGTCTCCGGGGGAGGCCGGACTTCGGTGATTCTTGTAGGAGGGGAGGCCGTTCGCGGACAGCCACTGTGCGATGAAGATCAGTCGCGACACGACGATGGCGAAGATGAGACAGGCCCGCGGCATGCTCACCGCGTCCCGCCGTACAGAAGGGAATACGCCGTCTGGGGTGGAAGGCTGCGGCGAACGGCAGGGCTCATCTCCACTGCGCGGCGGCTCTCGTCGAAGCTCCGTTTCGTCCACGGACTCCTCCAGCACCCAGTCGTTCGCGACCTTCCGCGGAACGACTCCTGTCATTCGCCGTAGGCGATGCCGTTCGCACCGAGGTCCCCATTGATAGCAGACAGGACATATGCGTCTTTGAAGGACCACCGCGGGCTTGTTCTCTGGGCGTAGCTGGCGCGGATTGCGCGCGGCATGAGCTGGCGTCGTCCAAATTATCATCCACTTTCTCCGTCTAATAAAAGCCGCGTTCGTTCTCTCGCAAACTATGGAAATTACCAGAACAGGTTTCCTGGTGGGAACTCTTCGTTTTCGCACTATTGCTTACTAAGGCAGTGTACAAATTAAAAAAAGGATGAACGCCTTTCGAATGGTAGTTGCATAGGGACCTGATATTCGGCGTCGAAGACGACGACGAAGACGGGATGGGTACAGCGAGTAGAAGCGAGAGACAGAAAGTAATTTTATGAAAGATGAGTACAAACGAGAAACACATCACTGCGCGTCTAGGGTACAAACGAACAAACAAACAAACAAACAAACAAACAAACAAACAAACAAACATGAGAGTAGTGACGGAAGGAAAAAACAAATAAGCGTAAGATGCCTCTGTGGGCTTTTATTAGACGGGATTAGAATTTTACTTGTACCGGAGAAAGAGAAAATTTTATTAAAGTGGACTTTGGCTTGGAAGGTAAAACATTTATTTCGAAAGTCTCAGCGCTGACTATAATCTCCCGCGCGCGGCGGGCCACCAGAAGTTGGTGGCTGGGCAGGGGGAGGGGCAGCCAGTGGTTCCACGAGGCTTAGTGGATGGGTGGTTTTGGGATGCTCATCACACATTCCCAGACCATGTCGCAGGGAGTCTGGGAGCCCGCGCATAAGCTACAAATTGGAGGTGTGTCAGAGAAGAGGCTGGCTCGTCGATTCTGTGGCGTCGGGAAAATGTCTGTCCGTAGCTGCCGATATCAGACAGCTCCCTTTCTCGAGAGTGAACGCTGAGGGCAGGGGGGAGGCGAGATGCAGTGTGGTCGAACGCTTGTATTTCAAAACAAATTTTTTTCGCCATCTAATGGTTGTTTTCAATAGCCTGACTCTACCGAAAGCCTTTTCGGTGCCACGGGTCACTTCATAATCTTTCTGTGCACGAAAACAATTGTTCAGCACCGCTCTCAGATCAAGCTGAAAATTTCTAAAGCGGACCATGCACAAAACTTGTCTCCTGCTCATGTCGATCCTCCATTTTAGGTGAACTCACCTTCACCTTCGTTGCCACCTCCGCTGCGTCGAAGAAGTCCTCAGATACTACAACTCCGAGATCTGCGTGCTCGCTGTGCTCCCAACCCTTCGACGTACACAGATTGTGTAGCGATCAACGTCTACACAACCATCGTAGTCAAGGAGATCCACCGCCTTTTGTCCTCCAACCCAGCGACCGTTCTGAGTCTTTTATCGTTTGCTTTCGAAAGTGAGAATGCATTTGTTAGCTACCTAGAGGAGACCTATCATCAGGTGCTCGCTATTCTACCTCTCCGTTTCCCCTTACTCTTTACCGAGTTTTGTACTTCTGAGTGGCGCAACAGATCAATAATACATTTCAACGGGTCAAATCGCAAGGGATTCTGAACACGAGTTCGGCATCCACGATCATGAACTGAAAAAGAAAGTCATACTCGTGAAAATTCTGCGAACTATCATAGTCCTCTGAGCATTGGCAAGCATATGTAAGTTAGAAAAGTGGTGTGACACGAACTCAAGCGTACTTGGGTTGTAAGACAGGACTCCAAAACCAGGTCTCTCAAACTAAAAGTCTTCATTCACACAATATAGCTTTAGTGTGGAAATTCACAGGATCTTTGATCTCTGAGAAGTATATTGTAACTGAAAGCAGAGGCATTCCCCTGGTGGCTAGCAAGGATTATTCTCATCATCATGTTTGCTACCATTATGGATCAAGTGTCAAATGCGACGGGACAGTGATTGCGTTAGCTTATCGTTCCTCCTCTTATAACAACAAGAAATTCATTAAATACGTGAGTGGTGTCCTTCAATATGTTTCTCTTTTGAAACCTGCCGTTCTTTAGGCCAAAATTTTAATATTGACGTATTGGCGTATTGACAACGACAAATAGGTGCTATTTCAGGAAATATCTCACTACAAAGAAAACACAGATACAAATCCCACATTGCAGGAAGCGAAGCACAAATATAGCGCATCACTGAGTTAAGCAGTAAGAAGGTTTCAGCAGCAGCAAACACAGCGGCGGCGACGAGTGCAGAATAGTCGAGAAAAAAAAAAAGAGATTACTGTGCACTCACATCAAACCTGCAAGGTTTGGCTGCACGGATAACAGTTGTATCGCCACCACTCCCGACAAAATGCGACCCGAAGACTTACGTTTCATCAGCGCATGAAGTTGGGCTAGTTGGTTTTACATGTATACAATACTACCGCAAAAATGCGTTGTCGCATCTTTTCTGTGCGTCAGCGTTTATTGTGAAAGCATTGCTTAGCGAGTTATATCTAGCTCATCGAGTGTGTGTTAAGCTTGACCTTGAAAGTGACCTCGGCAAAACGCAGCATAGCTCAGCCTCTGCAGAAATAAAATAAATATTGCCGCGACTGGGTTTCGAACCCGCGGTGGCGCGAGCAAATCAGCTTCACTGGCCGCTGCACGAGGTCCCTATATGCTATCGCCGTAGGCGATCACGCCGCGTCTTAAACTGCAACAAAATCGCGCGCTGTACATTGCACAATCTCGTCTTCAACTTCCACCTGCGGCGCGAGCACCTTAACCTCGATAGGCACTTAACCAAAATTTATTGTAACCAAGCGTTACGACGACCGAGCAAAGCAAAAGCACGAGTCAACCAGGCTAAACACGTGCTTTCGCACGGCTACTAGGTTGAGCCACGTTAAAACTCTACCACATTTTTTTCCTTCATTTTATAGCGATGTGTGCTCAGAACGTGTATTAAAGGCGCGCGCGCTCTGTCCCCTCACGGGATTTCGCACACGAGGCACACTCTCCCCCAACAGGCTGGGGTCGGGGGCTCGGCTGCCCCCCTCCAGAGATAGCACAATCTGAGCGCACTAACGCGGCGTGGCTACCTGGCGAATCGCAAGCGGGACGTCAGGCACGTCCGCTCGATGTATGCACAGAGGCTCACCATTGTTACATCGCGGGCGTGCACGCAGCCCCACAGCCACAGAAGCATCGTCAGGCTTACCGCAATGTGTTCCAGCGCGCTGTAGGCCGCCAGAATCTCGGGATACGTCGCTGCACAAAAGGGGCACAATGAAGGAACAAGGGCTTCAATCCCTCAATCGAACCATAATCGATCGAGGCCCGTGTAGCTCGTAGAAAGTTTTAACGGTGCCTGCCTTTTCAAGGAGCACACAAGAAAGACGCGCACTCCAAATCTAAACGCTTGCGCTGGCAATGCAACCGCACTCTCAATGCGCGAAGCGCAGTTCTGGCAGTTGGAGTTGATCGCGAATCACCGCACGCTGGTCCCCAAACTCGAACGAGGTGTCGTTGGGAGACAGTTGGTGAGCGCGGTGGGCAGTTCGTCATCCCGTTGGTTTCCTACGGAGCCTCATTAACCCGCCAAACCTGCGCGGCAGTGACACATCCGTATTCTGCAAAGTGTTCGATGGCCTCGCTGAATGCGCACAAAATTTACGGACCACAGTCACGATTCAGCTGGCTGCCGAGAACGGAGCGCTAATCGCGGAGCCCGGCGCTCCTAGGTGATAGAGTGCCAATACCTTCCCGCCGGTGAAGCTCAGCTTCTAAGGTGTTTTTCAAAAAAAAAGACATTATTACCTACCGAAGTAGAGGCACTGAAATAACTATTGTGGCCACCTCACCACCATCTGTGGCTCCGTTGAAGGCGCACCATTCGTTTGAAGTTTAGTTTAGTTAGTTTATGGGGTTTAACGTCCCAAAGCGACTAAGGCTATGAGAGACGCCGTAGTGGAGGGCTCCGGAAATTTCGACCACCTGGGGTTCTTTAACGTGCACTGACATCGCACAGTACACGGGCCTCTAGAATTTCTCCTCCAAAGAAATTCTAGCCGCCGCGGCCGGGATCGAACCCGCGTCTTTTGGGTCAGCGGCCGTGCACCATAACCGCTGAGCGACCGCGGCGGCATTCGTTTGAAGTGCAGCACAAGTCCGCTGTCTGTGATGAGCCAGAATAGATAGCGTTGCTCTCGTTTCTAATAGCTACTTGTAATCCGCCTCCGTCAAGACCTGCGTCGATGACAGCAAGGAGACGCAAGTTCTGCAGCGTAGCTGCTGAGTGCAACACGTGCAGGTCAGTTATCGCCTTTTCCTCTTCAGAAACATCGATGGGCCCTCCTTTATCATGTTCTAGGGCGTATCCCAGGCCATCAAAAACAAACACCTTTTTCTACCATCACGCTGCAACCGGCGGAGCGCTTAGCAGACGGGCGTAACCCATGTATTGTCACTTCGATCCAACACGACTTCTCTTTATCATGCATGTCTGAAAAGTAAGCGCCCAGCTGTCTGGTGCGGCCACCGAAGATGTACAGCTGTTCTTTGTACACGAAGGAGAAGTGAAGTTTGCGGCTTTGGGGCGCGCACCTTCCACTCTTCGGCGCACCCACATCAAGGTGGTTGTTTCCAGATAATACAAGGCATTATCTTCCCGGTTGTTGACCTCTAATTTCAACGGCTGGCCACCACAAGCATACAGGCGGGTTCCGACTGCGGACGCCGTGTGGAAACAGCGGCTAGACGGTTCCTCTCCACTCTCATGGTCAAGATAATATATACGGTGTGTGGACTCCCAGTCCAAAATACCAAATATGTACATCCGTTGAGCCAGCACGCAAGCAGAGAAGATGCTGAGTCTCGTAACTTGGCCGCGCATCTCCGGGCGGCTCCATGTCATAGCGCTGGTACCGAACCAGTATAAGCCGCCAATCCGCGACCTTATGTCGGAGAACCTACCCCACATGTAGACGCAGTAGCCGTAGGCGACAACGTAGTGGACGAAAGAGTTAAGGGGATCGTCGTCGAGGTGCAACTCAGTCAGTGGCACACCCACTGTCGATCCTGATGATTTTTTATGGCTCTAGATCATCTTTGGCTAAAGAGCGCCATTGCACAAAGTTGCTTTGTCAATTCAAGTAGGTGTCACAGACACATTTTCCGAACATTTCACACCAGCCATCGTGGGATGGCTTGTCGAGAATGTACCTGGCGTGCGCAGTGCACTGGAGCGCTCTCGCATCAGTGTAAATACGCTCTCAGGAAGCTTCAGATACAGTCCAGCATGCTGTCGATTGCCGTTGATATGATCTGCACCTGATGCCATCACTTACACAAGCTTTGACGAATACTCTCGGCTCACGTTCACGACATATATACCAATTGGATGCTTCCAGATTGAAACTAGAATGTATATAGCGAAAACAGGACCATAACTAGCAGGCTATAAAATCAGTGAACATTTAAAGCAGCGTCAAAGTGAGGGAATACATGCGGAAATAAGTGATAACTGTTTGGCTTCCTGAAGTCATCGCAAAAGACGCAAGTTGTTTACGAATAAGAGCTGAAATCGACGCCTACCGCCACATATCTCTATCTACCATCTGCTTTGAAAAGTATGGGCAGCAGGCGCTGCGCGGGAAACAAATTCATCACGATATTCATTCCGAAGTTACGTTAATGCGAATCGCTTGAAGAAACCACCAGGCAGGGGGTTGAATCGATCTCAGTGAAAAATTATTAGTTCAGAAACTTTGTTCTGTGTCTTTTAAGAAAAAGTGGCGGCCCCGGGTGACACGAATAAAAACAAAATACTAGCGACTTTCTTGCTTGCGCGAAAAACGAGCACGGAAGGAAGGTGTCCTGTGCGTATAAAAGAAGAGTTTATTACTGCGTCAAGTAGTGGCGCCGGAGTTGCATCATCACCGTACCACCAAGCTTTCTTCGCCGAAGGCACTCAGTTTGCTTGCGATGCAGCATCTGCCATCGACTACGATGGGTGAGAAGTGATAGCGAACACCATTTCTTTAATGAAGCTTGGCAAGAGGCGTAGATTGAGCCGCGCATCAATTACTGCAAGTAAGCACAGGTTCTGCAGTGTCGATGACAAGTGCTACACGTGGAGTCCGGTGAGCGCCTTTCGCTCCTCAGAAACTTGCCCCTCATCCTGGTTGGGTGCCGGCCCAAAGCCACCGAAAATAAACACTCTTTCACCCATCACTGAGCAGCCATGCCAGTACCTGGGCGATGGTGGTGAGCCACATGGCTTCACATCAGTCCAACGCGACGTCACGGGGTCGTACTTGTGTATATCTGCCAAGTAGGTCTGCAGCAAATCGCTGTACCCTCCGAAAATGTACAGTTCTTCGTTATACACGAAGGCTGAATTACCTCGCCGACACGCAGGGGGAACTCCTTGTACCTGTGGACGTACCCATGAAGAGGTGGTCGTTTCTAGGTAGTATAAGGAGTTTTCTACGCGAGTAGCATGGAAAGGGTCTGCTAGGTTGCCGCCAAACACATACATGCCGGTCCCGATGGCAGACGCAGTGTGGAAGGCACGCCGAAAGGGCGCTTCTCCGCTGGTGGGGACACGATGCCACTGCATGGTATCCAAGTTAAGGACCCGCATATACTGCGAATGATCCAAGACGCCGAAGACATACTTGCGGTGACCCACAACGCAAGCTGTGTTGCCGTAAATCGATGTCGGCAAGTCACCGGCCACCTCCGGGCGGCTGCATGCCATGGTGCTTGTGTCGAAGCGGTAAAGGACACTCGGAGATGGCCAGGTGTGCGGGCCGCCACGCAGATACGCGCAGTGGCCGTACGCTACAACTGTGTGGCGAGAAATGTTAATCGGCCCGCCGTCGGGAAGCTGCGTCTGCGCCATATCCCACCGGCGCGACGCGGGGTCGAAGATGAAGACGTGGACCAAGTTCCATGCCGCGTGGTAACTGTCGAACGAGTAGACCTTGCCGTTGATGCTCTGATGCTCTGGAACATCGTTTAGCCGCACCGTCCACATCCTGCAGAGACACCTGCATCTGTAAGAAACAAGGCCCGGTCATTCCAGCGATGGTGGCGGCGTCATACGGCTATTTTTTGAAGCAGCGATATGGTGATCTGTATTCGCGGCGTGAGCGGACATGGTGCGTCGACGGGTGACTATTTCCGTTAGAGTTTGGAATACATTTGTCATTTTATGATACTCACACGAATGAATGTTCGAAAAAAACATGTACTATTGCTGTCACCAAGATTAAAAGCTCAAAAAGCCGTTATCAAGTGCGCTTAAGGGGTCAAGAGGCTGTTCTGCCATTACGGGTTTGTTTCAGAGCGAATTACCTTCTTGACGCCGCGAGATACGTGCTTAACGCTTTCCAATCGGAAAACGTTAACCACAGCGGTTAATGTTGTCAGCGGTGGATAACATTCTCTCCGGACTTCTGACATCCGCCCTTTGCCTACGGGTGTTGGCAGGGGCGGATCAGTGGCGAACATGCCGAACCCGAGGGGAGGACTATTACTGCGGCACGTGCGCCATTACGTCACCCTCCCTACCCAGAATGAAGCTAGCTCATTTCATTGTGGGTAGGGAGGGTGAGGTAATGGCACATGTGCCTTGAATGGATGATTGCTGTTTTTTTTTGTTTTCTCTATTTTCACGCTTGTGAGTGGCAACAGTGCATCTGGGTTTGACAAGACGCCTTTGCGCATGTCTGTGTAAATGTATAAAATGGCTGCCTCCGTGTGAATAAATTTCAGTTGTAAGTTCAGCGCCGTCAGTCTGTTTCACCTTGTCCTCGGTCCGTGTTCTTAAGCGCTGGTTTTTTACGATGGATCACCACCAACTCGCCCAATCCTCAGTTCTTCTGCATACAGGAGCGGGGACAACGGGCAAGCTTGTTTCAGAGAGCATCGTATGCGGACTGTTTGTTGGAGAGGGTGATTCTCAATAAAACACGAGGAACAGTTTTTGTGGCAAAGGCGCATCCCAGTCGGAAGAGAATAAAGAAACGGATAACACACGCGATCAAATGGCTTTGCCAGGTCGATTTGCGCCTGTGTAATTGTTCGTGAGCCCCACTGCAATACTTCAACACCGTACGCATTGCATGTAAATTAAGCCACATGTTTAGTGAGGTTCGTTCAAAGTAGGCATTGAAAGCTGTAGCCAATTTGAGAGAGCTCAAGCGAAAATCTTATAAACAAGATGAGGAAATTCAGGGGCACTTTGGCTCGCCAAAGTGCTGCAAGGCGAAAGCCTTTCCTGGCGCACTGTTGGCGTTGAAAGACTATTTGCGGTGCACTAATGCTTTATTTGACTACACACTTTGACTACACATTACAACTACACACTTTGACTGCCGACTTTGACTGCTTCTCTAGCACGACTCTGTCTCTGCTTCGATGAGTTCGGTTGTATCCATAGCTCTGTTCGCAGTAATGAGTTATGTAATGAGGTCAGCCACGTACGCCTTACGCCCTCTGTCGGAGCGGACTACAACTATTTTATTAGTTGTCGAGCGCTTCAAACGGTGGCCTCAGGCATCCGTGGGTGACCTCATTACTTGGAATCCGCGCACTCTGACGTCATAACCATTTCGACCAACCGAAAAGCGTGACACCTCTGCTGGCGACCTTCTGTTGCCAACGGTGAGGCATTAAAGCATTGCGCTTGAAAACGTGAGAGCTTCGTAGCCATTTGATGATGATGATTATGTCCTCGGGCTCAATAGCACATACCCACGGCGGGGGATTGGCCATTTGCCTATCGCAGTTCTTCCTTTTCGTCAGTGTCCGGTGTTAAGAGAATATGACTTCTGTCAAATGAATGTAGCAAAAATCGAACATCAATGCTCGTCTAAAAAAATTCACAGTTTATTCACAAATATCACTTTTTATACTCTCACCTTCACGTTTACTGTTGACTGTGCTGAATTTTGACGCCGCAAGGTTATCTGCGGCTAAGGAGTGGCATGGCACAAATTTGATTTGTCTATTAAAGTTGGTGTCAAAAACACATTTCCCGAATATTTCACCCCAGCCGTCGTTGGATGCCTCATCGAAAGTATGTAACGTGCGCAGTGCGCCAGAGCGCTCTCACATCCACATAAATAAGCTGTCCAAAAGCTTCAAATACTGTCCAGCGTGTAGTCGTTTGCCTTCAATACGATCTCCGCCTGACACGATCAATTACCAAAGATTTGGTTTGGTTTATGGGGTCTAACGTCCCAAAGCGACTAAGGCTATGAGAGACGCCGTAGTGGAGGGCTCCGGAAATTTCGACCACCTGGGGTTCTTTAACGTGCACTGACATCGCAAAGTACATGGGCCTCTAGAATCTCTCCTCCAAAGAAATTCAACCGCCGCGGCCGGGATCGAACCCGCCTCTTTCGGGTCAGGAGCCGGGCACCATAACCACTGAGCCACCGCGGCGGCCGTTACCCAAGCTTTCACGAATTCTATCCGCTCATTTTCAAGACATAGATACTCGTCGGGTGCTGAGGGCAGACGTGCTGAAGGCAGACATGCGCAAATAAATGACAACATTTCGGCTTTCTGAAGTAATCACAAAAGACGCAAGTTGTTTCCATAGAAGATCTAAAATCGACGCCTACCGCCACATTCAGCCCCTCAGTCTGCCTACAGCTTTGAAAAGGATGACCACCAGGGCTACGCGGCAACCTAGACCTCATCGCGAGCTTCAGGCCGAAGTGACGTTGACGCGATTCTCTTGAATCAACCACCAGGCTGGAATGGAATCAATATCAGAGAATAGTTCTTCGTTCGGAAAGTTTGTTCTTGGTAATATTAAAAAAAAGTGGCGCCTCAGAGTTTCATCAAACAAACAAAACGCTAGCGACTTTCTTACTTCCGCGAAAATCGAGCACTGAAGGAAGGCGTTTATTGCGTATAAAAAAAGAGTTTATTGCTGTGTCAAGTAGCGGCGCCGAAGTTCTATTATTGGCGCAGCCCCAAGCTGGCTTACGCCGAAGGCACTCCGTTTGGATGACACGCAGCATCTACCATCGACTACGATGGGTGAGAAGTGATAGCGTAGACCATTTCTCTAATGAAGGGTGGTAAGGGGCTTAGATCCAGCCGTGCATCAATTACTGCAAGTAAGCACAGGTTCTTCAGTGTCGGTGCCAAGTGCAACACGTGGAGATCAGTCAGCAATCTTCGCTCCTGAACTACCTGCTCCTCATCCTGGTCGGATGCCGGTTCACAGCCACCGAAGATAAACACTCTTTCACCCATCACTGAGCAGCCGTGCAATAACCTGGGAGATGGTGGTGAGCCACATGGCTTCACTTCGGTCCAGCACGACGTCACGGGGTCGTACTTGTGCATATCTGCTAAGAAGGTCTTCAGCACACCGCTGTACCCTCCGAAAATGTACAGCTCTTCGTTGAACACGAAGGCTGAATGTCCTCGCCGATACACAGGGGGAACACCTTGTACCTGTGGGCGCGCCCAGGAAGAGTTGGTCGTTTCAAAGTAGTATAGGGTGAGGGAACGGTCTGCTGGGCTGCCGCCGAACACATACATGCTGGTCCCTATGGCAGACGCAGATTGGCAGGCATGTAGAACCGGAGCCTGTCCGCTCGTGGGGACACGATGCCACTCTTGGTTATCCAAGTCAAGGACCCGCAAATCTGGCTAAGGACCCCAGTCACTGATGATATACTTGCGGTGACCCACAACACAAGCTGTGCTGCCGAACGTCGATGAGGGCACCTCACCGGACACCGCCAGTCGGCTGCATGTCATGGTGCTTGTGTCGAAGCGGTAAAGGAAACTCGGGGCTTGGCAGCTCTGCGGGCCGCCCCATAGATACGCGCCGCGGCCGTACGCTACAAATGTGGGGAGGGAAATGGTAATCGGCCCGGCGTCGGGAAGTTGCGTCTGCTCCACATCCCACCGGTGCGACGCGGGGTCGAAGATGGACACGTGGACCAAGTTCCATGCCATCTGGCAACTGTCGAACGAGTAGACCCTGTCGTTGATGTGTACAGCCCTGCGGGTGACTGGCTCTGGAACGCCGTTTAGCCGCACCGTCCACATCCTGCAGGGACATCTGCTTCTGTAAGAAACAACGGCCGGTCATTCCAGCGATGGCGGTGGCATCATGCGGCTTTTTTCTGAAGCAGCGATATGGTGATCGGTATTCGTGGCGGGTGCAGACTTAGTGCGTCGACGGGTGACTATTTCTGTTAAAATTTTTGAATATATTTGTCATTTTATGACACTCACACGAATGAATGTTGGAAAAAGACATGTACTCTTGCAGTTACCAAGATTGAAAGCGCTAAAAGCCGTTATAAAGTGCGCATAAGTGGTCAGGAGGGCTCTTCTGCCATTACGGGTTTGTTTCAGAGCGAATTGCTTTTTTGACGCCACATGATATGTGCTTAACGCTTTCCAATCGAGAATTTTGTTTAGTTGATCGGTCACGCCAGTCGCATTGATAGGGATTGAACATCTGGCGGCCTTAAAAAAAACGTGAAATATATATGGCTTAATGCTTAAATCCTGCGCTACTTTTTGGTTTCGTTTCGCGCATGTTTTGTGTCCGCCTTATCGTCTAGCAGGTGCTTGGTACAGGTGTCATGCAGCTCTGGTCTATTGATATCGCGATCAACAACCACTTTGTTCAACCTTGCCGCGATGGTGGAAATGTGGTGCGAAGCGTTGGCATTTCGCCTTTTCATTTCCTGGAGGAGGAGGAAAAAAACTGAATACCTGCAGCTGTTTCTGTTGAAATATAAACTTGTCATTTGGTCACTGTGCCTTCTATATATACCTCTATATACGTGGATTTGAGTAAAGGAAGTGGCGCAGTATCTGTCTCACACATCGCGGTGGAAGCCCCAACCGCACCGTGAGGAAAGGGAGGAAGGCGGGAGTGAAAGAAAAAACAGAGAAGGAAGGGCCGTAGTAGAGGGCTCCGGATTAATTTCGACCACCCGAGGACCTCTAACGTGCATTTACATCGCACAGCACACGGGCTCCATTTGTGTTTTCCCCTCATCTAAGCGCAGGCCGCCGTGGCTGGGTTCGAACCCGGTTACTCCTGCTGGGTACCCGAGCACGCTAACCTCTGAGCCATCACGGCGGGTATCTATCGGTTGTGGGAAACGTGTTACGAGCGGAGCGCGGCGGGTGGCAGTTGTTGAAGAGGCGACCGCCAGGGGGCGTCGAGGAGTACGGACGCGTTCACGTCGGCTCCGCGAAATCAGTGATTTCATGGCGAATTTTTTCCTACGTTGACCGTGAATGTCTTTGAAACCTGTTTCCTAAGGTGCAAGCAACCCGAGGATACCACATTTGTGCCTGTAAGTGCATCTTTAAAGACTGCATCGTCATTCCAAGTTCGCCAGCGCTACACGCCACGACAGGCCTACTTCGACCGGGAAGGCGGCGACGGGCGAGCTCCCGCCATCGCCGACCACGCCCGGCTCCACGATGACGATGAAAGTGACGGTGGTGGGAACCGACATCGACCCCAAAGAAAAAGAAAAAAGAGGAATGGATTATGAGATTGAAGAAGCGAGCGGAAAAATTGGAGAACGACGAACGCCACCTAGGACGCCAACATGGTGCCGGAGACGCGGCGGCAGCGAACGCCGCCACTGTTGCGACGACCGACGACAGCGACACGAGAGCCTACAGAGAGGCGGGACGGAAACTCGCTGAACGTTCAATAGCCTCAGACCTCCCGAGACTTCCAGCGACCGGATATGGAAAGTAGTTCTGCGTCCCAAAGAAGGATTTACAATGCTGAAGAGCACCACCGAGATGAGAATTGCGGCGGCCATCAGGGAGAAAGCCGGAATCAAGGACGAGGAGGCACTGAAGGACAGGCTAGCTATAAACGCCAAGCAAGGAACGATTACCTACCACTCGCCTAGCTACGAAAACGCGAGGAAGGTGGAGAAAATTGAAACTGTCAAGATCGGAGACAAGGAACGCGGTGTGACCACCTACATGAACGCACCAGAGAGTTGCGGCAGGGGAGTCATCCATGGAATCGATGAGCAATACACACACAAGTATGTACTAGAAGGACTGAACATTAACGGATTCAACCCTCTAGTCATAGATGCACGAAGAATGGGGAAGACCAAATCTTTCCTAATCACCTTCGAAGAAGAGAAAGTACCACGCAGAGTAGTCTTGAGCGGAATCACTTTCAAGTGCTTTCTATACAAGAAACGCTATGAGGTCTGTTACAAGTGCGGAGGATTGGGCCACCGCTCGGACGTCTGCGACAGTGAGGTAACCAAGTGCCGCGGCTGTGGCATGACATCGCCCCCCGAGGGGCACCAATGTACACCGCAGTGCCAACTATGCGGCAAAGAACACTACACCGGGGACAAGAGGTGCAAAAATCTCTTTCGAACCCCTTATATTGTCAAGAAACGCCAAATGGAAGCCAAACAGGAGGCTAAAGAAGCGAAGCAAGAAGACCGAAGGAACTGCCGCTCCCCTAATAGATCCGGCAGCAGAACGAGGTTTCGGTCAGAGTCCTTCCCCCGGCTACAATCCGGACAGCAACAGCCACGCAAGGAGCAAGCTGCAAAGGTGAGCTGGCCAGCTAAAGTTTCCCAGGACTCCGAGACAGTTAAAGAATTGAAAGAACTTATTAAACAGCAGGCAGATCAGATTAAGACTTTAACTGATTATATTAAGAACAAAGAAGAGCGGATCAAAATGCTAGAAACGACAGCTAAACAACCCGCGGAAAACAAACCGCAACAGGAGAAGGCAATGGCGCCTATGCAAGTGGAGCAGGATAAAGAGGTAGAGACAGCGGAGGTTGAAAAACCCCCTTCAAAAAAGAAACGTACCAAAGAGTCGGATCTTGAGACCAAATTCGAACAACTAAACGACAAACAACAACAGGACATGAAACTACTGAACGGAACACTAATGCAATTCATGAAACAAGTCACAGAAACGATCAGAGTAGAATTTGCAAAGCGAAACGCTGCTGTCACGGCGGAATTTGAGAAAAGGGACCAATGGATATACGCGGAATTCCAAGCAACCAAAACTGCCTTGGCCAAAGACCAATAATACTATCTGGCAGTGGAACTGTAGGGGCTTTCTGCGTAAACGGGCCGTTTTACAATCGTTCCTTGCAAACGGAGACAAACCCGAAATTATAGTTTTACAAGAGTGCGGGAAAAACGCGAAGCTGCCCGGTTACAAATCGTACCCGGGCCGAGGGGACAACACGCAGGTTGCCACCCTTGTCAAACGCAACGTTACCGCGCTGCAGCACGAGACAGGTCACGTCCAATTAGATCACACTCTAATCGAAATGATACCGCGTAAGCGGAGAGAGAAAAGCCTATTCGTCTTAAACGTATACAGCTCTCCGAAACAGAGAAAGGATTGCGGCTTCGACGGGCTATTCGCAAAAACTAAACAGATAGCGGGCAAAAGCCCTATCGTCATTGTCGGGGACTTTAGCGCTCATCATCCCGCATGGTGATACTGCAATGAAGAAGGCAGAGCGCCAGCACCAACGACGACGAAGCGATTTGTGCGTCCTCCGATTCCGGCGGCCGCGCGCTTGGAGAGCTCGAGCTCGCTCTTGGTTCTGTTCTGGTGCCGCCGCTACTCGAACAGCCTGTGCCATCGTTTCGCTGCCAGTCCTTCGAACTTGCCAATAAACCCCTCTTCATTTGGTGGAGGTGCGGAGTAGACGTCCTTGCGCGTAATTTTGTTCAGGCGGCGGTAGTCAACGCAAAATCGAATCGAACCATCCTTCTTTTTGACCAGCACGACGGGAGACGACCACGGACTAGAAGAGGGCTGAATAACGCCGCGCTGCAGCATGTCGTCAACCTGCTCAGCGATGACGCGGCGCTCCGGAGGCGACACACGATAGGTTCGCTGGCGTAGAGGGGCATGAGTTCCGGTATCGATGTGGTGGACGATAGTGGTCGCGCGGCCCAGGGAAGTTGTCTGGTGGTCGAATGATGAGCGGAACTTGTTAAGCAGGGCGAGGAGCTGCTCGCGGTGAGGTGGGTCGAGGTCGCTGGCAACTGAGCGGTGAAAAATCGCCGAGGACAGCGGGTCGCAGGTAGCGTTAGGCAGCGTGAGGGCGGCGATTGGTGCACTTTCGGAAAGAGCATCATCGTCGAAGGGTGCGATCAGGTCAACGGGTTCAACATGTCCAAGGCACTCTCCACGGAGCAACCTGAACCCAGAGGGTGAGGGATTCGAGACGACGATCTCGGCGGCACCTTGGCGCATGTCGACGACGGCAAACGGAAGAGGAAGGTGTCGGCGAGAAGCAAAGATAGGCGAAGGGGCGAAGAGTACAGGCTCGCAGGAACCAGAAATTGAGGAAAGGGGAACGAGCACGGCACTGCCGGGGGGAACATCGGTGTCGGCGGCGACCACGCATTTGGTACCAGAGCAAGGCGGCTGTTTGTCGACGGGCGCATCGCAGAGCATGGAAAAGGAGACGTGAGCACGGGCACAGTCTATGACGGCATGGTGACGGGATAGAAAATCCCAGCCAAGGATGAGGTCATGGGAGCAAGAGCTGAGCACTAAAAATTCGACGACATATAAAACGTCCGCGATGACGACACGTGCCGTGCAAGCGGCAGAAGGATGAATGGGCTCGGCGCTAGCGGTGCAAAGAGAGAGTCCAGAAGTAGAAGTGGTGACTTTACGAAGTGAACGGCAGAAGTTTTCGGCTATCACGGAAACGGCAGCACCAGTGTCCACAAGCGCAAGTGCTCGAATGCCGTCAACTAACACGTCTAAAAAGTTCGGTGGTGAAAGGCGAAGTCTTGAGCAGGTCGAAGTGTGCGCAGTTCGTGCCCCCAGAACTGCGGCTCCTAGTTTTCCGGGTTGTCGGTCATGTTACGACGCCGCATAGGTGACAAGGACCGACGACGTGGCGAAGGTGACCGATCAGAAGAGACGTGGGGCCGGCGTGGCAAGTGGTCAGCAAAAGCCTCCCCAGGTAGCCCTGAAGGTGTGCGAGCGGCGCGAGACGGGTAGTAGTTCGGCACAGCGGGCACAGGCGCAGCCAGAACCTGACGACAGTGGCGGGCGACGTGGCCTGGGAGACCGCACGTGTAACAAATCGGCCGGTTGTCAGCAGTGCGCCAAGAACTGTAGGAAGTAGGCGCCGGTCGGAGCCGGGGAGCACGAGGTGTAGGCGGCGTTGTCCGGACGTATGGAAAGGCCAGCGGTTGCGGTGGTAGGGCGACGGCTTCGGCATACGTGAGAGGCGCACGCATAGGGGCAGGCGGCGTAGCAATAGGAGTGCCGTAGCTCAAAGGTGCAGCGACGGGGGCGGTCTGCATCGAGAGGAGGTTGACTTCAGGAGCCAGTGGAGCCGGAGCCGGCTGCCGACGAACGGGAAGCGCATCGGCGACCTCCTGTGCTATGGTCCGCCGTATCTCAGGGGTCAGGGTGTGGGGCGTAGAGTGCGCGCCAGAGAGGAGCGAAAGCTGCCGGTGTGGATGCGTGCCACACCGTTCATCGCACGACCACCGCCTATCATCCCCAAACGAACGGCCTCACTGAAAGATTCAACCGGACTCTTGGTGACATGCTCGCCATGTATATTTCCTCTGACGCCACTAATTGGGATCAAGTCCTACCATTCGTAACTTATGCATACAATACTGCTTCCCAGGCCACCACCGGATTTTCCCCTTACTTTCTTTTATACGGCCGTGAACCTTCCTGTCTTCTGGATACTATCCTTCCTTACAACCCCGACAGTTCTGAATGCACCTTTTTCTCCGACGCTGCCCGTCATGCCGAGCAGTGCCGCCAGCTGGCTCGCTCGTTGACATCCGCCACTCAAAGCCTCCGCAAATATGAGACTGACCAAGGCAAGCCCACCCATGACTTTCCAACTGACTCGCTCGTCTGGCTGTCTGTACCGGCTGCATCCAAGTTTGCGGCTAAGTACCTCGGTCCCTACCGTGTCGTGCAGCGCACTTCACCTGTGAACTACACAGTCGAACCGGTCACGCCTTCCTCGGACCACCGCCGTCGCGGCCGCGAAATTGTTCACGTGAGCCGGCTAAAACCCTACTACGACCCCATCATCACCTGCTCGCCCTGAGTCGCCAGGATGGCTCCCTGTTTTCGCCGGGGCAGTTGCAATGAAGAAGGCAGAGCGCCAGCACCAACGACGACGAAGCGATTTGTGCGTCCTCCGATTCCGGCGGCCGCGCGCGTGGAGAGCTCGAGCTCGCTCTTGGTTCTGTTCTGGTGCCGCCGCTACTCGAACAGCCTGTGCCATCGTTTCGCTGCCAGTCCTTCGAACTTGCCAATAAACCCCTCTTCAATACAAATATGCGCAAATCAAGGGCAGAGAACTCTGGGACAGCATTCTCCACAATGAGCTCATCTTGATCACTGACCCCATCAAACCAACAACACAGGGCAATAGCGTGAGTAGGGACACTACACTTGACTTAACACTCACCGGAGGCCAAATCATGGCAAGGTGGTGTAACACGGGGGAGGACCTAGGAAGCGACCACAAAATTATTGAGATCGTGGTAGAAGACGGACCGCCCTCACCGAAACCTAAAAATGTCGCAGCGGTAAATTGGGATCGATTCAGGGCGAACCTTCATACCCGAGACGCAATCAGGGACATAGAATCTTGGGGCACATACATACTCGCGGCAGTTAAAGAAGCCACCGAAGAGGTGGAAGCAGACGAAACGCAAGAAGAGGTGGACAGGCGTATGGTAGGCCTGTGGCGCAAGAAAAGGGAGCTAGAAGAAAAACTTGCTCAAAACAAGGGGAACAGGAACATACGTAAGCTCCTAGCGAAACAGAATAGATATCGAGGAGCACGCGCTGAACTTAACCAGACAAAACTGGGGTAGTATCTGCGAGCAGATGGACCGCAGAATCAGGAAAGCCAACACGTGGAAAATGCTCAGACATCCCTTAGACCCGGACAAGACAAACTATGAGGCACGACAACAACTACAGAAACTCGTATATAACTACGAAGGCACTAGCGATCAACTAATCTCTGAAGTGAGGGACAGGTACTTGAGGTGCACACCACCCACACCCCTCCCCGAGTACAAGGGCGCAGAGAATCCTCTTCTAGATGGGCCCATCACCATCGGAGAGGTTAGGGCGGAGTTGAACATATTCAGAACTAAAACTGCGGCAGGTCCAGACAGAATCAGGAATCGCATGCTGAGGAATTTGGATGATGCATCAATTAGAAACCTAACAGCGTACATGCAGGAATGTTGGGACAAGGGCCGAATCCCACCTTCGTGGAAAGAGGCCAACCTAGTCCTTATTCCAAAACCAGGTAAGAAACTAAGTCTCGAAAACCTGAGGCCCATTTCGCTTACCTCATGTGTAGGTAAGCTAATGGAGCACCTTATTCAAACCAGGCTAAACAGATTCCTAGAAGAACAAAAGCTTTACCCTGACACGATAATCGGATTCAGGACACATCTTTCTGCATGCGATGTTATGCTTCAACTTAAAGAACAAGTGCTAGACAACGAAACAGCTGATACCAGAGTAATAGTCGGCCTTGACGTGGCCAAAGCTTTTGACAATGTTGACCACGCAGCCATACTAGAACGCTTAGAAACTCTAAATGTAGGGGGAAAGGTATACAACTACGTGAAGGACTTTCTTTCAAATAGAACAGTTACTATCAGCCTAGGAGGGAAGGAAGAGAAAGGCATAAGGCTGGGCAACAAAGGTACTCCCCAAAGCTCGGTCCTATCACCAACACTCTTCAACATTGCAATGATTGGCTTACCACAGAAATTGGCGTGTATAGAAGGGCTCAACCACACAATATACGCGGACGACCTCACCCTCTGGGTTACCAGACGCAGTGACGAGCACATCGAAGGTACCCTCCAAAGAGCGATCGAGGAAATTGAGTCGTACCTAAAACAAGTAGGACTCAAATGTTCTGCCGAGAAATCGGAAGCGCTTTTCCTCGGCCCACAAAAGAGACAAAGAAAGCCCCATGAACATGGGATAACGATAACGGTAAACGGGGACAAAATACCCTCAGTGGAGATGATTAGAGTACTGGGTCTTAGGATACAGACAAACGGTAAGAACACCGAAACGATACGAAAACTCGAATCGAGTGTAAGCCAGACGTGTAGGCTACTCAAAAGAATAGCAAATAAACACGCGGGAATGAAGGAGACGAACCTCTTAAGACTAGTTCAATCATTTGTAATCAGCAGAATCACATACGTGGCACCATACCTACGGCTAGCCAAAGCAGAAAAAAAAACAAGATTGAAATCCTAATTAGGAAAGGCGTCAAAACCGCTCTGGGCCTCCCCCCGTACACATCCACCCAGAAAATTCTGAACATGGGGATTTCAAACACACTAGACGAGCTCATTGAGGCTACCAGAGTAGGGCAACAAGAACGACTCCTACGCAGCCATTCGGGGCTAAAAATACTAGAAAAGCTAGGCTTCGAACCTCGAGCGCGGCTCAAACAAACGGAGAATATCCCAACAGACATAAGGAACAAAATCAGAATCCCACCACTTCCAAGGAATATGCATCCGGTACACCATGAGGGTAGGCGAAAGGACAGAGCGAAAGCTCTGCAGAAAAAATTAGCCAATAGACAGGACGTGGTTTACACGGACGCGGCGGAGTATGAAGGCAGAACGGGTTTCGTAGCCCTAGCGACCAGGGAGGGCGGAGACCGCGTCTCGTGCTGCAGCACCCAACAGAGAGATGCAACAGCGGCTGAGGAGGTAGCCGTTGCGCTGGCTTTAACTCAACGGAATGTCAGGGTGATTATAACAGATTCCAAATCGGCTATCCTCAACTACAACGCAGGCAGGGTATCTGTCGAAGCAGTCAAAATTCTGACTGCCGGCCCAACACCGGCAGAACTAATTAACCTTGTTTTCACTCCGGCCCACGAGGGCCTCCGGGGAAACGAGTCAGTGCACGCATTGGCCCGAGGACTCACACACCGGGACCCCAATGCGGTCTCGTCGAGCAGAGAGCCCCTTGAGACGAGCGAGGAGCTGAACACGTACCAAGATATTCTTAGCCATTACAGATTAGGGAAGACAGACATTACCTGGAGCATGCAAGGGCCTCAGCAAAAAGGAAGAGGTCATATGGAGAAAGTTACAGGCGGGAGTTTTTCCGAACCCACTCGCACTAACCAGATGGCATCCGGCGATCCAAGACCCCAGGTGTAAACAGTGTAATGAAATAGCAGACATGACCCACATGGTGTGGACATGCCCTAGCCACAACGAACCAGACAGGAATATAGAGTCCTGGGAGGCATTAATGGCCAGCCAGAAAGAAGAAGAACAAAAAGAAGTCATCCGTCTGGCCCTGGACACCGCTGAATCCCAAGGGATCCCAGCCTGCTGAAAGGGGAGGAAGATGACGGCGGTCAAGACTAGTCTTGTCTTTTTCGCCCTCTGATTCCTTGACAGGTGCAAATAAAGTTATTTCATCATCAAGAGGCGATTTGCAACGGACAGCGCGAAAGTGTGTTGCAGTTTAACACGAGGCGTGATCAGTTGCGGCGATAGCATCGCGCCCTCGTGCAGTGGCCGGCGAAGCTGACCTGTTTGCTCCACCGCGGGTTTGAAACGCCGTCATGGCAATATTAATCTTTTGAACTCATGGAACACATGGTGCTTGCCCGCCTCACTTCCCATCTTCAAGCCACCGACTATCTCCCCCACACCCTTATTGGATTTCGCGGAGCACTATCCACCCAAGACCTTATCCTTCTCCTTCAACACACTGTCTTTAACTCAAATGCCTCAGACGCTGCGTCAAAGCCTTAGTAACCGTTGACATACGCAAGGCTTTCGACTACATATCACACGACCAGATCCTCACCATACTAGCTGATACGCAGTGCGGACACAGCATGCACAATTACAATAGAGCTTTCCTCTCCCACCGCTCTGCCCGTATCCGCTACCTCGACAAACTGTCTAACCCAATCCCACTCACTCGTGGCACTCCACAAGGTGCCGTCCTCTCTCCCATCCTCTTTAACCTAGGCATGGTCCCACTCGCCCTGGCCTTAGCCGATATCCCCAACCTTCATTTCGTCTTCTATGCAGACGATCTCACCTTGTGGGTCACCACTGGCTCACCGGGATAGGTCCAAACCACACTACAACATGCGCTTAACACCATTTCCTCACACCTCTCCCAAGCGGGCCTGCAACCCGCTCCGGAGAAATGAGAACTTTTACTCATAACACGCAGTAAATATCAACGGACGATGAACCCCTCCATCTCCCTCACACTTGCCGGACAGCGCATCCCCCGCGTCGAATCTTGTCGCATCCTGGGTATGCCACTAAACTCCAACACTTTCACCTCTGCCATCAATCAGTCCATACGCACATGCCACTCAGTAACACACTTACTGCGCCGCGTAGTTTTAAAACATGCCGGCCTCTCCGAGACACACGCCAGCCGCCTTGCTTAAGCGCTGGCTCTGAACAAATTCCTGTACTACATACCTTACTCTCCACTTACAAGTACACAACAAGACAAACTACACTATACACTATATACAATACACTATACACTATATAAAGCAACAGTAGGACTCCCCCCTCAGGCTTCTACAGACACCCTGTACAGAACAGGCATATTCCACCCTCTTCAAGCCCTCCTTAACCTGCACCGGGAGAGACAAATCATCCGCCTGTCCAGTACACCAGCTGGACAGTGGATACTTTCCCAGACTCCCTACGCACCCATCTCTTGCTCAGACCAACCGCAGTCTCCGATCTATCCCCCTAACCTCCGCCTCGCACCCATTCCACGCAACATGTCCGCACACACACACGCAGGCCGTCGCGAGGCATACGCATACAACCACAAGCTACCTTTGGACGCTGCGGCGGTGGCCTACACAGACGCCTGTCTCACGGAAACCGCGGGCTCCACAGCAGACTTCTTCCTCCACCCTTCCCTCTCTACAACCAGCACTCACACAACCGGTCCATACACCTCCCCACCCTCCACGCTCGCCCTAGAAATACATGGGATCGCCGATGCCATCACAAACTTTGCCACCCTACCACCCGCCCCCCAATACGTTGTCTATACCGACTCGCAGGCAGCTCTGCGTGCCTTCCATGAAAGAGCCTTCCATTTCCCTACTCGATCGGCCTTAGATGCCGCCCTCTTAGCATTAAGCCCACGACCGGTGACCCTTCGGTGGATACCTGGTCACATGGGCATCCCCGGCAATGAGCTGGCTCACCAGCTTGCCTGCGAAACTATACACCGGGCGCCGAGGATCCCATGGACGAGCCCACCGACGGAGCAGGCGGTCAGGGCTTACAAACGTACTGTCGACGAATACTACGGGCAGCAAAAATTAGATTTAGCTGATTTACCACCACCGCACCCACCCTTATCGATCCGCGAAGCTTGCATTCTTCGCCGAATACAGTTTAATCCCCTACATACACCAGCCAAACTTTACCTATACCAGTACACTTCCACACCTAAGTGCCCAAACTGTCCACACACATATGCAGACATAGAACACTGCCTTACACAGTGTCACGCAGCCTTCCAGTCCCCCCGCCTATCCTTACCCCTCACCACCACCGTGGCCCATCTGGCTCGCCTCCCTGGAACTGAGACTGCAACGTGCCCTCGTCGCCTTGGCCCAGAATGTACTGAACGCCTAACAGAAGGGATGTTCGAATAAAAATGTCATACCACCACCACCATACGCAATAACGGCGTCTGATAAATTACGTTGGTTTTACGCTTCCCGTACTGTGTGAATGGGCAATGGAATAGAGGCTTTATTTGCAAACACCGCTCGCCTCTCTTTTTTGAACTGCCGGCAATAATTTCTTTAGTTATAGAGCAGCAGAAAGAAGAACGTTAACACTGTGTCTGACTGCCTTCTATCGACTTGATGTCGCTGTTTTAACGCGACAGCGTTAAAGACCCCGGTGTCCTCGTCGGCGTTGTGAGCGAGAAATCATGGGCATGGCTCTGGCAGGTGGTTCCCAGAGAGAAACCTAGGAGGCGGATGGGCCAACTAGATCACGTGTCCTTGTTGCGTCATCCCAACCTACCCACCAGATAGTGACCAAACTGCCCACTGTTGCAGTTAAATAAATATCTGGCCGCTCGGAAACAGCAACCTGGGTCCCACAAGGCCCATCGCTTAACCACTGCACCAGTGCGAGAGCAGCGGTATGAAGACTCCCAAGGATTTATCAGTGTAAAATAGTCAATGGCCTGCATATACGGGAATTAACCCATCATGATATAGCGTCGTACTCTTACGGGGGAGCTTAAGTGTCCCCTCTAATTTTATTTTATTTTACGCGACAGCATTAAAAGTCTCGTTCGGCCGGAAACCCAGCGTCACGATCGTTGACACAATGGAAAATCCTTATTGGTCGAGAAGGTAGTGGAGTAGGAAAGCAATTTTGCTGATATTAAAAAGAAACCGTGGTCAGTCGAAATCGAAACCGCCTCTGAGGAACGTGCGGTAAGTGGGATATACGTATTGAGGCCTTGTACGAGTACCACCAACCCCCCAGCAGGCAAATTACATTAGAGGACCACATAGCTATAATGAGGGTCAATAATTATCGTCACTAAGTAATGTGCACGACGATGTGCAATAAAAGAGTTTATGATTTCAACAAGTGTGTCGATGTCTGCAAAACGGTGCGGCAAGGAAAACCCTAGCGACCGTATGGACACTTTAGCGCTATTACGTCGTACTATTAAGGTGAACTCAAGTTTCCCAGTTTTTTTCTTGTCAAGTAATAATCCTTAATCATGCCCAATATGCAATGCTAGATTAAAACTAAAGGAACAGTTACCACCAGTAACGTGAATTGCAGCGAGGCATTCGCTAGCACGCAGATATGAGGGCTCGCCTCTAGGTCACTCTGCCTAGATATTGGGACCAGTGCCATGGTCCTACCCGCCCTGGACACATGCGCGTAATATGAGGGCTGCGCCGTGGCCCTGAGGCCTTGAACGGTCCAAAGTTTCTTGCATAATAAAGTTTTCCATCCATAATGGGGGCGCAAGCATTTGGACGTCCGGATGCGAGGGGTCCGGTCGCGTAGCGAGTTTGAGGTCGGCTTTCCTATCGCGTTGACCCCTCTCCCAACGGCCGCATGTTAGCTGGCTTTGCTCTCCCCCCGAATGTTCAAGTATTCATGGCTGTCTAGTACTGATGCTCGCATTTCTTTGTGACCTCAGCTGCCCGCCTATGTAGGTCTTCTTAGACTCCGCGCTTGTGTTTGCAATCTTACGAGCGCAGCAAATCTTGTGTGTGCGCAGGGCCCACAGTTCCGTGGCTTCTGAAACAACCAGACAATGCCGTTGCTACTCAAGAGGTTCAATATTCCTAGTGCTTCACGCCATCACATCGAACGATGCACTAGGCTGTAGCGAAGAAAAATGTGTCTCGGTGTCATACACGCCTGCGCCACCAAGTTCTTAGCGTCCTTCCTGCCTTCCTCGTGCCCCTCCTTCCCTGCGCAACCCTTCTGACACGCTTTACCTGTCTCTTGTTCGCGTAAGCCCAGGAACAGTGGCTATATCGTCATAATAGCAAAGGATGTGTTTGAAGCATTCTCACTAAAATCAACACAGGCTTGCAGAAAAAAAAAGAAAAACGCCTACCATACCTGTTCTTACCCAGTGCTTCGCCGACAGCAGGAAGGAAAAACTAACGCCCGGTTTCATTTCTGAGAAGATTCGTTACCACAGTACGATGTGGAACGTGCTGCTGAACGGCATTCCAGAACTCGTCAACGACATGCGGTCGCCATCGAAGAAAAGGTCGACTTGTTCGATCCGTTCTAACACTACCATGATGACAGCGATGAAATCTTAGGCATCCGCTTAGGCGTATACATCTTCCACCCTGCAATGTGCAGGTGGGGTGTGCCACTGACTGAACTGCATCCCGAAGGCGAGCCCATTAACTTTACCGACCACAGCGTTGTCGCCTACGGTCACTGTGCCTACATGCGGGGGAGCTCCTCGGACATAAGGTCACGGATTGGCCGCTTATACCGGTTGTATATCCTTGCTATGACATCGAGCCGCCCGGAGTGCGGCCAAATGCCGACACTGAGCATCTTCTTCTCTGCTTTTGTGCTGTGTCAACGGATGTACATCTTTGATTTATTGGACCCGGAATCCTCACACCGTGTATATTACCTTGATCTTGAGAGCCTGACGTTGCATAGCGCTCCGACCAGTGCAGAGGCCCCGGCTAGCCGCTGCTTCCACACGGCGTCCGCAGTCGCAACCCGAATGCATGTTTGGGGTGGCCAGGCGTTGAACATAGAGGTCAACGACTTTTCAATTATTAATGTTAGAGGTGTGTAGCTCACCGTGAGTAATATCCTATCAATATTTAGAACTTCGAATACAAGGTTACCCTCGGCGCAGTGGCGTAACAAATTTCGGCTTTTCGACGGGTTACTTATAATGGATCTGTTGCTTTGCGTGCGGGCGTTTCGAAAGCGGACGTATTTTGGCGCACTGTGAGCAAAATGTGTTGCGCCGGGGGTAACTGCGTTTTGGAAATTCTAAGAGCTGATATGAACCTTACTGAAAGAGATCTACGTGCCTTTCAATTAATACAGGCTAGCACTAAAAGATAAAAAAAATTGGCGGGGGCTTATCTTTTGTTAAGCCTGGTAGGTTGCGAAAGCAGGTGTGTTGTACTGCATATGCAGCGCCTCCAGTGGGAAGAGCGCGGCGCGCCGTGCCAAGCGGCCGCCGTTACCCGACGAGCCGAGCTGGTAGCCCGTCTCTCGCTCCTGGTATGACGTCACGCCATAACGTCACTAGCGCCTCTAGCGAGAGGAGCCCGGTGCGCCGTGCCAAGCGGCCGCCGTTACCCGAAAAACCGAGTTTTAGCCCGTCTCTCGCTCCTGGTATGACGCCACGCTGTGACATCGCTAGACATGGCATGACGTCAGAGGTCAATCTAAAGGTCAAACGTGACAGGTTGCCGCCGCTACGCAAAAGGCCGTTCTTGGGAGTAGTATGGCTTTCGCGATAAACATTTTCAGTGGTATAGCTCTGGTTAAAGCGGGTAAATTGCGTTAGCAACGGGACGCGCGTTCTTCTGGTGATTCTTCGGCGCGTTGCCTCCGGCTGGTAGCATTGCGGCGTTCCTGAGCAGTCAGGTGTTGAGATTCATCTGTGACCGATGACCTGGAACAACTCTGCGAGGTTGAACGGTGTCGCCGAGCTCCATCCTAAGCACGACGCTTTGCAAGACGTTCTTCAAGCTGTTCTGGCGTCTCTTGCGCATGTTGTCGCTTTCTCGCTTCTTCCTGTCACGGCCACTTCTCCTTAGAGGACTGCATAGCAAAGCATTCACGCCAAGGCGAGCGTGCATTTATAGACGCTCTACAGCGCGGGACCATGGGCGCCGCCATATTTGGTCACGTGACCATTCCGCCACGCTGCCAGGGAGTCCACAGAACGCCATCGCCCGTTCGGCTGTACGCTTTGCTCGTCGGCTAATTGGTTTTTGAGGAAAGGAAATGTATCTGTATCACATATCTCGGTGGACTCCTGAACCTCGCCGTAACGAGAATGGAGGAAGATTGGAGTGAACGAAGACACCGTAGTCATTAGACGCGGCTTTGTTGATTCCAAACCATCCAGCTGGCAGAGCGTAGTGGTTAGCTTGCTCGTCTCGCACTGCGGAGACCCTGGTTGTATTTCCCAACTCGACCAGTTTCCTACTGGGTGGTAATTATATATTTGGTCTGATTAGAAATTAAGCTAATTGCTTAACCGATATCATTCGAATGCCATCGATGCACTGCGCGCCAATGCTGCTAACGGCGGCTTTGAAGGCCTGAAGTGGCGGACCTCTTAGTGGCGCCATCTGTCGCATACAGAGCAAACGAAACTACTCGGCGCCGCGGGCCGCGCTTCGTGCCGATGATGCTGCCATCTGGCGGAGCGCGGCTGAAGCAGCGTTCTTCAAGGTCATCGGCCTCTACCGACCTGGGCTAGGCGTGGAGGCGAAACTTACAGTAGTATTTCTAACACAATAAAATAAACTAGTCAATTTCAGCTATGCTACTAGTCAATTTCAGCTATGCTGGTTAGCACACTATAGCTGTGTTCGGACAGGCTACAGCGCTGAGAATGCTAAGCCGTAAAGACCACTCCTACTGAAAAAGGCCGGTTTTAAAAATTGCGGAACAACTTAGTTATACAACCGGCATACGCCTAACATGGTGATGGAAAACATTCAGGAGAGTCCAACACGGCCAACGCTTTCCTTTTTTGTTTTTGTGGGAATAAAGATCACAATTTGGATTTCGTCGTGTATGTAAATTTTTTCTTTCTTTCGAATTCACTCATGCAGAACAGAAGAAACTCATCAGACTTGGCTCCAACATCATTACATAGTAATTTCGATTGCAGGTAGATGGTTTCACGTCAAAACGAAATCCACAGTTGTAAGTAAAGATGGTAATGGGTGCCAATTTTGGCCTTCGACTTGAATTGTGGGCATGGTAGAAAAGTTATTTCTTGACACTCTCCAATGAAAGAAAAAACAACTTTTGTTCCTGGGCAGCTTCTGGAAGTAACTCTTTGCCCAGACGTTATTATTTGATCGTTTCAACAGGTTTGAACCCAGGAATGCATTTAACGATTGCTTTTGCTAATTGAAAGTTTTTTTTCAACTTACACAATGCTGATGGATGTCATGGCAAGAAGGCTGTAAGAAAAGCTTGACAAACCCAGGACACTAGTGAATGGCAGAACAGGAGTGCACAGATGAGGCTGAATAACATACAAATTAACATAATAAATATCATGAGCATTGGCACCCGAAAGAAACGGAAAAGCAGAACCTGTTTATAAATGCATTAAGTCTGTTTTATAAACACCCTTACAGAGAGGTGCGCCTCAGAAGTGAATGTCAAATAAATAAACTAATGTGAAATAAATACTGCACAATATAGAGCAGCGACTCAATATGATGTTACGAGCCATCTTGAGACCCATGATGAAACGGAGGTGGATTCAACAGTACCGGCCATTCGACGGGACGTTTGACCCCCAAGATGACCCCACGGCTCGGTGCCAACGACCTTCTAGAAGGTTCTAGAAGGACCAACGACCGGGGAAGATAGGTTGCCCCTCTACTGAAAGAAGCCCGGAACGAATCAGAGGAAGCCGGCCCAGCTGCGGCTGCGACGTCAACAGGCCACACCTGTGTTCGATGGACGCGAGCGGCCAACACAATGCTACAGCGATGCGGACTTAGCGTCTTCCTCGCCAGTTCCCACGTGCGGACTCTCAACAGGTGTCTTAGTTGGCAGTGACGTGTGGTGGCGATCTTTAGTGTCCCGATGAATTGCCGCCTAGTGAAGAGGCTCAACAGGTCTTCGATGGCGGTGCTAGTGCCGATCTCTTGTGTCGCGATGAATTGTCGCCTGGTGAAAGGGCGGAGCCTTGGGCTATATAACCTGCGGCCAAAGTGGGCACGAACGCTCTGGACCTTCGGTAATAGGTTCATCCAGTGTGGCTCTGAACCTTGGGTAATAGGTTCAACCATTGGCTCTCGGCCCTGGGAAAAAGGCTCATCCAGTCGATCGACGTCATGAACTCTTAAATTTTGATTCCTTCCTCTTCTTTTGTAAATTTTTGTAATTAAGTGTCTTAGTTTCTTGCCATTAAATGTGCTTGTTTTGTAATCTCCAACCATCTCAAGTTCAGAGTGTTCCTCATGCCGAACGAGCCCCCCAGGAGACCCAACAACCGGCCATGCTACCTCGAGCCGCAACAATGAGTACATAATATTCCATTGTCTGCATTCGTACAAAATACTGCATCCAACGTCTTTAAAGTGAGCATGTCGACATAAGGTAGTTAAAAACAATGTCTTTGATGTAAAATATACAAAGCAATGAGGATGCAATTGTGTCGTGGTGCGGAATCGAGCAGGTTAACGTTCTGCAGGCAAAATGATCCATTATTTAACCCCTAGTAATGCTATAGTTGAACACGTCAGGTAGCACTGAAGGAGATTACGTACTGCAGTACAAGCGGCAACTATCTAATTTACGTATTATATCTGGTGCGTTATGCCCCACCGACTGCCTAATTCAAGCCGTGCGATGACGTTGCATTACCAACTTCGCATAAATTGGCGTTTGACGCGTAATATTTCTCTCTGCCAGGCCTGATAGGTTATTGAAAATGTTTCGTAATTGCCTTTCCTCTATATTAGCTATTAGCCTGTAGAGCAAACGGTATTTGTAAAGACGTTCGATACTTTTGTTCTGTGTGAAAGAACAGGTCTTTAGCTGGGGGCATGTTGACACGTTAAAAGAACAGCGAACTGCTTTTATCGCTATAGTGGTAAGGGTACCGTTCAGCGGAGAACTGCGCGTAGTTGGCGTGGTCACTGGTGAGCGCGGAAAACCGGATTGGTCGAGAGGGTGCTGACGTCACACGTGGAGCCGTGGAATGAGAAGTGATCAAAAACGGCAAAACTAATGAATAGAAGGTGGAAACATGATTGGAATGTCATTGGACGTCTAAGTATATAAAGCAATTCAGTTGCGCCAAAAGCAAATTTTGGTGCAATTAGTCGTGAATCGAACGCTTCACCTGTCAGTTGCGAGTTTTGGCATGCCGACCTAAGGCCAGGCAGGCTTTTTTTTCTCTAACCAGATACTTGCCACCAATCTGGAAATAGATAATGTATGTATAAATTTTTTACAAAGAACTCAGCTAGCGGCTGCACTACACTACCATGACAGAAGAGAACACAACTAAAGGGCTAGGCAGACTTTTGAAGGAAAAAAAAACAGTCATGACATGTCCTTTTTCTTCACTATTGTATTTATTACATTCATGCAATGTTCTACGTATGTGAGCTGTGTGCCAACATTTAGAAAAAAATGTTGGATTAGCACGATGCGTTCAAGATTGGCAGAGAGACTATGGAGAACGCATGACTAATTCATCATAATACGACACAGCTAAGCAACGAAGCAACAGAAAAAAAATGCTATGAAGAGCCCATCAGTAAGAGTGAGTGCCATTCGGATCTGAACACATTGTGGGCTTAGACACCATTAAAGTGAACAATCATCATTCCAATGCCACTTGTGCAGAAACAAGATTCACCATGTCAGTTTATAATCAGCGCTTCGCAGAAGCCGGGTACTGCAATTAAAAAGAACAAAGGGTCATTAGCAAATAAAAGTGCAATGTGATATCGTACACAGTGCGGTGCCTCAACTTCTTTTGGAATGTCGATTGCATGATATCCTAGAAGAGTACTGAGTCTTTTCGATTGATGAAACAATGATAAATTTTTTCTGGCGCATCCCAAATGGAGGGGGGGGGGGGGGGTTCTTTGCAGTGACGGCAATTAACCCTTGACACAAAAGTTTTCCTTCCCCTAATCACGTTTTAGCGGCTAATGTGTCAGTGTGTACACGACGAGAGAGCGATTTCACGTACTCTTTTTTGTATACCATGTCCCGGTAATTTAACACGTAGCGCATTAAATGGGCTGAGAGAAGAGCATACAGACTAAATCCTTCTACAACCCCTTTCTTATACTGAAAACCGCAAATCAGAGGAGAAACGAACAGAAAAATACACCTCATGCATTAAGCCTGTGAAGAAGGGGTTACCAGAAATATCTGATGACGCAGTGACAGTCTTCAGCGGCACTGACGACACCGACGTAGAAGATTGGCTGGCCTCTTACGAACGCGTGAGCGCCTACAACAAATGGGATGACGTCGTTAAGCTCACGAACGTCATCTTCTACTTGACTGACGTCGCCAACTTGTGGTTCCGCAACCACGAGGCGGATTTTACTACCTGGGCGGCTCTCAAAACCAGCCTGACTGACGTCTTCGGCCGCCCCGCTGTCCGAAAACTTCGCGCCGAACAACGTCTGCGCAGTCGTGCCCAGCAGAATGGCGAGAATTTCACCAGCTACATCGAGGACGTTGTTGACTTGTGTAATCGGCTCAATCCATCTATGAGCGAGGGTGACAAAATCAAGCACATTCTGAAAGGGATTGAGGACGACGCATTTCAAATGCTGGTGTCTAAAGATCCTCAAACCGTCTCAGACGTCGTCTCTTTGTGTCAGAGCTACGACGAGCTCCGAAAACAGCGTCATGCCACCCGGCGTGTCAATTGCATGGACGACAACCTTTCGAGCTTGGCGGTAGGCGGTCCTGCTAGCGATCAGCCGACCCTTCTTCAGCACATCAAGCAGTTTGTGCGAGAGGAGGTCGCCCGTCAGTTATCGCTGGTTACCTCCCAACCCGCCACAACGCCATCACTATCGCCTTCGATTCAGCGTGTAATCCAGGAGCAGGTAGCTGAGGTCCTGCCGCCCACTAATTCACCTACTCTGGTCACTGCACCGTTGACATACGCAGAAGCAGTCGTCCGGCCACGACCTCAGCCGGTTCTTCCAACTTATGCGCCGCCTGTCAACGTCTACCCTCAGCAGCAGCTCGCCCCTGCACTGCCACGCACTCACCATCCTTTGCCTCGCACCGGTCCCCGCCCTGCGAATCCGTGGTGCACCCCTGATAACCGCCCCATATGCTATGCCTGCGGTCTCGCTGGTCATGTGGCCCGCTGGTGCCGCACGCGCGGATCCGGTCCTTACGACTACGGGCGCTCGCCAACGTACGACGCTTCATTTCCGTCCGTCCCTGTCTCTTCTCCTCTGCCGCCTCCTAATCCCTTTCCGCCTCGCTCCGACTCTTATAACCGAAGCCATCGGTCACCGTCTCCTCGACGCCGTTCGCTCTCTCCTATGCGCCGCCGGTCCCCACCTCTTCAAGCGGAAAACTAGGCGCCGCAGTTCCGGAGGCAAGAACTGCGCCGTCAACGACCGTCTCAAGCCCTATGAACGTTATTGAAGTTATCGTTGAAGGTGTTACTGTTGACGCGCTTATTGACGCTGGTGCTGCCGTGTCCATCATTAGTCGTAACTTGTGCCGCAAATTAAAAAAAGTGATGACGCCGCTTTCTGACCTTTCGCTTCGCACCGCCAGCGCTGACCCCATTCGCCCTATCGCAGCGTGCACTGCCCGCCTCGTCATCCAAGGCCTCCCATACACCATTGAGTTCTTCGTTCTCGCCCGCTCCTCTCATGACATCATCCTCGGGTGGCACTTTCTGTCCGCGCATCACGCCATCATTGACTGTGCAGGTGCGGAAATTGATTTGTCGCCGCTGTGTGATGCTCTTGTGGACGCCTCCCCTGTTACCGCCGCGCCTATTCTTGCCGCTGACGACGTCGACGTGCCAGCTTTCTCTTCTGTTCTCGTGCCGCTGACTTGTGCTGCCCTCTCTGACGCTACTGTCCTTTATTCACCCTCACCTCTTTGTGCGCACCGCAAGTCTGTCTTGCTCCCTCATGCCGTGCTCACACTTTCTGGTGGTTGTGGTGCCCTGTACGTCGCGAACCCGTTGCCTTTCCCCACCACTTTACTTCGGGGAGAATCGCTTGGAACGGTTGATGTCATCGATCTCGACGACGCTTCTCCTGTCCTTGATGACCCTGACGCCCATGACATCAACGCCCTCACTCCTCCCGCCGACGTCGCCGACCCGTCCTCCCCGGATATGTTTTCCCGTTCTGTCGATGCCGCTCTACCACCTCATCAACGCGCGCAGCTCATCGCTTTGCTGCAGCGCTTCCGCGCATCCTTCGACTCTCCTCAAGCACCGTTGGGTCGCGCCGCAGCGGTTCGCCACCATATCGACACTGGCACCCATGGGCCCTTGCGCCAACGCCCTTACCGCGTCTCCTCCGCCGAGCGCCGCATCATTGATGAACAGGTGAACGACATGCTACATCGCGGCGTGATTCAGCCCTCTCACAGCCCGTGGGCTTCTCCGGTCGTGCTCGTCAAGAAAAAGGACGGATCCATTAGATTCTGCGTCGACTACAGCCGGCTAAACAAAATTACTCGCAATGACGTCTACCCCCTGCCTCGTATAGACGACGCGCTGGATTGCCTGCAGGGAGCGGAGTACTTTTCTTCGTTGGATCTGCGCTCTGGGTACTGGCAGGTGCCGATGGCCGACGTCGATCGCCCGAAAACAGCTTTCATCACGCCTGATGGACTGTATGAATTTAATGTGATGCCCTTCGGTCTCTGCAACGCGCCTGCCACTTTTGAGCGTATGATGGACAACATCCTCCGTGGCCTTAAATGGCAGACATGCCTCTGCTACTTGGACGACGTTGTCATCTTCTCCCAGAATTTTGCGTCTCATCTTCTTCGCCTCGAGAGTGTTCTTCGCTGTCTCAGTGACGCTGGCCTGCAGCTAAACTTGAAAAAGTGTCGCTTCGGCGCTCGCCAGCTGACTATCCTAGGCCACGTCGTGTCCAAGGATGGTGTACTCCCGGATTCTGCCAAGCTCCGCGCAGTTGCTGATTTCCCGAAGCCCACATCTCTGGAAGAACTCAGAAGCTTTCTTGGCCTTTGCTCCTACTTTCGCCGTTTCATCAAGAATTTTGCTGCCGTTATCGCCCCGCTGACTCAACTTCTCGTTGGCAGCCACGACTTGTCGGCTTGGTCCCCTGCATGCGACGAGGGTTTTGGAACGCTGCGCCAGCTCCTCAGCTCTCCTCCGATCTTGCGCCATTTCGACCCTTCCGCGCCAACAGAACTGTACACAGATGCCAGCGGCATTAGTCTCGGTGCCGTTGTAGCTCAGCGGAAACCTGGCTTCAATGAGTACGTCGTTGCTTACGCCAGCCGTGCGCTCACAAAAGCGGAGACTAATTATTCCGTCACAGACAAAGAATGTTTGGCGATTATTTGGGCGATCACAAAATTTCGTCCTTACTTATACGGGCGCCCGTTCGATGTCATTACCGATCACCATGCCCTTTGTTGGCTGTCGTCACTCAAAGATCCATCTGGCCGCCTCGCTCGTTGGGCTCTGCGTTTACAAGATTAAGATATTCGGGTCATTTATCGTTCCGGTCGTAAACACTCCGACGCCGATGCTCTCTCGCGCTCCCCTGTGACCTCTGAGCCTGACCCACCATCTGTTTCCGTCCTCACACCTTCTGTCGACACTATTGATATGGCTTCTGAGCAGCGCAAGGATCCTTGGATTACTTCTCTTCTGGATTTAATAGCCAACCGCTCAGCGCGCCTCTCTTCTCGAGCGCTCCGACGTCAAGCAAATCACTTTGCCGGGCGCGACCAGCTGCTGTACCGTCGGAACTACCTCCCCGATGGTCGCAAATGGCTGCCCGTGATTCCAAGGCATCTCCGCTCCGCCATTTGTGCCAGTTACCACGATGACCCGCAATGCGCTCATGCCGCTCTCCTGAAAACTTTTACCCGCCTACGCCTTCGGTATTATTGGCGGGGCATGTACCGTTTCGTCCGCCAGTACGTACGCTCTTGCCTGGAATGTCAGCGTCGCAAGAACCCACCACCGCACTCACCTGCTGCTCTGCAACCTTTACCGTGTCCCGCCCGGCCATTCGACCGTGTTGGAATATACCTTTATGGCCCTCTTCCCTTCACTGCCGCAGGACACCGCTGGATCATCGTCGCCATGGATCATCTCACGCGCTATGCCGAAACTGCCTCGTTGCCAGCTGCGACGGCCTCTGACGTAGCCGGTTTCATACTTCAGAACCTCGTTCATCGTCACGGTGCGCCTCAGGCATTGCTCAGCGACCGGGGTCGCGTCTTCTTGTCCGGCGTCTTGGAAGCCCTCCTTCGAGAGTCTCATATCGTTCACCGCACGACGTCTTCGTACCATCCGCAGACCAACGGCGTCACCGAGCGCTTTAACCGGACCCTCGGAGACATGATGGCCAAGTACATTTCTGCCGATCACTCAGACTGGGATCGCGTTCTACCTTTCGTTACATACGCCTACAACTCTGCAACGCAAGCCACTACTGGTTTTTCCCCGTATTTTCTTCTGTACGGACGCGAGCCTTCCTCCATCATGGACACCATACTCCCTTACCGCCCCGATTCGTCCGAATTTACAACCGTCTCTCAGGCCGCTGCGCATGCCGAAGAATGCCGTCAACTCGCGCGTTCCTCTACTTCACACGACCAGCACCGTCAGAACAGCTCCCGCGCCGCTTCTCCCGGTCTGGCGCCGCATAATCTTCCGGACTCCTTGGTTTGGCTTCGGGTGCCCTCCTCCAGCCCAGGACGGTCTACAAAACTGCTGAGCAAATACTAGGGCCCCTATCGCGTTGTTCAGCAGACATCGCCAGTTAATTATCTTGTGGAGCCCATCACGCCTTCGTCGGACCATCGCCGCCGCGGCCGTGAAATCGTGCACTTAGACCGCCTGAAGCCCTACTACGACCCAGCTCTTGTCTCGTGCCCTTAGGCCGCCAGGATGGCGCCTTTTCACCCCGGGGGTATTGTAATAAAGAGAATTGGGGTTTGCTGCCTCAGCGGCTAGCGCTGCCGAAGGAGAGGAAGATGACAGAAGAAGACAGAAGACGAAGCTGACGAAGCTCGGGTGAGCCCTTGCGAACGCCGGCCTGCTGAGCAGCACTGCTGGGACAAGGACTGTGCCCAACCACAATAACTGTGCGAGTTTCCACATTACAGGTAAAACATAAACTACCTCGACTTGCAATAATGCATGCACTATTGCACGTGTAATGTCAGGAAAATCACATAACGTGAAACTGCCTATCCCACATACAGGAGAATAAACTAAGGCCGCCAGCGTTTACAGACTAGAACTGGTAATCAGATGACAAAGGTTCAAATATCAATCTCACATAAAATTAGCGACAATTTTTGAAAACCTGGATAAAAAGTACTGCGCAATTAATATTTCGGAGTACATAAGGAATTTTAGGGCGAGAGACCGTTTTCAGGCGGTCGCCGTGCCAGAAATTGAGATACCGTAAGGGACACGTGTCTGAGAATAGGGCTGAAGAGTTTGCACCCAGTCTTTTCAAGTAATGTACCCTCTTATTATGGGCATTCAAAGAGACGCCAAGGTGCCTGAGTGGCCTAGGTGTCCACACCATTCCAGCATACCACACTTTCAGCAATAAAAGACGATATATGAGATATGAAAATGGAAACAAGCAACATGGTGGGTAATAACAAAAAACACGTGGATGGGCGAAAAGAGGAAACAGGGTAAAGGAGTAAAAACATAGCCTGAAATAGTTACAGACAGGCACGGCGAAAACAAAAACCCGTGAAAAGTAGCGAAAAGGTCTGCAATCGGATTGAAAAGAAAAAGAATTTTTTCGGCAAAAGCGAAATAGAGGCGTACTGACATACTTGTCACTAGTATTAATATCGTGAAACGCTTCCACCCTCTTTTGTATTGTGTTTAGTTCTGAACAAAAGATCATGTTTCCAAATCCATGTTTACAAGGAACCTTTTCTTACCCAGAACCTTACATTTTAATCGCTCACAAATGTGTGCTAAGTGGCCTCTTGGATTATTTCCTATTTGCAGCCTGTGTTCACATGCCCCTTCATTAAAACATGTACCAGTCAGTCCAATGTAGAACCTGACGGAAGTGAGGGGAACTTTCTGCGCAACTCTTGAAACACACTTGCGAACTTCTTATCGTGCTTCTTGGTACACTGCGGCCTATTCTTCTTTACATTGATCACAAACGGGCGCATACTACGAAGTTTACAAAGCGGAGAGAAAACAATCTTGACCGATTGAAGGCTTGCCACTTTTTTGATGTTACGTGAAACGCGACAAATGTAGGGCATAAGCTCCACCGCTCCTTTCTTGACGGTCTCTTTCTGCTTGGCAGCGGAACGGAAGGGCTACAGTTGCTGATTGTATTTTTTTTCTTTTGTATGATAACAAGAATTTTTCCAAGGCGTTTCTGGCCATGTTTTTTTTATGCTGTTTTTTCCTTTCGCCCATACACCCGCTTTATGTTTTTACATTCCCATCATGCTTGCTTCCATTTTCACATGTCATATAGTGTTTTAGTCCTGCATCGCCTCCTTTATTCCGGTTGATCGTCGTTTCTAATTCGGCCATCCACGTAGGCTATCACGATTTATTCTCGCAAATTCGCCTTTACTGTTGATTGTGATGAATTTTTTTGGCGCTAGGTCATCTGTGGCTAAATAGCCCCATGACACAAAGTTTCTTTGTCTATTCAAGCTGGTGTCACACACATTTTCCCAACATTTCGCACCAGCCATCGTGGGATGGCTAGTCCAGATTGTATCTGGCATGCGCAGTGCACTGGAGCGCTATCGGATCAGTATAAATAAGCTGTAAGGAAGCTTCAGATACAGTCCAGAATGCTGTCGACTGCCTTCAATATGATCAGCACCAAATACGATCAGTTACACAAGCTTTTACGCATTCTATCAGCTCAAGTTGAAAACATAGATACCGATCGGATGCTGCCAGATTGAAATTAGAATGCATATAGGAAGAAGAGAACCATAACTAGCAGGCTATAAAATCAGTGAACATTTAAAGCAGACATACGGAAATAAGTGATAACTGTTTGGCTTTCTAAAGTCGTCGCAAAAGAGGCAAGTTGTTTCCGGAAAAGAGCTGGAATTGATGCCTACCGCTACGTATCTCTATCTAAGATCTCCTTTCAAAAGGATCACCAGCAGTGGCTACGCGATAACCTAGAATTTATCACGAGCTTCAAGCCGAAGTGGCGTTAATTCGACTTGCTTGAAGAAACCACCGGGCTGGAGGGGAATCGATTTCAGTGAATAACTCTTCGTTCAGAAAATTTATTCGCTTTATTATTTACGGAGACGTGGCGGCCCAGAGGGACATGAATATAAACAAAACACTAGCGACTGTCTTCCTTGCGCGAAAATAGAGCACTGAAGGAAGGCGTTCTTTGCGTATAAAAGAAGTGCTTATTTTTGTGTCAAGCAGCTGCGACGAAGTTGCATCATCACCGTACCAGCAAGATGGCTTCGCCGAAGGCACTCAATTTGCTTGAGATGCAGCATCTACCACCGACTACGATGGGTGAGAAGTGATAGCGTAGACCATTTCTCTAATGAAGGGTGGTAACGGGCGTAGATCCAGCCCTGCATCAATCACTGCAAGTAAGCTCAGGTTCTTCAGTGTCGGTGCCAAGTGCAACACGTGGAGATCCGTCAGCGCCCTACGCTCCTCAGCAACCTGCCTCTCATCCTGGTTGGGTGCCGGTCCAAAGCCACCGAAGATAAACACTCTTTCACCCATCACTGAGCAGCCATGCCAGAGCCTGGGAGATGGGCCTGAGCCCCATGGCTTCACTACGGTCCAGCACGACTTCACGGGGTCGTACTTGTGCATATCTGCCCAGAAGGTCTTCAGCACACCGCTGTACCCTCCGAAAATGTAGAGCTGTTCATTGAACACGAAGGCTGAATGTCCTCGCCGATACACAGGGGGAACGCCTTGTACCTGTGGGCGCACCCAGGAAGAGTTGGTCGTTTCAAAATAGTATAGGATGAGGGAACGGTCTGCTGGGCTGCCGCCGAACACATACATGCGGGTCCCGATGGCAGACGCAGATTGGCAGGCATGTAGAACCGGAGCCTCTCCGCTGGTGGGGACACGATGCCGCTCTATGGTATCCAAGTCAAGGACCCACATATCTGGAGAAGGACCCCAGTCACTGAAGATATACTTGCGGTGACCCACAACACAAGCTGTGCTGCCCTACGTCGATAAGGGCACCTGACCGGACACTGCCAGACGGCTGCATGTCATCGTGTTTGGGTCGAAGCGGCAAAGGACACTCGGGGCTGGCCAGCTGCGCGGGCCGCCCCACAGATACGCGCAGTGGCCGTACGCTACAACTGTCTGGAAGGAAATGTTAATTCGCCCGCCGTCGGGAAGTTGCGTCTGCACCATATCCCACCGGTGCGATGCGGGGTCGAAGATGAACACGTGGACCAAGTTCCATGCCGTGTGGCAACTGTTGAACGAGTAAACCTTGCCGTTGATGTGTACAACCCTGTGGGTGACATACTCTGGAACGCCGTGTAGCCGCACCGTCCACATCCTGCAGAGACACTTGCTTCTGTGAGAAACAAGGCCCGGTTATTCTAGCGATGGTGGCGGTGTCATGCGGTTTTTATCTGAAGCAGCGATATGGCGACCGGTATTCGCGGCGTGAGCAGACGTATTGCGTCAAGGGTGACTATTTCTGTTAGATTTTGGAACGTTTTTGTCATTTTATGACACTCACACGAATGAATGTTCGAAAAAGAACATGTACTGTTGCCCTCACCAAGATTAAAAGCGCTTTTCGCGCATAGTGTGCAATTTCATGCATAGCGGAATAGCGGTTCCAGAGTGCGCATGCGCAGAACGCTAACGGGAAAATAGCGTTAGCCTACGCACGCACTTTTCAGAAGTTAGCGTTGCGGCAGTTGCGGCTTTTGCGCCCTTAGCGCGAAAACATGTCGGCGTCCTTCCAAGCGAGAGCCGCCCGCTTTAGCCGGTTAGCAGACCTTGCGATTCCGGTCGGCATGTTTACTTGCAACTACTGGCGTTTTTTTGCTTTTCGCTATGACTTACCTTGGTTCGACGATAAAGTTTAAGCTGCAATTCAGCCTAGTTTTTTAGATAGGCTCACGATTCTGGGGTACAATAGCCTTATGGAACCTTAAGCTGCACTGCTACCGCCTGCAACTGCCCGAAACGTAACACAGACGTCCCGAACGAAACAAAAATAGATTCTGAGCTTTGTCGCGGTGTTTTATGTACTTAAATTACGTAACACAACAGTTTATATTAAATTTACAAACGTTTTTTGAACATCAGACGCCATGTGATGAAAAATATTCGTGCTCGAACGGTTTGTAGTTAGCATGTCCTTGACTAGATGGCGCTAGTTTTTGTTTTTTATTTCGCTTTATTACAATTTCTAGGTCATTTTCCTTGCGAAAATAACCGCTGCTGTAATAATTGTCTTAAAAGGCTGAAATATTATAATTTGGCACGTTAGCGGTAGTGGCGACCACTTAGAACGTCCTGTCGCCTCTATGTAAAGGAGATCGCCTTTAAAGTTTTCAGGACGCTATAGTAAAACTGTCTTTGGGGATAAGTTGCTTGCGGCACGCTAACGTAATTTCCCTTAGGTCCGCACCACGCTAATGCTGTACTAAAACTCTCTATTGTTTAACTTCTAGACGGACACAACAACCGCACAGGTAGGGGAGGCAGGAAGGTGGGAGGGAAAGAAGAAAGAAGGACGTGGCGTAGTGAAAGGCTCGCGAATATTTTCGACCACCTACGGATGTTTAACGTGAACTGAAATCGCACAGCACACGGGCGCCTTTTGTGTTTCGCCTCCACCAAAACGTGGCCGCCGCGATCTGGTTCGAGCTCGGGTACTCCGGCTGAGTAGTCGAACATGCTAATCACTCAGCCACCGCGGCGGGTATTTACCGCTAGTGGGAAACGTGTTACGAGCGCTACGCCGCAGGTGGAAGTTCATGAAGCGACTATTTGCAACGCACAGCGCGAGAGTGTGTTGCAGTTTGACACGAGGCGTGATCGGTCGCGGCGGTACCATCGCGCCCTTGTGCAGTGGCCAATGAAGGTGACCCGTTTGCTCCGCCGTGGGTTCGAAACACAGTCGCGGCAATAATAATCCAATGATCTCCTGCACAATAACGATATCTACTAGTTTGATCAATAGCCCCTACTGTGTGAATTGATAAATGGAGTAGACACCTCGTTTGCAAACAACGCTCGCATCTCTCTCTATCTCTCTTTGAACCACCAGATACAATTTCTTTAGATATCGAGAAGCAGAAAGCAGAACGCTAACACTGCACCTGGCGGCCTTGTATCGACTCGACTGCGCTGTTTTAGCGCGAGAGCGTTAAAGGCTCCGTTCCCCGCCAAATCCGGTGTCGGCGTTGTCGTCATTGACGTTTCATTTCATTTCATTTATTTAATTTCATTTATTTTACCGTCAGGGCTTTCCCATTACAGAGGGGGCGGGACAGTGAAAAAAACATTACACAGATCAAAAAGAGCGCTATATATATGAACAATATTGAAAGATGCTAGAGACAGAGGACGAAAACAATGAGAACAAAAGTACAGAAGTAAAAAAATAAGGGAGTTGCTATTCTCCCGGCAAATATTACAAAAACATTACAAAATATTACAACATTACAAAAATATTACAAAAACAAAACCTGATACAGTCTATATATGGGTAAACAGCATGTCACAATTGGTCTGATTCTAACAGTAATTTGCTTTTAATACGCGCAGTGTCGCTAACACAGGTGGCTGTGGGTGAAAGATTATTCCACTCACATGTTTTAAGGAGGAAGGAATTAGAGCAGGTCACTTTGAGGTAGTGTGGAACAGTTACTTTTTGATTGTGGTGAATGCGAGGCGAGATGAAAGATGGTGCCTTTACACAGGTGGCTTTCAGGCAAGGATTATGGTAGTAAATTTTATGTAAGAGGCAAATGCGTGAAAGCTTGCGGCGAGTGGAGACTAAGGGGAGTTTAAGATTAGATTTCATTTCTGCTACACTGGCAGTGCGATGGTAGTTTCCAACGTTGACGCGGACGCTTCGATTCTGCACGGCCTCTAGTTCTTTTGTTAATGTGATGGTGTCAGGATCGCAAATCGAACATACGTGATCTAGTTGCGGAAGAATGAGTAGTATTCGGTAGCTTTTTCAATGAAGGCGGAGAAAAGCATGCGGTTAGCCTTTGAAGTAATGAACCTGATATGAGCATTCCAAGAAAGCTTATAACAAACATTAACGCTAAGATTCTTGTATGACGAGACTGGATTCAGCCGAGTGTCGTTAATAAAATAATCTGGGCTTGTTTGCTGGTTACGGGTTACGCGCATGCATTTGCATTTAAATATGTTTAATACCATTTTCCACGATTGGCACCATTCATGTTTTATTTAAGTCTCTCTGTAGCTGCAAAATATGATCAGTGTTATTAATTACCATGTAAATTACGCAGTTGTCAGAAAATAAACACATGTTAGATGAAATCTTTTAACGTAAGTCTTTTATGTATATTGTGAGACAGGAGACAGAGCGCAGGATGGAGCGAGCTTTAATGGCACCCGCAAGTATGGCGACCAACCCTTCGAAGAAGAAGATGATCGATGATGATGGATATGTACAGATGAAGACGAAGGTCGCATGTTGTGCTTACACTTTCTCCCCTCGCGTACGAAAGCGACCGGCCCGGGCGCAGATTAGAGCACAGTAGTGCGACGGGCAAAGGGTTTGAGGCGTGAAACATGAACAATCTCGGCACCTCGGCAACGACGATCATTAACAGGATGAACAGGGGCAACGCGATAGTTCACCGGGGACGTTTGTTCGAGTACAGTATACGGACCAATATAACGGCTCAAAAATTTTTCACACAATCCCGGGGTACGCACTGGAGTCCACAGCAGTACCTCATCGCCAGGGTGAAAAAATATGGCACGGTGGGAGAGATCATAGGTGTTTTTCCGGGAGGCTTGGGAGGCGTCGGTATTCAGGCGGGCAATGGCACGGCAGTAGGTGAGACGAGAAGTAAACTGTTCGTGAGAGAGTCTGGAAGAGGTTGAGGGGGCGGAGAAGAAAGACGCTTCGAGGGTGAAGGTAGGTTGACGTCCATACACAAGGAAGAATGGGGAGAAGTTGGTGGTTCTTTGCACGGCACTATTGTATGCAAAGGTAACGAAGGGAAGCATGGTGTCCCAGTTGGTGTGGTCGGGCTGGATGTAGGTGGCTAGCATATCGGACAGCGTGCGATGAAAGCGCTCTGTGAGCCCATTGGTCTGAGGGTGATAAGCTGAAGAGGTTTTGTGCACGGTTCTGGAGGCGTGAAGAACTTCGGCAAGGATGCTGGAGAGGAAGGACTTGCCGCGGTCACTAATAAGGACACGAGGAGCTCCATGGCGCAGAAGGATGGCGTTCAGGAAGAAGTGGGCGATCTCTGAAGCAGAGCCGGAAGGAACAGGGGCCGTTTCAGCGTATCTAGTTAAGTGGTCGATGGCAGTGACGATCCAACGGTTGCCCGTTGGTGTTAATGGTAAGGGACCGTAGAGGTCAATCCCAACGACTTCAAAAGGGGAGAAAGGACAGGGGAGAGGCTGTAGAAGGCCCGCAGGGGCAGACGTGCTCCGTTTACGACGTTGGCAAGAGATGCAAGACGCAATATATTTTCCAACAGCGGTTGAGAGGCCAGGCCAAAAGAAACGGCGCTTGATGCGGTCATAAGTTTTCTGAAAGCCTAAGTGGCCAGCCGGGGGATCATCATGAAAGGCCTGCAAAACTTCTCGGCGAAGAGAACGGGGTACGACAGGCACCCATGAGTCACCGAAGGGGCTGTAATTGTGCCAAAGAAGGATGTTGTCGACTAGCTTGAAAGAATTAAGTTGGCGACGTAGGCGGGCAGTCGGTGGCCGCGTAGCACCGCTCAGACGGTCGATAAGAGTCCGGCAGTAAGGGTCGGCCCGCTGCGCTGAGGCGAGATCGCCAAGACTGGGAGCTGGCATCAAGTCAATGGGTGCGGCGGTCAAGGTTGAAATAGCCGTCGAAGGGGTAGTTTGGCAGTTTGAGGATGCGGAGGACACGGGTTGCGGATGCGGAGGTTGGGTTTGGGCGAGGGGACAACGAGATAGCGCATCGGCGTCCTGGTGTTTCTTGCCCGATTTATAGGTGACGGTAAAGTCATATTCCTGGAGACGGAGAATCCAGCGGCCGAGGCGGCCGGACAAGTTTTTCTGCGAGGACAACCAGCACAGGGCATGATGGTCAGTGACAACTGTGAACTGGCGGCCGTACAAATAAGGGCGAAATTTCTGAATGGCCCAGACAACAGCGAGGCACTCTTGCTCAGTTATCGTGTAGTTCTGCTCCGCTGCAGTCAGTGTACGACTGGCGTAGGCGATGACTTGCTCGCACGAAGAGTGCTGCCGCTGCAGAAGAACTGCACCAATGCCGTGTCCACTGGCGTCCGTGTGTAAAATCGTTGGAGCATTGTCGTCGAAATGTGCTAGTATCGGATCAGATGTGAGAGCCTTCTTTAAGGTAGTAAAAGCGACCTCACAGGCCTCAGACCAAACAAACGGCTGGTCAGCGCAGAGGAGCTTATGCAAAGGGGCCGCAATAGAGGCAAAGTTGCGTATGAAGCGCCGGAAGTATGACGCTAGCCCCAGAAAACTGCGCAGGTCTTTGACGCGCGATGGGCGAGGAAAATGCAAAACTGCAGCCACTTTGTCGGGATCAGGCTTTACACCCTTCTGGCTAACGACGTGACCGAGTACCTTGATAGAAGTGGACGCAAAGCAACATTTCTTGGTGTTTATCTGAAGGCCGGCCTCAGAAAGTGCGCTCAATACTTCATCGAGACGAACAAGGTGTTCAGAAAAAGTCGAAGAAAAAATGATTATGTCGTCGAGGTAGCATAGGCACGTTTTCCACTTCAGGCCTCGGAGAACGGTGTCGATCATGCGCTCGAACGTGGCCGGAGCATTGCATAGGCCGAACGGCATAACGTTGAATTCGTATAATCCGTCGGGAGTGGCGAAAGCAGTTTTTTCCTTGTCGGCCTCATGCATAGGTATTTGCCAGTATCCGGATCTTAGGTCGAGACTAGAGAAAAATTGTGCACCTTGGAGACAGTCGAGGGCGTCATCAATCCGAGGCAGCGGATAAACATCTTTTCTAGTGATCTTGTTAAGGGCGCGATAGTCAACACAAAAGCGTACTGAGCCATCCTTCTTTTGAACCAGCACAACAGGCGAAGACCAAGGACTCGAAGAAGGGCGTATGATCTGGCGCTTGAGCATGTCGGCTACGTTATCTTGAATAACCTTGCGCTCACTAGAAGACACACGATACGGGCGACGGCGAATGATTCCCGAACCATCTGTGTAGATGCGATGCTTAGCTGCGGTGGTTTGGCTCAAGGTTGTTGCCTGCGTATCGAAGGAAGCGGCATGCTTGGTCAAGACGGCAAGCAATTCATCTTTTTGAGTCGGGGTGAGACCGGGGCTGATAGCAGCTGAAATAGATGCAGAGGCAGAGGCAGGGGTCGAAAGAGCGAAGCGTGATGGGGCAGAGGAAAGAACGGCCACAGGTTGAGTGGTATCCACAGAAGCGATGGCTGTGCCTTGACGCAGAAGAATGGGTTCTGGCGTAGTGTTGAAGGCAGTCAGTAGTGAAGACCCATTGGTGAAGCGGAGCAGGGACGCGACGAGAAAGATGCCCCTTGAGAGAAGACGGGGGCTTGGTGTGACGAAAACGTCCCCAGCGTTGACGTGGGCAGAAGCAACAGAGAGGACATCTTCGCAGCCGGGGTAAAGTACATGATCAGCGGTGGTAACCAGATGATGAGAAGGCAGGACAGAAACGGCAGAAAGGTCGGATTCAGAAGCCTGTAGAGTAGGGGGACAGCAGGTAATTACAGCTTGCGCAGAGTGGAGGAAGTCCCAGCCGAGGATGAGGGGATAAGCACAGGAGGGAAGCACAGCAAATACTATGTAGTGCAGGATGCCGTCGATAGTGACTCGTGCCGTACACAATCCGGAAGGACGCATTGATTCATCATTGGCAGCACGGAGAGAAGGACCACTGTAAGGGGTGCGCACCTTGCGAAGACGAGAACATAAATCAGAACTAATTACAGAAATGGCGGCGCCCGTATCGATCAATGCTTCTACTACAGTGCCTTCAATGTCAACGGTTAACATGTTCGATGGCTGTGCAGGAGGAATTGAGAGGGCGGCGTGTGGTGCAGTTTTACCTCCGGAAACTGCACAATTTAGTTTTCCGTGTGGCCAGTTGTCTGGGAGGATGGTGGACGTAGAGGCGACGACGAGCGGCGGAAAGGCGATGGGGAGCGGCGGCGCGACGGCCTGTCGGTCGAGGAGCGGTCCGGAGAGGTAGAGGGATAGGAGGGACGATAATTGGTATGGTCAGCAAACGGTGGGCGGTAAGCGTACGACGAATGCGGAGCGTCTTGGGAGAAGTCCGCGTACGATGGGCGACGAGGAGGACTGGAGGCAAACGCCGGACGGTAAGCAGGCGACGAGTACGTAGCTCCGTTGCGAAAGTCTGGGTACCACTCGCGCTCGTCGCGTTGACGCCGACGGCACACACGGGCAACATGCCCTCGAATTCCGCAGTAGTGACACACCGGCCGACGTGCAGGCGGACTCCAAACAGGACACATAGCGGGGCTCGGGGACACAGAGACCGGAGTTTGCTGGACGGGCTGTGGATGCGACGGGTAAACAGCAGCAGGAGGCGTCGCAGCAACCTGGGCATAGGTAGGCACAAAACGCGGTACAGGTGGTTCCGCAGCCAAGGGGCGAGTGACCGAAGCGAGCTCGTCTTTGATGAGATCACGCAAAGGCGAGGACGACGGGGCTGGAGGCGTGTGGGAATCAACTGGCGGTAAGGTGGAGCCGTGAAGTTCCTCCCGGATAATGGAGCGAATGAGGGAGCGTAAGTCCACGTCGGGTGAAACTGGGGTGTCCCAGGTGTCTTTTAATCGAAGCGACTGAAGGTCGTCAAGACGATGGCAAGTTGTTCGGATGTCTTGGACTGACGTTGGATTCTGAGCAGCAAGCGTGTTGAAGGCAAATGAGCCAAGCCCTTTCAGAAGATGACGTACCCGATCGTTCTCTGACATAGCGCTGTTGACACGTCGACACAGGGCAAGCACGTCTTCAATGTAGGATGTGTAGGACTCACCGGGTAGCTGAACGCGCGTATCTAGCTTTTTTTTGTAGACAGCGGGGCTTGCGCCGGATGTGCCAAAGATTTGTCGGATCTGTGCCGAGAAGTGAGCCCAGTCCGGGATGGCATCTTTGTGGTTGACGAACCAAGTCTTGGCCACGGCAGTGAGGTAGAACGACACGTTTACAAGTTTCATCGCTGAGTCCCAACGATTATAGGCACTGACCTGGTTATATTGGTCGAGCCAGTCCTCGACATCGTCCCCACGGAGACCAGCAAAAATGGGAGGCTCGCGCTGGAGTGTGGTAATGGTCCAAGTGGGGTGTCCAGAAGATTGGGAAGAACCGGGTTGGCTCATCATGGCTGGCTCCAGACGGTTCGAATCGAGAGGAAGAAGAACGGGGGGGCCCATCGGGAGTACGAGTGGTGTTGTCGCTGACGGTATCCATCGGTGCGGATGGTACGAGCAGGTGGCGACCGGAACGCAGCTGCAGTCTGGCGGCGGAGAGGACGCAGGGATCGAGAGCACACTCCACCACTTGTGAGACAGGAGACAGAGCGCAGGATGGAGCGAGCTTTAATGGCACCCGCAAGTATGGCGACCAACCCTTCGAAGAAGAAGATGATCGATGATGATGGATATGTACAGATGAAGACGAAGGTCGCATGTTGTGCTTACAATATTAGAAATAATAACGGGCCAAGGGCCGACCCATGGGGCACACCTGAATGTACTGGCGCTGGTGATGAGTCGTGGTTATTGGCGAAGACGAACTGGGTACGGTTACTAAGCAAGGCACGAATCCAGTTGAGTACATCAGGGTCAATGCTAAGTTGGCTCTGCATTAAAAGTAAAATATAATGACTAATTTTATCGAATGCTTTTGAAAAACCTAAGAAAATGTAATCAATAATGAGTCCAGAGTCTAAAGAAACATGCAAGTCGTTAGTGAAAATCATTAACTGCGTTTCACACGAGAAGAATTCGCGAAAACCATGCTGTTTCGGAGTAAAGAACTGGTTTGATTCTAGTAAATTAACAAGATGACTAAACATGATGTGCTCTAGAACTTTACATGGGACGGAAGAAAGTGAGATGGGACGGTAATTACGTGGATCTTGGGTTTCCCCCGATTTGTGCACTGGGATTACTTTCAAATTCAAATTCAATTCAAATTTTATTTTGCCACCATGGTACAGATGATGGCCATTGAGCCATTGAGCCAGTCATTAGGAAGTGTGTGATAGTTTAAAGACTGCGAAAAGATAAACTGATAGCATAGTGGAATAATATTCTACGGTATTTTTCAAGAATTTAGTACTGAGGCCATCGATACCACAAGAGGATGACATTTTAAGGTGTTTAATAATACCACGAATTCCTTCTAAGGAGATCACGATGGGATCCATTGGTAAAAAGTGATATTCTGAAGCGAAGGTAGGACGGAAGTGTCGGTGTGGCTAGAGACGGCTTTGGTAAAAGTGGTATTGAGAAGCGATGCGCCCAGTTGGTCAGCAACTATATCCCATTCCAGGGCAAGTAGTTGTATGGTAATATTTCGTTTGCCTTTCACTGTGTTCCAGAACTGTTTCGGGTCTTTGCTTAGCATAGCTGGAAGAGTCTGATTAAAGAAGGTAAATTTGGTTGATTTTAATGCATTTGAATAAGCTACTGTAGCGGCTTTATACGCGGACCATCTGAAAGCAGCGTTTCGGTGGAGACATACCGTCGTTGTCGTTCAGCATCTTGCCGGCGTCTCTTCGCGAGACGTTCCTCTCGTTCTTCGGGCGTCTCGCCCGCCAGCTTAGCCTTTCTCGCCTCGTTTTCTCGCCGGCCTTGTAACATGCGGCGACTTCTGTATCGGAAGACCCAATTTCACGCAGCCTGTACTGCTGCCGTGAAAAGCGCAGCCGCTCTCCTTCCTTCATGGTGCGCGTATGAGGAGCCAGAGCATCGCTTCCGGCTTATGTCCCAGCTGTACAGCGTGACTCTGCGCATGCGCAGTGAGATGGTTGCCATGGTAACGGCGCACGCGCAGTAGTGACCTTTGGCAGGCACCCAGAAATGCGCTTCTCCTGGCTCAGTGCAGCTTTCAGTACAAAAGTGATTCGTGCCTGAAAGCAGCTTCGAATCGCGCGTCTGCATATAACTCTTTTTTTATCGAATGCGTGATTTTAATTGAAGATTTGATGAGACGGAAAGATTAGGAACAAATCAGAGTTCATTTACAGCGCGCACTAAAGCAAATGGCGACGACCTCAGTTGTCGCAAGAAAGATTCACTGCGCTGCAACCACAGGAAAATGAAGACGGCGATGCTGGCCAGGCAGCTCCCGCTTCTCAATTTTTGTGTGCAGCAAGGGTGGCTGAGGGAGGTACTTACCTCTAGCACGAATACTTTCAGTAGCGGCCGTCTTCACATAGTTCACTGAGGTCTTATTCCATCAAAGAGTCCATACGCACATTGCAGATATGGCACAAATTAAATTCCACATATAGCCCAATCCCGATGTCTTGTTAGCTTACGAAGGTTTTCTACGTCTGCCAAGAAAGGCCTACCAAGTACGGATTGGGATGTTAGGTAGTAGACCTTCCGAAAAAGATCATCCTTATTATGAGGCCATTCATGAATTTCAATGTTTTACGCCAGTAATACTCGCCAAGGTTATATAAAGCGTTAGTGTTGAGATTCCCTTTCTGCAGAAAATTCGGTTTCGGAGTTGAGCGATAAAGCAGGTTTGGTTTGGTTTATGGGGTTTAACGCCCCAAAGCGACTAAGGCTATGAGAGACGCCGTAGTGGAGGGCTCCGGAAATTTCGACCACCTGGGGTTTTTTAACGTGCACTGACATCGCACAGTACACGGGCCTCTAGAATTTCACCTCCAAAGAAATTCCAGCCGCCGCGGCCGGTATCGAATCCGCGTCCTTTGGGTCAGCAGCCGAGCACCATAGCCACTGAGCCACCGCGGCGGCGGTGATAAAGCAGGTAACCTAGCATGTAACCTAGGTCACGTGACTTATAATAATAATATTTATTCTGCCACCATGCAGTACATTATGGAAGGGTGCCCGTCGTAAAAGCTCTCTTCTGACAGCTTGACACACCACGGGCACCCGGCTTTAACACTTGGCGGCATACAGTGGTGGCTAACAACATGAGATAATACAGTATAAAACATATAAAACAAAACAAATGCCAAAAAAAAACGAAAGCAATACTGGTAGTTACACAGTTCTCAGTGAAGATAAAACAAAAAACAAAGCTAGAGCCAACATCATGCGACATCATGAACACCTGCCCGCCATGGCAGGTGGCAGTAAAATTATTGATTGGTTGCGAGAGGCTGGTCGGGGAGAGCAATCTGGACAAGAGTGGGAAACTTCCATGCACACAATTGTCCAGAAAATACAGACGCCAGCGTCAGTTCCATCCATATATCGTCTGCAAGGACGCCAACTGTAGCATCGTGCCGTCGTCATGAATGCGTATCGAGCAGAAAAAGCTTCATCCCTGAGCGGGATTCAATCCACTGCCCGCGAAAAAGAGCAGCTTCATATCACGGTTCCGCAGACTATGCCGCTACAGTCGCAGTCTTATAACGCGGTACGTGTCTGCGCAGAAATCATTCAATGTTAAACATCCGTTCACCTTCAGTCGCTAGGTGCGCTGCAGTAGATGAAACCCAAAACTAGCCCGAGCTTCTCATCTCTGGCCAGGGTCTTACAAGCCCATCGCTTGTGCGCCTTTCGCAGAGGGGGCGAATCTCCACGACCTATGAACGTAAAGTAGAGAATTACCATCTTCGCTACGTGATACGCAGGGGACTCCAAAAGGCTGAAGGCACCCAATAACGTTACCGCGTCATACTATTAATGCTGTGCTCTTAGGTGTGCCCTCATGGTTTACCTACAGTCTTGTCTTCACAACTTTCACAATGGTGCGGCCTCCTTCAATCGTCTCAGCCCTCTCTTTGAATGCTGCAGTCCCACTTGACTCCTGTATTACCTCAAATAAATAAATATCACATTGATCGAGCAGGTGTCGAAGAAGCTCTTTTACCTTGTCGACCATGTCCATAAAAAATTGAATAACTATCTCGTTAATTTCGGCTATCGCGTTAAGCTGGCTTCTGCCTTTGTCAGAAAACTTTTAAGCTGGGCTTCTTTTTCTTGTGCAAACTAGGAAAATTATGTTTCGCGCTTCCAATTTTTGGAGGGAAAAGCTTCACTACGAGGGTCGGAGCCGAGCTTCGCGTGTGCCGTATGCCGCGACCGAGTGACGTCACGCGCTGCGTTCGACGCAGCCGCGCACTAGTGCGCATGTGCGCCGCTTTCTCACCACCGCTACTACCGCGCGCGCTCCTCTCCTACCTGCCGTTTGGCCTCCCGTTGCAGCCGCGTGTTGCCCGCGTCGCAGCCAGCAACACTCCTCTTCGGATTCCTGCGGGCAGTTTTAACCGCGCCAATTTCCGTCTCGTCCCCCGCCCCCCTACAGGCAGTGTGTGGACGGCCGTCAAACCGAGCACAACTGAAGCTTTTCGCTTGTATATCTAGGATTAACGAGAGCTAAGCCATTGCCTAATTTCTTCCTCTTCCCAACTAAAGCGTTAAAAAGTGACTTAGTCATGGCAATTCCGAGCCTAAGATATGATCAATAATCACATAATCACATTCGCAGCTTCTTAAAAACATTTATTCTTCACAAGCACCTCGTTACAAAGTAAAAACACATTGGAACATTACTTAGAAGAAGTATATTCACAAACAGAGCAACGAAGGAAGAAAAGCGGTTAGAAGTATGCAGCAGAAGCAAGCACAGGAACGACGATGTGCACAAAATTTTAAAGAAAAAACCTTACTCGGAAATCGTGCCAACCTGCCAGCCTTGTCAACGGGATTAAACGCTGTTAAGAACGGGCCCACAATCCCACCGCTGGAACCAGTGTTAAAGATGGGGCTTCTATCCCACCGCTGGATCCAGAGTTGAAGACGGAGGGATCCTGGAGATGACTAACTCGTTTAGCCTCGCAGGTACCGGCTCCGAATGACGATGTCGGACTGCGTTATCGAGGAAACTGTACAGAAGGGTTTATTCTACATATTTACAGATGAGAATCGAATCGAATGCGAATGCTCCGATCACACAACAACATCCCGTTAAATACGGTTCGCGTTCCCCAGATCCCTGACTGGGGAACTTGGTTCGAATAACGTTGTCCAATCGGATGGGCCATTGATGACGCTGGCGGTACCACCCACGGAACGGGGTGGTGCTGAAGCTCTCTCGCTCTCTCACAGCTCGGGGGATGAGAAGGGGAAGACAGTCATCAAACACAGATGCATCACCTTGACCACTGCCGCAAGTTTTCTGTGCGTTGCCTCCGTGGGAAAGCAGAATCCCGCAGTCTTCTCGCAGGTGGTTGAACCTTCTCGAACTCCCCCGCCGGATGGCCGAAGCACGAGACTCTTTCGACACAGCGTCTTTCAATTAGCAGCCTCGCTCAGCGTGACCTTGCGTAGCATCATCCCGTTCGGTGACCCGAAGGGCGACTCGGCCAACGTATACCGCTGCTTCCGCCGTGCTTCCAGTGCATCTGCTTCCAGCGTCGCTGCTGCTGTCGTAAGCTCTCGCCGCATCTTTGCCTAACGACGACACTCGTCTGACAGTAATTTCTCCCAGGCCCGTGGGAGACAGCGTCCTTCGATCGGTTCGGAGGTTCGGTGGTTTGGAGTGCAACAACCCCGTCCGTCGTCGTCTATGCTTCTGCCGCCGGCGCCAGGCCTCGTCATATCCCTTGCTTTGCGATGAGTCACACCCGGCTCCCAGGACCACGTTGTCCACTCTTAACAGCTCGTCCGCGGGCCGAAAAATCTCGAATGGCCAGCGTTCACGACCGCTGGGCAGGAAGAGATGAGGTCGGAGTCGGGTGGAAGGGCTGGTTTCCAGAAATGGCATCCAAGCTCGAACATTCAACAAAGAATGACATCAGTGGACTGTTCCACGAGACAGGGCACTGACCCACAAGCAAGCGCTCGGAATTTGCCAAAGACCCACCAGGCTTCCCACAATGACAACAAATGTTTACTAAAACATGACTGAATTTTGGCGTAATTTTGGTGCCGAGAAAGCGCAAAATATCCCCTTTGAAATCGCCAAAGACGGACTGCTTGGACCAAGGTTAAAATCAAAAACCCACACACAGTAGGTGGTCCTACCAAGTACTCCTGTCTACAACAATCGGCTGAATCGATCAGCATTTCCGTGCGGTTTTCCGTTCCTGAAACGCATCGAGAAATTCTGTTTTTAGAGAGCAGCACTCCGTCTAAGCAAGCGACCATTTTTGGGGGGGACAAAACTGTCATAAGCACGTTTGAGACGATGGTCAGTCTCAAATATGAACTTTGCGCCGTTCAAGTAGCTCTGGTAACCCGACAACATCTGTGCCGCCTAAACCAAACGCGCGCTCTTTGTCTAAAGCGCTTAAAGCTTTTCTACATGTCAGCCTGCGGCTGACGTACTGAACATGGTGCTCTTCGTGGCCGTCGCCAACTTGACTTAATTAAAATAGCACCCAGTCCTCTATCATTGACGTCACACTGGACTAAAAACTCTTTACCATAGTAAGTGGTCTGAAGCAAAGGTCTGGACACGAGCGCTTCCCCCAGACGAGTTTTCTCTTCGGTAATTTCAGTGTATGTCAATGAGGCTCCCTTTCGTAAGGTGTCAGACAACGGATCAACGCTCCGTCTACGCGACGCTAAGCGTAGTTCTACTCGAGCTGCACTCCTGTGAGTGCCCTTATCTCTTGGTAGCATGGGAAATCGACACCTGTGATTTCTAACTCAGTGACGCCCTATCCTTTCTAAGGTAAGGAAAAAAAAACAGTAACCTCCGATCAACTTGTTTTAATTCAAAAGTAGCCTTTCCCTGCCTGATTTCATAAACACACACAAAAAAAAGAGGAATAAAAAAAAGAAACAGCTGCTTCGAATCGCCACGCGGGGGGGAAAGCTGACTCCCCGCCGCCGAGTTGAAAGGATTAGTCTTTCAGACGCGCCCGCCGGGGTCGCGCTTTGACTGATTGTACTGCGGTCAACTCGTGACAAAAGGCTGCAGAAAAAAACGATCCCCTACTCTCACTGTCGTTTCCGCGCCCCTCGAGGCTCTCCGAAAACCTTGGTCGCTCCTAAAATGTCGATAACCGACTCTGGCTCTGGACAACGAGCAGTGACCAGCGCGAGAAGGTGCCTCTTTCTCTCGCCCCAAGCAGGAAGCTCGGCTACTCATTCGCCATGCGCGCTTCCTAGAATACGGTGCCAAATGTGAAGGACGATTCCTTTTCAAGTGCGCCCGCCGAACACGCCTGCATGTGTCGTCTCGGTTGTTCGACGCCTGCGTTCGCATGCGCTGAGTACCGCGCAACCTTGCGCTTTTTGATCTCTTGGGCCGCTTTGTTTTTTTTCTAACTGGCTCTTTGTCCCGACGTCGCGGTCTAGGCTTTCTTACAGGCCGATGCCCCTTGAAGCACTTCGCGCTTGTTCTGGTCGGAAGACGTGCTCTCCCCTTTTCATTACTGCGGTCAGCCTTTGACTCGCGTGCCGCCTGACCAGTAACTGCAAGCGTAAGTTTACGAGGCGCAACGCGGGAAGGCTTCGCCTTTCCTTCCACCGCATTTCTTTCTTTCGCCCCTGTCTGCGTAACCAAATTTAGGGCTTTGAATTTGATCCGTTTCCTCTTGGTTCTTGCCCTTTTCCTTTTTCTGCGCCTAGACTGTGCCGCGTGCGTCTCCTGATCGCAACTAGCTCTCTCTAGTTTCTCAGTCGCACCTCGGAAATTGTCTTGAAATTCCAAACTGGCCTCTGTGCCTTCGCAGCACAGTGCCAGCTCCACGCAGCTGACAGACGGACTTGAAACTGCGCCTGAGATCCCCAGCTCATTCCTTTGGGGTTTGTCCTCTCCAGCTTGTCTGTCGCTCTGCGCGCCATTCCCTCTACTGCAGTGCTCAGCTACAACTGAGCCCGCCTGGCTGTCGCTCTGCGCGCCATTCTCTACTCTGCAGTGCTCAGCTACAACTGAGCCCGCCTGGCTGTCGCTCTGCGCGCCATTCCCTCTACTGCAGTGCTCAGCTACAACTGAGCCCGCTTGCCTGTCGCTCTGTGCGTCTTTCTCTACATTTCAGTGCTCAGCTACAACTGAGCCCGCCTGGCTGTCGCTCTGCGCGCCATTCTCTACTCTGCAGTGCTCAGCTACAACTGAGCCCGCCTGGCTGTCGCTCTGCGCGCCATTCTCTCTTTGTGTAGAAGTCTGGCTCTTACTTCTATCTTTATGTTCGGCAGCCTCGCATTCTTCTTGCGCCAGCTTTGCCAAGGTAGCCTCTCCCGAGCCTTTGTCACTGAAGCCACTGTGACATCTCAACTCGATCTTACCGCGGTTGTTACTCTCAAAAGGGGTTTCCGCTGTTTCAACTTCGAAACCTTTCCCGATAGGTAAACCTCCCTTTTCGCGGTCCTGCCGGTTTGACGTTTGTATCGTCTCTACTGAAAGGGTCGCGCTCGTAACAGTCCCGACAAAGTTGTCCGTTGCCACTCCTGCCTCACCTGGAGGAGAATCCTCGCACTCGTGTCGTTGAGACGCTATCTCCGAATGCTCTTTCTTAGCATTACGTCCAACTACACTGGACACGGTCTCGGATTCTGCGGCATTCCTTGGACTACCGCACCGGTTGAACGCGTTCTCTGCCACTTCCCTCGTGGTGTCGCGATTTACCAACGCGGCTACGGTCACAGACTTTTCGGGTCTTATCTGCGGACCTATTTCATAACCATCGCTTGCTCTTTCAGGACTTCCGGCTCTCACACTACCGCCCTTTCTTCGTATTTCGTTTTGAAGTTCTAATATCTTTAGTTTCCTTGTTTCAATTTCAACCTTCCACTTTTGCCGTTGCCGTTCCTTCTCTTTTTCCCACTCCCGATCAGCTTCCTCTTTACGCGCTTTTTCCTCTGTGCGCGCTTTTTCCTCCTGTTCGGCTTTTTCTTTACGGGCTTTTTCCTCCTGTTCGGCTTTTTCTTTACGGGCTTTTTCTTTTTCCTCCTGTATCAAGTTCCATGTAACTTCTAGGTGATCGTTATCCTTGACGTGTTTAAGAATGATTTCGCCCAGTTCAATTTTGGTTAGTTTGCTAGGCACTTCAAAAGACAGTTCCTCGCATATCAACAGCAAGTCCGACCTCCACAATTCCATTAGTTCCATGACAACGCCTTCTCCGCTTTGGCTCTGCTAACTCCACAATCCCTTGAGAATAACCCCTCTCAAACGACAAAGCCCTGATTCCCAGTCAAGATTATTCTCTGAATCTTACAGCCTGGCGAATCCCATAGCAAAAGCCAAAACGCTCACCCGTGGAGAAAGTACGATGTCGCACGGTCCATCCCAGCTGCTGCCAACCAGTGTTGAGAACGGGGCCACAATCCCACCGCTGGAACCAGTGTTAAAGATGGGGCTTCTATCCCACCGCTGGAACCAGAGTTGAAGACGGAGGGGTCCTGGAGAAGACTAACTCGTTTAGCCTCGCAGGTACCGGCTCCGAATGACGATGTCGGACTGCGTTATCGAGGAAACTGTACAGAAGGGTTTATTCTACATATTTACAGATGAGAATCGAATCGAATGCGAATGCTCCGATCACACAACAACATCCCGTTAAATACGGTTCGCGTTCCCCAGATCCCTGACTGGGGAACTTGGTTCGAATAACGTTGTCCAATCGGATGGGCCATTGATGACGCTGGCGGTACCACCCACGGCACGGGGCGGTGCTGAAGCTCTCTTGCTCTCTCACAGCTCGGGGGATGAGAAGGGGAAGACAGTCATCAAACACAGATGCGTCACCTTGACCACTGCTGCAAGTTTTCTGTGCGTTGCCTCCGTGGGAAAGCAGAATCCCGCAGTCTTCTCGCAGGTGGTTGAACCTTCTCGAACTCCCCCGCCGGATGGCCGAAGCACGAGACTCCTTCGACACAGCGTCTTTCAAATAGCAGCCTTGCTCAGCGTGACCTTGCGTAGCATCATCCCGTTCGGTGACCCGAAGGGCCACTCGGCCAACGTATACCGCTGCTTCCGCCGTGCTTCCAGTGCATCTGCTTCCAGCGTTGCTGCTGCTGTCGTAAGCTCTCGCCGCATCTTTGCCTAACGACGACACTCGTCTGACAGTAATTTCTCCCAGGCCCGTGGGAGACAGCGTCCTTCGATCGGTTCGGAGGTTCGGTGGTTTGGAGTGCAACTACCCCGTCCGTCGTCGTCTATGCTTCTGCCGCCGGCGCCAGGCCTCGTCATATCCCTTGCTTTGCGATGAGTCACACCCGGCTCCCAGGATCACGTTGTCCACTCTTAACAACGCGTTGGCGCTCGTATCACCACCACCGTTGAGCTAATGTCACATATGTACACATTCTTACATACTGCACACTCAAGAAGTACTGTGTCATGTGTTGCCACTGTTAACAGTACGCGCTAACAGCGCGGCTGGTTTCCTTGCATAGGACAACACATGCACAGCGTCTTGACACGGCGCGGCTACTGGGCGACGACAAAACAGAATATGAAGCCTGTCTTCTCGATGCATGCAAAGGCTCACTGTTCTTCTACCCCTGGAGGGCGCACTGCTACACGGCGAAAGAAAGGCCGTAGGGTAGTACGGGATAAGTTCCAGCCGCCAGAATGCCTGTAGCACCTCGCGACGCTTACAGACACTGAAGTTAGCCAAAGCACCATCACATCTGGCTCCGTCCAAGGCGCTCTATCAAGTTGAAGTCAACTCGGACCCGGCGCTTAAGTTTGTCCTGATTTGATGGTGTTGATCTCATTGATAATCATTTCTGGTAACTCGCTCATATCCAGACCTGTATCAATGACAGCAAGCATACACAAGTTCTGCAGCGTAGGTGCTAGGTGCAATACGTGCAGGTCGGTTAGCTCCTCTTCTTCCTCTGAAATGTCTTCGCGATAATCTTCCTCATCAAAGCTGGGTGGAGGCCCGAAGCCACCGAAGACCAACACCCTCTCTCCAAGCACACAGCAGCCGGGTGAGTGCCTCGCAGACGGGCCTTATCCACTGGGCGTCACTTTAGTCCAGCATGACCTTTCAACGTCATACTTGCGCATATCTGCAAAGTAGGTGTTCATGATTTCGTTGTCGCCACCGAAGATATACAGCTCTCTCTCGTACACGAACGCAGAGTGACACTTGCGTCCCTGCGGGGCCACGCCTTGCACTTCTGGACGCACCCACGTCGCAGTGGTCGTTTCCAGATAATATAAGCAATTCTCGTAAGGATTGTCGGGTCGTGAGTCTCCTAGGTTGCCACCCCAAATGTACATGCGCGTTCCAATGGCGGTCGCAGTGTGGCAGTAGCGCCTGAAGGGGGCTACTCCGCTGGTCGGGAGACGATGCCACTCTAGGGTCTCCAGGTCCAGAAAACGTACAAAATTCGATGAATCTCTGTGCAATCCACCAAAAATGTACATCCGGTGACCAAGCACGCACGCCGAGTGGTTAACATCAGCACTCGGTACTTCACCCCTTACCTCTGGACGGCCCCATATTAATGTTTGGGTATCGAAGCGGTAGAGGCCGGTAACCTCTGGGCGGATGTGCTGTACGCCCCACAGGTAGGCGCAGTGACCGTAGGCTACAACGCTGCGGTCCACGATGGTAATCGGCTGGACTTCGGGAAGTGACGGAGTCTCTATCCTATCCCACCGGTACGAGACGGGGTCGAAGGTGTACACGTCGAGGATGTAGCCTGAGATTTCACCACTGTCCGGGTAGCAGATGTCGAAACATTCGAACGAGTAAACCTTCCCTTTGATGGTGACCGCCGTTTCGTTCAGCAGTTCTGGAATGCGGTTGAGCCGCGCCGTCCACATCGTTCAATGGGAACCAGTTCTTGCGAAAATGATATCGGGCCGCTTTGTTCCTTTCCACTCAACGGCCACGCTCTGAAATCAAGCTTGGTGGTGGGCGTTACTTGCTTTTCTTCGTCCTTTGTTTCACAGCGCGAGCTGCTGGTGCGCCGCCTGCCGGAATCAGTGCGTGGTCGGTTATGTTCATAGCTGCGCGCAAAGAAGACAGGTGGAAGAAGCGATAGAAGGCTGTCGACCGAAATGGTACGAGGCGGGGGAAGGGGGGGGGGGAGGGATACGCGCTGCACAGTGGGCGGCGCTTGCGCATGTGAGCTCGAGACTTTTCGACTTTCGGTTTAACTTTCTCAAGAAAGGCAAACCAGGGCAAAACAATGAACGAAGGAAGAAAATCACACACAACGCGCTGACTAGAGCTCAAGTTTAATCTGCCAGGAGCGAAATATTCTTGTTTAGAACGTTGTACCAACGTGCCCGAGCTTGTGCCTTTACCTTTGTTGAGGCACCGTTCGGAGTGGGGACGTAACGTCACCAGAAGTTATTGGCCGATTCACTACTGAACCCCTCTTCTGATTTATTCGCATGCCACAGATATTGCGGGCCATGTACACGCTGAAGGCCTTTAGGAGCACGGAAATTTCCGACCGCAGGCGGAGAGTCCCCAAAGATCTAGTTCGACGTGCGTAACGGGCCAGAACAAAATACGAACATCGAGGCTGGTCTTTGAGTGTATATCCCGGTGATTTCGTATTTACTAATTGATTGATCGCGGCGCGGAGCCTATCGCATCTGTCCTCAAGAAGCCACGCGAGCGCACAGCTCGAGCCTCGAAGTCTACTTGTCGTCTGCTTGCGGCCTTTGCAGAAACACAAGGAGCTGATGTGCTGTGGAGATGACACGCCGTCTGCAAAAACTCCGTCTTTGGAAAAAGGCATGAACGAATGACGTCCCCGAGAAAAGCAAACAGCCGGGGAAAATGAGCGCTACTGTTTCAGTCTTCTGTCAAGGACAAATAGAAGCGCTAAGCAACCAGGCAGCGGAGAAACGCGTAGGAAATTGCTGTCGGTACCATTTGCAGCGGATGGAAGCTGCAATGATGTAGTCGCGTTTGTCGCTAAACGTCGGTGTTTTGTTTGTGTATACTACACATGGAAAAATTGTTTGGGAAAAGTAATAAATTTACACTACTTAATACTATCCTAAAATCGCGCGAATGCAAGTAATTGCTGTTTACAAAAATAACGGAAATACATTAAATACGTCTCATAAATAATTAATTACTTCAAGATTACTTATGAAGCTTAATGTAACGTAGAATGTCGGAAAGTTGGGCTAGTCGGATTGAACTCTACATCATAGCGCTGAAGAATGAAGACAAGGCAGAAGAGGCCAATACAGGCGCTATCTTTCAACTGAAGCTTTACTCACGCGAACAAGGAAAAATATACGAACAGGAATAAAGGAATAAGAATCAAAGGCAATCTCACTCAAGACTCGCTCTCTTGTAGTACGATATGATGTGAAATGTGCGCTGCATCATCCAGGCGAGCTGCAGTGCGGTCGCAAAACTGGGTCTGCAAAGATCTTTGCCAACTTGCAATTCTTGGAACGGATTTCAGCATTTAGACAATCAAATGTTCGTAGCTACGTGTAAATTACGTGCTGGTATTAACTTTGTTGCGCACAATAGTAAGATTTATTGACCGCATCTCCTGTGCTTATCAGCGTAGCGGTCCCCGTCGTAGGAACGAGGCGTAAAATTGCGATGACGGCGGCCGCGACCATGCAGCTCCAAACGGTGCCGCCTTGCAAGGCACCTGGTGCGGTACCATGCCAAAAGCCCTGCACCTATATCCGCGGGGCTCCTCACTTGTCTCCTGAGGAGGCCGGACGTCGGTGATTCTTGTAGGAGGGGAGGCCGTTCGCGGACAGCCACTGTGCGATGAAGATCAGCCGCGACACGACGATGTAGCACGTGGCGGCGATCACGACGAGGATGGCGAAGATGAGGCACGCCCGCGGCATGCTCACCGCGTTCCGCTGGACAGAATGGAATACGCCCACCGGGGTGGAAGGCTGCGGCGAACGGCAGGGCCCATCTCCACTGCGCGGCGGCTCTCGTCGCAGCTCTGTTTCGTCCGGGGGCTCCACCGGCGCCCTGTGGTTCGCAGCCTCGGGGAGGTTCTGGCCTTCCGCCGAACGACCCTGCCATTCGCCGTCGGTGATGCCATTGGCACCGGGGTCCCCATTGATAGCAGACGGGACATGTGCGTCTTTCCAGGACCGCTGGGGGCTTGTTCTCTGGGCGTGGATCGCGAAGCTTCCACGCGGCATGAGCTGACGCCGTCCTAATTGTCTTTCACTTTCTCTCCCCGGTATAAAAGCCGCGTTCTTTCTGTCGCGAGACGTGGACATTGCCAGAACAAATTTTCTGGTGGGAATTCTGCGTTGTTTGCACTATTTCTTACTAACCCAGTGTACTATAACGCATTATAAAAGGAAGAACACATTTCGCACAATAGTTGACCTTGTATTCGGCGTCGGAAAAAACGACGAAGAAGAGATGAGTTCAGCAAGTAGAAAGAGGGAAAGAGAAAGTAATTTATTGAAATAAGAGTAGAAGCGAGGAACACATCACACCGCGTCTAGAGCATGAAGGAACAAATGAGCCTAAGATGCCTCTCTGGGCTTTATTAGACGGAATTAAAATTTTACATCTACCGCACAGAGAGAAATTTTTTTTATTGCAGTGGACTATGACCCTCGAAGTTAGGCTTTTTATTTCGAAAGTCCAGCGCTGGCTGTATCTCCCGCGCGCGGCGGGCCAGCAGAAGTTGGTGGCAGGGCAGCCAGTATTCCCACGAGGCTGAGTGGATGGGCGATGCCGGATTCTCGCACATTCCCAGACCAGGCCACAGGGAGTCCGCGATCCCGCACATAACCTACAAGTTGGAGTTGTGTCAGCGAAGAGGCTGGCTCGTCGGTTCTGTGGCGTCGGGAAAATGTCTGACCGTAGCTGCCGATATAGGACAGCTTCCTTTCTCGAGAGTGAACGCTGAGGGGAGGAGGGAGGCGAGATACAGTGTGGTCGAACGCTTGTATTTCAAAACAAATATTTTCCCCATCTCATGGTTGTTTTCAATAGCCTGACTCTACCGAAAGCCTTTTCGGTGCCACGGGTCACTTCACAATCATTCTGTGCACGAAAACAATTGTTAAGCACCCCTCTCAGATCAAGCTGAAAATTTCTAAAGCGGACCATGCACAAAGGTTGTCTCTTGCTCATGTCGATCCTCCATTTTAGGTGAACTAACCTTCGTTGCGACCTCCGCTGCGTCGAAGAAGTCCTCAGATACTACAACTCCGAGATCTGTGTGCTCGCTGTCCTCCCAACCTTTCGACGTACTCAGATTGTGTAGCCATCAACGTCTACACTACCATCGTAGTCGAAGGAGATGAACCGCCTTTTGTCCTCCAACCCAGCGACCGTTTTGAGTCTTTTATCGTTTGCTCTCGAAAGTGAGAATGCATTTGTTAGCTACCTACAGTAGACCTATCATCAGGTGCTCGCTATTCTACCTGTCTGTTTCCCTTACTCCTTCCCGAGTTTTGTACTTCTGACTGGCGCAACAGATGAATAATACATTCCAACGGGTCCAATCGCAAGGGATTTTGAACACGAATTCGGCATCCACGATCATGAACTGAAAAAAAAAGTCATACTCGTGAAACTTCTGCGAACTATCATAGTCCTCTGACCATCGGCAAGCATATGTAAGTTAGGAAAGTGCTTTGACACGAACTCAAGTGTACTTGGGTTGTAAGACAGGACTCCAAAACCAGGTCCCTCTAACTAAAAGTCTTCGTTCACACCCTATAGCTTTAGTTGGGAAATTCACAGGATGTTTGATCTCTGAGAAGTATATTGTAACTGAAAGCACAGGCATTCCCCTGGTGGCTAGCAAGGATTTTACTCATCATCATGTTTGCTATCATTATGGATCAAGTGTCAAATGCGACGGGACACTGATTGCGTTAGCTTATCGTTCCTCCTCTGATAACACCTAGAAATTCATTAAATACGTGAGTGGTGTCCTTCAATATGTTTCTGTTTTGAAACCTGCCGTTGTTTAGGCCAAAATTTTAATATTGACGTATTGGCGTATTGACAACGACAAAATGGTGCTATTTCAGGAAATATCTCACTACAAAGAAAACACACATCCAAATCCCACATTGCAGGAAGCGAAGCACAAATATAGCGCATCACTGAGTTAAGCAGTAAGAAAGTTTCAGCAGGAGCAAACACAGCGGCGGCGACGAGTGCAGAATATTCGAGAAAAAAAATAGAGATTACTGTGCACTTACATCAAACCTGCAAGATTTGGCTGCACGAGTTAAACGGATTACAGTTGTATCGCCACCACTGCCGACAAAATGCGACCCGAAGACTTACGTTTCATCAGCGCATCAAGTTCGGCAGGTTGGTTTTACATGTATACAATACTACCGCAAAAATGCGTTGTCGCATCTTTTCTGTGCGTCAGCGTTTATTGTGAAAGCATTGCTTAACGAGTTATAACTAGCTCCCCAAGTGTGTGTTAAGCTTGACCTTGAAAGTGGCCTCGGCAAAACGCAGCATAGCTTAGCCTCTGCAGAAATAAAATAAATATTGCCGCGACTGGGTTTCGAACCCGCGTTGGCGCGAGCAAATCAGCTTCACTGGCCGCTGCACGAGGTCCCTATATGCTATCGCCGTAGGCGATCACGCCTCGTGTTATACTGCAAGAAAATCTCGCGCTGTGCATTGCACAATCTCGTCTTCAACTTCCACCTGCGGCGCGAGCATAGGCACTTAACCGAAATTTATTGTAACCACGCGTTACGACGACCGAGCAAAGCAAAAGCACGAGTCGACCAGGCTAAACACATGCTTTCGCACGACCACTAGGTTGAACCACATTAAAACTCTACCACATTTTTTTCCTTCATTTTATAGCGATGTGTGCTCAGAGCGTATATAGAAGGCGCGCGCGCTCTGTCCCCTCACGGGATTTCGAACACGAGGCACACTCTCCCCCAAGAGACTGGGGTCGGGGGCTCAGCTGCCCCCCTCCATAGATAGCAATGGCTGAGCGCACTAATGCGGCGTGGCTACCTGGCGAAGCGCAAGAGGGACGTAGGTCCGTCCGCTCGTTGTATGCACAGAGGCTCACCATTGTTCCATCGCGGGCGTGCACGCATCCCCACAGCCACAGAAGCATCGTCAGGCTTACCGCAATGAGTTCCAGCGCTCTGTAGGCCGCCAGAACCTCGGGATACGTCGCTGCACAAAAGCGGCACAATGAAGCCATAAACGATCGAGGCCCGTGTAGCTCGTACAAAGTCTGTGCGGCGCCTACCTTTTCAAGGAGCACACATGAAAGACGCGTCCTCCAAATCTAAACGCTTGCGCTGGCGATGAAACCGCGCTCTCTATGCGCGAAGCGCAGTACTGGCAGTTGGAGTTGATCGCGAATCACCGCACGCTGCTCTCCAAACTCGAACGAGGTGTCGTTGGGAGACAGTTGGTGAGCGCGGTGGGCAGTTCGTCATCGCGTTGGTTTCCTACGGCGCCTCATTAACCCGCCAAACCTGCACGCTAATGACACATCCGTATTCTGCAAAGCGTTCGATGGCCTCGCTGAATACGCACTAAGTTTCCGTACCACTGTCCCGGTTCTGCTGGCTGCCGAGAACGGAGTGCTAATCGCAGAGCCCGGCGCTCCTAGGTGACAGTGTGCCAATACCTGCCCGCCGCGGAAGCTCAGCTTCTAAGGTGTTTCTAAAAAAAAAAACACATTATTACCTACCGAACTAGAGGCACTGAAATAACTATTTTGGCCACCTCACCACCATCTGTGGCTCCGTTGAAGGCGCACCATTCGTTTGAAGTGCAGCACGAGTCCGCTGTCTGCGATGAGCCAGGAGAGATAGCGTTGATCTCGTTTCTAATAGCTACTGGTAATCCGCCTACGTCAAGATCTGCGTCGATGACAGCAAGTAGACGCAAGTTCTGCAGCGTAGGTGCTGAGTGCAACACGTGCAGGTCAGTTATCGCCTTTTCCTCTTCAGAAACATCGATGGGCCTTCCTTTCTCGTGTTCTAGGGCGTACCCCAAGCCAACAAAAACAAACACCCTTTTCTACCATCACGCTGCAACCGGCCGAGCGCTTAGCCGACCGGTGTAACCCATGTACCAGCCGCGCATCTCCGGGCGGCTCCATGTCATAGCGCGGGTACCGAACCGGTATAAGCCGCCAATCCGCGACCCTATATATGTCGGAGAAGCTACCCCACATGTAGACGCAGTAGCCGTAGTCGAGAACGTAGTGGACGAAAGAGTTAAGGGGATCGTAGTCGAGGTGCAACTCAGTCAGTGGCACACCCACTGTCGATTCTGGTGAATTTTTATGGCTATAGATCATTTGTGGCTAAAGAGCGCCATGACACAAAGTTGCTTTTTCAATTCAATTTGGTGTCACATACACATTTTCCGAACATTTCACACCAGCCATCGTGGGATGGCTTGTCGAGAATGTATCTGGCGTGCGCAGTGCACTGGAGCGCTCTCGCATCAGTGTAAATAAGCTGTCGGGAAGCTTCAGATACAGTCCAGCATGCTGTCGATTGCCGTTGATATTATCTGCACCTGATGCCATCACTTACACAAGCTTTGACGAATACTCTCGGCTCACGTTCACGACATAGACACCGATCGGATGCTTCCAGATAGAAACTAGAATGTATATAGCGAGAACAGGACCATAACTAGCAGGCTATAATATCAGTGAACAAACATATAAACCAGCGTCAAAGCAAGGGAATACATGCGGAAATAAGTGATAACTGTTTGGCTTTCTGAAGTCACCGCAACAGACGCAAGTTGTTTACGGATAAGAGCTGAAATCGACGCCTACCGCCACATATCTCTATCTACCATCTGCTTTGAAAAGTATGGCCAGCAGGGGCTGCGCGGAAAACAAATTCATCACGATCTTCATTCCGAAGTTTCGTCAATGCGAATCGCTTGAAGAAACCTTCAGGCTGGAGTTGAATCGATCTCAGTGAATAATTATTCGTTCAGAAACTTTGTTCTTTGTCTTGTAAGAAAAAGTGGCTGCCCCGGGTGACATGAATAAAAACAAAATACTAGCAACTTTCTTGCTTGCGCGAAAAACGAGCACAGAAGGGAGGCGCCCTGTGCGTATAAAAGAAGAGTTTATTACTGCGTCAAGTACTGGCGCCAGAGTTGCATCATCACCGTACCAGCAAGATGGCTTCGCCGAAGGCACTCAATCTGCTTGCGATGCAGCATCTGCCATTGACTACGATGGGTGAGAAGTGATAGCGTAGACCATTTCTTGAATGAAGCTTGGCAAGGGGTGTAGATTGAGCCGCGCATCAATTATTGCAAGTAAGCACATGTTCTGCAGTGTCGGTGATGAGTGCTACACGTGGAGTCCGGTCAGCGCCCTTCGCTCCTCAGCAACTTGCCCCTCATCCTGGTTGGGTGCCGGCCCAAAGCCACCGAAAATAAACACTCTTTCACCCATCACTGAGCAGCCATGCCAGTACCTGGGAGATGGTGGTGAGCCACATGGCTTCACTTCGGTCCAATGCGACGTCACAGGGTCGTACTTGTGTATATCTGCCAAGCAGGTCTGCAGCAAATCGCTGTACCCTCCGAAAATGTACAGTTCTTCGTTATACACGAAGGCTGAATGACCTCGCCGACACACAGCGGGAACTCCTGGTACCTGTGGGCGTATCCATGAAGAGGTGGTCGTCTCTAGGTAGTATAACGAGTTGTCTACGCGAGTGGCATGGAAAGGGTCCGCTAGGCTGCCGCCAAACACATACATGCGGGTCCCGATGGCAGACGGGTGTGGAAGACACGCTGAACGGCCGCTTTTCCGCTGGTGGGGACGCGATGCCACTGCAGGGTATCCAAGTTAAGGACCCGCAGTTACTGTGAATGATCCAAGACGTCGAAGATATACTTGCGGTGACCCACAAAGCAAGCTTTGTTGCCGCAAATCGATGTCGGCTCCACACCGGCCACCTCCGGGCGGCTGCATGCCATGGTGCTTGTGTCGAAGCGGTAAAGGACACCCGGAGATGGCCAGCTGTGCGGGCCGCCCCACAGATACGCGCAGTGGCCGTACTCTACAGCTGTGTGGCGAGAAAAGTTAATCGGCCCGCCCTCGGGAAGCTGCCTCTGCACCATATCCCACAGGCGCGACGCGGGGTCCAAGATGAAGACGTGGACGTGAAGGCGTGAGTGGATATAGTGCGTCGACGGGTGACTATTTCCGTTAGATTTTGGAATACATTTTTCATTTTATGACACTCACACGAATGAATGTTCAAAAAAAAACATGTACTTTTGCTGTCACCAAGATTAAAAGCGCAAAAAGCCGTTATCAAGTGCGCTTAAGTGGTCAAGAGGCTGTTCTGCCATTACGGGTTTGTTTCAGAGCGAATTACCTTCTTGACGCCGCGATTACGTGGTTAACGCTTTCCAATCGAGAATTTCGTTTAGTTGATTGGTCATGCCAGTCGCATTGATAGGGACTGAATATCTTTCGGCCCTAAAAAGAGACGTGAAATATATATTGCTTAAATCCTGCGGAGCTTTTTTCTTTCGTTTCGCACGTGTTTTGTTGCGGCCTTATCGTCTCCGCCTTACCGGTTGCCGCCTGACCGTTAGTGTCGGCTTTCTTACTGCCTTACTGACGTGCTCAGTGCTGCGTCACTGCGCATGTGCTTGACTAATCAGAGCATTCAGTTCAGCAGTTTTGCTGTGTATTTTTGTTGACATTAGTTGAAAATAAACTTCTCTTTCTACGCCTTACCGTCTAGACGGTATAGTATCGGTGTCATGCATTCACATCGTGAGCAACAACCCTTCTGTTGAGCCCGCGTCTTTCGGGTCAGCAGCCCGGAAAGCGCGGCCGGGATCGAAGCCGCGTCTTTCGGGCTGCTGACCCGAAGGATGCGGGTTCGATACCGGTACGCGGCGGCCGAATTTCGATGGAGGCGAAATTCTAGAGGCCCGTGTACTGTGCGACGTCAGTGCACGTTTAAGACCCCATGTAGTCGAAATTTCTGGAGCCCTTCCCTACGGCGTCCCTCATAGTCTGAGTTGCTTTAGGACGTTAAACCCCAATAAACCAACAAACCACCAACCTGACCGCGATTATGAAAATGTGGCGTGGATGGTCGGACGTGTGCATTACTGCGGTACGTGTGCAAGGCACGTGCGCCATTACCCCCCCCCCTCCCTACCTAGAATGAAGCTAGCTCATTTCATTCTGGGTAGGGAGGGTGAGGTAATGGCACACGTGCCTTGAATGGATGATCGCTGTTTCTTTCTTTTCTCTGGTTTTACGCTTGTGAGTGGCAAGAGTGTATCTGGGTTTGACAAGACGCCTTTGCGCATCTTTGAGTAAATGTATAAATTGGCTGCCTACGTGTGAATAAAATTCAGTTGTAAGTTCAGCGCCGTCAGTCTGTTTCACCTTGTCCTCGGTCCGTGTTCTTAAGCGTTGTTTTTTTACGATGGATCACCACCAACTCGCCCGATCCTCAGTTCTTCTGCATACAGGAGCGGGGACAACGGGCAAGCTTGTTTCAGAGAGCATCGTATGCGGACTGTTTGTGGGAGAGGGCGATTCTTTTCGGCCACCTGGGGTTCTTTAACGTGCACTGACATCGCACAGTACACGGGCCTCTATAATTTCTCCTCCAAAGAAATTCAACCGCCGCGGCCGGGATCCAACCAGCGTCTTTCGGGTCAGCAGCCGAGCACCATGACCACTGAGCCACCGCGGCGGCCGTTACCCAAGCTTTGACGAATTCTATCCGCTCATGTTCAAGACATAGATACTCGTCGGGTGCTGAGGGCAGACATGCTGAAGGCAGACATCCGCAAATAAATGATAACATTTCGGCTTTCTGAAGTAATCACAAAAGACGCAAGTTCTTTCCGCAGAAGATAAAAATCGACGCCCAGCGCCGCATCCAGCACCTCAGTCTGCCTACAGCTTTGAAAAGGATGACCACCAGGGCTACGCGGCAACCTAGACTTCATCGCGAGCTTCAGGCCGAAGTGACGTTAATGCGATTCTCTTGAATCTACCACCAGGCTGGAATGTAATCAATTTCAGAGAATAGTTTTTCGTTCGGAAAACTTCTTCTTGGTAATATTTGAAAAAAAAGTGCCGCCTCAGATTTTCATGAAATAAACAAAACGCTAGCGACTTTCTTCCGCGAAAATCGACAACTGAAGGAAGGCGTTCATTGCGTATAAGAGAACAGTTTATTGCTGTGTCAAGTAGCGGCGCCGAAGTTATATTATCGCCCCACCCCCAAGCTGGCTTACGCCGAAGACACTCCGTTTGGTTGACACGCAGCATCTACCATCGACTACGATGGTTGAGAAGTGATAGCGTAGGCCATTTCTCTAATGAAGGGTGGTAAGGGGCTTAGATCCAGCCGTGCATCAATTACTGCAAATAAGCACAGGTTCTTCAGTGTCGGTGCCAAGTGCAACACGTGGAGATCGGTCAGCGATCTTCGCTCCTGAACTACCTGCTCCTCATCCTGGTCGGATGCCGGTCCAAAGCCACCGATGATAAACACTCTTTCACCCATCACTGAGCAGCCATGCAAGAACCTGGGAGATGGAGGTGAGCCACATGGCTTCACTTCGGTCCAGCACGACGTCACGGGGTCGTACTTGTGCATATCTGCTAAGAAGGTCTTCAGCACACCGCTGTACCCTCCGAAAATGTACAGCTGTTCGTTGAACACGAAGGCTGAATGTCCTCGCCGATACACAGGGGGAACGCCTTGTACCTGTGGGCGCACCCAGGAAGAGTTGGTCGTTTGAAAATAGTATAGGATGAGGAAACGGTCGGCTCGGCTGCCGCCGAACACATACATGCGGGTCCCGATGGCAGACGCAGATTGGCAGGCATGTAGAACCGGAGCGTCTCCGCTGGTGGGGACACGATGCCACTCTAGGGTATCCAAGTCAAGGACCCGCATATCTGGCGAAGGACCCCAGTCACTGAAGATATACTTGCGGTGACCCACAACACAAGCTGTGCTGCCGTACATCGATGAGCGCACCTCACAGGACACCGCCAGTCGGCTGCATGTCATGGTGCTTGTGTCGAAGCGGTAAGGACACTCGGGGCTGGGCAGCTGCGCGGGTCGCCCCACAGATACGCGCAGCGGCCGTACGCTACAACTGTGGGGAGGGAAATGGTAATCGGCGCAGCGTCGGGAATTTGCGTCTGCACCACATCCCACCGGTGCGACGCGGGGTCGAAGATGAACACGTGGACCAAGTTCTATGCCATATGGCAACTGTCGAACGAGTAAACCTCGGCGTTCATGTGTACAGCCCTGCGGGTGACATGCTCTGTAATGCCGTTTAGCCGCACCGTCCACATCCTGCAGAGATACCTGCTTCAATAAGAAACAAGGGCCAGTCATTCCAGCGATGGCGGTGGCATCATGCGGCTTTTTTCTGAAGCAGCCATATGGTGATCGGTATTCGTGGCGCGTGAAGACTTAGTGCGTCGACGGGTGACTATTTCCATTAGATTTTTTGATATGTTTGTCATATTATGACACTCACACGAATGAATGTTCGAAAAAGGACATGTACTCTTGCAGTTACCAAGATCGAAAGCGCTAAAAGCCGTTATAAAGTGCGCATAAGTGGTCAGGAGGGCTCTTTTGCCATTGCGGGTTTGTTTCAGAGCGAATTGCTTTTTTGACGCTACATGATAAGTGCTTAACGCTTTCCAATCGAGAATTTTGTTTAGTTGATCGGTCATGCCAGTCGCATTGATAGCGATTGAATATCTGGCGGCCTTAAAAAAAAGCGTGAAATATATATTGCTTAATGCTTAAATCGTGCGCTACTTTTTTCTTTCGTTTCGCGCATGTTTTGTTGCCGCCTTATCGTCTAGCATGTGCTTGGTATAGGTGTCGTGCAGCGCTGGTCTATACATAGCTCGAGCAACAACCACTTTGTTCAACCTTGCGGAGATGGTGGAAATATGGTGTGAATCGTTGGCATTTTGCCTTTTCATTTTCCGGTTCTGGTAAGGAATGCCTAAGGGGCCTGAATACCTGCAGCTGTTTTGGTCGCTGTGCCTTCTATAAATACCTTTATATACGTGGATTTGAGGAAAGGAAGTGGCGCAGTATCTGTCTCACATATCTCGGTGGAAGCCCCAAACGCACCGTGAGGAAAGGAAGGAAGGCGGGAGTGAAAGAAAAAAGAGAGAAGGAGGGGCCGTAGTGGAGGGCTCCGGATTGATTTCGACCACCCGAGGACCTTTGACGTGCATTTACATCGCACAGCACACGGGCTCCATTTGTGTTTTCCCCTCATCGAGGAGCAGGCCGCCGCGGCTGGGTTCGAACCCGGTTACTCCTGCTGGGCAGCCGAGCACGCTAACCTCTGATCCATCACGGCGGGTATCTGCCGTTTGTGGGAAACGTGTTCCGAGCGGAGCGCAGTGGGTGGCAGTTGTTGAAGTGGCGATTTGCAACGGACAGCGCGAAAGTGTGTGGCAGTTGAACACGAGGCGTGATCGGTTGCGGCGAAAGCATCGCGCCCTCGTGCAGTGGCCGGCGAAGCTGACCTGTTTGCCCCACCGCGGGTTTGAAACGCCGTCATGGCAATATTAATCTTTTGAACTCATACGCAATAACGGTGTCTGATCAATTACGTTGAATTACGCTTCCCGTACTGCTTGAATTGGCAATGGAATAGACGCTTTATTTGCAAAGACCGCTCGCCTCTCTTTTTTGAACTACCGGGAATAATTTCTTTAGTTATTGAGCAGCATAAAAAAGAACGTTAACATTGTATCTGACTGGCTTCTATCGACTTGGTGTCGCTGCTTTAACCCGACAGCGTTAAAGACCCCGGTGTCCTCGTCGGCGTTGTGAGCGAGAAATCACGGGCATGGCTCTGGCAGGTGGTTCACTGAGAGAAACCTAGGAGGCGGATGGGCCAACTAGATGACGTGTCCTTGTTGCGTCATCCCAACCTACACACCAGATAGTGACCAAACTGCACACTGTTGCAGTTAAATAAATAATTGGCAGCTCGGAAACAGCAACCTGGGTCCCACAAGGCCCATCGCTTAACAAATGCACCAGTGCGAGAGCAGGGGTATGAGGACTCCCAAGGATTTATCAGTGTAAAATAGTCAATGGCCTGCATATACGGGAATTAACCCATCACGATATAGCGTCGTACTCTTACGGGGGAGCTTAAGTGTCCCCTCTAATTTTATTTTCTTTTACGCGACAGCATTAAAAGTCCCGTTCGGCCGGAAACCCAGCGTCACGATCGTTGACACAATGGAAAATACTGATTGGTCGAGAAGGTAGTCGAGTAGGAAAGCAATTTTGCTGATATTAAAAAGTAGCTATAGTCAGTCGAAATCGAAACCGCAACTGAGGAACGTGCGTTAAGTGGGATACATAGAGGCCTTGTACGAGTACGGCTAACCCCCCAGCAGACAAATTACATTAAACGACCACATATCTATAATGAGGGTCAATAATTATCATCACTAAGTAATGTGGACGACGATGTGCAATAAAAGAGTTTATGATTTCGACAAGTGTGTCGATGTCTGCAAAACGGTGCGCCAAGGAAAACCTTAGCGACCGTATGGACACTTCATCGCTATTACGTCGTACTATTAAGGTGAACTGAAGTTTCCCAGTTTTTTTCTTGTGAAGTAATAATCCTTAATCATGCCCAATATGCAATGCTAGATTAAAACTAAAGGAGCAGTTACCACCAGTAACGTGAATTGCAGCGAGGCATTGGCTAGCACGCAGATCTGAGGACTCGCGTCTACGTCACTCTGCCTAGATATTGGGACCAGTGCCATGGTCCTACGCGCCCTGGACACATGCGCGTAATATGAGGGCTGCGCCGTGGCCCTGAGGCCTTGAACGGTCCAAAGTTGCTTGCATAAATAAGTTTTAAATCCATCATGGGGGCGCAAGCATTTGGACGTCCGGATGTGAGGGGTCCTGTCGCGTAGCGAGTTTGAGGTCGGCTTTCCTATCGCGTTGACCCCTCTTCCAACGGCCGCATGTTAGCTGCCTTTGGCCTCCCCCCGAATGTTCAAGCATTCATGGCTGTCTAGTACTGATGCTCGCATTTCTTTGTGACCTCAGCTGCACGTCTATGTAGGTCTTCTTAGAGTCCGCGCTTGTGTTTGCAATCTTACAAGCGCAGCAAACCTTGTGTGTGCACTGGGCCCGCAGTTCCGTGGCTTCTGAAAACCAGACAATGCCTTTGCTACTCAAGAGGTTCAATATTCCTAGTGCTTCACGCCATCACATCGAACGATGCACTAGGCTGTAGCGAAGAAAAATGTGTCTCGGTGTCATACACGCCTGCGCCACCTAGTTCTTAGCGTCCTTCCTGCCCTCCTCGTTTCCCCCTTTCCCTGCGCAACCCTTCTGGCACGCTTTACCTGTCTCTTCTTCGCGTAAGCCCAGGAGCAGTGTCTATATCGTCATAATAGCAATGGATGCGTTAGAAGCTTTCGCACTAAAATCAACACAGGCTTGCAGAAAAAAAAAGAAAAACGCCTACCATACCTGTTCTTACCCAGTGCTTCCCCGACAGCAGGAAGGAAAAATTAACGCCCGGTTTCATTTTTGAGAAGATTCTTTACCGCAGCACGATGTGGAACGTGCTGCTGAACGGCGTTCCAGAACTCGTCAAGACATGCGGTCGCCATCAAAGAAAAGGTCGACTTGTTCGACCCGTTGTACAACTACCACGATGACAGCGATGAAATCTTAGGCATCCGCTTAGGCGTATACATCTGTAAGGAGATAGCGCCACCCAGCGGCGTTCGTGAGGAGAAGAAGACAAAGCACGAGGAGCGCGTGCGGAGGGGTACGCCGGGAGAGGTCGAAGAGGATTACGTGGGAGAGAAGAGAAGAGCGCGGTGGGTGACGGACGTGGACGAGTTCTGCTGGCTCCCCGAGTTCCGGGCTTGGGCCTCAGCCGCAGACGTCCGGGCCACCAGACGTGGACATCCATCGTCGAGACCTCAACCACCAGGCCCAGGCGCCACTCTTCTCCGTCCATCCATCAGCTGCTCCATACAGGCCGCTTCTGGCGCCTACGTGACTTTTCCGGGATACCAGACCTGGGAACCGTGCTGGGAGCCCACAGACGCCGACGCTGCGGTAGCGTTGCATCAACATTGGAACGCCCAGAGACACCCTGACTGCCCGACACCCAGCCAGTCCTCCCCGCTCGTTGCTCGAATAAGAGACAAGTAGTGTGACTTTCCTCTTTGACTTTCTTTTTCCTGTATTTTTCGTAAGCACTTTGTTCTGTTCCCCCGTGTGTTTTTCCCGTGCGTTGCGTCCTTGCTCTCTTGTTCCTTTCCTTTTTTCACTCTCATACTGAAATTGGTCTCCTTTCCGATAAAAGCCACCTAGTTTATTGTTTGTACTTATGTGTTTGTTTAAAATAAGACCTGCAATCTCACAGATCCTCACAACATCTTCCACCCTGCAATGTGCAGGTGGGGTGTGCCGCTGACTGACCTGCACCCCGAAGGCGAGCCCATTAACTTTAGCGACCACAGCTTTGTCGCCTACGGTGACTGTGCCTACATGCGCGGGAGCTCCTCGGACGTAAGGTCACGGATTGGCCGTTTATACCGGTTGTATATCCTTGCTATGACATGGAGCCGCCCTTAGTGCGGCCAAATGCCCATACTGACCATCTTCTCTGCTTGCGTGCTGTGTCAACGGATGTACATCTTTGATTTATTGCACCCGGAATCCTCACAACGTGTATATTATCTTGACCTTGAGAGCCTGACATGGCATAGCGCTCCGACCAGTGCAGAGGCCCCGGATAGCCGCTGCTTCCACAAGACATGTTTGCTGGAAGAGGCCGCACGTCTCCACAGCAAACATGTCGCATGAAGACCATAATGGTCGGCGCCTGGCACGAGCGGAAGCGCTAGCCCGATATTATGGCAACAAAACAGGTGTATACTACGTGGACGCCTCCGGCCCTCACCACGGGGGATGGTACACGGCCGCGGTAGTTCACAACAGCAACACAGTTAACGGCCTCACTTTCAGAGCCCGCAGTGCAACACAAGCAGAAGAGGTCGCGATTGCTCTCGCGGCCTCACATTCCAATTCAAAATACATAATTACCGACTCGCGAGGGGCCTGTCGGAACGTCGAACAAGGCAGCACTCCCTTCCTAGCCTATCGAATATACCAAAATTGCATACGGGATACGGACCCCGCACACCGTCACCTCATATGGGCCCCTGCTCATCAGGGGTTGGCAGGAAACGAGGCAGCAGACGCAGCCGCCCGCGCGCTCTCTCACCGGGCTGTTTTCTCCTCCCCACCTGATCAGGAACCCGATTTTAATCCGGTCTATACGTTCAAAAATATCGCAACCTACTATCAAGATAGCCATCGCCTTTACCCTAGCCCCTGTAAAGGCCTCAAGAAGGCGGATGAGCGGCTTCTTCTCCGCCTCTTCACCAATACAATGCTGTGCCCGGCAGCACTAAAACATTTTGACCCCTCCTTTAGCGGCAACTGCCCGCACTGTGGTGCGGTGTCTTCGGACACCTATCACATGGTGTGGGCCTGCCCCTCCAACCCGGCCATTCCCCCTATCCCCAACCCAACCCGGGAGGACTGGGAGGCGACCCTGCTCGGCTGCCACGACTTACAGGCCCAACAAGCCTTAGTCGGGCGCGCCCGGGCGGCGGCTACCGCCACTGGGGTCCCAAACTAGGGACCTCCACCTAGTGTTTGTAAGGATCGGTCCCTTACGGGCCGATCCAAACACCTCCTGTTCTGAATAAATGTTTTCACCACCACCACCCACAAGACGTCCGCAGTCGGAACCCGAATGCATGTTTGGGGTGGCCAGGCGTTGAACATAGAGGTCAACGACTTTTCAACTATTACTGTTATCCTCCCTTTGTGTTGAGATGTGTGTAGCTCACCGCGAGTAATATCCTATCAATATTTAGAACTTCGATTACAAGGTTACCCTCGGCGCAGTGGCGTAACAAATTTCGGCTATTTCGACGGGTCACTTATGATGGATCTGTTGCTTTTCGTGCGGGCTTTTCGAAAGCGGACGTATTTTGGCGCACTGTGAGCAAAATTTGTTGGGCCGGTGGTAACTGCGTTTTGGAAATTCTAACAGCTGATATGAACATTACTGAAAGTGAACCACGTGCCTTTGAATTAATAGAGACCAGCACTAAGAGATAAAAAAATTTGGCGGGGGCTTATCTTTTGTTAAGCCTGGTAGGTTGCGAATGGAGATGTTTTGTACTGCATATGCAGCGCCTCCAGTGGTAAGAGCGCGGCGCGCCGTGCCAAGCGGCCGCCGTTACCCGACGAGCCGAGTTGGTAGCCCGTCTCTCGCTGCTGGCATGACGTCGCGCCATAACGTCACTAGCGCCTCTAGCGGGAGGAGGGCGGCGCGCCGTGCCAAGCGGCCGCCGTTACCCGACGAGCCGAGTTGTAGCCCGTCTCTCGCTCCTGGTATAACGCCATGCTGTGACATCGCTAGACATGGTATGACGTCAGAGGTCAATCTAATGATCAAACGTGACAGGTGGCCGCCGCTACGCGAAAGGCCGTTCCTGGGATTAGTGTGGCTTTCGCAATAAAAATTTGCAGTGGTTTAGCTCTGGTTAAAACGGGTAAATATCGTTAGCAACGGTGCGCGCGTTCTTCTGGTGATTCTTCGGCGCGTTGCCTTCGGCTGGTAGCATTGCGGCGTTCCTGAGCAGTCAGGTGTTGAGATTCATCGGTGACAGATGACCTGGAACAACTCTGCGAGGTAGAACGGTGTCGCCGAGATACATCCCTAGCACGACGCTTTGCAAGACGTTCTTCAAGCTGTTCTGGCGTCTCTTGCGCATGTTGTCGCTTTCTTGCTTCTTCCTGCCGCTGCCACTTCTCCTTAGAGGACTGCATAGCAAAGCATTCACGCCAAGGCAAGCGTGCATTTATAGACGCTCTACAGCGCGGGAGCATGGGCGCCACCATATTTGGTCACGTGACCATTCCGCCGCGCGTCCAGGGAGTCCACAGAATGCCATCGCCCGTTCGGCTGTACGCATTGCTCGTCGGCTAATTGGTTTGTGAGGAAAGGAAATATATCTGTATCACATATATCGGTGAACACCTGAACCTCGCCGTAAGGAGAATGAAGGAAGATTGGAGTGAACGAAGACACCGTATTCATTAGACGCGTCTTTGTTGATTCGAAACCATCCAGCTGGCATAGCGGAGTGGTTAGCGTGCTCATCTCGCACTCTGGAGACCCTGGTTCTATTTCCCAACTCGACCAGTTTCCTACTAGGTGGTATTTATATATGTGGTCTGATTAGAAATTAAGCTAATTGCTTAACCGATATTATTCGAAAGCCATCGATGCACTGCGCGGCAATGCTGCTAACGCCGGCTTTGAAGGCCAGAAGTGGCGGACCTCCTAGTGGCGCTATCTGTCGTCTACAGAGCAAACTACTCGGCGCCGCGGGCCGCGCGGCGTGCCGATGATGCTGCCATCTGGCGGAGCGCGGCTGAAGCAACGTTGTTCAAGATCATCCGTCCCTACCGGCCCGGGCTACGCGTGGAGGCGAAACCTACAGTTGTATTTCTAAAACAATAAAATTTAACTAGTCAGTTCCAGCTATGCTACTAGTCAATTTCAGCTATGCTGGTTAGCACACTTTAGCTGTATTCGGACAGGCTAGAGCGCTGAGAATGCTAAGCCGTAAATACCACTCGTACTGAAAAAGGCCAGTTTTAAAAATTGCGGAACAACTTAGGTTATACATCCGGCAAACGCCTAACTTGGAGATGGAACACATTCAGTAGAGTTTAACATGGCCAACGCTTTCCTTTTTGTTTTTATGGGAATAAAGATTACAATTTGGATTTTGTCGTGTATGGATTTTTTTTCTTTCTTTCGAATTTACTCATGCAGAACAGAAGAAACTCATCAGACTTGGCTCCAACATCATTACATGATAATTTGGATTGCAGTTAGATGGTTTCACGTCAAAACAAAAAACAGTTGTATATAAAAATAGTAATGGGTGCCGATTTTGGTCTTCGACTTGAATTGTGGGCATGGTAGAAAAGTTATTTCTTAATTGACACTCTCCAATGAAAGAAAAAACAACTTTTGCTCCTGCGCAGCTTCTGGAAGTAACTCTTTGCCCAGACGTTATTATTTGATCGTTTCAACAGGTTTGAACCCAGGAATGCATTTAACGATTGCTTTTGCTAATTGAAAGTTTTTTTTTTTTCAACTTACACAATGCTGATGGATGTCATGGCAAGAAGGCTGTAAGAAAAGCTTGACAAAGCCAGGACACTAGTGAATGGCAGAACAGGAGTGCACAGATGAGGCTGAATAACCTAAAAATTAACATAATAAATATCATGAGCATTGGCACCCGAAAGAAAAGGAAAAGCAGAACCTATTTATAAATGCATTAAGTCTGTTTTATAAACGCTTTTACAAATAGGTGCGCCTCAGAAGTGAATGTCAAATAAAGAAAGTAATGTGAAATAAATACTGCACAATATATAGCAGCGACTCTATATGAATACATAATATTACATTGTCTGCATTCGTAGAAAATACTGCATTCAACGTCTTTAAAGTGAGCATGTCGACATAAGGTAGTTAAAAAATGACTTGGAGGGAAAAGAAACAGCAATGAGGCTGCATCCGTGTCGTGGTGTGGAATCGAGCTGACTAACATTCTGCAGGCAATAAGATTAATTGGTTAACCTTTAGCGATGTTACAGTTTAACACGTCATGTAGCGCTCTAGGTGATTACGTACTGCAGTACAAGCGGCAACTATCTAATTTACCTAATATATCTGCTGCGTTAGGCGCCACCGACTGCCTATTTCAAGTCGTGCGATGACGTTGCATTACCAGTGAGTGAGTGAAAAACATTTATTGTCCAACAGAATGAGACTACCTCACCCAGACCTCCCCTGTCCCATACCCTCAGTTGAGGGAGGAGGATCAGGAGAGATCCGGCCGCATGGGGTAGTCGCGTCAGATGCTGGCCGGGATCTCTTGTATCCCGGCGGCCTCTTCAGCCAGTCGGACGGCGGTGAGCTGGAGCTCAGGGTCCGAGCTCCGGAGCAAGGTCTCCCAGGCGTCTCTACTATTAATGTTCTTCGCCCTGCCTGGGGATTGGCTACACTCCCATATTATGTGGTCGAGGGACCCTCTCGCTCCGCACTTCTTGCATTTATCGTCTTCTATTTCAGGAATTAAATGTTTGCATAGAATTGGGTGTGGGTAGACATCTGTTTGTAGACGCCTCCACGCCACCGCCTGTTGATTGTTGAGTGTTATGCTAGGCGGGGGAAAGTGCCTGCGATGTTGTCTATAATATTCTGTAACTTCCTGACAGGAAATTAGTCGCCCTTCTCTCCCGTGATCTACGAGCGGTGGACCGTCGTGTGCAGCTCGGTGGTAGAGATCTCGAGCCACCTCGTGGGCCGCCTCGTTGCCACGGACAGATTCGTGCGCGGGGGTCCAGATTATATTGATCGTTCTATTCAATGTCGCTTGTCTTAAAATTTTGGCAGCGAGGGGAGAGACTCTCCCTCTACTAAAATTTTGGACTGCAGCTTTGCTGTCGCTTATGACGTATTTAGCTTTGGAACCGACGCAAGCTAGTGCTATTGCGACCTCCTCCGCCGTCTCAGTGTTTGTCCCTAAGACGGTTGCGGCCGTAATGAGGCTACCCGCTCCGTTCACTACCGCGACGGTCGTGTACTGACTATGTATATCACCCGCTGCGTCTACGTAGGCGACCTCCTCCTCAGGCTTGTCACCGTAGATGCGGTCTATCACCTGTGCCCGTTTTTGTCTTCTTTCCTTGTTTAATTCTGGGTGCATGTTCTTGGGTAAGGGGGGAATCCTGAGAATTGCTCCTAATCTCCATGTCGATATCCTCCCTCTGTCTAGCTCCCCTATCTGTTTTGAGTCCGACTTTGGCTAGTGTGGCTCTTCCGGCATGTGTTATGCTGAGTCTCTCTAGCTGTGATGTATAGACTGCTTCTGCAAGCTCTGTAAGCGTGTTATGTATGCCCAGTGATAGGAGTTTTTCCGAGGATGTGCACATGGGCAGGCCTAGAGCTTTCTTGACGCACTTCCTTATGAGAGCGTCGATCTTGTTCCTCTCTGCTACTTTGAGATTTAGGTACGGCGTAGCGTAGCTGACTCTACTTATTATGAAAGCTTGTATGAGCCTAAGTAGGTTTTTTTCTTTAAGACCGCCTCTTTTGCTCGAGACACGTTTGATGAGATTGAGGGTCTGCATCACGTGGCTCTCAAGCTTTTTGATGGTTGTCATGTTTTTTTCCATTTGATTGCATATAAAGGCCTAGGATTCTGATTGTGTCCACTTTGGGCACCTCCTTTCCTCCTACAGAAATCTGAATTTCCGAGGGTGGTTTGTTCCTCAGAGCCTTATCGTTATATATGAATATTTCAGATTTTTCGGGCGAACATTCTAAGCCCCTTTCTTCTGCGTACATCGAAATAATATTGGCAGCTGCCTGTAGGGTTTGGTTAATCTCTGCATCACTTCCTCGGTTGATCCATAGATTAATGTCGTCCGCATACAGGCTATATTCTAAGTTTGGGTTGCTAATTTTCTCAAGTTCGCCCGGGAGTTCTCTCATGGCCATGTTAAAGAGAATGGGTGAGAGCACCGACCCTTGAGGGGTTCCCTTGCTTCCCAGCTTTATTTCCCCGGATTTAATCTCCTGGAAGCTTATGCTCGCAGTTCTATCTGTGAGGAAGTCACTTATGTAGCGATAGGTTTTGTGGCCTACTCCGGCGTGGCTGAGTCCTTTCAATATTGCCTCATGTTTGACGTTATCAAATGCCTTTTTGAGATCGAGACCTAGGATAACCTTTGCATCCTTGGTTCTGGAGTCAATGATATCATGTTTTAATCGCAGCATGACATCTTGTGTGCTGAGATGTGGTCGGAATCCCTACATCTCATCTGGCCACTTCCTATTCTTTTCCATGTAATTCGATATTCTGGTTTGGACGACATGCTCCATTAGTTTTCCTACGCACGATGTCAGGGATATAGGTCGGAGGTTCCCTATCTGCGGCTGCTTCCCAGGCTTAGGTATTAGGACCACGGTGGCCGTTTTCCATTGCGCGGGAATCTCGCCCTTCTCCCAGCACTCCTGCATGTAACCTGTGAGGGCCTTTATGGAGTTGTCGTCGAGGTTCCTTAACATTGTGTTCGTAATCCCGTCTGGACCAGGAGCCGATCTGGTTTTGAGTCTGACTATTTTAGCCCTTACCTCGGCTACCGTAATGGGTGCGTCCAGGGCCTCGTTCGGGGCTCCTTCATAATCGGGAAGCCGGCTTTTATTTGTATCTCCTATGTAGGTTTCAGCTAGTTTACGTATGAAGCTTTCGTCATCGTATTCCCCACACGCGTGTCTAACTTTGGTCATTGTAACTTTTGCTTGGGTCTTGGATTTTTTGGGGTCTCTGAGATGCCTAAAAATGTTCCACGTCTGGGGGAGATTCATGCTCCTCTCCATTTCGTTGCATTTGCTATTCCAATTTTGTTGGCACAGTTTAAACGCGTAATCCTCTATTTCTTTATTATGCCCCGCCAATCTTCTTTTGAGATTGCGGTTGTTCCTGCCCTGTTTCTTTAGTCGGCGCTCAATGCCTTGTTTGGCTTCCCACATGTGTAGGAGTCGGCTGTCCGCTATCTCGGGGGCTTTTTCCCCGTCTAGCACTTTGGTTACCTTTCTGGCATCCTTCTTAACTGCTTCGCACCACTCTCCGATATTTTTTATGACTGTCTCGTCTCTGTTTCCTCTGAGCTCCCTAAAGTGGTCCCACTCTGTGATCGTCGTAGGGGTTTGTTTCTTGCCTATTTGTTTGTTCTTGGTTCTTATCTCTGTTGCTATGACATAGTGATCGCTGCCTAAGTTCTGTTCCGTGTTAATCCATTTCGCCGTTCCTACGTTTCTAAGGAGGGTTAAATCCGGTGAAGTGTCCACGCTGACGCTATTTCCGGCTCGTGTGGGGTGCTCCGGATCGGTTAGTATCGTAAGTCCCAGGTTGTGTATATCCTCCCATAATTGTCTCCCTTTTGGGTCTTCTTTCAGGTACCCCCATTCCGGGTGATGGGCGTTGAAGTCGCCTACTATGACTAAGGGTTGGTTTTCGGCTATTTTAAGTGCTTTGTTAATTATCGCCCTAAACCTAACCTTCCTCTGTTTGGGTGGGCTGTATATGTTTAAGAGAAAAGTGTTTGATTCTCCCTTCTTTCCTGTTAAAATTTCCACGAAGACGTTTTCGATTACGTTGTCTTCTAGATCATGCTCTATTGTTGCTACATTTCTCTTGACTAATGTTGATACCCTTGATTTGTCTCCCCTATTGCTATAGAAAACCTGATAACCCTGAAGTTTAGCCGGACAGCCGGTCTCTTGCAGCGCAACTGCCAGCGGGGCTGTATCGAGCATCGACAAGGCGCTTTGTAGCACCGGCCGCTTGCGTCGGTATCCGCGATAGTTCCACTGCCAAATTTGGGTACTACTGCACGATCTGTCAATTGCTAAGCTTGACGATATTCTCCTCAACCTTAGCGAGCCATGCATGTATGACGGCATTTTCCCCCTTTAGCTGCTGAAGTGCCTCAGTTATTAAATGGAAATGGTTCTGCATTTGGTTCTGGATTTGGTTAGCAAAATCCTCTAGTTTCCTATCCCTTTCCTTTGCGAAATTTTTCAAATGTCTGTCCATTTTGGCTTCTAGCTTGTTTAGCTTTTCGTCCACAGTCAGGTCTGAGTTGCTCTCTTCCCTTATTCTGCGCTTGGATGGGGGCGGGACGGCATCCTCGACCACCATGTTACTTTCGCTCTCCTGGCTATTATTTAGTGAGGTTTGTGCTTTAGCTGCTACCAAGGATGGTGTCCCTGTTTGGGGAGTGCTTACAACTGCCGTTGGCTTAGCGTCTGCCGTAGTCAGGGCTGATTTTAGATTTTGTATCTCCCTCTTAAGACTGGAGATCGTATCACTCATATTTTTAACGATATTCGTTAGTCTTTCTATTTCCTCATCTTTCTTATCTTTCTTATTATTGCTGGCATCGCTCTGGGAGACCATGTTCGCAAAACTCACCCCTTTGCTTTCGCCGCCCCAGGCCGTTGATCCTCCCCGGGCCCGGCTGGAGGTCCGGTCTCTCGAGCTCGAACGTCTCCTGGATCTGCTTCTTCCTCTGGAGGCGCTCCGTCCCCGGGAAGTTTGTCGTTGTTCTCCTCCTAGCCTCGGAAATGAGTTGTCTCGAACTGTATAGCCACTCCCCTCGCTGCCTGGTTTAGTGCGCGGGCGGCTCTGGTGCACCTGTGCTGTTGCGATCGGTCGCTGGCTCCTGCCGCGGCCTCCTCTTCTCTCATTTTCTTCTCCCAGTATCTTTTCTTGACCTCGTACGGTGTGCGATGCATTAGCTTGCATTTGCTGTCTCCGAGTATGTGGTCTCTGCCGCAGAGTTGGCATTTCGGCGTGCAGGAGTGGTTTTCGGAAGGGTTCTCCTGCCCGCAGCCACGGCATTTGACGTTTTTTGGGTTCGGACATACGTCAATCCGGTGACCGAGTCGGCCACAGGCTATGCAGACTTCATATTTCTTCCGGTACATGTAGCATCTGTGTGGGGCCCATCCTAGGATGACCGTTCTTGGTACTCTGGTTTCTTTGAAAAGAATTAGTATTGATGTGGAGTCGTTCCCTAGTCTTCTGACCCCGATGATTTCGGGGTTCGCCTTGTGTCTTAGCATTCTCATGATGTCTTCTTGCGTGAATTCTCCATCGACGCCGTGTACCACCCCCTTGCCGCAGTCATCTGGCGTGGCCACGTAGGCGAAAACCGCGATGTCTTCTTCTCCAAGCTTGATTCGACTCATGCTGGCGTATTTCAGTTTTCTCTCTCCGCTCGTGGTGGCGATGAGGATTGAATGTTGTTTCCTGTTGGGAATGACAACGTCTTCCTCGCCTACTTCGTTAGTATTTATACCCGCTGACGCTATGATGACGTTGGTCAGGTATGCGATTCCACGTTTGAGGAGCTTGTCAAGGCCTCCGCTAGGGCGGATGATGATCTTCTCAGCTCCCTCTGGTATTCTAGTGTCTTGTTTTTCGACCGACATGGCCGCCAATCTTCTCCCGGCTTGCTTGAGCCTGTATTGTTCGGTCCATAAATGGGCGTTTGACGCGAAATATTTCTCTCTGCCAGGCCTGATAGGTTACTGAAAATGTTGCGTACTTGCCTTTCCTCTATATTAGCCGGCAGAGCAAGCGGTATTTGTAAACATGTTCGATATTTTTGTTCTCTGTGAAAGAACAGGTCTTTAGCTGGGGGCATGTAGACACGTTGGAAGAACAGCGAACTACTTTTAACGCTATAGTGGTAAGGGTACCGTTCAGCGGAGAACTGCGCGTAGTTGGCGTGGTCACCGGTGAGCGCGGAAAACCGGATTGGTCGAGAGGGTGCTGACGTCACACGTGGAGCCCTAGAATGAAAAGTGATAAAAAACGGCAAAACTAATGAATAGAAGGTGGAAACATGATTTGAATGTCAATGGACGTCTAAGTATACTGTATCAAGCAATTCAGTTGCGCCTAAAGCAAATTTTGGGGCAATCAGTCGTGAATCGAACGCTTCACCTGTCAGTTGCGAGTTTTGGCATGCCTACCTTAGGCCAGGCAGGCATTTTTTTTCTCTAACAAGATACTTGCCACCAATCTGGAAATAACTATTCTATGTAAAAATTATTTACAAAGAACTCAGCTACCGGCTGCACTACACTACCATCACAGAAGACAACACAGCTAAAGGGCTAGGCATATTTTGAAGGGAAAAAAAACAAGCAAGACATGTCCTTTTTCTTCAACATGGTATTTATTACATTCATGCAATGTTCTACGTATATGAACTGTGTGCCAACCTTTAGAAAAAAATGTTGGATTAGCACAACGCGTTCAAGTCAAAAAAGAGTGGCAGAGAGACTATGGGGAGCACATGACTAATAAATCATAATACCACACAGCTAAGCAACGAAGCAACAGAAAAAAAAATGCAATTAAGAGCCCATCAGTAAGAGTGAGTGCCATTCGGGTCTGAACTCATTGTGGGCTTAGACACTATTAAAGGGAACAATGATCATTCCAAAGCCACTTGTGCAGAAACAAGATTCACAATGTCAGTTTATAATGGGCGCGTCGAAGAAGCCGGGTACAATTAAAAAGAAGAAAGGTTATTAGCAAATTAACGTGCAGTGTGATATCGTACAGAATGGGGTGTCTAAACTTCTTTTGGAATGTTGGTTCCTTGATATCCCAGAAGAGTACTGAGTCTTTTCGATTGATGAAACAATGCTCAATTTTTTCTGGAGCGTCGCAAATGGAGGGGGGGGGAGGTGCTATGCAGTGACGGCAATTCACCCTCGACACAAAAGTTTTCCTTTCCCATAATCACGTTTTAGCGGGTAATGTGTCAGTGTGTATGTGGCGAGAGAGGGATTTCACGTACTCTTTTTTGTATACCATGTCCCGTTAATTTAATACGTAGCGCATTACATGGGCGGAGAGAAGAGCATACAGACTAAATCCTTCTGCAACCATTTTCGCGATACTGAAAACCGCAAATCATTGGAGAAACGAACAGCAAAATACACCTCATGCATTAAGCGTGAGAAAAAGGGGTTATCAGAAATATCTAATGAAGCAGTAATGTTCGGTAAAAGATAAACTACGTCGACTTCAAATAATTCATTCACTATTGCACGTGTAATGTCTAGGAAAATCACATAACGTGAAACTGCCAATCCCACATACAGGAGAATAAACCAAGGCCGCCAGCGTTTACAGACCAGAACCGGTAATCAGATGACAAAGGTTCAAATATGAATCTCAGATAAAAGTAGCGAGAATTTTTGAAAACCTGGATGAAAAGTACTGCGCAATTAATATTTTAGAGTACATAAGTAAATTTTAGGGCGAGAGACAGTTTTGAGACGGTCGCCGTGCCAGAAATCGAGGTACCGTAAGGGACACATGTCTGAGAATAGGGCTGAAGAGTTTGCACCCAGTCTTTTCAAGTAATGTGCCCTTTTATTACGGGCACTCAAAGAGACGCCAAGGTGCCTGAGTGGCCTAGGTGTCCACACCCCAGCATATTCAGCAATAAAACACGATATGTGAGATATGAAAATGGATACAAGCAACATGCTGGGTAATAACAAAAAACACGTGGATGGGCGCGAAGAGGAAACAGGGTAAAGGAGTAAAAACATAGCCTGAAATAGTTACAGACATGCACGGCGAAAAAAAAAACCCGTGAAATGTAGCGAAAAGGTCTGCAATCGGATTGCAAGGAAAAAGAATTTTTTCGGCAAAAGCGAAATAGAGGCGTACTGACATACTTGTCAGTATTCAGTATTAATATCAGTCAGTATTAACTGTCAGTATTAATATCAGTCAGTATTAATTGTCAGTATTAATATCGTGAAACTCTTCCACCCTCTTTTGTATTGTGTTTAGTTCTGCACAAAAGGTCATGTTTCCAAATGCATATTTACAAGGAACCTTTTCTTACCCTGACTCTTACATTTTATTCGCTCACAAAGGTGTGCTAAGTGGCCTCTTGGATTATTTCCTATTTGCAGCCTGTGTTCACCTGCCCCTTCATTAAAAAATGTACCAGTCAGTCCAGTGTAGAACCTGTCGGAAGTGAGGGGAACTTTCTGCGCAACTCTTGAAACGAACTTGCGAACTTCTTATCGTGCTTCTTGGTACACTGGGGTCTATTCTACTTTACATTAATCACAAACGGGCGCATACTACGAAGTTTCCACAGCGGAGAGAAAACAATCTTGACCGCTTGAAAGCTTGCCACTTTTATGATGTTACGTGAAAGGCGACAAATGTAGGGCATAAGCTCCACCGCTTCTTTCTTGACGATCTCTTTCTGCTCGGTAGCGGAACGGAAGGGCTACAGTTGCTAATTGTACTTTTTTTTGTTGTGTATGATCAGAAGAATTTTTCCAAGGCGTTTCTGGCCATGTTTTTTTATTCTGTTTTTTCCTTTGGCCCATACACCCGCTTTATGTTGTTACATTCCCATCATCCTTGCTTCCATTTTCACATGTCATATAGTGTTTTAGTCCTGCATCGCCTCCTTTATTCCGGTTGATCGTCGTTTCTAATTCGGCCATCCACGTAGGCTATCACGATTTATTGTCGCACCTGCGCCTTTACTGTTGATTGTGATGAATTTTTATGGCGCTATACGTCATCTGTGGCTAAATAGCCCCATGGCACAAAGTTGCTTTGTCTATTCAAGTTGGTGTCACAGACACATCTTCCGAACATTTCACACCAGCCATCGTGGGATGGCTTGACGAGAATGTATCTGTCGTGCGCAGTGCACTGGAGCGCTCTCGCATCAGTATAAATAAGCTTTAAGGAAGCTTCAGATACAGTCCAGCATGCTGTCGACTGCCTTCAATATGATCAGCACCAAATACGATCAGTTGCACAATCTTTGACGCATTCTAGCGACTCACGTTGACGACACAGATACCGATCGGATGCTTCCAGATTGAAATTAGAGTGCATATAGGAAAAAGAGAACCATAACTAGCAGGCTATAAAATCAGTGAACCTTTAAAGCAGCGTCAAAGTGAAAGCAGACATGCGGAAATAAGTTATAACTTTTTGGCTTTGTAAAGTCGTCGCAAAAGAAGCAAGTGTTTTCCGGAAAAGAGCTGGAATCGACGCCTACCGCCACATATCTCTATCTAAGATCTGCTTTCAAAAGGATCACCAGCAGTGGCTACTCAAGAACCTAGAAATTATCACAAACTTCAAGCCGAAGTGGCGTTAATGCGACTTCCTTGAAGAAACCACCGGGCTGGAGGGGAATCGATTTCAGTGAATAACTCTTCGTTCAGAAAAATTGTTCGCTTTATTATTTCAGAAAACGTGGCGGCCCAGAGCGACATGAATATAAACAAAACACTAGCGACTTCTTTCCTTGCGCGAAAATAGAGCACTGGAGGCAGGCGTTCTTTGCGTATAAAAGTAGTGGTTATTTTTGTGTCAAGCAGCTGCGCCGAAGTTACATCATCACCGTACCAGCAAGATGGTTTCGCCCAAGGCACTCAATTTGCTTGATATGCAGCATCTACCACCGACTACGATGGGTGAGAAGTGATAGCGTAGACCATTTCTCTAATGAAAGGTGGTAAGGGGCGCAGATCCAGCCGCGCATCAATCACTGCAAGCAAGCTCAGGTTCTTCAGTGTCGGTGCCAAGTGCAACACGTGGAGATCCGTCAGCTCCCTTCGCTCCTCAGCAACCTGCCTCTCATCCTGGTTGGGTGCCGGCCCAAAGCCACGGAAGATAAACACTCTTTCACCCATCACTGAGCACCCATGCCAGAGCCTGGGAGATGGGCCTGAGCCCCATGGCTTCACTACGGTCCAGCACGACGTCACGGGGTCATACTTGTGCATATCTGCCAAGAAGATCTTCAGCACACCGCTGTACCCTCCGAAAATGTACAGCTGTTCGTTGAAGACGAAGGCTGAATGTCCTCGCCGATACAGAGGGGGAACGCCTTGTACCTGTGGGCGCACCCAGGAAGAGTTGGTCGTTTCAAAATAGTAAAGGATGAGGGAAGGGTCTGCTCGGCTGCCGCCGAACACATACATGCGGGTCCCGATGGCAGACGCATTGTGAAATGCACGCGGAACGGGCGCTTCTCCGCTGGTGGGGACACGATGCCACTCCAGGGTATCCAAGTCAAGGACCCGCATATATGGCGAAGGATCCCAGTCACCTAAGATATATTTCCGGTGACCCACAACACAAGCTGTCCGGCCGTAAATCGATGTCGGCACCTCACCGGCCACCTCCAGGCGGCTGCATGTCATGGTGCTTGTGTCGAAGCGGTAAAGGACACTCAGGGATGGCGAGCTGGGCGGGCCGCCCCACAGATACGCGCAGTGGCCGTACGCTACAACTGTGTGGAAGAAAATGTCAACCAGCCCGGCGTCGGGAAGTTGCGTCTGCATCATATCCCACCGGTGCGAGGCGAGGTCGAAGATGAACACGTGGACCAAGTTCCATGCCGTGTGGCGACTGTCGAACGAGTAGATCTTGCCGTTGATGTGTACAGCCCTGTGGGTGACAAGCTCTGGAACGCCGTTTAGCCGCACCGTCCACATCCTGCAGAGACACCTGCTTGTGTGAGAAACAAGGCCCGGTTATTCCAGCGATGGTGGCGGTGTCATACGGCTTTTATCTGAAGCAGCGATATGGCGACCGGTATTCGCGGCGTGAGCGGACGTAGTGCGTCAGGCGTGACTATTTCTGTTAGATTTTGGAACGTTTTTGTCATTTTTTTACACTCACACGAATGAATGTTCGAAAAAGAACATGTACTGTTGCCCTCACCAAGATTAAAAGCGGTTTTCGTGCATAGTGTGCAATTTCATGCATAGCGGTATAGCGGTTCCAGAGTGCGCATGCGCAGAACGCTAACGGGAAAATAGCGTTAGCGAACGCACGCAACTTTCAGAAGTTAGCGTTGCGGCAGTTGCGGCTTTTGCGCCCTTAGCGCAAAAACGTGTCGGCGTCCTTCCAAGCGAGAGCCGCCCGCTTTAGCCGGTTAGCAGTCCTTGCGATTCCGGTCGGCATGTTTACCTGCAACTACTGGCGTTTTTTGCTTTTCGCTATGACTTACCTTGGTTCGACGATAAAGTTTAAGCTGCAATTCAGCCTAGTTTTTTAGATACGCTCACGATTCTGGGGTACACTAGCCTTATGGAACCTTAAGGTGCACTGCTACCGCCTGCAACTGACCGACACGTAACACAGACGTCCCGAACGAAACAAAAATAGATTCTGAGCTTTGTCACGGTGTTTTATGTACTTAAATTACGTAACACAACAATTTATATTAAATTTAAAAACGTTTTTTGGACATCAGACGCCATGTGATGAAAAATATTCTTTCTCGAACGGTTTGTGGTTAAAATGTCCCTCACTAGATGGCGCTAGTTTTTCTGTTTTTTATTTCACTTTATTACAATTTCTACGTCATTTTTCTTGCGAAAATAACCGCTGCTGTAATAATTGTCTTAAAAACTGAAATATTATAATTTGGCACCTTAGCGGTAGTGGCGACCACTTAGAAGGTCCTGTCGCCTCTATGTAAAGCAGATCGCCTTTACATAGAGGGATAAGTCTTCGTCTTCGGGGATAAGTTGCTTGCTGCACGCTAACGTAATTTCCCTTAGGTCCACAACACCCGCACAGGTAGGGGAGGCAGGAAGGTGGGAGGGAAAGAAGAAAGAAGGAGGTGGCGTAGTGAAAGGCTCCGAAATATATTCGACCCCCTGTGGATGTTTAATGTGAACTGACATCGCACAGCACACGGGCGCCTTTTGTGTTTCGCCTCCACCAAAACGTGGCCGCCGCGATCTGGTTCGAGCTCGAGTACTCCGGCTGAGTAGTCGAACATGCTAATCACTCAGCCACCGCGGCGGGTATTTTCCGCTTGTGGGAAACGTCTTACGAACGCTACGCCGCACGTGGAAGTTCATGAAGCGACTATTTGCAACGCACAGCGCGAGAGTGTGTTGCAGTTTGACACAAGGCGTGATAGGTCGCGGCGATACCATCTCGCCCTTGTGCAGTGGCCAGTGAAGCTGACCCGTTTGCTCCGCCGTGGGTTCGTAACACACTCGCGGCAATAATAATCCAATGATCTCCTGCACAATAACGATATCTACTAGTTTGATAAATAGCCCCTACTGTGTGAATTGATAAGTGGAGTAGACACCTCGTTTGCAAACACCGCTCGCATCTCTCTCTCTCTCTCTCTCTCTCCATGAACCACCAGACACAATCTCTTTAGATATCGAGAAGCAGAAAGCAGAACGTTAACACTGCATCTGGCGGCCTTGTATCGACTGGACTGCGCTGTTTTAGCCCGAGAGCGCTAAAGGCTCCGTTCCCCGCAAAATTCTGTACCGCGATGTCGGCATTGACGTTTCATTTCGTTTATTTCGTTTCATTTATTTTGCCCTCGGGGCTTTCGCATTACAGAGGGGGTGGGACAGCGAAAAAAACAGTACATAGATCAAAAAGAGCGCTATGTATATGAACAATATTGAAAGATGCTAGAGACAGGGGACGAAAACATTGAGAACAAAAGTACAGAAGTAAAAAAATAAAAGGATTCAAAAAAGAGAACCTTATACAGTCTATATATGGGTAAAGAAAATATCATAATTGGTCTGATTCTAACAGTAATTTTCTTTTAATACCCGCAGTGTCGCTAACACAGGTGCCTGTGGGTGAAAGATTATTCCACTCAGATGTTTTAGGGAGGAAGGAATTAGAGCAGGTCACTGTGAGGCAGTGTGGAACAGTTACTTTTTGATTGTGGTGAATGCGAGGCGATATGAAAGATGGTGCCTTTACACAGCTGGCTTTCTGGCTAGGATTATGGTAGTAAATTTTATGGAATAGACAAATGCGCAAAAGCTTACGGCGAGTGGAGACTAAGGGGAGTTTAAGATTAGATTTCATTTCTGTTACACTGGCAGTGCAATGGTAGTTTCCAACGATGAAGCGGACGCTTCGATTCTGCACGGCCTCTAGTTCTTTTGTTAATGTGATGGTGTCAGGATCCCAAATCGAACATACGTGCTCTAGTTGCGGACGAATGAGTAGTATATAGTAACATTTTCAGTGAAGGCGGAGAAAATGAAAAATTTCTACGGACGTACCCTAGCATGCGGTTAGCCTTTGAAGTAATGAACCTGATATGAGCATTCCAAGAAAGCTTATAACAAACATTAACGCCATGATACCTGTAAGACGACACTGGATTCAGCTGAGTATCGTTAATAAAATAATCTGGGCTTGTTTGGTGGTTACGGGTTACGCGCACGCATTTGCATTTAGATTTAGGTCTCTCTGTAGCTGAAAAATATCATCAGTGCTAATAATTACTCTGTACATTACGCAGTCGTCAGCGAATAAGCACATGTGAGATAAAATCTTTAAACGTAAATCATTTATGTATATTAGAAATATTAACGGGCCAAAGACCGACCCATGGGGCACACCTGAATGTACTGGCGCTGGTGATGAGTCGTGGTTATTGGCGAAGACGAACTGAGTACGGTTAATAAGAAAGGCACGAATCTATTTGAGTACATTAGGGTCAATGTTAAGTTGGCATTGCTTTAAAAGTAAAAGAGAATGACTGATTTTATCGAACGCTTTTGAAAAACCTAAGAATAAGCGATCAGTAATGAGTCCAGAGTCTAAGGAAAAATGCAAGTCGTTAGTGAAAATCATTAACTGCGTTTCACACGAGAAGAATTTGCGAAAATCATGCCATTTCGAAGTAAAGAACTGGTTTGATTCTAGGAAATTAACAAGATGACTAAACATGATGTGCTCTTGAACTCTAGATTAGACGGAAGTAAGTGAGATGGGACGGTAATTACGTGGATCTTGGGTTTCCCCGGATTTGTGCACTGCGATTACTTTGCCATTGAGCCAGTCATTAGGAAGGTTGTGATAGTTTAAAGACTGCGAAAAGATACACTGTAGCAGAATGGAATAATATTCTACGGTATTTTTCAAGAATTTAGTACTGAGGTCATGGATACCACAAGAGGATGAGATTATAAGGAGTTTAATAATGCCACGAATTCCTTCTGAGGAGATGACGATGGTATCCATTGGTACACAGTGATATTCTGAAGCGAAGGTAGGACGGAAGTGTCGGTGGGGCTAGAGAAGGCGTTGATAAAAGTGCTATTGAGAAGCGATGCGCACAGTTGGTCAGGAAGTATATCCTATTCCAGGGTAAATAGATATATGGTAACATTTCGTTTCAATTTCACTCTGTTCCAGAACTGTTTCGGGTCTTTGCTTAGCATGGCTGGAAGAGTCTGATTAAAAAAGGTAAATATGGTTGATTTTAATGCATTTGAATAAGAGACTGCAGCGGCTTTATACGCGGACCATCTGACAGCAGCGTTTCGGTAGAGACATGCCGTCGTTGTCGCTTAGCATCTTGACGGCGTCTCATCGCGAGACGTTCCTCTCGTTCTTCTTGCGTCTCGGCCGCCAGCTTAGCCTTTCGCGCCTCGTTTTCACGCTGTTTGCCGGCCTTGTACCATGCGACGACTTCTGTATCGGAAGACCCAATTTCACGCAGCCTGCACTGCTGCCGTGACGAGCGCAGCCACTCTCCTTCCTTCATGGTGCGCATATGAGGAGCCAGCGCATGGCTTCCTACTTATATCCCAGCTGCACAGCGTGGCTCCGCGCATGCGTAGTGAGCTGGTTGCCATGGTAATGGCGCACGCGCAGTAGTGATCTTTGGCAGGCACCCAGAAATGCGCTTCTGCTGGCTTAGTGCAGCTTTCAGTACAAAAGTCATTCGTGCCTGAAAGCAGCTTCGAATCACGCGTCTGCATATAACTTTTTTTTTTATCGAATGCGTGCGTTTAATTGAAGATTTGATGAGACGGTAAGTTTAGGAACAAATTTACAGCGCGCACTAAAGCAAATGGCGACGACCTGAGTTGTGGCAAGAAAGATTCAGTGCGCTGCAACCAGAGGAAAATGAAGACCGCGATACTGGCCAGGCAGCTCCCGCTTCTTAATTTTTGTGTGCAGCAAGGGTGGCTGAGGCAGGTAGTTACCTCTAGCACGAATACTTTCAGTGGCGGCCGTCTTCACATAGTACCACGACACGTTTAAGAAAGTGTTTTACATGTGGTGTACTGGGAAAGCTTTCCGCGCAAGAAAAATTATCCAGTCCATTTATGTTATGTTATTGACTACACGCTCCGCATGGTGCGTTCTGCATTTCTGCAGCGTAGTCTGCCTACTGAGGTCTTATTCCATCAAATAGTCCATACGAACAGTGCAGATATGGCACAAATTAAATTGCACATATAGCCCAATCCCGAAGTCTTGTTAGCTTACGAAGGTTTTCTACGTCTGCCAAGAAAGGCCTAGTAAGTACGAATTGGGATGTTAGGTAGTAGACCTTCCGAAAAAGTTCATCCTTATTATGAGGCCATTCATGAATTTCAAGGTTTTAGGCCAGTAATACTCGCCAAGGCTATAAAAAGCGTTAGCGTTGAGATTCCCTTTCTGGAGAAAATTCGCCCTCGGAGTTGAGCGATAAAGCAGGTGTCTCACATGTAACATAGGTCACGTGACTTATAATAATAATATTTATTCTGCCACCATGCAGCACATGATGGAAGGTGCCCATCGTAAAAGCACTCTTCTGACAGCATGACGCACCACGGGCACCCGGCCTTAACACTTGGCGGCATACAGTGGTGGCTAACAACATGAGATAATACACTTTAAAACATATAAAACAAAACAAATGCGAACGAAAAAAACGAAAGCAAAACTGGTAGTTACACAGTTCTCAGTGAAGATAAAACAATAAACAAAGCTAGAGCCAACGTCATGCGACATCATGAACACCTGCCCGCCGTGGCAGGTGGCAGTAAAATTATTGATTGGTTGCGAGAGGCTGCTCGGGGAGAGCAATCTGGACAGGATTGGGAAACTTCCATACACACAATTGTCCAGAAAATACAGACGCCAGCGTCAGTTCCATCCATATATCGTCTGCAGGGACGCCAACTGTAGCGTCGTGCCGTCGTCATGAATGCGTATCGAGCAGAAAAAGCTTCATCCCCGAGCGGGATTCAAACCAGTGCCCGCGAAAAAGAGCAGCTTCATATCACGGTTACAGTCGCTACAGTCGCAGTCTTATAACGCCGTATGTGTGTGCGCAAAAATCATTCACGCAAAAATCATTCAGCTTCAGTCGCCAGGTGCGCTGCAGTGGATGAAACCGAAACTAACTGGAGCTTCTCACCTCTGGCCAGGGTCTTACAAGCCCATCGGTTGCTGTGTTTGAAAGAGGCGCCTGTCGCAGCAGTGGCGAATCTCCAGGACCTATGAACGTAAAGTAGAGAATAACCATGTTCGGTACGTGATACGCAGGGGACCCCAAAATGCTGAAGGCACCCAATAACGTTATCGCGTCATACGATTAATGCTGTGCTCTTAATTGTGCCCTCATGTTTTACCTACAGTCTTATCTTCACAACTTTCACAATGGTGCGGTCTGCTTCAACCTTCTCAGCCCTCTATTTCAATGCTGCAGTCCCAGTTGACTCCTGTTTTACCTCTAATAAATAAATATCACATTGATCGAGCAGGTGTCAAACAGGCTATTCTACCTTGTCGACCATGTCCATAACAAATAGAATAACAATGTCGTTAATTTCGGCTACCGCGATAAGCTGGCTCCTACTTCTGTCAGAACACTTTTAAGCTGGGCTTCTTTCTCTTGTGCAAACTAGGAAAATTATGTTTCGCGCGTCCAATTTTTGGAGCGAAGAGCTTCACTACGAGGGTCGGAGCCCAGCTTCGCGTGTGCCGTATGCCGCGACCCAGTGACGTTACGCGCAGCGTTCGACGCAGCCACGGACTACTGCGCATGTGCGCCGCCTTCTCACCACCGCTACTACTGCGCGCGCTCCTCTCCTACCTGCCGTTTGGCCTTTCGTTGCAGCCGCGTGTTGCCCGCGTCGCAGCCGGCAACACTCCTCTCCGGATTCCTGCGGGCAGTTTTAACCGCGCCGATTTCCGCCTCCGTACAGGCAGTGTGTGGACGGCCGTCAAACCAAGCACAACTGAAGCTTTTCGCTTGTATATCTAGGATTAACGAGAGCTAAGCCACTGCCTAATTTTTTCCTCTTCCCAACTAAAGCGTTAAAAACTGACTTAGTCATGGCAATTCCGAGCCTAAGATATGATCAATAATCACATTCGCAGCTTCTGAAAAACAGTTATTATTCAGAAGCACCTCGTTACAAAGTAAAAAGACATTGGAACATTATTTAGAAGAACAATATTCACGAACAAAGCAACTCAGGAAGAAAAGCGGTTACAAATATGCAGCAGAAACAAGCACAGGAACGACGATGTGCTCAAAATTTTAAAGAAAAAAGCTGACTCGGAAATCGTGCCAACCTGCCAGCCTTGGCACCAGGATTAAACGCGTTGCCGCTCGTATCGCCACCACCGTTGAGCTAATTTCACATATGTACACATTCTTATATACTGCACACTCAAGAAGTACTGTGTGATCTGTTGCCACTGTTAACACTACGCGCTAACAGCGCGGCTGGTTTCCTTGCATAGGACAGCACATGCAGAGCGTCTTGACACGGCGCGGCTACCGGGCGACGACAAAACAAAATATCAAGCCTGTCTTCTCGATGCATGCAAAGGCTCACTGTTCTTCCACCCCTGGAGGGCGCACTGCTACGCGGCGAAAGAAAGGCCGTAGGGTAGTTCCAGCCGCCTGAATGCCTGTACCACCTCGCGACGCTCACAGACACTGAAGTTAGCCAACGCACCACCACATCTGGCTCTGTCCAAGGCGCTCTGTCAAGTTGAAGTCAACTCGGACCCGGCGCTTAGGATTGTCCTGATTTGATGGTTTTGATCTCATTGATAATCATTTCTGGTAACTCGCTCATATCCAGACCTGCATCAATGACAGCAAGCATACACAAGTTCTGCAGCGTCGGTGCTAGGTGCAATACGTGCAGGTCCGTTAGCTCCTCTTCTTCCTCACAAATGTCTTCGAGATAATCTTCCTCATCAAGGCTGGGTGGAGGCCCGAAGCTACCGAAGACCAACACCCTCTCTCCAAGCACACAGCAGCCGGATGAGTGCCTCGCAGACGGGCCTGATCCACTGGGCGTCACTTTAGTCCAGCATGACTTTTCAACGTCATACTTGTGCATATCTGCGAAATAGGTGTTCATGATTTCGTTGTCGCCACCGAAGATATTGAGCTCTCTCTCGTACACGAACGCAGAGTGACACTCGCGTCCCTCCGGGGCCACGCCTTGCACTTCTGGGCGCACCCACGTCGCAGTGGTCGTTTCCAGATAGTATAAGCAATTGTCAAAAGGATTGTCGGGTCGTGTGCCTCCTATGTTGCCACCCCAAATGTACATGTGGGTTAAAATAGCGGTCGCAGTGTGGCAGTAGCGCCCGAGGGGGGCTTCTCCGCTGGTCGGGAGACGATGCCACTCTAGGGTCTCCAGGTCCAGAAAACGTACAAAGTTCGATTAATCTCTGCGCAATCCACCAAAAATATACATCCGGTTACCAAGCACGCACGCTGAGTGGTTAACATCCGCTCTCGGTACTTCGCCCCTTACCTCCGGACGGCTCCATGTCAAGGCATCGGTATCGAAGCGGTAGAGGCCGGTAAACTCTCGGCTGATATGCTGTCCGCCCCACATGTAGACGTGGTGGCTGGAGGCTACAACGCTGCGGCCCATGATGTTAATCGGCTGATTTACGGGAAGTGACCGTGTCTGTATCCTATCCCACCGGTAGGAGACGGGGTCGAAGGTGTACATGTCGACGATGTAGCCTGAGATTTCATCACTGTCCGGGTAGCAGATGTCGAAACCTTCGAAGGAGTAAACCTTCCCTTTGATGGCGACCGACATTTCATTGAGGAGTTCTGGAATATGGTTGAGCCGCGCCATCCACATCGTTCAATGGCAACCAGCTCTTGCGAAAAGGATATCGAGCCGCCTTCTTCCTTCAAAGCTAACGGCCACGCGCTGAAATAAAACCTGGTGGTGGGCGTAGAAAGAGAAGTTTATTTTTTTCTAATGTAAACAAAAATACAATGAAAAACTGCTGAACTCAATGCTCTGATCAGTCAAGCACATGCGCAGTGACGCAGCACTGAGCATGTCAGTAAGGCAGTAAGAAAGCCGACACTGGACCGCCGTGCAGGACGATGAAATATGTCGACCATTTGCGCAAGAACTCATCCTCACTCATTGACAGTGCGTCCACGCATGCTTGCTCAAAGAGGCGCGTGCGGAGGCGCTGCAACATTGGAAACATTGGTCTTTGCGGACGCCCATTTAAGGAAGCCGCTCCGCGCTGCCGCCACAAAACGAACATGCCGACACACAAGAGCAAAATTGTAAACAGTTCGCGTGTACTAGTGCGTGCTTCGAGGCGGGTTAAAAACATCCGTGACACCAGTACCCAAAAGGTGCGCGCCACTACACAGTCGAACATAGCGTGCCGCCACGTTTCTAGAAGACCGCATTGCGGGCATCGGGCGGAGGGCACCGCGCCCCACGCCGCAAGGTGGTCTCTTGTGGGCAGGACCCGCCAGCCTCGCAGCCAGCTGAAGTCCCTGACATCTGCAGGCAGCGCAGCTGAGGTCAGATGGCGCCAGCGTGCCCGTCTCGTTTTCTGGAGTTGTTCGCGTGTCAGCTCAGCTACCGTTAGTGCTTCACACATCCTGGAGGGCGGGGTTTCATCAACATCCAGATCGGGCACGCTGGCAGACAACGACGCCAGTGTGCGACGCACGTTAACGAAAAATGCCGGCGGCTGCTCGGCTGTAGGGCCAACCACGTGTTGTGTAAAAAACACGTTACGCGCTGTACCCAGAGAGTATGTGAGGAGTGTTCTCCCGGGATAGTCTGGGTAGCGTACAAGATCTCGTACTCCTCGCAAGGCGAGCACATTGCACATGGTGCGGATACAAGGTATACCAAACCCACCAATGTACGATGGAAGGCGCATGAACATTCGTGACACAAGTTCGGTTTTGCCCGCCCAAACGAAAGAGCCACAGGCCGAGGTTAGCCTGCGAGGAAACGTGCGCGGTGGGTTTGCGACGCGGGCGACAAAAAAACATGCGGCTAGGATTGTGGACTTAACTAAATAGCAGCGCTCTGCCATTGAAAGGCGGAAAGTTGACGCCACCGAGAGGCGTTTCTCAGCGTTCGTGCGGAGGTTAGTCCAGGTTTCGCGGGCTACTTCTCCGCTGGCGAGGAATACTACTCCCAGGACTTTCACTCCCTGCACCCACTCCACCTCGCCAGCAAGGTTCGGTGTGAAGGTGCCAAACCTTAGTGCCTTGCTTTTTCCCCTGTTCAATAATGCCCCTGATATCTCGCTGTACTCGAGAAACAGCCGCGAAAAAGCGGCGTAGCTATCCTCGTCCTTGAGGAAAAGCGACACGTCGTCGGCGTAGGCCGAAACTTTGATTTGGCCCTGGCCAGGCAGAGGGAAGCCGCGTATGGATGGACTGTCGTTAATGCACCGGATGAGTGGATCCAGGCATAACACGAAGAATGTTGGGGAGAGAGGGCATCCTTGCCTTATGCCCCGGGTGACTGAGAAGGGAGCGCTCTGGTGGCCGTTTACGGAGAGATGAGCGTTCAGGTCTGCGTAAAGTAGGCGCAGCCTGCTCACAATTTGCGGCGGGAATCCGAAGGCTTCGAGGACTCCGAACAAATACGAGTGTTCCACCCGATCGAATGCTTTCGCCTGATCGAGTGAAACAAAACACCCTGTGAAGCCCGTCCTGCTGGCAAATGTGAACAGGTCTCTTGTGAGTGCCAATGCAGAAAACACAGAGCGGTCAGGCACGCTGCTGGTTTGAGCCCGGTGGATTAGGTGAGGCAGGATCGTCCGCATTCTTCTGTTTAGTAAAGATGCGACTATTTTGTAGTCTGTGTTTAAGAGGCTTATGGGCCGCCATGCTTGCGGGTCGGAGGGGTCACCGCCCGCTTTCGGAATGAGTATGATGCGACATTCGCGGAAAGAGTTCGGACGTAACCCATCCGCGAGAAAGCCGTTGACCATTTTCAGCAGTGCTCCTTGGATCTGGTAAAAAAACGTTGAACAAAAACTTGTTGGAATGCCGTCTGGACCGGGGGCAGAGGCTGCATTCATACTCTGCAGGATGGCGTGCAGCTCTTGGCTTGTGGCTGGTGCGCAAAGGTTTTCATGCAGCTCTTCAGCTACTCGTGGCAAGTTTCCAAAAAAGCTTTGTAGAAGCCCATCATAACCATCTTGAAGATTTAGCCAACTGTCCGTAGAGAACAGGTTCGAGAAGTGACTTGCAAAGATCGTGCAGATATCGGACGCGGTTTTGCTTTGGGTGCCGTCTGGGAGTGTCACGAAAGGCACAGTAGCGGGAGCAATTTCCTCTGCCGCGCCTGCGCGTACGTGTCGTAGCACAGCCGGGTCTGATATAGGCCGCCCGAGCTGGTGTGCGCGACTAGCTGCCCGTGATGACTGGCAGAGCAACACGTGGTAACGTGCTTTAAGTAAGCTCAGGTAATCGCTCATGGCAAAGGTTAAGGGTGCTCCCCTTTGCACTATACGGATGCGCTTGAGGGTGTCATTCAGTGCATGAGTTACCCGGCGTCTGCGGTCTTGACCGGCTGCCACCAGAGTTGCCTGCCAACGAGCCTTGAGTGTGTCCCATGAATCAGTCGCAACGAAGCTCTTGCACGATGCGGCCAACGCCCTTCTTCGTCCTTTGTTTCACAGAGCGAGCTGCTCGTGCGCCGCGTGCCGGAATCACGGCGTGGTGGGTTATGTTCATAGCTACACGCAAAGAAGAAAGGAGGAAGACGCGATAGGAGGCTATCGTCCGAATTGGTACGAGCCGGGAGGGAGGGGGGATACGCGCTGCAAGTGGACGGCGCGTGCGCGTGCGAGACTTTTCATCGTTCCCTTTAACTTTCTAAAGAACGTTAGGTTAAGTGGGTATGTGCCATCCTTTCAAAGGCTAACAATAACTAAAGAAAGGTAAACCAGCGCAAAACACTTGACGCAGGAAGAAAACGACACACAACGCGCTGACTAGCAGCTCAAGTTTAATCCGCAAGGAGCTAAATATATTTGTTTAGAATGTTGTACGAACTTGCCCGTGCTTCTGCCTTTGCCTTTGTTTAGGGCACCGTTCGGTGTGATGATGTCACCCACCGACTCACTAATACACACCTAGCCTGATTGGTTTGCCTGCCCCAGATATTGCGTTCCATGTACAGTCAGGCCGGAGTGAAACGCGAACAGAGCATGTCAAGAAAACAAAATATTTTACCTGCCTACTTTCAGCTGAAGTGTACAACTAGCCTGATTCATGTGTCTGGATAAAGGGCCGACTGAAATGCATAATCGGAAATAGGTTGTAAATGAATATCTCGCTGCAAAGCAGAAATGTCTGACATATGCGTGTTCGCGTTTCATTCCGGCCTGACTGTACATACTGTAGACCATTAGTGGAACTGAAATTTTCGTTCGGAGGCGGACAGTCCCCGAAGGTCCAGCTAGACATGCGTAACAGGCACGAAGAAAATACGAACATAGAAGTTTCGCTTCCATTAGTGTGGGCGACAGGTAGTGAGCGCTCCGGCCTCTGCACAGGAGCGACTGGTCAGAGCCAGCAAACATGCAGCCATTGCAACAGGCGATCAAAGAGCTCGGAAAATTGGACGGAAGACCGCTGTGCGACAAAGTGCGTGTCTCGCCTCTCTTCCTTTTTACCAGTCGTTCTTTGTGCTTTGCCTTCTCACCAAATACAAAAATTCCTGAGATCCCGAGACCGAAACGTACGTTTCCCAGTTATCGATGCAAAACAACGTAGTCGCGAGCCTCAAGCCATGCTGCAAGCGGGGCTTGTTAGTAAGGATTCATACTCAAGGAGCGCGAACAAGACAATGGAGCTACGCGGGCAGATATAATGTAAATCTTTTTCGGTGCCGCTGATAAAGTAAACAAAAATTATGCCAAGTAGTTCAAGGGTGGCACTTGCTAACGACTTATCAATCCAATTAGATCCGCCGCGGTGGCTCAGTGGTTATGGCACTCAGCTGCTGACCCGAAGGACGCGGGTTCGACCCCGGCCGCTTCGGGAGAATTTCGACGGAGGCGAAATGCTAGAGGGCCGCGTACTGTGCGATGTCAGTGCATGTTAAAGAACCCCAGGTAATCGAAATTTCCGGAGCAGTTCACTACGGCGGCCCTCATAGCCTGAGTTGCTTTGGGACATTAAACCATTAAACCCCAATAAACCAAACCATCCATCCAATCAGAATTTCCACCGAGTATGTGCTGTGTAGAAACCTTTGTAGTTTATCAGATACAGTTTTTGTGGCAGGATCTATATATCAGCCAGGAAGCCCGCTCTAAAAAAGTCGCGCCTGAAAGTGCATACAAATGTACTAAACAACGACTCATGTACTCTCCTATATTCCAATTTGAGCGAATGTGAGAATAAAACAAAGAAATATTGCGTGGCGCAGTTAAAAAAAAAAAAAAAAACAGGGCCGTTTCTAGCCAGCAAGATCAGCGCTGGTGTGGGGTGAAAGAGGCATGTCCCATCATCAAAGCACTGAGGATATGTGTAATCACGAACACAAAGGCTATGTCCGATAAAAAGGCGTTTTTCATGCATCGTACTTTTGAGATTGGTTTTGTTATCCTTGAGTGTCAAGTTATGTCGTTCTCTACCTGGTTAGCGCATTCTGTTGTTAATCAGCGCTCGTGTCGCAGGCTAATTTTCTTCCATGTTTTCGGCGTGTACGCCCTCCTTTTTTCAAGTATTACATTACAGAGTCGTTCTTGGCGTCCACATCGAAATTTGAGTGCATATCCTGGTGATTTCGTATTTACTAATTGATTGATCGCTGCGCGGAGCCTGTATTCAATCTGTCCTCAAGAAGTCACGCGAGCGCACAGCTCGAGCCTCGAAGTCTACTCGTCGTCTGCTTGCGGCGTTTGCAGAAACACAAGGAGCAGATGTGCTGTGGAGATGACACGCCGCCTGCAAAAACTCCGCCTTTTGGAAAAAGGCATCAACGAATGCCGTCCACGCGAAAAGCAAACAGCCGGGGAAACTGAGCGCTACTGTTTCAGTTTTCTGTCGACAACAACTAACTACAAGCACTAAGCAACCAGGCAGCGGAGAAGCGCGCGAGAAGTTGGTGTGGGTACCAATTGTAGCGGGGTGGAAGCTAGAATGCTATAGTCGCATTTGTCGCTACATGTGGACGTTTTGTTTGTGTACACTACACGTGTAAAAATTACTTGTGAAAAGTAATTAAATTACATTACTAATCACTATCCTAAAATCGTGCGAATGCTCCCAAAAGTAATGGAAATACATTAAAACTTCTGAAAATGATTAATTACTTCAAAATTATTTGAGAAGCTTAGTGTAACGTAGAATAACGGAATGTTGGGCTAGTTGGATTGAACTGTACATCATAGCGCTAAAGAACGAAGACAAGGGAGAGGAGGACAAGGCAGGCGCTATCTTTCAACTGAAGGTTTATTCACGCGAAAAAAAGGAAATATATGCAAACAGGTATAAAGGAAAAAGAATCAAAGGCAAGCTCACATATGACTATCTAATATTGGAAATTCGCTCTCTTGTAGTGCGATAGAGGGAGTGCTGACGGACGTGTCGCCTGTCTAGTCCGCCTGTCTTGTCCTCTTCTCCCTTGTCTTCATTGTTTAGCGCTGTGATGTAACGCTTAATGTTAAGCTTATCACATAAAGAAAAAAACTACAAGGGATGTTTACTACACTCGAATCCGAGCGAAAGCGCGGATCTGTGTTACGTAGAAGACGACGGTGAGCAGGCAGTGCCGCAGGAGGGACCAGATGGAAGGTGATGAAGACGACGCTGTGCAATGCACAGCGCGAGATATGGTGCAGTTGAACACGAGGCGTGCTGGCTGCGGCGATAGCCTAGTGGTCTCGCTGAGTGGCCCTTAAAGAAGACCTGTTCGCACAGCCGCGGGCTCGGCTCCCAGTGATGGATACTGACTCAATTTCTTTTCCTTGGTTTGACCTCTAACTCAGCTGAAGGCCAAATTTGCACGAACCCCTATTGAAGCCCAAGGCGCCGTAGTGAAGGTTTCGCTTCAAAAAGCAGAAAACGGGACTAGCGATCCGTCTCTTAACCTTTACACAGCCAGGTATAAGTTCCTGTGCTCGCGTCGTTGTTAACTTGTCTCGGATGAACTGTCTATATTTTGTTTGCTTGCGCAAGCGTGGCCGATGGTATATACTATATGCATGGTTTCAGGAAGAAGAAAGCAGTTAGTGTAGCGACTGTCATTGTGTTTGCCTCTTCTGGGTGGATTGTCGAGTGCTTGTGCTCATCGTTCACCGTACGAATATTTCACAATCCTACATTTTTCACCAAAGCACAGTTTCTGTATTCTCGTTCTTGAAATTTTCCGCATTGCTGTTTACGCATATAATTTTACTCTTATCAGTATCTCACTCATTGGCCTATATCTAGTTCAATCCACTAAATAGCTTCAAATTGAGCCAACACCACCCACACGCATCACTACTTCATGGACATGTCATTTAACACATGCGGCGACCTTTCATTCATATTAGAAGTCCTCTTTGCAATCATTATCATTCCAGACACACACGCACGTGACGTCACGCGTCACGTGGACTTTTGAACACAACGCCGCTCGGAGGACGCCTCGTTTTCTGCTGAACGGTAGCCTCAATTCTTTCTCGTTAAAGTAATCGCTAACGTAGATGAAAATTTCGTAATCGTGTCTGACACCATGCTATTTTCATAGATACTCTGCAGGCTAAGCGCCATGAATATCTTTTATGGAACATAATCATTTTTTCCTACAGAAAGAAAAGGAGTATACTTTAGCAGGTGGCAGGTGGTTCTGCAGTGTGCGCTGGAAAAGGTGCCAATGAAGAACTGCATCGGCACAGTAAAAAAAAAAGAATGCTTCACAGTCTCCGGCTTCCCACCACTACCCAATCGCCGCAGCTTAACATCCCGTTTATTGAACTGTCAACCGTTGTTGTTGTTATTGTTTTCTCTGAAACAATGGTACATACCCACGGTTGGGGTTTGGCAAGAGTAATGCAGACCCAAAAAGGAGAAAAATTCATCCAGACTTATCTGAAGCGCTTCATTAATAAAAACTGTCAGCCTTTCCAGCACTGCTTTGAATGTCGTCATCTTCATCAACTTCCATCGGCACTCAAGTGAGTCCAAAAGGAAGAAAACGCGGGCACTTGCGTGTGCGGGCCCATAGGGCCCATGAGAGAAAAGCATACAACAGCTTTATGTTACCGGTACTCACCCATGAGGCAGAAACATGGAGGCTAGCCGTTATAAAGTGCGCATAAGTCGTCAGGAGGGCTCTTCTGCCATTACGGGTTTGTTTCAGAGCGAATTGCTTCTTTGACGCCACATGATATGTGCTTAACGCTTTTCAATCGAGAATTTTGTTTAGTTGATCGGTCATGCCAGTCGCATTCATAGGGATTGAATATATATTGCTTAACGCTTAAATCCTGCGCTACTTTTTTCTTTCGTTTCGCGCATGTTTTGTTGCCGCCTTATCGTCTAGCAGGTGCTTGGTATAGGTGTCATGCAGCTCTGGTCTATTCATATTGCGAGCAACAACCACTTTGTTCGACCTTGCGCCGATGGTGGAAATGTGGTGTGCATCGTTGGCATTTCGCCTTTTGATTTCCTGTTCTGGTAAGAACTGACTAAGGGGCCTGAATACCTGCAGATGTTTCTGGTGAAATATAAACATGTCATTTGGTCACTGTGCCTTCTATATATACCTCTATATACGTGGATGTGAGGAAAGGAAGTGGCGCAGTATCTGTCTCACACATCGCGGTGGAAGCCCCAGCCGCACCGTGAGGAAAGGGAGGAAGTCGGGAGTGAAAGAAAAAAGAGAGAAAGAGGGGCCGCAGTGGAGGGCTCCGGATTAATTTCGACCACCCGAGGACCTTTAACGTGCATTTACATCGCACAGCACACGGGCTCCCTTTGTGTTTTCCCCTCAACTAAGCACAGGCCGCCGCGGCTGGGTTCGAACCCGGTTACTCCTGCTGGGCAGCCGAGCACGCTAACCTCTGATCCATCACGGCGGGTATCTATCGGTTGTGGGAAACGTGTTACGAGCGGAGCGCGGCGGGTGGCAGTTGTTGAAGTGGCGATTTGCAACGGACAGCGCGAAAGTGTGTGGCAGTTGAACACGAGGCGTGATCGGTTGCGGCGATAGCATCGCGCCCTCGTGCAGTGGCCGCCGATGCTGACCTGTTTGTTCCACCACGGGTTTGAAACGCCGTCATGGCAATATTAATCTTTTGAACTCATACGCAATAACGGTGTCTGATAAATTACGTTGGTTTTACGCTTCCCGTACTGTATGAATTGGCATGGAATAGACGCTTTAGTTGCAAACACCGCTCGCCTCTCTTTTTTGAACTGCCGGGAATAATTTCTTTAGTTAATGAGCAGCAGAAAGAAGAACGTTAACACTGTGTCTGACTTCCTTCTATCGACTTGATGTCGCTGCTTTAACGCGACAGCGTTAAAGACACCCGGTGTCCTCGTCGGCGTTGTGAGCGAGAAATCACGGGCATCGCTCTGGCAGGTGGTTCCCAGAGAGAAACCTAGGAGGCGGATGGGCCAACTAGATCACGTGTCCTTGTTGCGTCATCCCAACCTACACACCAGATAGTGACCAAACTGCACACTGTTGCAGTTAAATAAATAATTGGCAGCTCGGAAACAGCAACCTGGGTCCCACAAGGCCCATTGCTTAACCACTGCACCAGTGCGAGAGCAGGGGTATGAGGACTCCCAAGGATTTATCAGTGTGAAATAGTCAATGGCCTGCATATACGGGAATTAACCCATCACGATATAGCGTCGTACTCTTATGGGGGAGCTTAAGTGTCCCCTCTAATTTTATATTCTTTTACGCGACAGCACTAAAAGTCCCGTTCGGCCAGAAACCCAGCGTCACGATCGTTGACACAATGGAAAATCCTCATTGGTCGAGAAGGTAGTGGAGTAGGAAAGCAATTTTGCTGATATGAAAAAGAAACTGTGGTCAGTCTAAATCGAAACCGCCACTGAGGAACGTGCGTTAAGTGGGATATATAGAGGCGTTGTACGAGTACCACCAACCCCCCAGCAGGCAAATTACATTAGAGGACCACATAGCTATAATGACGGTCGATAATTATCGTCACTAAGTAATGTGAACTGAAGTTTCCCAGTTTTTTTCTTGTCAATTAATAATCCCTAACCATGCCCAATATGCAATGCTAGATTAAAACTAAACGAGCAGTTACCACCAGTAACGTGAATTGCAGCGAGGCATTGGCTAGCACGCAGATCTGAGGAGTCGCGTCTATTCACTCTTCCTAGATATTGGGACCAGTGCCATGGTCCTACGCGCCCTGGACGCATGCGCGTAATATGAGGGCTGCGCCGTGGCCCTGAGACCTTGAATGGTACAAAGTTGCTTGCATAATAAAGTTTTCCATCCATCATGGGGGCGCAAGCATTTGGACGTCCGGAAGTGAGGGGTCCTGTCGCGTAGCGAGTTTGAGGTCGGCTTTCCTATCGCGTTGACCCCTCTCCCAACGGCCGCATGTTAGCTGGCTTTGCTCTCCCCCCGAATGTTCAAGTATTCATGGCTCTCTAGTGCTGATGTTCGCATTTCTTTGTGACCTCAGCTGCCCGCCTATGTAGGTCTTCTTAGACTCCGCGCTTGTGTTTGCAATCTTACGAGCGCAGCAAATCGTGTGTGTGCGCAGGGCCCACAGTTCCGTGGCTTCTGAAACAACCACACAATGCCTTTGCTACTCAAGAGGTTCAATACTCCAAGTGCTTCATGCCATCACATCGAACGATGCACTAGGCTGTAGCGAAGAAAAATGTGTCTCGGTGTCATACACGCCTGCGCCACTTAGTTCTAGCGTCTTTCCTGCCCTCCTCGTTTCCCCCTTTCCCTGCGCAACCCTTCTGACACGCTTTACCTGTCTCTTGTTCGCGTAAGCCCAGGAACAGTGGCTATATCGTCATAATAGCAAAGGATGTGTTTGAAGCATTCTCACTAAAATCAACACAAGCTTGCAGAAAAAAAAAAGAAAAACGCCTACCATACCTGTTCTTACCCAGTGCTTCCCCGACAGCAGGAAGGAAGAACTAACGCCCGGTTTCATTTCTGAGAAGATTCGTTACCACAGTACGATGTGGAACGTGCTGCTGAACGGCGTTCCAGAACTCGTCAACGACATGCGGTCGCCATCGAAGAAAAGGTCGACTTGTTCGATCCGTTCTACAACTACTATGATGACAGCGATGAAATCTTAGGCATCCGCTTAGGCGTATACATCTTCCACCCTGCAATGTGCAGGTGGGGTCTGCCACTGACTGAACTACATCCAGAAGGCGAGCCCATTAACTTTACCGACCACAGCGTTGTCGCCTACGGTCACTGTGCCTACATGCGGGGGAGCTCCTCGGACATATGGTCACGGATTCGCCGCTTATACTGGTTGTATATCCTTGCTATGACATCGAGCCGCCCGGAGTGCGGCCAAATGCCGACACTGAGCATCTTCTTCTCTGCTTGTGTGCTGTGTCAACTGATGTACATCTTTTGATTTATTGGACCCGGAATCCTCACACCGTGTATATTACCTTGATCTTGAGAGCCTGACGTTGCATAGCGCTCCGACCAGTGCAGAGGCCCCGGCTAGCCGCTGCTTCCACACGGCGTCCGCAGTCGGAACCCGAATGCATGTTTGGGGTGGACAGGCGTTGAACATAGAGGTCAACGACTTTTCAACTATTAATGTTAGAGGTGTGTAGCTCTCCGCGAGCAATATCCTATCAATATTTAGAACTTCGAATACAAGGTTACCCTCGGCACAGTGGCGTAACAAATTTCGGCTTTTCGACGGGTTACTTATAATGGATCTGTTGCTTTGCGTGCGTGCTTTTCGAAAGCGGACGTATTTTGGCGCACTGTGAGCAAAATTTGTTGCGCCGGGGGTAACTGCGTTTTGGAAATTCTAACAGCTGATATGAACATTACTGAAAGTGATCTACGTGCCTTTCAATTTTATACAGGCTAGCACTAAAAGATAAAAAAAAATTGGCGGGGGCTTATCTTTTGTTAAGCCTGGTAGGTAGCGAAAGCAGGTGTGTTGTACTGGATATGCAGCGCCTCCAGTGGGAAGAGCGCGGCGCGCCGTGCCAAGCGGCCGCCGTTACCCGACGAGCCGAGTTGGTAGCCCGTCTCTCGCTCCTGGTATGACGTCACGCCATAACGTCACTAGCGCCTCTAGCGGGAGGAGCCCGGTGCGCCGTGCCAAGCGGCCGCCGTTACCCGAAAAACCGAGTTTTAGCCCGTCTCTCGCTCCTGGTATGACGCCACGCTGTGACATCGCTAGACATGGTATGACGTCAGAGATCAATCTAAAGGTCAAACGTGACAGGTTGCCGCCGCTACGCGAAAGGCCGTTCTTGGGAGTAGTATGGCTTTCGCGATAAACATTTTCTGTGGTATAGCTCTGGTTAAAGCGGGCAAATTGCGTTAGCAACGGTGCGCGCGTTCTTCTGGTGATTCTTCGGCGCGTTGCATTCGGCTGGTAGCATTGCGGCGTTCCTGAGCAGTCAGGTGTTTAGATTGATCTGTGACCGATGACCTGGAACAACTCTGCGAGGTTGAACGGTGTCGCCGAGCTCCATCCTAAGCACGACGTTTTGCAAGACGTTCTTCGAGCTGTTCTGGCGTCTCTTGCGCATGTTGTCGCTTTTTCGCTTCTTCCTGTCGCTGCCACTTCTCCTTAGAGTACTGCATAGCAAAGCAGTCACGCCAAGGCAAGCGTGCATTTATAGACACTCTACAGCGCGGGACCATGGGCGCCGCCATATTTGGTCACGTGGCCATTCCGCCACGCTGCCAGGGAGTCCACAGAACGCCATCGCCCGTTCGGCTGTACGCTTTGCTCGTCGGCTAATTGGTTTTTGAGGAAAGGAAATGTATCTGTATCACATATCTCGGTGGACTCCTGAACCTCGCAGTAACGAGAATGGAGGAAGATTGGAGTGAACGAAGACACCGTAGTCATTAGACGCGCCTTTGTTGGTTCCAAACCATCCAGCTGGCAGAGCGTAGTGGTTAGCTTGCTCGTCTCGCAATGCGGAGACCCTGGTTGTATTTCCCAACTCGACCAGTTTCCTACTGGGTGGTATTTATATATTCTGTCTTATTAGAAATTAAGCTAATTGCTTAACCGATATCATTCGAATGCCATCGATGCAGTGCGCGCCAATGCTGCTAACGGCGGCTTTGAAGGCCTGAAGTGGCGGACCTCTTAGTGGCGCCATCTGTCGCATACAGAGCAAACTACTCGGCGCCGCGGGCCGCGCGGCGTGCCGATGAAGCTGCCATCTGGCGGAGCGCGGCTGAAGCAACGTTCTTCAAAGTCATCCGCCTCTACCGACCTCGGCTACGCGTGGAGGCGAAACTTACAGTAGTATTTCTAACACAATAAAATAAACTAGTCAATTTCAGCTATGCTAGTAGTCAATTTCAGCTATGCTGGTTAGCAGACTTTAGCTGTGTTCGGACACGCTACAGCGCTGAGAATGCTAAGCCGTAAAGACCACTCCTACTGAAAAAGGCCGGTTTTAAAAATTGCGGAACAACTTAGGTTATACAACCGGCATACGCCTAACATGGTGATGGAAGACATTCAGGAGAGTTCAACACGGCCAACGCTTTCCTTTTTTGGTTTTGTGGGAATAAAGATCACAATTTGGATTTCGTCGTGTATGTAAATTTTTTCTTTCTTTCGAATTCACTCTTGCAGAACAGAAGAAACTTATGAGACTTCGCTCCAACATCATTACATAGTAATTTGGATTGCAGGTAGATGGTTTCACGTCAAAACGAAATCCACAGTTGTAAGTAAAGATGGTAATGGGTGCCAATTTTGGCCTTCGACTTGAATTGTGGGCATGGTAGAAAAGTTATTTCTTGACACTCTCCAATGAAAGAAAAAACAACTTTTGTTCCTGGGCAGCTTCTGGAAGTAACTCTTTGCCCAGACGTTATTATTTGATCGTTTCAACAGGTTTGAACCCAGGAATGCATTTAACGATTGCTTTTGCTAATTGAAAGTTTTTTTTTCAACTTACACAATGCTGATGGATGTCATGGCAAGAAGGCTGTAAGAAAAGCTTGACAAAGCCAGGACACTAGTGAATGGCAGAACAGGAGTGCACAGATGAGGCTGAATAACATACAAATTAACATAATAAATATCATGAGAATTGGCACCCGAAAGAAACGGAAAAGCAGAACCTGTTTATAAATGCATTAAGTCTGTTTTATAAACACCCTTACAGAGAGGTGCGCCTCAGAAGTGAATGTCAAATAAATAAACTAATGTGAAATAAATACTGCACAATATATAGCAGCGACTCTATATGATGTTACGACCCATCTTGAGACCCATGATGAAACGGAGGTGGATTCAACAGTAGCGGCCATTTCGACGGGACGTTTGACCCCCAAGATGACCCCACGGCTCGGTGCCAACGACCTTCTAGAAGGTTCTAGAAGGACCAACGACCGGGGAAGATAGGTTGCCCCTCTACTGAAAGAAGCCCGGAACGAATCAGAGGAAGCCGGCCCAGCTGCGTCTGCGACGTCAACAGGCCACACCTGTGTTCGATGGACGCGAGCGGCCAACACAATGCTACAGTGATGCGGACTTAGCATCTTCCTCGCCAGTTCCCACGTGCGGGCTCTCAACAGGTGTGTTAGTTGGCAGTGACGTGTGGTGGCGATCTTTAGTGTCCCGATGAATTGCCGCCTAGTGAAGAGGCTCAACAGGTCTTCGATGGCGGTGCTACTGCCGATCTTTTGTGTCGCGATGAATTGTCGCCTGGTGAAAGGGCGGAGCCTTGGGCTATATAACCTGCGGCCAAAGTGGGCACGAACGCTCTGGACCTTCGGTAATAGGTTCATCCAGTGTGGCTCTGAACCTTGGGTAATAGGTTCAACCATTGGCTCTGGGCCCTTGGAAAAAGGCTCATCCAGTCGATCGACGTCATGAACTCTTAAATTTTGATTCCTTCCTCTTCTTTTGTAAATTTTTGTAATTAAGTGTCTTAGTTTCTTGCCATTAAATGTGTTTGTTTTGTAATCTCCAACCATCTCAAGTTCAGACTGTTCCTCATCCCGAACGAGCCCCCCAGGAGACCCAACAACCGGCCATGCTACCTCGAGCCGCAACAATGAGTACATAATATTCCATTGTCTGCATTCGTGCAAAATTCTGCATCCAACGTCTTTAAAGTGAGCATGTCGACATAAGGTAGTTAAAAACAATGTCTTTGAGGTAAAATATACAAAGCAATGAGGATGCAATTGTCTCGTGGTGCGGAATCGAGCAGGTTAACGTTCTGCAGGCAAAATGATCCATTATTTAACCCCTAGTAATGCTATCGTTGAACACGTCAGGTAGCACTGAAGGAGATTACGTACTGCAGTACAAGCGGCAACTATCTAATTTACGTATTATATCTGCTGCGTTATGCCCCACCGACTGCCTAATTCAAGCCGTGCGATGACGTTGCATTACCAACTTCGCATAAATTGGCGTTTGACGCGTAATATTTCTCTCTGCCAGGCCTGATAGGTTACTGAAAATGTTTCGTAATTGCCTTTCCTCTATATTAGCTATTAGCCTGTTGAGCAAACGGTATTTGTAAAGACGTTCGATACTTTTGTTCTGTGTGAAAGAACAGGTCTTTAGCTGGGGGCATGTTGACACGTTAAAAGAACAGCCAACTGCTTTTAACGCTATAGTGGTAAGGGTACCGTTCAGCGGAGAACTGCGCGTAGTTGGCGTGGTCACCGGTGAGCGCGGAAAACCGGATTGGTCGAGAGGGTGCTGACGTCACACGTGGAGCCGTGGAATGAGAAGTGATCAAAAACGGCAAAACTAATGAATAGAAGGTGGAAACATGATTGGAATGTCATTGGACGTCTAAGTATATAAAGCAATTCAGTTGCGCCAAAAGCAAATTTTGGTGCAATTAGTCGTGAATCGAACGCTTCACCTGTTGCGAGTTTTGGCATGCCGACCTAAGGCCAGGCAGGCTTTTATTTCTCTAACCAGATACTTGCCGCCAATCTGGAAATAGATAACGTATGTATAAATTTTTTACAAAGAACTCAGCTAGCGGCTGCACTACACTACCATGACAGAAGAGAACACAACTAAAGGGCTAGGCAGACTTTTGAAGGAAAAAAAAACATAGTCAAGACATGTCCTTTTTCTTTAATATTGTATTTATTACATTCATGCAATGTTCTACGTATGTGACCTGTGTGCCAACATTTAGAAAAAAATGTTGGATTAGCACGACGCGTTCAAGTCACCAAAGATTGGTAGAGAGACTATAGAGAGCGCATGACTAATTCATCATAATACGACACAGCTAAGCAACGAAGCAACAGAAAAAAAATGCAATGAAGAGCCCATCAGTAAGAGTGAGTGCAATTCGGGTCTGAACACATTGTGGGCTTAGACACCATTAAAGTGAACAATCATCATTCCAAAGCCACTTGTGCAGAAACAAGATTCACAATGTCAGTTTATAATCAGCGCTTCGCAGAAGCCGGGTACTACAATTAAAAAGAACAAAGGGTCATTAGCAAATAAAAGTGCAATGTGATATCGTACACAATGCGGTTCCTCAACTTCTTTTGGAATGTCGATTGCATGATATCCTAGAAGAGTACTGAGTCTTTTCGATTGATGAAACAATGATCAATTTTTTCTGGAGCGTCCCAAATGGAGGGGGGGGTTCTTTGCAGTGACGGCAATTAACCCTTGACACAAAAGTTTTCCTTCCCCTAATCACGTTTTATCGGCTAATGTGTCAGTGTGTACACGGCGAGGGCGATTTCACGTACTCTTTTTTGTATACCATGTCCCGGTAATTTAATACGTAGCGCATTACATGGGCTGAGAGAAGAGCATACAGACTAAATCCTTCTACAACCCTTTTCTCATACTGAAAACCGCAAATCAGAGGAGAAACGAACAGAAAAATACACCTCATGCATTAAGCCTGTGAAAAAGGGGTTACCAGAAATATCTGATGACGCAGTGACAGTCTTCAGCGGCACTGACGACACCGACGTAGGAGATTGGCTGGCCTCTTACGAACGCGTGAGCGCCTACAACAAATGGGATGACGTCGTTAAGCTCACGAACGTCATCTTCTACTTGACTGACGTCGCCAACTTGTGGTTCCGCAACCACGAGGCGGATTTTACTACCTGGGCGGCTCTCAAAACCAGCCTGACTGACGTCTTCGGCCGCCCCGCTGTCCGAAAACTTCGCGCCGAACAACGTCTGCGCAGTCGTGCCCAGCAGAATGGCGAGAATTTCACCAGCTACATCGAGTACGTTGTTGACTTGTGTAATCGGCTCAATTCATCTATGAGCGAGGGTGGCAAAATCAAGCACATTCTGAAAGGGAATTAAGGACGACGCATTTCAAATGCTGGTGTCTAAAGATCCTCAAACCGTCTCAGACGTCGTCTCTTTGTGTCAGAGCTGCGACGAGCTCCGAAAACAGCGTCATGCCACCCGGCGTGTCAATTGCACGGACGACAACCTTTCGAGCTTGGCGGTAGGCGGTCCTGCTAACGATTAGCCGACCCTTCTTCAGCACATCAAGCACTTTGTGCGAGAGGAGGTCGCCCGTCAGTTATCGCTGGTTACCTCCCAACCCGCCACAACGCCATCACTATCGCCTTCGATTCAGCGTGTAATCCAGGAGCAGGTAGCTGAGGTCCTGCCGCCCACTAATTCACCTACTCTGGTCACTGCACCGTTGACATACGCAGAAGCAGTCGTCCGGCCACGACCTCAGCCGGTTCTTCCAGCTTATGCGCCGCATGTCAACGTCTACCCTCAGCAGCAGCTCGCCCCTGCACTGCCACGCACTCACCATCCTGTGCCTCGCACCGGTCCCCGCCCTGTGAATCCGTGGCGCACCCCTGATAACCGCCCCATATGCTATGCCTGCGGTCTCGCTGGTCATGTGGCCCGCTGGTGCCGCACGCGCGGATCCGGTCCTTACGACTACGGGCGCTCGCCAACGTACGACGCTTCATTTCCCTCCGTCCCTGTCTCTTCTCCTCTGCCGCCTCCTAATCCCTCTCCGCCTCGCTCCGACTCTTACAACCGAAGCCATCGGTCACCGTCTCCTCGACGCCGTTCGCTCTCTCCTATGCGCCGCCGGTCCCCACCTCTTCAAGCGGAAAACTAGGCGCCGCAGTTCCGGAGGCAAGAACTGCGCCGTCAACGACCGTCTCAAGCCCTATGAACGTTATTGAAGTTATCGTTGAAGGTGTTACTGTTGACGCGCTTATTGACACTGGTGCTGCCGTGTCCATCATTAGTCGTCACTTGTGCCGCAAAATTAAAAAACGTGATGACGCCGCTTTCTGACCTTTCGCTTCGCACCGCCAGCGCTGACCCCATTCGCCCTATCGCAGCGTGCACTGCCCGCCTCGTCATCCAAGACCTCCCATACACCATTGAGTTCTTCGTTCTCGCCCGCTCCTCTCATGACATCATCCTCGGGTGGGACTTTCTGTCCGCGCATCACGCCATCATTGACTGTGCACGCGCGGAAATTGATTTGTCGCCGCTGTGTGATGTTCTTGTGGACGCCTCCCCTGTTACCGCCGCGCCTATTCTTGCCGCTGACGACGTCGACGTGCCAGCTTTCTTTTCTGTTCTCGTGCCGCTGACTTGTGCTGCCCTCTCTGACTCTACTGTCCTTTATTCACCCTCACCTCTTTGTGCGCACCGCAAGTCTGTCTTGCTCCCTCATGCCGTGCTCACACTTTCTAGTGGTTGTGGTGCCCTGTACGTCGCGAACCCGTTGCCTTTCCCCGCCACTTTACTTCGGGGAGAATCGCTTGGAACGGTTGATGTCATCGATCTCGACGACGCTTCTCCTGTCCTTGATGACCCTGACGCCCATGACATCAACGCCCTCACTCCTCCCGCCGACGTCGCCGACCCGTCCTCCCCGGATATGTTTTCCCGTTCTGTCGATGCCGCTCTACCACCTCATCAACGCGCCCAGCTCATCGCTTTGCTGCAGCGCTTCCGCGCATCCTTCGACTCTCCTCAAGCACCGTTGGGTCATGCCGCAGCGGTTCGCCACCATATCGACACTGGCACCCATGGGCCCTTGCGCCAACGCCCTTACCGCGTCTCCTCCGCCGAGCGCCGCATCATTGATGAACAGGTGAACGACATGCTACATCGCGGCGTGATTCAGCCCTCTCACAGCCCGTGGGCTTCTCCGGTCGTGCTCGTCAAGAAAAAGGACGGATCCATTAGATTCTGCGTTAATGTGCTGCCCTTCGGTCTCTGCAACGCGCCTGCCACTTTTGAGCGTATGATGGACAACATCCTCCGTGGCCTTAAATGGCAGACATGCCTCTGCTACTTGGACGACGTTGTCATCTTCTCCCAGAATTTTGCGTCTCATCTTCTTCGCCTCGAGAGTGTTCTTCGCTGTCTCAGTGACGCTCGCCTGCAGCTAAACTTGAAAAAGTGTCGCTTCGGCGCTCGCCAGCTGACTATCCTAGGCCACGTCGTGTCCAAGGATGGTGTACTCCCGGATTCTGCCAAGCTCCGCGCAGTTGCTGATTTCCCGAAGCCCACATCTCTGAAAGAACTCAGAAGCTTTCATGGCCTTTGCTCCTACTTTCGCCGTTTCATCAAGAATTTTGCTGCCGTTATCGCCCCGCTGACTCAACTTCTCGTTGGTAGCCACGACTTGTCGGCTTGGTCCCCTGCATGCGACGAGGCTTTTGGAACGATGCGCCAGCTCCTCAGCTCTCCTCCGATCTTGCGCCATTTCGACCCTTCCGCGCCAACAGAACTGCACACAGACGCCAGCGGCATTGGTCTCGGTGCCGTTCTAGCTCAGCGGAAACCTGGTTTCAATGAGCACGTCGTTGCTTACGCCAGCCGTGCGCTCACAAAAGCGGAGACTAATTATTCCGTCACAGACAAAGAATGTTTGGCGATTATTTGGGCGATCACAAAATTTCGTCCTTACTTATACGGGCGCCGGTTCGATGTCATTACCGATCACCATGCCCTTTGTTGGCTGTCGTCACTCAAAGATCCATCTGGCCGCCTCGCTCGTTGGGCTCTGCGTTTACAAGATTAAGACATTCGGGTCATTTATCGTTCCGGTCGTAAACACTCCGACGCCGACGCTCTCTCGCGCTTCCCTGTGACCTCTGAACCTGACCCACCATCTGTTTCCGGCCTCACACCTTCTCTCGACACTATTGATATGGCTTCTGAGCAGCGCAAGGATCCTTGGATTACTTCTCTTCTGGATTTCCTAGCCAACCGCTCAGCGCGCCTCCCTTCTCGAGCGCTCCGACGTCAAGCAAATCACTTTGCCGTGCGCGACGAGCTGCTGTACCGTCGGAAGTACCTCCCCGATGGTCGCAAATGGCTGCTCGTGATTCCAAGGCATCTCCGCGCCGCCATTTGTGCCAGTTACCACGATGACCCGCAATGCGCTCATGCCGCTCTCCTGAAAACATTTACCCGCCTACGCCTTCGGTATTGTTGGCGGGGCATGTACCGTTTCGTCCGCCAATACGTACGCTCTTGCCTGGAATGTCAGCGTCGCAAGAACCCACCACCGCACTCACCTGCTCCTCTGCAACCTTTACCGTGTCCCGCCCGGCCATTCGACCGTGTTGGAATAGACCTTTATGGCCCTCTTCCCATCACTGCCGCAGGCACCGCTGGATCATCGTCGCCATGGATCATCTCACGCGCTATGCCGAAACTGCCTCGTTGCCAGCTGCGACGGCCTCTGACGTAGCCGGTTTCATACTTCAGAACCTCATTCTTCGTCACGGTGCGCCTCAGGCATTGCTCAGCGACCGGGGTCGCGTCTTCTTGTCCGGCAACCTGGAAGCCCTCCTTCGGGAGTGTCATATCGTTCACCGCACGACGTCTTCGTACCATCCGCAGACCAACGGCATGACCGAGCGCTTTAACCGGACCCTCGGAGACATGATGGCCAAGTACATTTCTGCCGATCACTCAGACTGGGACCGCGTTCTACCTTTCGTTACATACGCCTACAACTCTGCAACGCAAGCCACTACTGGTTTTTCCCCGTATTTTCTTCTGTACGGACGCGAGCCTTCCTCCATCATGGACACCATACTCCCTTACCGCCCCGATTCGTCCGAATTTACAACCGTCTCTCAGGCCGCTGCGAATGCCGAAGAATGCCGTCAACTCGCGCGTTCCTTTACTTCACACGACCAGCACCGTCAGAACAGCTCCCGCGCCGCTTCTCCCGGTCTGACGCCGAATAATCTTCCGGACTCCTTGGTTTGGCTTTGGGTGCCCTCCTCCAGCCCAGGACAGTCTACAAAACTGCTGAGCAAATACCAGGGCCCCTATCGCGTTGTTCAGCAGACATCGCCAGTTAATTATCTTGTGGAGCCCAGCATGCCTTCGTCGGACCATCGCCGCCACGGCCGTGAAATCGTGCACTTAGACCGCCTGAAGCCCTACTACGACCCAGCTCTCGTCTCGTGCCCTTAGGCCGCCAGGATGGCGCCTTTTCACCCCGGGGGTATTGTAATAAAGAGAATTGGGGTTTGCTGCTTTAGCGGCTAGCGCTGCCGAAGGAGAGGAAGATGACAGAAGAAGACAGAAGAGGAAGCTGACGAAGCTCGGGTGAGCGCTTGCGAACGCCGGCCTGCTGAGCAGCACTGCTGGGACAAGGACTGTGCCCAACCACAATAACTCTGCGAGTTTCCACATTACAGGTAAAACATAAACTACCTCGACTTGCAATAATGCATGCACTATTGCACGTGCAATGTCAGGAAAATCACATAACGTGAAACTGCCTATCCCACATACAGGAGAATAAACCAAGGCCGCCAGCGCTTACAGACCAGAACTGGTAATCAGATGACAAAGGTTCAAATATCAATCTCACATAAAATTAGCGAGAATTTTTGAAAACCTGGATAGAAAGTACTGCGCAATTAATATTTTGGAGTACATAAGGAATTTTAGGGCGAGAGACAGTTTTCATGCGGTCGCCGTGCCAGAAATTGAGATACCGTAAGGGACACGTGTCTGAGAATAGGGCTGAAGAGTTTGTACCCAGTCTTTTCAAGTAATGTACCCTCTTATTACGGGCATTCAAAGAGACGCCAAGGTGCCTGAGTGGCCTAGGTGTCCACACCACTCCAGCATACCACACTTTCATCAATAAAACACGATATCTGAGATATGAAAATGGAAACAAGCAACATGGTGGGTAATAACAAAAAACACGTGGATGGGCGAAAAGAGGAAACAGGGTAAAGGAGTAAAAACATAGCCTGAAATAGTTACAGGCAGGCACGGCGAAAAAAAAAACCCGTAAAAAGTAGCGCAAAGGTCTGCAATCGGATTGCAAGGAAAAAGAATTTTTTTCGGCAAAAGCGAAATAGAGGCGTACTGACATACTTGTCACTAGTATTAATATCGTGAAACGCTTCCACCCTCTTTTGTATTGTGTTTAGTTCTGAACAAAAGGTCATGTTTCCAAATGCATATTTACAACCAACCTTTTCTTACCCTGACCCTTACGTTTTAGTCACTTACAAAGGTGTGCTAAGTGGCCTCTTGGATTATTTCCTATTTGCAGCCTGTGTTCACATGCCCCTTCATTAAAACATGTACCAGTCAGTCCAATGTAGAACCTGACGGAAGTGAGGGGAACTTTCTGCGCAACTCTTGAAACACACTTGCGAACTTCTTATCGTGCTTCTTGGTACACTGCGGCCTATTCTACTTTACATTGATCACAAACGGGCGCATACTACGAAGTTTACAAAGCGAAAACAAAAGAATCTTGACCGCTTGAAGGCTTGCCACTTTTTTGATGTCACCTGAAACGCGACAAATGTAGGGCACAAGCTACACCGCTCCTTTCTTGACGGTCTCTTTCTGCTTGGCAGCGGAACGGAAGGGCTACAGTTGCTGATTGTATTTTTTTTCTTTTGTATGATCACAAGAATTTTTCCAAGGCGTTTATGGCCATGTTTTTTTTATGCTGTTTTTTTCCTTTCGCCCACACACCCGCTTTATGTTGTTACATTCCCATCATGCTTGCTTCCATTTTCACATGTCATATAGTGTTTTAGTCCTCCATCGCCTCCTTTACTCCGATGGATCGTCGTTTCTACTTCGGCCATCCACGTAGGCTATCACGATTTATTGTCGCACCGGCGCCTTTACTGTTGACTGTGATGAATGTTTATGGCGCTACGTCATCTGTGGCTAAATAGCCCCACGGCACAAAGTTGCTTTGTCTATTCAAGTTGGCGTCACAGACACATCTTCCGAACATTTCACACCAGCCATCGTGGGATGGCTTGACGAGAGTGTATCTGTCGTGCGCAGTGCACTGGAGCGCTCTCGCATCAGTATAAATAAGCTTTAAGGAAGCTTCAGATACAGTCCAGCATGCTGTCGACTGCCTTCAATATGATCAGCACCAAATACGATCAGTTCCACAATCTTTTACGCATTCTAGCGACTCACGTTGACGACACAGATACCGATCGGATGCTTCCAGATTGAAATTAGAGTGCATATAGGAAAAAGAGAACCATAACTAGCAGGCTATAAAATCAGTGAACCTTTAAAGCAGCGTCAAAGTGAAAGCAGACATGCGGAAATAAGTGATAACGTTTTGGCTTTGTAAAGTCGTCGCAAAAGAAGCAAGTGTTTTCCGGAAAAGAGCTGGAATCGACGCCTACCGCCACATATCTCTATCTAAGATCTGCTTTCAAAAGGATCACCAGCAGTGGCTACTCGAGAACCTAGAAATTATCACGAGCTTCAAGCCGAAGTGGCGTTAATGCGACTTCCTTGAAGAAACCACCGGGCTAGAGGGGAATCGATTTCAGTGAATAACTCTTCGTTCAGAAAATTTGTTCGCTTTATTATTTACGAAAACGTGGCGGCCCAGAGCGACATGAATATTAACAAAACACTAGCGACTTTCTTGCTTGCGCGAAAATAGAGCACTGAAGACAGGCGTTCTTTGCGTATAAAAGAAGTGGTTATTTTTGTGTCAAGCAGCTGCGCCGAAGTTACATCATCACCTTACCAGCAAGATGGCTTCAATTTGGCACTCAATTTGCTTGAGATGCAGCATCTACCACCGACTACGATGGGTGAGAAGTGATAGCGTAGACCATTTCTCTAATGAAAGGTGGTAAGGGGCGTAGATCCAGCCGCGCATCAATCACTGCAAGGAAGCTCAGGTTCTTCAGTGTCGGTGCCAAGTGCAACACGTGGAGATCCGTCAGGGCCCTTCGCTCCTTAGTAACCTGCCTCTCATCCTGGTTGGGTGCCGGCCCAAAGCCACCGAAAATAAACACCCTTTCACCCATCAGTGAGCAGCCATGCCAGTACCTGGGAGATGGTGGTGAGCCACATGGCATCACTTCGGTCCAACACGACGTCACGGGGTCGTACTTGTGCATATCTGCCAAGAAGGTCTTCAGCACACCGCTGTACCCTCCGAAAATGTACAGCTGTTCGTTGAACACGAAGGCTGAATGTCCTCGCCGATACAGAGGGGGAACGCCTTGTACCTGTGGGCGCACCCAGGAAGAGTTGGTCGTTTCAAAATAGTAAAGGATGAGGGAAGGGTCTGCTCGGCTGCCGCCGAACACATACATGCGGGTCCCGATGGCAGACGCATTGTGGAATGCACGCGGAACGGGCGCTTCTCCGCTGGTGGGGACACGATGCCACTCCAGGGTATCCAAGTCAAGGACCCGCATATATGGCGAAGGATCCCAGTCACCTAAGATATATTTCCGGTGACCCACAAACACAAGCTGTCCGGCCGTAAATCGATGTCGGCACCTCACCGGCCACCTCCAGGCGGCTGCATGTCATGGTGCTTGTGTCGAAGCGGTAAAGGACACTCGGGGATGGCCAGCTGGGCGGGCCGCCCCACAGATACGCGCAGTGGCCGTACGCTACAACTGTGTGGAACAAAATGTTAACCAGCCCGGCGTCGGGAAATTGCGTCTGCACCATATCCCACCGGTGCGAGGCGGGGTCGAAGATGAACGCGTGGACCAAGTTCCATGCCGTGTGGCGACTGTCGAACGAGTAGATCTTGCCGTTGATGTGAACAGCCCTGTGGGTGACAAGCTCTGGAACGCCGTTTAGCCGCACCGTTCACATCCTGCCAAGGCACCTGCTTCTGTCAGAAACAAGGCCCGGTTATTCCAGCGATGGTGGCGGTGTCATACGGCTTTTATCTGAAGCAGCGATATGGCGACCGGCATTCGCGGCGTGAGCGGACGTAGTGCGTCAAGGGTGACTATTTCTGCTAGATTCTGGAACGTTTTTGTCATTTTATGACACTTACACGAATGAATGTTCGAAAAAGAACATGTACTGTTGCCCTCATCAAGATTAAAAGCGCTTTTAGTGCATAGCGTGCATAGCGTGCAATTTCATGCATAGCGGAATAGCGGTTCTAGAGTGCGCATGCGCAGAACGCCAACGGGAAAATAGCGTTAGCGTACGCACGCAATTTTCACAAGTTATCGTTGCGGCAGTTGCGGCTTTTGCAGCCTTAGCGCGAAAACATGTCGGCGTCCTTCCAAGCGAGAGCCGCCCGCTTTAGCCGGTTAGGAGTCCTTGCGATTCCGGTCGGCATGTTTACCTGCAACTACTGGCGTTTCTTGCTTTTCGCTATGACTTACCTTGGTTCGACGATAAAGTTTAAGCTGCAATTCAGCCTAGTTTTTTAGATACGCTCACGATTCTGGGGTACAATAGCCTTATGGGACCTTAAGCTGCACTGCTACCGCCTGCAACTGACCGAAACGTAACACAGACGTCCCGAACGAAACAAAAATAGATTCTGAGCTTTGTCGCGGTGTTGTATGTACTTAAATTACGTAACACAACAATTTATATTATATTTACAAACGTTTTTTGAACATCAGACGCCATGTGATGAAAAATATTCTTGCTCGAACGGTTTGTAGTTAACATGTCCTTCACTAGATGGCGCTAGTTTTTATGTTTTTTATTTCACTTTATTACAATTTCTACGTCATTTTCCTTGCGAAAATAACCGCTGCTGTAATAATTGTCTTAAAAGACTGAAATATTATAATTTGGCACGTTAGCGGTAGTGGCGACCACTTAGAAGGTCCTGTCGCCTCTATGCAAAGCAGATCGCCTTTACATAGAGGGATAAGTCTTCGTCTTCGGGGATAAGTTGCTTGCGGCACGCTAACGTAATTTCCCTTAGGTCCGCACCACGCTAATGCTGTACTAAAACTCTCTATTGTTTAACTTCTAGACGGACACAGCAAGCGCACAGGTAGGGGAGGCAGGAAGGTGGGAGGGAAAGAAGAAAGAAGGAGGTGGCGTAGTGAAAGGCTCCGAAATATTTTCCACCCCCTGTGGATGTTTAATGTGAACTGACATCGCACAGCACACGGGCGCCTTTTGTGTTTCGCCTCCACCAAAACGTGGCCGCCGCGATCTGGTTCGAGCTCGGGTACTCCGGCTGAGTAGTCGAACATGCTAATCAGTCAGCCACCGGGGCGGGTATTTTCTGCTAGTGGGAAACGTCTTACGAACGCTACGCCGCACGTGGAAGTTCATGAAGCGACTATTTGCAACGCACAGCGCGAGAGTGTGTTGCAGTTTGACACGAGGCGTGATCGGTCGCGGCGATACCATCTCGCCCTTGTGCAGTGGCCAGTGAAGCTGACCCGTTTGCTCCGCCGTGGGTTCGAAACACAGTCGCGGCAATAATAATCCAATGATCTCCTGCACAATAACGATATCTACTAGTTTGATAAATAGCCCCTACTGTGTGAATTGATAAGTGAAGTAGACACCTCGTTTACAAACAGCGCTCGCATCTCTCTCTCTCCATGAACCACCAGACACAATCTCTTTAGATATCGAGAAGCAGAAAGCAGAACGTTAACACTGCATCTGGCGGCCTTGTATCGACTGGACTGCGCTGTTTTAGCGCGAGAGCGTTAAAGGCTCCGTTCCCCGCAAAATTCTGTACCGCGTTGTCGGCATTGACGTTTCATTTCATTTATTTCGTTTCATTTGTTTTGCCCTCGGGGCTTTCGCATTACAGAGGGGGTGGGACAGCGAAAAAAACAGTACATAGATCAAAAAGAGCGCTATTTATATGAACAATATTGAAAGATGCTAGAGACAGAGGATGAAAACATTGAGAACAAAAATACAGAAGTAAAAAATATAAAAGGATTCCAAAAAGAAAACCTTATACAGTCTATATATGGGTAAGAACATATCATAATTGGTCTGATTCTAACAGTAATTTTCTTTTAATACCCGCAGTGTCGCTAACACAGGTGCCTGTGGGTGAAAGACTATTCCACTCAGATGTTTTAGGGAGGAAGGAATTAGAGCAGGTCACTGTGAGGCAGTGTGGAACAGTTACTTTTTGATTGTGGTGAATGCGAGGCGAGATGAAAATGGTGCCTTTACACAGGTGGTTTTCAGGCAAGGATTATGGTAGTAACTTTTATGGAAGACGCAAATGCGCAAAAGCTTACGGCGAGTGGAGACTAAGGGGAGTTTAAGATTAGATTTCATTTCTGTTACACTGGCAGTGCAATGGTAGTATCCAACGATGAAGCGGACGCTTCGATTCTGCACGGCCTCAGGCGGAGAAAATGAAAAATTTCTACGGACGTACCCTAGCATGCGGTTAGCCTTTGAAGTAATGAACCTGATATGAGCATTCCAAGAAAGCTTATAACAAATATTAACGCCATGATACTTGTAAGACGACACTGGATTCAGCTGAGTATCGTTAATAAAATAATCTGGGCTTGTTTGCTGGTTACGGGTTACGCGCACGCATTTGCATTTAGAAATGTTTAATTCCATTTTCCACGATTGACACCATTCATAAGTTTTATTTAAGTCTGTCTGTAGCTGAAAAATATCATCACTTATTAATTACTCTGTAAATTACGCAGTCGTCAGCAAATAAGCACAGGTTAGATGAAATCTTTAAACGTAAGTCATTTATGTATATTAGAAATAATAACGGGCCAGGGACCTACCCATGGGGCACACCTGAATGTACTGGCGCTGATGATGAGGCGTGGTTATTGGCGAAGACGAACTGAGTACGGTTAATAAGAAAGGCACGAATCTATTTGAGTACATTAGGGTCAATGTTAAGTTGGCATTGCTTTAAAAGTAAAAGAGAATGACTGATTTTATCGAACGCTTTTGAAAAACCTAAGAATAAGCAATCAGTAATGAGTCCAGAGTGTTAAGGACGAGGTAGCAGCATCCCACCGCTGCCACCAGTTTGTTACGGACGAGGTAGCATGGTCGTGTGCGGGAGAGAGAATTGAGGGACGTCTGAGACGAGGCTGCTGGAAAAGACAATTAGAGGACTTTATACAGGAATATTTACAAGTGAGCTGCAGGAACGCTGCATCACGACAGCTCAACAGGAGACCATGATGACAAAAAGCTCTTCGGCCGTGCCGCTGCCGGCTTTTTAAGAGTTCCCTTCCCTAGGGTCCCTAGATGGGAGCCGGGTTTCACTGGCACCAATCACAGACACACACGCACTCACTCACTCCCGAGAGATCACGCCGTCGTCACGCGCTGGGAGAGGGGAACGATGCCATCCACGTAGCGCAGACGCCGGAATGTCCATGAGCGGCGTTCGCGCGCATTTCGAACGCGCGTTCACACTCGGTGTACGGGAAACGCTCGCTCAACCGGGCAGACGGACGCGGCTTCCGTGGCAATCCAGGCGCTCACCCAACGCGCGTCTCGGGGTTTGTCGGCGTTTCGCTGCTGCCATGTCGCTGTCTTCCCCACGACGAAGGCGAGACGTAACAAGAGTCTAAGGAAAAATGAAAGTCGTTAGTGAAAATCATTAACTGCGTTTCACACGAGAAGAATTTGCGAAAATCATGCTGTTTCGAAGTAAAGAACTGGATTGATTCTAGGAAATTAACAAGATGACTAAACATGATGTGCTCTTGAACTCTACATTAGACGGAAGTAAGTGAGATGGGACGGTAATTACGTGGGTCTTGGGTTCCCCTGATTTGTGCACTGCGATTACTTTGCCATTGAGCCAGTCATTAGGAAGGTTGTGATAGTTTAAAGACTTCGAAAAGACACACTGTAGCAGAATGGAATAATATTCTACGGTATATTTCAAGAATTTAGTACTGAGGTCATGGATACCACAAGAGGATGGCATTATAAGGTGTCTAATAATGCCACGAATTCCTTCTGAGGAGATGACGATGGTATCCATTGGTACACAGTGATATTCTGAAGCGAAGGTAGGACGGAAGTGTCGGTGGGGCTAGAGAAGGCGTTGATAAAAGTGCTATTGAGAAGCGATGCGCACAGTTGGTCAGGAAGTATATCCTATTCCAGGGTAAATAGATATATGGTAACATTTCGTTTGCCTTTCACTGTGTTCCAGAACTGTTTCGGGTCTTTGCTTAGCATGGCTGGAAGAGTCTGATTAAAAAAGGTAAATATGGTTGATTTTAATGCATTTGAATAAGCGACTGCAGCGGCTTTATACGCGGACCATCTGACAGGAGCGTTTCGGTAGAGACATGCCGTCGTTGTCGCTTAGCATCTTGCCGGCGTCTCATCGCGAGACGTTCCTCTCGTTCTTCGGGCGTCTCGGCCGCCAGCTTAGCCTTTCGCGCCTCGTTTTCACGCTGTTTGCCGGCCTTGTACCATGCGACGACTTCTGCATCGGAAGACCCAATTTTACGCAGCCTGTACTGCTGCCGTGACGAGCGCAGCCGCTGTCCTTCCTTCATGGTGCGCATATGAGGAGCCAGCGCATCGCTTCCTACTTATATCCCAGCTGCACAGCGTGGCTCTGCGCATGCGTAGTGAGCTGGTTGCCATGGTAACGGCGCACGCGCAGTAGTGATCTTTGGCAGGCACCCAGAAATGCGCTTCTCCTGGCTCAGTGCAGCTTTCAGTACAAAAGTGATTCGTGCCTGAAAGCAGCTTCGAATCACGCGTCTGCATATAACTTATTTTTTATCGAATGCTTGCGTTTAATTGAAGATTTGATGAGACGGGAAGGTTCAGGAACAAATCAGAGTTCATTTACAGCGCGCACTAAAGCAAATGGCGACGACCTCAGTTGTCGCAAGAAAGATTCACTGCGCTGCAACCACAGGAAAATGAAGACGGCGATGCTGGCCAGGCAGCTCCCGCTTCTTAATTTTTGTGTGCAGCAAGGGTGGCTGAGGCAGGTAGTTACCTCTAGCACGAATACTTTCAGTAGCGGCCGTCTTCACATAGTACCACGACACGTTTAAGAAAGTGTCTTACCTGTGGTGTACTGGGAAAGCTTTCCGCGCAAGAAAAATTATCCAGTCCATTTATGTTATGTTATTGACTACACGCTCCGCATGGTGCGTTCTGCATTTCTGCAGTGCAGCCTGCCTACTGAGGTCTTATTCCATCAAATAGTCCATACGAACAGTGCATATATGGCACAAATTAAATTACACATATAGCCCAATCCCGAAGTCTTATTAGCTTACGAAGGTTTTCTACGTCTGCCAAGAAAGGCCTAGTAAGTACGGATTGGGATGTTAGGTAGTAGACCTTCCGAAAAAGATCATCCTTATTATGAGGCCATTCATGAATTTCAAGGTTTTACGCCAGTAGTACTCGCCAAGGCTATATAAAGAGTTAGCGTTGAGATTCCCTTTCTGCAGAAAATTCGGCCTCGGAGTTGAGCGATAAAGCAGGTCTCTCACATGTAACATAGGTCACGTGACTTATAATAATAATATTTATTCTGCCACTATGCAGTACATGATGGAAGGTGCACATCGTAAAAGCTCTCTTCTGACAGCATGACACACCACGGGCACCCGGCCTTAACACTTGGCGGCATACAGTGGTGACTAACAACATGAGATAATACACTTTAAAACGCATAAAACAAAACAAATGCGAAAGAAAAAAACGAAAGCAAAACTGGAAGTTACATAGTTCTCAATGAAGATAAAAAAAAACAAAGCTAGAGCCAACGTCATGCGACATCATGAACACCTGCCCGCCGTGGCAGGTGGCAGTAAAATTATTGATTGGTTGCGAGAGGCTGCTCGGGGAGAGCAATCTGGACAGGATTGGGAAACTTCCATACACACAATTGTCCAGAAAATACAGACGCCAGCGCCAGTTCCGACCATATATCGTCTCCAGGGATGCCAGCTGTAGCGTCGTGCAGTCGTCATGAATGCGGTATCGAGCAGAAAAAGCTTCATCCCCGAGCGGGATTCAAACCAGTGCCCGCGAAAAAGAGCAGCTTCATATCACGGTTACAGTCGCTACAGTCGCAGTCCTATAACGCCGTATGTGTGTGCGCCAAAATCATTCAATGTTAAACATCCGTTCAGCTTCAGTCGCCAGGTGCGCTGCAGTGGATGAAACCGAAACTAACTGGATCTTCCCACCTCTGGCCAGGGTCTTACAAGCCCATCGGTTGCTGTGTTTGAAAGAGGCGCCTGTCGCAGCAGTGGCGAATCTCTAGGACCTATGAACGTAAAGTAGAGAATAACCATGTTCGGTACGTGATACGCAGGGGACCCCAAAAGGCTGAAGGCACCCAATAACGTTATCGCGTCATACGATTAATGCTGTGCTCTTAATTGTGCCCTGATGTTTTACCTACAGTCTTATCTTCACAACTTTCACAATGGTGCGGTCTGCTTCAACCTTCTCAGCCCTCTATTTCAATGCTGCAGTCCCAGTTGACTCCTGTTTTACCTCTAATAAATAAATATCACATTGATCGAGCAGGTGTCAAACAGGCTATTCTACCTTGTCGACCATGTCCATAACAAATAGAATAACAATGTCGTTAATTTCGGCTACCGCGATAAGCTGGCTCCTACTTCTGTCAGAACACTTTTAAGCTGGGCTTCTTTCTCTTGTGCAAATTAGGAAAATTATGTTTCGCGCGTCCAATTTTTGGAGCGAAGAGCTTCACTACGAGGGTCGGAGCCGAGCTTCGCGTGTGCCGTATGCCGCGACCGAGTGACGTCACGCGCAGCGTTCGACGCAGCCGCGCACTACTGCGCATGTGCGCCGCCTCCTCACCACCGCTACTACTGCGCGCGCTCCTCTCCTACCTGCCGTTTGGCCTCCCGTTGCAGCCGCGTGTTGCCCGCGTCGCAGCCGGCAACACTCCTCTCCGGATTCCTGCGGGCAGTTTTAACCGCGCCGATTTCCGCCTCCGTACAGGCAGTGTGTGGACGGCCGTCAAACCAAGCACAACTGTAGCTTTTCGCTTGTACAGTCTTTGTCAAAAGTTTAGAGCCCAGGGGGTTTGCTTCTAAGCCTCGTAGTGGGACTCCTGTAACATTCTGGACAGTCGTACCCATCGTAGGAGGCAGGACCAGAAATCTTCTTTCCTTGAGCAAATTTGGAGAGCTGGAGATGTATTACGAACCACACAGTGTGGCTCAGAAGCAAACCCCCTGGGCTCCAAACTTTTGACAAAGGCTGTACATCTAGGATTAACGAGAGCTAAGCCACTGCCTAATTTTTTCCTCTTCCCAACTAAAGCGCTAAAAAGTGACTTAGTCATGGCAATTCCGAGCCTAAGATATGATCAATAATCACATTCGCAGCTTCTGAAAAACAGTTATTATTCAGAAGCACCTCGTTACAGAGTAAAAACACATTGGAACATTACTTAGAAGAACAATATTCACGAACAAAGCAACTCAGGAAGAAAAGCGGTTACAAATATGCAGCAGAAACAAGCACAGGAACGACGATGTGCTCAAAATTTTAAAGAAAAAAGCTTACTCGGAAATCGTGCCAACCTGCCAGCCTTGGCACCAGGATTAAACGCGTTGCCGCTCGTATCGCCACCACCGTTGAGCTAATTTCACATATGTACACATTCTTATATACTGCACACTCAAGAAGTACTGTGTCATCTGTTGCCACTGTTAACACTACGCGCTAACAGCGCGGCTGGTTTCCTTGCATAGGACAGCACAAGCAGAGCGTCTTGACACGGCGCGGCTACCGGGCGACGACAAAACAAAATATCAAGCCTGTCTTCTCGATGCATGCAAAGGCTCACTGTTCTTCCACCCCTGGAGGGCGCACTGCTACACGGCGAAAGAAAGGCCGTAGGGTAGTTCCAGCCGCCTTAATGCCTGTACCACCTCGCGACGCTCACAGACACTGAAGTTAGCCAACGCACCACCACATCTGGCTCTGTCCAAGGCATTGTGGGTTTTTTGCGCAAAAGACACGACACAAAGGAACGAGGTAGACAGGACAAGCGCTTCATACTCGCTGTCCAAGGCGCTCTGTCAAGTTGAAGTCAACTCGGACCCGGCGCTTAGGATTGTCCTGATTTGATGGTTTTGATCTCATTGATAATCATTTCTGGTAACTCGCTCATATCCAGACCTGCATCAATGACAGCAAGCATACACAAGTTCTGCAGCGTCGTAGCTAGGTGCAATACGTGCAGGTCCGTTAGCTCCTCTTCTTCCTCACAAATGTCTTCGAGATAATCTTCCTCATCAAGGCTGGGTGGAGGCCCGAAGCCACCGAAGACCAACACCCTCTCTCCAAGCACACAGCAGCCGGATGAGTGCCTCGCAGACGGGCCTGATCCACTGGGCGTCACTTTAGTCCAGCATGACTTTGCAACGTCATACTTGTGCATATCTGCGAAATAGGTGTTCATGATTTCGTTGTCGCCACCGAAGATATTGAGCTCTCTCTCGTACACGAACGCAGAGTGACACTCGCGTCCCTCCGGGGCCACGCCTTGCACTTCTGGGCGCATCCACGTCGCAGTGGTCGTTTCCAGATAGTATAAGCAATTGTCAAAAGGGTTGTCGGGTCATGTGCCTCCTAGGTTGCCACCCCAAATGTACATGTGGGTAAAAATAGCGGTCGCAGTGTGGCAGTAGCGCCCGAGGGGTTCTTCTCCGCAGGTCGGGAGACGATGCCACTCCAGGGTCTCCAGGTCCAGAAAACGTACAAAGTTCGATTAATCTCTGCGCAATCCACCAAAAATATACATCCGGTTACCAAGCACGCACGCCGAGTGGTTAACATCCGCTCTCCGTACTTCGCCCCTTACCTTCGGACGGATCCATGTCAAGGCATCGGTATCGAAGCGGTAGAGGCCGGTAAACTCTCGGCTGATATGCTGTCCGCCCCACATGTAGACGTGGTGGCTGGAGGCTACAACGCTGGGGCCCATGATGTTAATCAGCTTATTTACGGGAAGTGACCGTGTCTGTATCCTATCCCACCGGTACGAGACGGGGTCGAAGGTGTACACGTCGACGATGTAGCCTGAGATTTCATCACTGTCCGGGTAGCAGATGTCGAAACCTTCGAAGGAGTAAACCTTCCCTTTGATGGCGACCGACGTTTCATTGAGGAGTTCTGGAATATGGTTGAGCCGCGCCATCCACATCGTTCAATGGCAACCAGCTCTTGCGAAAAGGATATCGAGCCGCCTTCTTCCTTCAAAGCTAACGGCCACGCGCTGAAATAAAACCTGGTGGTGGGCGTAGAAAGAGAAGTTTATTTTTTCTAATGTGAACAAAAATACAATGAAAAACTGCTGATCTCAATGCTCTGATCAGTCAAGCACATGCGCAGTGACGCAGCACGGAGCACGTCAGTAAGGCAGTAAGAAAGCCGACACTCGACCGCCGTGCAGGACGATGAAATATGTCGACCATTTGCGCAAGAACTCATCCTCACTCATTGACAGTGCGTCCACGCATGCTTGCTCAAAGAGGCGCGTGCGGAGGCGCTGCAACATTGGAAACATTGGTCTTTGCGGACGCCCATTTAAGGAAGCCGCTCCACGCTGCCGCCACAAAACGAACATGCCGACACACAAGAGCATATCTGTAAACAGTTCGCGTGTACTAGTGCGTGCTTCGAGGCGGGTTAAAAACATCCGTGACACCAGTACCCAAAAGGTGCGCGCCACTACACAGTCGAACATAGCGTGCCGCCACGTTTCTAAAAGACCGCATTGCGGGCATCGGGCGGAGGGCGCCACGCCCCACGCCGCAAGGTGGTCTCTTGTGGGCAGGACCCGCCAGCCTCGCAGCCAGCCGAAGTCCCTGACATCTGCAGGAAGCGCAGCTGAGGTCAGAGTGCGCCAGCGTGCCCGTCTCGTTTTCTGGAGTTGTTCGCGTGTCAGCTCAGCTACGGTTAGTGCTTCACACATCCTGGAGGGCGGGGTTTCATCAACATCCAGATCGGGCACGCTGGCAGACAACGACGCCAGTGTGCGACGCACGTTAACGAAAAATGCCGGCGGCTGCTCGGCTGTAGGGCCAACCACGTGTTGTGTAAAAAACACGTTACGCGCTGTACCCTGAAAGTATGTGAGGAGTGTTCTCCCGGGATAGTCTGGGTAGCGTACAAGATCTCGTACTCCTCGCAAGGCGAGCACATTGCACATGGTGCGGATACAAGGTATACCAAACCCACCCATGTACGATGGAAGGCGCATGAACATTCGTGACACAAGTTCGGTTTTGCCCGCCCAAACGAAAGAGCCACAGGCCGAGGTTAGCCTGCGAGCAAACGTGCGCGGTGGGTTTGCGACGCGGGCGACAAAAAAACATGCGGCTAGGATTGTGGACTTAACTAAATAGCAGCGCTCTGCCATTGAAAGGCGGAAAGTTGACGCCACCGAGAGGCGTTTCTCAGCGTTCGTGCGGAGGTTAGTCCAGGTTTCGCGGGCTACTTCTCCGCTGGCGAAGAATACTACTCCCAGGACTTTCACTCCCTGCACCCACTCCACCTCGCCCGCAAGGTTCGGTGTGAAGGTGCCAAACCTTAGTGCCTTGCTTTTTCTCCTGTTCAATAGGGCCCCTGATATCTCGCTGTACTCGAGAAACAGCCGCGAAAAAGCGGCGTAGCTATCCTCGTCCTTGAGGAAAAGCGACACGTCGTCGGCGTAGGCCGAAACTTTGATTTGGCCCTGGCCAGGCAGAGGGAAGCCGCGTATGGATGGACTGTCGTTAATGCGCCGCATGAGTGGATCCAGGCATAACACGAAGAATGTTGGGGAGAGAGGGCATCCTTGCCTTATGCCCCGGGTGACTGAGAAGGGAGCGCTCTGGTGGCCGTTTACGGAGAGATGAGCGTTCAGGTCTGCGTAAAGTAGGCGCAGCCTGCTGACAATTTGCGGCGGGAATCCGAAGGCTTCGAGGACTCCGAACAAATACGAGTGTTCCACCCGATCGAATGCTTTCGCCTGATCGAGCGAAACAAAACACCCGGTGAAGCCCGTCCTGCTGGCAAATGTGAACAGGTCTCTTGTGAGTGCCAATGCAGAAAACACAGAGCGGTCAGGCACGCTGCTGGTTTGAGCCCGGTATATTAGGTGAGGCAGGATCGTTCGCATTCTTCTGTTTAGTAAAGATGCGACTATTTTGTAGTCTGTGTTTAAGAGGCTTATGGGCCGCCATACTTGCGGGTCGGAGGAGTCACCGCCCGCTTTCGGAATGAGTATGATGCGACATTCGCGGAAAGAGTTCGGACGTAACCCATCCGCGAGAGCCGCCGCGGTGGCTAAGCGGTTATGGTGCTCGGCTGCTGGCCCGAAAGACGCGGGTTCGATCCCGGCCGCGGCGGCTAGAATTTCTTTGAAGGAGAAATTCTAGAGGCCCGTGTACTGTGCGATGTCAGTGCACGTTAAAGAACCCCAGGTGGTCAAAATTTCCGGAGCCCTTCACTACGGCGTCTCTCATAGCCTTAGTCGCTTTGGGCCGTTAAACCCCATAAAACAAAACAAAAAACATCCGCGAGAAAGCCGTTGACCATTTTCAGCAGTGCTCCTTGGATCTGGTAAAAAAACGTTGAATAAAAACTTGTTGGAATGCCGTCTGGACCGGGGGCAGAGGCTGCATTCATACTCTGCAGGATGGCGTGCAGCTCTTGGCTTGTGGCTGGTGCGCAAAGGTTTTCATGCAGCTCTTCAGCTACTCGTGGCAAGTTTCCAAAAAAGCTTTGTAGAAACCCGTCATAACCATCTTGAAGATTTAGCCAACTGTCCGTAGAGAACAGGTTCGAGAAGTGACTTGCAAAGATCGTGCAGATATCGGACGAGGTTTTGCTTTCGGTGCCGTCTGGGAGTGTCACGAAAGGCACAGTAGCGGGAGCGAATTCCTCTGCCGTGCCTGCGCGTACGTGTCGTAGCACAGCCGGGTCTGATATAGGCCGCCCGAGCTGGTGTGCGCGACTAGCTGCCCGTGATGACTGGCAGAGCAACACGTGGTAACGTGCTTTAAGTAAGCTCAGGTAATCGCTCATGGCAAAGGTTAAGGGTGCTCCTCTTTGCACTATACGGATGCGCTTGAGGGTGTCATTCAGTGCATGAGTTACCCGGCGTCTGGGGTCTTGATCGGCTGCCACCAGAGTTGCCTGCCAACGAGCCTTGAGTGTGTCCCATGAATCAGTCGCAACGAAGCTCTTGCACGATGCGGCCAACGCCCTTCTTCGTCCTTTGTTTCACAGAGCGAGCTGCTCGTGCGCCGCGTGCCGGAATCACGGCGTGGTGGGTTATGTTCATAGCTACACGCAAAGAAGAGAGGAGGAAGACGCGATAGGAGGCTATCGTCCGAATTGGTACGAGCCGGGAGGGAGGGGGGACACGCGCTGCACAGTGGGCGGCGCGTGCGCGTGCGAGACTTTTCATCGTTCTCTTTAACTTTCTAAAGAACGTTAGGGTAAGTGGGTATGTGCCATCCTTTCAAAGGCTAACAAAAACTAAAGAAAAGTAAACCAGCGGAAAACACTAGACGCAGGAAGAAAACGACACACAACGCGCTGACTAGCAGCTCAAATTTAATCCGCAAGGAGCTAAATATATTTGTTTAGAATGTTGTACGAACTTGCCCGTGCTTCTGCCTCTACCTTTGTTTAGGGCACCGTTCGGTGTGATGATGTCACCCACCGACTCACTAATACACACCTAGCCTGATTATTTTGCCTACCCCAGATATTGCGGGCCATGTACATACTGTAGACCATTAGGAGAACTGAAATTTTCGTCCGGAGGCGGACAGTCCCCGAAGGTCCAGCTAGGTTAGCGTAACAGGCGCGAAGAAAATACGAACATAGAAGTTTCGCTTCTATTAGTGTGGGCGACAGGTAGTGAGCGCTCCGGCCGCTGCAAGGAGCGACTAGTCAGAGCCAGCAAACATGCAGCCATTGCAACAGGGGATCAAAGAGCTCGGAAAATTGGACGGAAGACCGCTGTGCGACAAAATGCGTGTCTCGTCTCTCTTCCTTGTTTCCAGTCGTTCTTTGTGCTTTGCCTTCTGACGAAAGACAAAAATATCCTGAGATTCCGAGACCGAAACGTACGTCTCCCAGTTATCGATGCAAAACAACGTAGTCGCGAGCCTCAAGCTATGCTGCAAGCGGGGCTTGTTAGTAAGGATTCATACTCAAGGAGCGCGAACAAGACGATGGAACTACGCGGGCAGATATAATGTAAATCTTTTTCGGTGCCGCTGATAATGTAAACAAAAATTATGCCAAGTGGTTCAAGGGTGGCACTTGCTAACGACTTCTCAATCCAATTAGATCCGCCGCGGTGGCTCAGTGGTTATGGCACTCAGCTGCTGACCCGAAGGACGCGGGTTCGATCCCGGCCGCTTCGGGAGAATTTCGACGGAGGCAAAATGCTAGAAGCCCGCGTACTGTGCGATGTCAGTGCATGTTAAAGAACCCCAGGTAATCGAAATTTCCGGAGCAATTCACTACGGCGGCCCTCATAGCCTGAGTTGCTTTGGGACATTAAACAATTAAACCCCAATAAACCAAACCATCCATCCAATTAGAATTTCCACTGAGTTTGTGCTGTGTAGAAGCCTTTGTAGTTTATCAGACACAGTTTTTGTGGCAGGATCTATATATCATCCAGGAAGCCCGCTCTAAAAAAAGTCGCGCCTGAAAGTGCATACAAATGTACTAAACAACGACTCATGTACTCTCCTATCTTCCAATTTGAGGAAATGTGAGAATAAAACAAAGAAATATTGCGTGGCGCAGGTAAAAAAAAAACACAAAACAGGGCCGTTTCTTGCCAGCAAGATCAGCGCTGGTGTGGGGTGAAAGAGGCATGTCCCATCATCAAAGCACTGAGGATATGTGTAATCATGAACACAAAGGCTATGTCCGATAAAAAGGCGTTTTTCATGCATCGTACTTTTGAGATTGGTTTTGTTATCCTTGAGTGTCAAGTTATGTCGTTCTCTACCTGGTTAGCGCATTCTGTTGTTAATCAGCGCTCGTGTCGCAGGCTAATTTTCTGCCACGTTTTCGGCATGTACGCCCACCTTTTTTCAAGTATTACTTTACAGAGTCGTTCTTGGCGTCCACATCGAAATTTGAGTGCATATCCTGGTGATTTCGTATTTACTAACTGAATGATCGCTGCACGGAGACTATATCCCATCTGTCCTCAAGAAGTCACGCGGCGCACAGCTCGAGCCTCGAAGTCTACTTGTCGTCTGCTTGCTGCCTTTGCAGAAACACAAGGAGCAGATGTGCTGTGGAGATGACACGCCGTCTTCAAAAACTCCGCCTTTGGAGAAAGGTATCGACGAATGCCGTCCACGAGAAAAGCAAACAGCCGGGGAAACTGAGCGCTACTGTTTCAGTTTTCTGCCGAGAACAACTAACTACAAGCACTAAGCAACCAGGCAGCGGAGAAGCGCGTGAGAAGTCGGTGTCGGTACCAATTGCAGCGCGGTGGAAGCTAGAATGCTATAGTCGCATTTGTCGCTACATGTGAACGTTTTGTTTGTGTATACTACACGTGCAAAAATTGCTTGTGAAAGGTAATTAAATTACATGACTAATTACAATCCTAAAATCGTGCGAATGCAAGTAATTGCTGGCTCCAAAAAGTAATGGAAATACAATAAATACTTATGAAAATTAATTATTAATTCAAAAATAATTTCTGAAGCTTAGTGTAACATAGAATAACGCAAAGTTGGGCTAGTTTGATTGAACTATACATCACAGCGCTAACGAACGAAGACAACGGAGAAGAGGACAAGGCAGGCGCCATCTTTCAACTGAAGGTTTATTCGCGCGAGAAAGGAAGTAATATACAAACAGGAATAAAGGAAAAAGAATCAAAGGGAAGCTCACATAACACTACATAATATTAGAATTTCGCTCTCTTGTAGTGCAATAAAGGGAGTGCTGACGGACTTGCTGCCTGTCTAGTCCGCCTCTCTCTTCTCCTCTTCTCCCTTGTCTTTTTTTGCTTAGCGCTATCATGTAACGCTTAATGTGAAGCTTTTCACATTACGAGAAAAACTACAGAGCATGTTTACTACATTCAAATGGAACGAAAGCCCGGATTTGTGCAACGTAGAAGACGGCGGTGAGCAGGCAGTGCCGCGGGACGCAGCAGATGGAAGTTGATGAAGACGACGTTGTCCAATGCACAGCGTGAGCGTAACACGAGGCGTGTTGGCTGCGGCGATAGCCTAGTGGTCTCGCTGAGCGGCCCTTAAAGGAGATCTGTTCGCGCAACCGCGGGCTCGACTCCCAGTCATGGATATTGATTCAATTTCTTTTCCATGGTCTGACCTATAACTCAGCTTAAGGTCAAACTTCTACGATCCGCTATTGAAGCCCAAGGTACCGTAGTGAAGCTTTCGCTTCAAAAAGCTGAAGACTAGATAATTAGCGATCCGTCTCTTTCCCTTTACACGGTCCAGTATCAGTTCCTGTGCCCTCGTCGTTGTTAACTTGTCTCGGATGACTTGTCTATATTTGGTTTGCTTGGGCAAGGGTGGCCAACGGTATACGTATGCGTGGTTTTAGGAAGAACAAAGCAGTTGGTAATGTAGCGGCTGTCATCTTGTTTGTCTCTTCTTCATGGATTGTCTAGTGTTTGGGCTCATCGTTCACCATACGAATTGTTCACAATCGTACATTTGTCACAGCCATCAAAGCACAGCTTCCGTATTCTTGTCCTTGAAATTTTCCACATTCCAGTTTACGCAGACAATTTTATTCTAATTAGTATCTCACTCATTGGCCTGTCTCTAGGTCAATCCTCTAAATACCAAATCACCAAAACTCAAATTAAGCCAACACCACACACACACGCATCATTACATCATAAACTTAACACCTTCAACACATGCGCCTACCTTGAATTCACATTTCAGTCCTCTTTGCAATCATTATCATTCCATACACACACGCGTGACGTCATGCGTCACGTGGATTTTTCGACGCAACGCCGCCGGGCAGAGGCCTCGTTTTCTGCTGAACGGTAGCCTCAACTCTGTCTCGTTAAAGTAATCGCTAAGGGAGGTGACAATTTCGCTGTGTCTGAAACCTTGTGATTTACCTATACACTCTGTAGGCTCAGAGCCATGAACATGTCTTACGGAACATAGTCATGATGTTTTACAGAAAGAAAACGAGTACCTTAGGGGGTTTCAGGTAATTACGTAGTATCCGCTGGAAAAGGTGCCATTGAAGAACTGCGCCGGTACAGTAAAAGAAAAAAGAATGCTTAACAGTCACCGGCTTCTGATCACTACCCAATCTCCGCACCCTAACATCCGTTTTTTAAACTGTCAACCGTTATTGTTGCTGCCTGTAAAGCAATGGCACATACCCATGGTGGGGGATTGGCCAGAGTTTGGTGCAAATCCAAATAGGGGAAAAATTCATCCAGACTTATCTCAAGCGGTTTATTAATAAAGACTGTCAGCCATTCAGGCACTGCTTTCAATGTCGTCACCTTCATCGACTTCCATCTGCGCTCGAATGAGTCCAAAAGGAAGAGAACATGGGCACTTGCGTGTGCGAGCTAAAGTTCGAAAGAAAGAGAGAACAAACTTTATTGGTGTCTTGTGAGAGAAAAGCATACAACAGATGTATCTTACCGGTACTCAACTATGGGGCAGAAACATGGAGGCTAACGAAGACGGTTCCGCTTACGTTAAGGAAGACGAAGCGAGCTATGGAAAGAGAAATGATTGTTGTAACGTAAAGAGATCGGAAGAGGGCGGAGTGGGTGAGGAAACAAACGCAGGTTAATGACATCCTAGTTGAAATCAAGTGGAAGAAGAAATGGGCTTGGACAGTGCATGTAATGCGAAGGCAAGATAACCGGGGTCCTTCAGGGTAACGGAGTGAATTCAAAGACAAGGCAAGCGTAGCAGGGCGCGGCAGTAATTGAGGTGGGCGGATTAGATTAAGAAGTTTTCGGGATACGGTGGCCGCAACTGGCTAAGGACAGGGTTAATTGGAGAGACATGGGAGAGGCCTTTACCCTACAGTGGGCGTAGTCAGGCTGTTGACGATGATGATGATGATGTGATTACACGTGTGGTTCCCACAGTTCCGGGGAACCATTGTTGTAAACGGCGATTCAGGCGTGGTCGCTCAGGTGTCGCTGAAGGGGAAGCTCTGTGTGAGCCAACCACATCTCGCACAGAGTTCAGTTTCGTACGCTTGGCCGGATTGGCTGATTGTTCCGTGTGATGTCATCAGCATGCACGACATCACACGGAACAACGAAAGATTTGAACCAAGAACTTCAGTTATAGTTATTTTGAATGGACTGAGCAAAGATAACTAATGCTAACACATTGTCAACGGGTAATGGTAATTAAGGGAATTTCAAATTTTAATCGAGTGAACCGTGTGGCGATTGGTCTCATGCCCAAAATTTTGCGCAAAAAGCTTCAGCGACGTGCACAGGATGACTGTGACGTAAACATTTCAAGGCATTTCTTGTCGCTGAGATAAGGTGTGAAAACGAAATGCTTTGGACGGCTGGCGTGTACGTTTATACGGAAGTTCATGGCCCCTCCTAGCGCAATTCTTTCCATCGTTTTGGGCCAGGCAAAAATGTCGTACATTGATTGCACAACAAACCTTATTCTGAGCAAGACGGTTGAGGACAATCCAAGTCTAATGGCTGGCGCTGTTTGTATGCCGCCTTTCCCATGGCTGCTTTGCGCATATACTATATACTATACTATATACAAGGTGTTTCACCTCAGCTTTACACAATTTTTAAAATTAGGCTTTTTTAGTTAGACGAGCCCTTTTTCGACGTAGCACTGTGAGCGGTGCAGTATATCCGAACATACAGCTAGGACGTGCTAACTAGCAGGCTGATTTGCCAATATTGAATAGTTAACTTCTAGCTATTGTGAGTGTGAGTGGTCATGAGTGTGAGTGAGTGGATGTAAGGAGAGATGAGTGTGACTAGAGATTAGTGTAAGTGGACACGAGTGATGAGCCGATGTGATGGTTTACGATTTATGGGGGTTTAACGTACCAAAGAGTGGATGTGAGTGGTAGTGAATGGGCGTTAGAGTGAGTGGATGTGATTTTAGGGTGAACGCGACAAAGAAGTTTGCCACTTTTGTTTCTGCAGGATGGTGTCCGCTCAGCTGTTTTCGTTGTTGACAGCTCACCAAGCAACTATTGACTCCAGAGCGCACTCGAGACAGCATATGACACAATTCCGGTGTCTTTGGACGCCTAAAGCAAAGGATTCCGTTGGCGTGACAATAGCAATCTTTCGTAGATGTGTGCCTTACTAGTTCACCGTTGGCATAGGCCCAAGATCTTCGCTGGTGCAATGAGACTCTACGGGATGTGTCAGATCCTTTGATGGAATTTCGCATTGCCACTACTAGAAAGGTAGCTAGGGGTAGCTGGAGAAAGAAGAATCACTGTGTAAGAACCAGCAAAGAGAACAAAAATGAGGTCAACGTGACCCGAGGTGCCCCGCAGCAGAAAATAAGGTAATGTGCTCCCATACTTCAGCAGCGGAGGGATACGCGGTTTCCATCGGCGCGCTATAGAGGTACAGTACATGCCGCCTGCTTCACGCCCCTAGACTGGTCCAAAATCGGGCCCGCTAGGGGAGGTGGATGGCTGTATCCTTGTCTGCCTGCTGCGCGCGGCCGCTCTCCGCGCTTTACTTGGGTTTTCGCAGTCTTTTTTCTTTTTTTGTTTTTTGCCACATTTTGAAATTTGTTGCGCTGCTGGTCAACAACGGTAATCGCAGTGCTGGGCGAATGTACGGAGAACGGAGAACACATTTTTCATGATTTTATTGACACACGTATCATTCCTATTTCTTTCACTCCAAAAGAGATATTTCTCAAACTAATCTGCATGTCTGTGTTACAGCATTCCACACAATACAAATAATACGCGTCGGCGCACCACAGGCGTTAAGTTTATCTCTAACAGCGCCGCTGACATTTCTGTACATCATTTCATGCATCATTCACGCAATACATGTGCGGACATTCCCACATAATATTCACCCAATAAACAAGGTTCAGTCTGTGCATCGTAAATGCTCGCAGCTTAATGCGTGCACGATATACCTTGCAATCGTCATCATCCTAATCACCAGCCTGAGTACGCCCACTGCAGGGCAAAGGCCATGTTCGACAATCTTGGGTGCTTCAACGTACACTGCCATCGGACAGTACACGAGCCTCAAGCATTTCGCCTACACCAATATGCGACCGAAGTGGCTGGGATCTAACCCGCATCTTCCGGGTCAGCAGCCAAGTACCATAAACGGTTAGCCAGAGCAGCGGCTGGTGGGTTGGTTGTGACGACGCCACGCCACAGGGTCACGCGACCTGGTTGGCGCACCTAGGTTGTTTCTCCGGCGGGCGGCCACCTGGGCCACCAGACGCCACCGGATTTTTCGCTCAGAACGCCGACTCTTTGCGTAACGGTGCCTTTAACGCTGTCGTGTTAAGATAATCTCTGTGAATGCAACTGAATATCCTAGGCAGAAGCCGCGTCAATCATGAACACATGCACAATCAGTACTACGCAATACACGAAAGAAATAAACGCGAAAGATCGTACCTGTCCATCTAAAAGGGTTAATCCTTTGTTCGTGCAAGCACGGGATGTTCCGCTTGTCTCAAATCTGTAACGGAACTGCCCTTCACCGGGCTACACACCACCAATGCGCACTCGGAACAAGGCACTCACCGCGCTATGGCGGCGCGTCAGCGAGGTAAGGCCAACGACGAAAACACTTTGTGCGACCCTTATGTTCAGCAGCCCAACGAACTTAGTGGGATTAGTACACGCAATTCCTGCAGTGCAAGTGGAGGTCCCTTTGACATAGATGGCGTGCAGCAGACGTGAATTCTCAGCCTAGTTCGTTGTTCGCGACACCGCAGTGACCGGGCACCCCCTTCGAGCGAACAAAACGTGAGCGTTGTGCGAGGCGCTCGATGCGATCGCAGGTCCCGCACAAAAGCTGGAAACCACGTTACTGCTCTCTAGGCTTCTGAGGTCGGCCCGAGCGGCGCAATGCAGGTTCACATCTGGGCGGTTGCAACGTGCGCCTTGTTCTTCAGGGGGAAAAAAAAAGTACTTACTGCCGGCCTAAATAGAGACATTAAAGTCTTCATATTAGCCACCGCACCGCCAATCGAGTCTCCCTTCGACGCGCTCAGTTAGCTCGGCGTACAACGCCAACCCGGTGATTAAGATTGTCCTGATTTGGTGGTGTTTATCTCTTTTATAATCAGTTCTGGTAATTCGCCCACATCCAGACCTGCATCGATGACAACAAGCATGCACAAGTTCTGCAGCGTTGGTGCTAAGTGCAACACGTACAGGTCCGTCAGCTCCTCATCTTCCTCAGAAATGTCCTCGAGATGCTCTTCCTCCTCAAGCCTCGTTAGAGGCCCGAATCCACCGAAGACCAACACCCTCTCTCCAAGGACACAGCAGCCTGGCGAGTGCCTCGCAGACGGGCCTGATCCAACTGGCGTCACTTTAGTCCAGCACGACTGTTCAACGTCATACTTGTGCATATCTGCAAAGTAGGTGTTCAGCATTTCGTTGCAGCCACCGAAAACATACAGCTCTCTCTCGTACGCGAACGCAGCGTGACACTCGCGTCCCTCCGGGGTCACGCCTTGCACTTGTGGGCGCACCCACGTCGCAGTGGTCGTTTCCAGATAGTATAAGCAATTGTCATATGGGTCGTCGGGTAGCGAGCCTACTAGGTTGCCACCCCAAACGTACATGCGGGATCCAATGGCGGTCGCCGTGTGGCAGTAGCGCCCGAGGGGGGCCTCACCGCTGGTCGGGACACGATGCCACTCTTGGGTCTCGAGGTCCAGGAAATGTACAAAGTTCGATGAATCCCTCTCCATGCCACCAAATATGTACATCCGGTGACCCAGCACACACACCGAGTGGTTGGTGTCCGAATCCGGGATTTCGCCGCTGACGTCCGAACGGCTCCATGTCATGGCTTGGGTATCGAACCGCCATAGACCATTAATTACTGGGTTGATGTGCCATCCGCCCCACAGGTAGGCGCAGTGGCCGTAGGCTACAAAGCTGCGGCCCATGATGTTCATCGGCTCATCTTCGCGAAGTGACTGAGTGTGTATCCTATCCCACCGGTACGAGACGGGGTCGAAGGTGTACACGTCGATGAGGTAGCCCGAGATTTCATCACTGTCCGGGTAGGAGATGTCGAAGCAGACGAACGAGTAAACCCTCCCTTCGATGGTGACCGACGTTTCGTTGACGAGTCCTGGAATACGGTTGAGCCTCGCCGTCCACATCGTTCGGTGGCAACCAGTTCTTACGAAAGATCAATCGGGCCTCCTTTCTTTACAGCTATCGGGTGCACGCTCAAATCAAACCTGGTAGGCGTTGTTCGTTTCTCAGAGTGAGCTGTTCGTGCACAGTCTGCCGGAATCACGCTGCGGTCGGCTGTGTTCATATCTGCGCGGGACAAAGAGAGGAGGAAGACGTGATAGAGGGCTCTCTTCGGGAGAGTGCTAGGCGAGGGGAAACGCTCTCCACTGCGGGCGGTGCATGCTCGTGCGCGTTCGAGCGCGACGCTTATCGTATTCCTCTTCACGTCTGTTGAGCGCATCGTTCGGTGTGATGACGTGACGCGCGAGAAATATTTACCCACTTGACTAATGAACATCTTGCCTCATTTATTTGCATGTAACCGCTATTCGGGCCCTGTACAAGTGCACTACTTCAGGCGGGCCGGATATTTCGAACGGAAGAGAACAGAGTCCGCGACGACCGATACCTCGACGTGCAACTTAGGCCCGGAGAATATGCGAACACCAGAGCTAGGCTTCCATTTGTGCAACCGTGAAGTAGTGTGCAAAATGCATTTAAAAATCTGGCTGCAAACGCACAGCCCACCAAGATCGCTCATACCACGTGATTCAAGGGCACTCACCTCCGCTATCTAAGAAAAAACGCGAGCCTTAAGCCGTGCTTACCTCGAATTTTGTCGCTGCAGTTCCTATTACACGTGGTAATCCTTCTGTCAGTTTTAATACAGAACGGCAAGTTGAACGCGTTGGTAAATATTTATACTAGCGCTAAAGAAGCACAAACAAGACGTTGGAACAAGAGGGGTCAATTTATTGTAAATGTTCCTTTCTATCCCAAAAAAACACTAAAAAATGGTGTTGGGTTTTCTATGGTTTAACGTCCCAAAGCCACTCGGGCTATGAGGGACGTCTTAGGAAAGCGCTCGGGAAATCTTCCGGGGGCTTCGGAGGCTTTTCTGTAAAGGGCTTCAGCTTGCACTTGAAAGCAGCGGGGCATCTGATTTATTGAAAGCATTGGGTTTGACGACAGGGAAGGAAATATGGATTTTAAGCGAGTAGAAAAAAAACAAGCGAAAGTTATCTTACTGTGGGTAAAATCAAGACACAATGAAATTTCACGAGTCACGGCTAGGTGGCGTGAGCCTTCGTCCCATTTAAAGGGTTCAGCCTCATCCATCCACCCATCCTGAAGGAAAGTAAATAATCGCACGGCTATCGGTTCGAGTGGGAGCGCTTTAGTCTTCGCCAGCACCAAGCAGAGAGCACACCGCGTCTGCCATCGAATTCCTTTCTCTTTGCGGCGATAGCGACCGCGTTTGCCTGTCGGGGCCTTCATTACCGGCGCCGCCAACGGCTCGTCTGGATGTGTACTATGCCCGACCCAGCGAAAGGAAGGCTGCTGCGGCTGAGCGCTGTCCATTTACTAAAGCTGTCGTGAAGCGGAAAAAGTGTTGGCGCTCGCATGTCTATAATCGTTTACCATTTTATGCACGGAGCTTGAAGCCATAACACATGATACCTGAAAAGCATTGTGTTATTAAATTTTTTTACAACCCGCCGCGGCGGCTGAGTGGTTACGGCGTTCGGCTGCTGGCCCGAAAGACGCGAGTTCGATCCCGGTCACGGCGGCTGAATTTCGATGGAGGCGAAATTCCAGAGGCAAGTGTACTGTGCGATGTCAGTGCACGTTAAATAATCCTAGGTGGACGAAATTTCTGGAGCCCTTCACTGCGGCGTCCCTCATAACCTGAGTTGCTTTGGGACGATAAACCCCAATAAGCCAAACCAAACTAAATTTTAGAGGGTTAGCGCCAGTGGTCGCTCCTTGAGCCTCCCAGTTAGGCTGACTCCACTGATGGAATCCAAGATGGCGGCCTGCATAGCAACGACATTGTATTAGAGCGTTAAGCTCTACTTCTCTCGTTTCGGGTCTCAGCGTTATGCGTTATAACGCAAATCACAACCCAGTGGTTGCCATGGTCACCGAGGCAGTTAGATCATAGAATAAAATAATAACAGGCGGCAGCCTAATGCCTGAGCACCACAACTGGAAAGTGAATTATGTAGATCCGGTATATATATATATATATATCCCTCACGAGGATTTTGTTGCGGGCTAGCTGGTTAAACATTGCTAAAAGTCATCCCTCTAATTTTATAAGCCTTCATAGATTTTAAGATTTTATCGCTCTGATCCGGCCCTTTACACCGCCCCTGACGTTGACTCAACTGACAGCTTGCCTCGAGACTACTTAATAAACTCGAGACTATTTCGAGTTCCGAGACTATTTCGACTGATGGCTTGCCGCTAGCTGACACTGAATGTCCAACCGCGTTCAACAGATTTTTTGCATCAGTGTTTACTAAGGAAGATTATTCCAGTATGCCAATTGTTCTCGAGTCTGACTATCCATTCATGGAGCTCATCACCATTAGTGCTGAGGGTATCGCATCACTAATTAAAAATCTAAAGTTCTCATCTGCCGGAGTGGACAACATTAACTCGAAGATACTTAAAAACACCATTTCAATTTCCAGCCAGATTATGTGTCATATAATTCAGCAATCACTATCCTCCGGAGGACTGCCCACTGACTGGAAAATAGCCAAAGTCATCCCTGTCTTCAAAACGGGTAACAAAAACTCTCCCGATAACTATCGGCCTATTTCGTTAACATGCATATGCTGTAAATTACTTGAGCATATTATCGCTTCTCACATTTACAACCATCTGGAACGAAATGACTTCTTCTTTTGAAATCAGCATGGTTTTAGAAAAGGCTACTGATGTGATACCCAGATATTTGAATTTATTACTGACCTGCATTTCAACATGGATGATAACCAGCAAACAGATTGCATTTTTTTAGATTTCTCAAAAGCATTTGACAGAGTTGCACATGGCCGGCTGTTTAAAATTATCTACCCTTTCCCTTGATTCCCTAACATTATCTTGGCTTCGAAACTTTCTCTCATTACGTCAGCAATTCACAGTTGTCAACGGCTATTCCTCATCCCTATGTGACGTAACCTCAGGCGTACTACAGGGAAGCGTACTTGGACCCTTACTATTTCTAATCTACATTAACGACCTTCCCACTAACATTTCATCCCGCTTACGCCTTTTCGCAGACGACTGTGTTGTTTACCGTAAGATCGCTTCTGAGACTGACCACCTGACCCTTCAAAATGATCTTGACACTATTGTTGGTTGGTGTAAAAACTGGCAAATGATTCTTAACCCTAATAAATGTAAATCAATGACTTTTAGCCACAAGCATGTTATTTATAACTTCCTATACTCTATAAATAATACCTCTTTATCAAGGGTTACGTCGTACAAATACCTTGGAATTCAGTTCACACCAAATCTTTCATGGTCTTCTCATATTTCTGCAGTCTGCAACAAGGCATCGAGGACATTAGGTTTCATACGCCGGAACCTTCGGAACTCACCTAGCTCCGTTCGAAAACTTGCATATTTTACATTTGTTCGCCCACAGCTGGAATTTATCTCACCTATATGGTCTCCCGATCAAAAATATCTCATAGATATGCTCGAGTCCATTCAAAGCAGAGCTACCGGTACATTTTTAGCAATTATAGTCCCCTCGCAAGTGTATCCCAGCTTAAAAACCTTAATGACATACAGATACTTGAAATTCGTCAGTCCATTTCACTTCTGTGTGTGTTCCATAAATATGTTCACACCGGTCCTTCGTTGTTACCTCTGGCATCACCTTTCCGCTCTTCACAACGCTTGCACAATCAACTCAGCTTCAACCGGATATATGGGAAGACCCTGTCGTTTAATTCCTCTGCATTACCTAGAGCAATAAAACTCTGGAATGATCTTCCTGAAAACAATCTCTTTCATTGATCCTGGCGAGTTTAAAAAACATCTATGTATACATTTATTGCCATAGTGATGTTCGAAATGTACGACAGTTTCATTTGTTCTTAACGTTGTTTTCCCATTTACCACATGTTGCCCCTGGTTGCTTTTTTTTTCTATTTTCGTGTCTGATGTTATTTTAACTCCGTTTTGTATAAATTTCGTGTTCCTTTCATGTATTTGACTTGTACCGCGTTCTATTACCGATGTTACGGTTTTTTCCATCTGTATATACCTTTTTTCGATTTGCCCCCCTCACCCAATGCTCTTCGGGGCCTGTGAGGTACTAATAAATAAATAAATAAATAAATAAATAAATAAATAAATAAATAAATAAATAAATAAATAAATAAATAAATAAACTTCAATTCTAAGTCAGCGCCTGTCTTCTACATTCCTCTGCCCTGTGTTTGCGCTTCTGCCTTTTAGCAATGTAATATCCCTGTATGGCAGGCGTCAAATTTTGTCCCCTAAGCCCCAACATTCGTGCAAAATCTGTGGGCCAACCGTTTGCCGCAGATTGTTCCGGATTCCGTCATACGATTCAGCGTTTTGTGCAGCATAGCGTTACGTTAAGTTAAAGCCTAGCTCGCGGCAGGGATTCGAACCGGAACAATACGTACCCCCAATTCCACGTCTTTACGAATCTTCATATGAACACTGCGGCTCAACCTTTATCCGCAGAGTGTTCACGGTGGTGGCACACGATTTCTCTTTTAATGCAGCATAAACTTACTAGTTAGGTTAGTCTAGCTCGTGTCAGGGATTCGAACCGACTACCTATGTTATGTGCGTTAACGCTCTATATTCGATCGCTGCCTCAGCGTCGGCTCATTTTTTTTTTATTGCAGGTCTGTTGGATGCAGATAAAGGCGCTAGCTTTGGGTTGCAGCAGTGTTCCTACAAGTGGGTGATTTTGCACCGACGTTATTCGGGCCGGCCTCTATGCGAACAGGACGACAATGAAAGGCGGCGCGCTTACCTGGTTCGCTTATCGCTGCAGGCTTCAATGTTCATTTCTGCAGCTCCGCGTGCTTCAGCATCAATGCACGCGTGACATCTAGAGCTGTCCATCAGCGTATCGGTTCATTAATTTACAGTAAGTTTCTGTCTACAGTCCGCACCCGGTGTATAGACCGTAGGCATCAATTATGGCTGAAGAAAAAAGGTTAATTGATTGTCTGCACTAGATAAAACAGTTGGGCTTTTTGTGCTGTCGCGGGGAATATTGCAAAGATAGAATGCTGCATAGTGCGCACGTTCTGTCGCCCCCCAAAACGCAAACTTGCATTTATAGGTGCACAGCCAACGTGCTGTGTACCGGACTTGACTGTAATCTGTTTCTAGCCACATGCGGCATTACTGATTGGTGCGTAACGTTAAGCTCTGCGTTCAAATTGGAAGGTTGCATCGTGTTCCATTACTAGTCTTAAACTTTTCTTTCATCATTGCCATTTACTAACCCCTAAAGGGGCCAAGACATGGTTGTTCTTCGGACTTAAGCTTTATACGTCAGGAAATAATAAAAGAGCGTGTGATTCAACTGACTGCAATCTGCTTCTAGCCCCATGTGGCGCTACTGATTAGTGCGCAACAGTACGCTCCACGTACAAGCTGGAAAGTTTTCAATTCTCAAAATTTCAGTGGCCTGGACGCACTTTGTGTACCAAAAAAAAAAGCGATCGAAACTGATACCGGGAATATCCTCCCACCGGCAGTGACCGCCATATTGAATGCTCGCGTGACGTCACAAGGGCGTACACACAGCAGGGTCGTCTGCTGCCGTTGCTGCAATGCGCACAATGAGGTCTTACTTTCGTCTGCGATCGAAATAGTAGTCGGTCCTAACATGAGTGACTTGTGCCGCAAAATTGACAAAAGTAACGTAGATTTCTGTCGGGATATTAGGATCGGGTCACACCAGACATACGCGACGCCGATCCATCCAGTGTTACTAGATTACTTGGTCAGTTCGCAAACTCCGCTGCAGTTCGGCGGCCAAACGAGGCCCCATTCGGCTCCCTTTCGGGAGGTGGCGCTTTCGACGCTGTTGGCCTGCTCCCGCCAGTCTCTCGACACTGTTACGACCCATCTTGAGACCTGAGATGAAACGGAGGGAGATTCAACGTAGCGGCAATTTTGACGGGTCGTTTGACTTCAACTTGACCCCAAGATGACCTCACGAAAAAGGGTGGCTTTCTGGGAAGTGGCCGACGAGGCTCTTCCCACACTCGGCTCGGCGAAAACGACCTCCCTTCGAGAAGCAACCGACGACAGGAGAAGAAAGGGTGTCCCTCGTCTTGAAAAAAAAACCCGGAACGAATCAGAGGAAGCCTGCGCAGCTGCGACTGTGACGTCAACACGACACAATGCTATAGGAATGCGGAATGCGGACTGCGGACTTAGGAATGCGGACTCGCCAGTTCCCACGTGCGGGCTCTAAGCAGGTGTCTTAGTTGGCAGTAACGTGTGGTGCCGATCTTTTGTGCCACGATGAGTTACCGCCTAGTGAGGAGGCTCAACAGGTCTTCGATGGCGGTGCTGGTGCCGATCTTTTGTGTCGCGATAGAATGTCGCCTGGTGCAGGGGCGGAGTCTTGGGCTATATAACCTGCGACCAAAGTGGGCACGAACGCTCTGGACCTTCGGTAATAGGTTCATCCAGTGGCTCTGAGCCTTGAGTATCAGGCTCATCCAGACGCTCGACGCTTTGAACTCTTAAATTTTGATTCCTTGTTCTTCCTTTGTAAATTTTTGTAAATAAGTGTCACAGTTTCTTGCCATTAAATCTGCTTGTTTTTGTAATCTCCAACTGCGAAGATTCAGACGTTCCTCATCCCAGCCACGCAACCTCGAGCCGTAACAACTGGTGAACAGCGGTGGGATCCGAAGCCTTATGATCCGAAGCCTTGGGATTCGAGGCCTGGAAGTCCCGACATGTGTGGAACAACGACTGGTGATCTGAAGCAACAAGCGGCAACAACGGTCGGCCAACGAGAGTGCAGCTATCTCGGGTCTTGATCACGTGTGTGGGTGAGTGCTTGGCTTTTCCTCTGATGTGGACCAGCTTCTAAAAAGAGGGTTAAATTTTAGAACTGGTAGAGACCTGTGCTTAAATCCTAAAGGTTTGGTATTTTTGGCATAGTGGTTTTGGAAATAGCCCAGACTCCGGAACTATCATGGACCTGCAGAGGCTGCAGAAGCCGGACCTGTTGCAGTTGTGTGAGGAATTGGGGATTGAGACAAGGGGTTTGGCACGAAAACCCTTGATAATTCAGGCCATTACTGATTTGGGGGCAGATGATGAGGAGCTCATTGAAGCATGGAACCTCATCGAGCAAAAAAGGGAAGAGCAGCTCAGACAGCAGAAGGAAGAAAATAAGAGGCGTGAGCGCGAAAGTGAGATTGAGGCAAAAAGAATGGACCGGCAGATTGAGCTCCATAAGTTAGAAATGGAGTTGAGTAAGAGGTCGGGCAATTGTCCCCAGCAGGCGATACCTCTTCACATCAAGGAGACAGGGTTCAAGATGTCTAAGCACATGCAGCCATATGTGGTATCAAGGGATATCGGTCTGTATCTTGCAAATTTTGAACGAACCTGCGAGAACCTCGCCTACAGTCAAGAAACTTAGTCTCAAAGGTTACTGACGGTTCTGCCCTGCGAAGCAGCGGAGGTTGTCGCGCGGCTCAGCAAGGAGGACGCGGACAACTACGAGAAGGTCAAGGCTTGCCTTCTACGAAAGTATAGACTTAGCGCCGAGGTGTTCAGGCAAAGATTTCGGGGAGCTAATAAGTCGAGGGACGAGAGCTATCCCGATTTCTTATACAATTTGAAAGTGAACTTGGTTGAGTGGCTAAAGAGTACGGAGTCGTATAGTGACCGGGACGCTGTAGTTGAGAGAATTTTGTTGGAGCAGTTTTACAACTGCCTCCCTGAAGAGGAGAGAAATTGGCTAAGGGACCGGGACAACGTAGCGACGGCGACGAAAGCTGCCGAACTCGTTGAGGAGTACGCTTCGCGCCGGCAGTTTAGCAACACCACTAGAGTTGATAGGCCCCGTAATTTCGGAAGGAGTGTGAATTATCGTCCCGAGAGGCACTTTCCGAGCTCTACAGTCGAGAAGGAAGAAAGGAAGGTTCCTTCCGACAAACCTCGAAAACAGGACGACTGTGAGAAGGGTGCAAAAGTGGCCAAAGCACAGAAAGAAAAAGCCGCGTTTGAGGCTAGGAGGCCACTCACTTGTTACAGACGCAGTGAGCCGGGTCACATAGCAATGAACTGCCGAAAAGAAAAGGTGGCGTTCTCGTATGTCAGTGACTGCAATGAAAACATGAAGCTGCTGGAACCTTACATGCATGACCTGGTAGTGAACGGGAAGCCATGCAAGGTGCTGCGCGACTCAGCCGCAACGATGGATGTTGTCCATCCGTCGTATGTGTCACCATCCGATTACACAGGCCAATGTTCATGGATCCGCCAGGTAGTGGACGAACAAAGCGTGTGCTTGCCTATAGCGACAGTGGTAATTGAGGGCCCTTTCGGTACGCTTACAACCGAAGCTGCAGTTTCAGGAAAGCTACCTAAATGCTATCCGTATTTGTTTTCCAACAAATCTGATATGTTGCTAAGGGAGAAGGGGATCCTTTTTGGAGACCGAGTTGTGCAGGCATTAACACGTTCGAAGGCGCGAGAACTTACAACACAGCTTACTCAGGAGAATTCTCCTACGAAGGAAACAGCAGTGAAACTGGTGGAGGAAACAGATGAACAGGGTTCAGGAAATCGCGCTAGTGAGGCCCCCGAGACCGGTCAACCTGGTGGTGAGCTTAACGAACCGCAGAACGAGGAAATCATCGATGGTGCCCTTTTGCCGCCAGTGTCAAGTAGTTTCACGACGCTCCTGAGCGGGAACCGAGAGGAGCTGGCTACGGAGCAAGCCAATGACCAGACAATACAGGAGATCAGAGAGCTCCACAGAACAAACAAGAGAGCAAAGGGGAATATTGCTTTCCGAATGAGAGGCGGTGTGCTTTACCGTTTATACACGGATAAGCGGGGAGAGGAGCGAGACCAATTAGTCGTTCCGCAGAAGTACCGACAAGACTTACTTCGAATTTCTCACGGCAATTCGTGGTCATGCCACCTGGGAATCAAGAAGACAAAGCAGAGGCTTTTGCAAGAGTACTACTGGCCTGGATGTTTTAAGGATATGGAACGTTTTGTGAAATCGTGCGACACGTGCCAGCGGGTCGGAAAGGCGCAAGATAAATGGAAAGCACCGATGGTGTTAGTCCCTATCATTACTGAGCCGTTTCACCGGTTGGTGATAGACGCAGTTGGGCCACTTCCCGTGACAGAGACAGGGTGTCGTTATATCCTCACCATGTTATGCCCTGCCACGAAGTTTCCAGAGGCTGTCGCGCTGCGCGAGGTGACGTCAGAGAGCGTCGTGGATTCACTGTTATCAGTCTTTGCTCGAGTCGGATTTCCTTCCGAGATCCAAAGTGATCAGGGTAGTGTATTCACAAGTGCCCTTACTACCTCATTTCTAGAGCGGTGCGGCATTAAGATAGTGCATAGCTCAATCCATCATCCGCAGAGCAACAGCGTAGAAAGGTGGCATTCTGTTCTGAAGCGTGTGCTTAGGGGACTATGCTACGAAAACAAACGCGACTGGGACGCCTGCCTACCTGCAGCGCTTTTCGCTTTGCGGTCAGTGCCGCACGAATCCACAGGATTTAGCCCCGCCGAGTTGGTGTACGGAAGGTCACTGCGCTCACCTTTGCGAATGGTACGCGAAGCCTGGGAAGGGCGCGGGGAAGACCCGACAGTAGTAGAGTTCGTCTTGACTCTGCTGGATCGTCTACATAACTCTAAAGAACTCGTGGAGGCCAGCATGAAGTCAGCCCAGGCTCGTTCGAAGGTCTATTATGATCGGACAGCTCGTCAACGGATGTTTTGCATCGGTGACAAAGTGATGTTGCTGAGAGCTTCAAGGCAAAATAGGCTCGAAGTGCAGTGGGAAGGGCCTGCAGAAGTAGTTGCCAAGCTCTCTAACACCAATTACGTGGTGAAAACCCCAGGAAAGCGCAAAGAAGTGCGCATTTACCATTGCAACCTAATGAAGCCTTACGTACAGAGAGAAGCAGCGGTAAATCTAACGCTTAACCTTCCTGAGGAGATGGAAGACAACCTTATCTGTCTAAGCGGGGAGGAAAGCAGCGCGCAGGGACTTCTCAAGAGGACTAAGCAGAGAGGAGAACTAAAAGAAAATCAGTTGTCTGATCTCGGCGAATTGATAGCAGAGTTTGATGACTGCTTCGTAGACAGGCCAGGAAGGACTGATTTGATTAAGCACGATATTGAGTTAACCTCCGAGAGGCCAGTGCGGTCAAGGTGCTATCGACTCTCTCCTAGGCAGAGAGATATCCTTGATAGGGAGGTAAAGCGCATGCTGGAGTTAGGAGTAATCAAGCCCTCCGAAAGCGAATACGCTTCGCCTATGATCTTGGTGGAAGCTCCGGGTAAAGACCCAAGGCCGGTAGTAGACTATCGGAAGTTAAATACTCTCACCAAGGATCAAGTGTATCCTATGCCCAATATCGAGGAGAGAGTGGTACAGGTCAGCCGAGCAGTCTATGTAACCACGCTAGACCTTACTCGAGGGTACTGGCAAGTGCCGCTCACTGAGCGCGCCAGCAGATGCGCAGCTTTCGTCACTCCAACGGGAAGCTATCAACCAACAATGATGAGCTTTGGGCTCAAAAATGCTCCCTTTTTGTTTTTCCCGCCTCATGGATAGGGTTCTGAAGGGCTGTGAAGCATTTGCGGTGCCCTACTTGGATGACATTGCTGTCTTCTCAGATTCATGGGCGGACCATGTATCGCATCTGAGAGCAGTGCTAAGCCGTTTGCGTCAAGCTGGGCTCACTGTAAAGGCCGAGAAGTGTTACCTTGCGAGAGCAACAGTGGACTATTTGGGTCACAACGTAGGCCAAGGTTTCAGGAAACCCAGTGAGGTTAAGATCTCGGCGGTGGCAGACTACCCGCGGCCTAGAACAAAGACGGACATTCGGGCATTCTTAGGGCTCACGGGGTATTACAATCACTACATCCGTGATTATTCAGCTTTGGCAAGCCCCCTGACCGATGCTCTCCGCAGGACAGAGCCGACAAATGTAGTCTGGGACGAAAAAAAGGAAGCGTCGTTCTTAAACTTGAAGGCAGCACTGATTAGCCGCCCGATATTGCGAGCTCCTAATTACGACCGAGAATTCACGGTCCAGTGTGATGCCAGTGATCGAGGGCTAGGTGCAGTTCTCTGCCAGAGGGATGACAACGGCAACGAACATCCCGTGCTCTACCTAAGCCGAAAACTCAGCTCTAGAGAGATGGCGTACTGCGCGTCGGAAAAAGAGTGCGCTTGCATTGTTTGGGCTGTCCAGAAATTACAATGCTACCTCGGAGGCTCCAAATTCGTCGTAGAGACAGACCATTGTCCCCTTTCGTGGCTGCAAACTTCGACATCAAAGAACAGTCGCCTTCTGAGGTGGAGCCTGATTCTGCAGCAGTATCATTTTGAGATAAGGTACAAGAAGGGCAAATTAAATGGAAACGCGGACGCACTTAGCCGTTCTTTCTAAGCGGTCCGGGGTGCTCTTCACGTAACCAAAATTGCTACTCAGTTTTTTTTGTTTTTTTTTGTGCGTTTTTGAAAGTGAGGGTGTACAGTAGCAGGTTCGGTTTTTCTCAGCTTGCGTGGGTCCTGGGAGTTTTCAGTGTGAGCTATTCACAATGGCTATACTGACCGGATTATAGCACCCTCTTTTGGAACTGGTTTGCTCGGAGGGAAGTTGAGTGCTTGCTTGCGCATGTGGTTGAAGTTTCAGAGACGCCTCAAAGAATTTGGCCGGCGTAATAGAAGACCACGTTGCGAGCGGCAGAGGGCTTCTGGCATACTTCTGGCACGCTTCTGCAAGTCGTCTCTTCGTGCAGCAGCGATGACTGCTACTCGCCGAGACTCGTCTGGCGGGGGAGGTAGCTGTTACGACCCATCTTGAGACCTGAGATGAAACGGAGGGAGATTCAACGTAGCAGCAATTTTGACGTGTCGTTTGACTTCAACTTGACCCCAAGATGACCTCACGAAAAAGGGTGGCTTTCTGGGAAGTGGCCGACGAGGCTCTTCCCACACTCGGCTCGGCGAAAACGACCTCCCTTCGAGAAGCAACCGACGACAGGAGAAGAAAGGGTGTCCCTCGTCTTGAAAAAAAAAACCCGGAACGAATCAGAGGAAGCCTGCGCAGCTGCGGCTGTGACGTCAACACGACACAATGCTATAGGAATGCGGAATGCGGACTGCGGACTTAGGAATGCGGACTCGCCAGTTCCCACGTGCGGGCTCTAAGCAGGTGTCTTAGTTGGCAGTAACGTGTGGTGCCGATCTTTTGTGCCACGATGAGTTACCGCCTAGTGAGGAGGCTCAACAGGTCTTCGATGGCGGTGCTGGTGCCGATCTTTTGTGTCGCGATGGAATGTCGCCTGGTGCAGGGGCGGAGTCTTGGGCTATATAACCTGCGACCAAAGTGGGCACGAACGCTCTGGACCTTCGGTAATAGGTTCATCCAGTGGCTCTGAGCCTTGAGTATCAGGCTCATCCAGACGCTCGACGCTTTGAACTCTTAAATTTTGATTCCTTGTTCTTCCTTTGTAAATTTTTGTAAATAAGTGTCACAGTTTCTTGCCATTAAATCTGCTTGTTTTTGTAATCTCCAACTGCGAAGATTCAGACGTTCCTCATCCCAGCCACGCAACCTCGAGCCGTAACAACACACAGACTATCGCTATGAGACGAGCGCGCCGTGTTTCACGCAACTTTTCGCCGGTAATTCCTGTTCCACGAAGGTATTTCCAAGATAGGGCACAAATAGTATTCTAAATGTTCAACTACAGTGGAATTAAGGCTGCGCGAACGGTCCTGGGCGGCAGAGGTACGATCGGGATGTCTGAATCATTAGCTATTTCGATGAGACATCTGGTTCTTGGGCGGGCAAAGTTTTTTGCTACATTTACTTTACTACAAACTAAATGACTCTTTGCTTACGGCGAGCCACGCAACGGTAAATGAGTCGCATGTTGCCGAAAATATCGAAACCTAAGGCCAAGTACCATCGGTTTGAAGCAAGACACTCAACGATGCATACGTGCTTTTTAAAGGGAGACGCAGGACTACCAGCGTGAAACTTCAACGTTATTAACGTCATAAAACGCGAAAAATGACGGTAATAGCACAGGACAGATTGAAAGCAGTTTATTCAATTCATATAGGAAAAAAACATATACATCTTAATGGGAACCACTTTTATGGGCCAAACAGTTACAAGAGTGATGCTTTTACTAGAGACAAGAGACGTTCAAGAGAAAAAGTGCATTCTTGTAGCAATAACAAAATTCAGTACCTGACAAGTGAATGCCGACACGTGCTCAGCACAACCCAAGAGAGCAAGCCTGCACTTCTCTAGCTCTTCCAGAACTTTCCAGAAAATGTTTGCAGCCTTGGCGATGGTCAGTGTGAACTGCGGTCGCACAATACATAGAACGCTTATCTTGGCTTGGTTTGGGAGCAGACAGGTCGACAGCTCGGCCGCACCGACTCACGGACGCGTAGCTCGGGTGCATCGGCGCTGTTGCGCTTCTGTGTTGAGTTGCAGCCGGAGCCAACGCCGCACTAGCTGCGGCGCTCGAAACGCACTGATATAAATCTGGCAAGGACACACAGGATCAGCGATCAACTTGCAGCACAGTTCAACCCAACAAAGAAACGCCTGGCACAAAAATGCTTCGCTGTATTCTTCGCTGATGTGGTCAGCGCGGCTACTCTATCGAGAAGTCAGTCAAACAGCGACGAGAGCGCCCCCGCTCGGCGGTGCAGGCAAGGGCGACATCCGCGGCTTCGGACTTTGCAAACTGAAAAAGTAATCTTGTAACGTTGGATCCACCGTCGGTGGGCAGGTCGGTATGCAGATGCTGTCTCTGACGCACCGGTCTGTCACACTAGACCAACGACGACGTCAGCACGACCAACTACCTCGTATCGTTGTAAAAAGTGTGCGTAATGGGAACCAAGAGCGTGCCACAAGGGACTAGTTGGCATGACATTCTGTAAAGTTAAATATTTTAAAACTTAATCAGAAACCTCGACCATATGCTAGCCAAGGTTACGTACAAGGTTACAAGTGCTTTCATCGGGTGCTTGCGTATAAAACCAAGTGGCGAGGCAAGCGACATGGGCAAAACACCGCCCGAAGGTGCCTCTCGCCGCTTGCCGCCATCGCTCGGGATTGTGGGGCCGAGCGAAGGCTTCACGCCTGGTGAGACGACCGCCGGAAAAACTGCTCTTGTGACTACCTTATCCGCAGAGAAAAAAAAAGCGAAACGAGCGGCCGCATTTCAGATCTTCACACTTTAACAATTATCAGCGATGAACTTTTGCCAGATTTTTAAATATCAGTCGACGGCGGACTGCCGGCCCCTTTAGTGAAGGGGCCGATAGCCAGTCCGTAGGGTTCGTGCGTGCTATTTTGGCGATTGCGAAGAATGATTTCGCAAGCCTTAGCACATGCAAATCGACGTCGAGCGTAGTTCTGGCTACAGTAACCTCGAACCGACGATTGCTTGCATCGCAGGACGCGCGTACAGTACTGGAGAAATGCCAATGTAGCCCTGTCTTCAGAGCTTATGCTAAAGCTAGGCAGCCGGCAGCAGTCCTCGCCGTGCGCGGTGGACAAAAAAAAAAGAAAAAGAACTGAGCTGTTTTTATTAATGGAAATGGTCGTCTTGTGCTTTGGGCGGAAAAACTGCTTCCGCACCGTCCCCAAGGATGGCCCCGCGGTCCCACACACACGCATGTAAAAGACCGGCCGCTGGGCCTCCCGCTCATGACGTTTCCTCCTTTGGCAGGCACATGTATACACGCGCGCGGAGTATTCGAACGCGCTGCATATACATTCTTGCAGGCTTCCGTCTCGTCGTGTCCGCGTACGCTTCTGCACCGTCCTGCATTTCAATGCCGCCACCGTCACAGCTGCTTAAGCCGAGCAATGGAGCCTGATGAAAGGAGATGTAGGAAGCGTCTTGCGGAAAGCGATCGCTTTGCGAGTGATACGCCACAGCGGAAGACTGCTCGCCCCTGCCGACAGCGCCATGATTATGCGGCCGCTCCCGAAAGCGACAAGGCCGCCACGGTTCGCGGCTGCCTACCTAAGCCAGCTCTATTAGAGGCGGTCGTTTCGACGCAACAAGAGTGTGGTGTGGTGTGGTGTGTTGAACACTAGACCCATTTCAAGATTTTGACTAGTGCCATCTACAACCAATGTGTTATGCCCGTAAACATCTCATGCTTACTCTACTCTCGGTTACGGGAGAGGGAGAGATTTTTTATAACCCTCATTCAACATGTAACAACGCTCCATCGCTCTCAGCACAGCCAGTAAAAATCAATCTGCAAATTACAAGGCTAAATACAAAACCCACAACGCTTCTCCTACTCTGCACTTCAAGCACTAGATTAATGCAAACGTTACAAAATATAAATAAAATAAGAAAAATAAATATATTTCTTTTTTACAGACGGAGCTTTATTGTGTCCTCCAATTGAGGAATGAACTCACGTTTTCGCATGTCAACTCGGTTTAACTACGTGAGACCCCTACCAGTTTTTTCTTACGTTTTTAGTATTCTGATCTGGTAACCACTTTTTTTTTGCGGTAGTGCTGGGGGAAGCATTTTTTTCACTTTGCCTTTATCTTTTGTTTACCAGGTTTATTGCTGGAACGACGTCCATGGCTGCCAGTACGTGGGTTCCCTGCAAGGCGTCCTTAAACATTACGAGGACGAATGCACCTTCCATGCAGTCGAGTGCCCCCGCTGTGGCAACAGTGTTCCGCACGGGGCCTTAGCGACGCACTACGTGAACGGACGCAGTGACGCCGCCCGCGCTGTTTCCACAGCTGACAATCCGCACTAAAGAGGCGACCGCGTCTTTCGCACAAATGACGTCATCGCTACCCTGGCGGAATGAATTAATTATTAATATTAATTTTAATATATATATATATATATATATATATATATATATATATATATATATATATATATATGCGCAACTGTTCCTCTTTTCTCTTTTCTGGTTCGCACTATTGACGAATGGAACAAATTACCAAAAGAAGTGATTCAATGTTCGGATTTAAAGGCTTTTGAAAACGCCCTCATGAAGTATTTGTGACTGGTTTGACTGGTGTGTTTGTGACCCATATCACATGTCATTTCGTCTTTCCTATAAATTTGTATTGTTGTATTGTTTTGTATTTCTCCTAAGGTGGTGATCTGCTGATGTACTGCATCTAGTTCTTGTTTATTTCAAGGATCTCAACTCCTGTCTTGGCAGCAGCTGACAGTATGAATAAATAAATAAATAAAATAATATATATATATATATATAGATTAATATATTAATATTAATTAAAATAATAATTAAAATCAATTATTGCAGTTTAATATGGGCAACCTCTACGAAAGCAAATATCGCGATGATTCTGCGCCTCCAAAAGAAAGCCCTTCGTCACATCGCAAATGTACACTACTTATGCCCAACAAACATTCTCTTTCCATTATATCACATCATCCACAGTGACCACATGTACGACTTCCGGATGTTACGTTTGTTTTATTTTTCTGATAGTTCTTACAAGGCCTTTATTACAGAAACAGCGTCCTTAAAAACTAAACATACCTCAGGGTGGTGGTGAAAACTTTTAATTTCTGAAATAGAGTTTGGGAGCCACAGAGTGGCCCCGCTACATGGTCGGCGTCCCTAGTCCGGGACACCGCATGACAATGCCCCGTCTCTCGCCCGTTTCACTAGAGCCCTTTGGGACTCAAACGAGGAGCAGTTGAGGAGGGCAGTCTCCCATGCCTCTCTGGAAGGGGTAGGGGAAGGGGGGAGGTGGGGATTTTGAGTACATGCCCACACCATGTGGAAGATATCACAGGCCTCCCCACAGTGCGGGCATCGCCCATCCATGTTAGGATCGTAATGCTTTAAGATTGCAGGACAGAGTATAGTACCTGTCTGCAGGCGCCTTAAAGTTCGCTCCTCCGTCTTACTCAGCCCCTTTGCAGGGGCCGGGAAAAGGCGGTGGTTGTCGGTATAATGCGTTATTATTTCCCTGAATCGCAGCCGCGGCTGGTTAGTCTCCGAGCCAGAAGAGCTGGGACGAGGAGCCCGGTGAGTAAGCGCTCGGGCAGCCGCGTCAGCGGCCTTATTACCTCGTAAGCCCTGATGGCCAGGAGCCCAAATGATTCTTTTCGGTGTTGGATCAGTGGCAGTCCGTCTTAGAATGCAAGCAACTAAGGGGGAGATCTCCCCCGCCAAGTAAGGATTACATGCTTTTCGGGAGTCCGTAATGATGATTCTCGAACTAGCGTGGGCGGCAGCAAGCGCTATCGCTACTTCCTCAACATACTTCAGCTAATACCCGCAGCACGGATACTTGGTTTGTTCCTCCTTTTAGGACTAATTATAAACTACAAACACTGCAACACAATCTTCCGCACGTACTTAACAAATATAAACATACCACAGATTTCAGATTCAAAAAATTGCGACGGTATTTTGTTGATATGTGATGTTTTTTTGTTTTTGTGTTTTTGCACTCATTATATATTTCTGATTCTCTAGATGCACTAAGCTTTAAAATTTTTGATCATTTTATAAAACTTGATGTGTGTACTCTGCTTTAATATCTGTATAGTTCATTGTAAGTGTATTTTATTGTTTGTATTCAAATAGTGTGTACTTTTGTTCTCCTTTTGTTGTATCTTGTTTATGTTTATTTCAATCACCTTAAATGTCTAAGCCACTGTATATAACGGTTTTCCGGGCCCAGTCAAGCTGCGAAAGCAGCTTTTTGCCTGGAGATCCTTCCAGTTGTTCTGGAAAAATAAATTCAAATTCAAATACTTAGGGAACCGTACCAGAACCAGCTGCCTGCAATGGAGAGCCAGGTTAACCGACTCTCGGAGGACATGGCAAGCCACACTGCCCTCTTGGCGGAAATCGTGGAAACACTCAGAACTACGAATGGTAACTTGAATTACGAGCTCGCACAACCTTCCGAAGGAAATTCAGTGGCAGTGAGGGAACAGGTACAGTCGCAGCCCGAAGACCTCACCCCTCACCTGAGTGTCGGATCTAACGAAGAAGAGCGCCCAGAGGGCGAAGTACCTTTGGAGTGGAGCTTGGAGAAGAGGCACATCCTGCGAAGACTGGAAGTGTTGGCCAGCCAATCACTCGCTTACCTCGAAGACGGGTACCAGACAGCTGTGCAGCATGTGAAGTGGCCTGTTGCTTGGTGGGAAGACGTTCCTCATTCTTGCAGCAGCGATACCGACGAAGTCTTACATGTCTACTCTTTTGAGAGAAGTCTTGAAGAGAATAGGCGCGTTCTTTACTCCTTGAAAGTTAAAAATGCTCGCGGCCTTTACACCCAGACTCCAGAGTTTAAAACGGTCCTGACAGTGAACAAGTGGCACTGGAAAGACGTTTACCTCAGAGTCGCTGTGGGGGCGTGTGACGAATTCTTAGACCTCCGTTTTAGATTTGAAGGTACCCTCGATACGCCTCGTTTGGCGTCACATGTCGAGGGCTATAAAATCTGGAATAAATAAAAAAATAAGCGTGTTTGTTTCTTGGAAGAGGTAGACGTTCGAGAGCTGCTTGCTGAGGGATGGCAGCAAGAATTCTTCCGCAGTTGGTCACACCTAGAATCGAATGGCTTTACCAGTGCGAGCGAGATCAGCTTCGATGTATTCGTGGTGGACACTTAACACCTATGACCTCGTTAGCACTATATCAACAATCGATGTCTTGAACAACTTGGAACCGTATATGTTTACAAATATTTGTGTTACGTCGGGATTATAGAGTTATTTACGCGTGCTTGTGCATGTTTCCGTAACTTACGAATTTGTCACGTGCGAGGGTCAGTTGGTGACGAATGTATCAATGGTCCTGCCCCTAAATATCTTGAGCCATCGCTACATGCTGGAAGAAAAGCAAATAAAGGCAAAGTATTCTGCAAGAACTATACTAGAGACGAAGAGCGCGCGAGTCGTTTCACCTGCTAGCGTCTTTTTATTCTATTTTATGTACAAATAAATCCTAATTAGGGTCTATCATTACGGCTTGAGGACTTCTTCACGAGTTTTCATTTCACTGTAAACTATCCCTTCTGTTCTGTCTCTTCATCAGTGCGTTGGTGGGCTCAGTGGCTTTCTAGAGTTGTGTTCTCTCCACCTTTATGATATTTCTCTTTTGTATTTCGAGTATTACGAGGCTTTGAATGCGTTCTCGCTTCCAAGGCCGATTGCCGGTGCATGAGCTCGCCTTGAATTACGCTATCTTAGAAGGAAATAGCCTTTTTTGTATGCTTTTATATATTGTGCCAGTTTATTTTATCATTCTAACCAATGTGACTGCATCTTTTTTCCTCTTGATGATGGTTTTTGCTCTTGTGTTTTAGTGTGTGTTTAAGGTGCGTTTTAGTCCTGACACTGCTTTTGCTACGAGCGTTTGACTCTGCTTTTGATATCATCTTTCTTGAGCAAATGCATCCCGACTGTGGCGGTTCGGCCTCGGCTTCTTGTGGGTCTGATATTCTGGCATGTGCGCGTACGTATCACGTGGTTTCATTTGACCACGTCATTTTGCATACTGTTGGTGGATGCGTGGTCGGATTTTGCGTTCCCGCATTTCGTCAAGTGATGTTCTTACCTTGTACAGATTCCGGTCTGTTTGCTGCAATAAACCAGACATCATTGTCAGCACTGCTCCTATCTTCTGTTTCTTCGTCGATCTCCTTTAGGGCTGCTTATTTTTCTGGATGAATTACCAACTAGCCCACAAGAAGGTCGAATTATTTTGAAGAAAACTTTCCCAGGTGGTCAAATTACTTTATTGCGGATCTTGAATCTACAAAATGTATATAATCGAGAATAAATAGTAAAAAAAATTAGGAACAGTACTTTGGTGACAGCATCACTCACAACTGCCGCAGAGAGCGAGAATACCTGCGAGAAACGGTGATAAGCAAGCTATGAGCAGCACCAATAAAGATAGAAATCAACTTTCGCCGCCTCTGCAAAACAGTGCCCACAAAGAGAAAACACGTTTCGCGCGACTCCGTTGCGATCCCGCGGCGGAATCGAAACCGCGTAGGCGCGTTGCCACAGAGGGCGAGAATACCTCGCGAGCAACGGTGATAAGCAAGCTAAGAGCAGCGCCAATAAAGATAGAAATCAAAGTCGGCAGCCCCTGCAAGATAGTGCTGACAGAAAGAAAAATCAAATTTCGCGCGCTCCGTTGCGATCAGGCGGCGAAACCAAAACTACAAAAGGGGTGTTGCCGCAGTCTGTGCCGCCGCGCTCAAGCTAGACATAAGTTCTGCTTATCTCCCTAAGAAGGCAGCACAAAATTCAAACACTTCTTGTAAGTCCTAAGAGGTGGCAGCACCCCCCACTGAGCACGCATTGTTCTTTTGGCGCTAAATTTCAAACGGAAGATCGAAACCGTGCCCGTACGGCAAAGACCTTGCGGGACAGAAAACCGCCGCCGTACATATACGGCAAAAACCTTCAAAGGGTTAATATATCTTGAGATAATACAATCGTTCTTTCACGCTAATGATGGCGGCGGTGCGGAGCCTTATTGGAATGAACCAGGTAAAGAAACTCACGGAACGCCTGAGAAGTGGCACTCCATTGTAGCCGAGTAGGTTTGGCGTTCTGCTGCTGACTGGTCACGGGTTCCATCGAGGACGCATTGACCGTACATCGATGGAGGCGAAGTAAAAAAGCGCCTGTTTTCTGAGCGATGTCTAATTAATCCCAGGGGGTTCTAAATATATCCGGAGCCACCGCTACAGTGTCTCTCAAAGCCGATGAGTCTCTCCGGGATGATAAACGCCACAATTTACAATCATACATAAAAAACTCTTTAAAGCACGTATATGAACGCAAATAATGCCATGCCAAATTGCCTCCTGTGCTGCCCTCATTTTCAACTTTACTTTTTTTTAGCCACATATATAGTGGTGCATGACCATGAAAACTGCAATGAAATCAGGTTTCAGCTGCAAGGCTTTGATCGAGCCATTAAGGTTAGATGACTTAATCTACGGCAATAGCTTTCAAAGCCCGAGCAGACTACAAACAGATCACCTCCGCTGCCTCCCCCTACGCCGCAGCCGCGCCTGCAGAAGGCAAAAAGAAACCGTGACTCAAGCTCACGTGATACCAGAATGATTGGCTACGCTGGGTCAACGGCTGCACAGGCAGCCGGTGAATAAATGGCGTGCTGATCGTCTTGCCGTGAATACCCTACCTTTCACCTGGTAATTACTTGCGCAATAGTGCGGACGAAACTGAAAGTTCTGTATCGACGACGTCATCACGCAAACTTCACAGTCCACATTTTCAAATAAATATCTAGCATTTGCCTAGTACGCCCGATATATAATATTGGAAAAGTTGTGAGAATCTAGCCGTCTAGTTATGAGCCGTCTTGATCGTGGTAAGAACAGAAAACTTTAACAATGGTCTGTAGTGTTCATCATACCAGCATAGACGCAGGCGTTCATATCCAGGTTAGACAAAACGTCAATGTTCCGATGCTGATAAGTTAATCCACCAGGTGCATTGATAATGATGTTTTTGATAAGGAAGGATTCGAACAAAATTATTTAACCGCGACCGTCTTGCCGTTCAGATCAATAATGAAGTGCATAAGAGGCGCGAAATTAGCTTTCATAGCGGACATGAACTGGCACGTAAACAAGTCTGTAGGGCGATTACTACGCCTACTATGAGCTCTGTCTTGAGTTGAATAAAAACGGCTTCCGTGCTTCCAGAATTTTGGTACGGAATCACTGAGCTCTTAATGACTTATGCTGCTTTAAATAAAAGTTCCGCAGCAACCTGGAGGCGCGCTATCTTTTGGTAATGGTACTGTAGTGTAGCTAGGTATGCAGGGGAACTCACCTTACTTTATCCAGGTCTCCATTAGAGCAGTAAGATCATATTGTAGAGAGGAAGGCTAGAAACTGCCAGAAAGAAAGAGGACAGGAGGTAAAGAAACGAATACGACACCATGGGCGCAGCATTGTTTCTGTTTCGCTGTTCGTCGAAAATGAATCAGCTAGTCCACAAGACATGCCACCAAACTTGCCACCAAAGTTAGGTGTGTATAATCCTTTAACAAGTGGAAAATGAGGCTGATATGTTCGCGCTCTGCGGATTCGAAACCCACTGTACACTCTAAGCATGGTAAGTTTTCCAATGCCACTTCTAGCTATGAGGCTTCACACGGACTACGGTGAAGGAATGTTACGCAAATGTGGGTTATAATGCTAACGCAAGGGAAGGGAAAACTTTATTTACACTAATGGTTTTTCCTGCGGTTTGGGGGCATCTTTAGAGACGTCTTGGTTCTACCCCCAGGAGCCCAAGAAAACGATTTTTCTGACGGAAACGGGCTTTGACGCAGCCGTAGACATGCGCTTCGATCCGGCATCGTTGTTTTCAAGATATTTACAAGAATCGAAACCCAAAAAGACGGTTAGTTTCCGAACGCTCGAAGAGAATTTCGACGTCAATTCGGCGTCATGTTCGCCATCGCGTTCTCCGTGGTTCCCGGGTGATGTTCGCCTGAACCTGCCCAGAATGAGGTCGAAAAATTTGGGAGTGGCTTAGCTCAGCTAGACCAGTGAACCCGTAGCGAAAGCAGTTTCGTCTACTGACATTTCGGTAGCGACACGTCGTCGTTGTCGTTCATAAGCTTGGTGGCGTCTCTTCGCTAGACGTTCCTCTCGTTCTTTGGGCGTCTCGGCCAGCCGCTTATCCTTTCTCGCCTCGTCTTCACGCTGTCGGCCGGCCTTGTACCATGCGGCGACTTCTGGATCGGAAGACTGAATTTCACGCAGCCTGTACCGCTGCCGTGAGGAGCACACGGCCACTCTCCTTCTTCCATGGTGCGCGTCTGAGCGAGCGCATCGCTTCCCTCTTATATTCCAGCTGCGCTGTGTGACTCTGCGCATGCGCATTATGGCGCCGTGAGGGCCATGGTATACTGGTTGCCATGGTAATGGCGCATGCGCAGTGGTGGCATTTGGCAGGCACCGCGAAATGCGCTCCTGCTAGCTTACTTCAAGCATTCTCTAAGAAAGTGTTTTGTGCCTAAAAGGAACTTCGAAGCACGTCTACTTATAAGTATTTTCTGGAATGCTGTGTGTTTAATGGAAGATTTGACGAGACGGAAGGTTTAGGAACAAATCAGAGTAGATTTATAGCGCGCAAGAAAGCGAATGGCAACTTGTGACCCTCAGCTGTGGCAAGAAAGGTACTCTGCGCTGATACCAGAGGAAAACGAAAAGGGCGATGCTGGCCAGGCAGCTCCCGCTTCTTATTTTTTGTGAGCAGCAAGGGTAGTTGAGGCAGGTAGTTACCTCCAGCACGAATACTTTCCGTAGCGGCTCGCTTCACATAGTACCATGACACTTTTAAGATAGCTGCTTACCTCTGTTGGAATGGGCAGGCGTTCTCAGCAAGAAAAGCTTTCTCCATTTAGGTTACTGACTACACATGCCGCATGATGCGCTGTGCATTTCTGTAGCGCAATCTGCCATCTGAGAGTTTATTCCATTGAAGGGTCCATATGAGCAGTCCAGATCTCGCAAAAATTAAATTCCACATAGCCCAATCCCGAACTCATGTTAGCGTACGCATTTTTTTTTATGTCCACCAAGAAAGGCTTAGCAAGTTCGGATTCGAATGCTAGGTAGTTGACCTCCTGAAAAAGATCATCTTGATTATTCATTCATTCATTCATCTTTATTCGACATCTTTACAGAGGTCTGGAGCACAGACAAAAAGCTGAAGAAGACAGCTTGACGGGGTCTGTGCCCCTTAACAATTCATGTGCGTACGGACATATAGAAATGATATTTGGCATCGTCAGTTGCAAATTTGTAATTCAGAACATAAAAAAGTCATGACTGAAAACTAAATGAACAATTCTGTTATTAATAAGACGAACAGTTCACAATGTACTAGTAAAAACATTCTCGGTAATGATACAAGGCAGATACATGAATAATAGCTAAGCAAAACAAACAGAGGACGAAAGCACGAAAGCACTGGTGAGTACAGGGTAACAAAGCGAGCAATAAGAACGTTAGGAAAAACAAGAGAAAGTGACACGTTGATCAAAGTTTAAAATATGTAGGAAAAGACGTAGACTTTCTTCTAGGTTTGCTTTTAGCTAACTGAATTTTTTTTTTTTATGGATTGCGAATATTCAATAGGGACGGCAATCTCACGCGCAACGACTGAGTTCCATAGTTGGTACGCACTGATGGAATGTGCCAGGTTTCATGGTGACGTGTTTCATAAACATTATCATTTCTCATGAGGTTCGATAATGTTGCAATAAAATTATTTCCTTGGTTTCTTGTTTTAAAGTATCGGTTGAGTAATGTGTCATTATACAGAAAGTGAACTGGACGGATTTTCAAATTTTCAAAGAGGGGTTCTGTATGAGCATCATATGAGGAGTCCGAAATGACGCGCACTGACTTTTTCTGGAGCAACAATAGCTTGTTCATGTTAGTGGCAGTGGTAGTCCCCCAAATCAGATGGCAATAGCTAATGTGCGAAAGGATGAGTGAGTTATAAATAACTAATTTTATTCTGCGCGGTAAAAAGGAACGTAATTTGGTTAGTACTCCAACTACTTTGGCAATTTTGTTAGCCACCATGTCGACATGTGAATTCCAAGATAAATGCTCCTCGAATATGACCCCAAGACTTTTGAAGGAATGGACGATGTCAATGACTGATGTTCCGATCATTAGGTTCCCAGTAACGGACACGTGCTGATTTTTTGGCCTGAAGAGAATAGCTTTGGTTTTATTAGTGTTGATTGTTAATGAGTTTACAGCGCTCCATTTGTGCAATTTTAACAATGTAAGGTTTGCTCGGTCAAATAAGCCCACCGAAGTAGGTGAAGTAAAAAATATGGTAGTATCATCGGCGTAAATAATAAACGTGGCTGATTCATCAATAGATGTTATGTCGTTAATGTAAATATTAAACAGCAATGGGCCGAGGATACTCCCTTGAGGCACCCCGCTGTTAATTTGTCTAATTTCAGATATGTGAGTATTAATGTGCACTCTTTGTTGGCGATACTGGAGATAACTTTTCAGTAAACTTAAGAATACCCCTCGAAATCCGTAGATTTCAAGTTTCTTTAGTAATGTAGTATGATTTAGTCGATCAAAGGCCTTCGAGAAATCAACAAATACACCTAGAGTTAGTAATTTGCTTTCTATTGCATGCAAAATGAGTTCTTTTTGAGTTAGAAGTGCTAATTCAGTTGAAAGTCCCTTTCTAAATCCGAACTGAGATTTAGCTAGTATGTTATGCTTTTCACAAAATTCAGTCATCCTGTTGTTAATTAACTTTTCTAATCCCTTTGAAAAAACTGGAAGAATAGAAATCGGTCTGTAATTGGTTAGGCTATGTTTATCGCCGCCTTTGAACAGAACGCTCACTTTTGCTGTCTGCATACCTTTAGGGAATATGCCATGTGCGAAGGAAAGGTTGTACACGTGCTCAAGGATGGGACTGATAATGTCTATGACGTATTTGACGGGGCGTATCTGTAAGTCATCCGAATCGCATGATTTGCTGTTGTTGAAGGTGAGAAACGTGTCGCAAATTTCTTGAGAGTTAGTTGGTTTTAAAAACGCGCTGTCACGGGAGGAATATTTAATGTTTTTTACGCTCTGTGAATCGTGGGAATCAGTCACCAGGGTGGTGAAGAATTCGTTGAATGCGTTAGCCAGTGATGATCCTGATGATGGTGTGCCATTTAACACCAAGCCTTCTAGGCTCTGTGAATTTCGGCCGTCTCGACCAAGAACCGTGTTAAGTCTTCGCCATGCAACGTCACTGCGTTTCATAACTGCCGTGTTAAAAAGGTTGTGAAGGTAGTTTCTTTTGCTTTGTCTTAAAAAATTTGTCACTTTGTTTCTGAAAGCCTTAAAAGCACGTAGGTCTTCAGGATCTTTTGTTTCAATAAAGCGTTTGAAAAGAGCGTCCTTTTGTTTAATTAGTTTTAAAGAATGGTTCGTTATCCATGGTTTACGAGTCTTTTTATTGTTTGTTGCTTTGCGGGAAAAAGTTTTGTTATAAGCTGACTTAAATAATGACAGAAAAGTGTCGTAAGCAGTGTCCGGATGCGATTCGTTGTAGACTTGTTCCCACCTGATTTGAGATATTTCATTGCGAAACTGTTCCAGAGTAAATGGGTTAATATCCTGATATGTCATGTCACGCGTTGCCAGGAATGATGATTGTGTTAATTTGTGGTCAGTAATGAGAAATATTGGCAAGTGATCGCTGATGTGGGCGCCAATGGCGCCAGAATGATGTTTCTCATTGTCTATATTTGTTAAAAATACGTCTAATAATGTTTCAGAATCGTCATGAATTCGGGTGGGCCTGTTAATGGTGTTAATACAGGTGTTGGCTTCGAGTATTGTGATGAGGTCTGATCGAGCTTTTGAGGTATGAAGCATATTAATATTAATATCGCCTCCTAATACAAGGTTGTAATTGTTGTAATTAACCCATTCTAAAAAATTATCCAAAAATGAAAGAAAATTTGGTATACTGCCAGATGGTGGGCGGTACAGAACGGAAAAGATGTTTGTGGAAGAAATGACCGTCAAGATTTCGAAATCTGGAGTTGTTTGTGTGTATTTTTCAATTTTTTCTGTTGATAAGGCCTTTTTTGCCATGAGCAGCACACCGCCTCCTCTACTAGAAGGACGGTTAAGATAATGGTTGTCATACTCTGACAACTTAAAAACTTCATGTTCATACTGGTACCAAGTTTCAGAAAGCATGATGACATCAAAAGAAAAACCAAAAGAAGAAAGCAGAGCATACAGATCGTCCTCCTTATTCCGAGCAGATCGAGCGTTAAGGTGAAAAAAGGATGTGCTATTTTTAGTATTATTTGTCCGATGCAGTTTTGTTACGTCACATGGCGTTAACAAGCAGCTGGGCATGATTGTCAAACAGCAAAGGCGGCTGAGGGGCGTCTTTCAGCCTTACTGAATCTTTTCTAAATCTTCGATACATGTTATGAGGCCATTAATGAATTTCAAGGTTAGTAATACTCTTCAAAGCTATAACGCGTTAACGTTGAGACTCCCTTTCTGCAGAAAATTCGGCATCGGTGTTGAGCGATAAAGCAGATGTCTCAGATGTAATTTATATCACGTGAATTATAATAGTAATGTTTATTTTGCCACCATGCAGTACACGATGGGAGGGCGCCCATAGTAAAAGCTGTCTTATGACTCCTGGACTACGCCACGGGCACCAAGACGACATACAGTGGTGGCTAACAAGAGATAATACATGCGTACAGGTGCAATAGACAAATAATTATACGGCATTAAGGCACGATTATACAATAACATATAAAACAAAACAAATGCAAACACAAAGGGACAAAAGCACTACTTGTGTTTACACAGTTTTTAGTGAAGATAAAACAAAAAATAGAGCGAGAGCCAACGTCATGCGATATCATGAAAAACCTGGCGGCGGTTGGCAGCAAAATTATTCATTGGTTGCGAGAGCTGCTCGAGGAAAGCAATCAGGGCACGGGTAGAAAACTTCCATACGCACAATTGTCCAGCAAATGCAGACGCCAGCGTCAATTCCATCCACAGCGTCTGCAGGGACGCCAACTGCAGCGTCGTACCGTCGTATGAAAGCGGTATCCAGCAGAAAAAGCTTCATCCCCGAGCGGGATTCAGACCACTGCCAGCGATGAAGAGCAGCTTCGTGCCACGGTTCCTCAGACAATTCGGCTACAGCCGCTATCTTATAACCTGGTACGGGTGTGCGCAGAAATGATTAAATGTTAAGCATCATTTAACCTTCAGTCACCACATGCGCTGCAGTAGGCGAAACCGAAACTAACCGCAGTTTCTCACCTACAAGCCCTACCGGTTGCTGTGTTTGAAACCGCCGCCTGTCGGGGCTGTGGCGTACCTCAGCGGTCTATGAATGTAAATAATTGCCATGTTCGCTACGTGATACGCAGAGGACCACAAACGGCTGAAGGGACCTATTAACCCTATCGCGTAATGCTCTGAAGGCGGTGTGCCCTCGTGTTCTACCTGCAGACTTAAATTCTGAACATCCACATTGGCGCGGTTCGCTCTATTTTTCAGCTCTTTCTTTGAATGCTGCAGTCGCAGTTGACACCTGTTTAACTCTAATAAATAAATATCACATTGATCGGACGGATGTTGAACAGACTGTTCTACCTTGTCGACCATGTCCATCAAAAATAGAGCAACATTCTTGTTAATTTCGGCTATACCACTAAACATGCTGCCTACTTGTGTCGGAACCCCTTTTAGCTGGGCCTCTTTTTCTTGTGCAAATAAGGAAAATTATTTCTCCCCTCGTAGCTTATAACATAAGATGTTTGGCACTTTCAATTGTTTCCTCTTCCCATCTGAAACGTTAAAAGCTGACTTGGTCAAGAATATTCTGGGGCTAAGATAACGTCAATAATCACAATCACATTCTCAGCTTGTGAAAAACAGTCATTCTTCAGAAGCACCTCGTTACAAAGCGAAAGCACATCGGAATATTACATAGAAGAAATATACTCACAAATACAGCAACTAAGAAAGAAAAGCGGTTAGCAGGATGCAGCAGCAGCAAGCACAGAAACGATGATGTACTCGGAATTAAAAAAAAAAAATGTCACTCTGAACTAGTGCAATCCTGCAAGATTTGGGCGCCGGGATAAAACGAGTTCCCGCTCGTATCACCCCCGCCGTTGAGCAAGTGCCACATGTGTACACATTCTTACATACTGCGGACTGAAGAAGCGCAGTGTCATGGTATTGCCACTGTTACTACGCGCTAACAGACCGGCTGATCTCCTTTCATAGGACAGCACAAGCAGTGCGTCCTGACACGACGCGGCTGGCGGGCGACGACCAAGCAGAACTTCAAGCCTGTCTTCTCGATGCATGCAAAGGCTCACTGTTGTTGCGCCACTGGAGGGAGCACTGCTACACGTCGAAAGAAACGCCGCAGGGTAGTACGGGATAAGCTCCAGCCGCCTGTATTCTTACAGAACCTCGCGACGCTTACAGACACTGAAGTTGGCCAACGCACCGCCACATGCGGCTCTGTCCAAGGCGCTCCATCACGCTGACGTGCAACACAGACCCGGCGATTAAGACTGTCTTGATTTGATGGTGTTGATCTCGTTTATAATCACTTCCGGTAATTCGCTCATATCCAGACCGGCATCGATGACAGCAAGCATACACAAGTTCTGCAGCGTCGGTGCTAAGTGCAACACGTGCAGATCCGTCAGCTCCTCTTCCGCCTCAGAGATGTCCTCGAGGTGGTCTTCCTCCTCAAGGCTGGGTGGAGGCCCGAAGCCACCGAAGACCAACACCCTCTCTCCAAGCACACAGCAGCCGGGCAAACGCCTCGCAGACGGGCCTGATCCACTGGGCGTAACTTTAGTCCAGCACGACTTTTCAACGTCATACTTGTGCATATCTCCAAAGTAGGTGTTGAGAATTCCCTTGCAGCCACCGAAGATATACAGCTCTCTATCGTACATGAACGCAGAGTGACACTCGCGTCCCTCCGGGGCCACGCCTTGCACTTGTGGGCGCACCCATGTCGCATTGGTGGTTTCCAGATAGTATAAAGAATTGTCATAAGGGTCGTCGGGTCGTGAGAATTCTAGGTTGCCACCCCAAACGTACATGCGGGTTCCGATGGCGGTCGCCGTGTGGCAGTAGCGACCGAGGGGGGCCTCTCCGCTGGTCGGGACACGATGCCACTCTAGAGTCTCCAGGTTCAGAAAACGTACAAAGTTCGATGAATTTCTGTGCAATCCACCAAAAATGTACATCCGGTGACCAAGCACGCACGCCGAGTGGTTAACATCAGCACTCGGTACCTCACCTCTTACCTCCGGACGGCTCCACATCATGGCATCGCTATCGAAGCGGTAGAGGCCGGTAACCTCGGGGCTGATGTGCTGTACGCCCCAAAGGTAGGCGCAGTGGCCGTAGGCTACAACGCTGCGGCCCACGATGGTAATCGGCTGGACTTCGGGAAGTGACCGAGTCTGTATCCTATCCCAGCTGTACGAGACGGGGTCGAAGGTGTACACGTCGAGGATGTAGCCTGGGATTTCACCACTGTCCGGGTAGCAGATGTCGAAACAGTCGAACGAGTAAACCTTCCCTTTGATGGCGACCCACGTTTCATTGAGGAGTTCTGGAATACGGTTGAGCCTCGCCGTCCACATCGTTCAACGGCAACCAGTTCTCGCGAAAAGGATATCGGCCCGCTTTGTTCCTTTCCACTCAACGGCCACGCTCTGAAATCAAACTTGGTGGTGGGTGTTACTTGCTTTTCTTGTTCCTTTGTTTCACAGCGCGAGCTGCTGGTGCGCCGCCTGCCGGAATTACTGCGTGGTCGGTTATGTTCATAGCTGCACGCAAAGAAGAGAGAGGAAATACGCGATAGGAGGCTATCGTTCGAAATGGTACGAGGCGGGGGAATAGGGGGGGGGGGGGGGGGAGATACGCGCTGCATAGTAGGCGGCGCATGCGCATGTGAGCTCGAGACTTTTCGTCTTTCCGTTTAACTTGATGAAGAAAGGCAAACCAGGGCAAAACACTGGACGAAGGAAGAAAATGACACACAACGCGCTGACTAGCAGCTCAAGTTTAATCAGCCAGGAGTGAAATATCTTTGTTTAGAATGTTATACCAACGTGCCCGAGCTTGTGCCTTTACCTTTGTTGAGGCACCGTTCGGAGTGGGGACGTCACACACCAGACGTTATTGGCCAACTCACTAATAAACCCCTCTTCTGATTGATTCGCATGCCACAGATATTGCGGGCCATGTACACGCTGAAGGCCTGTAGGAGGACGGAAATTTTCGACCGCAGGCAGAGAGTCCCCAAAGATCTAGCTCGACGTGCGTAACAGGCAGAAGAAAATACGAACATCGAAGCTGGTCTTTGAGTGTATATCCCGCCTGTATATTGAGTGTGTATCCTAGTGATTTAAGCCGCCGCGGCGGCTCAGTGGCTATGGTGCTCGGCTGCTGGCCCGAAAGACGCGCGTTTGATCCCGGCCACGGCGGCTGAATTTCTTTGGAGGAGAAATTCGAGGCCCGTGTACTGTGCGATGTCAGTGCACGTTAAAGAACCCCAGGTGGTCGAAATTTCCGGAGCCCTCCACTACGGCGTCTCTTATAGCCTTAGTCGCTTTGGGACGTTAAACCCCATAAACCAAACCAAACCAAACCAAACCTAGTGATTTCGTATTTACTGATTGATTGATCGCGGCGCGGAGCCTATCGCATCTGTCCTCAAGAAGTCACGCGAGCGCGCAGCTGGAGCCTCGAAGTCTACTTGTCGTCTGCTTGCGGCCTTCGCAGACACACAAGGAGCAGATGTGCTGTGGAGATGAGACGCCGTCTGCAAAAACTCCGCCTTTGGAAAAAGGCATCAACGAATGCCGTCCACAAGAAAAGCAAACAGCCGGGGAAACTGAGCGCTACTATTCCAGTCTTCTGTCAAGGACAACTAGAAGCACTAAGCAACCAGGCAGCGGAGAAACACGAGATAAATCGGTGTCGGTACCAATTGCAGCGGTGTGGAAGCTGGAATGCTGTAGTCGAGTTTGTCGCTAAACGTCGGTGTTTTGTTTGTGTATACTACACATGGAAAAATTATTTGTGAAAAGTAATTAAATTACACTACTAATTACTATCCTAAAATCGCACGAATGCAAGTAATTGCTATTTACAAAAATAACGGAAATACAATAAATACTTCTCATAAAAAATTGCTTCAAGATTACTTATGAAGCTTAATGTAACGTAGAATGTCGGAAAGTTGGGCTAGTCGGACTGAACTCTACGTTAAAGAACCCCAGGTGGTCAAAAATTCCGGAGCCCTCCACTACGGCGTCTCTCATAACCTTAGTCGCTTTGGGACATTAAACCCCAAAAAACCAAACCAAACCTACATCATAGCGCTGAAGAATGAAGACAAGGCAGAAGAGGCCAATACAGGCGCTATCTTTCACCTGAAGGTTTACTGGCGCGAAAAAGGAAATATATACGAACAGGAATAAAGGAAAAAGAATCAAATGCCATCTCACTCAAGACTCGCTCTCTTGTAGTGCGATATGATGTGAAATGTGCGCTGCCTCATCCAGGCGAGCTGCACTGCGGACGCAAAACTGGGTCTGCAAAAAGCTCTCCTAACATGTAATTCTTCGAACGGATTTCAGCATTTAAACAATCAAATGTGCGTAGCTATGTGTAAATCACGTGCTGGTATTAACTTTGTTGCGCACAATAGTAACATTTATTAACCTTATCTCCTGTGCTTATCAGCGCAACGGTCCCCGTCGTAGGAACGAGGCGTAAAATTGCGATGACGACGGCCGCGAGCATGCAGCTCCAAACGGTGCCGCCTTGCAAGGCACCTGGTGCGGTACCGTGCCAAAAGCCGTGCACCCATATCCGCGGGGCTCCCCACTTGTTTCCGGGGGAGGCCGGACTTCGGTGATTCTTGTAGGAGGGGAGGCCGTTCGCGGACAGCCACTGTGCGATGAAGATCAGCCGCGACACGACGATGTAGAACGCGGCGGCGATCACCGCCACGATGGCGAAGATGTGGCACGCCCGCGGCATGCTCACCGCGTTCCGCTGGACAGAAGGGAATACGCCGACCGGGGTGGAAGGCTGCGGCGAACAGCGGGGCTCATCTCCACTGCGCGGCGGCTCTCGTCGCAGCTCCGTTTCGACCGCGGACTCCACCGGCACCCTGTGGTTCGCAGCCTCGGGGAGGTTCTGGCCTTCCGCCGAACGACTCCTGTCATTCGCCGTCGGTGATGCCATTCGCACCGGGGTCCCCATTGATAGCAGACGGGACATGTGCGTCTTTCCAGGACCGCTGCGAACTTGTTCTCTGGGCGTGGATCACGCAGCTTCCGCACGGCATGAGCTGACGCCGTCCTAATCGTCATTCACTTTCTCTGCCCGATATAAAAGCCGCGTTCTTTCTGTCGCGAGACATGGACATTGCGAGAACAGATTTTCTGGTGGGAATTCTGCGTTGTTTGCGCTATTTCTTACTGAGCCAGTGTACTATAACGCATTACAAAAGGAGGAACACATCTCGCACAATAGTTGACCTTATATTCGGCGTCGGAAAAGACGAAGAAGACGAGATGAGTGCAGCGAGTAGAAGTGAGAAAGAGAAAGTAATTTATTGAAATAAGAGCAGAAGCGAGGAACACATCACAGCGCGTCTAGAGCATGAAGGAACAAATGAGCTTAAGATGGCTCTGTGGGCTTTATTAGACGGAATTAGAATTGTACATCTACCGCATAGAGAGAATTTTTTTTTTATTGCAGTGGACTACGACCCTCGAAGTTAGGCAGTTAGGAAAGTGGTGTGACACGAACTCAAGCTTACTTCGGCTGTAAGACAGGACTCCAAAACCAGGTCCCTAAAACTAAAAGTCTTCATTCACACCCTATAGTTTTAGTTGGGAATAACACAGGATCTTTGATCTCTGAGAAGTATATTGTAACTGAAAGCACTGGCATTCCCCTGGTGGCTAGCAAGTATTTTACTCATCATCACGTTTATTACCATTATGGATCAAGGGTCAAATGCGACGGGACACTCATTGCGTTAGCTTATCCTTCCTCCTCTGATAACACCAAGAAATTCACTAAATACGTGAGTGGTGTCCTTCAATATGTTTCTCTTTTGAAACTTGCCGTTCTTTAGGCCAAAATTTTAATATTGACGTATTGGCGTATTGACAACGACAAAATGGTGCTATTTCAGGAAATATCAAACTACAAAGAAAACACAGATCCAAATCCCGCATTGCAGTAACCGAAGCACAAATATAGCGCATCACTGAGTTAAGCAGTAAGAAAGTTTCAGCAGGAGCAAACACAGCGCCGGCGACGAGTGCAGAATATTCGAGAAAAAAAAAAGAGATTACTGTGCACTCATATCAAACCTGCAAGATTTGGCTGCACGAGTTAAACGGATTACAGTTGTATCGCCACCACTCCCGACAAAATGCGACCCGAAGACTTACGTTTCATCAGCGCATGAAGCTGGGCTACTTGGTTTTACATGTATACAATAATGCCACAAAAATGCGTTGTCGCATCTTTTCTGTGCGTCAGCGTTTATTGTGAAAGCATTGCTTAACGAGTTATAACTAGCTCACCGAGTGTGTGTTAAGCTTGACCTTGAAAGTGACCTCGGCAAAACGCAGCATAGCTCAGCCTCTGCGGAAACAAAATAAATATTAACGCGACTGGGTTTCGAATCCGTGGTGGCGCGACCAAATCAGCTTCACTGGCCGCTGCACGAGGTCACTATATGCTATCGCCGTAGGCGAGCACGCCTCGTGTTAAACTGCAACAAAATCTCGCGCTGTGCATTGCACAATCTCGTCTTCAACTTCCACCTGCGGCGCGAGCAGCTTAACCTGGAAAGGCACTTAACCGAAATTTATTGTAACCAGGCGTTACGACGACCGAGCAAAGCAAAACATGAGTCAACCAGGCTAAACACATGCTTTCACACGACTACTAGGTTGAGCCACGTTAAAACTCTACCACATTTTTTCCCTTCATTTTATAGTGATGTGTGCTCAGAACGTATTGTGATGAAGAAGAAGTGCTCGCGCGGCAGCGGGACTGCTCTCGGCGAGCGCGCGCTTCCGGTTGGTGCCGTTGGAACCAGTGCCTGTCGGTGAACGCCGTTCCGCGCTTTGTGCTTTGTGTCGAGCTGTGCTTTGTGCGTTGTACCCGAAAAGCCCATTACAAGTGGTGGAGGTGGACTCTGATCCCGTCCTGGAGCTGAGAAACGGCACCGTTACCACCCAAATGCCGAGAAACACATCCCCGCCGCCGTCATCGGTTCCGCCAGCACCTGTTATCTGCGCTGGCATGCCTCGGCAGCGAGACCCAGCTGTCTTTAGCGGCACTGGTGACAGTGATGTCGAAGATTGGCTGGCGTCCTACGAGCGGGTAAGCACGCACAACCGCTGGGACGATACCATGAAGCTTAACAACGTTATTTTCTACCTTGCTGACGTAGCCAACCTGTGGTTTCGCAACCATGAAGCAGACATAACCACCTGGTCGGCTTTCAAAACGAGCTTTGCCGAGGTATTTGGCCGTCCTGGCGTGCGCAAGCTCCGCGCTGAGCAGCGCTTGCGTGAGCGGTCGCAGCAGCCAGGTGAGACGTTCACCAGCTACGTGGAAGACGTCGTAGACCTGTGCAAGCGCGTCAATTCTGAGATGACTGAAGCCGATAAGATCCAGCACATTATGAAAGGCATCGACGAGGACGCCTTTCAGATGCTTCTTGCCAGGCAGCCGGACACCGTTGCCTCCGTCATCAGCTTGTGCCAGAGCTACGAGGAGCTGCGCAAGCAACGCGTCCTCGCTCGTCGCCCTTTGCGGCAGGCCGAGGTACTATCTGCGGATGCCATGGTCGCTGGAGAACCCCAGTTCATGCAAGAGGTGAAGCGGTTTATCCGCGAAGAAGTTGCACGTCAACTCGCGCTCGTGCATGCGCCCCCAGCTCCGTCACCAGCACTTCCGCCGGCCTTTCAGCAGACCATCCAGGCACAGGTCGCAGACGCCCTGCAGATCGCAGATGCCGTGCCACCAGTCCCCCAGCAGGCAGTGGCTGCCCCGCTTACCTACGCCGCCGTCCTGTCCCGCCCGGCTCCTCATACCACGGGCAATTTCTCCGACGCCACAGCAGCTCCGCCGCCCTTGGCACCACGACCTGTCCGGCCGTATCGGGTTCCCGCCCCACCATCGTTGCCGCACATGGCGTCGGCCCCCCTCCCCTACGGTCGCCCATGGCGCACTCGGGACAACAGGCCCATTTGTTTTGCCTGTGGCATTGCCGGACATGTCGCTCGCTACTGCCGCAATCACTCTTATTATCCGCCTACTGACGTCATGACGCACTCAGCATACGGACCTCACACGCAGCGGTACCGCATGCAGCCTAGTTCGCCACCATCTGCATTCACCACGGCCTCTGACGTCCCCCGCCAATGTCGTTGATGTAGTAGTAGACGGGGTTGCGACGTGTGCCTTGATAGACACCGGAGCAGCCGTATCAGTTATAGACGCGAAATTTTGCCGCCGCATCAAGAAAGTTTTGACGCCATTCCCTGGTATTTTACTGCGTACTGCTGACGCCCAGCAAATTCAGCCGCTCGCCGCTTGCACTGCACGAGTTGCTATCCAAGACGTCATCTACGCAATTGAGTTTGTGGTACTCTCCTCCTGCTCGCATGACGTCATTCTTGGGTGGGACTTTCTGTCGGACCACTCTGCTGTCGTCGACTGCGCCCGTGCTGAAGTCACACTCTCTGTCCTACCCGACGACTCCACTGCCGAAACCGCTGAGTATCCGGACAAACTTCTCCTTTCCCATGACGTCGAACTTCCTGCTTCCTCGTCCGTTGTAGTCTCCCTGTCCTGTATCTCTCCAGCCGACCCACCCGACACAGCTGTACTCTTTACTCCCTCGGAATTGTTCGTTCGCCGCAGGAACCTACCGCTTCCCTTCGCTGTCCTCACAATGACTTCTGGCACCGCAACCATGCTCATCAGCAATCATCTGCCCACTCCTTTGACTCTGCTTCGTGGTAAATGCATTGGTTACGTAGCATCGGCTGAACTTCTACAAGTCGTTGACGACGCCCAGGCCGCTCCTACACCGTCGCTCGATGCTCTCACTCCGGCTCCCCTGTCACACCGACCACCCTCTGACGTTCTGTACAGTGCTATCGATCGAGACCTTCATTCGGCGTGCCGTGACCAGCTGTTCGCCCTTTTGTGCGAATTTCGTTCGTCTTTTGATGCGTGCCAAACTCCACTCGGCCGTGCTTCCGCTGTCACCCATACCATCGATACTGGCACCCATCCTCCTCTGCGCCAGCGACCATATCGCGTGTCAGCTTCGGAGCGTCGCGTCATCACCGAGCAAGTCGACGACATGCTGGAGCGCGGGATTATACAACCCTCGAAGAGCCCATGGTCTTCCCCGGTCGTTCTCGTTCGAAAGAAAGACGGCTCTATCCGATTTTGCGTGGATTATCGACGGCTGAACACTGCAACCCGGAAAGACGTTTATCCTCTGCCGCGCATAGATGACGCCCTCGATTGCCTACAAGGAGCAGAATTTTTTTCGTCACTCGATCTGAGATCTGGTTATTGGCAAATACCCATGGCCGACGCTGATCGCGCAAAAACAGCATTCGTCACGCCTGATGGGTTATATGAGTTTAACGTCATGCCATTTGGGCTTTGCAATGCCCCTGCTACATTCGAAAGAATGATGGACAATGTCCTGCGGGGCCTACGCTGGAAGACGTGCCTCTGCTACCTTGACGACGTCGTCGTGTTTTCGCCCGACTTTTCGACGCATCTGACTCGCCTGCGCCAAGTGCTCACTTGTCTCACCACCGCAGGGCTGCAATTAAATTTGAAAAAGTGCCATTTCGGAGCTCGCCAACTGACCATTCTCGGTCACGTCGTCTCTAAACACGGCATCCTTCCGGATCCCGCAAAACTTCGTGCGGTCGCCGAATTTCCGAAGCCGTCCACGCCCAAAGAACTGCGGAGTTTCATCGGTCTATGCTCATATTTTCGCCGCTTCATCCGGAATTTCGCCACCATCATTTCACCTTTGACGCGACTTCAAGCCCAAAATTCCTTGTCGTCGTGGTGCTCCAAATGTGATGATGCTTTCGCTACAATGCGCCGGCTCCTTACTTCACCACCCATACTTCGCCATTACGACCCGGACGCTCCGACCGAGATCCACACGGATGCTAGTGGCATTGGCATTGGTGCTGTGCTGGCACAACGGAAGCCTGGGTTTCATGAATATGTCGTCGCCTATGCCAGCCGCACACTTTCTAAAGCCGAGATCAATTACTCCGTGTCCGAAAAAGAATGTTTGGCCATTTTGTGGGCAATAACCAAATTTCGACCATATCTCTACGGCCGCCCCTTCGACGTAGTCACCGACCACCATGCTTTATGCTGGCTTTCGTCCTTGAAGGATCCATCCGGCCGACTTGGTCGTTGGGCACTGCGACTTCAGGAGTACGACATTCGAGTCATCTACCGTTCCGGACGCAAGCACTCTGACGCCGATGCCCTCTCCCGCTCACCGCTACTTGCCAACGATGCGACAATCTCTAGCATTGACCCCGTGCTCTCTTCGTTACGCCCTCCAAACATGCATCTGGAGCAGCGCAAAGACGCCTGAATAACCTCTCTCGTGCACCTCCTCTCCGGCCGCACTACGTCAGCGCCCTCCCGCTCCCTTCGACGTCAAGCCCGCCATTTCACTTTGCAAGACTGTCTTCTTTATCGCCGGAATTACATGCCAGATGGTCGAAAATGGCTGCTTGTCATACCTCGCCACTTACGTGCTGAAGTCTGCGCATCTTTTCATGCCGCACCACAGAACGCCCATGCTGGTCTCTTAAAAACATACACGTGCCTTCGGCACCGGTACTACTGGCGCGGCATGTATACCTTTCTACGAAAGTATATTCGCTCATGCCTTGACTGCCAACGCCGCAAGTCACCACCGCAGCGCCTTTCCGGGCCATTGCAGCCTTTACCTTGTCCTGCCCGTCCGTTTGATCGTGTGGGCATCGACCTTTATGGGCCTCTGCCGCCTTCTACTGCTGGTCACCGCTGGATTGTCGTCGCTGTCGACCATCTTACGCGCTATGCCGAGACGTCCGCTCTTTCGACGGCTACAGCCAGAGAAGTCGCTTTCTTCATTCTTCGCAACCTCGTTCTTCGCCACGGTGCTCCCCGCGAGCTTCTCAGCGATCGCGGCCGCGTGTTTTTATCCGACGTTGTTCAGGCGCTTCTACAAGAATGTCGCGTAGTTCACAGAACAAGCACGGCGTACCATCCTCAGACGAACGGGCTGACCGAAAGGTTTAATCGGACGCTCGGTGACATGCTCACTATGTATGTCACTCCCGACCACTCTAACTGGGACCTCGTACTCCCATTTGTGACGTACGCCTACAATACCGCCGTGCAGTCTACTACAGGGTTTTCGCCATTCTTCCTCCTTTATGGACGCGAACCTACCTGCTTGATTGACACCATTCTCCCCTACCATCCTGACGCATCTGACTGCTCGCCTGCTTCTGAAATCGCCAAGTACGCCGAAGAATGCCGCCAAATAGCCCGATCCCTCACGTCTGACGACCAACATCGTCAGAAAGAACGGCGTGATTCTGGTCAACCCTTTGCCCACCTACCCGCCGGCTCCCTTGTTTGGCTCTGGGTCCCTTCTGGTCCTCCTGGCCTGTCATCCAAGTTCCTCACAAAATATCACGGCCCCTACCGTGTTGTCTGTCAGAGTTCCCCCGTGAACTACGTTGTGGAACCTTTGACACCCTCCTCTGACCACCGCCGCCGTGGCCGTGAAACCGTTCACATCAGCCGCCTCAAGCCCTACCACGAACCCGTGATGTGTACCACGCCGTGAGTCGCCAGGATGGCTCCTCCTTCGCCGGGGGCCATTGTGATGAAGAAGAAGTGCTCGCGCGGCAGCGGGACTGCTCTCGGCGAGCGCGCGCTTCCGGTTGGTGCCGTTGGAACCAGTGCCTCTCGGTGAACGCCGTTCCGCGCTTTGTGCTTTGTGTCGAGCTGTGCTTTGTGCGTTGTACCCGAAAAGCCCATTACAGTATATAGAAGGCGCGCGCGCTCTGTCCCCTCACGGATTTCGCACACGAGGCACTCTCTCCCCAGAGAGACTAGGGTCGGGGGCTCGGCTGCCCCCCTCCATAGATCGCACAAGCTGAGCGCACTAACGCGGCGTGGCTACCTGGCGAAGCGCAAGCGGGACGTCAGACCCGTCCGCTCGATGTATGCATAGAGGCTCACCATTGTTCCATCGCGGTCGTGCACGCAGCCCCACAGCCACAGAAGCATCGTCAGTCTTACCGCAGTGAGTTCCAGTGCTCTGTAGGCCGCCAGAATCTCGGGATACGTCGCTGCACAAAAGCGGCACAATGAAGTAACAAGGGCTTCAATCCCACAATCGAGCCATAATCGATCGAGGCCCTTGTAGCTCGTAGAAAGTCTGTAAGGCGCCTGCCTTTTCAAGGAGCACACAAGAAAGACGTGTACTCCAAATCTAATCGCTTGCGCTGGCATGAAACCGCGCTCTCAATGCGCGAAGCGCAGTTCTGGCAGTTGGAGTTGATCGCGAATCACCGCACGCTGGTCCCCAAACTCGAACGAGGTGTCTTTGGGAGACGGTTGGTGAGCGCGGTGGGCAGTTCATCATACCGTTGGTTTCCTACGGCGCCTCATTAACCCGCCAAACCTGCACGCTGATAACACATCCATATTCTGCAAAGCGTTCGATGGCCTCGCTGAATACGCACAAAATTTACGGACCACAGTCCCGGTTCTGCTGGCTGCCGAGAACGTAGCGCTAATCGCAGAGCCCGGCGCTCCAAGTTGATAGAGTGCCAATACCTGCCCGCCGCGGAAGCTCAGCTTCTAAGGTGTTTTTCAAAAAAAAAGACATTATTACCTACCGAAGAAGAGGCACTGAAATAATTATTGTGGCCACCTCACCACCATCTGTGGCTCCGATCAAAGCCCACCATTCGTTTGGAGTGCAGCACGAGTCCGCTGTCTGTGATGAGCCAGAAGAGATAGCGTTGATCTCGTTTCTAACAGCTGCCGGTAATCCGACTACGTCAAGACCTGCGTCGATGACAGCAAGGAGACGCAAGTTCTGCAGCGTAGGTGCTGAGTGCAACACGTGCAGGTCAGGCATCGCCTTTTCCTCTTCGGAAATATCGATGGGCCCTCCTTTCTCATGTTTTCGGGCGTACCCCAAGCCATCAAAAACAAACACCCTTTTCTACCATCACGCTGCAACCAGCCGAGCGCTTAGCAGACGGGCTTAACCCATGTATTGTCACTTCGATCCAACACGACTTCTCTATATCATGCATGTCTGAAAAGTAAGCGCCCAGCTGTCCGGTGCGGCCACCGAAAATGTACAGCTGTTCGTTGTACACGAAGGAGAAGTGAAGTCTGCGGCCTTTGGGGCGCGCACCTTCCACTCTTCGGTGCACCCACATCAAGGTGGTTGTTTCCAGATGAATTATCTTCCCGGTTGTTGACCTCTACGTTCAACGCCTGGCCACCACAAGCATACAGGCGGGTTCCGACTACGGACGCCATGTGGAAGCAGCGGCTAGCCGGTTCCTCTCCACTCTCATGGTCAAGATAATATATACGGTGTGAGGACTCCCGGTCCAAAAAACCAAAGATGTACATCCGCTGGCCCAGCACGCAAGCAGAGAAGATGCTGAGTGTCGGAACTTTGCCGCGCATCTTCGGGCGGCTCCATGTCATAGCACGGGTACCGAACCGGTATAAGCCGCCAATCCGCGACCTTATGTCGGAGAAGCTACCCCACATGCAGACGCAGTAGCCGCAGGCGACAATGTAGTGGACGAAAGAGTTAAGGGGATCGTCGTCGAGGTGCAACTCAGTCAGTGGCACACCCACTGTCGATTCTGATGAAATTTATGGCTCTAGATTATCTGTGGCTAAAGAGCGCGATGACACAAAGTTGCTTTGTCAATTCAAGTTGAGTAACAGACACATTTTCCGAACATTTCACACCAGCCATCGTGGGATGGCTCATCGAGAATATATCTGGCGTGCGCAGTGCACTGGAGCGCTCTCGCATCAGTGTAAATAAGCTGTCGGGAAGCTTGAGATGCAGTCCAGCATGCTGTCGATTGCCGTTGATATGATCTGCACCTGATGCCATCACTTACACTAGCTTTGACGAATAATCTCGGCTCGCGTTCACGACATAGATACCGATCGGATGCTTCCAGATTGAAACTAGAATGTATATAGCGAAAACAGGACCATAACTAGCAGGCTATAAAATCAGTGAACATTTAAAGCAGGGTCAAAGTGAGGGAATACATGCGGCAATAAGTGATAACTGTTTGGCTTTCTGAAGTCATCGCTAAAGACGCAAGTTGTTTACGGATAAGAGCTGAAATCGACGCCTAACGCCACATATCTCTATCTACCATTTGCTTTGAAAAGTATGGCCAGCCGGGGGTGCTCGGAAAACAAATTCATCACGATCTTCATCCCAAAGTTACGTTAATGCGAATCGCTTGAAGAAATCACCAGGCTGGAGTTGAATCGATCTCAGTGAGTAATTATTAGTTCAGAAACTTTGTTCTTTGTTTTTAAGAAAAAGTGGCGGCCCCGGGCGACGTGAATATAAACAAAATACTAGCGACTTTCTTGCTTGCGTGAAAAGCGAGCAGAGAAGGAAGGCGTCCTGTGAGTATAAAAGAAGAGTTTATTACTGCGTCAATTAGTGGCGCCGGAGTTGCATGATCACCGTACCACCAAGGTTTCTTCGCCGAAGGCACCCAGTTTGCTTGCGATGCAGCATCTGCCATCGACTACGATGAGTGAGAAGTGATAGCGTAGACCATTTCTTTAATGAAGCTTGGCAAGGGGCGTAGATTGAGCCTCGCATCAATTACAGCAAGTAAGCACAGATTCTGCAGTGTCGGCGATAAGTGCAACACGTGGAGATCGGTCAGCGCCCTTCGCTCCTCAGCAACTTGCCCCTCATCCTGGTTGGGTGCCGGCCCAAAGCCACCGAAAATAAACACCCTTTCACCCATCACTGAGCAGCCATGCCAGTACCTGGGAGATGGTGGTGAGCCACATTTTTTCACTTCGGTCCAACGCGACGTCACGGGGTCGTACTTGTGCATATCTGCTAAGAAGGTCTTCAGCACACCGCTGTACCGTCCGAAAATGTACAGCTGTTCGTTGAACACGAAGGCTGAATGTCCTCGCCGATACACAGGGGAAACGCCTTGTACCTGTGGACGCACCCAGGAAGAGTTGGCCGTTTGGAAATAGTATAGGATGAGGGAACGGTCTGCTGGGCTGCCGCCGAACACATACATGCGGGTCCCGATGGCAGACGCAGATTGGCAGGCACGTAGGACCGGAGCCTCTCCGTTGGTGGGGACACGATGCCACTCTAGGGTATCCAAGTCAAGGACCCGCATATCTGGCGAAGGACCCCAGTCACTGATGATATACTTGCGGTGACCCACAACACAAGCTGTGCTGTGGTACGTCAATAAGGGACCTCACCGGACACCGCCAGACGGCTGCATGTCGTCGTGTTTGGGTCGAAGCGGTAAAGGACACTCGGGGCTGGCCAGCTGTGCGGGACGCCCCACAGATACGCGCAGCGGCCGTACGCTACAACTGTGGGGATAGAAATGGTAATCGGCCCGGCGTCGGGAAGTTGCGTCTGCACCACATCCCACCGGTGCGACGCGGGGTCGAAGATGAACACGTGGACCAAGTTCCATGCCATCTGGCAACTGTCGAACGAGTAGACCTCGCTGTTGATGCGTACAGCCCTGCGGGTGACATGCTGTGGAACATCGTTTAGCCGCACCGTCCACATCCTGCAGAGACACCTGCATCTGTAAGAAACAAGGCCCTGTCAATCCAGCGATGGCGGTGGCGTCATGCGGCTTTTTTCAGAAGCAGCGATATGGTGATCGGTATTCGTGGCGCGTGCAGACTTAGTGCGTCGACGGGTGACTATTTCCGTTTGATTTTTGAATATGTTTGTCATTTTATGACACTCATCCGTTGCGACGCGAACGCCGTGAAAATAAGCTAAAATCATTGTTCGACGTGCTTGTGCACTGCTGCCTGCACGCATGTTTTTCGTCGCTATCCGCTCGCAGCGGTTTGACGATAGTGCACGCAACTTGACCTGTTTAGCGTTGCATTATGTGCTGCGCGTACACGCGTCGATACAATTTCTTGAAGTGGCTTCGTAAGCTTTGAACACACCTATGCGAGACGATTAAACCTGCTGTCGAGCTCTAGGGGTATGCTGTGTTCGCTCTGCATTCGACGCAGCTAACCCATAGCGGCCCGCCTCGGTGGCCCATAGTGCGCGTCATTCGGTCTCTGGCGCTGCATACTGCGCTACGCGAGTACGCGTCAGGGCTCGGCATTTGATATACTCTGCTCGATACGACATCGAGTCGTGTTCGCTGCAGCGGACTGTGCGGCACCAGACCCGCCGCGGTGGCTCAGTGGTTGCGGCGCTCGGCTGCCGGACCCGATAGACGCGGGTTCGATACCGGCCGCGGCGGCCGAATTTTGATGGAGGCGAATTCTAGAGGCCTGTGTACTGTGCGATGTCAGGGCACGTTAAAGACCCCAGGTGGTCGAAATTTCCGGAGCCCTTCACTACGGCGTCCCTTATAGTTCGGGACGTTAAACCCCAATAAACCAAACCAAACCAAGCGATACGCGCTACTGGCCACTGTGGCGGGCGGTTAATCGCGTTGGAGTCAAAGGCAGACTGAATACGTCGTCCTCCAAGGCTGAACTGTCGGTGCAATCGCCTTGCAGTGGTGTCTTACAAGCTCAAAAAGCCACATGCAGTAACAGGCTGTATGAACGCGTATTCGCGTAAATAGAGGAGTGATGCGGCTTCCCCAATGAGAAAACTGCCTGTTCGTTCATTAGTGTAGCCGTTAAGTGCTTTTAGTGGCAGGCGACCGTGAAGAAAAATCATTGTTAGATGTTGAAGAATAACCAGTCCAAAAATAGGCTCGAGCACTTTGCAGCCTTTTCTAACAGCCCTTTCAGATTAATTATTTCTGAAGAACCCTAAACAGTGCAGAGCTTATTGTGGATTCAAGTGTGAGCAAGGTAACTTTTGTCTGTTTAAACTTTGCTTTGTGTTTGTGTGAAACTGGCAGTACGAATTCTTACCCATTAACACAGTCATTGTGGGTACGTCATCTTCCATAGATTGCACAGGTGAAATTCAAATTATGATGTTATGCAGGTGAAGTGCCTGCTGTCCAATGGTGAAGAGGTCTGAAAAGAGCTGTCACTGAAAAGGATGTCTCCGCTGTCCAACTGTGGGGCTGTCTTCCTTGTCTGTGCCCGTTCAACGTGTATTGCAGAACACATGTAAGTACTGAGTTTTCTAAAGTGCGTTTTTCTAGAACTCTGTGTTGAGATCAGTGTGTTGCACCAGTGTGCTTTGAACCAGTGTTGACGGCATATGTTGGCATTTGCCTTTGAAATAGTATATGTGTGTTTCTTCTCAATAAGGCGTCATCCAATACTGCAACTTTGATTCTGGATTTGAAGTGGCGGGCTACAGAGCAGCATTTTAAGGCGATATTACAGCAGGAGGACAGCCTTGTTATCCTTCTACTGTAATACCTGTGTCACAAAGCACTCCTCCTAAACAGTTGTAGCCGTAGGATAACTTTCATTCTTCTACTGTAACGCCAGTGTCACATGACACTCCTCAGAGACCCATTGTAAGAGGCTGCGCAAAAGAAACCAGGATGAAAGGGAAGACACGTATACCAAAGGACGAGCGCTGAAGTACCAACTGGTAGTTCAGCAATCGTCCAACTACCAGTTGGTAGTTCAGCGCTCGTCCTGTGGTATATGTGTCTTCCCTTTCATCCTGGTTTCTTTTGCGCTGCCTCTTACAATGATGCTTAACCGACTAGCCCACACAAAGTTATTGATCCTCAGAGACCTTTCCAGCGAAGGCATCTGATTTCACTTGAGGAGCAAAATATGAAAGGCATTAATAGTAATTTAACTGTAAACCTTAAGATTTTTGTTATTTCGGTGAGTATACTTGCTCTAATTCACATATATTTGTCTAGGAGATTGTAGCGACCTGGTTGACTCAGATTTTTGGCTTGCTACCTGATGGCATTGCTAAACAACTCGAAAAGAATAGGATATAAGACATGAATGCATGCTGCACTAACAACTGTTTACATTATCAGTTTTCCACATTATATGGGTTGCACTGTATATACTCAGAAATAGAAAGGAGCCAAGTACAAAGAAAAGCAAACCAAACAACAAAGAGGTAAAATGCGAAATGTTACCCTCTTTTTCTCATGCACTTAGCAGCAATGGTCATAGTGAAAAATAGCATAGCAATAAAGCACTTGGCTTGTAACATGCGCACCTTTTTGGAAATACTAGAGTGTAGTGGTGCTCTTGCCATTCTAAGAAACTGGCTTGTCTGGCATGGCTCTGCATCTTGATGTGACTAATTGCATCATGTTTTGTTATGAAGGCTAGTGCGTTTTAGTGCTGGTTATTGCATTACTATTTCTACTTCCTCTGTCTACTAGTGAGTCGTCAGTGTGTGTTACACTTCCTTCTTTATCACATTTAAATTTTTTAGGTATTGCACATTTCAGTGTTGTGTCAAGGGCATGTGGAAAAGCTGGAATTACAGAATTGCTCTTAGCAAGCCTAGCCTCTTGTGTGATATACAGGCAGTGCTCCTACTGTTGCATACTATTTTTATTTTTGAATATTTGCTATTACACACACTAATCTGTGATTTTCATCAGCATGAAATCATTTTCCTAAATGATTTGTGCAGTTAACGTTATAAAAAGGCAAAGTACACAATTACCGTTTTCACTTCTTTCTTACATCGGAACCTACTACTATTGCATGACACCATCATTGTGAGGGTGTAAGTTTTGTGTTTATTTTAAACAACTACATGATTTCTGACTTGCATGCTTCAACAGGCATGAAAGCATATTACCATATGACACTATGCAATCAACAAATGCAGTTCGATCTTGGCCGCGCCGGTGTAATGTCGATGGAGGCAAAATCTAGAGGCCCGTGTACTCTGCGATGTATGTGCACATTAAAGAACCCGAGGTGGCCAAAATTTCTGGAGCCCTTCACTGCGGTGTTCCTCAAAGCCTGAGTCGCTTTGACGTTAAACCCGCAATTAACGCCTCATTCCTGGCTGTGACTATAGCATAGAAATTTTATTCCTGTGTTCTGTTTCCTGCAGGTGCATTCATTTATTGCTTCGAGATTGAAAAGGCCGTGTACAAACTCTGGACGGAATCCAGAAGGATGCAGTATTTCTGAAGCGGGCCACCACAACTGTGTGGTGAAGAGAAGCAGTGGTACAGCGCAGCTTCATTGGCAGCTGCTCAGGAGAAGGATATTGGAGGGCAAGGAAAAGGCTCTACAGAAGACACTCACGCAAGTGAAAATGGATGCACTCACAGGTGATTACTGGTTTAGCTGGATTTAGCCAGAAGTATATATTCACTCCGTCAGTGTATTCGAGAATTGCAACTCAGGATTTGTTAGTGGTTTATTAGGAAGCACAAAACAAAGGGTAATAACAAATGTATGGGATGGAAGCTAGTGACCAATTCACTGTAGGTATGTCATCATGTGAAGGTTTGTGTAGAAGAGGTTAATTGATGGGCATAGTTTGTAGCTCATGTGAGGGACAGTATAAATAGCTTAAATGGCGAGGTTCTGAGACCAATGGGGCAGTGCATGAGCAGAAAAACTAGCCAGGAGTTAACAAATTTTCATGAATGCTCAGCTGTCATGCTTTAGAAATAAGGCTGTTGGTATTTGGCAGCCATGTGCTGTGAAGCTCGGTATTTTAAAAGAGTTGAGGCCTAAGAGATCTGATTCAGTGTTGGCATTCATGGGTGCTGTCACATTAGCCATCCTCCTTTAATGCAAATAGCAGCATTTGCTAGTTGTCTTTGCAATGGGATCATTGTAGCAGTGTATATCATAATAAATATATAATTTTTCTCCCTTAATCTTCAGGCACTGTCGCTACACACAAATGGATTCAAGCTGCCATCAAGGCAATGAAAGATATTCGACTTTCTCGGAAAAGATGCACGCTGTGACGCGAGGGGCCTCCAGTGCGACTCATTCGCTGCTTTTGTCTACTAATAAAGCTAAGGTTGCTCTTAGGCAAATGTGAGCATTTTTTTTGTTCTTTCAATACATACTTGCTCTTCGTGCTTCTCAAGAACATGAATCATGTAATACTTATTTGCATGCTGCTACGTACATACTACCGTGCTCAAATTTGAGAGACCCCTGTGAGTTCTTGCCGAATTTTACCAAACTGCATGTGGGCGCCGCCTGACGAAGCAATCCTGTTGTCGAGACCGATGCCCATATGCAATATGGCACGTTTCAGCATGCACTTGCATTGGTTTCTTAATTTTGCTCACGATAGTATGTCCAAACATTGAGCATCACTATGAAGACATGTTAGGTAACAAATTTGTTTCTGGATGGTTCACCCTTCCTTTGACATCATCATCCCGGAATGCTACACCAACCGCACCAGGAAACAGTAAACCAAAGCACACCAGAGCTGGTATCAGCCGGCTGAGTCACACCAGATGAGAACACACTATACCATGTCACAGAACTCATTTCTGAAAATCTGGTCTCGAAACACCAGGAAGGGTAATTCGCCAATTTTCTTTTGTGCGAGTGTATCGCAGTGTTGTGATTTTGAGATCACCACACGCACATAGCGGATGCACTATGTAGCTCGGAACACTGTGGCAAGGTAATAAACAACCAGTAAACTTTCGACTGGATGTATTTAGATCTTTTAATAAACAGTCAGTTAAATGTGAACTGCAGGTCAATTAAATAAAAATGCCAAGTAATAAACTGGCAATTAAATGTGAACTGCAGGTTTATAAACAGTCAGTTAAATATGTATTGCCAGTGAATAAAATCTCTATTTAGATCTATTTAGTTAAATTAATAAACTGCCAATTGGAATACGGTGGCCAATTTTAAATTGAAACTCAACACAAAAAAGTCTATAAACTGTCAATTAAACCACAAAAGAGTTAATAATAAACTGGCAATTAAATGTTAACTTAATATGAATTCAGTGTTAATTGACATGCAATTAAATGTGAACTGCAGGTATATAAACAGTCAGTTAAATATGTATTGCCAGTCAATAAAATCTCAATTTGGGTCTATCGAGTTAAGTTAATAAACAGTCAATTGGAATACGGTGGCCAATTTTAAATTGAAACTCGACAAAAAAAGTCTATAAGCTCTCAATTAAACCACAATACAATTTATTGCCGAGAGTCAATAAGTATTTAATTAAAACTGGGTAGAAATTTTTGTAAGGGTCACACGTATGAATGTTGAAAAAGGACAGGTACTCTTGCAGTTACCAAGATTGAAAGCGCTAAAAGCCGTAATAAAGTGCGCATAAGTGGTCAGGAGGGCTCTTGTGCCATTACGGATTTGTTTCAAAGCGAATTACTTTTTTGACGCCACATGACATGTGCTTAACGCTTTCCAATCGAGAATTTTGTTTTGTTGATCGGTCATGCTAGTCGCATTGATAGGGATTGAATATCTGGCGGCCTTAAAAAAACGTGAAATATATATTGCTTTAACGCTTAAATCCTGCGCTACTTTTTTCTTTCGTTTCGCGCATGTTTTGTTGCCGCCTTATCGTCTAGCCGGTGCTTGGTATAGGTGTCATGCAGCTCTGGTCTATTCATATTGCGAGCAACAACCACTTTGTTCTACCTTACGCCGATGGTGGAAATGTGGTGTGCATCGTTGGCATTTCGCCTTTTCATTTCCTGTTCTGGTAAGAAATGCCTAAGGGGCCTGCATACCTGCAGCTGTTTCTGGTGAAATATAAACAGGTGATTTGGTCATTGTGCCTTCTATATATACCTCTATATACGTGGATGTGAGGAAAGGAAGTGGCGCAGTATCTGTCTCACACATCACGGTGGAAGCCCCAACTGCACCGTGAGGAAAGGGAGGAAGGCGGGAGTGAAAGAAAAAAGAGAGAAGGAAGGGCCGTAGTAGAGGGCTGCGGATTAATGTCGACCACCCGAGGACCTTTAACGTGCATTTATATCGCACAGCACACGGGCTCCATTTGTGTTTTCCCCTCAACTAAGCGCAGGCCGCCGCGGCTGGGTTCGAACCCGGTTACTCTTGCTGGGTAGCCGAGCACGCTAACCTCTGAGCCATCACGGCGGGTATCTATCGGTTGTGGAAAACGTGTTACGAGCGGAGCGCGGCAGGTGGCAGTTGTTGAAGAGGCGATTTGCAACGGACAGCGCGAAAGTTTGTTGCAGTTTAACACGAGGCGTGATCGGCCGCGCCTATAGCATCGCGCCCTCGTGCAGTGGCCGGCGAAGCTGACCTGTTTGCTCCACCGCGGGTTTGAAACGTCGTCATGGCAATATTAATCTTTTGAACTCATACGCAATAACGGTGTCTGATAAATTACTCTGGTTTTACGCTTCCCGTACTGTGTGAATTGGCAATGGAATAGACGCATTATTTGCAAAGACCGCTCGCCTCTCTTTTTTGAACTACCGGGAATAATTTCTTTAGTTATTGAGCAGCATAAAGAAGAACGTTAACATTGTATCTGACTGGCTTCTATCGACTTGGTTTCGCTGCTTTAACGCGACAGCGTTAAAGACCCCGGTGTCTTCGTCGGCGTTGTGAGCGAGAAATCATGGGCATGGCTCTGGCAGGTGGTTCCCAGAGAGAAACCTAGGAGGCGGATGGGCCAACTATACTACGTCTCACAAGCTGTTTGCAGCACTACGAAAGGTACAGCTCTCTCGCACAATCAGGATGGCGCGCACTAGATTAGTGTGTTCCTACGCGCCTGTGGTTCGATCCACCTGATGTCCAGGTGGCTTCTTTCTACCTATAGCAGGTGGCGCTTGATGTCTTTTTATTCTTCTTTTGGTTTGTTTTTGGACAGGTGGACGCCCGTTCCAAAGGGACTAGCCCCACTTTTTTTTTGTCGCAACCTGTTCTCATCAGTTCCTCTGTTGTCGCGTCGCCGTAAATTTCAGTAATCGTGTCATGTGCATATAAATTTATTTACTCCAGCGTGCCGAGGCAGCCGAGTGTCGATGGGGGCGAAATGCAAAACAAGCCCATGAGCTGCGCGAGAGGCAACGCACGTTAAACGGCCCGCGTTCAACAATACTCGGCCCGCGTTCAACGTCTCCGTTGTCCACTTGTAAAGCGTTCGCTCGCTCACCTGCGTGAGTTTTGCCGTCCTCTTGATGAGCGCATTTGTACTCCAACTGCCCCCGCACTCGACGCGAAGCGCTTCAAGAACATTTAAAGCCACCTGCTTCGCCTGCTTGGGGAAACAGCGCACTGTCGGTGTAGAGCACACAGGAGACACAACAGACTCGACCGACGCCATGTTGGAAAGTGGCGACGCATCACTACCTCGCAACAGGCCTCCGCAGAACTGTGTCCGTACGGGCTTTGTCTGGTAATTTCACCAGTGATTGAAACACTCCCTACCATTTAAATATACCTGTCGAAATCATGTTTTTTGTTGCAATGCTTATTGTTTTGATTAATAGTCATACACTCCTCAAATATTCGAGGGACTATTTTCTGCGTTTCTCAGCCCTGATTGGACGAGAGCTCTACCTTCCGTAGTGCTGCAAACATCTTGTGAGATGAAGTATAGATCACGTGTCCTTGTTGCGTCATCCCAACCTAACCACCAGATAGTGACCAAACTGCACACTGTTGCAGTTAAATAAATAATTGGCCGCTCGGAAACAGCAACCTGGGTCCCACAAGTCCCGTCGCTTAACCACTGCACCAGTGCGAGAGAAGGGGTATGTGGACTCCCAAGGATTTATCAGTGTAAAAAAGTCAATGGCCTGCATATACGGGAATTAACCCATCATGATATAGCGTCGTTCTCTTACGGGGGAGCTTAAGTGTCCCCTCTAATTTTAATTTCTTTTACGCGACAGCGTTAAAAGTCCCGTTCGGCCGGAAACCCAGCGTCACGATCGTTGACACAATGGAAAATCCTGATTGGTCAAGAAGGTAGTGGAGTAGGAAAGCAATTTTGCTGATATTAACTAGAAACTGTGGTCAGTCGAAATCGAAACCGCCACTGAGGAACGTGCGTTAAGTGGGATATATAGAGGCCTTGTACGAGTACCACCAACCCCCCAGCAGGCAAATTACATTAGAGGACCACATAGCTATAATGAGGCTCAATAATTATCGTCACTAAGTAATGTGGACGACGATGTGCAATAAAACCGATTTCAACAAGTGTGTCGATGTCTGTAGGGTGCCTCGATGCTCGCCCTATCCTCCGCTTCATGCAGGGTTGGGACAACCGCGTCGTCTGCTGCAGCGTCGGCCATATTTGAGCCCACTCGTTTCAAAACACTGGAGGTAAGCTTCTCTGCGCAGAAAAACCCCTACACCATCGCGGCGAAACAGGTTTTGGAGGCAGAAATTGGGTGCAGCGCTGGGGACATCTATTGTAACCCCTTTACTACAGGCTCCTGCCCTGTGTTGCTTTCACAATAAAGAGATTAGGGGCCGCTCCTTCCCGCCATTACTGCAGGTACAATGCACCCTCCCCGGGCTGCATTCCCGAAGGAAATTTGAAAAGCAGCTGCGCCAAGTGCTCCCCTGGGCATGCACACCATAACACAATGGAATAAAAGTCTTTCGCGCTGCACCCAACTCTTCTCCCTCGGACAGTTCGTGTCGCCATCGTGAAGGTGTTTTTGTTATGCAGGAAAGCTGGCTTACGGAGTTTTGTAGATTGTCTGGGGCTCAGTGCACTGACTCGCAAAAACTGTTCATCTCGCTCGCCGCAACGTATTTGTCAATATTAAATGCTGAGAATGATAAGGCTTATTAATGAAATATTTTACCGGTACAGAATTAAATGGACGCAATCTGTAGGCTGATCAAATTCAAATTTTATTTTGCCACCATGGTACAGATGATGGCGGGGACCCGTAGTAAAAGCTGCCGTTTGACAGCTTGACAAGGCCACGGGCCCCCACTTTGACAGCAATGTAGTGGTTTGGTTTCACACACAAGCAACAAAAAAGAAAATACAGGAAATACAGGTAACAAAGGAAAAAAAATACATATAGCAGAGCTCTTATCAGGTTGCAGTAGTCAGCATAAAATCATCAGCATTGTCCTGGCTGGAAAGAAAACTGAGCTGAGCAGCGTGGCCTCCCACTGAGATTGGGTAGAGAGCTGCAGACTGTGCGATGGCTTGTCTTGAGTACATGAGTATAGGATGTGCGGTGTGTCTGCCTTTTGGTGCCCACAGAGAGAACAGACGGGGCTGTACTGCTCCGGGAACCATATGGAGTACATGTAAGGATTAAAGAAAGTGTCTGTTTGGAGCTGCCGCCAACTGACTTGTTGTGTTTTACTGAGGGATTTATGTGGTTCTGGGAAGATCTGTCTTTCTTTCTTGAAGTGGGTGGTAATTTCTTTGTAGGTTGTCATTCGCTCCTTGGCCGACCTGAGCTCGGGGTAGCGCACCTCCCGGTTAACCACGAATCCTCGGGCAAATTGGTGCGCCGCCTCGTTTCCAGGATGGTCCGAATGGGCGGGGACTCAGATCAATGTTATCTCGCGGGTATTGGAGATTTTTTGTAAGATTTTGATGGCTGCTGAGTGGGCCCTCTCTTTTGCAAAATTTCGAATTGCTGTTTTGGAGTCACTTATGATGTATTTGGCAGCGGTGGAGGTAATGGCTAAAGCTATGGCAGCTTCTTCGGCCTCCTCCGGAAATTTTGTTTTATCTATTGTCGCCGATGCAAGGGGAGAACCTCGATCATCGACAACTGCCAGAGAAAAGGCGTCTCTGTCCGCCTCTTCTGCCACGTCCACGTGCGCCGTGTCTTTCTGAACTGAAAATCTTTCGTGAAGTTTTGGTGCCCTAGCCTTTCTTCTGTCCGTATCGTAGTGTGGATGCATGTTTTTGGGCAGAAGAGGGACTGTTAAGTGTTCGTGCACGTGTCTTGGAATTGGCAAGGTGTGTGTACGGATTCCTTCATATTGTATTCCTGCTTTCTTTAGGATGAAACGTCCCGTTTCAGTGTCTGATAGTCTTTCATATTGTGAGGTGAGGTGTGCTTCTATCATTTCCGCCAAGGTGTTATGAATTCCTAACTGTAATAGTTTTTCATTTGGAGTATGACGTGGGAGGTTGAGCGCAATTTTGTAGGATTTAGTCTAATTAGAGAATCCAGGTCGTGTCTTTCTCTTACTGTGAGGGTGACGTATGGTGTAGTGTAGTTGACTCTGCTAAGAATGAAGGCTTGTATTAGTTTCCTGGTCTCGGCTTCTTTAACTCCTCCTCGCCTATTCGCGATGCGTCCGATGAGGAAGGAGATTTGGTTGACAGTGTTTCTCAGTTTCTTAATTAACGTGTCGTTTTTAAGGCGAAAGCCTTTAATGCCTCATCGTTGTAAGCAGCAGTTGTCGACAGAAAATGTCACGCTTTTCAATTGGTCGAAACGGCCGTGACGTCACAGGGCGCGAATTTCAAACGGAGCCAATTGTACTTTGCCTAGTAACCATGCAACCAATTGAAGGGATCGTATAGTGATGCTCCAAGTAAGTGGGACTGAGCTTAGTTAATTCCTTACTTAACCAATTAGCCTAATTAACCTTTCTAGTCAGACCAAATAAACAAATAAAAACGAGTAGGAAATCGGTCGAGCTCGGGAATCGAACCCCGGTCTTCGGCGTGCGAGACGAGCATGCGATCCACTCCGCCATGCCAGTTCGATGGTTTGGAATGAACTAAGGCGCGTCTAGTGAATACGGTGTCTTCGCTCACTCTCATCCTCCTCCCTTCCCTTCCGGCGAGGTTTAGGTGTCCACCGAGATATGAGAGAGATACATTTCCTTTCCTCAAAAACCAATTTACCGACGAGCGAGGCGTATAACTGAATGCGCGATGGCGTTCTATGGACTCCCTGGCAGCGTTGCAAGACGCTGTCGCGTTCCACTCTTAGAGGCGAAGCTTAACATCTTAACCACACATCAGTGACCACACTTAAGGTAAAAAAAGTGCCCCCTTGAATTTTGACGGGAGTCCACCGAGATATGTGAGACACTTCTTTCCTCAAATACAATTTTCATTTCCTTCATTACGGGCCCTCTTTGTCTTCTTTCACTCCCACTTCCTCCCTTCCTCTACGGTGCGGTTCAGGTGTCCCCCGAGATGACTCAATTTCTGCGCCATTTCCTTTCCTCAAAAAGCGTTGCGTTCAAAGGGTACGGCATCGCACCGAACAGATGGTGGCGTTCCGTGGACTCCCTGCCAGCGCTACAACACGCTGTCGCGTTCCACACCTAAAGGCGAAGCTTAAGCGTCATTAATTAGCACTTAATTAGTATCCAGGCATTAATCGGTAATTAACCATTAATTACTGACTTGTCATCACAGTAATCAGTACTCGATTATATGTGACGCCAGCAGTTCCGCTGAAGCAGTCAAAGTGGTGCGGAAAACGCTTTCGCCAAAGTGCCCCCTGAATTTTTGTTCAACACCTCGTTTTTCCCACACTTGCTCAGACGATGGTCATAAAGCTTAGTAATTTGAAGTAAGTTATACTTTAAGAAAAGTGCGGCCGTATGGAAGGTACAGTATGGTAGGTACAGTCGTAGAAAGTCGTAGACAATGCTGTGGTACAGGAGTTTGCACTGTACCTGTAAAATCCGAGCAGCTGCATAATTCATGCAGCCTTTTTCATGTAAGGTGGCCATTTTAACAAAGCATGGGATAATTTTGGCACCTTCATACCTTCACCGAAAACATTAAGTGAATGCAAACTTGAGTGTGAAAAATACTCTCATGAAAAGGCAAAAAAAAACATCTATCAACAGAGCATACGTTGGCAAAATGCGCGTGTCTCATCGACTGAGGAAGTTGTTCTTATATAGTGAGAAGAGTAAATGAGAAACGTAAATGAATAAATTTCACATACTTAGGAGTTGTAATAATGCAGTTTATTTATGTTGGAAATTATTAAAGCTACTGTCAAAAAATAGGACACAAGCGAACTGTGGTGCATTTGACATATATGTAAAATATTTACAAATCCCTTCACGGCAGGCTGACGTCAGCACATATGTTTTGCTTGCATGTCCATTGACTTGTTTTTCTTCCAGTTGTCGCAGGTGTATTCGCAGCCTAGTTCGAGCATAGGTCGAGTATAACAACTTTTGAATGATTTCGTTGTGAACCTGGCATGTTTCAACATTAAACTGCACCATTCGTCTCAGGTGTGTTATCACAGCCTGCAAAGGAAATTTCATAGTTACAAGCCTTTCCGCCCATTCTGTGATGCCTTTAAAATGCTCCTCGCACGATTTCAGCACTTTCATCACTTCAGCACTGGGGTAATGCAGGTTGTCGCCATTCTCGATGAACTCCTTCAGCCCTGTGAGATATGCATTTGCAGTGTTACTAGAACCAAGCAGAGCAGCTTTGCACTGCTCGCAATTATTTATGGCTTTCAGGACACCTTTAACGAGGAATCCGGCAATATGGAACAGGATGCTGCATTCAGTCGACGTTAGCGCTTCAATGAAAAGAATCTCCGAGTCATCGATTTTCTGTGTCTCGGCTTCGGTGAGTTCACGTTTTCCGTTTGACAGAAGGTCAGCCAGATACTCGGAATCGTCAACAGTGTAGCTGGTGGTAGTCGGCGTGTGCAAAAATTAGCTTACGCACACAAGTTTCAGAGTGCATTTCATATCTTAGGCGTCTGGAACAGGCTTCCTGAGACGAACCACAGAGAAAAGATTCTCAAGGCAATTTTGTAGCAGTCTGCTGGTGAGAAAGAAGCCGTACCCCTCGTGGGGAAGCGAGGAGTGGGCTCAAATATGGCTGCCCTCCTCCGCGGCGGCGGCACTGACCCTTTCAAAGGATGTCCTCACCCTGCACGGAGCGGCGGAGAGGGCGAGCGCATCGAGGCACCCTAGATGTCTGCAAAACGGTGCGCCAAGGAAAACCCTAGCGACCGTATGTACACTTTAACGCTATTACGTCGTACTATTAAGGTGAACTAAAGTTTCCCAGTTTTTTTCTTGTCAAATAATAATCCTTAATCATGCCCAATATGCAATGCTAGATTAAAACTAAAGGAGCAGTTACCACCAGTAACGTGAATTGCAGCGAGGCATTCGCTAGCACTCAGATCTGAGGGCTCGCGTCTATGTCACTCTGCCTAGATATTAGGACCAGTGCCATGGTCCTACGCGCCCTGGGCACATGCGCGTAATATGAGGGTTGCGCCGTGGCCCTGAGGCCTTGAACGGTCCAAAGTTGCTTGCATAATAAAGTTTTCCATCCATCATGGGGGCGCAAGCATTTGGACGCCCGGATGTGAGGGGTCCTGTCGCGTAGCAGGTTTGAGATCGGCTTTCCTATCGCGTTGACCCCTCTTCCAACGGCCGCATGTTACCTGGCCTTGGCCTCCCCCCGAATGTTCAAGCATTCATGGCTGTCTAGGGCTGATGTTCGCATTTCTTTGTGACCTCAGCTGCCCATCTACGTAGATCTTCTTAGACTTCGCGATTGTGTTTGCAATCTTACGAGCGCAGCAAATCTTGTGTGTGCGCAGGGCCCACAGTTCCGTGGCTTCTGAAACAACCACACAATTCCTTTGCTACTCAAGAGGTTCAATATTCCTAGTGCTCGACGCCATCACATCGAACGATGCACTAGGCTGTAGCGAAGAAAAATGTGTCTCGGTGTCATACACGCCTGCGCCACCTAGTTCTTAGCGTCCTTCCTGCCCTCCTCGTGTCCCCCTTTCCCTGCGCAACCATTCTGACACGCGTTACCTGTCTCTTCTTCGCGTAAGCCCAGGAGCAGTGGCTATATCGTCATAATAGCAAAGGATGCGTTAGAAGCTTTCTCACTCAAATCAACACAGGCTTGCAGAAAAAAGAAACAAAAACGCCTACCATACCTGGTCTTGCCCAGTGCTTCCCCGACAGCAGGAAGGAAAAACTAACGCCCGGTTTCATTTCTGAGAAGATTCTTTACCGCGGCACGATGTGGAACGTGCTGCTGAACGGCGTTCCAGAACTCGTCCACGACATGCGGTCGCCATCAAAGAAAAGGTCGACTTGTTCGACCCGTTCTACAACTACCACGATGCCAGCGATGAAATCTTAGGCATCCGCTTAGGCGTATACATCTTCCACCCTGCAATGTGCAGGTGGGGTGTGCCGCTGACTGACCTGCACCCCGAAGGCGAGCCCATTAACTTTAGCGACCACAGCGTTGTCGCCTACGGTGACTGTGCCTACATGCGGGGGAGCACTTCGGACATAAGGTCACGAATTGGCCGCTTATACCGGTTGTATATCCTTGATATTACATGGAGCCGCCCGGAGGGCGGCCAAATGCCGACACTCATCATCTTCTTTGCTTGTCTGCTGTGTCAACGGATGTACATCTTTGATTTATTGGACCCGGAATCCTAACACCGTTTATATTAATCTGACCTTGAGAGCTTGATGTTGCATAGCGCTCCGACCAGTGCAGAGGCCCCGGCTAGCCTCTGCTTCCACACGGCGTCCGCAGTCGGAACCCGAATGCAGGTTTGGCGTAGCCAGGTGTTGAACATAGAGGTCAACGACTTTTCAACTATTACTGTTAGCCTCCCTCTGTGTTGAGAGGTGTGTAGCTCACCGCGAGCAATATCCTATCAATAATTAGAACTTCGAATACAAGGTTACCCTCGGCGCAGTGGCGTAACAAAATTCGGCTATTTCAACGGGTTACTTATAAGGATATATTGCTTTGCATGCGGGCTTTTCGAAAGCGGACGTATTTTGGCGCACTGCGAGCAAAATTTGTTGGGCCGAGGGTAACTGCGTTTTGGAAATTCCAACAGCTGATATGAACATTACTGAAAGTGAACTAAGTGCCTTTCAATTAATAGAGACTAGCACTAAGAGATAAAAAAAATTCGGCGGGGCCTTATCTTTAGTTAAGCCTGGGAGGTTGCGAAACAGGTGTTTTGTACTGCATATGCAGCGCCTCCAGTGGGAGGAACGCGGCGCGCCGTGCCAAGCGGCCGCAGTTACCCGACGAGCCGAGTTGTACCCCGTCTCTCGCGCCTGGTATGACGCCACGCTGTGACATCGCTAGACATGGTATTACGTCAGAGGTGAATCTAAAGTTCAAACGTGTCAGGTGGCTGCCGCTACGCGAAAGGCCCTTCTTGGGAGTAGTATGGCCTTCGCAATAAAAATTTGCAGTGTTTTAGCTCTGGTTAAACCGGGTAAATTGCGTTAGCAACGGTGCGCGCGTTCTTCTGGTGATTCTTCGGCGCGTTGCCTTCGGATGGTAGCATTGCGGCGTTCCTGAGCAGTCAGGTGTTGAGATTCATTGGTGACCGATGACCTGGAACAAATCTGCGAGGTAGAACGGTGTCACCGAGCTGCATCCTGAGCACGACGCTTTGAAAGACGCTCTTCAACCTGTTCTGGCGTCTCTTGCGCATGTTGTCGCTTTCTCGCTTCTTCCTGTCGCTGCCACTTCTCCTTAGAAGACTGCATAGCAAAGCATTCACGCCAAGGCCAGAGTGCATTTATAGATGGTCAACAGCGCGGGAGCATGGGCGCCGCCATATTTGGTCACGTGACCATTCCGCCACGCCGCCAGGGAGTCCACAGGACGCCATCGCCCGTTCGGCTGTACGCTTTGCTCGTCGGGTAATTGGTTTTGGAGGAAAGGAAATGTATCTGTATCACATATCTCGGTGGACACCTGAACCTCGCCGTAACGAGAATGGAGGAAGATTGGAGCGAACGAAGACACGGTATTCATTAGACGCGCCTTTGTTGATTCGAAACCATCCAGCTGGCATAGCGGAGTGTTTAGCGTGCTCGTCTCGCACTTCGGAGACCCTGGTTCTATTTCCCAACTGGACCAGTTTCCGACTCGGTGGTATTTATATATGTGGTCTGATTAGAATATAAGCTAATTGCTTAACCGATATCATTCTAATGCCATCGATGCACTGCGCGCCAATGCTGCTAACGCCGGCTTTGAAGGCCAGAACTGGCGGACCCCCTAGTGGAGCCATCTGTCGTATAAAGAGCAAACTACTCGGCGCCGCGGGCCGCGCGGCGTGCCGATGATGCTGCCATCTGGCGGAGCGCATCTGAAGCAACGTTGTTCAAGGTCATCCGTCCCTACCGACCCGGGCTACGCGTGGAGGCGCAACCTACAGTAGTATTTCTAACACAATAAGATTAAATAGTCAATTTCAGCTATGCTACTAGTCAATTTCAGCTATGCTGGTTAGCACACGTTAGCTGTATTCGGACAGGCTACCCCGTACGGAAATGTCATATCTGGTTTGATATGAAAAAAATCAGATATGAACAAATAGGGAATTGGGCATATAAGGTCTTATATGAATATACGGGCCTATATAGCCTGATATGCCCAATTCCTTATATACCATTATCTGAATTGAACTCATATAAGCCACCGCGGTGGCTCAGTGGCTATGGTGCTCGGCTGCTGACCCAAAAGACGCGGGTTCGATCCCGGCCGCGGCAGCTAGAATTTCTTTGGAGGAGAAATTCTAGAGGCCCGTGTGCTGTGCGATGTCAGTGCACGTTAAAGGGGTGGAGACACCAAATTTGTCGTTCGCGCGTTCTTAGTTTCAAACGTTTCTTATGGCTCTAGGAAGCATGATACACACTCAAAGATTCATATATTCACAGTGAATAATTTATTATAGCATTTTTAGGTGAACGATTTTCGGTTTCGGTTTCGGAACGCCGAGTTGTACAGTGACGTCACAGAGGGGGAAGATCAACTGCTTCGCTTGGTCACGTGGGCCCACAAAAGTTGTGACGCACCTACTGCTGCATCGTCTGCTTTCCCACACATGTGCTGACCAGCGCATGAAAACAAACTACTGCACGTCTAGTCCCAGCAGCTCGGATTCTGACAGATCTGATTCCAATGAGTGAGGACATCGACTTTTTTTTTTGTTCGCACGCTAATATCGCCTTCGCGGATTCGCGTGAGGATGCGAAACACTTTGCAAAATGCCAGTAAGCATCGCTGCGCCGCTCTACCGAAGCTGCGCCCACAACCGGTGTCACACTTCGCTGCCGTGCAGCAGTACCTGAGCGCTGCTTGGGATGGTGTACAAATATCACAATAAAAGACGAGATCGCCTTGTTATCAGAACTGCCAGCTATACTCGAGCAGCGACAAAGCATGTCTGCTTATGTTGGGAGCTTTCGGCAACGGCACCGCTCGCGGGCGCTCCGGGCGACGAGCTCTGCTGCTGCCTGGCTGCCGTGGTCGTCGCTAGGCCTATAGCCTGTTTAGCAAGGGGCCGGCGCTTCGGAAGTCGTCTGCGCTATAATAAAAGGCCTACTTTTCACAAATAGCTGTAGTGTTAAAAGAATCATCTCACAATAAAATAATAGTATGGTCAATCTCCTCGACGCCTTCGGCAGCGGAGCTAGCGGGCGCCAGGCGAGCCGGACCCCAACGTCGCGCCAGCGGCAGCTGCTAGGCGCGGTTGTGAGAAAATTGCTCATATCACAGTTGTTACCTCTACCAGCAGCTCAGTATTGGTCAGTGATCCCCAAAAATGACACTTTTTTCACATTTCTTGTCCCATGGTTTATTATTTACGTCAAGAACACTCTTTAGCTCGCTTTTATGACGTCGGCAGACGGTATCCAGGCTGACCTACCGGCCGGCAGACTCGGCGTACTTCACATCCGCACAAGAAAATACAAAACAGCCATGCTACCAGAAAGGATGCTTTCTAGATTCGAGATACGACAGCATGACTGTGCTAAAAGTGGATCTTTCGGCAGCGACACTGCCTGCGGCAACGCCGGCCGACGACCTGCGCGCTGGTCCCAGACTGCCCTAGTCGTCGCTATGCCTAGCTGCTTTCGCAGATCGACTCCGCAGCTGAGGGCGCTTCGGGACTGGCCAGCGCTCAGAAACGTGCTCCGCTCGGCACCCCTTTACTGTGAACTCGTCCCATAATAAAAGATATGTTCGATTTCCACGACGTCTTCAGTAAACAGAGCTAGCAGACGGCAGGCGATCCGCACCAGGTAGCAGCAGCACAAAACCGGCTGATGAAATTTGCTTGCATCGCAGTCATCACTTCTACCAGGAACTCGGTATTTGCCAACGATCGTCAGAAACGATGCATTTTTGATATTCATATATCCCAGGGTTTGCTATGAACGTGAACAAACAATACTATCGCGTTCTTCAGATGCCGGCGTTCGGCACGAAGACTGGCGCAGACCGCCCGGCTCCAAGGAGTGCGCCCTATGTCATCACGACGCTGCCGCTTCCCGTCGTTGTTGCCGCGAGCGGCCCGCCGTTGACATCTAGCAGGCCGGACGCAGGCAACGAGCTGCAATCGGACGTTGCGACGCTGTTCGCAACGGCGCGCCGCAAACCGAGCGAGTGGCGGTTAGCAGCAAACGCGGCTAGCTGGTGCGTCGACTGCGCTCACGCGGCTGTGCCCCGCTCATCGTACGTCACTGTGTTTTGGTATGACGTCACTAAAACTTTAATTTTTCTGCACCCCTTGTGACGTCATGGTTGATGGCGCTAGCGATGGGTCTAGATTGTGAGAGTGAGCATTTAGGTAATCTTTGGAACCGAATTAAAATATTTTTTAAACGTTTGTTGCGTCCAACACCTGGCCTTGAGTGCCCTTGCATACATATGAATCCCACAGCAGGCTTTTTATAGCTTCAAAATTTGGTGTCTCCACCCCTTTAAGAACCCCAGGTGGTCGAAATTTCCGGAGCCCTTCACTACGGCGTCTCTCATAGCCTTAGTCGCTTTGGGACGTTAAACCCCATAAACCAAACCAAACCAAACCAAGAAGCAGGGAAAGCGAACGAAAACTAACAAGAATACAGCTAGGGGCGACACTTTCCATTCCGCTTCAAACCTTCATGGCGGCCAGCGCTGTACAAAAAACGTTGGCTCAGACCAGAAAGCGCGCGCGTCGAGACCGGCCGTGACCATACCAAGACGGTAGCGAAAAAAAAGCCAGTCGACACACCTTGCCCAAAATGTGAAGAAAAAAGGCCGGACAGGAGACGGGAGTCGAGTTTGGGGGGGAGGGGGGCTACCGCTGACAGCCTTACAGTCCGACTAAAAAACAAACTTCGGGGAGCTTCCTTTGTCGTTAGTCACCCCTGCCCTTACTACGGCGTCGCGTACACGGGGGGAAGACGCCGTCAAAATGGGCGGCTGTCTACAGCCCCGACAAAGCAACAACTGCATGCACGCTTCCGCTGCGTGGGCGCTAGGCGCGGTTCTGATTGGTAGCGCCCAATCTCGGTACTGGGTGAATGGAATGGGAGAGTGAAATGCGTTTTCTTCTGAGCTTTTCATTTCGAATTTTCAGAGTGGAATAACTTTCGCTTGCATGCTCCGATTTCAATAATTCTTTTTGCTCTGGTCTCTGGAACGCATGGTGAATCTATTTAATAATATTAAATGGTACAGAGCAAATCATCGCGATGCCCCTTTAACCCATTAGCGCCCAGCGTACTTTTGAAAGTACACTTCATTTTTTCATAATTTCACCACCAAAGACTGCAATTTTCTTTTCAAGTAGGGCATGCTTTTGTCAACAGGGGATTGGCCAACCACCCTTAACTAATTTGGTGCACTTCCTCTGCTCAGTATATTAGCTTTCTGTGGTAAAACTTCAGGATGTTTGTTTCCCACGAAGTGCACCGGTAGTTGCTTGCTTATAATTTTCTCACGGCCGCATTTATGTACATATTACGCTAGTTTCAAGTATAGAGCAGCACGAAAGACGAAAGTAAACAATGGATGCTTTGAATGTCCCGCACCTTTGGCATTTTTTGCTCTGTGATGATTTATATACTGCTGTACTTTCTATAGTACACTGGGTCTTCCTGTGTGCAGAACGGCGCCTATTTATTCCAGTTCATAGATCTTATAGTTACTTCCAAGTTTTCGGAAAAAATCACTTTGTATGCTCAGCAAGGCCTCGGAGGCTGCTGTACTTGCAGCTAGCGGTCTTGAGTTTGATGATGGTACGATTTTAATTGGTTGTAATAAAGTTTGGTTATAAGAACTGAAGGTTCTGCCAAGCAGACAGTTACTGTTATGCCATTCACACCGTCTGCGCAAAGTACTTGAGTTCAGAAATGAAACTTTTGGAAGCGCGTGTTGTCCTGTCGTCACCTGAGGTGATTTAAACCCTTAGTGACCATTTCATCTTTTTTTAAAAATTTTTTTACCTCTCAAGACATTCTTGTAACGCTCCACTGGGAGGAATTTAGGGCTAGAGGAACCGTTCGCCAAAACAGGTTTAGGAAGTGTCCACTCGGGCCAAAGAAAGCGATGAAATAGAAGCAGCCATGAAATATCGATTCTTGCTTCAGTAGTATAGGTTACATGCCTTTATTGAAGTCTACTATCAACAGTATAGTAACTATGGCTTGCAACTATAACAGCAGTGAGCCTACGTGTTTTGTAGAGTGGTGGTTGCCTACAGCACAAGAAAAACAGATTTTTTTAAAGCCAAAACTCCTTTCCTTTTACAACAGTGGTATGGCAGGTGTTGACCTTTCGCATCAAACCGTCTACTGCCAGTATATCAGCATCAGGGACAAAAAGTGATAGTGGTTGTTGACATCAAAGCTCAACTTTGCAATTGTGAAAGCCTCAACAATCTACCAAATTGCTAGAGACGAGCCTGCTGACTATTTTTGCTTTGGTAAGAACATTACTCATTATTATCTACACCTTGACATGCAGTAACCAGCGGTTCGCAGACACTCTGGCTCAATCGTATCTGATGCTTCTTTGAAAAGGAGAAAGGTTTCCGTGCAAAGTAGGATAACTGCGGTGCCAGTATAGCCAGAAAATATTCATGAGGGCCTGCAAGAAGTGTTAGATCACCCTGCGTAAAAATCGCAGACATAATAACAAAATTCACGCCACCAATGGGAATGCAGTGAAGTAGCCACATGTGCTATGGGGAAGACCCAGTGTACTATAAAAAGTACACCTGTGTAACCTCTGGAAGGAATAAAGCAATCGTGACGAAATTTCAGCAATCTCTTTTTATTTATATGAGATTATTATGTGCTAAAAATGAAGAAAATCCCTCTGCTAGATTTTTCTTGGTCCCTAATGGGTTAAAAGCTTAGCCTCATGGTTTTTTTTTTCGGGCTTTACCATTAAAGTTTCCTGGCACAACCGCGAACGGAAACAGGTATACGCCAATTGTTTCTGAAACACGTTCGTTCGCACTAACCACCCGAAATAAAACGCGTACCAGCTTTTCATTCCACTGCTCCTGCTTAGCTGTAGAGCGCAAGCTTTGTGGCAAATGTAATGGGGCCATTGTAACCTAATTGGATACGCAGAACGCAGCAATGCTGATCCCGTGTTAAAATAGAATTAGCACTATTACTTACGACAATGAAAAGGGTTCAGTTCCTGATACGTGCATATGACAGAATCCATGACAGGTTGTTGTCTACGTCTCGTTACTTAGAAAATACATCCCTAACTAGCCCCGCAAAGTGCTTAGCGAGGTTAGTCTGTGTTTTTTGCGTTACACAATTCATATCATGCACTTGAACTACCGCTGGCAGGAACGCAACTCGGTGGCGGTAAACATTTCGCTACTGAAAAATGAGAGATTACTCTCCGACTGCACATACAAATAAATCATGCATTATGATACCATTTAGCTTAATTTATAGCCCTATCATCGAAAACTGCCGACAGCATTGACAAAGGTAAACAACAAAGCAATACGGGAAAAACAGTAAATGGTTGTTTACGCTTACCTGAAATATTGATGATTGCAAGTTCACAGAAACCTTGGTATTTCCCGCTCACTTGCACTCTGGATCCTTCCGATGGCTTATCATCCCATGCATGCTTGGCGCAGGTCATTTTAACGACGTCAAAAGTGTCTTCTTCCTCAAAACGCACAAGTGTGGCGCTGTACCATGATTTCAAAGGGAAAACAACACTGCAAAAAAATTCCGTGAATGTTACGTACAAACTCTCCATAACAGAACGAACGCTTGCTCTGTTGCATCTGAAATGGAGGGTCAATCCGTAACACATTCGTGAAGGTGGCTGGCCGTATTATGCATTTTCTGAAACGTATTACTCGCCGTAACTGTTGGCCCCCGGACTAGGCACCACATGACGTCCCATTTCCGATCTGTGTGGTTTACTCTTGTTCAACAATGTCCACAAACTAGCATGGCGAAAATGAGATTAACCCCATGTGCAAAGGTGAAGATCCGAGGGGGGGTGATAATCAAATGAGACCCAAGTGACGCATAATGTTGTTTCAACGTTGAGGGATTGCTACAAATTGTAAGCAACATTAAATAACAAAGGACTTAATTTGCTATAACTTTAAAAGAAGAACGTTGACTTCATAAAAAAATATTTTCACTATGTTGCTAACCACATGACAGGGTAACAATTAATAAATGCAATTAATAAATAATTTAGAAATGCAGCTTAATGAGGTCAAGAGATAAAAAAAAATTTAGACACAGACAATGGTTAGACAACTTCTCTAAATTGAAACTGAACACCAGCTGAAAATACATTACAAACATGATGAAAGTGCACAAGGTGAAAGCCGAATTTCCGTCTGCCGTTTGATAAGGAAACGAACCACTGAGAAAGCCCAAAGCATGGGCAAACAAATTTGTGAATGCAGTGCAATGTAGCAGTCACATCTTTGCTACACAACCATCAATCAAAAACGCTAACTCCTTCACGGATACAAAAGCACAGGCGCAACAAAATATTGCTAATTGCAATGTTCAATTTATTAGGTACCTATAGCCGGCCATTCATGCCTGGTCTTCCTGCGGATAAATGAAACGCTGCAAAAAAGCAGTGAGCAGCCATAATTGCTGTGGTGACAAGGAGGATGTGCACCGTCGGTGCTGCTCCCTCATCCTGACTAGGAAATAATAGCTGTTTTTTCTGGAATGTACTCTGGAAGCATGAATTTCCTATCCACCTTTATTTAGCTTGCACTGACACGACCCATCATGAACTCTGTAGCTTTGACAAACATGCGGGCCAGTCGACAGCCACAGAAGACTGTAGAACCCTGCTAACTTACAAAAAAACCAGTGCTCAGAAAGAAAAATTATAAAAAAATGAGGAGTTCCTTACACGCACTATGTTTTATATGGTACTAAGAATGCGGCTAAGACATGGCATGAATATTGTTTTTTTCTGCTCAGTTACAAACTTTCTCGCCTGTGCTAACATATTACTGCAATGTAAATAATGAAACATGCCAGCAGTGCACAACATGCTGTAAGACTTACAAAATACACCCCCTACAAGGCTACCACATGCCTCTTAGATGTGGCAATGTTTATATCTACCAAACTATCTAGACTAAAATGAGACACCAAGCCTCTGACATCTGGAGATGTGTACCTCCCATGCAATTAGAGTGATTGGAGATGCTCCTCATTGATGGCATTTCAGTTGCTAGGTGTGGAAGGACCAGATATGAAGGTGAACAACTAGACACCCACTTTTTAAGCAACGTCACAATGAGCAATGTGCCTTGGCTTTTCTTCCATCCAAAAAGTTTTATGTTCCATGTTTACGTAACTGCTTGCATGTGCTCATTTTGGCTTGCTGAGAGGTTCTTTTCTTTGTTAAACTAGCTTTAACTCTGGCCTCAGTCTTCTGCACCTTCTTAATTTTTTGCTAGTGTTCACCTTAAGTCATGTGTAAGCTCACGCAGATCTCTACTTTTCTACGTTTCCAACTGTCACGTCTTCCCTGCCTTTGTCATGTCCATCACTGCATCCGACGCCTTCAAGTATGCTGTGTATAATCACCTTAACTAATCTGCCTATTACACATGTATTTTTGTTAGCCACCCACTCCTCTATCTGGCGCTGATAGGCCCTGAGAGTAAATAAATGAATTGTAGTCTAAGCTAAGTCTCAGCAAGCATGCATTATGTTCAGTTTATTTTACCATGTTTACCAGTAAAGAGTGGACGGAAAAAAGCTGCTAAGTGAAGCTTGACATGCCTCTCGCCCCTACACTGGAAAGCAGCAGGCAAGGCATACATAACCACTAACGACAATAGAACATGCCAAGTGTGAAGTAAATCAGTAATGTTCCTCGCATTTATCACAGGGCATACTCTCTGCTCAGTAATTTATTACCCCCTTAGACATTCTGCAAGGAGTGTATACAATGATGTGTCACCACAATACAATGAGAATCATTAACCCTGTGCAAATACAACAGCAAAGAAATTTATGCCCAATAAATGCACTGCTTACATGCAACCAAGAGGCAAGAATGGGACAACCTGGCACATTTATGGAAAATAAGCTCAAAATAATAAAGAATGACATTTGAGCAGCCGCTCATTCCCCCCACCCCCTCCCTCAAAAAAATATGAAAAATGGTCCTCTTCACACGGCACGTTTGAAAGATGCGGCTGTAATGTTTGCGACAGTTCCACTACGTGTGAAAATCAGATATAAATAACGCCAACGCATGCGGTTGGAAGCGAGGAGCCAGGGCGCGGGCAAACAGTAATCGTCTTCAGGTGTCGACTGGTTCCACCTCCTGAGGGCCGCTGCTCGACGAATACCACTCATGGCCACGTTCACATCCAACAAGCTTGTAATAAACATTAGACAGGTGTTTATCATGACGCAGCAGCAGCTCATCAGTGCTATTGGCCAGTGCTGAATTTTTTAGCTTGATAAACGAAATCATCCACCGAAACGCGTGTCGACCGTTCCTCGCCAGATTCTTGCAGTCCCACGAGGGTGAGCAGCTTTTCCGCCGGCTTCGTCTCCTCTTTAGTGCAGGGCCACTGTCATTGTGACGCACATTCTGCACGGTCGTTTTACTATGCATCGATGCCGCATGGGACAGCAAGCGGTCGTACACTCCAATGCGGCGTACGGGCCGCACACATACACACACCGTAACGACAATACAGCGCGCAGGACGCACGCAGCGAACACGGAAGAACAAAAACCGTTCTAAAGCACCTGTTCACTCAACACCGGGCCGCACACATACACACACCGTAACGACAATACAGCGCGCAGGACGCACGCAGCGAACACGGAAGAACAAAAACCGTTCTAATGCTGAATTCCAATGGCAGATCGAGACCGCTCCGTCGGATCGCGTACGGAGCGCGTCGGAGCGCGTAGATTTGCCACCTCCCAGTTTGCGATTGGAATGCCAGTGATCCCTCGGGAGCGCGACGCCAGCGCCGCAGCGGCGACCGCGGAAACTAGGCGCGCTGCCGGAGCGGACGCCCTGCTAGCTTCGTGTTCGAGTGCGATAGGAGTTGCGCGAGGCGCGATCTCCGCGTTGACAGACGCCGTCTCGGCGAAACAAAAAGGAGGTAGTACGAAGGCCGTAATGTAAAACCAAAACCAAAGCGTATGTACAGGATGGTCCACTCTCCGTGAACACGCGAGTATGCGGCCGCGGTCTTCGGAGAGCCGGTGAGCCTGTCCCTACCGTTCACGAAAGAAGTGGCGGACGACGCGCAGGCAATTTGCTCGCTGCTCGATTTTCCAGCCTTGCGACTGCGAGACGCAAGCCGCTGAACCAATCAGCGAGACAGTCGAGCTTTCGGCAACGACGCCGCCCGCGGACACGCCGAGCGACTAACTGCGCTGCCCCCCGGCCAACGTTTCTCCCTGGCTGCCGTAGTCGTCGCTAAGCCTAACTGTTTTTCATCGATGCCGCAGCTGAGGGCGCTTCGGAATTGGCCAGCGCTGTAGTAAAGGTGCTACTCGCGTCACCGTTTTACTGTGCTCCTCGTCTCATAATAAAATAAAGACATGATCGATTTCTGCGACGCCTCCAACAGCGGAGCTAGCAGACAGCAGGCCAGCCGCACTGGGCATCAGGAAGAAATTTGCTTGTATCGCAGTTATCACTTCTACCAGCAACTCGGTATTGGCCAACGATCCTCAAAAATGATTCATTTGTTACATTCCTCTACTCCAGGGCTTGTTATGAACGCGAACAAAGAATATTAGCGCATTTTTCTGACGCCGGCGGCAGGCATATACAGGCCGGCAGCTTCACACTCGCTGACCGTTTCAGACGAATCTTCACTGCTGGACTCTGAGCTTTCAGTGCCCGAGTCGGAACTGTCACTTCCATGAAGCAAAATTAGTGCCGCACGGCTCGAAGCAAGATCATTGCCGTCCACTGTTGACTGGAAAGTGCCCGTCTGTTCCGGCTCGCCCGGCTCACCACGTAGCGACGACAGGAACGAAGCGGCTGCTGCCGGTCGCGACCGGAAGCAGACGCGGCGGAAAAGAAAACGTCACGCGAGGTTCCGGTCAAATCCGCCGATTTCGGCAGATCAAGAATCGCTGCTCCACGGAGCGATCCGGGATTTACGCCTGATCCCGATCTGCCATTGGAACATACAACTCGCGCTCCCATTTTACCATTGGAATACGACTGATCCAAACCGAGCAGAAAAACTTGATCCCGATCTGCCATTGGAATTCACCATTAATCACTCAACACCACACATATTCCGCAATTCCGCGCATGGTTCCGACTGCGGGCTTGGCTAGCGCTTCGACTCGTCATGGCCAAGCTGCATGCCCTGCGCTCTTGTGGTAACAACGCTCATGAAACGAAAATAAAATTTTAATATGTAAAACCATTCAAGTTGTCAGCTAAAAAAGCTACGGTAAAATTAAATACATCTGATATGTTTTCAAGGTGGTGCGCTTTTGCGGACGCGAATACGCGAATGGGGCTATGAATTTCCCGTGCAGCTCTGCTAGACACCATAGCTCTGCAAATGGCATCGTGCTCGGAGTTGCATCGTGCATGAATTTTACTTCCTCCGTGCACACATGCTTGGTGAGGTGAACGGTGGTCGGTGCGAACAGTTCGAAGTTTAATCGACTGAAAATTGCTCAAGGAAAGTCAGCGGCATTGCATTGCATCACGAGTGACTGGCGGCAGCCACACGGCATCGTCTCCGGTTTCGTGAACTTGCGAGAAGGTGAACAATTTGTTCTCAAATTTTGAAAGCGGTTTTTTGTTTGTATTGTAACCCTGTGTCTCGTCGCATGTTATGTTCACGGTAACATCAGCACAACGTGCATGGGCTTTCTGTCTCTATTTGAAGTAACATTGGTCGGTCAGCGTAAACTTTTCGATTCAATTAAGCACAAGCTGTCCATGTTGGTAGTGCGTGTTGAATGTGCTTGTCCTGTCCGCTCTCCCTGTGTTCTGCGTGTTTTTCTGTGCTCCGTTTTTAGATGGATCGATACCAACTAGCCCAACTTTCTGCTTTACTGAACTCTATTTGAGATCATTCTGCGCTCGAGATGGTCTTCTGGTAATTTATTTATTACCAGGTATAGTCTAGAGATTTGGAACCGTTCATCCCACTGCAACAGTGCTGAAAAGCTGTTTTGTGTTCATGCATCTGCTGTCCTTAAACTTTTCGGTAATCATTCGCATGGTTCCTTTGGATCTGGACTACCGGCTACTGTTGCAAGGGACGCCTCGCCGCAGAGCCCCTGGGGACGCCCAGTGGGTTAGCTGTTTGTCCAGGTGCCAAGTTACCAAAGGTACCATTCCAGACATTTTTTTTTTCTGTTCATCAACCTCATATTCCTTGCAAAAATTACAGTATGTAATTGGGCACTAAAAAAATTGGTAACTAATACACATTTCAGGACAGTTCAGAGAAATGAAATGAAAATTGGTTTTTGAGGAAAGAAAATGGGGCAGTAACTGTGTCACTTCTCTCGGTGGACTCCTGAACCTAAGGGAAGGAATAAACGAGGGAGTCTAGAGAGAAATGCACATGCAGCATCAGTATTCTCTCTGTAGACTTTTCGAGACCTGGATTCATTCCTTCTAGGACAGTGCCAAGCAGTAGGTGAACTGCACACAAATTTATTTTCCTCAGGTGCAAAGTAAAGAGTGAAAATGTTGTAAGACAAATCTCTACCCTGTTTCATTCTCACTGCATTTGCTCAAAGCATAATATGAAATCCTGTATTTCTTATACCCTGGTTTCCTTTACTTTGAGCAGTAGGTATTGACAATGAACATCAAGGCAACTCCACTCTCATTGCTTATTGCTGCTTTTAGGTTTCCTCCATGATTTTCTGTTTGCTCAGTCCTGGCCTTAACATATTTTCTTCTGCTGCTTAGCTTCGAACTATTGGCTAGGTTACATGGTTCTGCTACTTCTATGTTCACTTTGAGGTTTGAGAGCTTGTTGCTTTGTTCTTTTTATATAAGCATCTTTGTCTTCTCGAGGCTGATTGGCAGTCCGGAACAGAGACCACATGCATTGTTTATGTTAAGATGATGACATGATAGCCTAACACATCGTATCGTTGCCATTCGAGCCCCCTGTGTACTTGCTTTGTTGCACTGGGAGCAAAAAAGTTTAGTGGAAGTCGCAATGAGGCGAACTTTTGTTTAGACTAGTGGCAAAGATTTACTGTTGCTTCGCAGTATAGTGCTCCCACCTGTTGCGCACGAGCATTTAGATGGCTGTTAAATACTACTATCAAGGATTTAGCCATTGTAATGTCGCAGGTCTGTTGTGTAGGATTTCAGACCATTGTCTTGCACTGTCCCCGAAGCCTGTTGTGTGTCAGTTACGCCACTATGCTGTTGTATTTCTGTCCAGTGTAAAAAATATTTTCTGTGATTATGCTACACGCACAGGTTCATGGGGAAGTAAATATTTTGTGTCGCTTCAACCGGGTAATGCTTCAGAATGAACACATGCAAAAACCCATGCTGTTTAAAGCCTTGGCTTGTGTAACCCAAGTGTGAGGAGAATACTATTATGGCAGGGATTCTTGCATTGCAACCTTTTAAATTCCTTTTTTGTAAAAAGAATGACGAGAGGTTTCATGAGTTACAGCTCTCTTTCATTGCTTGCTCAGAGAAAGCGTTTATTGTAAGTAAGCAGTAGTGGCTTTTTTCTATTGTTCAAGCAGCAGCGTCAGCATGCCTCATCATTTTTGTCTTGAATGACTGAAGGTGCTTCCAGAGCATTGCCTTCTTTTTTTCTTGTTGTTTATTCAGCATGCAATATTGTGTCTATAGATTGCTCTTTAGCATTATTTTGCATTCTCCCAAGCAAATTTTAGGCGACCAAATTCAGAAGCACCTTGTATTGGCCTTACATGCTCGCTATTAATGCAGAAGTAATTATATGCCACACTAAACACCAAATCTACATCCTTCAGAGTGGGTCTAGAAGCTTGTCTCCAGACTCTTGCCTTCAAGGAGTTTTTGCAGGTTTCATGTATCTGCTTGGTGTTGGAAGTGACAGCCTTGACTGATAATGATGAGCATTAGACACACATTATGCATTTACAGTTAGGCCGGAACGAAATGCGAACATACATGTGCAGTACTTTTCTACTTTGCAGCGAGGTATACATTTAGAAAGGGTTCATATATGTGTATTAGGTAGATCTCTTAACCAGAAACAGGAATCAGGCTAGCTGCATACTCAAGCTGAAATCGCACAGGTGAAATATTTTGTCTTCTTCATAGGCGCTGTTTGCATTTCATTCCAGCCTGATTGTGCACTACTGCCATAGCAGGTACCCTATCTAAACGAGACACTGTCTTGTGGCAAATCTTCGCATATGTTTTAGACACGTGTGTGAAGAAATGTGCAGCTACAAACATTGCATACTTGGTTATTCATAATGCTTTTTTTTTTCTCATGTGCATAGAACAATGATCAGCTACATTGCTTGCTTTGTTGTTCTATTTTTCTGCTAATATTAAACTACATATTAATCTCAAAGACCCGATGTTCGACTGAATGATCCTTCTGTGTCCCACTAGGAAGGCAAAAGCATCACGCCTAGGGCTCATTCACCGCCCTTCACCCCTGTTTTGGTTTCAGTCGGTCAGTTATGCTATTAATGAATGTAATCACTTTATAGGACAAGTATATATGAAAATATATTTTGGGCTAAATGAGGTTAACAAGTTATCCACTGTGCACAACGGTATGGTTGGTCTTGTACATCTTTACTTGGGTGTTAACGTTTCTTTTGTGGTTGCTGTCTAAATAACTTTGCCTACCTATTGTATCCTAAGTCCTTTTATGCCCGTCTTCCTTCCTACTGGCTCTCTCCCTTTTCAGTCATTCCTTTTTCCTTTAAACTGGCGATTAGTCACAAGCCTGCTGTTGGAATGGCAGCTAGCACTAGGCCCCCTTTTTTTTTCATTGAACCTGCACTGCTAATATTAACGCTAATAGTACTGTATCAGTATTTATGTGATACTGCATTTTTGTTATGCATAAATAGTTGGCTAAGCCAATGGTAGCAGTGTTGAATATCACAATATATCATGCATATATCTTGCATGCAATATCAGTATCAGTTTATTCACTTTGGATGAAGGTTATACAAACCGGGGTGATAAAAGCATCTGGGCCCTTAGCAAGCTGCTAGTTCGGGCCCATGCAATAAGTGCACAATATAGTGTACCCAGGCGTCAACATAAGAAAAAAAAGTGTACATTTTATATGAATAGAAGATGTTACACAAAACTATATCAGTATATTCACTATTACGCTACCCTCTATTTCTTTCAGCTCGGCCGTTTGGCTGTCGATATTTTGTGCTGCTTTCCTAGCTTAGTCCACTCAAACTAAAACTTTGCGTTCTGTGTTGCAGGTAGAATCTACAATGAATGCCGCACTGTGTCTTGTAAGCAGGAGGCGGTGTTAATGGAGCCATGAACTTTTCTTGCGGATGACTGGCGTTGGCCTTATTATGCACTGAACCTCAAGTGTGAAGAGGAAAATGTCGTGTTGGATTTCTGCACAGGTGAGACATCATGGTGAATCTACCAGTGCGAAAGACTAGACAAGAGACAAGACAGCCGCTGAGTCGCGGCCATAGTTTATTGAAGTGAATAGGGAATACATGAAGAAGCCAAGCAACACCACAAACCACACAATTACAAATAAGCATACATGACAACATGAGTCAATGCCCCTGAACATTCCCCTGATCGAGATAGTCCAATTCATTGCGTGTTAGTGCGATAGACAACACACTTGCACATTAGTCACCGAGTCGTAAGGTGTGTCTAGCCTCAATAATCTACCATTTAATCTTCTCTGAATTTACTGCCAAAATGTGTGCTGCCAAAAGAAAAGGGTAGCAGCCTTCACATCCCTTGCAATATACAGAAAAGTTAGAACCCCTACCCTCTTGTGCTCCTGTAATCTTACATTGATACACCTTCCAGTTTGACCTATATAGACCCGACCACAAGATACAGGGTCTGATACCATGTTCATTTTACAAGGTACATATACATTTCACTCCACATGTGTACTTTTCTCTAGCCACATTCACAGAATTATTCTTAACAATTTTACATATTTTAAACAACTTATTAGGGGCCAAGAAAATCGCTTTTCCATCATACCTTCTGGCCGCATTTTTCAATTTGTGCGACAATCTATGTATGTACGGTAACACAACCGGTCTTTTGGCATCTCGCTGGCTGGCCCCGGCCTGATTGCGCCGGTCGCCGTGAAAAGCTTTCGGCTTCCTTAACAATTTATTGTATGCTCTTGCAAATAACATGGTTAGGAAATCCTGCGTTCATTAACCTAAAATGTACTCTTGGAAACTAGTCGTCATGCTAAGAAAGCATGACTTCATCAATTCTGAGTCCAGGCTTGACAGTCCAATGCTATCTTTCACTAGCTTGTAATAGCCAACCTGTGTCCAAGTAGCAGCTTAGCTTAACACTCCTGGGTGAATATCACCAGCACACATGGTGTGTGCAGATCAACTTATCAAGGTAAGGTCCAGAAACCGCAGCTCCTTTTGTGGCGACATTTGCTCCAAGGTAAACCTAAGACAAAGGCCTTGCTCCTTAAACAGATTGAGAATATGTTCACTTCCCAAATTATCAGAACATTTGTAAAAGACCAGGAAATCATCAACATAGCAAAAGATTTTTTCCCCCAGTCCATGCAAGTCCTTGACAATCATTCTATACACCCTACTTAAAATATCTCTTAGCACAAGGCCCATCTTCGAACCACTACATATACCAGATTTTTGAACACATACCACACTGCAGTACTCTACAGCCATGCTCTTAAAATAAATGCTATTCACTAGCATGCTCTTCAGATGAATTTCAGAAAAGGGTTCTTGCAAAATTTTGTCTGGTTATTTGCAAAAGCATTTGTCTACTTCGCATCTTGAAGATCGGTTTCTTGTACTCAATTCGCAGCGTGGTTGAGTATCTGAAGAATGGCAATCCAGCAGATTGTCTGGTGGTTAGTGTCGATGTAGAACTATTTTATTCCATCCCGTATGAGGACCTTATGAAAAGCTTGTGAATGTGTATATCGGAGCACAATGATGAGCTTGTGTTTAGGAACAGGTGCGTAGTAGTCTTTTTTTGGACTTACTTCCTTTTATTTGAAGAGCATGTTTCTGGAGTATGGCTGTGCGGCATATGTTCAAAAGTCTAGTATATGTATCGATTGAATGCCTCTGTGCTAAGTAATATTCTCTTAAGCAGGGTGGATGGAGTGATTGCCAAGAACTTGCATGGGCTGGGGGAAAATCTTTCACTGCGTCTGATTTTCTGGTCTTTTACAAAAGGTTGCGATAGTGTGGGACCTGTGCATATTGTCAAGTTGTTTAAGGAGCAAGGCCTTTCTTTAACTTAGCATTTCCTTAGAGGAAATGTCCCATCAAAAAGAGCTGTGGTTTCTGGGCTTCACCTTGATGTTCTGCACATGCCATGTATGCTGCCGATATTCACCCAGGAGTGTCAAGCAGCTACTTGACTATTGGCCGAACTATTCTAAGCTAGTGAAAGATAGCATTGCGTCATCTAGGCTAGGCTCAGTATTGATGAAGTGATGCTTTCACAGCATGACAAGTGGTCTCCATGAGCAGATTTTAAGGCTTACGAAAGCATTATTCCCCAACCATGCTATTGCAGGAGTGTGTGATAAATTGTTAAAGCTGAGCGTATAAGATTGATCAAGTTGGTCAGACATGCTAAAGGTAAGAATGGCATAGCATCATGTAACGAGGACAGCAGGAGAGCACACACGCATTAGTGCCAACCTTGGAGCAGATACAGAATCCAAGAGCATGTGCTTGGCATTCAGCGTTGGCAGTCAAGGGTCGGGCTCATTCAATCTTGAATGTTCAAATCAGTGTTTTCTCATTTCCTTGACTGCCAGTGCTGATTGTCAAGCACGTGCTCTTGGATTCTGTATCCACTCCAAGGTTGGCACTTGTGCGTGTGCTTGTTGTCCTGCTGTCCTTATTACTTGATGCTGCGCCATTCTTCTCTTTAGCATGTTAAAGCTAAAACCCTTTCACAGGGATTGGCAGGATACGGCCAGGGCCAGCCATCGAGATACCAAAAGATCGACTGTGTTACTGTACATACGTAGATTGTCGCACAATTTGAAAAATGTGGTCAGAATGTATGACGCAGAAATGGTGCTTTTGGCCCCTAATAAGTTGTCTACAAACTGTAAAATTGTTAAGAATAATTTTGTGAATTTGGTCCGGGAAAAGCATATGTGCCTTGTAAAATGTATGTGGTGTATCGGATACTGTTATCTTGGGGTTGGGTTTATGTTGGTCAAACTCGAAGGTGTGTGAATGTAAGACTACGGGAGCAGAAGACATATTTGGATATTGGTAGGGGTTCTAACTTATCTGTACATCGCAAGGAATGTGAAGGCTGCTAGCCATTCCTTTTGGCAACACTCATTTTGGCGATACATTCGGAGCAGATCAACCGGAAAATTATCGAGGCTAGACACATCTTATGACTCGGTGACAAATCTGTGAGTGTGCTGTCCATCGTGTTAATATGCAACGAGTTGGACTATCTAGATGAGAGGAAAGTTAAGAGCGATCTTTTACTCATGTTGTGGTATAGCATATCTGTAACTGTGTGGTTTGTGGTGTTGTTTGGCTTTTCTATGTACTCCCTGTTTACTTCAATAAACTTCAATTGCGAGTCAGCGCCTGCTTTGTCTCCTTTCTTGTCATTGTCTCGTGCTGGTAGGTTCACGTACTTGCAGAGTAGATTCACTGAATTGTATACTTGCAGAGGCTTGTGAAGAAAAACCAGAGGAATTTTCTTTCCTTTGTCTGGAATGGAAGTTAAAAATTTTTTCGCATTGCTAGATGGTTGCAGCATGAAATTCCATTCTGGAAGGGTAAACCCACTAAATTGTACATTTTGTGTGCAAGGGTACTGATGCTTGCATGAAACTGAAAACATTCGCCCAGGCTATCTGGCTAGCTTCCTTCTTCCTTGTGCCCAGATTTTTTTAAACAATACTTTGTCAGATTTATTTTGACCAGAATTTCTAACATGTTAATTATACCACATTTTGTGATCATATACAACAAAATTAAAACATGATGATCACTGGTGTATGGTTTAGTCTGGGGTAGAATGATGAGAAGTACCTAGTATATAGTAAAATTTAATATTACTAGTCTAACATAAACAAAATTGCTCTTTTTTTTAGTGGAAAATTTTGCTACCAGAGAGTCGGAGCGGCATGGCATGATGAAGACTTGGACAATGTGCATTCCAAAGTACCTGTATTCATGTCGGCACGAGAGCTTGTGCACAGTGCTTCAAACAGTTGGTGAGTACCTTGGTGCTGTGCTTCTGCTTAAATAGATAGGTAGATATTTTATTTTAAATGTGCCTGAACAGCCAATTGGCCTAAACGAGTGCACACTAAGTCAATACAAACACCATGACGTGAACAGACATAATACAGAAAAATGGTCACAAATACGATAATAATAGTAAAGAAAAACAAGCATAATGAATAAACAATGAAAACTGCAAATTAGGCAAATATTTCTGTGTCATAAAAAGTTGAATTGTGTTATTTGCAAACGAGTCATTGGTGAAATGGCATGCATGTCAGGATAAAATCTATCATAGCATTTGCTGGTTTTTCCCTGAGGCGCACGAAATCGCAGTGACATCAATAACGGCTCACAGTCAATAGAGCCGAGCACAACTTTATGTAGAAAATCCATGTCATAAAGAGTAGACATACCAAGGTCTGCTAGAAGAAAGTCGTGGTCTTAGAAACGACAGCGCTCAATATATCTATCACAAAGGATGCATACAATCTTCTGCTGAACATTTTCGATTTCATCGCCAGAGGTAACAGAGGCACTATTCTAAGCTACTGATGCAAACTCAAGACGTGGCATCACGAGAGCACAGTAGTCAAATTATGTTTTTAATCTGAATAAGAGTGTGTATCTGAAAATTTGAGCAAAAATTGAGTAGCATTTAGATATTCTTGCACGAAATACCACTGTTAAAATTGGTTATAAATGATATGTCTCACATGTACACTTATCTGCTGAATATAGTAAGCATGGCTTGCGACCTGAGTGCCTCCGATGTATGAAAAAAATGGCCAGGTTACTGCATGACGCGTGGAGCAACCCAGTGTAGCACATTCAGGCTTCATGGAGTGGAGAATGAAGGCAGTAATAACTTTAAGAACAGAAAATACAGGACCAGGAAGCTGACAGAACACACTGACACTCGGTGCATGAAGGGCATTATGGAGTTGCCTGTCGTGTCGTGCAAGATGGAGGTCGCACAGACAGATAATAAACATGAGTCGATGCAGATACCTTCTGTCATTACGTAGTACTCACTGCAGAACTCAACAAAAAAAGAAGCAAAGGTAACAGCTGAGCATGGCCAGACTCTTGTGCTTTCCTCCGCAAGCAATCTGGAAGCGCAACTCTTCGAAGTCTTTTATGCTTTCACTCGACATATACATCATCACTGCATGTGTCGAGGAAAAGTACATACCCTTAATGTCAAATGACATAGCACTTACAGGACCCAGTAACAGCTTACTGAGGTGTTCTGATGCATCTACAGGGCACCTCATGAGAGATTCTTAGGCTTCAGAGCACTCAATCTACAGGGCGCCTCATGAGAAATTCTTAGGCTTCAGAACACTCAGCTCTTGCAGAAATTGTTTCAAAGTTTGTTGCCACATGGACCTCTTCGTAATAATGACCCTAAAAGCGAGCCTTCCTTTAGTGTCACAAAAAAAGGCCTAGGACATGGGTCTTTTTTGCTCCTTCATTAGAACCAAAATGTTTGCGAGCGAGATCTTTCACAGATATGGAATGATTTCACGAAATGTCAAAGGGAAGACTGAAGCTGTGCGAAGCAATACCAGCAACAGCCCTGCCGCGGTGGCTCAGTGGTTACGGCGCCCGGCTGCTGACCCGAAAGACGTGGGTTCGATCCCGGCCGCGGCGGCCAAGTTCCGATGGAGGAGAAATTCTAGAGGCCCGTGTGCTGTGCGATGTCAGTGCACGTTAAAAAACCCCAGGTGGTCGAAATTTCCGGAGCCCTTCAACACGGCGTCCCTCATAGCCTGAGTTGCTTTGGGACGTTAAACCCTAATAACCAAACCAAGCGATACCAGTTACAAACACATCACAGCTGTTGAAGAAGCTGAAAGATTCATGCCTTCATCCTTTTTCTGCATCAGACACATGACTACACTTTGTCTTTCTGGGCCATCATTTTGAAAAGGTTAACATGGCAGCGGCCTTCGGTCAAATTTCTGCAAGGAGCCCTTTGTGGAAACTTAAGCATCTGTTCCTCGTGAGGCGCACTGCAGAGATATTTGAATACCTTAGTGAGCTGCAACCAGCACCTGTGGCTGCATTTTCACTGACATCAGAGATTAGTACATTTTCGTGCAGATGCTGAGATAATGGAAACTATGACTGAAAGCATAAGGTTTCGGGGAAGTATGCTTCCTGATTGCTTGTGGGCAAGTGCTGGGTAACCACCAATCCAATGGGTACAAGCTTTCTCCTCACCTTGTGCTCGTCTCCTTTAGGGTGAAATGCCTGCCAAATGGTTCGTTGCCCCACCTTGAGATGAAGAAAATACCTTGTGCCATGGTGCTCTTTGTCCTCAGATTCTCTCGCGCCATCAAAAATCAATCATCACCATGCTTGTGGGCAAGTGTCTGGCCTTTTTCAGATGTTACCAATGTTCCTTGCTCACTAAGTTGTGCATTGGGTACTATGTAATGAAAGGCATCTGCATTGAATTGTATTTGGCACCCATCCTTAGCTACTTTATATTTGCACAAAATTGTAGACAACCGTAAAGACTTTCATGCACACAGTGGTGTCCGAGTAAGCGCATTTTGTCGGCTTCTTCCTGGCCCTGTGGTTTCTGCTGTTTACTCATATGAGAAATAAATTTTAGGCAATCAATCATGTTGGTTTGGTTCTCAGTAAATGGCTTTTACAAGCTTCTACGAAAGCCGATTGCTCAATAGCGAATGGTTCAAATGTATTTGTGAAATTTATAATAGGTGTTGTGTGGCTACTAAATGAGGATTTTTTTATCTTTTCAGATGGATCCGAAAGCAATTTTTAGAGGTACAATGTGTGCAATTTGTCATGAAAATAAAACGTATGTACTTGTACTCAACCAAACACTTGCCACTCTTTCATTCTAAGTTGCATTCTTTGTACGTGTGCAATACATAAAATGCATGAAAGTCTTGTACATAATACTTATTTCCTCGGCCTCTGGACTGCTATATCTGCAGTGAACGTTCTGGGCAGAAGCTATACACAGATGCATGTGCATGTACTACTGAAAGTATTATCGAGAGCAAAAATAACAGACCCCTGCCAGCGCGGGCCGATCTGTGCCAAACTGCATGCAAGCGCCGCTTGACGAAGCACTCCAGATGCTGAGACGAGTGCAGTGGCACGCAATGCGTAGCGCTCCTCGAGATGGGCGCACGCCACTGCGCTGGTCTCGGCACTAGGAGCGCTTCGTCAGGCGGTGCTCACATGCAGTTTGGCGCGGATCGGCACGCGCTGGCAGGGGTCTGTTATTTTTGCTCTCGATAGTACATAATTACAATGCAAATTTTTTGCGTTCTAGATCAGATGACTTCCAAGTGAACGGAGGAAGTGTGCATACACATTACGGGACCTTTAATAAGAACACAACAGAAGCATTCGTTGCAAAGAAACGATTTCATTCTCGTTCATAGCATAGCGTAACTTTCCGTTACCAAGAATGCGACAACCGTCGGACGGAGTCGCTGTATTCATGTTGCGGAAAACCCTCCGGCAACGCATTACCAGCGGGTTTCTCTGTACTGAGGAGCATTTTTTTTTACAGTGAAGTGGATGTAACAACGGGTATAACCGGAAATTGCTCGCCCGGCACGAAAGTGCGTAGCACACTGCAGAGTCCGGCTTCTAGCTCTGTGCAACAGACGACAGTCAAGGGTGGCGCCACGGATGCCTTCCTTAGCAGATATCTGTGCATATCTGTGCATGTCAGATATCGGCACCTGCGCACGGGCGCTCGCGCGCGCGTCAGAAGCGGGGTCCGGTTTACAACAATGGGAGGACCGCGGGGGCTCTCGGGGGACTCATTCTCTTCATGGCTTGAAGCTCTCCTCCCCTAAATTTTCTTGGAATCCTTGCAGTTCCCCAACCATCTCTTGTTCACGGCTTGACATTTTTTCAGTTGGCTCCCGAGGGAGAGCGAGCCAGCACCAGGAGCATGGAGGTTCATGCCACTTTTCGACGCCCGTCGCGGCGCGTGCTGGGCGCGCAGGCGCTTCGCGTGTATGCCTTGGAAGTGTCCATCGAGATGGGGCTTTATATCGCGTGTATCTTTATCAAAATAAATATAACTAACGATACCCCTGCTGCGTCGTGTTTTCGGATCACTCTGTAGGACGTATTATGTTAACTGAATCGAATAAATATTTAGTCCTATCTACATAAACCAAAGAGAGGCTTGATTGAGACCTGTTATATTCGAAGTGATTGTTAAAGCGAATTTCGAAAATCGCTAGCTCTCTGCTCCTTGTGCTGGACACTGCGCAATGAATTCGACCATACATCACGTCAGATACATCACAAAGGTCCCAATCGCCTTTCCTAGAGATTGATACGATGCGCAGCTTGACGTTTGCATTCGCTCGCAGATTTAGCATCTGCTTGTTCTGCAGATTCGGCACCCCATGCGTGAGCGGTCTTCTCTTCTTGAATGCCTATACTAGCTGCCCGTTGTGGCACATAATCACGTCATTTTACATGTTTGTTGCTTTAGGACAGGGTGGATTACGGGAACGTTTCAGCTGGTTTTCAAAGGTAACGGCGCGCCTTCTCTATCACATATGTAGCTAGTCAAACGGCAATTTCCGTTTTGGACAAATAGGTTTCATGAGTTCTTTGCACACATAAATGATGTTGTGAAAGTGCGGTTTCACAATTTATGTTAAGAAATGATTAGCGGTACACCACAGCGGTTTCTGTATGCAAGTTATTCGGCCAAGCGGCCGTATAGTGTGGTGGAATTATCACCGTTAATTTCCTAACAAACCTCTTGAAATTCTAATTACTTGTTGAGGCTTAAGTGCTTGTTTTTGTGAAAACAAAGGCAGTCATTGTGTTAGGGCGTTATCTTTGCCTGAATTTTTCTACAAACGACGGCGTTCTGAGGTATCTTCAATGTCCGGTTAAATCGACGTGATTACGACCTGACTAGAGTGACCAAGGGCTCCAAACTTTTCCCTGGTGTGATGACCAGGTGCATCTCGTGATGTTTCTTCGATTTTTCTTGCCTAGAATGAAACAAAACACTTTTCAGCTTCATCTAGTGCTCGTCGTCATGAACACACAAAAATCAGCAACAAATGCCTTCTACCAGGGAACAGCAGTTAGCATACTTCATTGGAAAAATTTGATCGCTGGTATATACTGTTTTGCATGCATAATTGCACGGATTGGGTCGGAATTTTTTTTGTGTGCGCTGTACTCCATTGCAGCACACACCAACCTGTTGTAGTTCTTTAAGGAGAAGCAGAAGGCTGCAACGGCTAGAACCGAATTTCCTGATCTGAGGGTCGCTTTTCACTCCAAAGTTGAAGACGGGGATCGTCATCATCGTCATCCGTGATCAATTTTACAAGGCAAAGAACCCTCCCATCGACCACCGATTAGCTGTTGTTGAATTCAGTCGGGCAGGGTCAGGCTACCCTTTTTTTTTTTGTCACATCTGCTCATCAGACATTCCATAAGCTTTGACTGTGACTCGCTGCCCTTGGAGTCCACTGTGCCACTCTAAACGCCGACCTTTGTTCGGCTCGTTACTTGGCCACCATAAGCTCATTTTTCCGCATTTTGTTAGTGCTAATATAAGGATGACACAAGTTTGTTCAGTAATACTCTAATCGCTCCCCTTGACGTTATCGCTAGTATTTTCCTTGCCATGCCCAATGCGGGCTGCACGGCTGCTTGAAATCCCGTCGAACCGATCGCCACTCGAGTCGACAGAGCTTTGCGGAAAATGAGAAAAAGATATCTTAGCGGAAAGTTGAGCACTCAGAGGCTCTTCGGCGTCCGGCCGACATTCGACGGTTTCAAATGCTTACGAAATGCGAACAGAGACCGCCGCTGTCATTGGAGGTGGCCGTTATCTTGCCTCAGAGCCGCGTCCCACAACTGCTTCGGCCCTCTTGATTTCGAGATCTGCTGCTGACTTGTTTCTTCTCCTCATTGTTTAGCACACTGCTTGCGTTGTCGCTAATTTAGTGCTTCAAGTTAATGACTCGTCATTCAGTATTTACAGCGTGCGCGTGAAATTTCAGCGGGAATACACAAATGTCAACTGCACTGCAGTACCACCGTTGTCTGCATACCTGTTATCGTTTGTATATGGCATAAAACGCAAGCTATGTTGAATATTCTCTTTCTGATGCGCGGATTGTAACTATGCTTGTTTACACAGCATGATCACTGCAAGAAGACCAGATGATTGCTGGTTGGTTGGTTGGTTGGTTTATGGGGTTTAACGTCCCAAAGCAACTAAGGCTATGAGAGACGCCGTAATGAAGGGCTCCGGAAATTTCGACCACCTGGTGTTCTTTAACGTGCACTGACATCGCACAGTACACGGGCCTCTATCCAGAAGCATGTTCGACGATTGATCGCATCAATGAAAATGATCTGATTTGTTATCCACGAGCGGCGCCAGTGGTCGACTGTTGACAGCTCCCTAAAGCAATGCTCGGCATGCCGGGTGACACCGGCGCTTCCGGCTCGTTCTATTTGTCCTGCGATATCAGCAATCCTCCGCTAAGGGTTGCAGTTTCCAAAACTTCACTTATGACCATTTGCATTCGCCAAAATTTGTGTATTCGCCCTCCACAAAAGCCGAGACCACATACGCGAACAATGCGGACAAGCGCTTATTCGTCGAAAGCAAGGGTCTCATCGAAGCAGCTCATGACGGCGCTGGAGAGCTCGGAAAGCGCCGTGATATGGTCTGGTTGCGTGCACAATGGACTTCAATTCAAGAGACAAAAGCTATCTTTCTATGATTTAGTATTTTTTTGCGGAAATATTGGGAGTCATCATACTAAGAAGCAAACAGAATGAGCGGGAGCGTCAGGTTCATTATAACTAGGATCGGCTATACAATCCAGCCGGTATGAAACGCGAACACGCATATCGCCTTCTTTTTCTACATTGCAGAGAAGTATTCACTTGGAGCCAGTTAAAAAATATGTACTTAGGTAGATCCTTCACCCAAACACAGGAATCAGCCTAGTTCTGCACAACAGCTGAAAGTATACAGGCAAACTATTTTGTTTTGTTCACATGGGCTGTTCGCTTGCCTTGCTGTAGACGGAACAAAATGGGCTGTTAACATCTGACCAGTAAATAATTTACATAGCATTTTTTTTCTCACATGGTGTTTCGAATGGGGTTTTAATAGCCGAACGATGGCTGTGGTGTCCTAGTTAAGTATAGGCTCCATGCGCTGCAGTTTGGCGAGCACGAGTGACGTCATCTGGGTAACAGGGAATGATGCGTGAGGCATTATTATACAGGGAGTACCACGTGGTGTTCTTAGAACTGCTAAATAATTTATTATCGATTTTTTGTCTTTATGTTTAAACTACAATAACTTCACTATGAGTGGGACGTCAATGAGTGAGGCATGAAAAACTGCGATATAATAGCTGCGTCCTCGTTTTAATTCACTACAATGCTGGAGCCAGTCAGCCAGCTTCACTATCCGGACTTGTAACGAATGTAAAACAGCGATTATATTGCACTTTTTTTCATGCCAGCTGGTCCTGCATCGCCCCCGTTCTTAGCTCTGTCTTTTTAGCATACATTGACCAACGCATTGTCGCGCGGATCAACACTGACAAAGTTAAACGCATTTTTAGATATGTTGACGACTACCTTGTAGTAATGAATCTAACTCAGTCTGACAAACTGGACGATGTGGTGAAAAATGTGCTCGATATTTTTAATTCTTGTAGCTTTGGTCTAACCTTTACAACAGAAATCCCAAACGATGATAGGCTATAGGTCCTTGATATATGCATTAGGTTTGAAAAAGCACGCGTTTGCTGGATGTATCAGCCGAGAACAAAAAAAGAAATTCTCAGTTATCAATCGGCGCACTCTAAACTTGTTAAAAGGGGTATTGCCATGAATGCATTCCCCGCTGCTCTCCATAAGTCGTGCGAGCATTGCATCACTGAAAGTGTGACACTGCAGAAGCTTCGCCTAGAGAACGCCGGGTTTCCGGATGAAACTCTTACATCTGTTGCAGAAAAGGTGCTAAAGGAAGTGAGATCTGGGAGGCAACAAAACCGTGAAGATCCCCAACGACGCACTCAACTTGTGGCTATGCCGTATGTGCACAATATGTCGCACCGCCTAAAAAAGGTGGCGAAGAAGTGTGGCGTCGATCTTGTATTGACTGCCCCGAGGAAACTTGTGCGCTTGTGCCCGCTCGTGAACGACGAGGTCAGAAAGCCACTGTGCACTACGAACCACCAAAAGAAGTTCGTTCCATGCAAAGTCGGTGTTGTCTACAAAATCCCGCTCACTTGTGGCAAGGCGTATATTGGGCAATCAGGAAGATGCATAAATGAACGACTGAGAGAGCACCGCTTGGCAACGGAATTCATATCGGCCGGGGGGAATCTCGCTGCGCACTGTAAACGCTGTTTTATCGAACGGTACCCTGGCGACCCTGACCCTGTACCTTGCACACCAATCTTTCCAGAAACAATCATTCTAGGTACAATGAAAACACAAGCGGAACGTGAAATTTTTGAAGCTGTGTGCATTGATAGTGAAGGTTCCAAATGCGTCAGCACGGCGTCTGTTAATCTGTCGAAAAAAGAAATGATGTTCGTGAGGCGTGACGTTGCTGCCGCGCATGTGTGAGTTCAGCTGTTTTGAGATGTTATATATTGATTGTTTTTCGAATAAACGGCAGTTGAAGACTAGCGTCTGTCCTGTGTATTTGTGTTCTTGTCCCGTGTGTTCACTAAGCGCTAGCAAATATGAATCCAAATGCTGGTCATTTCCGAAATTCTGTGCGGGCACGTCGCCGGCGGAGCCCATGGAGTCAGCAACGCCTCGACTGGTACCCGTGCTGCTCACGCTGGTGACACTCTTTCTTTCATTGTGAGTACGTGCCGTCCTGCTCGTGGGTGCACAAAAGAGGGGTTGCCGCTCGTTGTGGGTCATGACTGGAATGCCGCGACGTTGAGAGAGTGGAGAAACGTATTGTGGTGTCGTTTGCTGCCACAATAGTTCTCACAACATCAACGGCCAAGAGCAGCCAGTGTAACTCTGTAGATTTCCTGGACATATGTCCCACATTCCTGGAAAAAAAAATCAATATTCGAAATTTGTAATCTACTGCTGAGGAAATTTTGGAGGTAACGGGGAATCTTTTCGATGTGTAGCAAAATCTTGCAGAACTTTTCCATCGCTCGCATCGAGCGATAACAAAAACATTAATAGCAAGACAAAAAAAAAACAACCATGCAAGCATGTCGGCGGGAGGTTGGTATAGTGAAATCTTCCAGCGTATAAAAAAAATGCGTTCATACACTTTTTCCCATTCAAAAATGGTTTTCCAGGGAATTGTTGTCTGTGAAATGATTGAGAACGAGAGACGGCAAGCCTGGATAACTTCTGTGCGCAAGCTGAAGTAGGCGGTTTTCTCTTGCTAAATTGGTTTGGTATGTTGCGCGTGTATATTATTTCTGACGAATTTTCATTGTAATTCACTAAGCATGCAGTGTTTCGTCGTAGAGCTCACGCTAACGAAACTATTTTTTTTTTCCTGTAAAGCCCTCCGCCGGTCAGGTAACGCAAACAAATATTTTGGAGGCTGACATCAACAGCTGCGTTAGGCAGACGCGTGTGAGGCAAGGTCAGTGATCTCCTCATTGTTCCTTTGTGTGACGCCTGGCTCAATTTCCAAGTTATTTTGCTAGATGTAAAAAATGTCTCAAAGTAAAAGTAGTAAAGATATTAGCTTGCACATGAGTGAGCATTTGAATATAAGCGATGGCTCTGCAAATAAATTGTTTGGGGAATGCACGTGCGCTGCAATCGGCATTAAATTAAATGTACCAACAACTGCGCAGTGACTGACCAAACTATAGCATTTTTTCTGTTAGCCGTAAGCGAGCAGCTGGTAAGCACATTTCGAGCGTATTTTCGTTTTTCTTTTCAGCCTCGCCTATCTTTATTTTACGTCCAAATAAACACATACTCGTTCTTATTCAGCGAAAAACGTAAAGAAATTCCAACTATTTGGCCAAAAAAGTTGCGTACATCGAACTGCTCAGCTACCCAACAAAATTAAGTATTTTGCGAAAATGTCCCTGCCATATAAAAAAAGGTATTAAGCTCGAATTCCACGTCTTAAATGAACTTGCCATTTACTTGCGACACACATTTCGGCGCAACGGTGACGGCGGTTTCGTCAACAATCTGCTCCACGAAGTGGACCTGATGCACTGTCAGTTCTCTTTTTTTTTAGGTTCGGCGCAGAAAAAAAATATCGCTGACCACTCTTTCTTGGAACCTGCACCTGAGAGGGTACTGTCGCGATAGAAAGAAATGCGAACAGCGCGGCGCCTAATTCGAACACAAGTACGCTACAGACATGAATTCCAATTTCGCAGTGCGTAGGCAACATGCTGTTCACATTATTTTCTATCGCCCCTGTACATTTTCCTAATCCTCATAATCTCGACAGCGTTCTAGCACGAAGGAAAAAGCAAGCGTCAGCGCAAACAGATTTCCAGGCAGTCCAACACGTGCAAAGCATGTGCGGAACTGGTTTTAATCAAGAGAAAGGGCGTTACGCCCAACTTCTCAATGGTATGGGTGACAGGTCTGTCCGGTCAATTGTGGGGAGTCGCGGGAGACGGTGCTATGGTGCTTTTCACTCGCGCTTGCAACGCCCCTCTGCAAAGCTCTGGTTCCCTCGGTACCCTCGGCGTGCCTTTCGGAGCGAAAGAAAGGGGGAAAGTGACACGGACCTGGACTACCCACCCTCCAGCTATCTGCTGAGCACCGCCGAAGGCGGCAATGTGTCGCTTTTCTGCTGTTCTGGGGGGATCTCGGGGGTCTGCCTTTTCACCTCTATTTTCACCGCCACAGCAACGCCATCTCTCGCTCAGTAGGGTAAGGAACATTTTGCCGTGAGTGGTGGCTATATTCTAGGCACTATATGGTGGCTGACCGTGGACACAGCGGCGACTCATTTATTACGCAAATAAAGGATGTCTTGCTTCCCCGTGACGGCCTGTCTCAGAACTGGCATCTGAATATCGGCCGGCAGGGGAGGTTGGATTATGAAGGGAAGAAAAAGTTAAGGAGAAAAGAAACAGACCAACGCGCATAGTATCAAGAACTATTTGCAGACGATTTTTTACAAACTGTTCAGCTTGGCACAACAGTCAGAGTAGAATGGCGAGCTTGGTCAGTACACCACGGAGACTCCGCGGCGCGGAAAAGGCGATGGGTAAAAGATTTGCGTGTAGCTATGGCGTTTTTCTCGTCTGCATTGTAAACGTTTTGCTGGCAACTCTAGATAGATGATTTTCCAAATATTTTGTATTTTTTCTCTGACAATTATACTAGAGCGTTTTAATCTTCATCCCTGTGCCGCAAGGAGCGATGTGTTATTTACGCTCCTGGACAAGAAATGGCCGTATCTGCAGCGGTTTTGCAAACGTTTATTGTCTGGCATTACCGCAAACAATGCAGGCTTCCCAGTCCTTCAGAACGACATAGTTTTGGGGAACAGCGCCCAAAGAAGGAACGTACACCGCACCACCGGCTTGATGGTTTGAGTATTCATCACGTTTGCGAAGGGGCTGAGTTCGATCCCCAAGCGCTTGTTGTACGTTCGGGACTCTATAATCTATCAATGTTCCTAAAAACTATGATTTCGATCGCAACCAACTGTAATCCACTTATTTAGACCCAGTCAGGAAGGTTCAGTTCGCAAGGAAGGTTCGAAGTCCACCCAAGATAGAAAGCGCGTATATGCATGTATTAGTACATTTAAATCATAGCAAAGTTGTAGGTAATTTATAGCACTGTACTTTAATTCACCTTAGTTAAACACCGCTATGTAATAGCAGTCTAACTTGATTGAAGCCTCAATCATACAAAGCTTAGTACCTTGTTGTGCGGTGTGTTTCACCATCTTAATAAACTAATAATATCATGTTTGACACAGAGCTAATTATTTAAGTTCGGAAGTATATGGCACAAGCATCCCATATATGAGGTAGGATATGTTCCATATCTGCGAGATTGTTTCCATATAAGGATTTGAAGGTCCCCATATAAAGAAAGAGCATCTATATAAGGACGCAAATACGACTATATATAGCAGTATATGGCACTATATAAGGTACCTTATGGCCGTATCTGCCCGTATTTGTGGTCTTATACGCCCATATATAGCAGTATATGGCGGCATATCAGGTTTCCCATGGTCATATCTGGCCGTATATACGACCATATATGGACCTATTTAACTGTATATGGTCCCATATATGAGTATATACAGCCATATATAAAATATATCTGGCCCATATCTCCCATTTTCGTAAGGGACAGCGCTGAGAATGCTAAGCCATAAAGACCACTCCTACTGAAAAAGGCCGGTTTTAAAAATTGCGGAACAACTTCGGTTATACATCCGGCATGCGCCTAACATGGTGATGGAACACATTCAGGAGAGTTTAACATGGCCAACGCTTTCCTTTTTTGTTTTTATGTGAATAAAGATTACAATTTGGATTTCGTCGTGTATGGAAGTTTTTTCTTTTTTTGAATTCACTCATGCAGAACAGAAGAAACTCATCAGACTTGGCTCCAACATCATTACATAGTAATTTGGATTGGAGGTAGATGGTTTCACGTCAAAACGAAAACCACAATTGTAAGTAAGGATGGTAATGGGTGCCGATTTTGGGCTTCGACTAGAATTGTGGGCATGGTAGAAAAGTTATTTATTGACACTCTCCAATGAAAGAAAAAACAACTTGTGTTCCTGCGCAGCTTCTGGAAGTTACTCTTTTCTCACACGTTATTATTTGATCGTTTCAACAGGTTTGAACCCAGGAATGCATTTAACGATTGCTTTTGCTAATTGAAAGTTTCTTTTCAACTTACACAATGCTGATGGATGTCATGGCAAGAAGGCTGTAAGAAAAGCTTGACAAAGCCAGGACACTAGTCAATGGCAGAACAGGAGTGCACAGATGAGGCCGGATAACATACAAATAAACATAATAAATATCATGAGCACTGGCACCCGAAAGAAAAGGAAAAGCAGAACCTGTTTATAAATGCATTAGGTCGGTTTTATAAACACTTTTACAAAGAGGTGCGCCTCAGAAGTGAATGTCAAATAAATAAACTAATGTGAAATAAATACTGCAATATATATTGCAGCGACTCTATATGAATACATAATATTCCATTGTCTGCATTCGTACAAAATACTGCATCCAACGTCTTTAAAGTGAGCATGTCTACATAAGGTAGTTAAAAAAATGACTTGGAGGGAAAAGAAACAGCAATGAGGCTGCATCCGTGTCGTGGTGTGGAATCGAGCAGACTAACAATCTGCAGGCAATATGATTAATTGGTTAACCATTAGTGATGTTGCAGTTGAACATGTCATGTAGCGCTCTAGGTGATTACGTACTGCAGTACAAGCGGCAACTATCTAATTTACCTAATATACGTATCTGCTGCGTTATGCGCCACCGACTGCCTAATTCAAGTCGTGCGATGACGTTGTATTACCAACTTCGCATAAATTGGCGTTTGACGCTTAATATTTCTCTCTACCAGGCCTGATAGGCTATTGAACATGTTTCGTACCTGCCTTTCCTCTATATTAGCCGGTAGAGCAAACGGTATTTGTAGAGACGTTCGATATTTTTGTTCTCTGTGAAAGAACAGGTCTTTAGCTGGGGGCATGTGGACACGTTGGAAGAACAGCGAACTACTTTTAATGCTGTAGTGGTAAGGGTACCGTTCAGCGAAGAACTGGGCTTAGTTGGCGTGGTCACCGGTGAGCGCGGAAAAACCGGATTGGTCGAGAGGGTGCTGACGTCACACGTGGAGCCGTGGAATGAAAAGTGATAAAATACGGCAAAACCAATGCATAGAAGGTGGAAACATGATTCGAACGTCAATGCACGTCTATGTATATTGTATAAAGCAATTCAGTGGCGCCGAAAGTAAATTTTGGGGCAATCAGTCGAGAATCGAACGCTTCCCCTGTCAGCTGCGAGTTTTGGCATGCCGACCTTAGGCCAGGCAGACTTTTTTTTTCTCTAACAAATTACTTGCCACCAATCTGGAAATAACTAATCTAGGTATAAATTATTTACAAAGAACTCAGCTAGCGGCTGCACTACACTACCATGACAGAAAACAACACAACTAAAAGGGCTAGGCAGACTTTGGAAGGAAAAAAAACAGACAAGACATCTCCTTTTTCTTCAACATTGTATTTATTACATTCATGCAATGTTCTACGTATATGGACTGTGTGACAAGATTTAGAAAAAAATGTTGGATTACCACGACGCGTTCAAGTCACCAAGAATTGGCAGAGAGACGATGGAAGGAGCACATGACTAATTCATCATAATACGACACAGCTAAGCAACGAAGCAACAGAAAAAAAATGCAATGAAGAGCCCATCAGCAAGACATGGTCTGCCATTCGGGTCTGAACACATTGTGGGCTTAGACACCATTAAAGTGAACAAAGACCATTCCAAAGCCACTTGTGCAGAAACAAGATTCACAATGTCAGTTTATAATGAGCGCGTCGCAGAAGCCGGGTACTACAATTAAAAAGAACAAAGGGTCAAAAGCAAATCAAAGTGGAGTGTGATATCGTACAGATTCAGTGTCTAAACTTCTTTTCGAATATCGGTTGCATGATATCCTAGAAGAGTACTGAGTCTTTATGATTGATGAAACAATGCTTAATTTTTTCTGGAGCGTCGCAAATGGAGGGCGGGGGAGGGGGGGGGGAGGGGTGCTTTGCAGTGACGGCAATTCACCCTTGACACAAAAGTTTTCCTTTCACCTAATCACGTTTTAGCGGGTAATGTGTCAGTGTCTACACGGCGAGAGAGGGATTTCACGTGCTCTTTTTTGTATACCATGTCCCGTTAATTTAATACGTAGCGCATTACATGGGCAGAGAGAAGAGCACAAAGACTGAATTGTTCTACAACCATTTTCTCGATACTGAAAACCGCAAATCAGGGGAGAAACAAACAGCAAAATACACCTCATGCATTAAGCCTGAGAAAAAGGGGTTATCAGAAATATCTGATGACGCAGTAATGTTCGGTAAAACATAAACTACCCCGACTAGCAATAATGCATGCACTACTGCACGTGTAATGTCTAGGAAAATCATATAACGTGAAACTGGCTATCCCACATACAGGCGAATAAACCAAGGCCGCCAGCGTTTGCAGACCAGAATTGGTAATCAGATGAGAAAGGTTCAAATATGAATCTCACATAAAAGTAGCGAGAATTTTTGAAAACCTGGATAAAAATTTCTGCGCAATTAATATTTTGGAGCACATAAGGAATTTTAGGGCAAGAGAAAGTTTTCAGGCGGTCGCCGTGCCAGAAATTGAGATACCGTAAGGTACACGTGTCTGAGAATAGGGCTGAAGAGTTTGCACGCGGTCTTTTCAAGTAATGTGCCCTCTTATTACGGGCACTCAAAGAGACGCCAAGGAGCCTGGGTGGCGTAGGTGTCCACACCACTCCAGCATATTCAGCAATAAAACACGATATATGAGATATGAAAATGGAAACAAGCAACATTGTGGCTAATAACAAAAAACCCGTGGATGGGCGAAAAGAGGAAACAAGGTAAAGGAGTAAAAACATAGCCTGAAATAGTTAGAGACATGCACGGCGAAAAAAAAAAACCGTGAACAGTAGCGAAAAGGTCTGCAATCGGATTGCAAGGAAAAAATTTTTTTCGGCAAAAGCGAAATAGAGGCGTACTGACATACTTGTCACTAATAATAATATCGTGAAACGCTTCCACCCTCTTCTGTATTGTGTTTAGTTCTGAACAAAAGGTCATGCTTACAAAGGTGTGCTAAGTGGTCTCTTGGATTACTTCCTATTTGCAGCCTGTGTTCGCATGCCCCTTCATTAAAACATGTACCAGTCAGTCCAATGTAGAAACTGTCGGAAGTGGGGGGAACTCTCTGCGCAACTCTTGAAACAAACTTGCGAAGTTCTTATCGTGCTTCCTGGTACACTGCGGTCTATTCTACTTTACATTAATCACAAACGGGCGCATACTACGAAGTTTACACAGCGGAGAAAAAACAATCTTGACCACTTGCAGGCTTGCAACTTTTTTGATGTTACGTGAAACGGGACAAATTTAGGGCATAAGCTCCACCGCTTCTTTCTTGACGGTCTCTTTCTGCTCGGTAGCGGAACGGAAGGGCTACAGTTGCTGATTGTATTTTTTTCTTCTGTATGATCACAAGAATTTTGCCAAGGCGTTTCTGGCCATGTTTCTTTATTCTGTTTTTTCCTTTCGCCCATACACCCGCTTTATGTTGTTACATTCCCATCATGCTTGCTTCCATTTTCACATGTCATATAGTGCTTTAGTCCTGCGTCGCCTCCTTTACACCGGTTGATCGTTGTTTCTAATTCGGCCATCCACGTAGGCTATCACGATTTATTCTCGCACCTTCGCCTTTACTGTTGATTGTGATGAATATTTATGGCGCTAGGTCATCGGTGGCTAGATAGCCCCATGGCACAAAGTTTCTTTGTCTATTGAAGCTGATGTCACAGAAACATTTTCCCAACATTTCGCACCAGCCATCGTGGGATGGCTTGTCGAGAATGCATCTGTCGTGCGCAGTGCACTGGAGCGCTCTCGCATCAGTATGAATAAGCTGTAAGGAAGCTTCAGATACAGTCCAGCATGCTGTCGACTGCCTTCAATATGATCAGCACCAAATACGATCAGTTGCACAATCTTTGACGCATTCTAGCGACTCAGGTTGACGACACAGATACCGATCGGATGCTTCCAGATTGAAATTAGAGTGCATATAGGAAAAATAGAACCATAACTGGCGGGCTACAAAATCAGTGAACCTTTAAAGCAGCGTCAAATTGAAAGTAGACATGCGGAAATAAGTGATAACTTTTTGGCTTTGTAAAGTCGTCGCAAAAGAAGCAAGTTGTTTCCGGAAAAGAGGTGGAATCGACGCCTACCGCCACATATCTCTATCTAAGATCTGCTTTCAAAAGGATCACCAGCAGTGGCTACGCGAGAACCTAGAAATTATCACGAGCTTCAAGCCGAAGTGGCGTTAATGCGACTTCCTTGAAGAAACCACCGGGCTGGAGGTGAATCGATTTCAGTGAATAACTCTTCGTTCAGAAAATTTGTTCGCTTTATTATTTACGAAAACGTGGCGACCCAAAGCGACATGAATATTAACAAAACACTAGCGACTTTCTTGCTTGCGCGAAAGTAGAGCACTGAAGGCAGGCGTTCTTTGCGTATAAAAGAAGTGGTTATTTTTGTGTCAAGCAGCTGCGCCGAAGTTACATCATCACCGTACCAGCAAGATGGCTTCGCCGAAGGCACTCAATTTGCTTGAGATGCAGCATCTACCACCGACTACGATGGGCGAGAAGTGATAGCGTAGACCATTTCTCTAATGAAAGGTGGTAAGGGGCGTAGATCCAGCTGCGCATCAATCACTGCAAGCAAGCTCAGGTTCTTCAGTGTCGGTGCCAAATGCAACACGTGGAGATCCGTCAGGGCCCTTCGCTCCTCAGCAACCTGCCTCTCATCCTGGTTGGGTGCCGGCCCAAAGCCACCGAAGATAAACACTCTTTCACCCATCACTGAGCACCCATGCCAGAGCCTGGGAGATGGGCCTGAGCCCCATGGCTTCACTACGGTCCAGCACGACGTCACGGGGTCGTACTTGTGCATATCTGCCAAGAAGGTCTTCAGCACACCGCTGTACCCTCCGAAAATGTACAGCTGTTCGTTGAACACGAAGGCTGAATGTCCTCGCCTATACAGAGGGGGAACGCCTTGTACCTGTGGGCGCACCCAGGAAGAGTTGGTCGTTTCAAAATAGTAAAGGATGAGGGAAGGGTCTGCTCGGCTGCCGCCGAACACATACATGCGGGTCCCGATGGCAGACGCATTGTGGAATGCACGCGGAACGGGCGCTTCTCCGCTGGTGGGGACACGATGCCACTCCAGGGTATCCAAGTCAAGGACCCGCAAATATGGCGAAGGATCCCAGCCACCTAAGATATATTTCTGGTGACCCACAACACAAGCTGTGCGGCCGTAAATCGATGTCGGCACCTCACCGGCCACCTCCAGGCGGCTGCATGTCATGGTGCTTGTGTCGAAGCGGTAAAGGACACTCGGGGATGGCCAGCTGGGCGGGGCGCCCCACAGATACGCGTAGTGGCCGTACGCTACAACTGTCTGGAAGAAAATGTTAACCAGCCCGGCGTCGGGAAGTTGCGTCTGCACCATATCCCACCGGTGCGAGGCGGGGTCGAAGATGAACACGTGGACTAAGTTCCATGCCGTGTGGCGACTGTCGAACGAGTAGATCTTGCCGTTGATGTGTACAGCCCTGTGGGTGACATGCTCTGAAACGCCGTTTAGCCGCGCCGTCCACATCCTGCCGAGGCACTTGAATCTGTGAGAAACAAGGCCTGGTTATTCCAGCGACGGTCGCGGTGTCATACGGCTTTTATCTGAAGCAGCGATATGGCGAGCAGCATTCGCGGCGTGAGCGGACGTAGTGCGTCAAGGGTGACTGATTCTGCTAGATTTTGGAACGTTTTTTTTTTTCATTTTATGACACTCACACGAATGAATGTTCGAAAAAGAACATGTACTGTTGCCCTCACCAAGATTAAAAGCGCTTTTCGTGCATAGCGTGCATAGCGTGCAATTTCATGCATAGCGGAATAGCGGTTCCAGAGTGCGCATGCGCAGAACGCTAACGGGAAAATAGCGTTAGCGTACGCACGCAATTTTCACAAGTTAGCGTTGCGGCGGTTGCGGCTTTTGCGCCCTTAGCGCGAGGAGGAGGAGGAGGATAAACTTTATTTTCGTCGACAAATGTATCTGACGGTGTGGGGTTACAGCCCCATCAAGTGGCCATGAGCCCGTGGCGTTCGGCGACTTCTAGGGCTCTTGTCACAACCCGGATCTGTGTGTCCGAGTCGGAACTGAGCAATGCGGCCTCCCACTGGTCTGGATTCGAGAGCTGCTAGCCTTGAGGGGGGGAGTCCCGAGGGCAAGCCCAGAGTATGTGGGATAGAGTGGCATGTTGGCCACACAGTTGACAGGAAGGGGAGTAGACCCTAGGGTATATGCGGGCATATATCGCGGGGTTGGGGAAGGTATTCATTTGGAGTTGCCTCCACGCAACTTCTTGGGGTTTGGTGAGAGAACTATGTGCGGGTGGATATAGAAGTCTACCTAAGCGGTAGTGCATGGTTATGTCATTAAATGTAACCATACGATCCCTCGCCGTCCGCAGGACGGGCGACACCACAACCCGGTCGACGAATCCTCGGGCATAGTTGTGGGCCGCCTCGTTCCCTGGATGCGATGAGTGCGCAGGGACCCAGATCAATTGGATCGGGCGGAGTTGAAGTTTGGTGGAGTGGAGGAGAGAGAGGGTAGCAGGGGAGACCCGGGCTTTGGCAAAATTACGCATCGCAGATTTAGAGTCGCTGAAGATGGTCTCTGCAGAGGTGGAGACCATCGCCAAGGCTATGGCCGCCTCTTCGGCCTCCTCAGGCGATCTGACGGGAATGGAGCACGCAACTAGCGGCCGTCCGCAGTGGTTTACAACCGCGAGCGAAAAAGCTTCGCGGTCGGGGTATTCGGCGGCGTCGACATAGACTGCTGTCCGATCTGTTAAATACTTTTTGTGCAGAGACTTAGCCCTGTGCTTCCGGTGACCGACATGATACTCTGGGTGCATATTTTTAGGAAGAGGGGTAACGATAAGGTTACTGCGGATATGGTGTGGAAGCTGGACCCTGTCGGGTGTGGTTGTTTCGAAGCGTATTCCAAGCTTTTCGAGTATGTGACGTCCCGTGGAGGTGTGAGTGAGACGCTCGTATTGAGAAGTGAGATGCCTTCCGAGAGCTCCGCCACAGTGTTGTAGACCCCTAATGCCAGTAGTTTATACGTGGGGGTCCGGTGGGGGAGATGAAGAGCCGCCTTGTATGCCTGTCGAATAAGGCAGTCAACGCGGTCCTGTTCCTGGCAGCTAAGGTAGAGGTAAGGGACGGTATATGTGAGGCGACTGATAACAAACGCCTGAACAAGACGTCGGAGGTCAGCCTCTCGCATGCCTCTATGTTTATTAGCAATGCGACGAATTAGACGAATGGTCTGCGATACAGAGACTGTAAGTTTAGCTAGAGTGTCGGTGTTTTTCCGATTGCTCTGGATGAGGAGCCCCAATACCCTAATGGTGGATACTTCGCGTATGGGCTGACCACTAGCAGTAATGCAGATGGGAGGATGGCCGTGGAGGCCGGGTTGACCTCGGATGAGCAGCAGCTCGGACTTCTGAGGGGAGCACGAGAGGTCGGCTGCGGCTACATGGCGCTCAATGACATCGACCGCTTGTTGCAGTGCGGATTCAACCTCAGCATCGTTGCCTGTTGAAACCCAGAGGGTAATGTCGTCTGCGTATAAGGTATGGGATAGCCGGGGGATAGCGTCTAATTTAGAAGGTAGCGTGAGCAAGGCGACATTGAAAAGAAAGGGGGAGAGAACGGATCCTTGGGGGGTGCCATTGCTACCGAGGTCTATAGGGTCTGAGAGGAGAGAGCCAAAGCTAAGTTCAGCTGTACGACCAGAGAGGAAAGTACGTATATACTCGTAGGTACGGTGACCAGGATTTAGTAGGGAGAGGTTAGTGAGAATTGCTCCGTGCGAGACGCTGTCAAATGCTTTAGTTAAATCAAGCCCTAGAATAGCCTTTGTGCCCGCTCTGGCAGAGGGGCACAGTATCTCTCGTGAGAGCTGGAGCATAATGTCTTGCGTAGAGAGATTTGAGCGGAAGCCAATCATGGTGCGAGGTAGGAGATGGTTATCTTCAACGTAATTATTGAGACGGTTGAGAATGACGTGCTCCATCAGTTTCCTAGCACAGGAAGTGAGGGAGATGGGGCGGAGATTTTCGAGAGCTAGTTGTTTGCCTGGCTTCGGTATGAAAGTCACGCGTGCATGTTTCTATGCTGTGGGGATTTTTCCCTCTCTCCAGCAATCATTCATAAAGGCAGTGAGGGCCTCAATGGACGGGTCATCTAAATTACGGAGAGTTTTGTTGGAAATGCCGTGCGGTCCCGGGGCAGAGTTAGGACGGAGCTGAGTGAGAGCGAATCTTACCTCAGCTTCCGAAATCTCCTGATCGAGGGCAGGGTTGGCACCGCCCATGTAGGGGGGGGGAGAGGGTCCGGGGAAGTAGTATTGAGATAGCGTACACGAAGTTCATCGAGAAGATCCTGGTCTGAGCCGGGGTGTTGATGGACTATGCGGGAAATGCTGTCTCGTTGGGATGTTTTGCAACCGTCTGGGTCTAAAAGGTAACGGAGAAGGTGCCAGGTGCGAGTTAGCCCGAGCTGTCCACGCATGTTGTCACAAACTTGACCCCATTGCTGGGTAGTCAGTGCGATAGTGTGCGCCTCGATCTGTTTGTCTATCTGAGCTACTCTACGCCGAAGCGTTCTATTGTGGCGCTGTTTTTTCCAACGGTTTTGCAGGCTTTCGCGGGCCTGCCATAGGTGGAGGAGACGGCTGTCTGTACTGGATTGATCAGCCGTGATAGGTGATTCTTGAGTAGTAGCAGAGACATCTACCTGCAGTTTAGAGATCCACTCGTCCAGGTTATTAATCCGGGTAGGGGCGTTCTGAGCACGTAGGGAACGAAACTTGTCCCAATCCGTGATTAGGGTCGGGCGACCTCTCCGGCGGAACGGGGACATGCTAAGGGTGGTCGCGAGGAGATAGTGGTCGCTGCCAAGGGTATTCCCAGTGTTGAGCCACTGATCGAACCGTACGTTTTTGCAGAATGTCAGATCAGGTGAAGTGTCAACAGACACGCTGTTTCCTACGCGGGTGGGAGTGTGAGGGTCAGTAACCAGGGTGAAGCCCAGTTCCTGTGCTCGCAACCAGAGAGTGTTACCCTTTCGGTTGGCGGTGCGGTAACCCCAAGCGGGGTGGTGGTCATTGAAATCTCCTACAATGAGGAGACCGGAATGGTGCGCGAGCCTGTTGACCCGGGAAAGAAGGGTGGTGGATTCGCGTCTTCTGTCTTTTGGAGAGCTATAAAGGTTAAGAATGAAGAGGCTTTGGTCGCCCCTTTTACGAGGGAGGAGTTCGAGCAAGACGCAGTCTACGCCAACGTCGTCTAAGAAGTGTTGGACGGCCGTCAGGTTGCGTTGAACCAAAATAGCGGTGTCGGGAGTGGTGACATCTAGGGGGGAGTATGGTTTGTAGCCAGGTAGTTTCACTGGGCCATGAGTTTCCTGAAGGGCGATGATATCAGGGGGGATGTCGGAATTTTGAACATACTGCTGCAGGTTGCCTCGCTTGCGGCGAAACCCCCTGCAGTTCCACTGCCACACATTAAGTAGGTGGCGGGGCGCCATGGTGAAGTGTGGGTAAAGCTAAGATGGGTTGGGTGGCGGGAGCGTGCGGCAAGCGACCGTATGGTTTAACGCGCGTCGTGTGGAGGGCGGCCGCTGCGTCTCCCCTAGCTTCAAGGCCTGTGACGCGTGTTTGAATCTGTTGCATGAGGGTGTTAAGTTGTTGTTGGATTTGCTGCTGCATTTGTTGTTGGAACTGGATCATTTGCTGTTGGATTTGTTGGGAGAACTCAGCAAATTTCGCTCCAAGCTTAGCATCAATTTTAGCCTCTAATTTTTCCTCTAGGCGAGCCTCAAATTCCTCGAGGTCGGCAAAATTAACGTAGCGTTCTGAGCGGGAGGTAGCTTTCCGCTTAGAGGGAGGACTAGAGGTAGTATCTTTAGGCTGCCGGGGAGTAGATGATGGCGCCTGAGGTGAGATGGTAGGAACAGGTTGAAGTGGTAGAGTGGTATTTGTTTGAGGTGGTGGATCGGGTGCAAAGGATGGACGCTTTAAAGAAGCGTTTTCTTGTTGGAGTCTATGATTGCTAGCTTTAAGGGCTGTTATCTCGTCGCGCAGGGCTTGTAGCTCTGAATCACGAGACTGAGATTGCTGAGAGTGAGAAGCCGCATCTGCCCAGCTCACCCGGTTTTTCGTGGAGGGCTCTCGGTGAGAAGACGACTTGGAGTCCAGGGGTGGGAAGGACTGGGAGCGATTCCGGCTGGAGCGCCGGTAAGAGGAGGAGGAGCGGTTGGAGTCCATTTTGGTCGAGGTGTTCTCAGCCACTTGGCGACGGGTCCGGGATCGGGAACGATGGGAGGTGGAGGCACTGTCTGAGTCAGCTTGTAGCTGGCGTTTCAGTACGGCAGCAGGCATTTTGTAGCGGCGTTTACACTTGGAGGAACCAGTCTGATGAGGACCAGAACAAACTAAACAAGTGAGGGTGCATTCATGGGCCTCGTCAGGGTCGCAAACTCCGCAGTGAGGACACTTGGAGAGCTTGGCAGACGGGCAAACGTCCTCTCGGTGTCCCGTTTTGCGACAGATAAGGCAGGCTTCCACTTTGTTCTTGAAGATGTAGCAGCGCACAGCACTGCCTGCGTAGGAGACTTGGCGGGGGACCTTTGTCCCTGCGAAAGTGATGACAATAGATTTGGTCTTGCCTAAACGGCGGGCGTAGAGAATGCAGTGTTCTGGATTCTGGGGTATCAAGTACTCCATGATTTCCTCCTGGGTCTCATCCACGTATTGGTAGTGAATGATACCTCGGACGTATGCGCCTGGTGGGGCCAAATAGGTGGCAACTGGGTAGCTTGTCGGACCCAGGATGATTTGCTGTAGCTTCGTGTAAGTGATGGCGCGGTCCCGGTTCGGGGTGCTAAAGGTGAGGGTGTTGTGAACGAAATTCACCCGAAGGCGGTCCTCTGCGGTATCGGAGTAAGTCAAACGAAGGCTTGAGGTGATTGCTCTGCGAAGAGCGTTCTCGCCCCAGGCACGCAGATTGAGGCCCCCGCGAGGGCGAATGATGACTTTAAAGTCTTCAAGAGGGAGACGTGGCAGCGACGGAGCACGTTGAGGTAGCTTAAGTGACGTGGAGGGAGGTAGCTGCTGGGACGCGGTATGCTTGGCGGACGCGGAAGGCGACTCCGTCAGCGGTGGCTTGGGAGTGCGTTTCGACGAAGAAGCGGTGGAGCCGCGTTCGTAGCAGCGGGCTACGTAGGTCCAGTCCGTGGGTATATAATCTTGAGGGGCTAGATCCTCCCCCTCCACGGTGACGACGTCCATGCTTGGCGAAGCACTGGGCACGACTGCGAAGCAGAGCCTATCGCCAGCGGCGGTAGGCTTAGCGAGGTTGGCGCTGGGCTTGGTGGAAACAAGTGTCCATGCAGGTCACAAAAACGGAGTGCCGGTCCCGAAATTGGGCTGGGCAGGTGCCGAGCACCTTCGTGAACTTCGGGAGACACAATCACCCTTAGCGCGAAAACATGTCGGCGTCCTTCCAAGCGAGAGCCGCCCGCTTTAGCCGGTTAGGAGTCCTTGCGATTACGGTCGGCATGTTTACCTGCAACTACTGGCGTTTCTTGCTATTCGCTATGACTTGCCTTGGTTTGACGATAAAGTTTAAGCTGCAATTCAGCCTAGTTTTTTAGATACGCTCACGATTCTGGGGTACAATAGCCTTATGGGACCTTAAGCTGCACTGCTACCGCCTGCAACTGCCCGAAACGTAACACAGACGTCCCGAACGAAACAAAAATAGATTCTGAGCTTTGTCGCGGTGTTTTATGTACTTAAATTACGTAACACAACAATTTATATTAAATTTACAAACGTTTTTTGAACATCAGACGCCATGTGATAAAAAATATTCTTGCTCGAACAGTTTGTAGTTAACATGTCCTTCACTAGATGGCGCTAGATTTTGTTTTTCATTTCAATTTATTACAATTTCTAGGTCATTTTCCTTGCGAAAATAACCGCTGCTGTAATAATTGTCTTAAAAGACTGAATTATTATAATTTGGCACGTTAGCGGTAGTGGCGACCACTTAGAAGATCCTGTCGCCTCTATGTAAAGGAGATCGCCTTTAACGTTTTCAGGACGCTATGCTAAAACTGTCTTCGGGGATAAGTTGCTTGCGGCACGCTAACGTAATTTCCCTCAGGTCCGCACCAAGCTAATGCTGCACTAAAACTCTCTATTGTTTAAGTTCTAGACGGACACCCCAACCGCACAGGGAGGGGAGGCAGGAAGGTGGGAGGGAAAGAAGAAAGAAGGAGGTGGCGTATTGAAAGGCTCCGGAATATTGTAGACCCCCTGTGGATGTTTAACGTGAACTGACATCACACAGCACACGGGCGCCTTTTGTGTTTCGCCTCCACCAAAACGTGGCCGCCGCGATCTGGTTCGGGCTCGGGTACTCCAGCTGAGTAGTCGAACATGCTAATCACTCAGCCACCGCGGCGGGTATTTTCCGCTAGTGGGAAACGTCTTACGAACGCTACGCCGCACGTGGAAGTTCATGAGGCGACTATTTGCAACGCACAGCGCGAGAGTGTGTTGCAGTTTGACACGAGGCGTGATCGGTCGCGGCGATACCATCTCGCCCTTGTGCAGTGGCCAGTGAAGCTGACCCGTTTGCTCCGCCGTGGGTTCGAAACACAGTCGCGGCAATAATAATCCAATGATCTCCTGCACGATAACGATATCTACTACTTTGATAAATAGCCCCTACTGTGTGAATTGATAAGTGGAGTAGACACCTCGTCTGCAAACACCGCTCGCATCTCTCTCTCTCTCTCTCTCCATGAACCACCAGACACAATCTCTTTAGATATCGAGAAGGAGAAAGCAGAACGTTAACACTGCATCTGGCGGCCTTGTATCGACTGGACTGCGCTGTTTTAGCGCGAGAGCGTTAAAGGCTCCGTTCCCCGCAAAATCCGGTACCGCGTTGTCGGCATTGACGTTTCATTTCATTTATTTTACCCTCGGGGCTTTCGCATTTCAGAGGGGGTGGGACAGCGAAAAAAACAGTACATAGATCAAAAAGAGCGCTATGTATATGAACAATATTGAAAGATGCTAGAGACAGAGGACGAAAACATTGAGAACAAAAGTACAGAAGTAAAAAAAATAAAAGGATTCCAAAAAGAAAACCTTATACAGTCTATATATGGGTAAACAACATATTATAATTGGTCTGATTCTAACAGTAGTTTTCTTTTAATACCAGCAGTGTCGCTAACACAGGTGGCTGTGGGTGAAAGATTATTCCACTCAGATGTTTTAGGGAGGAAGGAATTAGAGCAGGTCACTGTGAGGCAGTTTGGAACAGTTACTTTTTGATTGTGGTGAATGCGAGGCGAGATGAAAGATGGTGCCTTTACACAGGTGGCTTTCAGGTAAAAATTATGGTAGTAAATTTTATGGAAGAGGCAAATGCGCAAAAGCTTACGGCGAGTGGAGACTTAGGGGAGTCTAAGATTAGATTTCATTTCTTTTACACTGGCAGTGCGATGGTAGTCTCCAACGATGGAGCGGACGCTTCGATTCTGCACGGCCTCTAGTTCTTTTGTTAATGTGATGGTGTCAGGATCCCAAATCGAACATAAGTGCTCTAGTTGCGGACGAATGAGTAGTATATAGCAACATTTTCAGTGAAGGCGGAGACAATGAAAAATTTCTACGGACGTACCCTAGCATGCGGTTAGCCTTTGAAGTAATGAACCTGATATGAGCATTCCAAGAAAGCTTATAACAAACATTAACGCCAAGATACTTGTAAGACGACACTGGATTCAGCTGAGTATCGTTAATAAAATAATCTGGGCTTGTTTCCTGGTTACGGGTTAAGCGCATGCATTTGCATTTAGATATGTTTAATTCTATTTTCCACAATTGACACCATTCATAACTTTTATTTAAGTCTGTCTGTAGCTGAAAAATATCATCAGTTATTAATTACTCTGTAAATTACGCAGTCGTCAGCAAATAAGCACATGTTAGATGAAATATTTAAACGTAAATCATTTATGTATATTAGACATAATAACGGGCCAAGGACCGACCCATGGGGCACACCTGAATGTACTGGCGCTGGTGATGAGTCGTGGTTATTGGCGAAGACGAACTGAGTACAGTTACTAAGAAAGGCACCAATCTATTTGAGTACATTAGGGTCAATGTTAAGTTGGCATTGCTTTAAAAGTGAAAGAGAATCACCGATTTTATCGAACGCTTTTGAAAAACCTAAGAATAAGCAATCAGTAATGAGTCCAGAGTCTAAGGACAAATGCAAGTCGTTAGTGAAAATCATCAACTGCGTTTCACACGAGAAGAATTTGCGAAAATCATGCTGTTTCGGAGTAAAGAACTGCTTTGATTCTAGGAAATTAACAAGATGACTAAACATGATGTGCTCTTGAACTCTACATTAGATGGAAGTAAGTGACATGGGGCGGTAATTACGTGGATCTTGGGTTTCCCCTGATTTGTGCACTGCGATTACTTTGCCATTGAGCCAGTCATTAGGAAGGTTGTGATAGTTTAAAGACTGCGAAAAGATACACTGTAGCAGAATGGAATAATATTCTACGGTATTTTTCAAGAATTTAGTACTGAGGTCATGGATACCACAAGAGGATGACATTTTAAGGTGTTTAATAATGCCACGAATTCCTTCTGAGGAGATGACGATGGGATCCATTGGTAAACAGTGATATTCTGAAGCGAAGGTAGGACGGAAGTGTCGTTGGGGCTAGAGAAGGCGTTGATAAAAGGGCTATTGAGAAGCGATGCGCACAGTTGGTGAGTAAGTATATCCTATTCCAAGGTAAATAGATATATGGTAACATTTCGTTTGCCTTTCACTGTGTTCCTTAACTGTTTTGGGTCTTTGCTTAGCATGGCTGGAAGAGTGTGATTAAAAACGGTAAATATGGTTGATTTTAATGCATTTGAATATGCGACTGCAGCGGCTTTATACGCGGACCATCTGACAACAGCGTTTCGGTAGAGACAATCCGTCGTTGTCGCTTAGCATCTTGCCGGCGTCTCTTCGCAAGACGTTCCTCTCGTTCTTCGGGCGTCTCGGCCGCCAGCTTAGCCTTTCGCGCCTCGTTTTCACGCCGGCCTGGTACCATGCAACGATTTCTGTATCGGAAGACCCCATTTCACGCAGCCTGTACTGCTGCCGTGACGAGCGCAGCCGCTCTCCTTCCTTCATGGTGCTCGTATGAAGAGCCAGCGCATCGCTTCCTACTTATATCCCAGCTGCACAGCGTGACTCTGCGCATGCGAAGTGAGCTGGTTGCCATGGTAACGGCGCACGCGCAGTAGTGACCTTTGGCAGGCACCCAGAAATGCGCTTCTGCTGGCTTGGTGCAGCTTTCGGTACAAAAGTGATTCGTGCCTGAAAGCAGCTTCGAATCACGCGTCTACATATAACTTCTTTTTTTTACCGAATGCATGCGTTTAATTGAACATTTGATGAGACGGAGAGTTTAGGAACAAATCAGAGTTCATTTACAGCGCGCACTAAAGCAAATGGCGACGACCTCAGTTGTGGCAAGAAAGATTCACTGCGCTACAAACACAGGAAAATGAAGACGGCGATGCTGGCCAAGTAACTCCCGCTTCTTAATTTTTGTGTGCAGCAAGGGTGGCTGAGGCAGATACTTACCTCTAGCACGAATAATTTCAGTAGCGGCCGTCTTCACATAGTACCACGACACGTTTAAGAAAGCGTCTTACCTGTGTTGCACTGGGAAAGCTTTCCGCGCAAGAAAAATTATCCAGTCCATTTATGTTATCCTATTGACTACACGCTCCGCATGGTGCGTTCTGCATTTCTGCAGCGCAGTCTGCCTATTGAGGTCTTATTCCATCAAAGAGTCCATACGAAGAGTGCAGATATGGCACAAATTAAATTCCACGTATCGCCCAATCCCGAAGTCTTGTTAGCTTACGAAGGATTTCTACGTTTGCCAAGAAAGGCCTAGTAAATAAGGATTGGGATGTTAGGTAGTAGACCTTCCGAAAAAGAGCATCCTTATTATGAGGCCATTCATGAATTTCAAGGTTCTACGCCAGTAATACTCGCCAAGGCTACATAAAGCGTTAGCGTTGAGATTCCCTTTGTGCAGAAAATTCGGCCTCGGAGTTGAGCGATAAAGCAGGTGTCTCACATGTAACCTAGGTCACGTGACTTATGATAATAATATTTATTCTGCCACCATGCAGTACATGATGGAAGGGTGCCCATCGTAAAAGCTCTCTTCTGACAGCTTGACACACCACGGGCACCCGGCCTTAACACTTGTCGGCATACACTGGTGGCTAACAACATGAGATAATACACTACAAAACATATAGAAGAAAACAAATGCCAAAGAAAAAAACGACAGTAATACTGGTAGTTACACAGTTCTCAGTGAAGATAAAACATAATACAAAGCAAGAGCCAACGTCATGCGACGTCATGAACACCTACCCGCCGTGGCAGGTGGGAGTAAAATTATCGATTGGTTGCGAGAGGCTGCTCGGGGAGAGCAATCTGGACAGGAGTGGGAAACTTCCATACACACAATTGTCCAGAAAATACAGACGCCAGCGCCAGTTCCATCCATATATCGTCTGCAGGAACGCCAACTGTAGCGTCGTGCCGTCGTCATGAATGCGGTATCGAGCAGAAAAAGCTTCATCCCCGAGCGGGATTCAAACCACTGCCCCCGAAAAGGAGCAGTTTTAACCGCGCCGATTTCCGTCTCCTCCCCCGCCTCCGTACAGGTAGTGTGTGGACGGCCGTCAAACCAAGCACAACTGAAGCTTTTCGCTTGTATATCTAGGTTTAACGAGAGCTAAGCCACTGCCTAATTTTTTCCTCTTCCCAGCTAAAGCGTTAAACAGTGACTTAGTCATGGCAATTCCGAGCGTAAGATATGATCAACAATCACATAATCACATTCGCAGCTTCTTAAAAACAGGTATTCTTCAGATGCACCTCGTTACAAAGTAAAAACACATTGGAGCGTTACTTAGAAGAAATATATTCACAAACAAAGGAACTCAGGAAGAAAAGCGGTTAGAAATATGCAGCAGAAGCAAACACAGGAACGACGATTTGCACAAAATTTTAAAGAAAAAAGCTTACTCGGAAATCGTGCCGACCTGCCAGCCTTGGCACCGCGATTAAACGCGTTGCCGCTCGTATCACCACCACCGTTGAACTAATGTCACATATGTAGACATTCTGACATACTGCACACTCAAGAAGTACTGTGGCACGTGTTGCCACTGTTAAGACTACGCGCTAACAGCGCGGCTGGTTTCCTTGCCTAGGACAGCACATGCAGAGAGTCTTGACACGGCGCGGCTACCGGGCGACGACAGAACAGAATATCAAGCCTGTCTTCTCGATGCATGCAAAGACTCACTGTTCTTCCACCCCTGGAGGGCGCACTGCTACACTGCGAAAGAAAGGCCGTAGGGTGGTACGGGATAAGTTCCAGCCGCCTCAATACCTGTAGCACCTCGCGACGCTTACAGACACTGAAGTTAGCCAACGCACCACACATCTGGCTCTGTCCAAGGTGCTCTATCAAGTTGAAGTCAACTCGGACCCGGCGCTTAAGTTTGTCCTGATTTGATGGTGTTGATCTCATTGATAATCATTTCTGGTAACTCGCTCATATCCAGACCTGCATCAATGACAGCAAGCATACACAAGTTCTGCAGCGTCGGTGCTAGGTGCAATACGTGCAGGTCCGTTAGCTCCTCTTCCGCCTCAGAGATGTCCTCGAGGTGGTCTTCCTCATCAAGGCTGGGTGGAGGCCCGAAGCCACCGAAGACCAACACCCTCTCTCCAAGCACACAGCAGCCGGGTGAGTGCCTCGCAGACGGGGCTGATCCACTGGGCGTCACTTTAGTCCAGCTTGACTTTTCAACGTCATACTTGTGCATATCTGCAAAGTAAGTGTCCATCATTCCGTTGTAGCCACCGAAGATATACAGCTCTCTCGCGTACACGAAGGCGCCGTGAAACTCGCGCCCCTCCGGGGCCACGCCTTGCTCTTCTGCGCGCACCCACGTCGCAGTGGTCGTTTCCAGATAATATAAGCAATTATCATAAGGATTGTCGGGTCGTGAGCCTCCTAGGTGGCCACCCCAAATGTACATGCGGGTTCCAATGGCGGTCGCAGTGTGGCAGTAGCGCCCGAGGGGGGCTTCTCCGCTCGTCGGGAGACGATGCCACTCTAGGGTCTCCAGGTCCAGAAAACGTACTAAGTTCGATGAATATCTGTGCAATCCACCAAAAATATACATCCGGTGACCAAGCACGCACGCCGAGTGGTTAACATCCGCTCTCGGTACTTCACCCCTTACCTCCGGACGGCTCCATGTCATGGCATCGGTATCGAACCGGTAGAGGCCGGTAACCTGTGGGCTGATGTGCTGTCCGCCCCACATGTAGACGCGGTGGCCGTAGGCTACAACTCTGCGGCCCATGATGTTAATCGGCTCATCTTCGGGAAGTGACCGAGTCTGTATCCTATCCCACCGGTACGTGACGGGGTCGAAGGTGTACACGTCGAGGATGTAGCCTGGGATTTCACCACTGTCCGGGTAGCAGATGTCGAAACAGTCGAACGAGTAAACCTTCCCTTTGATGGCGACCGACGTTTCATTGAGGAGTTCTGGAATACGGTTGAGCCGCGCCGTCCACATCGTTCAATGGTAACCAGTTCTTGCGAAAAGGATATCGGGCCGCCTCCTTCCTTCACAGCTAACGGCCACGCGCTGAAATCAAACCTGGTGGTGGGCGTTACTTGCTTTTCTTCGTCCTTTGTTTCACAGAGCGAGCTGCTCGTGCGCCGCGTGCCGGAATCACGGCGTGGTGGGTTATGTTCATAGCTACACGCAAAGAAGAGAGGAGGAAGACGCGATAGGAGGCTATCGTCCGAATTGGCACGAGCCGGGAGGGGGGCGACACGCGCTGCACAGTGGGCGGCGCGTGCGCGTGCGAGACTTTTCATCGTTCCCTTTAACTTTCTAAAGAACGTTAGGTTAAGTGGGTATGTGCCATCCTTTCAAAGGCTAACAACAAAAAATAAAGAAAGGTAAACCAGCGCAAAACACTGCACGCTGGAAGAAAACGACACACAACGCGCTGACTAGCAGCTCAAGTTTAATCCGCAAGGAGCTAAATATCTTTGTTTAGAATGTTGTACGAACTTGCCCAAGCTTCTGCCTTTACCTTTGTTTAGGGCACCGTTCGGTGTGATGACGGCACGCACCAGAAGTAATTGGCCAACTAACTAATACACACCTAGCCTGATTGCTTTGCCTGCTCCAGATATTGCGGGGCATGTACATGGTGTAGACCATTAGGAGAACTGAAATTTTCGTCCGGAGGCGGACAGTCCCCGAAGGTCCAGCTAGATGTGCGTAACAGGCGCGAAGAAAATACGAACATAGAAATTTGGCTTCCATTAGTGTGGGCGACAGGTAGGGAGCGCTCCGGCCGCTGCACAGGAGCGACTAGTCAGAGCCAGCAAACATGCAGCCATTGCAACAGGGGATCAAACAGCTCGGAAAATTGGACTGAAGACCGCTGTGCGACAAAGTGCGTATGTATCGCCTCTCTTTCTTGTTTCCAGTCGTTCTTTGTGCTTTGCCTTCTGAGGAAAGACAAAATTCCTGAGATCCCGGGACCGAAACGTACGTCTCCCAGTTATCGATGCAAAACAACGTAGTCGCGAGCCTCAAGCCATGCTGCAAGCGGGGCTTGTTAGTAAGGATTCATACTCAAGGAGCGCGAACAAGACGATGCAACTACGCGGGCAGATATAATGTAAATCTTTTTTGGTGCCCCTGATAAAGTAAACAAAAATTATGCCAAGTGGTTCAAGGGTGGCACTTGCTGACGACTTCTCAATCCAATTAGATCCGCCGCGGTGGCTCAGTGGTTATGGCACTCAGCTGCTGACCCGATGGACGCGGGTTCGATCCCAGCTGCTTCGGGAGAATTTCGTGGGAGGCGAAATGCTCGAGGCCCGCGTGCTGTGCGATGTCAGTGCACGTTAAAGAACCCCAGGTAATCGAAATTGCCAGAGCCCTTCACTATGGCGGCCCTCATAGCCTGAGTTGCTTTGGGACATTAAACCATTAAACCCCAATAAACCAAACCATCCATCCAATTAAAATTCTCACTGAGGATGTGGTGTGTAGAAACCTTTGTAGTTTATCAGATACAGTTTTTGTGGCAGGATCTATATGTATATCAGCCAGGAAGCCCGCTCTAAAAAAAGTCGCGCCTGAAAGTGCATAAAAATGTACTAAACAACGACTCATGTACTCTCCTATCTTCCAATTTGAGCGAATTTGAGAATAAAACATAGAAATATTGTGTGGCGCCGATGAAAAAAAAACAGGGCCGTTTCTAGGCAGCAAGATCATCGCTGGTGTGGGGTGAAAAAGGCATGTCCCATCATCAAAGCACTGAGGATATGTGTAATCATGAACACAAAGGCTATGGCCGATAAAAAGGCGTTTTTCATGCATCGTACTTTTCAGCTTGGTTTTGTTATCCTTGAGTGTCAAGTTATGTCGTTCTCTACCTGGTTAGCGCATTCTGTTGTTAATCAGCGCTCGTGTCGCAGGCTAATTTTCTTCCACGTTTTCGGCGTGTACGCCCTCCTTTTTTCAAGTATTACTTCACAGAGTCGTTCTTGGCGTCCACATGGAAATTTGAGTGCATATCCTGGTGATTTCGTATTTACTAATTGATTGATCGCTGCGCGGAGACTATATCCCATCTTTCCTCAAGTAGTCACGCGGCGCACAGCTCGTGCCTCGTAGTCTGCTTGTCCTCTGCGTGCGGCCTTTGCAGAAACACAAGGAGCAGGCGTGTCTGTGCTGATGACAGGTCGTATGCAGAAACTCCGCCTTGGTAAAAGGCATCAACGAATGTCATCCACGAGAAAAGCAAACAGCCGGGGAAACTGAGCGCTACTGTTTCAGTCTTCTGTCAAGGACAACTAGAAGCATTAAGCAACCAGGCAGCGGAGAAACGCGTGAGAAGTCGGTGTTGGTACCAATTGCAGCGGTGTGGAAGCTGGAATGGTGTAGTCGCGTTTGTCGCTAAGCATCGGTGTTTTGTTTTTGTATACTACACATGCAAAAATTGCTTGTGAAAAGTAATCAAATTACATTACTAATTACAATCCTAAAGTCGTGCGAATGCAAGTAATTGCGGGCTCCAAAAAGTAATGGAAATACAATAAATACTTATGAAAATTAATTATTAATTCAAAAATAATATCTGAAGCTTAGTGTAACATACAATAACGCAAAGTTGGGCTAGTTTGATTGAACTATACATCATAGCGCTAACGAACGAAGACAAGGGAGAAGAGGACAAGGCAGGCGCTATCTTTCAAATGAAAGTTTATTCACGCGAAAAAAGGAAATATATGCAAACAGGTATAAAGGAAAAAGAATCAAAGGCAAGCTCACATAAGACTATCTAATATTGGAAATTCGCTCTCTTGTAGTGCGATAAAGGGAGTGTTGACGGAAGTGCCGCCTGTCTAGTCCGCCTGTCTTGTCCTCTTCTCCCTTGTCTTCATTGTTTAGCGCTATCATGCAACGCTTAATGTTAAGCTTATCACATAAAGAAAAAAAAAACTACAGGGAATGTTTACTACACTCGAATCCGAGCGAAAGCGTGGATCTGTGCTACGTAGAAGACGACGGTGAGCAGGCAGTGCCGCGGGAGGGAGCAGATGGAAGGTGATGAAGACGACTCTGTCCAATGCACAGCGCGAGAGCGTGGTGCAGTTGAACACGAGGCGTGTTGGCTGTGGCGATAGCCTAGTGGTCTCGCTGAGTGGCCCTTAAAGGAGATCTGTTCGCACAGCCGCGGGCTCGACTCCCAGTGATGGATATTGATTCAATTTCTTTTCCGTGGTTTGTCCTCTAACTCAGCTGAAGGGCAAATTTGCACGATCCGCTATTGAAGCCCGAGGCACCGTAGTGGAGGTTTCGCTTCAAAAAGCAGAAGACGGGACTAGCGATCCGTCTCTTAATCTTTACACAGCCAGGTATAAGTTCCTGTGCTCGCGTCGTTGTTAACTTGTCTCGGATGAACTGTCTATATTTTGTTTGCTTGCGCAAGCGTGGCCGATGGTATATACTATATGCGTGGTTTCAGGAAGAAGAAAGCAGTTAGTGTAGCGACTGTCATTGTGTTTGCCTCTTCTTGGTGGATTGTCGAGTGCTTGTGCTCATCGTTCACGTACGAATATTTCACAATCATACATTTTTCACCAAAACACAGTTTCTGTATTCTTGTTCTTGAAATTTTCCGCATTGTTGTTTACGCATATAAATTTACGCGTATCAGTATCTCTCTCATTGGCCTGTATCTAGTTCAATGCACTAAATAGCTTCAAATTAAGCCAACACCACACACGCATCACTACCTTATGAACATGTCATTTAACACATGCGCCGGCCTTTAATTCATATTAGAAGTCCTCTTTGCAATCATTATCATTCCAGACACACACGCACATGACGTCACGCGTCACGTGGACTTTTGAACACAACGCCGCTGGGAGGACGCCTCGTTTTCTGCTGAACGGTAGCCTCAATACTGTCTCGTTAAAGTAATCGCTAACGTAGATGAAAATTTCGTAAGCGTGTCTGACACCATGCTATTTTCATAGATACTCTGCAGGCTAAGTGCCATGAATATCTTTTATGGAACATAATCATGATTTCCTACAGAAAGAAAAAGAGTATACTTTAGCAGGTGGCAGGTAGTTATGTAGTGTGCGCTGGAAAAGGTGCCAATGAAGAACTGCATCGGCACAGCAAAAAAAGAATGCTTGACAGTCTCCGGCTTCCCACCACTACCCAATCGCCGCACCTTAACATCCCGTTTATTAAACTGTCAACCGTTGTTGTTGTTGTTTTCTCTGAAACAATGGTACATACCCACGGTTGGGGATTGGCCAGAGTGCTGCAGACCCAAGCAGAAGAAAAATTCATCCAGACTTATCTCAAGCGCTTCATTAATAAAAACTGTCAGCCTTTCCGGCACTGCTTTGAATGTCGTCATCTTCATCAACTTCCATCGGCGCTCAAGTGAGTCCAAAAGGAAGAAAACGCGGGCACTTGCGTGTGCGGGCCCATAGGCGAAAGAAAGAGAGAACAAACTTTATTGGTGCCTTCTGAGAGAAAAGCATACAACAGCTTTATGTTACCGGTACTCACCTATGAGGCAGAAACATCGAGGCTAACGAAGAGAGTTCAGTTTAAGTTAAAGACAACGCAGCGAGCTATGGAAAGAAAAATGGTAGGTGTAACGTTAAGAGACCGGAAACGGGCAGAGTGGGTGAGGGAACAAGCGTTGGTTTATGACATCCTGTTCGAAATCAAGAGGAAGAAGATATGGGCTTGAGCAGAACATATAACGCGAATGCAAGATAGCCGGTGGCCCTTAAGGGTAACAGAGATTCCAAGACAAGGCAAGCGCAGCAGGGTGCGGCAGAAAGTTAGTTGGGCGGATGAGATTAAGAAGTTTGCGGGGATACAGTGGCGGCAACTGGGAAAGGACAGGGTTAATTGGAGAGACATGGGAGAGGCCTTTGCCCTGCAGTGGGCGTAGTCAGGCTGATGACGATGATGGCGATGATGATAAGATTACACGTGTGGTTCGTACAGGTCCGGGGGTGGTGGTGGTAGTGGCTTATTTAAAAATAAAAAACTGAAGCAAAAGAGTGTTACCCGCGGCGGCAATTGCTATCTAATATATTAAGCACCCGGGCTGCAGCCGGCGGAAATGAAAGGGAAAGGGAGAGGATAGTGAGGAGAAGTATACACGGGGAACCATTTCTGTAAACGGCCCTTCAAGCATGGTCGCTCAGGTGTCGCAGAAGGGGAAGCTCTGTGTGAGCCAGGTTCATCTCGCACAGAGTTCAGGTTCGTACGCTTGGCCGGATTGGTGGAAAAACAAAAGGCGCGAGGAAGCACCCTTTCACGAGCATGCAACACATCACATGAAACAGCGAAAGATTTCAACCACGAACTTCAATTATTGTTAGTATGAATGGACTCAATAAAAATAACTAATGCTACCACATTGTCAACAGGTGATGGTAATTAAGCTAATTTCAAATTTTAAGCGAGTGAACCGTATGGCGATTGGTCTCGTGCCCAAAATCCTGCGCAGAAAATGTCAGCGACGTGCACACGATGACTGTGACGTAAACATTTCAAGGCAAATCTTCTCGCCGAGATAAGGTGCGAAAACGGAATGCTTTAGATGTCCGGCGTGTACGTTTTTACGGAAGTTCATGGCCCCTCCTAGCGCAATTATTTCCATCGTTTTGGGCCAGGCAGAAATGTCGTATATTGGTTATACCACAAACCTTATTCTGAGCAAGACGGCTGAGGACAATCCAAGTCTAATGGCTGGCGCGGTTTGTATGCCGCCTTTACCATGGCTGCTTTGGGCATATACTATATACATAGTGTTTCACCTCAGTTTACACAATTTTTAAAAATTGGCTTTTTTATTTAGACGAGCGCTTTTTCGACATAGCACTGTCAGCGGTGTGGTATATCGGAATAAAGCTAAGACGTGCTAACTAGCATTCTGGTTGGCCAATATTGCATAGTTAACTTCTTAAGTATTACTGTTAGGCTCCTTAATCATTGAGGGCCGTGTAGCCGACCGTAATGAATACCAATATCAGTTTCTACATTTTCGAAAACGCGGTTACCCTCGTCCGTAGGTCGGCACACTCCCTCTCTAGTGCACCCATATCGCCTGACTCACACTTACGGATGTGTGTGTGAGCGTGAGAGAATGGTAGTGTGTGTGAGTGGGCGTGAGTGTAAGTGTGACTGAGTGGCTGTGAGGAGAGTTGAGTCTGTGTGAGGAGAGATGAGTGTAAGTGGACATGAGTGATGAGCATATGTGATAATTTATGGTTTATGGGGGTTTAACGTACTAAAGAGTGGATGTGAGTGGTTGTGAGTGGTAGTAAGTGGGCGTTAGTGTGAATGGATGTGACTGGTGGACGAACGCGACAAAGAAGTATGCCACTTTTGTTTCTCGACGATGGTATCCGCCCAGCTATTTTCGTTGTAGACAGCCGAGCCAAGCAAATATTCACTCCCGAGCGCACTCGAAACAGCATATGAGATCATGCTGGTTTCTCTGGACGCCGAAAGCAAAGGATTCCGCTGGCGTGGGAGTAGCAGCCTTTCGTTGATGTGTGTCTTACTAGCTAACCGTTTGCATGGTCCCAAGATCTTCGCTGGGGCAATGAGCCGCTACGGGATGTGTCAGATCCTTTGATGGAATTTTGCATTGCCACTACTAGAAAGGTAGGTGTCTCTCATCGCGCCTCCTACATGGGTCGGGCTATTCTACGCAGAGTTCCAATACTTGCTGCTGAAAACATGACTGCCCGCTTCTCAGCAAGAACTAGCGTAGAGTTTGATCTTGAACACTGCTGTGGACGCGTAGGTTTTTTCTGTACCCGGGTGTGTGCATTGTAGAGCTCTGCTGTGGTCGTAAGTTTTTTTATTAGACCAGATCCGGAACCGCAGAGAATTCCATTGGCGACGCGAAGAAGCTGACCTACTTGGCCCGGCTCTTGAACTGCAAAAGCGGGGCGGAAGCCCGGAAATGACGCGAAAACCAAGTGAGCTTTTAGGTAACACCAGACGTTTTCGTTTCCATCATGTACTGTAAGGAGCCCTAGGTAGCAAATCAGGCATGCGGATTTTATTTCTTGTCTGCATATCATATCAGACAATGCGATGTTTTGACGTTCAGGAGATAGTCTAAGTGATAATATTTGATGTTATAATATGCTCCAGACATGCTTGTTTCGAGCTGATGGTCACGAAACCTTGCGGCGATTTTCAGCAGTGGTTTCAAAGTGGCCACCAAATTGGCCGCATCCTTTTCGATTGGTTGGACGTACAGTTCGAACTTGATTCGTCTGTACTTGGGGAAGGGATCTAAAATATAATATCTGCCAGTAGTGTTATATTTTCGGTTGAGAAAAGACAACAAAAGAAAAGCAGTACAAGCAACTGAAAGCTAAGAAGGGTCAAGCTACTTGCGAAATTTTTTATTCCGCCTAAAAGTATCCTGCAATTGAAAGCTGCTGTTCAAACTGCCGATACTGAGAAGGCAGCGAAAAAAAAACCACCCGACGGTCACCATAGCCAAAAATGTGACAAAAAAATAACAGGAGTGTGGGGGCAGGGGTAGAAACGGATGGCGGTAGGGGGGCACAGGGGAACTTTTCATAATTAGGTCGAAGGGTTGCGACATTTGAAAACTGAACTTCTCATAGAACAGGAAAGAGCTGAGGATTAAGCTACCCCACGCTCTTCCTCAGAGTGCAAAAAAAAAGCGTTTTTTATTTAAGGTCGTGAAAAGGCTCCGGTCTGCGTCATGTACGCATAACACAGGCTGCCCTGCAAAGTCGACGAATGCAAACAATCTTTCGCTTTTTCGCTGCACGTGTGCAAGCGTGTTTCTGCTTTGTAGAGCCCAATACTCGGAACTGGGCGAGTGAACCAGGCGTGTGAACGAGATTATGTTTTATCTTGACATTTTCAATACTGTAAGTGGAATAACTTCTTTTTGCGCTCGCCTATTTCAGAAATTCTGCCCCCACTGATATCTGGACAACGTGAGGAATCCTTTGAACCGAATGGATTTCCTTTAAAAACTTCGAGATAGGGTTTTTTCCCACAAACGTTCGTTTCAGAAGGGCATAGACTGCAAAATGCTTAGAAGTTAGCTGCATACGTATTCTTCTGCAAACAACGTTTCCTCGACCAACACGCGCAGTCCTCAACCGAAGACACCGCGCAGGTTTCTCAAGCCTCTTTCAGGCAGGGATTATATGCTTCGCAGACAACATACTGCAATGTCCATATGTCGGTCACGCGTACCTGCTCTGGCTAGAAGAAGCCAGCCCGGCTGTTAACTATATATGCCCCAGAGTAAGCCCACGGGGCTGCTGTAAAGTTACTGATAACGTTCAATCCACTTCGGATCCTTTTCTCGCAGGAAAATTCTGTATTTAGGGCCCATTCCAGCTATTTTCCTTTGCGTGAGGACCTCACTTAAGGTTTCAGACACGCTCTCGATTTCCCACGCAGCGAAAGCTATTCGTAATAGCCACTTGGCTCTAAGGTGTTCATACGCACTCACGGACACGTCTTCGTCAAGGAAAACTTATTATTGCTACTTGAACACTTTTCAGAAACGTGTCTAAACATCTTAGCTGCTGACGCTGAACAGGCACTTATCGCCTCAGCAGCAAGCGCGGAAGGACACGTGCGTAATGTTCGTTCCGGCTGGAGTCGTAACAAGTGACCACTTCCTTCGAGCATCGAAACTGTGAAAGTGGGCGAGAGAGACCGAATGAGAGCCGGCCGGCTCACCATCACATCTGTGCGACCCAGGCTATGCTAGGGGTGAGTGAACGTTAATGCAGTGCGTGGACGTGAGCGTAAGTGAATGGTTTTAAGTGTGAGTGGACGTGAGCGTAAGAGTGGCTGTGAGTGCAAGTGAGTGGTTGTGTGAGTGAGTGTGAGTGTGAGTCATCGGAGTATGAGTTTGAGTGGTTGAGAGTGTTAGGGACATGAGTTCGAGTGTAAGAGGTTGAGAGTTCGAGTGGACATGAGTGCGTATGTGAGTGAGTGGTTGTGAGTGCGAGTGGTCATGAGTGTGAGTTTGAGTGAGTGTTGGGAGTGTGAGAGACATCGGTGCGAGTGTTAGTGATAGGTTATGAGTGCGAGTGGTCATGAGTGTGAATGTGAGTGAGTGGCTGTGTTGTATAAGTGGACATCAGTATGAGTGCGAGTGGCCGTAATTTTGAGTGTGATTGACCAACCCTCATGGCTCCGAGATATGCGCTCGGCGCGGTGTCCCAACAAATTGTGGCTACATCGCGCGAAACGCACGCGCTTTCGAGAGGCTTGCAGGCAAAGCAAACCTCTCCAGTGCACGTCAATCGTCGAAATGTACAAAATTTTTTGGGCAATAGCGCCAAAACTAACCTCAATTTTTTAAATTCCAAAAAGTTATATGGATATAAATTACGGTGGGCTACACGCTTGTCGTAAATTAGAGAACGTAACAGTAACAGTTAAAAAGTTAACTATTAAATATTAGTTAACTATCCTGCTGTTAGCACGCGTGTATTCTGATGCACTACACCGCTGGCAATGCTGTGCCGAAAAAAGCGCTCTTCTAACTAAAAAAAAATTATTTTTAAAAAATGTGTTAAATATTTAGTGAAACGCCCTGTATACTGAGGCCTTCTCCAGAAGTGTCTTTGAGGGAACGACATCAGCAGATTTCAGGTAAGCGTGGAAGCGGTTCACATGTTTACGTATGAGTTCTATGGTATAGGTCTGTTATTAACGAACCTGACGACAATTCTTCATTGGTTGGATGCCTGAGCAGGCGGGTACGGACTGCAGTCTGAGCTCTGCACTCCTCTGGGTGACTTGCATGCCGCCGCCGTCAATGTACTGCTGCGCCTCGGTGCACCGAGAAAATGAATCCCTTTTCGGGATCTCCATATTGTCACGGCTTGACGTACAGGCCGGCGGCGAGAACGGGTGAAGACAGAGAGCACAGAACAAAACAGGCAGGTCCACCAGCAGCAACGTCGCCGTCGGCGCGCCGCAATCGCTACTCGTCTTTTTCTTCCACTCGCGACACTACCTCCCCCTATAAAGAAGCATCGTCCCGATGCTAGCACGGAAGCAAGAGCACAGGAAGGAAAACCACACACGCGCCCAGCAACTCCTGCTGGCCAGTGTAAAAGGGAGTGGTAAAATCAGTTCGGGTCCAGGCGATCATCGCGCGTAATACGGTTTAAGCCGCACTACGTGCACTATTTCAGGGCGGGGTGAACGACGTGATGACGGTCGGGTTCCTTCGGGCAGCACCTCGTAATTAAGTTCACCGAGGCGGCGAACAACTGTATACGGGCCGAAGTAGCGCTTCATGAGTTTTTCGGAGAGACCTCGACGGCGCACCGGTGTCCACACCCAGACCTTGTCTCCAGGGTAAAAATGGACGTCGCGTCGACGGAGATTGTACCGACGAGCGTCGGCATGTTGTTGATGTTGGGTACGGTGTCTGGCGAGTTGCCGAGCTTCTTCTGCGCGCTCGCAGACTAGTCGGGCATCATCGGCGACGTCGACAGGTGGCTCGTGAGGTAGCATAGCGTCAAGCATCGTGGTGACCTGTCTTCCATGTACCAGCTGGAAAGGGGACATACCTGTCGTCTCCTGGACAGCGGTATTATAAGCGAATGTAACGTAGGGCAGTACCGCGTCCCAACTGCGGTGGGCGACATCCACGTACATGGCGATCATGTCGGCCATGGTCTTGTTCAGCCGCTCCGTCAGCCCATTCGTTTGCGGATGGTACGCAGTAGTTCGGCGGTGGCTGGTGCAGCTGAGACGGAGGATCTCCTGTGTGAGCTTGGCCAGAAACGCGGCACCCCGGTCAGTGATCAAAACAGGCAGGTCCACCAGCAGCAACGTCGTCGTCGGCGCGCCGCAATCGGGCCCAGATGACAGCTAGGCACTCTTTCTCAGTTGTCGAGTAATTGCCCTCACCTGCGAAAGAGCTCGGCTGGCATACGCAATAACCCTCTCAGCGCCGTCCTGGAATTGCACCAGCACTGCTCCTAGTCCTTTGTTGCTGGCGTCCGTGTGGAGTTCAGTGTCGGCGTCTTGATCAAAATGGCCTAGTATGGGGGATGTTGCAAGGGCGTGTTTTAATTGGCGGAATGCTGATTGTTGCTCCTCGGTCCACTCAAAGACAACGTTATCCTTCGTCAGGCGGTAAAGTGGCGCCGCGATCTGGGCAAAGTTCCGTACGAAACGTCGGAAGTATGCGCAGAGACCAAGAAAGCTTCTGACGGTCTTCTTGTCCGACGGTGGAGGGAAGGATGCGACGGCGGCCGTTTTCTCGGGGTCTGGCTTCACACCCACTTGGCTGACGATGTGACCAAGGAACTTTAGTTCACTGTATGCGAACCGGCACTTCGAAGGCTTGAGCGTGAGTCCGGCGTTCAGAAGAGCTTGAAGAACCGCTTCAAGACGCACCAGATGGTCTGCGAAAGTGCTTGAGAAGATGACAACGTCATCCAGATACACGAGACATGTCTGCCACTTTAGACCGGCGAGCACAGTATCCATGACTCGTTGAAATGTCGCGGGCGCTGTACACAGGCCAAACGGCATCACCTTAAACTCGTAGAGCCCATCCGGGGTTATAAATGCAGTCTTTTCGCGGTCGCGCTCATCCAATTCAATTTGCCAGTATCCACTCTTCAAGTCGATGGACGAAAAATAGCGGGCATGACGAAGACGGTCTAGGGTGTCGTCGATGCGTGGTAGTGGATACACGTCCTTCTTGGTCACCTTGTTGAGTCGCCGGTAGTCGACGCAAAATCGTAGGGTCCCGTCTTTTTTCTTCACTAGTACTACAGGTGCGGACCACGGACTGTTGGATGGTTGGATGACGTCGTCCTTTATCATTTCGCGCACTTGCTCCTGTATGGTTTCCCTTTCCTTCAAGGAAACGCGGTACGGCGGCTGACGAATCGGGTGCGTTGCGGTGTCGACAATAATTCGATGCTTGGCGACGGGTGTCTGGCGAACTCGGGATGTCGTCGCGAAACAGTTATTGTACCGATGCAAGAGAGAGAGCAGTTCACGTGTTTGGGAAGGCTCAAGTTTGGGGTCGATATCCAGGGGCAATGTTGCAGGGTCTCGAGACTCGGGCGGGGTCGCCTCTGTAGGCAGCGCAACAGCTTCACGAACGCCGCTAAGTTCTTCCATTTGGGCTATAACTGACCCTTTTGTCAGGTGCTGCGGCTCGTTCCTGAAGTTGGTCACGAAGATGTTGGCACACCCTCGTCGAACATTTGCGACCCCACGCGCAACACCAATGCCACGCGTAAGTAACAGCTGGACACTGCCTTCCAGAACGCCTTCTCCACATGCTGTTGTATCGGCTCGGACCGGCAGGAAAACTGTCGACAACGGCGGCAAGTGGACATGGTCGGCATCAACTTTCATCGCAAAGCCTGTGGCCCGAGGCGGTACTGGCGATGAAGAACGTGCGCGGAGGGTCAACCTGTTCTGCCCTATGTCGATTACGGCGCCATATTCACGGAGAAAATCCATGCCCAGAATAACATCTTTAGAGCAATTCTCCAATATCACGAATGTGGCGGGGCACGTCTCACCGTGGATCTCGACGCGGGCAGTGCACTTGCCAACAGGGTTTACGATGTGGCCTCCCGCGGTACGTATGGGCGGTCCGTCCCACTGGGTGGTAACCTTGCGAAGACGCCGAGAGAAACTTCCGCTGAAGACCGAGTAATCGGCGCCGGTGTCCACAAGCGCCGTTACGTCGCGTCCGTCGATCAGAATGTGCACATTGCTAGAGGTTACAAAACGATTCGCGCTTCCAAGGATGCCATCGGTCGAGCTGGGACATTCCAACGTAGGCGGAGGTTCTTTACTTCGAGCGACTCCGGCAACGCCACCTCCAGGCGTCGCCGTACTCAGTTTTCCCGAAGTGGCGAAAGGCTCTCACGGCGAGACCTGCGAGAAGGGGATGGTGGGCGGCGAGGTGGCGGCGACCGGGAGGTGCGAGGAGAAGCTATAACCGGTGATGGAGAACGTCGAAGGTAGTCTTGTATGTCGCGGGGCTGTTCACCGTAGCGGGGGCACGGATCAGCCCGGTTAAAACCCCTTAGGCCAAGCTCGCGGTAAGGACAGGAGCGATACATGTGGTCAGGCTCACCGCAGTGAAAACACAATGGTCGCCGGTCCGCAGTCCTCCAGATGTCGGTCTTCCTGCGTCTCGGCGGTCCCAGGCGGGCATCAGACGGTTGCAGGAACTCGCGGCGTTGAAGGCCAGAATCGGGAGCGCTCTGGACTTGGCGATGGGCGGGAGGCGGACGACGAACTGCGGCGGCGTAGCTTAGAGTTGGTGGGTCGGCTGCAGCTACAATTGGGACGTTTTCTGGCGCCAGCGTGTGTCGCAGTTCCTCGCGAACGGCCGACGCGATGGAGACAGAGGCGGGCTGCTCAGGAGAAGGGAAGAGCTTTTTCAGCTCCTCGCGGATGACGTCGCGAATTATTTCTCGAACATCGGCTAGACCAACTCCGCCCAGGCCAGACGAGGCAAGACTTGAGACGGCAGGAAGGGCGCTCAGTCTCTGAAAGTGACTGGTTCTTGTCGCCAATGCGTGCTCGATATTTGTAGCTTCGGCGACAAATCCGGCTACTGTGGTCGGAGGATTGCGTATGAGGCCTCCAAAGATGTCATTCCGGACACCCCTCATCAACGCCCGTACCTTTTTCTCCTCAGTAGCCCGCGGGTCGGCGCGGGCACTCAGACGCAGCACGTCTTCGACGAAGCTCCTGACGCTTTCGGTGGGTCCCTGGATGCGAGCGTGGAGCAGATCTTCTGCTTGCTGTCGCCGGTGTTGGTTCGCGAACGTGCGCACCAGTTCGCTCTTGCATGTCTCCCATGATGTTAAAGAAGCCTCATGGTTCTCAAACCAATACTTTGCTGTGGCTTCCAGGGAGAAGTACAGATTCTGCAGGCATTGGTCGGGAGTCCACCCGTTATGTCGAGCTACTCTTTCATAGTGCTGGACCCAGTCTTCAACATCGTCGAGGCCATCGCCACGGAACGGGACGACAGATCTTGGAGTGACAGGCACGTAGACGATCCTCAACGCAATCGCGGGGTCGGTTTGTTGTGACTGGGACGCCATGGTGACGTTGGCTGTCCTAGATGTCCGCGATCCCTCGGGCAAGAGTCCGAATTCTGGCGCTGGGCCTTGCTGACGTCGGCTAGCGCGAGTCTCAGTTTCTGCCGAGGGCTCCTCCAAGAAAACTCGACGGCCAGGACTTAGGGCGGGGCTCGAACTACGAGGCGGGGTGCGCTGCATGAGATGCGTTACCCCGCACCTCCACCAAATGTCACGGCTTGACGTACAGGCCGGCGGCGAGAACGGGTGAAGACAGAGAGCACAGAACAAAACAGGCAGGTCCACCAGCAGCAACGTCGTCGTCGGCGCGCCGCAATCGCTACTCGTCTTTTTCTTCCACTCGCGACAATATTTCGGGAGCTTGCGTGGCAAAACATTGCTAGAGTATAGTTGGTGCCCTTCCAGTCGATTTCTACTGTGGGATCCAGTACACTTTCCTCGAAGTGCACAAAGGACAGCCGGCGCACTAGGCCATTGATGCAAGCTATTGGCCGCAGTGCAAGAGATATATTACCGAAAACCATCTTTTCGCTATCTCTATGACATCGTTTTATGTGAGTACTGGCTTCACTTATACATTAATGCAACTATAGTACATGAAAACTCTGTAAGGTTAGCGTAAACTCTCATGTAGCTTGCGGCTACTACAGATTTGAAAGCACAAGCAATGGCGCCGAAGTAGCTGATAGCTTTTATTGAACCATGTCTAGGATTAGCAGTTATTGTAAAATTTGGAGTCCATTGTATAATCTCGTCATGGCTTAACCAGTAATATCAGTTAGTTTGATTGTGGCCATCTTGTCAGCTAATGCTTCCTTGTAGGTTGTGTTGAGTGCGCGAGCGATTTCTATCACTGTTTGAGACACAACGTGTTCCCCAAACTGCCTGATAACGTCGCTGGGGAGATCCACGGACGGGCGGAGAGGCTTCAGCTTTGCTCTCACGTCGTACAGTGAGAATCTGAACAGCTCCGTATCTGCGTAGAAGACACGTGGAGGCATGAGTCAGGGAAGGAAATATGCGCGCGTTTTATTTTTCTGCCTCGATGCGTAGATTAGTTGCAACAGAGTCTGAAGATGGTCGCGCCAAAAAAAAAATTAAAAAGCGGTGTATGTCTCGACACATTTCTTGTTAGTGCTGTGTTCTCGCCATGCACGATCTCAGGATTACCAGGAGGGAACGCTGGCGTCCCCGTCGAGGCGTGTTCCCTGAAGAGCGCATCGTGCAAGGCTGGAATGCCGGGAAGAGGAGGATTCTTATTTGGCTTCGCCACTGCTTTGCCGGAAACATGGATATTGCCCTTGGATCGGAAACTCCACCGAGATATTCTCGTATGAGCGCTGATGAAACGACTTTAATAGTGCACTCTCCTTTTAACGCGACATCGTTAAGGGCCGGGTGTCGCAGAAAAGCCGGTGTCTTCGTCGGCGTCGGCGGCGTTGGCGATGAGCGAAAAATCCCAGATGAATTAATTAATAAATAAAGCCCAGTAGGAAATTGGTCTATTCGGGATATCGAACCAGGGTCTCCGTAGCTAATGCGAAACGAGCACGCTAACCACTCCGCCACGCCAGCTCGATGGTTTGGAATGAACAAAGGCGCATCTTGTGAATACGGGTTTTTTCTTAGAAGGCTGCTTTAGAGACATGTACTGTGGTGTCCATTCCTTTCGGGTGTTCACCGAGATATGAGAGACAGGCGTATTTGTTTTCCTTCAAACCAACTTTCATTTTATTTTCATTAAGGCCCTGACGGCGCAGTTCGGGTATCCACCGAGATATGAGAGAGACAGGCGTTGTTTCCTTCCCTTCGGGCAAGGCGTCGTGCCGAACGGACGATGGCGTTCCGTGGACCCCTTGGCAACTCTTAAAGACTAAGCTTAAGCGTCCTCCAAATTTTTACTTTCTCAACTCACTCAGCGCATTGTTAGGCTGGTATCCATATTCTGAGAACATTTCTTCGAGTTTTGCCGCGAGAGGAGTCGTAATGGAATTGCTGAAATCACGTTCCCTGCGTCTTAAAGCCAAGCCGAATACGCAACTTGATCTTCCCGGCATTCCTGCGCCGCACCTTGGGATATGAAGTGGTGTGCCACCTACTTCTTTCCGCCTAAATAATGATGAGGTGCTCTATGGTTTACATAAAAGTATTCCTAAACTTTCCAAATAATTTCCATGTGCACATGTTAAGCGCTACGAATAGAAGGCACATAATCCTAAGAGGATGTTTTGTCACAATAGCGTGAACCCCATTAAAGGGCAGAACACACGGAGTGCAATGAATGGGCTTTTTTGAAATCACGCTAGTGTGTTTTAGCTCTGAATCAGAAGAAAGCAAATGTCACCACTTCGCGTATATATTGCCGCTTTTTTTTTTATTTTGTCAGCGGATTTAGGGCATGCCTGCATTATGGTTTGGCTTCCAGAAACATCCTGCACTCCATAACCAGGCCGGAAGGTACAATCTTATCCATGCATACCGCGTGGAATTGATGTCAGTGCACGTTAAAGAACCCCAGGTGGTCGAAATTTCCGGAGCCCTCCACTACGGCGTCTGTCATAGCCTTAGTCGCTTTGGGATGTTAAACCCCATAAACCGACCGACCGACCGACCGACCGACCGACGCAGCGCACCAGTAAGAGTAAATACGAATATATTTTAGCAAGAATACCAGCCTGAAATTATCGATATTATTGCGAAAGCAATACTACTCGCACTTTCAAGCCTTCGCCTGACCCGGCCGCAGTTACGTTTGACATTAAGCGGAGTGAACATGGGCGACCAACTCGCTCCTTCAGATAGCCCGGCTGCAGTTACGCCGCGCCGCGCACCTGTGGCGCTACTGCCGCTGTGACGTCATACCAGCTGTAGATTTCTTGCGAAAGCAATACTACGCTCATAACGGCCTTTCGCGTAACGGCGGCCGGTAGCCGCGTTTGACCTTTAGAATGATCTCTGAGGTCATACCAGGGTGAGAGATGGGCTACCATGTCGAGTCGTCGGGCAGCGGTGGCCGGTCGCCACGCGTGACATTTATAATGACCCCTGACGTCATAACACGCCTAGTGACGACACAGCATGACGTCATACCAGGGTGAGAGATGGGCTACCAAGTCGAGTCGTCGCGCAGCGGCGGCCGGTAGCCATGAGTGAATTTAGAATGACGCGTAGTGACGTCATACCAGGGTGAGAGATGGGCTACCAAGTCGAGTCGTCGCGCAGCGGCGGCCGGTAGCCACGCGTGACCTGTAGACGCGGCGCACTGCGTTCCTTCTTTAGACGCGGCGCGCCGCGTTCCTTCCGTTAGAGGCGCTGCGCTCACTTTCACAACCTAGCAGTCTTAACCAAAGCTAAGCCCCCGCCAATTTTTAACCTTTCACGTATTCTGTATTTGTGGAAACATGCGTGTACGCGCAAAAAAGTACACACCCTTTTCGTCATATTTTGTAGCAATAATTACAATATGGCTGGCGCGATAAATTTTATCATCGCATTAGACTTCGAAAAGGCGCCGTAAAAGTCGAAAAGGAAAACAAAACCCGATAAAAGAAAGAGAACACCGGGCTAGAGCCCAGTCTTTGTAACGAGTAATCACACTCGATATACCGGTGAAATGCAAGCAGGTATTCATGCTCGATCATAGGAGATGTATGCATTGGATAACGTACTTTTGCTGGGGTCACCATAACAGGTAAATATGTAGTCGATGCCACCATCTTCGACGAGTACTTCAGCTACCGTGCGTGTGGGCCGGTCATTGGCAAGCACCTCGACGTCGTATCTAGCGACCAAGCCGTGGTAGCTTAAGTAGCAGACGCTATGAACAGTGGGATGTTTTTGATCACCTCATCTAAAGAGCCTGCAGTCGCGTTGTCGCCGCACCTGAGCAAAGAAAAGGTTATGCGCATAAAAATTATGCAATTTGAACACTGCAAACGTTTATTGAATAATTTATTTTCAAAACTAAGAAATTGGTACAAGTAGGGTTTGTTCCTGGATTGGTTAACTTGACTGGTTGCTTAAAGTTTGGTTTGGTTTATGGGGTTTAACGTCCCAAAGCGACTAAGGCTATGAGAGACGCCGTAGTGGAGGGCTCCGGGAATTTCAACAACCTGGGGTTCTTTAAAGTGCACTGACATCAAACCGTACACGGGCCTCTAGAATTTCTCCTCCAAAGAAATTCAGCCGCCGCGGCCGGGATCGAACCCGCGTCTTTCAGGTCAGCAGCCGAGCACCATTGCCACTGAGCCACCGCGGCGGCCGTTACCCAAGCTTTGACGAATTCTATCCGCTCATGTTCATGACATAGATCCTCGTCGGGTGCTGAGGGTAGACATGCTGAAGGCAGACATGCGCAAATAAATGATAAGATTTCGGCTTTCTGAAGTAATCACAAAATACGCAAGTTGTTTCCTCAGAAGATCTAAAATCGACGCCTACCGCCGCATCCAGCACCTCAGTCTGCCTACAGCTTTGAAAAGGATGACCACCAGGGCTACGCGGAAACCTAGACTTCATCGCGAGCTTCAGGCCGAAGTGACGTTGATGCTATTCTCTTGAATCAACCATCAGGCTGGAATGGAATAAATATCAGAGAATAGTTCTTCGTTCGGAAAATTTGCTCTTGGTAGTTTTTGAAAAAAAGTGCCGCCTCAGAGTTTCATGAAATAAACAAAACGCTAGCCACTTTCTTACTTCCGCGAAAATTGAGCACTGAAGGAAGGCGCTCATTGCGTATAAAAAAATACTTTATTGCTGTGTCAAGTAGCGGCGCCGAAGTTGTATTATCGCCGCACCCCCAAGCTGGCTTACGCCGAAGGCACTCCGTTTGGTTGACACGCAGCATCTACCATCGACTACGATGGGTGAGATGTGATAGCGTAGACCATTTCTCTAATTAAAGGTGGTATGGGGCGTAGATCCAGCCGTGCATCAATTACTGCAAGTAAGCAGAGGTTCTTCAGTGTCGGTGCCAAGTGCAACACGTGGAGATCGGTCAGCGATCTTCGCTCCTAAACTACCTGCTCCTCATCCTGGTCGGATGCCGGTCCAAAGCTACCGAAGATAAACACTCTTTCACCCATCACTGAGCAGCCATGCAAGAACCTGGGAGATGGTGGCGAGCCACATGGCTTCACTTCGGTCCAGCACGAGGTCACGGGGTGGTACTTGTGCATATCTGCTAAGGTCTTCAGCACACCGTTGTACTCTAAGAAAATGTACAGCTGTTCGTTGAACACGAAGGCTGAATGTCCTCGCCGATACACAGGGGGAACGCCTTGTACCTGTGGGCGCACCCAAAATAGTTGGTCGTTTGAAAATAGTATAAGATGAGGGACGAGTCTGCTGGGCTGCTGCCGAACGCATATATGCGGGTCCCGATGGAAGACGCAGATTGGCAGGCATGTAGAACCGGAGCCTCTCCGCTGGTGGGGACCCGATGCTACTCTAGGGTATTCAAGTCAAGGACCCGCATATCTGGCGAAGGACCCCAGTCACTGAAGATATACTTGCGGACCCACAACACAAACTGTGCTGCCGTACGTCGAAGAGGGCACCTCACCGGACACCGCCAGACGGCTGCATGTTTTCGTGTTTGGGTCGTAGCGGTAAAGGACACTTGGAAATGGACAGCTGTGCGGGCCGCCCCACAGATACGCGCATCGGCCGTACGCTACAACTGTGGGGCGGGAAATGGTAATTGGCCCGGCGTCGGGAAGTTGCGTCTGCACCATATCCCACCGGTGCGACGCGGGGTCGAACATGAACACGTGGACCAAGTTCCATGCCATCTGGCAACTGTCGAACGAGTAGATCTTGCCGTTGATGCGTATAGCCCAGTCGGTGACATGCTCTGGAACACCGTTTAGTCGCACCGTCCACATCCTGAAGAGGCACCTGCTTCTGTAAGAAACAACGGCCGGTCATTCACGCGATGACGGTGGGGTCATGCGGCTTTTTTCTGAAGCAGCGATATGGTGATCGGTATTCGTGGCGCGTGCAGACTTAGTGCGTCGACGGGTGACTATTTCCGTTAGATTTTTTAATATGTTTTTCATTTTACGAAACTCACACGAATTAATGTTCGGAAAAGGACATGCACTCTTGCACTTACCAAGATTAAAAGCGCTAAAAGCCGTTATAAAGTGCGTTAAGTCGTCAGGAGGGCTCTTCTGCCATTACGCGTTTGTTTCAGAGCGAATTGCTTTTTGACGCCACATGATATGTGCTTAACGCTTTCCAATCGAGAATTTTGTTTAGTTGATCGGTCATGGCAGTCGCATTCATAGGGATTGAATATCTGGCGGCCTTAAAATAAACATGAAATATATATTGCCTAATGCTTAAATCCTGCGCTACATTTTTCTTTCGTTTCGAGCATGTTTGGTTGCCGCCTTATCGTCTAGCAGCTGCTTGGTTTAGGTGTCATGCAGCTCTGGTCTATTCATATCGCGAGCAACAACCACTTTGTTCAACCTTGCCGCGATGGTGGAAATGTGGTGGGAATCGTTGGCATTTCGCCTTTTCATTTCCTGTTTGGTAAGAAATGCGTAAGGGGCCTGAATACCTGCAGCTGTTTCTGGTGAAACATAAACATGTGATTTGGTAACTGTGCCTTCTATATATACCTCTATTTACGTGGATTTGAGGAAAGGAAGTGGAGCAGTATCTGTCTCACACATCTCGGTGGAAGCCCCAACCGCACCGTGAGGAAAGGGAGGAAGGCGGGAGTGAAAGAAAAAAGAGAGAAAAAGGGGCCGTAGTAGAGGGCTCCAGATTAATTTCGACCACCCGAGGACCTTTAACGTGCATTTACATCGCACAGCACACGGGGTCCATTTGTGTTTTCCCATCATCTAAGCGCAGGCCGCCGCGGCTGGGTTCGAACCCGGTTACTCCGGCAGGGTAGCCAAGCACGCTAACCTCTGAGCCATCACGGCGGGTATCTATCGGTTGTGGGAAACGTGTTACGAGCGGAGCGCAGTGGGTGGCAGTTGTTGAAGAGGCGATTTTCAACGGACAGCGCGAAAGTGTGTGGCAGTTTAACACGAGGCGTGATCGGTTGCGGCGATAGCATCGCGCCCTCGTGCAGTGGCCGGCGAAGCGGACGTGTTTGCTCCACCGCGGGTTTGAAACGCTGTCATGGCAATATTAATCTTTTGAACTCATACGCAATAACGGTGTCTGATAAATTACGTTGGTTTTACGCTTCCCGTACTGTGTGAATTGGCAATGGAAAAGACGGTTTAGCTGCAAACACCGCTCGCCTCTCTTTTTTGAACTGCCGGGAATAATTTCTTTAGTTATTGAGCAGCATAAAAAAGAACGTTAACATTGTATCTGACTGGCTTCTATCGACTTGATGTCGCTGCTTTAACGCGACAGCGTTAAAGACCCCGGTGTCCACGTCGGCGTTGTGAGCGAGAAATCACGGGCATGGCTCTGGCAGGTGGTTCCCCGAGAGAAACCTAGGAGGCGGATGGGCCAACTAGATGACGTGTCCTTGTTGCGCCATCCCAACCTACCCACCAGATAGTGACCAAACTGCACACTGTTGCAGTTAAATAAATAATTGGCAGCTCGGAAACAACAACCTGGGTCCCACAAGGCCCATCGCTTAACCACTGCACCAGTGCGAGAGCAGGGGTATGAAGACTCCCAAGGATTTATCAGTGTAAAAAAGTCAATGGCCTGCATATACGGGAATTAACCCATCATGATATAGCGTCGTACTCTTACGGGGGAGCTTAAGTGTCCCCTCTAATTTTATTTTCTTTTACGCGACAGCACTAAAAGACCCGTTCGGTCGGAAACCCAGCGTCACGATCGTTGACACAATGGAAAATCCTGATTGGTCGAGAAGGTAGTGGAGTAGGAAAGCAATTTTGCTGATATTAAAAAGAAACTGTGGTCATTCGAAATCGAAACCGCCACTGAGGAACGTGCGTGAAGTGGGATATATGGAAGCCTTGTACGAGTACCACCAACCCCCCAGCAGGCAAATTACATTAGAGGACCACATAGCTATAATGAGGGCCAATAATTATCGTTACTAAGTAATGTGGACGACAATGTGCAATAAAAGAGTTTATGATTTCAACAAGTGTGTCGATGTCTGCAAAACGGTGCGTCAAGGAAAACCCTTGCGACCGTATGGACACTTTAACGCTATTACGTCGTACTATTAAGGTGAACTGAAGTTTCCCAGTTTTTTTCTTGTCAAGTAATAATGCTTAATCATGCCCAATATGCAATGCTGGATTAAAACTAAAGGAGCAGTTACCACCAGTAACGTGAATTGCAGCGAGGCATTGGCTAGCACGCAGATCTGAGGACTCGCGTCTACGTCACTCTGGCTAGATATTGGGACCAGTGCCATGGTCCTACGCGCCCTGGACACATGTGCGTAATATGAGGGCGGCGCCGTGGCCCTGAGGCCTTGAACGGTCCAAAGTTGCTTGCATAATAAAGTTTTCCATCCATCATGGGGGCGCAAGCATTTGGACGTCCGCATGCGAGGGGTCCTGTCGCGTAGCGAGTTTGAGGTCGGCTTTCCTATCGCGTTGACACCTCTTCCAACGGCCGCATGTTAGCTGGCTTTGGCGAGCTCCCCCCGAATGTTCAAGCATTCATGGCTGTCTCGAGCTGATGTTCGCATTTCTTTGTGACCTCAGCTGCCCGTCTATGTAGGTCTTACTAGAAATACAAATGCAGTTTATTTCATGTTTTTGTTTTACAAAACATGGGGAGGTGAGAGAAAAAAGCTGCTGAACAGCAGCTTGACAAGCTCCCGCCCCCCGTGGTTACAATGGGAACAGCAGAACGCTCAGAATGCATATACATACAATTCATTATGTACTACAACTTTCATGAAACGTTGTTGCATACAATGTTGCGTAGAGAGTCCTGTTCAACATGACATGAAATATTGATCACACAGAACATTGGCGATGAAGAAATAAACGTAGAATGGATGATTTTAAGGGAAAAAATCTAATTAGAAAAAGTTTTTTTCATAAAAGGTGTTGAACATATATTGTCATGTGTGTTATTTTCCACTTAACGTCATCTTCAACGAGCGGGGAGCCGATCGCCGGCAAAGAGGAAGAGGCTCGGTGGGAAATCGCTCGTGAGCCCGGCCGCGACCGCTTGGACTGTACCTGGCGCCTGCTCTCCTGTGGTCTCCAGTATCCCCACGACCCGCGTCGTTTGAACGACCCGTGACATTCTGGTGGAGGCGCTGTCTTATGCGACGCCATCCCCTACCTCCCGCTTCGCAGAGTCCCATTCCCAGCCCGGGCCGCCGCCCCTCCGCTGAGGAGGCCGAGATACGTGCCAGCAGGCGAATTCAAGGACTCGGCCCCGAATTCGGCCTCTTGCCGCACCTTACAACAAGGTCCGTTCCGGCAGTGCACATGGCTCGGTCTACCGTGAGCCAAGGCCAGCAGACGGATTCTTCGCCCGTGCCTGCCGTGGTTTACGTCCCTGTCGCTCCTCGTTCAGCTCTCCCGTTCCGTGGTGAAGCCTCCGAAGACATCGACGATTGGCTTCAGCACTATGAACGCGTGGCTCGCTACAACGGCTGGTCTGCGGAACATTGCCTGCAAAACTTGTATTTTTGCCTTGAGGGCACTGCCCGTCACTGGTTTGAGAACCACGAGCACACCCTTACGTCGTGGGATACTTGCAAGGCACAACTGCGACTCACTTTTGCTAACCAGCATCGCCGCCAACGCGCAGAGGACCTCCTGCAAACCAGGTTCCAGGGACCCGATGAAACCGTCACAAGTTTCGTCGAAGACGTGTTGCGCCTTAGTGCCCGAGCCGATCCCCGCGCCACGGAGGATAAGAAGGTGCGCATTCTTATGCGAGGAGTGAAGTCAGACATTTTCGGCGGTCTCATTCGGGACCCTCCCACAACCGTGGCCGGCTTTATATCCGAGGCGACTAACATCGAGCGCGCCCTGGCAGCCAGAGCAGATCATTATCGTCGGCTTGCTGGAGTTTCTACCGCTTCCAGTCTTTGCGCTGACCACCCGGGTGGCTTACCCGTCGACGCCATGAACCTACGCGAGGTCATCCGCGCAGTTGTTAGGGAGGAACTCCAGAAGTGTCTGCCACCCACCGCTTCCTCCTCTTCGTCCCCCTTCACGGAGGTCGTCCGAGAAGAAGTGCAACGTGCACTTTCTCCTCGCTGCACCGTCACCCCTCCTCCGGCACAGCCCGCCGTGACGTACGCCTCCGTCGTCCGTCGCTCGTCGCCGCCACCGCTCGACCACCCGTCCAACCCCCCTGCAGCCATTGTCACCTCCTGCGCCTGTGTCATCCACTCGTCTCCCACAGCGTGGACCAAGCAAGGCCGACGCGTGGAGGACCCCCAATGACCGTCCGCTATGCTTCCACTGCGGGGAAGCCGGTCACGTCTATCGCCGCTGCCCTTATCGTGAGCTCGGTCTTCGCGGATTCCGACGAGATGCGCCCCGCCCCCGGTACGGCGAACAGCCTCGGGAAATTGAGGAATTTCTGCGCCATTCCCCGCCACCTGAGCGGCCTTCTCGTCGTGCGTTTCGCTCGCCGCCGCCGCGCCGCTTCGATTCCCCTCTGCGCGACCGTCGCGGAAGCCTTTCTCCTCGTCGGGAAAACTAAGCCCGGCGACGCCTGGAGGTGGCGTTGCCGACCGAGAATCTGTAAAAGAGCCTCCACGTACGACGTCCCGCTCCCCCTCACCGACCGACGACCTTTGCGCCGATCCTATAGCCGCCTCTGATCGCCCAGTGTACAATAATCTTGACGTCCTTATCGACGGCCACGCCACGACCGCCCTCGTCGACACCGGCGCCGACTACTCCGTTGTGAGTGGGGAGCTGACCCGCCGCCTTCGCAAGGTACTAACGCAGTGGGATGGCCCACAAATCCGAACCGCCGGAGGCCACCTCGTCACCCCGGTAGGCCGCTGCACTTCTCGCGTTGAGATTAACGGTCTCACGTGCCCCGTTACCTTCGTCGTCTTGCAGCGCTGCTCGAGAGATATTATTCTCGGTATGGATTTTCTGACCGAGTTCGGCGCTGTTATCGACCTCGCTGACTGCCGCCTCACCCTTCAACGACCTTGCCTTGACCCGCCGAGCTCCGAGCCGACGTTCTCCGAGGCGCGCATCTTAGCGGACCACGTGACTTTGCCGCCTGACTCGAGCGTGTTTCTGCTGGTCGAGTGCGCACCGGTTGCCTCTGGCGAAGTTCTTCTTGAGGGTAGTGTGCAGCTGCTTCTTGACAGGGGTGTTGGTGTTGCTAGAGGTGTCACGCGTCTTCACTCTGGTTGCACCCAAGTCCTCGTCACGAACTTTCGCAGCGCTCCGCAGCACCTCACCAAGGGCACAGTAATCGGCCTTATCGAGCGCCTCAGCGCCCCTGTCGACGCTGCGACCCTGTCTGCGGCTCCTTCCTGTCCGCCCTCTCCCCAACACTCGGTGCCGCCTTTAGGTGTCAGTATTGCACCGCAGCTCTCTGCTCAGGAGAAAGACGAGCTCGTCGCTCTGCTGGGTGAGTTCCACGACTGCTTTTCTACGTCACCTGGGGTTCGCCAGACGCCAATAGCCAAGCACAGTATAATTACCGACGACGCTGTCCATCCTGTTCGTCAGTCACCTTACCGAGTTTCGTTGAAAGAACGTGAAACCATACAACATCAAGTGCGCGAAATGTTGGCTGATGACATTATCCAACCATCTCACAGCCCGTGGGCTGCTCCGGTGGTGCTAGTGAAGAAAAAAGACGGCACCCTTCGCTTCTGTGTTGACTACCGGCGTCTCAACAGAGTCACGAAGAAGGACGTATATCCACTTCCACGCATCGATGACGCTCTTGATCGCCTGCGCCATGCCCGTTACTTTTCGTCCATCGACCTTAAAAGCGGGTATTGGCAAATAGAAGTGGATGAGCGCGACAGAGAGAAAACTGCTTTCGTCACTCCAGATGGACTTTATGAGTTCAAGGTGATGCCCTTCGGACTCTGTACAGCTCCAGCGACCTTCCAGCGCGTTATGGACACCGTGCTCACCGGCCTCAAATGGCAAACATGCCTTGTCTACCTTGATGACGTCGTAATTTTTTCAAGCACGTTTCATGAACATCTGGTTCGCCTAAAAGCCGTCCTTCAAGCTATCAGAAACGCCGGCCTCACCCTGAAGCCTACGAAGTGCCAGTTTGGCTATGATGAACTGAAGTTTCTCGGTCACGTCGTCAGTCACTAGGGCGTCCGTCCTGATCCAGATAAAAGAGTGGCCGTCGCTTCCTTCCCGACGCCGTCAGACAAGAACGCCGTGCGGAGATTCCTGGGCCTCTGCGCTTACTACAGACGCTTTGTTCCCAACTTTTCAGATATCGCCGCGCCGCTTACTCGCCTCACGAAAGAGTCCGTCCACTTCCAGTGGTCTGATGAAGAGCAGATTGCATTTGACCATCTGAAACGGCGCCTGCAGGCTTCCCCTGTACTAGGCCATTTTGATCAGGACGCCGCGACTGAGGTCCACACTGACGCTAGTAACACGGGTCTCGGGGCCGTCTTGATCCAGCATCATAATGGCGCCGAGCGTGTCATCGCATACGCCAGTCGCGTTTTATCGAAGGCAGAAATCAATTACTCGACAACCGAAAAAGAATGCCTCGCAGTAAATGGGCGATCACAAAGTTCCGACCCTATCTGTACGGACGCCCATTCCAGGTGGTCACAGACCATCACTCCCTGTGTTGGTTGACCAATCTAAGGGACCCTGCAGGCCGACTTGCGCGGTGGGCTCTCAGACTGCAAGAATTCGACGTTACGATCGTCTACAAATCTGGTCGCCGACACACTGATGCTGACTGCCTGTCCCGCGCTCCCGTCGAATCTGCGCCTACTGATACGGACGACTTTGACATCTTCCTAGGTACTCTAGGTCCTGTAGATATGGCTGCGCGACAGCGACTCGACCCCGACCTTCACGCCGTGATCTCACATTTGGAGGGTCAAGGAGGCGTAGTTCCACGTCCTTTTGTGCGCGTACTGCCTCATTTATGCCTCCGAGACAACATTCTTTATAAGAAGAACTTTGCCGAGAGCCCGAGGTCATGGCCTTTGGCTGTGCCCACTGATCTACGCGACGAAATTATGGAAGCGTCTCATGATGACCCCTCCTCAGGAAATTTGGGGTTCAGTCGAACGCTCGCGCGAATACGGTCGAAGTATTATTGGCCACAACTTGACAAGACAGTTCGCCATTACACAAGAACCTGCCGCGAGTGTCAACGGCGCAAGACCCCACCCATGAAGCCTGCGGGACTCCTTCACCCCATCACGCCACCGCTCAGTCCGTTCCAGCAAATTGGTATGGACCTACTCGGACCTTTTCCTCAGTCGCGATCGGGGAACCGCTGGATCGCAGTTGCGACGGACTACCTTACGAGGTATGCCGAATCACGTGCTCTGACGTCATCAACGGCATCGGATGTGGCAAAGTTTTTCGTCGAGTCCGTTGTTCTTCGGCACGGTGCCCCAGAGGTCCTTATCACTGTTCGTGGTGCCGCGTTTGTGTCCGAACTTCTTTCCCAGATACTGAGCTTAAGCCATACCGCTCACCGCAAAACTACCGCATACCACCCGCAAACAAACCGGCTGACCGGGCTTGTAAGCATAAATACCCCCGAAAGCAGAAGATTTGACAGCCGTCGCCGTAGCTCAGAGGTAGAGCACCGGACGCGTAATTCGGAGGTCGTGGGTTCGGATCCCACCGGCGGCATGTGGTTTTTTTTCTTCTGCTTTTCTAATCAATTAGCATTAAGCGATAACTTATTCATTAATATTCTAAATTAATCAACACCACAAATTAAATAAATAAAGTTAAACAAAATCCCCTGTGCACCCCTTGGTTTCTGTGGCTGTTGGCTTCTGTCTTATTTATAACGAGCCCCTCATTCCCCTTCCCTTGTTTGCTTAATTGCTTAGCGAGGGCCTCGGTTCTGGCAGCCTTGACGCCATAGGAAGCATAAGAGGGTTCTCACGCAGCTTCCACCCTCTCCGTTCGATAACGTTCTACGTCACACCTGCGGTAACTCAGGACGTTCCACGTCCGCCGCTTATGAACGTGGGTGGCGCTGATGAAACCTCTCAAGGTTAGGTTACTTGTAAACATAAATACCCCCGAAAGCAGAAGATTTTACAGCCGTCGCCGTAGCTCAGAGGTAGAGCACCGGACGCGTAATTCGGAGGTCGTGGGTTCGGATCCAACCGGCGTCATGTGGTTGTTTTTCTTCTGCTTTTCTAATCAATTAGCATTAAGCGATAACTTATTCAGTAATATTCTAAATTGATGAACACCACAAATTAAATAAATAAAGTTAAAAAATCCCCTGTGCCCCTTGGTTTCTGTGGCTGTTGGCTTCTGTCATAGTCAAGACATGTCCTTTTTCTTCAACATGGTATTTATTACATGCATGCAATGTTCTACGTGTATGAACTGTGTGCCAACCTTCAGAAAAACATATTGGATTAGCACGACGCGTTCAAGTCACCAAAGATTGGCAGAGAGACTATGGAGAGCACATGACTAATTCATCATACTACGACACAGCTAAGCAACGAAGCAACAGAAAAAAAAATGCGATGAAGAGCCCATCAGTAAGAGTTTGTGCCATTCGGGTCTGAACATATTGTGGGCTTAGACACCATTAAAGTGAACAATGATCATTCCAAAGCCACTTGTGCAGACACAAGATTCAGAATGTCAATTTATAATCAGCGCTTCGCAGAAGCCGGGTACTACAATTAAAAAGAACAAAGGGTCATTAGCAAATTAAAGTGCAGTGTGATATCGTACAGAATGCGGTGTCCGAACTTCTTTTGGAATATCGGTTGCATGATATCCGAGAAGAGTACTGAGTCTTTTCGATTGATGAAACAATGCTGAATTTTTTCTGGAGCGTCGCAAATGAAGGGGGGGAGGGGTGTTTTGCAGTGACGGCAATTCACCCTTGACAAAAAAGTTTTCCTTTCCCCTAATCACGTTTTAGCGGGTAATGTGTCAGTGGGTACACGGCGAGAGAGGGATTTCACGTACTGTTTTTTGTATACCATGTCCCGTTAATTTAATACGTAGCGCATTACATGGGCGGAGAGAAGAGCACACAGACTAAATCCTTCTGCAACCATTTTCTCGATACTGAAAACCGCAAATCAGGGGAGAAACGAACAGCAAAATACACCTCATGCATTAAGCCTGAGAAAAAGGGTTATCAGAAATATCTGATGACGCAGTAATGTTCGGTAAAACATAAACTAAATCGACTTGCAATAATGCATGCACTATTGCACGTGTAATGTCTCTGAAAATCATATAACGTGAAACTGCCTATCCCACATACAGGAGAATAAACCAAGGCCGCGAGCGTTTACAGACCAAAACTGCTAATCAGGTGACAAAGGTTCACATACGAATCTCAGATAAAAGTAGCGAGAAGTTTTGAAAACCTGGATGAAAAGTACTGCACAATTAATATTTTAGAGTACATAAGGAAATTTTAGGGCGAGAGACAGTTTTGAGACGGTCGCCGTGCCAGCAATCGAGATACCGTAAGGGACACGTGTCTGAGAATAGGGCTGAAGAGTTTGCACCCAGTCTTTTCAAGTAATGTGCCCTCTTATTTCGGGCACTCAAAGAGGCGCCAAGGTGCCTGAGTGGCCTAGGTGTCCACACCACTCCAGCATATTCAGCAATAAAACACGATATATGAGATATGAAAATGGAAACAAGCAACATGGTGGGTAATAACAAAAAAACACGTGGATGGGCAAGAAGAGGAAACAGGGTAAAGGAGTAAAAACATAGCCTGAAATAATTACAGAGAGGCACGGCGAAAACAAAAACCCGTGAAAAGTAGCGAAAAGGTCTGCAATCGGATTCCAAGGAAAAAGAATTTTTTCGGCAAAAGCGAAATAGACGGCGTACTGACATACTTGTCACTAGTATTAATATCGTGAAACGCTTCCACCCTTTTTTGTATTGTGTTTAGTTCTGAACAAAAGATCATGTTTCCAAATCCATGTTTACAAGGAACCTTTCCTTACCCTGACCCTTACATTTTAATCGCTTACAAAGGTGTACTAAGTGGCCTCTTGGATTATTTCCTATTTGCAGCCTGTGTTCACCTGCCCCTTCGTTAAAACATGTACCAGTCAGTCCAATGTAGAACCTGTCGGGAGTGAGGGGAACTTTCTGCGCGACTCTTGAAACACACTTGCGAACTTCTAATCGTGCTTCTTGGTACATTCTACTTTACATTGATCACAAACGGGCGCATACTACGAAGTTTACAAAGCGAAAACAAAAGGATCTTGACCGCTTGAAGGCTTGCCTCTTTTTTGATGTTACGTGAAAAGCAACAAATGTAGGCCCATAAGCACCATCGCTTCTTCCTTGACGGTCTCTTTCTGCTCGGTAGCGGAACGGAAGGGCTACAGTTGCTGATTGTACTTTTTTTCTTTCTTTTGTATGATCACAGGAATTTCTCCAGGGCGTTTCTGGCTATTTTTTTTTATTGTGTTTTTTCCTTTCGCCCATTCTCCCGCTTTATGTTCTTACCTTCCCATCATGCTTGCTTCCATTTTGACATGTCATATAATGTTTTAGTTCCCCATCGCATCCTTTACTCTGGTTGTTTGTCGTTTCTAATTCGGCCATCCACGTAGGCTATCACGATTTATTCTCGCACCTTCGACTTTACTGTTGATTCTGATTAATTTTATGGCGCTAGGTCATCTGTGGCTAAATAGCCCCATGGCACAAAGTTTCTTTGTCTATTCAAGCTGGTGTAACAGACACATTTTCCCAACATTTCGCACCAGCCATCGTGGGATGGCTTGTCGAGAATGTATCTGTCGTGCGCAGTGCACTGGAGCGCTATCGCATCAGTATAAATAAGCTGTAAGGAAGCTTCAGATACAGTCCAGCATGCTGTCGACTGCCTTCAATATGATCAGCACAAAATACGATCAGTTACACAATCTTTGACACATTCTATCAGCTCAGGTTGAAGACATAGATACCGATCGGATGCTTCCAGATTGAAATTTGAATGCATATAGGAAAAAGAGAACCATAACTAGCAGGCTATAAAATCAGTGAACCTTTAAAGCAGCGTCAAAGTGAAAGCAAACATCCGGAAAGAAGTGATAACTGTTTGGCGTTGTAAAGTCGTCGCAAAAGAAACAACTGTTTTCCGGAAAAGAGCTGCAATCGACGCCTACCAACACATGTCTCTATCGACCATCTGCTTTGAAAAGGATGACCAGCAGTGGCTACGCGGCTAAGTAGAATTTAACACGGGCTTCATACCGAAGCGGTGTTAATGAGACTTGCTTGAAGAAACCACCGGGCTGGAGGTGAATCGATTTCAGTGAATAACTCTTCGTTCAGAAAATTTGTTCCCTTTATTACTACGAAAACGTGGCGGCCACGAGCGACATGAATATAAACAAAACACTAGCGACTTTCTTGCTTGCGCGAAAAGCGAGCACAGAAGGAAGGCGTCCTGTGCGTATATAAGAAGAGTTTGTTACTGCGTCAAGTAGTACTGCAGGAAGACGTTCTTTGCGTGTAAAAGAAGTGCTTATTTATGTTTCAAGTAGCCGCGCCGAAGTTGCATCATCACCGTACCAGCAAGCTGGCTTCGCCGAAGCCACTCAATTTCCTTGAGATGAGGCATTTGCCACCGACTACGATGGGTGAGAAGTTATAGCGTAGACCATTTCTCTAATGAAGGGTGGTAAGGGGCTTAGATCCAGCCGTGCATCAATTACTGCAAGTAAGCACAGGTTCTTCAGTGTCGGTGCCAAGTGCAACACGTGGAGATCGGTAAGCGATCTTCGCTCCTCAGCTACCTGGTCCTCATCCTGGTCGGGTGCCGGTCCAAAGCCACCGAAGATAAACACTCTTTCACCCATCACTGAGCAGCCATGCCAGTACCTGGGAGATGGTGGTGAGCCACATAGCTTCACTTCGGTCCAACGCGACGTCACGGGGTCGTACTTGTGCATATCTGCTAATGAGGTCTTCAGCACACCGCTGTACCCTCCGAAAATGTACAGTTCTTCGTTGAACACGAAGGCTGAATGTCCTCGCCGATACACAGGGGGAACGCCTTGTACCTGTGGGCGCACCCAGGAAGAGTTGGTCGTTTGAAAATAGTATAGGATGAGGAAACGGTCTGCTGGGCTGCCGCCGAACACATACATGCGGGTCCCGATGGCAGACGCAGATTGGCAGGCATGTAGAACCGGAGCCTCTCCTCTGGTGGGGACACGATGCCACTCTAGGGTATCCAAGTCAAGGACCCGCATATGTGGCGAAGGATTCCAGTCACTGAAGATATACTTGCGGTGACCCACAACACAAGCTGTGCTGCCGTATATCGATGAGGGCACCTCACCGGCCACCGCCAGATGGCTGCATGCCATCGTGTTTGGGTCGAAGCGGTAAAGGACACTTGGCAATGGCCAGCTGTGCGGGCCGCCCCACAGATACGCGCAGTGGCCGTACGCTACAACTGTGGGGAAGGAAATGGTTATCGGCCCGGCGTCGGGAAGTTCCGTCTGCACCACATCCCATCGGTGCGACGCGGGGTCGAAGATGAACACGTGGACCAAGTTCCGCGCCATCTGGCAACTGTCGAACGAGTAGACCCTATCGTTGATGCGTACAGCCCTGCGGGTGACATGCTCTGGAACGTCGTTTAGCCGCGCCGTCCACATCCTGCAGAGACACTTGCTTCAATAAGAAACAAGGGCCGGTCACTCCAGCGAATGTGGCGGCATCATGCGGCTTTTTTCTGAAGCAGCGATATGGTTATCGGTATTCGCGGGGTCGGACGTAGTGCGTAGAAGGGTGACAATTTCCTTTAGATTTTGGAAAATGTTTGTCGTTGTATGACACTCACACGAATGAACGTTCGAAAAAAGACATGTACTCTTGCTGTTAGCAAGATTAAAAGCCCTAAAAGCCGTTACAAATTGCGCATAAGTGGTCAGCAGGGCTCTTGTGCCATTACGGGTTTGTTTCAGAGCGAACTACTTTTTTGACGTGACGAGATATTTGGTTAACGCTTTCCAATCGAGAATTTTGTTTAGTTGATCGGTCATGCCAGTCGCATTGATAGGGATTGAATATCTCGCGGCATTAAAAAAAAACGTGAAATATATATTGCTTAAATCCTGCGGCACTTTTTCTTTCGTTTCGCGCATGTTTTGTTGCCGCCTTATAGTCTAGCAGGTGCTTGGTTTAGGTTTCATGCAGCTCTGGTCTATTAACATCGTGAGCAACAACCACTTTGTGCAACCTTGCCGCGATGGTGGAAATGTGGTGTAAATCGTTGGCATTTCGCATTTTCATTTCCTGTTCTTGTAAGAAATGCCTAAGGGGCCTGAATACCTGGAGTAGTTTCTGGTGAAATAGGAACTTGTGGTTTGGACCCAGTGCCTTGTATATACACATCTAAATACGTGGTTTTGAGGAAAGCAAGTGGCGCCGTATCTGTCTCACATATCTCGGTGGAAGCCCCAACCACACCGTGAGGTAAGGAAGGAAGGTGGTAGTGAAAGGCGAAACAGAGAAAGAGGGGCCGTAGTGGAGGGCACCGGATTAATTTTGACAACCCGGGGACTCTTAACGTGGATTTACATCGCATGTTAAGGATCATCGAAGTGCAGGCTGCCGCGGCTGGGTTCGAACCCGGTTACTCCTGTTGAGTAGACGAGACTGTGGGAAACGTCTTACGAGCGAGGCGCCGCGGGTGCAAGTTGTTGAAGAGGCGATTTGCAGCGCACAGCGCGAAAGTTTGTTGCAGTTTAACCCGAGACGTCATTGGTTGCGGTGATAGCATCGCACCCTCGTGCAGTCGCCAGCGAAGTTGACCTGTTTGCTCCGCAGCGGGTTTGAAACGCCCTCGTGGCAATATTAATCTATTGAACTCATGCGCGGCAACGTTGGTTTTACCCTTCCGGCACTGTGTGAATTGACAATGGAATAGACGCTTCATTGGCAAACACCGCTCGCCTCTCTGTTTTGAACTGCCGCGCACAATGTCTTTTGTTACTAAGCAGCAGAAAGAAGAACGTTAACACTGTGTCTGACTGCCTTCTATCGACTTGATGTCCCTGTTTTAACGCGACAGCGTTAAAGACCCCGATGTCCACGTCGGCGTTGTGAGCGAGAAATCACGGGCATGGCTCGTATGTGGTTCCCAGAGAGCAAACTTGGACGCGGATGGGCCGCCTTGGTCACGTGTCCATACGTGTCCATCGCAACCTAACCACCATATAGTGAGCAAACTGCACACTGTGGCAGTTAAATTAATGATTGGTAGCTCTGCAGGAGCAACCGGGATCCCACATGGCCCATCGCTTAACCCCTGCACTAGTGCGACAGGAGGGGCATGAGGACTTACAGGGATCTATCAGTGTAAAATAGTCAATGGCCTGCATATACGGGAATTAACCCATCATGCTATAGCGTCGTACTCTTGCGGGGGAGCTTAAGTGTCCCCTCAATTTTTTTTTTTTTTACGCGACAGCAATAAAGGTCCCGTTCGTCCAGCAACCCAGCGTCAGCATTGTTGACACTGGAAAATCCTGATTGGTCGAGAAGGTAGTGGAGTGGGAAAGCAATTTTGCTGAAATTAAAAAGAAACTGTGGTCAGTCGAAATCGAAACCGCCACTGAGGAACGCGCGTTAAGTGGGATATACAGAGGCCTTGTACGAGTACTGCCAACCACCCCGCAGGCAAATTACATTAGAGGACCACACAAGTAATGAGGGTCACTAATTATCGTCACTAAATAATGTTGAAGATGATGTGCAATAAAACAGTTTTGATTTCAACTAGCGTGTCGATGTCTGCAAAAACGGTGCGCCAGAGGACACCCTAGCGACCATACGGAACCTTTAACGCTATCACGTCGTACTCTTACAGGGAACTGAAGCTTCCCACTTTTTTCTTGTCAAGTAAGAATCTTTAATAACGTCGAAATCGCCATCTTGCATTAAAACTAACGAAGCAGTTACCACCAGTAACGGGAATTGCAGCGTCAGATTGGCTTGCCCGCAGAGCTGAGGACTCGCGTCTACGTCATTCTGCACAGATGTTGGGGGCGCAAGCATTTTTGTACCTCGGGATGTGAGCGATCTTGTCGTGTAGCGCGTTTGATGTCGCCTTTCCTAGCGCGTTGATCACCGTTTCCAACGGCCGCATGTTCGCGGGCTTTGGCCTCCTTATGTAAAGCGTCCCAAGCCCTTACGTGCCTCCTTTTTTTTATTCATATTGCAGCGAAGAAGCACAAACACACGTAAAAGGAACACGCAAAAAACACGGACGTGCCTCCTGGCTGCATCTACGGCTGTCTAATGGGGATGTTCGCATTTCTCTGTGATATCAGCTGCACGTCTATATAGGTCATCGCAGACTTGGCGCTTGCCTTCACAATCTTACGAACACCGTAAATCTTGTGTGTACGCAGGGCCTACAGTTGCGTGGCTTATGAAGCAATTCCATAAGGCGTTTGCAGTCAAGACGCTAAATATTCCTAGCGCTTCAGGATATCACATCGAACGATGCACTAGTCTGTAGCGAAGAAAAATGTGTCTTCGTGTCACAACCGCCTGCGCCACCCAGTGCATGGTGCCCTTCCTGCCCTCCTCGTGTCCCCCTTTCCCCGCAACCTTTCTTACTCGCTTACCCTCTCTCTTCGTCGCGTAAGCCCAGGACTACATGCTATATCGTCATAACAGCAAGGGGTGCGTTAGAAACTTTCTCACTGAAATCAACACAGGCTTGCGGAAAAAAGAACGAAAAACGTTTATCAAACCCTTCCTTACCCTGTGCTTGCCCGACAGCAGGGAGGAAAAACTAACGCCCGCTTTCATTCCTGAGAAGATTGGTTTCCACTGCACGATGTGGACTGTGCGGCTGCACCAGGTTCCAGAACTCGTAAAACGACATGGCTGTCTCCATCAAAGGGAAGGTCTACTCGTTCGACCACTTCTACAACTGCCGCGATGACAACGATGAAATCTTAGGCAGCCGATTCGGCGCATGCATTTTTCACACCGCAACGTGCATGTGGGGTGTGCTGCTCACCGAGTTGCCCTCCCAAGGCGGGCCCATTAGCTGCATCGAGCGCAGCATTGCCGCCTACGGCCAGTGCGTCTACATGTGAAGGAGCTCCTCGGACATAAGGTCACGGATTGGCGGCTTATAACGGTTGCATACCCTCGCTATGACATGGAGCCGCACGGAAATGTGCGGCCAAATGCCGACACTGAGCATCTTCTCTGCTTGTGTGCTGTGTCAACGGTTGTACATCTTTGATTTCTTGGAGCCGGAATCCTCAAACCGTGTATATTATCTTGACCTTGAGAACCTGAAGTGGCATAGCACTCCGACCAGTGCAGAGGCCCCGGCTAGCCGCTGCTTCCACACGGCGCCCGCAGTCGAAACACGAATGTGTGGTTGGGTGGCCAGGCGTTCAACATAGAGGTTGAACGCCTTGCTCAAAGAAGTCTCTGTTAGCCTACGATAGCGCCCACTCCAAATTAGTAAAACGAGGAATAGTTTCACTTTGCATTAGGTCGGCCCTAGAAAAATATTGTCCACACAAGATAAGTGAAAGCTTGCATTATCAGATCGGAAGAGTTATGTCAGCAGTTTACCTATCGCAAATGGTCACCAGCGTGTCTGAAAGCCTCCTTCAAAAAATGAAGAAACCGGGCTACAAGCATGACATTGGAAACAAACCTGTGCAGGTCATACCTTACGTGCATGGGTTTTGGCACAAATTGAAAAAAGTGGCTTCCAGGCACGGAGTGCAGCTGATTTTTTCAGCCCCCTGCAAACTAGGAAGTTTATGTCCGATGGTATCAGGAAAGCGGGTCAAAAACGCCTGTACTCTCAAACATCAAACAGTGTTCACAAAATGAACCACTAATGTGGTATACGAGATCCCCTTGACGTGTGGCAGAGTGTATGTGGGGCAAACGCGACAGTGTTTCAATGAGCGTGCTCGACAGCACAATGTGACCCTAAAAAGCAAGACGGGAACAAACCAAGCTATACATTGTAACAGGTGTAAAGATTGTTGTCCGATATTTCATGAGACCAGGTTTCTAGCCAGGGCAAAAGAAAAATAGAAAGAGAAGTAATAGAGGCTTTTTATATTCATCAAAAAAAGACAACCGCGTTAGCACGCCTTCTGTTCTCCTCACAAGAAACGAACTAGCGTTTGTGGACGGTTTCCTTTAGATGCCCTTTGGAAAGCCCGCTTGCTTCCTTCAATCGGTTTTATGATTGTTAAGATCTTAGCGTTGGTTCTTATCCTTATTCATAATCTTTCAACCTGTGCTGTCATTCACACTCGCAAGTGTTATCAACCCTGCTTTTCGTAATAGCGACCTCCGTATGACTTGTGCTGTTATCACTCGCTCATCACCGCATTTGTTTTTAGTTTTTTGGCTATGTCGACGCACCCTAATGCAGCTCAGCGGCTAGAAAAGAGCGCCTGGTTACGTTTTCCTGTTATTAAAGTTGGAAGTTGCGCCTTTTTCCTGTCTCATGTTTCCTTCCAGTTTCTTCTTTTTTTTGGCGCACGACATTCTTTCAAAACATAGAGGTCAAAGACAACTATTACTGTTAGCCTCCATCTGTGTTGAGAGGTGTATAGCTCACCGCGAGTAATATCCTGTGAATATTTAGAACTTCGAACACAAAACTACCCTCGGCCAGTGGCGTAACAAATTTTGGCTATTTCGGCGGGTTACTTGTAATGCATCTGTTGCTTTGCGTGCGGGCTTTTCGAAAGCGCACTTATTTTGACGTGGTGTGAGCAAAATTTACAAGAGAATAAAGGAAAGAATAACTCACGCGATCAAATGCCCTTGCAAGGCCGGTTTGTGCAAGTGGAGTTGCTCGTGAGCGCGACTGCAATACTTCAACACCTTACGCATTCGTTTTAACTTAAGCAACATGTTTGAAGAGGTCCAATCAAAGCAAGCATTGCAAGCTGTAGCCAATTTCAGAGAGCTGAAGCGAAAATCTTACAAACAAGGTGAGAAAACGTGAGAGCTTCGTAGCCATCTGCCAATCGCAGTTTTTCCTTTTTATGAGTGTCTGGCATTAGATTAGGATTTCTATCAAATGAATGCAGCAAAAATCGAACATCAACACTGGTATTAAAATTTCGAATAGGACAAGTGATAAAACAGATTCAAATGTCTTGTAAAATTTTCCCGGGAGAGTGGCAGGCCCCGGGGTTTTAGAAAGCGGCAATCGTCCAAATTTACCCTCTACTTCATCAAAAGTTAAAGAACCACTTATTATCGTGCACACATTTTAAGGAAGCACTATTATCATAAACACAAAGCGCGCTATTTGAGAATCAGGCCACGGTACCATCAGGGTAACCAGATAGTATTACGCCCCTGAGCGCTCTGCGCAAATAACATGAACAATGGTATGAAGATGTAGTAACTAAAAGACAACTAGCGTGAAGGTGACCGGCGAGGGAACAAGATATGCTATGACAACAAAGTTGCCAGAATGGAAAACAACAGCTAATAAGATTATATGCAAAGGTGTGGGAATAAAACAATATGCCAAAGTAGATAGAGGAAATTAAAACAACAAGCAACCGGAGTGCAGGCGTTTGAAAAAGAATAAAACATGATATACAAAATGTGAAAATGGAAACAAGCATGACGAGAGCGTAACAACAAAAAGCACGAAGATCGGCGAAAAGAAGAAACAAGGTAAAGGAATAAAAACATGGCCTGAAATGGTTACAGACAAGCAAGGCGAAAACAGCGCGTGAAAAGTAGCGAAAACGTTTACAATCTGCTTGCTAGAAAAGCGATTTCTTCCGGCAGGAGCGAAATAGACCGCGTGCTGACATACTTTTCACTGGGTTTAGTACTGTCAAACGCTTCTGCGACCACTCTTTTCGTATTGTGTTTAGTTAACAAAAGGTCATATTTTCAAATACAGGTTTGCAAGAAACCTTTTCTTACTTTCACCCTTGCCTTTAAATCGCTTACAACGGTTTCATAAATGGCCGCCTGGATTATTTTGTATTTGCAGCCTGTGTTCACATGCCCCTTCACTAAAACATATACCACTCTGTTCAATCTAGAGCTGTCGGTATTGAGGGTAACTTTCTGCACAACTCTAGAAACACACTCGTGAAATTCTTATCATGCTTCTTGGAACACTGTGGTCTATTCTTCTTGACATTAATCGTCAATCGGGCACATACTACGAAGTTTACACAGTGGAGAGAACAATTTGACCGCTTAACAGCTCACCACTTTTTTGATGTTCCGTGACACGCGATGAATGCACCGCATGACCTCCACCGCTTCTTTCTTGGCAGTCTCTTTCGGCTCGGTAGCGGACAGAAGTGCTGCAGTTGCTGATCGTAATTTTTTTTTTATGATCACAAGAAGTTTTCCAGGGCGTTTCTGGCCATGTTTTTTTTTCTGTTTTTCCCTTTCGCCCATGCAAATGCTTTATGCTGTTACCTTCCCATCATGCCTGCTTCCATTTTTACATATCATATAATGTTGTAGTCCTCCATCGCCTCCTTTACTCCGGTTGATCGTTGTTACTGAATCGGCCATCCACGTGGGCTATCACATTTTATTCTCTCACCTTCGCCTTTACTGTTGATTGTGTTGAATTTTTATGGCGTTAGGTCATCTGTGGCTAAACAGCTCCATGGCACAAAGCTGCTTTGTCTAGTCAAGTTGGTGTCACAGACACACCTTCCGAACATTTCACCCCAGCCATCGTGGGATGGCTTGTCGAGAATGTATCTGGCGTGCGCAGTGCACTGTAGCGCTCTCGGATCAGTGTAAATAAGCTGTCAGGAAACTTCAGATACTGGCCAGCATGCTGTCGATTGCCTTCAATACGATCTCCACCTGATACGATCAGTTACACAAGCTTTGAAGAATTCTACCGGCTCAGGTTGATGACATAAACACCGATCAGAGGCTTCCGGATTGAAGTTAGAATGCATAAAGGAAAAAAGATAACCGTAACTAGAAGCCTATAAAATCAGTGAACCTTTAAAGCAGCGTCAAAGTGAAAGCAGACATGCGGAAATAAGTGATAACTGTTTGGCTTTCTAAAGTAGTCGCAAAAGAAGCAAGTTGTTTCCGGAAAAGAGCTGGAATCGACGCCTAGCGCCACATGTCTCTATCCACCATTTGCTTTGAAAAGGATTACTAGCAGTGGCAACGCGGCTAGCTAGAATTTAACACGGGCTTCATACCGAAGTGGTGTTAATGCGACTTGCTTGAAGAAACCACCGCGCTGGAGGTGAATCGATTTCAGTGAATAACTCTTCGTTCAGAAAATTTGTTCGCTTTATTATTTACGAAAACATGGCGGCCAGAGCGAAATGAATATAAAGAAAACACTAGCGACTTTCTTGCTTGCGCGAAAATAGAGCACTGAAGTGAGGCGGTCTTTGCGTATAAAAGAAGTGCTTATTTCTGTGTCAAGCAGGTGCGTAGATGTTGCATCATCACCGTACCAGCAAGATGGCTTCGCCGAAGGCACTCAATTTGCTTGAGATGAGGCGTGTACCACCGACTACGATGGGTGAGAAGTGATAGCGTAGACCATTTCTCTAATGAAGGGTGGTAAGGGGCTTAGATCCAACCGTGCATCAATTACTGCAAGTAAACACAGGTTCTTCAGTGTCGGTGCCAAGTGCAACACGTGGAGATCGGTCAGCGCCCTTCGCTCCTCAGCAACATGCCCCTCATCCTGGTTGGGTGCCGGTCCAAAGCCGCCGAAGATAAACACTCTTTCACCCATCACTGACAAGCCATGCCAGAGCCTGGGAGATGGTCGTGAGCCATAGGGCTTCACTTCGGTCCACCGCGACGTCACGGGGTAGTACTTGTGCATATCTGCCAAGTAGGTCTTCAGCACATCGCTGTACCCTCCGAAAATGTACAGCTCTTCGTTGAACACGAAGGCTGAATGTCGTCGCCGATACGCAGGGGGAGCGCCTTGTACCTGTGGGCGCACCCAGGAAGTGGTGTTCGTTTCAAAAAAGTATAGGATGAGGGAAGGGTCTTCTGGGCTTCCGCCGAACACATACATGCGGGTCCCGATGGCAGACGCAGGTTGGCAGGCACATCGAACCGGAGCCTCTCCGCTGGTGGGGACACGATGCCACTCCAGGGTATCGAAGTCAAGGACCCGCATATATGGCGAAGGATCCCAGTCACCTAAGATATATTTCCGGTGACCCACAACACAAGCTGTGCTGCCGTAAATCGACGTCGGCACCTCACCGGCCACCTCCGGGAGGCTGCATGTCATGGTGCTTGTGTCGAAGCGGTAAAGGACACTCGGGGCTGGCCAGCTGGGCGGGCCGCCCCACAGATACGCGCAGTGGCCGTACGCTACAACTGGCTGGAAGGAAATGTTAATCAGCCCGCCGTCGGAAAGTTGCGTCTGCACCATATCCCACCGGTGCGATGCGGGGTCGAAGATGAAGACGTGGACCAAGTTCCATGCCGTGTGGCAACTGTTGAACGAGTAAACCTTGCCGTTGATGTGTACAGCCCTGCGGGTGACATACTCTGGAACGCCGTTTAGCCGCACCGTCCACATCCTCCAGAGACACTTGCTTCTGTGAGAAACAAGGCCTGGTCATTCCAGCGATGGTGGCGATGTCATGCGGCTTTTATCTGTAGCAGCGATATGGCGACCGGTATTCGCGGCGTGAGCGGACGTAGTGCGTCAAGGGTGACTATTTCTGTGAGATTTTGTAACGTTTTTGTCATTTTATGACGCTCACACGAATGAATGTTCGAAAAAGAACCCGTACTGTTGCCCTCACCAAGATTAAAAGCGCTTTTCGTGCATAGCGTGCATAGCGTGCAGTTTCATGCATAGCGGAATAGCGGTTCCAGAGTGCGCATGCGCAGAACGCTAACGGGAAAATAGCGTTAGCGAACGCCCGAAACTTTCAGAAGTTAGCGTTGCGGCAGTTGCGGCTTTTGCGCCCTAAGCGCAAAAACATGTCGGCGTCCTTCCAAGCGAGAGCCGTCCGCTTTAGCCAGTTAGCAGTCCTTGCAATTCCGGTCGGCATGTTTACCTGCAACTACTGGCGTTTCTGCTTTTCGCTTACCTTAGAGTTTTGCTTACCTTGGTTCGACGATAAAGTTTAAGCTGCAATTCAGCCTAGTTTTTTAGATACGCTGACGATTCTGGGGTACAATAGCCTTACGGAACCTTAAGCTGCACTGCTACCGCCTGCAACTGCCTGAAACGCAACACAGACGTCCCGATCCAAACAAAAATAGATTTTGAGCTTTGTCGCGGTGTTTTATGTACTTAAATTACGTAACACAACAATTTATATTAAATTTACAAACGTTCTTTGAACATCAGACGCCATGTGATGAAAAATATTCTTTCTCGAACGGCTTGTAGTTAACATGGCCTTGACTAGATGGCGCTAATATTTATGTTTTTTATTTCACTTTATTACAATTTCTAGGTCATTTTCCTTGCCAAAATAAGCGCTGCTGTAATAATTGTCATGAAAGACTGAAATATTATAATTTGGCACGTTAGCGGTAGTGGCGACCACTTAGAAGTTCCTGTCGCCTCTATGTAAAGGAGATCGCCTTTAACGTTTTCAGGACGCTATACTAAAACTGTCTTTGTGGATAAGTTCCTTCCGGCACGCTAACGTAATTTTCCTTAGGTCGGCATCACGCTAATGCTGTACTAAAACTCTCTATTGTTGAACTTCTAGACAGACACCCCAACCGCACAGCCAGGGGAGGCAGGAAGGTGGGAGGGAAAGAAGAAAGAAGGAGGTGGCGTAGTGAAAGGCTCCGGAATATTTTCGACCCCCTGGGGATGTGTAATGTGAACTGACATCGCACAGCACACGGGCGCCTTTTGTGTTTCACCTCCACCAAAACGTGGCCGCCGCGATCTGCTTCGAGCTCGGGTACTCCGGCTGAGTAGTCGAACATGCTAATCACTCAGCCACCGCGGCGGGTATTTACCGCTAGTGGGAAACGTGTTACGAACGCTACGCCGCAGGTGGAAGTTCATGAAGCGACTATTTGCAGCGCACAGCGCGAGAGTGTGTTGAAGTTTGACACGAGGTGGGATCGGTCGCGGCGATACCATCGCGCCCTTGTGCAGTGGCCAGCGAAGCTGACCCGTTTGCTCCGCCGTGGGTTCGAAACACAGTCGTGGCAATAATAATCCAATGATCTCCTGCACAATAACGATATCTGCTAGTTTGATAAATAGCCCCTACTGTGTGAATTGATAAATGGAGTAGACACCTCGTTCGCAAACACCGCTCGCATCTCTCTCTCTCTCTCCATGAACCACCAGACACAATCTCTTTAGATATCGAGAAGCAGAAAGGAGAACGCTAACACTGCATCTGGCGGCCTTGTATCGACTGGACTGCGCTGTTTTAGCGCGAGAGCGTTAAAGGCTCCGTTCCCCGCAAAATCCTGTACCGCGATGTCGGCATTGACGTTTCATCTCATTTATTTCATTTCATTTGTTTTACCCTCGGGGCTTTCGCATTACAGAGGGGGTGTGACAGTGAAAAAAACAATACATAGATCAAAAAGAGCGCTATATATATGAACAATATTGATACATGCTAGAGACAGAGGACGAAAACATTGAGGACAAAAGTACAGACGCAAGAAAATAAAAGGATTACAAAAAAAAACCTTATACAGTCTATATATGGGTAAACAGCATATCATAATTGGTCTGATTCTAACAGTAATTTGCTTTAAAAACGCGCAGTGTCGCTAACACAGGTGGCTGTGGGTATAAGATTATTCCAGTCACATGTTTTAGGGACGAAGGAAATAGAGCAGGTCACTGTGAGGCAGTGTGGTGAATGCGATTCTGGTGAATGCGAGGCGAGATGAAAGATGGTGCCTTTACACAGATGGCTTTCAGGCCAGGATTATGTTGGTAAATTTTATGGAAGAGGCAAATGCGTGAAAGCTTACGGCGAGTGGAGACTAAGGGGAGTTTAAGATTAGATTTCATTTTTGTTACACTGGCAGTGCGATGGTAGTTTCCAACGATGAAGCGGACACTTCGATTCTGCACGGCCTCTAGTTCATTTGTTAATGTGATGGCGTCAGGATCCCAAATCGAACATACGTGCTCTAGTTGCGGACGAATGAGTAGTATATAGTAGCATTTTCAGTGAAGGTGGAGAGGAGGAAAAATTTCTACGGATGTACCCTAGCGTGCGGTTAGCCTTTGAAGTAATGAACCTGATATGAGCATTCCAAGAAAGCTTATAACAAACATTAACGCCAAGATATTTGTAAGACGAGACTGGATTCAGCTGAGTATCGTTAATAAATTAATTTGGGCTTGTTTGCGGGTTACGGGTTCCGCGCATGCATTTGCATTTAGATATGTTTAATTCCATTTTCCACAATTGACACCATTCATAACTTTTATTTAAGTCTGTCTGTAGCTGAAAAATATCATCAGTTATTAATTACTCTGTAAATTACGCAGTCGTCAGCAAATAAGCACAGGTTAGATGAAATCTTTAAACGTAAGTCATTTATGTATATTAGAAATAATAACGGGCCAGGGACCTACCCATGGGGCACACCTGAATGTACTAGCGCTGGCGATGAGTCGTGGTCATTGGCGAAGACGACCTGAGTACGGTTACTAAGAAAGGCACGAATCCATTTGAGTACATTAGGGTCAATGTTAAGTTGGCACAGCTTGAAAAGTAAAAGAGAATGAGTGATCTTATCGAACGCTTTTGAAAAACCTAAGAATAAACAATCAGTAATGAGTCCAGAGTCTAAGGAAACATGCAAGTCGTTAGTGAAAATCATTAACTGCGTTTCACACGAGAAGAATTTTCGAAAACCATGCTGTTTTGAAGTAAAGAACTGGTTTGATTCTAGGAAATTAACAAGATGACTAAACATGATGTGCTCTTGAACTCTACATGGGACGGAAGTAAGTGAGATGGGACGGTAATTACGTGGATCTTGGGTTTGCCCTGATTTGTGCACTGGGATTACTTTGCCATTGAGCCAGTCATTAGGAAGGGTGTGGTGATAGTTTAAAGACTGTGAAAAGATACACTGTAGCATAATGGAATAATATTCTACGGTATTTTTCAAGAATTTAGTACTGAGGCCATCGATACCACAAGAGGATAACATTTCAAGGTGTTTAATAATGCCACGAATTCCTTCTGAGGAGATGACGATGGGATCCATTGGTAAACAGCGATATTCTGAAGCGAAGGTAGGACGGAAGTGTCGGTGGGGCTAGTGAAGGCTTTGATAAAAGACCTATTGAGAAGCGATGTGCACAGTTGGTCAGGAAGTATATCCCATTCCAGGGTAACTAGATGTATGGTAACATTTCGTTTGCCTTTCACTGTGTTCCAGAACTGTTTCGGGTCTTTGCTTAGCATAGCTGGAAGAGTCTGATTAACGAAGGTAAATTTGCTTGATTTTAATGCAAATGAATAGCGACTGCAGCGGCTTTATACGCGGACCATCTGACAGCAGCGTTTCGGTAGAGACATGCCGTCGTTGTCGCTTAGCATCTTGCCGGCGTCTCTTCGCGAGACGTTCCTCTCGTTCTTCGGGCGTCTCGGCCGCCAGATTAGCCTATCGCGCCTCGTTTTCACGCCGGCCTTGTACCATGCGACGACTTCTGTATCGGGAGGCCCAATTTTACGCAGCCTGTACTGCTGCCGTGACGAGCGCAGCCGCTCTCCTTCTTTCATGGTGCGCGTATGAGGAGCCAGCGCATCGCTTCCGGCTTATATCCCAGCTGCACAGCGTGACTCTGCGCATGCGTAGTGAGCTGGTTGCCATGGTAACGGCGCACGCGCAGTAGTGACCTTTGGCAGGCACCCAGAAATGGGCTTCTGCTGACTTAGTGCAGCTTTCGGTACAAAAGTGATTCGTTCCTGAAAGCAGCTTCGAATCACACGTCTACATATAATTTTTTTTTTACCGAATGCGTGCATTTAATTGAAGATTTGATGAGACGGAAAGTTTAGGAACAAATCAGAGTTGATTTACAGCGCGCACTAAAGCAAATGGCGACGACGTCTATCGTGGCAAGAAAGATACACTGCGCTGCAACCGCAGGAAAATTAAGAAGCGGGACTTCAATAAAACTTGGGTTGGGCCTAGTTGGTACATGATGTTGTGAAGGTGTAGGTTGCGCAACCACGGGACGAACCACGAAGAAAGACACAGAGACACACAACAGCGCACTAACAACTGTTTACCTCTTCCAGAGAACGCTTACTTATACATCTGGCCACGCATGCTCAAATGAAATCTTAAACCACAATAGTCAGGCCAAGGGCTGTTAACGCAGACGCGAACGCAAAAAACTGATTTCGGCTACGTACAGAGCCACGGACGTGTCACTGATACAGTCTACAGCGTTTTCTTTCATGTGTAAAGCTTCCAAAGCCTGCCGCGCTTGTTCATTTTTGCTTTTTCCTAGTATCACGGTCTCCTCAAGTCGCGGTGCGCAATTGCGGCAAGAACTAAGATGGGACACAAGGTGTGCCCCTTTGCCTGTGTTGTTCCTAACTTCATTCGCATGCTCCCTGAGTCGCTCGTTTATGCACCGCCCTGTCTGCCCGATGTAGGTCTTACCACATGAAAGAGGGAAGCAGTATACCACCCTGGTGGCGCAAGGGATGTAGGTACTATTAGGTTCGAGTGAGCGTCGTCGGGCCGGAGAAGGGACGAGGAAGGTGGGAGACGGGGTTACGAAGAGAAGCAAGGAAGGAAGAAACTTTATACAGGAATATTTACATTATTTACAACAAAGGGCAACTGAGAATGAATCTCAGTGAAAGGGAGCTTCTTGAGGAGTCAACAGACAGGAGTGCACTGCAGACCCAAAACAACACCTCGTTAAATATTATTCGTATTCCCCAGATCCCTGACTGGGGAATAAATTTCGAAGGATGACGTCCAATCGCATGGGCAGACGTGGACTCCGGAGGTACCACGCACGGCTGGGCGGTGCTGGCTGTCCCTCTCTCTCGCAGCTCGGTTGATGGGAGAGGGCAGAGGCTCAGTAATTAAACACTGCTGTCTTTCACTCAGCGCACCACCTGTCCGCGCACCACAGCGCACTCTCTCCGTTGACCCGAGGGTCGACTCGGCCATGGGACGCCGCTATCGTCGCCGCATCTTCGGCCTTCGGCGGTCTTTGACCTTCGCCGCTGCCACCGTGGTCTCTCGGTCCTGGAAGTTCGCTGCCTTAATCCACTTAGGCAGGAGGGGAGCGCGAGCTGCCTTAATCCACCAAGGCAGGGAGGGGGGGGGGGGGGGCATCCCAAACCCAACAGCACCCCCGCCACCAGACAATGCGTCCGGAAGATGAGCCGCTCCTACGCAGCTCGGCTGACAGGACGTGCAAGAGGCGGCTCTCGTTCCACTCTTCTCCGGGCCTCTCTTCATCGGCTGTCGATGTCCAGCTCTCGGAATTTCTCTGGAAGGCGAGTCAAACGGAACCACAAACGCCAAGCCACACACAGCAAAAGCATGTGCCGTCTGTAGCCCACTCGCCCCGCCAGACCAAAACCAAAGAAAACTGATTACTGAGACTTCCCTCTAAGTAAAATCTTAAAGAAACAAAATTTTCCTGAACGAACACGAAGTGCGTAGCCGATGCACGGTTCAGGTGTTGGGACCTCTTCAAAGTTTTATCATAATGAATGACACTTCAAGATACAGAAGGAAGATTACAATTGGTCTACGAATCGGTCGGACAAATGCAAGCGATTCTTGATGTCACCCGGGCAGCGAGGAACCAACCGAGAGTTCAGACAGAGGCTTTCAATTTTGCCCCAAAGCTACTTCCTATTCGCAACTACTACAGCTGCCCGTGTCGTCTTCCTTGCGTTCTGCATGGCAGCAGGCTCTATGACACCTGTCATAAGCGTGCAAAACTTGCACAACAATCCTCGCAGAAGAAACGTACTGCGCAACTTCATAGCGCCACACAAAGTAGCATACCTATAGGAGCTCACACGAGCTACGTAAGCTGCAATGGCCAAGAGAGCCTTCGCTCGCGCCTCTACGTCAGCGGACACTAGCGTGTAACAAATATTGTAGGTAACCCTATTTGCAGCACCGCAGAAGAAACACTGTCGAAGCAATAACGTTCTGCAAAATTCAATTCGGCTAAAAGGGTAGCATCTCTGTGAGCTTACACGAGCTACCTAAGCTACAATAGCCAAGAATGGCCTCGCTCGTGCTTGAGTGTCAGCGGATATTCGGACCAGTTTAAGTTCACGTGCGAAACCACGAAACGGACCCAACAAAATTACAGCTCGAAGTATTCTCGCAACACCCACGCGAGGGACTACGCCGCATTCGCCCATGAGTTACTTCGACAGACACCCTAACTTCGGTGTACATCCGCGCCTCCGCGGGCGCTCTCACAATTCGCAGCGCAGCTAAACCTATATACGAGTGCCTGCTGCACGGCAATTCGCATCAAATCTCAACGAAGTGATGCCGACAAAGAACAAACATGACAAGATAAACGCGAATGCGACCAAACCTCACAAATGAAATCGTTCGCGCTACAAAGAACTGCGCATACAAAAGTTACATAAAATACAAGTGTCATCAAAGTTACATTACAACAACGAAAGCTAACGAAAAGTACAAAATTCACTCAGGCATAAAACTAAAAAACTTGGTTTGCTTCGACCTTTCTTTTTACAGTTGAGTAAATGGATACAAGGAAAAGCAAACAGTAAATACAAAAAGTGCTTAGTGCTGAAATGCGCCTGGAAACAGTCTTGTGATTCAAAGAATCCACTGTTTCCTGTTCTTCAGCCGCGCCCTGCGGGGTCGCGGTCGGACGGCCGGGCTACCAGTTAAGGTTTCCAAAAACCTGCGGGGCTGATTAGTTCCGCCTGTGCTAGAGCGGCGCTTCCCCCTCTGACTCGCGGTTCCTCTGTGGCGCTCTTTTGTGCAGCGACCGTGCACCCTTCTCCCTAGCTCGCCGCCCGCGTCACATGCCTTGTAATCATCTTTGCTGTCTCTCGATGGAGCAGGTCGTTTACGCCCTGCATGCGCACGCGTATTCTGCTGGGCTATTTTGCAACGCCTGCGAACTTTTGAGCGCGGCGGTGGCAATTTCGAGAAATTATGCGGTCTGTTCAGATGCAGAAGTTTGACCCGCGCTTTTTGCTTTCTCGCAGAGGTGTTCCGATCAGCTGTCTTCACGCGTGGCCGTTTTCCGGAAACCTCGCCTGTTGACTTTCGCTGCCTGTCAACAGTTCGCGTGCGGCCAACAGGTGCCAAGCTGCCGGCCCTCGCCTTAGTCGACCCATCAATTTCCAAAGGCTCATTGTTTTCACCATTTTTCTCTTGCAGCAAAGCCACTGGCGCTTTGCTCAGAGTGCCAGGCGACGGCTCACTTGCACAACCGCTCGCCCCCGTGACCTCTGCTGAACACGATCGTTCGCTCTCCTGCGGTGCATATTTCGGCGCTGCGCCTTCACCTTTCTGGGTTGCAGCAACCACCCGTGTGGCATCGCTTATTAAAGCTAACCCTGCGCTATTGCCTGGCGCTTCAAAGTTGCTATCAGGTGACGCACACTTACGCCCATTACCACGAAGCTTTTCCTCTGCGCCTTAGAAGTTATCGCTCACCCAGCGGCCGGCAGAAGAAGCTTTTCTTACTTCGGTGTGGTGGCATACGGGCTCACTGTTTTGCGCTCGAGCTGAAATGCCACCTTCTTCTGCAACAACGGCATCTAACTTTGGGCTATAAGCGACCGTGTCACGCATTTCTTTGTTGCTCGCGTTTCCGGCCAAACCATCCCTTGCGCCTTTGTTATGGCTGGCGGTGCAACAAACCTTTAGTTCTGCCTTTAGACCTACACGTTCGGTCCCTGTTCCTGCGGAACTGGCAGTTATATCTGAGCTTGCAGCTGCCCTGTCACTGCTCTCCTGAGCGACTGTTGTGTCCATAATTGACCAAGCGGGGTTTTCTGGCTGGTAGCTGACACACTGATGGGAGCGCTGCCCGCTGCCATCACTACGATCTGAGTCGGCTTCTATACGAATGCCGAAGAAACGAAATAGAGCGCTTTTCGCTATTTCATAACTGTCGACCTCGTCGTCGGACAGGCGCTCTAATACACCGCCGACGTCACCAGGGAGAATGGCCACCAACATCATCAACCATTCACCCTTGTCAAGCTCCTCCTCACTACAAATTCCCTCAAAATTCTCGCGGAAAGTTTTGAAGTTTTCACCTATTCGGAAATTCCTCAACCGATCTCGAGCGCTACGCCAGTGAACTTTACGCGTGAGCTCCTGCAGCTCTCGTCTGCGTTGTTCCTCTAGCTGCGCCGCTAGCTGCGCCCGTCGCTCATACCTTGCCTCCCATTCTCTTTCTTGCTCCTCTCGGAGCCTTCGCCGTTCCTGCTGCTGAAGCAGTTCTCTCTTCTCGTTCGCCTCACGGAGTTGTCGCTTTTCCTGCTCCTCTCGCTTCTCTCTCTCCTGGAGAAGCCTTCGCGTTTCTCGCTCCGATTTTCGCTCTACAATCGTCTCCCACGTCTCGTCTGGCTCCTCGACTGTCACCTCCTCCGCCCGCATCACATCCAAAATCGCCTTTGTCGTTTTAGAGGGGTCTACTGATATGCCCAGTTCTTCCAAAATTTCAAGGAGGTCCTCTACCTTGAACTTCTCCATCGCGGAACACACCTCGTGCCGCTAATCCCCTCTAAAACCAAAAGCCTCAGCTTGAAACGAACAAAACACAAAACTGCCAAATTTTCATTTCCCAGAGAACACAAAACCCACTACTAACATCTGCCTGTGCTAGTGCGGTCTGGCGAAACGAATGGCAAACATCGGGCACTCACCCTGCCGAGATATAGCTGACGCCGTCAGTCCCGTAGCTGCCGGGGTCCGTTGGAGCCGGTGACCTGACGCGTCCATCTCTCGGTCTTCGGAAGCGTAGCTGATGCAGTCAATCACGTAGCTGCCGGGGTCCGTTGGAGCAGGTGAGTTGACTTGGGCATCTCGAGCAATTCAACTGTTGAGACGTATCTTCTATCTCACCGCTGGCAACCAGTTATTAGGATCGGGTGAGCGTGGTCGGGCCGGAGAAGGGACGAGGAAGGTGGGAGACGGGGTTACGAAGAGAAGCAAGCAAGGAAGAAACTTTATACAGGAATATTTACATTATTTACAACAAAAGGCAACTGAGAATGAATCTCAGTGAAAGGGAGCTTCTTGAGGAGTCAACAGACAGGAGTGCACTGCAGTCCCAGAACAACACACCGTTAAATAGTCTTCGTATTCCCCAGATCCCTGACTGGGGAATAAACTTCGAAGGATGACGTCCAATCGCATGAGCAGACGTGGACTCCGGAGGTACCACCCACGGCTGGGCGGTGCTGGCTGTCCCTCTCTCTCGCAGCTCGGTTGATGGGAGAGGGCAGAGACTCAGTAATTAAACACTGCTGTCTTTCACTCAGCGCACCACCACTCTGTCCGTTGACCCGAGGGTCGACTCGGCCACGGGACGCCGCCATCGTCGCCGCATCTTCGGCCTTCGGCGGTCTTTGACCTTCGCCGCTGCCACCGTGGTCTCTCGGTCCTGGAAGTTCGCTGCCTTAATCCACTTAGGCAGGAGGGGAGCGCGAGCTGCCTTAATCCACCAAGGCAGGGGGGGGGGGGGGAGGGGGGGCATCCCAAACCCAATAGCAGTCCCGTGCCTGATTAGGCATCCACTCCTTCTATCACCGCACGTGCGGGCGCACAGCTTCGCCTATTTATTCGACGCAGAAAACACCAGAGGGACACCATGCCTGACTGCAACTCTCTTGAGGTGATGAGACGCCTTATGCAGATATGGCACCACCACAGGCCTGAACGCTTTGCGTTCACTCGTCCCTCTCATACTTGGCATACCGGTCTTCATCTTTCGTATCAGGGCCTCGGCAACCGCCGTCAAGAGCGACATAGGGAAACCTGATGCCAAAATCCGGCGGACCTGATTGTCAAAACTTGCCTGCGTTTGATGCACACACGACTCTTTGAGAGCCGAATACAAATGTCGGGTACGCTTTTTCAGTAGATGTAGAAGATTTGTTCTATTCCGTGCCACAGCTCGAGCTTTTGTATGCGGTGAAATCATGCATTCAGGGAAATGGTGAGCTCAGTTTCCAGTACGCTACGGGGCTTTCTGTAGGGAATTTTTTAAATCTTTTAGAATATTATCTTCAGGTCACTTTTATTGTTTTATTGAGCAGCCGTTTTTACAGCGCAACGGCATTTGTATCGGCTCCTGTGTTGCTCCAGTTCTCTTTGAAATTTTTTTATCGAGTATTGACAAGTCTTTAGACGAAAAGTGTTTAGGTATGTTGACGACTTTTTAGTGTTTTTAGAGCGTGGATCTTCCAGCCAGAATGCGATTGATGAAGTTTTAGATGTTTTTAAGCAACATGGACAAGGTCTTGGTTTTACACACGAGTTACTCCACAGGAGTGTTCTGCAGTTCCTGGACCTCAAACTAGAGTTCTGCGTGCGGCATGTATGTTGGTCTTACCAACCTCGTACAAAAAAGGAACTTTTGCGTACAAATCAGAGCATTCCAAAATTGTGAAAAGAGGCATTGCTTCCTTCTGCATGGAATCGGCTCTCAAAAAGTCGTGTGTGCATCAAACGCAGGCAAGTTTTGACAATCAGGTCCGCCGGCTTTCGGCAGCAGGTTTCCCTATGTCGCTCTTGACGGCGGTTGCCGAGGCCCAGATACGAAAGATGAAGACCGGTACGCCAAGTATGAGAGGGACAAGTGAACGCGAAGCGTTCAGGCCTGTGGTGGTGCCATATCTGCATAAGGTGTCTCATCACCTCAAGAGAGTTGTAGGCAGCCATGGTGTCCCTCTGGTGTTTTCTACGCCGAATAAACTGGCGAAGCTGTGCGCCCGCACGTGCGGTGATAGAAGGAGTGGATGCCTAATCAGGCACGGGACTACCTACATCCCTTGCGCCACCGGGGTGGTATACTCCTTCCCTCTTTCATGTGGTAAGACCTACGTCGGGCAGACAGGGCGGTGCATAAACGAGCGACTCAGGGAGCATGCGAATAAAGTTAGGAACAACACAGACAAAGGGGCACACCTTGTGTCCCATCTTATTTCTTGCCGCAGTTGCGCACCGCGACTTGACGAGACCGTGATACTAGGAAAAAGCAAAAATGAACAAGCGCGGCTGGCTTTGGAAGCTTTCCACACAAAGGAAAACGCTGTAGACTGTATCAGTGACACGACCGTGGCTCTGTACGTAGCCGATATCAATTTTTTGCGTTCGCGTCTGCGTTAACAGCCCTTGGCATGACTATTGTGGTTTAAGATTTCATTTGAGCATGCGTGGCCAGGTGTATAAGTAAGCGTTCCCAGTAAGAGGTAAACAGTTTTTAGTGCGCTTGTGTGTGTGTCTCTGTGTCTTTCTTCGTGGTTCGTCCCGTGGTTGCGCTACCTACACCTTCACAACATAAGAAGCGGGAGCTGCCTGGCCAGCACCGCCGTCTTCATTTTTGTGGGCAGCAACGGTGGCTGAGGCAGGTACTTACCTCTAGCACAAATACTTTGAGTTGTGGCCGGCTTCACATAGTACCACGACACGTTTAAGAAAGCGGCTTGCCTGTGTTGTAATGGGAAAGCGTTCCCCGCAAGAAATATTATGCAGTCCATTTATGTTATGTTATTGACTACACGCTCCGTATGGTTCGTTCTGCATTTCTGCAGCGCAGTCTGCCTACTGAGGTCTTATTCCATCAAAGACTCCATACAAACAGTGCAGATATGGCACAAATTAAATTCCACATATAGCCCAATCCCGAACTCTTGTTAGCTTACGAAGGTTTTCTCTGTCTGCCAAGAAAAGCCTAGTAAGTACGGATTGGCATGTTAGGTAGTTGACCTTCCGAAAAAGATCATCCTTATTATGAAACCATTCATGAATTTCAAGGTTTTACGCCAGTAATACTCGCCAAGACTATATAACGCGTTAGTGTTGAGATTCCCTTTCTGCAGAAAATTCGGCCTCGGAGTTGAGCGATAAAGCAGGTGTCTCACATGGAACCTAGGTCACGTGACTCATAATAATGTTTATTCTGCACGATGCAGTACATGATGGAAGGGTGCCCATCGTAAAAGCTCTCTTCTGAAAGCTTGACACACCACCTTAACACCACCTTAACACCGCCTTAACACTTGGCGGCATACAGTGGTGACTAACAACATGATATAATACACTTTAAAACATATAAACCAAAACAAATGCGAAAGAAAAAAACGAAAGCAAAACTGGTAGTTACACAGTTCTCAGTGAAGATAAAACAAAAAACAAAGCTAGAGCCAACGTCATGCGACATCATGAACACCTGCCAGCCGTGGCAGGTGTTCATGATGCGAAATTCTGCGAACTATCATAGTCCTCTGACGATTGGCAAGCATATGCAAGTTAGGAAAGTGGTGTGACACGAACTCAAGCGTACATGGGTTGTAAGACAGTACTCCAAAACCAGGTCCCTCAAACTAAAAGTCTTCATTCACACCCTATAGCTTTAGTTGGGAAATTCACAGGATCTTTGATCTCTGAGAAGTATAATGTAACAGAAAGCACAGGCATTCCCCTGGTGGCTAGCAAGGATTTTACTCATCATTATGCTTGCTACCATTATGGATCAAGTGTCAAATGCGACGGGACACTGATTGCGTTAGCTTAGCGTTCCTCCTCTGATAACACCAAGAAATTCATTAAATACGTGAGTGGTGTCCTTCAATATGTTTCTGTTTTGAAACCTGCCGTTCTTTAGGCCAAAATTTTCATATTGACGTATTGGCGTATTGACAACGACAAAATGGTGCTATTTCAGGAAATATCTCACTACAAAGAAAACACAGATCCAAATCCCACATTGCAGGAAGCGAAGCACAAATATAGCGCATCACTGAGTTAAGCAGTAAGAAAGTTTCAGCAGCAGCAAGCACAGCGGCGGCGACGAGTGCAGAATATTCGAGAAAAAAAAAAGATTACTGCGCCCTCACATCAAACCTGCAAGATTTGGCTGCACGAGTTAAACGGATTACAGTTGTATCGCCACCACTCCCGACAAAATGCGACCCGAAGACTTACGTTTCATCAGCGCATGAAGTTGGGCTAGTTGGTTTTACATGTATGCAATACTACCGTAAAAATGCCTTGTCGCATCTTTTCTGTGCGTCAGCGTTTATTGTAAAAGCATTGCTTAACGAGTTATAACTAGCTCACCGAGTGTGTGTTAAGCTTGACCTTGAAATTGACCTCGGCAAAACGCAGCATAGCTCAGCCTCTGCAGAAATAAAATAAATATTGCCGCGACTGGGTTTCGAACCCGCGGTGGCGCGAGCAAATCAGCTTCACTGGCCGCTGCACGAGGTCACTATATGCTATCGCCGTAGGCGATCACGCTTCGTGTTAAACTGCAACAAAATCTCGCGCTGTGCATTGCACAATCTCGTCTTCAACTTGCACCTGCGGCGCGAGCAGCTTAAACTCGATAGGCACTTAACCGAAATTTATTGTAACCAGGTGTTAGGACGACCGAGCAAAGCAAAAGCACGAGTCAACCAGGCTAAACACATGCTTTCGCACGAGTACTAGATTGAGCCACGTTAAAACTCTACCACATTTTTTTCCTTCATTTTATAGTGATGCGTGCTCAGAACGTATATAGGAGGCGCGCGCGCTCTGTGCCCTCACGGGATTTCGCACACGAGGCACACTCTCCCCCAACAGGCTGGGGTCGGGGGCTCGGCTCCCCCCTTCATAGATAGCACAGGCTGAGCGCACTAACGCGGCGTGGCTACCTGGCGAAGCGCAAGCGGGATGTCAGGCCCGTCCGCTCGATGTATGCACAGAGGCTCACCATTGTTCCATCGCGGGCGTGCACGCAGCCCCACAGCCACAGAAGCATCGTCAGGCTTACCGCATTGAGTTCCAGCGCTCTGTAGGCCGCCAGAATCTCGGGATACGTCGCTGCACAAAAGCGGCACAATGAAGGAACAAGGGCTTCAATCCCACAATCGGGCCATAATCGATCGAGGCCCGTGTAGCTCGTAGAAAGTCTGTGCGGCGCCTGCCTTTTCAAGGAGCACACAAGAAAGACGCGTACTCCAAATCTAAACGCTTGCGCTGGCAATGAAACCGCACTCTCGATGTTCGAAGCGCAGTTCTGGCAGTTGGAGTTGATCGCGAATCACCGCACATTGGTCCCCAAACTCGAACGAGGTGTCCTTGGGAGACAGTTTGTGAGCGCGGTGGACAGTTCGTCATCCCGTTGGTTTCCACGGCGCCTCATTAACCCGCCAAACCTTCACGCTAACGACACATCCGCATTCTGCAGAGCGTTCGATAGCCTCACTGAATACGCACAAAATTTACGGACCACAGTCCCGGTTCTGCTGGCTGCCGAGAACGGAGCGCTAATCGCAGAGCCCGGCGCTCCTAGGTGATAGAGTGCCAATAGCTGCCCGCCGCCGAAGCTGAGCTTCTAAGGTGTTTTTCAAAAAAAAAAAAAGACATTGTTACCTACCGAAGTAGAGGCACTGAAATAACTATTGTGGCCACCTGACCACCATCTGTGGCTCCGTTGAAGGCGCACCATTCGTTTGAGGTGCAGCACGAGTCCGCTCTCTGTGATGAGCCAGAAGAGATAGCGTTGATCTCGTTTCTAATAGCTACCGGTAATCCGACTACGTCAAGACCTGCGTCGATGACAGCAAGGAGACGCAAGTTCTGCAGCGTAGATGCTGAGTGTAACAAGTGCTGGTCAGTTATCGCCTTTTCCTCTTCAGAAACATCGATGGGCCCTCCTTTCTCATGTTCTCGGGCGTACCCCAAGCCATTAAAAACAAACACCCTTTTCTACCATCACGCTGCAACCGGCCGAGCGCTTAGCAGACGGGCTTAACCCATATATTGTCACTTCGATCCAACACGACTTCTCTATATCATGCATGTCTGAAAAGTAACCGCCCAGCCGTCTGGTTCGGCCACCGAAGACGTACAGCTGTTCGTTGTACACGAAGCAGAAGTGAAGTTTGCGGCCTTTGGGGCGCGCACCTTCCACTCTTCGGCGGACCCACATCAAGGCGGTTGTTTCCAGATAATATAAGGAATTATCTTACCGGTCGTTGACCTCTATGTTCAACGCCTGGCCACCACAAGCATACAGGCGGGTTCCGACTGCGGACACCGTGTGGAAGCAGCGGCTAGCCGGTTCCTCTCCACTCTCATGGTCAAGATAATACATACGGTGGGAGGACTCCCGGCCCAAAAAAACCAAAGATGTACATCCGTTGACCCAGCACGCAAGCAGAGAAGATGCTCAGTGTCGGAACTTGGCCGCGCATCTCCGGGCGGCTCCATGTCATAGCGCGAGTACCGAACCGGTATAAGCCGCCGATCCGCGACCTTATGTCGGAGAAGCTACCCCACATGTAGACGCAGTAGCCGTAGGCGACAACGTAGTGGACGAAAGAGTTAAGGGGATCGTCGTCGAGGTGCAACTCAGTCGGTGGCACACCCACTGTCGATTGTGATGAATGTTTATGGCTCTAGATCATATGTGGCTAAAGAGCGCCATGGCACAACGTTACTTTGTCAATTCAACATTTCACACCAGCCATCGTGGGATGGCTTGTCGAGAATGTATCTGGCGTGCGCAGTGCACTGGAGCGCTCTCGCATCAGTGTAAATAAGCTGTCGGGAAGCTTCAGATACAGTCCAGCATGCTGTCCATTGCCGTTGATATGATCTGCACCTGATGCCATCACTTACACAAGCTTCGACGAATACTCTCGGCTCACGTTCACGACATAGATACCGATCCGACACTTCCAGATAGAAACTAGAATGTATATAGCGTAAACAGGACCATAACTAGCAGCCTATAAAATCAGTGAACATTTAAAGCAGTGTCAAACTGAGAGAATACATGCGGAAATAAGTGATAACTGTTTGGCTTTCTGAAGTCATCGCAAAAGACGCAAGTTGTTTACGGATAAGAGCTGAAATCGACGCCTACCGCCACATATCTCTATCTACTATCTGCTTTGAAATGTATGGCCAGCAGGGGCTGTGCTGAAAACAAATTCATCACGATCTTCATTCCGAATTTACGTTAATGCGAATTGCTTGAAGAAACCACCAGGCTGGAGTTGGATCGATCTCAGTGAATAATTATTAGTTCAAAAATTTTTTTATTTGTCTTTTAAGAAAAGTGGCGTCCCCGGGCGACATGAATATAAACAAAATACTAGCGACTATCTCGCTTGCGCGAAAAACGAGCACTGAAGGCAGGCGTTCTTTGCGTATAAAAGAAGTGGTTATTCTTGTGTCAAGCAGCTGCGCCGAAGTTGCTTCATCACCGTACCACCAAGCTTTCTTCGACGAAGGCACTTAGTTTGCTTGCGATGCAGCATCTGCCATCGACTACGATGGGTGAGAAGTGATAGCGTTGACCATTTCTCTAATTAAGGGTGGTAAGGGGCTTAGATCCAGCCGTGCATCAATTACTGCAAGTAAGCACAGGTTCTTCAGTGTCGGTGCCAAGTGCAACACGTGGAGATCGGTCAGCGATCTTCGCTCCTCAACTACCTGCTCCTCATCCTGGTCGGATGCCGGTCCAAAGCCACCGAAGATAAACACTCTTTCACCCATCACTGAGCAGCCATGCCAGAGCCTGGGAGATGGTGGTGAGCCATAGGGCTTCACTTCGGTCCAGCACGACGTCACGGGGTCGTACTTGTGCATATCTGCCAAGTAGGTCTTCAGCACACCGCTGTACCCTCCGAAAATGTACAGCTGTTCGGTGAACACGAAGGCTGAATGTCCTCGCCTATACACAGGGTGGAACGCCTTATACCTGTGGGGGCACCCAGGAAGAGTTGGTCGTTTGAAAATAGTATACGACGAGGAAACGGTCTGCTGGGCGGCCGCCGAACACATAAATGCGGGTCCCGATGGCAGACGCAGGTTGGCAGGCATGTAGAACCGAAGCCTCTCCGCTGGTGGGGACACGATGCCACTCTAGGGTATCCAAGTCAAGGACCCGCATATCTGGCGAAGGACCCCAGTCACTGAAGATATACTTCCGGTGACCCACAACACAAGCTGTGCTGCCGTACGTCGATGAGGGCACCTCACCGGACACCGCCAGACGGCTGCATGTCATCGTGTTTGGGTCGAAGCGGTAAAGGACACTCGGGGCTGGACAGCTGTGCGGGCCGCCCCACAGATACGCGCAGTGGCAGTACGCTACAAGCGTGGGGAGGGAAATCGTAATCGGCCCGGCGTCGGGAAGTTGCGTCTGCACCGCATCCCACCGGTGCGACGCGGGATCGAAGATTAACACGTAGACCAAGTTCCATGCAATCTGGCAACTGTCGAACGAGTAGACCTTGCCGTTGATGAGTACAGCCCTGTGGGTGACATGCTCTGGAACGCCGTTTAGCCGCACCTTCCACATCCTGCAGAGACACTTGCTTCTGTAAGAAACAACTTCCGGCCATTCTAGCGATGGCGGTGGCATCATGCGGCTTTTTTCTGAAGCAGCGATATGGCGATCGGTATTCGTGGCGCGTGCAGACTTAGTGCGTCGACGGGTGACTCTTTCCGTTAGATATTTGAATATGTTTGTCATTTTATGACACTCACACAAATGAATGTTCGAAAAAGGACATGTACTCTTGCAATTACCAAGATTAAAAGCGCTAAAAGCCATTAGAAAATGCGCATAAATGGTCAGGAGCGCTCTTCTGCCATTACGGGTTTATTTCAGAGCGAATTGCTTTTTTGAGGCCACATGATAAATGCTTAACGCTTTCCAATCGAGAATTTTGTTTAGTTGATCGGTCATGCCAGTCGCATTGAGAGGGATTGAATATCTGGCGGCCTAAAAAAAACGTGAAATATATATTGCTTAAGGCTTAAATCGTGCGCTACTTTTTTCTTTCGTTTCGTGCATGTTTTGTTGCCGCCTTATCGTCTGAAACAACCACACGATGCCGTTGATACTCAAGAGGTTCAATATTCCTAGTGCTTCACGCCATCACATCGAACGATGCACTAGGCTGTAGCGAAGAAAAATGTGCCTCGGTGTCATACACGCCTGCGCCACCTAGTTCTTAGCGTCCTTCCTGCCCTCCTCGTGTCCCCCTTTTCCTGCGCAACCCTTCTGACACGCTTTACCTGTCTCTTCTTCGCGTAAGCCCAGGAGCAGTGGCTATATCGTCATAATAGCAATGGATGCGTTAGAAGCTTTCTCACTAAAATCAACACCGGGTTGCAGAAAAAAAAAAACGCCTACCATACCTGTTCTTACCCAGTGCTTCCCCGACACCAGGAAGGAAAAACTAACGCCCGGTTTCATTTCTGAGAAGATTCGTTACCACAGCACGATGTGGAACGTGCTGCTGAACGGCGTTCCAGAACTCGTCAACGATATGCAGTCGCCATCAAAGAAAAGGTCGACTTGTTCGACCCGTTCTAACACTACCACGATGACAGCGATGAAATCTTAGGCATCCGCTTAGGCGTATACATCTTCCATCCTGCAATGTGCAGGTGGGGTGTGCCGCTGACTGACCTGCGTCCCGAAGGCGAGCCCATTAACTTTAGCGACCACAGCTTTGTCGCCTACGGTGGCTGTGCCTACATGTAGGGGAGCTCCTCGGACATAAGTTCACGAATTGGCGGCTTATACCGGTTGTATACCCTCTCTATGGCATGGAGCCGCCCGGAAATGTGCGGTCAAATGCCGACACTGAGCATCATCTTCTCTGCTTGTGTGCTGTGTCAACGGATGTGCATGTTTGATTTCTTGGACCCGGAATCCTCGCACTGTGTATATTATCTTGACCTTGAGAGCCTGACGTTGCATAGCGCTCCGACCAGTGCAGAGGTACCGGCTAGCCGCTGCTTCCACACGGCGTCTGCAGTCGGAACACGAATGTATGTTTGGGGTGGCCAGGCGTTCAACACAGAGGTCCACGACTTCTGAACTATTACAGTTAGCCTCCATCTGTATTGATGGTTTGGTTTGGGTTATGGGGTTTAACGTCCCAAAGCGACTGAGGCTATGAGAGACGCCGTAGTAAAGGGCTCCGGAAATTTCGACCACCTGGGGTTCTTTAACGTGCACTGACATCGCACAGTACACGGGCCTCTAGAATTTCTCCTCCAAAGACATTGCAGCCGCCGCGGCCGGGATCGAACCCGCGTCTTTCGGGTCAGCAGCCGAGCACCATAGCCACTGAGCCACCACGGCGGCACCATCTGTATTGAGAGATATGTAGCTCACCGTCAGTAATATCCTATAAATATTTACAACTTCGAATACAAAGTTACCCTCGGCGCAGTGGCGTAACAAATTTTGGCTATTTCGACGGGTTACTTGTAATGGATCTGTTTCTTTGAATGCGGGCTTTTCGAAAGTGCACATATTTTGGCGTGGTGTGAGCAAAGTTTGTTGGGTCGTGGGTAACTGCGTTTTTGAAATTCTAAAAACTGATATGGACATAATTAAAGTGAACTACGTGCCTTTCAATTAATAGAGACTAGCACTAAGAGATAAAAAAAAATTGGCGGGGACTTATCTTTGGTTAAGCCTGGCAAGTTGCGAAAGCAAGTGTCTTACACTGCATATGCAGCACTTCTAGTGGGAAGTGCGCGGCGTGTCGTGCCAAGCGGCCGACGTTACCCGACGAGCCGAGCTGGTAGCCCGGCTCTCGCTCCTGGTATGACGTCACGCCATAACGTCACTAGCGCCTCTAGCAGGAGGAGCGCGGCGCACCGTGACAAGTGGCTGCCATTACCCGACGAGCCGAGTTGTAGCCCGTCTCTCGCTCCTAGTATGACGTCCCGATGTGACGTCACTATTCATGATATGACGTCAGGGGTCATTCTAAAGGTCACACGTTACAAGTGGCCGCCGCTACGCGAAAGGCCGTTCTTGGGAGTAGTATTGCTTTCACAATAAAAATTGGCAGTGATTGAGCTCTGGTTAAACCAGGTAAATTGCGTTAGCAATGGTGCGCGCGTTCTTCTGGCGATTCTTCGGCGCGTTGCCTTCGCCTCGTAGCATTGCGGCGTTCTTGACCACACAGGTGTTGAGATTCATCGGTGACGTGGAACAACTCTGCGAGGTAGAACGTTGTAGCCCAGCTGCATCCTTAGCACGATGTTGTGCAGATGTTCTTCAAGCTGTTTCTGGCGTCGCTTGTGCACGTTGTCGCTTTCTAGCTTCTTTCTGTCGCTGCCACTTCTCGTTAGAGGACTGCATAGCAAAGCATTCAAGCCAAGGCAAGCAGTGACTGCTAGTGCGAACAGGAGCGGGGACAACGGACAACCTTGTTTCAAAGAGGACTGTATGCGGACTGCTTGTTAGAGACGGTGATACACAACAAAACACGTGGAACAGGTTTTGTGGCAAAGGCGCATCTAATTCAGAACACTTAAACGATGATTGACTAGATTTACAAAAGAATAAAGGAACGGATAACTCTCGCGATCAAAAATGCCTTTGCCAGGCCGATTTGCGCCAGTGTAGTTCTTCGTGAGCGCCACTGCAATACTTCAACACCTTATGCATTCATTTTAAATTGGGCAACATGTTTGAAGAGGTCCAATCAAAGCAGGCATTGCAAGCTGTAGCCAATTTGAGAAAGCCGAAGCGAGAATCTTAAAAACAAGGTGAGAAAACGTGAGACCTTCGTAGCCATCTGGAAATCGCAGTTTTTCCTTTTCATGAGTGTCTGCTATTAAGAGATTAGGACTTATATCAAATGAATGCAGCAGAAATCTAACATCAATACTGGTCTTAAAATTTCGAATAGGACAGGTGATAAAACAAATTCAAATGTCTTGTAAAATTTTCCTGGGAGACTGGCAGGCCCCGGGGTTTCAGAAAGCGGTAATCGACCAAATTCACCCTCGACTTCACCCAAGGTTAAAGAACCACTTATTTTCGTGTACACATTTTCAGGAAGCACCATTATCATCGACACAAAGCGCGGTATTTGAGAATCAGGCCACGGTACCATCAGGGTAATCAGATACTATTACGCCCCTGAGCGCTGTGCGTAAATAACAAGAAAAACGGTATGAAGATGTAGTAACTAAAAGACAACCAGCGTAAAGGTGAACGGCGAGGGAACAAGACATGCTATGACAACAAAGTCCCCAGAATGGAAAACAACAGCTAATAAGAGTACACGCAAAGGTCTGGGAATAAAACATAATATGCCGAAGTAGATAGAGGAAATGAAAACAACAAGCAACCGGAGTGCAGGCGATTGGGAAAGAATAAAACATGATATACGAGATGTGAAAATGGAAACAAGCATGACGAGAGGGTAACAACAAAAAACACCTGGATCGGTGAAAAGAAGAAACACAGCAAAGGAATAAAAACATGGCCTGAAATTGTTACAGACAAGCAAGGCGAAAAGAGCGCGTGAAAAGTAGCGAAAAGTTTAAAATCGGCTTGCCAGAAACGGCCGACACACTTGTCGCTGGGTTTAGTACTGTCAAACGCTTCTGCGGCCCCCCTTTTTGTATTGTGTTTAGTTAACAAAAGGTCATGTTTTTCAAATACAGGTTTGCAAGGAACCTTTTCTTACTCTCACCCTTACCTTTAAATCGCTTACTAAATGGCTTCCTGGATTATTCGGTATTTGCAGCCTGTGTTCACTTGCCCCTTCACTAAAACATACCACTCTGTCCAATGTAGAGCTGTCAGAACTGAGGGTAACTTTCTGCACAACTCTTGAAACACACTCGTGAGATTCTTTTCGTGCTTCTTGGAACTCTGTGGTCTATTCTTCTTTACATTAATCGTGAAACGGGCACATACTGCGAAGTTTACATAGCAGAGAGAAAACAACCTTGACCGCTTAACAGCTCACCACTTTCTTGATGTTACGTGAAACGCGACTAATGTAGCGCATAAACTCCACCGCTTCTTTCTTGGCACTCTCTTTCGGTTGAGTAGTGGAACGGAAGCGCTGTAGTTGCTGATTGCATCTATTTTCTTTTTTATGACCAGAAATTTTTTCCAAAGCGTTTCTCGCATGTTTTATTTTTTTTAATTCTGTTTTTCCTTTTCGCCCATACAAACGCTTTATGTTCATAGGTTCCCATCTTCCTTGCTTCCATTTTCGCATGTCATATAATGTTTTAGTCCTCCATCGCCTCCTTCACTCCGCTTGATTGTTGTTTCCCATTCGGCCATCCGCATAGGCTATCACATTTTATTCTCTCGTCTTCGCCTTTACTGTCGATTCTGATGAATTTGTATGGCGCTAGGTCATCTGTGGCTAAAGAGCCCCATGGCACAAAGTTGCTTTGTCTATTCAAGCTGGTGTCAGAGACACATTTTCCCAACATTTCGCACCAGCCATCGTGGGATGGCTTGTGGAGAATGTACGAGGGGGTACCCAAAAGAAACCGGACTAAATTTTTTGGTCGGCGAATCTTCTGTGGTACCGCGTTTTGGCACTAGGAGCGCATAGACCGAACATTCCAGAGTCAGTAAGCCGAGTGCCATCGTTGAAGGAGGTCAGACTAGTTTAGGCAGAGTTTTAGAGTGACGACTGTTTTGTGTGAACGTCGTTTTTGCAATGGCTGATTTTCGTGAACAGCGTGCGCCGGTGAAATTTTGATTTTTGCCCGGAAAAAGTTGAATGGAAACACTTGAAGTATTAAGAAAGACGTACAAGGACGATGCTATGGGGACAACTCAAGTGTTCCAGAATCGAATACTGAATCAAAGCAACAATCATGCCAATGGAAAACTTCAAATTCACCTCACCTCAAGAAAGCTCGTCAGATGAAACCAAACCTCAAAACAATGCTGATTTGTTTTTTCAACGACGTGAGAGGAGTCGTCCATTGAGAATTTGTTCCGCAGGGTAAGACAGTTAGACAGGCTTTCTACTTGGATGTTTTGAAAAGATTGGGCAACAGTGTGCGGTGGAAGCGGCCAGGTTTGTGGCGGTCGGGTGACTGGTTTTTCCATCATGGCAATGCCCCTGCTCACACAGCCTTGTCTCTACGACGATTTTGGACCAAAAATGGCATGACCCCTATTCCTCAACCCTCATACTCTCCCGACCTTGCCCCGTACTACTTTCTTTGTTTTCTAGAATGAAAAAAATAGGTGAATGAACAGCGTTTCGCTGATGTTGCTGAGGTGAAGAAACAAACGACGGAGGCACAGTCAAGCATCGCAAAAGATGAATTTAAACAATGTTTTGAAAACTGGAATGAAAGATTCGACAAGCGTATCATTGCAAGTGGGGAATACTATGAAGGTGATTGAAGGTCTGTGCTTAAAATGTGAACAAATAAGTTCAAACAAAAATGAGTCCGGTTTCTTTTGGGTACCCCCTCGTATCTGGCGTGCGCAGTGCACTGGAGCGCTCTCGGATCAGTATAAATAAGCTGTCGGGAAACTTCAAATACTGGCCAGCATGCTGTCGATTGCCTTCAATACGATCTCCACTTGATACGATCAATTACACAAGCTTTGAAGAATTCTAGCGGCTCAGGTTGACGACATAGACACCGATCGGAGGCTTCCGGATTGAAATTAGAATGTATATAGGAAAAAAGAGAACCATAACTAGCAGGCTATAAAATCAGTGAACATTTAAAGCAGCTTCAAAGTGAAAGCAGACATGCGGATATCAGTATTAACTGTTCGGCTTTCTGAAGTAATCGCAAAAGAAGCAAGTTGTTTGCGGAAAAGAGCTGGAATCGGCGCCTACCGCCACATATCTCTATCCACCATCTGCTTTGAAAAGGATGACCAGCAGTGGGTACGCGGCTAACTAGAATTTAACACGGGCTTCATACCGAAGTGGTGTTAATGCGACTTGCTTGAAGAAACCACCGCGCTGGAGGTGAATCGATTTCAGTGAATAATTCTTCGTTCAGAAAATTTGTTCGCTTTATTATTTACGAAAACGTGGCGGCCATAGCGAAATGAATATAAACAAAACACTAGCGACTTTCTTGCTTGCGCGAAAAGAGAGCACTGAAGGGAGGTGTTCTTTGCGTATAAAAGAAGAGTTTACTACTGCGTCATGTAGTGGCGCCGGAGTTGCATCATCACCGTACCAGCAAGATGGCTTCGCCGAAGGCACTCAGTTTGCTTGAGATGCAGCATCTGCCATCGACTACGATGGGTGAGAAGTGATAGCGTTGACCATTTCTCTAATGAAAGGTGGTAAGGGGCTTAGATCCAGCCGCGCATCAATTACTGCAAGTAAGCACAAGTTCTTCAGTGTCGGTGCCAAGTGCAACACTTGAAGATCGGTCAGCGCCCTTCGCTCCTCAGCAACATGCCCCTCATCCTTGTTGGGTGCCGGTCCAAAGCCGCCGAAGATAAACACTCTTTCACCCATCACTGAGCAGCCATGCCAGAGCCTGGGAGATGGTGGTGAGCCATAGGGCTTCACATCGGTCCAACGCGATGTCACGGGGTCGTACTTGTGCATATCTGCCAAGTAGGTCTTCAGCATATCGCTGTACCCTCCGAAAATGTACAGCTCTTCGTTGAACACGAAGGCTGAATGCAGTCGCCGATACACAGGGGGAACGCCTTGTACCTGTGGGCGCACCCAGGAAGTGGTGGTCGTTTCAAAAAAGTATAGGATGAGGGAACTGTCTGCTGGGCTGCCGCCGAACACATACATGCGGGTCCCGATGGCAGACGCAGGTTGGCAGGCACATCGAACCGGAGCCTCTCCGCTGGTGGGGACACGATGCCACTCCAGGGTATCCAAGTCAAGGACCCGCATATATGGCGAAGCATCCCAGTCACCTAAGATATATTTCCGGTGACCCACAACACAAGCTGTGCTGCCGTAAATCGACGTCGGCGCCTCACCGGCCACCTCCGGGCGGCTGCATGTCATGGTGCTTGTGTCGAAGCGGTAAAGGACACTCGGGGCTGGCCAGCTGGGCGGGCCGCCCCACAGATACGCGCAGTGGCCGTACGCTACAACTGTCTGGAAGGAGATGTTAATCAGCCCGCCGTCGGGAAGTTGCGTCAGCACCGCATCCCAACGGTGCGATGCGGGGTCGAAGATGAACACGTGGACCAACTTCCATGCCGTGTGGCAACTGTTGAACGAGTAAACCTTGCCGTTGATGTGTACAGCCCTGCGGGTGACATGCTCTGGAACGCCGTTTAGCCGCACCGTCCACATCCTGCAGAGGCGCCTGCTTCTGTAGGAAACAAGGCCCGGTTATTCCAGCGATGGTGGCGGTGTCAAGCGGCTTTTATCTGAAGCAGCGATATGGCGACCGGTATTCACGGCGTGAGCGGACGTAGTGCGTCAAGGGTGACTATTTCTGTTAGATTTTGGAACGTTTTGTCATTTTATGGCACTCACACGAATGAATGTTCGAAAAAGGACATGCACTCTTGCAGTTACCAAGATTGAAAGCGTTTTTCGTGCATAGCGTGCATAGCGTGCAATTTCATGCATAGCGGAATAGCGGTTCCAGAGTGCGCATGCGCAGAACGCTAACGGGAAAATAGCGTTAGCGTACGCACGCAATTTTCAGAAGGTGGCGTTGAGGCAGTTGCGGCTCTTGCGCCCTCAGCGCAAAAACATGGTGGCGTCCTTCCAAGCCAGAGCCGCCCGCTTTATCCGGTTAGCAGTCCTTGCGATTCCGGTCGGCATGTTTACCTGCAACTACTGGCGTTTTTTGCTTTTCGCTATGACTTACCTTGGTTCGACGATAAAGTTTAAGCTGCAATTCAGCCTAGTTTTTTAGATACGCTCACGATTCTGGGCTACAAAAGCCTTATGGGACCTCAAGCTGCACTGCTACCGCCTGCAACTGCCCGAAACTTAACAGAGACGTCCAGAACGAAACAAAAATAGATTTTGAGCTTTGTCGCGGTGTTTTATGTACTTAAATTACGTAACACAACAGTTTATATTAAATTTACAAACGTTTTTTGAACATCAGACGCCATGTGATGAAAAATATTCTTGCTCCAACGGTTTGTAGTTAACATGGCCTTGACTAGATGGCGCTAGTTTTTATGTTTTTTATTTCACTTTATTACAATTTCTAGGTCATTTTCCTTGCGAAAATAAGCGCTGCTGTAATAATTGTCTTAAAAGACTGAAATATTATAATTTGGCACGTTAGTGGTAGTGGTAGTGCTTAGAAGGTATTGTCGCCACTATGTAAAGGAGATCGCCTTTAACGTTTTCAGGACGCTATACTAAAACTGTCTTTGGGGATAAGTTGCTTCCGGCACGCTAACGTAATTTCCCTTAGGTCCGCATCACGCTAATGCTCTACTAAAACTCTCTAATATTGTTTAACTTCTAGACGGACACCCCAACCGCACAGGGAGGGGAGGCAGGAAGGTGGGAGGGAAAGAAGAAAGAAGGAGGTGGCGTAGTGAAAGGCTCCGGAATAATTTCGACCACCTGTGGATGTTTAACGTGAACTGACATCGCACAGCACACGGGCGCCTTTTGTGTTTCGCCTCCAACAAAACGTGGCCGCCGCGATCTGGTTCGAGCTCGGGTACTCCGGCTGAGTAGTCGAACATGCTAATCACTCAGCCACCGCGCCGGGTATTTTCCGCTAGTGGGAAACGTGTTACGAACGCTACGCCGCACTTGGAAGTTCATGAAGCGACTATTTGCAACGCACAGCGCGAGTGTGTTGCAGTTTGACACGAGGCGTGATCGGTCGCGGCGATACCATCGCGCCCTTGTGCAGTGGCCAGTGAAGGTGCACTTGTTTGCTCCGCCGTGGGTTCGAAACACAGTCGCGGCAATAATAATCCAATGATCTCCTGCACAATAACGATATCTACTAGTTTGATAAATAGCCCCTACTGTGTGAATTGATAAGTGGAGTAGACACCTCGTTTGCAAACACCGCTCGCATCTCTCTCTCTCTCTCTCTCTCTCCATGAACCACCAGACACAATCTCTTTAGATATCGAGAAGCAGAAAGCAGAACGTTAACACTGCATCTGGCGGCCTTGTATCGACTGGACTGCGCTGTTTTAGCCCGAGAGCGCTAAAGGCTCCGTTCCCCGCAAAATTCTGTACCGCGATGTCGGCATTGACGTTTCATTTCATTTATTTCGTTTCATTTATTTTACCCTCGGGGCTTTCGCATTACAGAGGGGGTGGGACAGCGAAAAAAACAGTACATAGATCAAAAAGAGCGCTATGTATATGAACAATATTGAAAGATGCTAGAGACAGAGGACGAAAACATTGAGAACAAAAGTACAGAAGTAAAAAAATAAAAGGATTCCGAAAAGAAAACCTTATACAGTCTATATATGGGTAAAGAAAATATCATAATTGGTCTGATTCTAACAGTAATTTTCTTTTAACACCCGCAGTGTCGCTAACACAGGTGCCTGTGGGTGAAAGATTATTCCACTCAGATGTTTTAGGGAGGAAGGAATTAGAGCAGGTCACTGTGAGGCAGTGTGGAACAGTTACTTTTTGATTGTGGTGAATGCGAGGCGATATGAAAGATGGCGCCTTTACACAGCTGGCTTTCTGGCAAGGATTATGGTAGTAAATTTTATGGAAGAGGCAAATGAGCAAAAGCTTACGGCGAGTGGAGACTAAGGGGAGTTTAAGATTAGATTTCATTTCTGTTACACTGGCAGTGCAATGATAGTTTCCAACGATGAAGCGGACGCTTCGATTCTGCACGGCCTCTAGTTCTTTTGTTAATGTGGTGGTGTCAGGATCCCAAATCGAACATACGTGCTCTAGTTGCGGACTAATGAGTAGTATATAGTAACATTTTCAGTGAAGGCGGAGAAAATGAAAAATTTCTACGGACGTACCCTAGCATGCGGTTAGCCTTTGAAGTAATGAACCTGATATGAGCATTCCAAGAAAGCTTATAACAAACATTAACGCCATGATACTTGTAAGACGACACTGGATTCAGCTGAGTATCGTTAATAAAATAATCTGGGCTTGTTGGGTGGTTACGGGTTACGCGCACGCATTTGCATTTAGATATGTTTAATTCCATTTTCCACGCTTGACACCATTCATAAGTTTTATTTAAGTCTCTCTGTAGCTGAAAAATATCATCAGTGCTATTAATTACTCTGCAAATTACGCAGCCGTCAGCGAATAAGCACATGTTAGATAAAATCTTTAAACGTAAATCATTTATGTATATTAGAAATATTAACGGGCCAAGGACCGACCCATGGGGCACACCTGAATGTACTGGCGCTGGGGATGAGTCGTGGTTATTGGCGAAGACGAACTGAGTACGGTTAATAAGAAAGGCATGAATCTATTTGAGTACATTAGGGTCAATGTTAAGTTGGCATTGCTTTAAAAGTAAAAGAGAATGACTGATTTTATCGAACGCTTTTGAAAAACCTAAGAATAAGCAATCAGTAATGAGTCCAGAGTCTAAGGAAAAATGCAAGTCGTTAGTGAAAATCATTAACTGCGTTTCACACGAGAAGAATTTGCGAAAATCATGCTGTTTCGAAGTAAAGAACTGGTTTGATTCTAGGAAATTAACAAGATGACTAAACATGATGTGCTCTTGAACTCTACATTAGACGGAAGTAAGTGAGATAGGACGGTAATTACGTGGATCTTGGGTTTCCCCGGATTTGTGCACTGCGATTACTTTGCCATTGAGCCAGTCATTAGGAAGGTTGTGATAGTTTAAAGACTGCGAAAAGATACACTGTAGCAGAATGGAATAATATTCTACGGTATTTTTCAAGAATTTAGTACTGAGGTCATGGATACCACAAGAGGATGACATTATAAGGTGTTTAATAATGCCACGAATTCCTTCTGAGGAGATGACGATGGTATCCATTGGTACACAGTGACATTCTGAAGCGAAGGTAGGACGGAAGTGTCGGTGGGGCTAGAGAAGGCGTTGATAAAAGTGCTATTGAGAAGCGATGCGCAGAGTTGGTCAGGAAGTATATCCTATTCCAGGGTAAATAGATATATGGTAACATTTCGTTTGCCTTTCACTCTGTTCCAGAACTGTTTCGGGTCTTTGCTTAGCATGGCTGGAAGAGTGTGATTAAAAAAGGTAAATATGGTTGATTTTAATGCATTTGAATAAGCGACTGCAGCGGCTTTATACGCGGACCATCTGACAGCAGCGTTTCGGTAGAGACATGCCGTCGTTGTCGCTTAGCATCTTGCCGGCGTCTCATCGCGAGACGTTCCTCTCGTTCTTCGGGCGTCTCGGCCACCAGCTTAGCCTTTCGCGCCTCGTTTTCACGCTGTTTGCCGGCCTTGCACCATGCGACGACTTCTGTATCGGAAGACCCCATTTCACGCAGCCTGTACTGCTGCCGTGACGAGCGCAGCCGCTCTCCTTCCTTCATGGTGCGCATATGAGGAGCCAGCGCATCGCTTCCGGCTTATATCCCAGCTGTACAGCCTGACTCTGCGCATGCGTAGTGAGCTGGTTGCCATGGTAACGGCGCACGCGCAGTAGTGATCTTTGGCAGGCACCCAGAAATGCGCTTGTCCTGGCTCAGTGCAGCTTTCAGTACAAAAGTGATTCGGGCCTGAAAGCAGCTTCGAATCACGCGTCTGCATATAACTTATTTTTTATCGAATGGTTGCGTTTAATTGAAGATTTGATGAGACGGGAAGTTTAGGAACAAATCAGAGTTCATTTACAGCACGCACTAAAGCAAATGGCGACGACCTGAGTTGTGGCAAGAAAGATTCACTGCGCTGCAACCACAGGAAAATGAAGACGGCGATGCTGGCCAGGCAGCTCCCGCTTCTTAATTTTTGTGTGCAGCAAGGGTAGCTGAGGCAGGTAGTTACCTCTAGCACGAATACTTTCAGTAGCGGCTGTCTTCACATAGTACCACGACACGTTTAAGAAAGTGTCTTACCTGTGGTGTACTGGGAAAGCTTTCCGCGCAAGAAAAATTATCCAGTCCATTTATGTTATGTTATTGACTACACGCTCCGCATGGTGCGTTCTGCATTTCTGCAGCGCAGTCTGCCTACTGAGGTCTTATTCCATCAAATAGTCCATACGAACAGTGCAGATATGGCAAAAATTAAATTACACATATAGCCCAATCCCGAAGTCTTGTTAGCTTACGAAGGTTTTCTACCTCTGCCAAGAAAGGCCTAGTAAGTACGGATTGGGATGTTAGGTAGTAGACCTTCCGAAAAAGATCATCCTTATTATAAGGCCATTCATGAATTTCAAGGTTTTACGCCAGTAATACTCGCCAAGGCTATATAAAGCGTTAGCGTTGAGATTCCCTTTCAGCAGAAAATTCGGCCTCGGAGTTGAGCGATAAAGCAGGTGTCTCACATGTAACATAGGTCACGTGACTTAAAAATAATAATATTTATTCTGCCACCATGCAGTACATGATGGAAGGTGCACATCGTAAAAGCTCTCTTCTGACAGCATGACACACCGCGGGCACCCGGCCTGAACACTTGGCGGCATACAGTGGTGGCTAACAACATGAGATAATACACTTTAAAACATATAAAACAAAACAAATGCGAAAGAAAAAAACGAAAGCAAAACTGGTAGCTACACAGTACTCAGTGAAGATAAAACAAAAAACAAAGCTAGAGCCAACGTCATGCGACATCATGAACACCTGCCCGCCGTGGCAGGCGGCAGTAAAATTATTGATTGGTTGCGAGAGGCTGCTTGGTGAGAGCAATCTGGACAGGATTGGGAAACTTCCATACACACAATTGTCCAGAAAATACAGACGCCAGAGCCAGTTCCATCCATATATCGTCTGCAGGGACGCCAGCTGTAGCGTCGTGCAGTCGTCATGAATGCGGTATCGAGCAGAAAAAGCTTCATCCCCGAGCGGGATTCAAACCAGTGCCCGCGAAAATGAGCAGCTTCATATCACGGTTACAGTCGCTACAGTCGCAGTCTTATAACGCCGTATGTGTGTGCGCCAAAATCATTCAATGTTAAACATCCGCTCAGCTTCAGTCGCCAGGTGCGCTGCAGTGGATGAAACCGAAACTAACTGGAGCTTCTCACCTCTGGCCAGGGTCTTACAAGCCCATCGGTTGCTGTGTTTGAAAGAGGCGCCTGTCGCAGCAGTGGCGAATCTCCAGGACCTATGAACGTAAAGTAGAGAATTACCATGTTCGGTACGTGATACGCAGGGGACCCCAAAAGGCTGAAGGCACCAAATAACGTTATCGCGTCATACGATTAATGCTGTGCTCTTAATTTTGCCCTCATGTTTTACCTACAGTCTTATCTTCACAACTTTCACAATGGTGCGGTCTGCTTCAACCTTCTCAGCCCTCTCTTTCAATGCTGCAGTCCCAGTTGACTCCTGTTTTACCTCTAATAAATAAATATCACATTGATCGAGCAGGTGTCGAACAGGCTATTCTACCTTGTTGACCATGTCCATAAAAAATAGAATAACTATGTCGTTAATTTCGGCTATCCCGATGAGCTGGCTCCTACTTCTGTCAGAACACTTTTAAGCTGGGCTTCTTTCTCTTGTGCAAACTAGGAAAATTATGTTTCGCGCGTCCAATTTTTGGAGCGAAGAGCTTCACTACGAGGGTCGGAGCCGAGCTTCGCGTGTGCCGTATTCCGCGACCGAGTGACGTCACGCGCAACGTTCGACGCAGCCACGGACTACTGCGCATGTGCGCCGCCTTCTCACCACCGCTACTACAGCGCGCGCTCCTCTCCTACCTGCCGTTTGGCCTTCCTTTGCAGCCGCGTGTTGCCCGCGTCGCAGCCGGCAACACTCCTCTCCGGATTCCTGCGGGCAGTTTTAACCGCGCCGATTTCCGCCTCCGTACAGGCAGTGTGTGGACGGCCGTCAAACCAAGCACAACTGAAGCTTTTCGCTTGTACATCTAGGATTAACGAGAGCTAAGCCACTGCCTAATTTTTTCCTCTTCCCAACTAAAGCGTTAAAGAGTGACTTAGTCATGGCAATTCCGAGCCTAAGATATGATCAATAATCACATAATCACATTCGCCGCTTCTGAAAAACAGTTATTATTCAGAAGCACCTCGTTACAAAGTAAAAACACATTGGAACAATACTTAGAAGAAATATATTCACAAACAAAGCAACTCAGGAAGAAAAGCGGTTAGAAATATGCAGCAGAGACAAGCACAGGAATGACGATGTGCTCAAAATTTTAAAGAAAAAAGCTTACTTGGAAATCGTGCCAACCTGCCAGCTTTGGCACCAGGATTAAACGCGTTGCCGCTCGTATCGCCACCACCGTTGAGTTAATTTCACATATGTACACATTCTTATATACTGCACACTCAAGAAGTACTGTGTCATCTGTTGCCACTGTTAACACTACGCGCTAACAGCGCGGCTGGTTTCCTTGCCTAGGACAGCACATGCAGAGCGTCTTGACACGGCGCGGCTACCGGGCGACGACAAAACAAAATATCAAGCCTGTCTTCTCGATGCATGCAAGGGCTCACTGTTCTTCCACCCCTGGAGGGCGCACTGCTACACGGCGAAAGAAAGGCCGTAGGGTAGTTCCAGCCGCCTGAATGCCTGTACCATCTCGCGACGCTTACAGACACTGAAGTTAGCCAACGCACCACCACATCTGGCTCTGTCCAAGGCGCTCTGTCAAGTTGTAGTCAACTCGGACCCGGCGCTTAGGATTGTCCTGATTTGATGGTGTTGATCTCATTGACAATCATTTCTAGTAACTCGCTCATATCCAGACCTGCATCAATGACAGCAAGCATACACAAGTTCTGCAGCGTCGGTGCTAGGTGCAATACGTGCAGGGCCGTTAGCTCCTCTTCTTGCTCAGAAATGTCTTCGAGATAATCTTCCTCATCAAGGCTGGGTGGAGGCCCGAAGCCACCGAAGACCAACACCCTCTCTCCAAGCACACAGCAGCCGGATGAGTGCCTCGCAGACGGGCCTGATCCACTGCCCTACTGAAAAATCCGGTATGAATTTTAAACCGGAACCGCATACCGGGTTATTGTACAGGATTTGCGATACCGGATTACCGGAATATCCTGTATAAAACAGGACAGTCCTGTATAATACAGGACTCTCCTGTTTTGTACAGGATACTCAGGTAATCCGGTATCGCAAATCCTGTACAATAACCCGGTATGCGGTTCCGGTTTAAAATTCATACCGGCATACAGGAAAGTCCTGTATTCTACAGGCTAGGCCCGTATTATACAGGAGGGCCCTGTATCACAGGACAAAGGCAGGAATAAAATGCTTCAAATATATCCCACTTGGACTATATCTGCCCAAAAACTGGGGCCATAAGTGTACATGCCAAATGCTGCAATATACAGAGCCTCAGAAACTGGTAATCTGCGATTATCAGCGACTCGTATTGCAGTCGATGTGCAATTGTGTTATTTGCTCCCAGCTTTTACCAAGTATTGGTAGCTTGGTGAGTATTATAATGCATCAAAAACTCCAAAATATGTTTATTTTTTTCGCACGTCTTGAACCAGCTCACTGAGGTAATAATTTAACTCTTTGCGACGATCTACCGGCGCTGGGGTCTCTACAGGGTGCTGGCCAATGAAGTAGTCAAAAGCACCTGCTGAAAAGTAAATGTGATTGGTAGTACATAATGCCCCCAGCTTATCATTTAATTGGGCACTGACACACAACATAATGCATTGAGAACTGTGACATGCAACTTACGGCCATTATTACTTTATTCATTGCGCAAATGCATAGAATCGCTTCAATTACCTAAATATATTGAGCATTCTTTAGCCAAAACACTACGCACACTAAATATAGTCGAAACGTTGAATCAAGATGCAAGAATATATCTCGTTAGTGTATGTATGCTCTCTGCAAAATTCGATGATATTCATAGGCATATTTATTTAACCATGACATGAACGCCCGCCCTGAACTTGAAAATTTGTATCTTTCAACCACACAAGAACACTGCCTGGTACATAAGAGAAAAAGATATATTTACAGATACCAGCAGTCTAGGGCAAACATCGCGTCCCATGAATTTTGGAACCGCACCTTGTCCATATTTTAGCACCGTGATAAATTATTAGACTTCAACGATTGCTTCGATGCGCAGACACAACGTACAGTACCTTAGAATCTCGCACAGTCCGTATGTCGACGTCGTTGCGGCGAACAGCACGCTCCCACGTAATCCTACGTGAGTCTTTTGGGAACGAAAACACAAGCACTTTTGGTCCGTTGTCACAGTTGGGCACGCAGCAGCGACCCATTGCTTCAACAGCAGGTCACGACACGCAAAGATTTAGGTATCACGATGACAAGCAATTTCCTAGCCAGCACTCACGAACGCAACAGCAATAAAACGCAGCAGCGCACGCTGACATGTCCGGCTACACGACTACGGAAGGGTGCAGAACTGGTTGAGGGAAGAAAGGAGACGTCTCAGTGTCGGAGGAATGCGGAGGGGTCAACGGCCAAAGTGGCTGACGTCAGAGCGGGGGGAAAGGAAAGCGCGCAGGCCTTGAGAATTCTCAGACCCAGGAAAAGCAGAGAAGGCAGTGATGAGAGAAAAAAAAAACATTAAAAAAAATTGCGAAGAGACGGGTTACTCGTGTAAGGTTTCTACAGGTGGGTTTTGTTTTTATTTTGTTCTCTCGAGCGCTGTATCTTTTAGCTAGCACGAAGCGTCGCCCTTAAGGGAACACCCAAGCTGCCGGCTCCGTTGAATTAACCTTTTCTTCGTCGATAGAAATGTTCTGGGCGATTTGTGATTAGTATGTCTTCCTGATGGAGTGAAGGGTGGGGCCACTCGCGATGGCGCTTGGACAAGTTGCGTTATCAATGGACTATCACTTGATGAAGAAGAAGTGCAAAGAATTCCTGCACGAAAACCAAGAATTTTATTTCTTCACCGATGCGTCGCTACAGACTGCCGCTAGCGAACATTAAGAAAGCTGCTGCAATGAACGCGACAGTAACAAACCTTTTGGAGCCTCTGGCGCAGTCACCGGAGGCTCGCCATGTTTATCAGCCAGTCGAGAAGTTCTGCACTGTGAAACCCAGAGTAATCAGCGCAGGACTTACGAAGACTGCTGGCGGATGTATACTAGCCGTTTGCCCGCACACAGCAGCCCTGGCTTGGTCAGGGTGCTGCACGGGAAGCCAATATGGCGGTTGCGCTCCATTCACCTTCATGCAGCCCCCGCCTTTCATACACAAACTGCATGTTTTGCCACGCTTAGCCCTTTTCTTTTCCTAACCCTTTCAACAAAACCGTGTATGTGTTGATTATCGCACTTATGCGCACGCTTACCCCCCCCCCCCCCCCCCCCCCCTTCCCCTTAAAAATATCTGCTGGCGTACAACAGTCAATCTGCAGACCAAGCACCAAAACCGCAGCACATATCGCTCTGAATACAGGCTGGTATGTCCGGTTTCCGCTCCGTACCGGACTAGTCTGTCCGGTTTGAGCTCCGTACCGGACTGGTCTGTCCGGTTTGAGCTTCGAACCGGGAATGGACTGTCCGGTATGAGCTCCGTACCGGAGCGGTCTGTCCGGTTTGGGATCAATACCGGACCGGTATGAACCGGTATAGCGATCAAACCGGACGGGTCTCGCCGGTATGAGAGTGATACCGGACCGGTATGAAACCGATATGTTCCGGTAAAATCCGGTTTGCCGCGATACCGGATTTTTCAATAGGGTGGGCGTCACTTTAGTCCAGCATGACCTTTCAACGTCATACTTGTGCATATCTGCAAAGTAGGTGTTCATGATTTCGTTGTCGCCACCGAAGATATACAGCTCTCTCTCGTACACGAACGCAGAGTGACACTTGCGTCCCTGCGGGGCCACGCCTTGCACTTCTGGGCGCACCCACGTCGCAGTGGTCGTTTCCAGATAGTATAAGCAATTGTCATAAGGATTGTCGAGTCGTGAGCCTCCTAGGTTGCCACCCCAAATGTACACGCGCGTTCCAATAGCGGTCGCAGTGTGGCAGTAGCGCCCGAGGGGGGCTTCTCCGCTGGTCGGGAGACGATGCCACTCTAGGGTCTCCAGGTCCAGAAAACGTACAAAGTTCGATGAATCTCTGCGAAATCCACCAAAAATATACATCCGGTGACCAAGTACGCACGCCGAATGGTTAACATCCGCTCTCGGTACTTCGCCCCTTACCACCGGACGGCTCCATGTCATGGCATCGGTATCGAAGCGGTAGAGGCCGGTAAACTCTCGGCTGATGTGCTGTCCGCCCCACATGTAAACGTGGTGGCTGTAGGCTACAGCGCTGCGGCCCATGATGTTAATCGGATCATCTTCGGGAAGTGACCGAGTCTGTATCCTATCCCACCGGTACGAGACGGGGTCGAAGGTGTACACGTCGACGATGTAGCCTGAGATTTCATCACTGTCCGGGTAGCAGATGTCGAAACCTTCGAACGAGTAAACCTTCCCTTTGATGGCGAGAGACGTTTCATTGAGGAGTTCTGGAATATGGTTGAGCCGCGCCGTCGACATCGTTCAATGGCAACCAGCTCTTGCGCAAAGGATATCGGGCCGCCTTCTTCCTGGGTCCCACAGCAACCTGGGTCCCACAAGTCCCGTCGCTTAACCACTGCACCAGTGCGAGATCAGGGGTATGACGGCTCCCAAGGATTTATCAGTGTGAAATAGCCAATGGCCTGCATATACGAGAATTAACCCATCATGATATAGCGTTGTACTTTTATGGGGGAGCTTAAGTGTCCCCTCTAATTTTATTTTCTTTTACGCGACAGCATTAAAAGACCCGTTCGGCCGGAAACCCAGCGTCACGATCGTAGACGCAATGGAAAATCCTGATTGGTCGAGAAGGTAGTGGAGTAGGAAAGCAATTTTGCTGATATTAAAAAGTAACTGTGGTCAGTCGAAATCGAAACCGCCACTCAGGAACGTGCGTTAAGTGGGATATATAGAGGCCTTGTACGAGTACCACCAACCCCCCAGCAGGCAAATTACATTAGAGGACCACATAGCTATAATGAGGGTCAATAATTATCGTCACTAAGTAATGTAGACGACGATGTGCAATAAAAGAGTTTATGATTTCGACAAGTGTGTCGATGTCTGCAAAACGGTGCGCCAAGGAAAACCCTAGAGACCGTATGGACACTTTAACGCTATTACGTCGTGCTATTAAGGTGAACTGAAGTTTCCCAGTATTTTTCTTGTCAAGTAATAATCCTTAATCATGCCCAATATGCAATGCTAGATTAAAACTAAAGGAGCAGTTACCACCAGTAACGTGAATTGCAGCAAGGGATTGGCTAGCACGCAGATATGAGGGCTCGCGTCTACGTCACTCTGCCTAGATATTGGGACCAGTGCCATGGTCCTACGCGCCCTGGACACATGCGCGTAATATGAGGGCTGCGCCTTGGCCCTGAGGCCTTGAACGGTCCAAAGTTGCATGCAAACTAAAGTTTTCCATCCATCATGGGGGCGCAAGCATTTGGACGTCCGGATGTGAGGGATCCTGTCGCGTAGCGAGTTTGAGGACAGCTTTCCTATCGCGTTGACCCCTCTTCCAACAGCCGTATGTTAGCTGGCTTTGGCCTCCCTCCGAATGTTCAAGCATTCATGGCTGTCTAGGGCTGATGTTCGCATTTCTTTGTGACCTCACCTGCATGTCTATGTAGGTCTTCTTAGACTCCGCGCTTGTGTTGGCAATCTTACGAGCGCAGCAAATCTTGTGTGTGCGCAGGGCCCACAGTTCCGTGGCTTCTGAAACAACCACACAATGCCTTTGCTACTCAAGAGGTTCAATATTCCTAGTGCTTCACGCCATCACATCGAACGATGCACTAGGCTGTAGCGAAGAAAAATGTGTCTCGGTGTCATACACGGCTGCGCCACCTATTTCTTAGCCTCCTTCCTGCTCTCCTCGTGTCCCCCTTTCCCTGCGCAACCATTCTGGCACGCTTTACCTGTCTCTTCTTCGCGTAAGCCCAGGAACAGTGGCTATATCGTCATAATAGCAAAGGATGCGTTAGAAGTTTTCTCACTAAAGTCAACACAGGCTTGCAGAAAAAAAAAAGAAAAACGCCTACCATACCTGTTCTTACCCAGTGCTTCCCCGACAGCAGGAAGGAAAAACTAACACCCGGTTTCATTTCTGAGAAGATTTGTTACCACAGCACGTTGTGGAATGTGCTGCTGAACGGCATTCCAGAACTCGACAACGACATGCGGTCCCCATCACAGAAAATGTCGACTTGTGCGACCCGTTCTACAACTACCACGATGACAGCGATGAAATTTTAGACATCCGCTTAGGCGTATACATCTTCCACCCTGCAATGTGCAGGTGGGGTGTGCCGCCGACTGACCTGCATCCCGAAGGCGAGCCCATTAACTTCAGCGACCGCAGCGTTGTCGCCTACGGTGACTGTGCCTACATGCGGGGGAGCTCCTCGGACATAAGGTCACGGATTGGCCGCTTATACCGATTGTATATCCTTGCTATGACATGGAGCCGCCCGGAGTGCGGCCAAATGCCGACACTGAGCATCTTCTTCTCTGCTTGTGTGCTGTGTCAACGGATGTACATCATTGATTTATTGGACCCGGAATCCTCACACCGTATATAGTATCTTGACCTTGAGAGCCTGACGTTGCATAGCGCTCCGACCAGTGCAGAGGCCCCGGCTAGCCGCTGCTTCCACACGGCGTCCGCAGTCGGAACCCGAATGCATGTTTGGGGTGGCCTGGCGTAAAACATAGAGGTCAACGACTTTTCAACTATTACTGTTAGCCTCCCTCTGTGTTGAGAGGTGTGTAGCTCACCGCGAGTAATATCCTATAAATATTTAGAACTTCGAACACAAGGTTACCCTCGGCGCAGTGGCGTAACAAATTTCGGCTATTCCGACGGGTTACTTATGATAGATCTGTTGCTTAGCGTGCGGGCTTTTCGAAAGCGGACGTATTTTGGCGCACTGTGAGCAAAATTTGTTGGGCCGGGGGTAACTGTGTTTCGGAAATTCTAAAAGCTGATATGAACACTACTGTAAGTGAACTACGTGCCTTTCAATTAGTAGAGACTAACACTAAGAGATAAAAAAAATTTGCGGGGGCTTATTTTTGTTAAGCCTGGTGGATTGCGAAAGCACGTGTTTTGTACTGCATATGCAGCGCCTCTAGTGGGAAGAGCGCGGCGCGCCGTGCCAAACGGCCGCCGTTACCCGACGAGCCAAGTTGGTAGCCCGTCTCTCGCTCCTGGTATGACGTCACGCCATAACGTCACTAGCGCCCCTAGCGGGAGGAGCGCGGCGCGCCGTGCAAAGCGGCCGCCGTTGCCAAAATCAGGTGAGCAGTTGGAGTGGGTTAATCTCTGGGCCCACCCCCCTTCCTCCCCCACCGAATCCGCCCTACAGCGGCAGGTGGCGGAGCTCAGGCGCCAGAATCAAATTCTCGCCCGTAAAATTCAAGAATTAGAACCTAAGCAGGCCCGGCAGCCTGAGCCCATGCAGAACGCTGAGCCCGAGGATAGTGATGACGGATCCTCAGTATATTCTTGCCTAACTAGCGTCTCGCGGCAAACCGCGGACACGGTGGTCGATTCGGCCCCCGCGGCCGCCGGCCGCTTCGAGGCCCTGGAGCGTAAATCCGAGCAGTTGGAGGAGCGGGTGGCAGCGCTCCCGAACCAAATTATGATTGCGGTCCGCGAGTCCTTTCAGGACATGTTCAGGTCCGCATTTGCTGCAGTGCTTCCTGACATTGCGGCCGAGGTGATTGACTCTGTCCTTAAGGCGGTGCAGCCCTGGGTCAGCTCCAGAATAAAAAATTCTCTCTTCTGCGACTCCCCGCAGCTGAAACGTAAAATAGCTCCTCGACAGGCAGCGGAAGAAAGCGGTTCCGGCCCGATAGCTGCGGCGTTGATGCAACCCCTACCTGGGGCTGCGCCGGTCCCCGAACCGAGTGGCTACCCAGCACCGTAAAATAAAAACATCAATATGGCTGGCAAACCTTCTCAGAAAGCTAAAAAATTAGACCAATTCGAAATCATTCAATAGAACTGTAGGGGTTTCAGAGCCTGCAAAAAGGGTCTCATCTCCAGCTCTACCTGCAGTGCCTTGGTGACATGCCGGCGCTTCTTGCTTTGCAAGAGCCCGGCAATGATGCCAAATTCTCTGGGTATAGCTCGTTTAAGGGGGGCCCCTCGACCTGCATCCTGGTGCATAAAGCATACACCGCGATTCAGGTCGACCTTGATCTGGAGACTGAGCAGGAATACACCATGGTGGGGGTTCTGCCTCTCAGGCGCTGCGACCCGTCAATACATGTGCTTAATGTGTATTGCCCCCCGCACAAGCCGCGTGTTACTTTCAGCGAAATTTTCTATCGTGCTCTCAAATCGGCTGACAATGAACCCCTGGTGATCATTGGGGATTTCAACGCACCCAGTCTACACTGGGGCTATCACTTCCAGAAAGCCAGGGGACGCAAGCTGGCGGAGCTCATCTCCACCCTTCGTCTTACATTGCTCACGGATCCGTCTTGCCCCACACGTGTGGGCAACTCGGTCACCCGTGACACGTGTCCTGACTTATCTCTAGTTAGGAACACTACAAACGCCACATGGGAGAACCTGGGGGACACCCTGGGCAGCGACCACTGCCTTCTCCGCCTCACGCTTTTGGCGAAGGCAGCCCGTAAAAAGTGGGGCCAGGCGAAAATAACCAATTGGCACCAATTTCGAACTCAGGACGTCCCTCCGGTACTATTCTCCGACGGCAATGCGGAGTGGGCAACACAGGTCACCAACATACAGAAACAACACACGCAAACACTTCACACCACCGACGAGATCCCCGCAGTGTACAATCACCTCCTCCATCTGTGGGAGGCGCGCCGGAGCTTAACAAAACGATGGAAGAAACACAAGACGAATCGCAAGCTTAGAGCTCGCATTGCACAACTTACAGAGCACGCTGCGGCATATGCCGCCCAGCTCACAGACACCAATTGGATACAACGCTGCAACTCGGCAGCGCGTCAGATGAGCTCGAAGGAGACTTGGCGTCTCGTACGCAGCCTTATCGACCCTTCTCAAACGAAAGGGGAGACGCAAAAACAGCTCCGGCGGGCTCTGCACGGGTACCAAGGTACGACGGCACAACTTGCGGACACTTTGTGCGACAGGTATCTCTGCCGCACAAATGACCCGGTTGGGCCCGAGTACACGTACTCCGGCAAGCCAAATCAGGCTTTAGACGCCCCTTTTGAGTTGCATGACCTTAAGGCGGCCCTGGCTAAAATGCGCCGAGGTGGGGCACCGGGTCGGGGTCGCATAACAGTGAAACCGTTGGCGAACCTCTCCGACTCTGCATACCTCCATTTGCTACAATACATAAATCAGATCTGGGATGGGTGTCCGCTCCCACTCGAATGGAAAACATCGCTTGTAACATTCATCCCCAAAGCAGGTAAAGCCGTGACTACGGACAACTTGAGACCCATCTCATTAACCCCGTGTGTGGGAAAGCTCATGGCGACGATGGTTCGGGATCCCTTCTCTCCATACATGGAGGGTAAGGGCCTCTTTGCAGACACTGTGTTCGGGTTCCGCCCGCACATGTCTGCACAGGATGTCCTACTCCAACTACATAGGGACATAATACAACCCCCACCCATGCAACAAAACGACAAGGCCATTCTCTCCCTCGATCTTAAGGGGGCGTATGACAATGTTAAACATGGCACCATACTCTCTAACTTGAACACCACTAACTGCGGGGCGAAGGTCTTCGCCTATGTCAGAGACTTCCTCTCTGCGCGTCAGGCACTCCTCCGGATCGAGGACGAGGAATACGGCCCGTGTTCTATGGGTACACGAGGTACACCACAAGGGGCGGTGTTATCTCCGCTCCTTTTCAACATCGCCATGATGCACCTGCCCTGCCGACTGGCTCAGGTGGAGGGCATAAAACACGTACTCTACGCAGACGACATTACAATCTGGACCACTGAGGGGAGCCTTGGGGAGATGGAGGACCGCCCTCAGCAGGCCGCCTTCATAGTCGAAGCATATGCTGCCGACTGTGGTCTCCAATGTGCTCCCGCCAAATCAGAGCTTCTACACGTCAGGACAAACCACAAGGGCAACACGTCTCTACATATATCTCTGTCGGGCGGTCCCATCAGAGAAGTCGCAGAGCTCCGGATCCGGGGTCTGTTCATCAATAACAAACATAGGCCGGACTCTACTATAGCGAAACTCAAGAGCATAGGTGAACTGGTAGGGCGCATGATCCACCGTGTTTCCAACAAGCGAGGTGGTCTGCGGGGCAGGGACGCGCTACGGCTCGCCTATGCCTTCGTGACCAGCCGGATCCTCTACGCCGTGCCGTACCTACGCACCACAAGACGAGCGCATTGACGCCATCATCAGGAAGGCAACAAAGCGAGCACTGGACCTCCCGGTGGCTACCTCCAACGCCAAACTGAAGGCGTTGGGAGTGGTAAACTCCTATCAGGAATTGCGGGAGGCCCACCTCGTGAACCAATATACGCGGCTATCCCAGACGGTGCCTGGGCGCCCTCTGCTAAACCGCTTACACATCCAACACACATGCATACCACAGGGGACGGAGAACATCCCGGTGCTGTGGCGCCACATGCTCTTGATCGCTCCGCTCCCGCGTAACATGGACATGGCTTCACATGAAGGCAGACGACAAGCGCGGGTTCGCACGCTTGAGAGGCAATATGGCTATAAAGAGGGCGTCTATTACGTGGACATCACAGGGCCGTCGCCCGCGGGATTCTTCACGGCTGCCGTAGTCCACCAGGGAATGAATGTCGATGGGCTATCTTTTCGGGCCCCAAATTCAACACGAGCGGAGGAAGTCGCAATAGCTCTCGCTGCCGCCGATCCAAAATCGAAAACGGTTATCACAGACTCTCGCCGGGCCTGTGAACATTATCTTGCAGGCGAAATATCACCTCTTGCCTCGCGAACTCTAAGACGCGCTCTCGCCGATCCAACTCGCACAAAAGTGATCTGGGCTCCTGGCCACCAGGGTCTACGAGGCAATGAGGCCGCTGATGCGGCCGCCCGAGCGCTCACACACCGGGCTCCTCATCCTAGCTCTCATGGCGCAGAAGCTCATAAACCGCTTCTGCGGTTCCGCGAAATCCTAATTTATTATTGCGACAGCCACCGTCTCTACCCGGCACCTGCCAAGGGGCTGAGTAAGGCGGAGGAGCGAACTCTGCGGCGCCTGCAGACAGGAACCTTTCTCTGTCCTGCAATAGAAAAACACTTCGATCCGAACACAGATGGGCGCTGCCCGCACTGTGGAGAGATCTGCTATATCTTTCACATGGTGTGGGCATGTACTCAGAATCCTCACCTTCCCCCTTCCGCCACCCCCACCCGAGAGGCATGGGAGACTGCCTTCCTCAACTGCTCCACACTGGAGTACCAAAGGGCTCTGGTCAAGCGGGCGCGAGACGGGGCCTCGTCGTGCGGTGTCCCGGACTAAGGATACCGACCATGCAGCAGGGTTTTTTTTTTACACTCAAGCTTTCTTTGATTAAAGTTTTTTTGACCACCGGTACCCGACGAGCCGAGTTGTAGCCCGTCTCTCGCTCCTGGTATGACGCCACGCTGTGACATCGCTAGACATGGTATGACGTCAGAGGTCAATCTAAAGGTCAAACGTGACAGGTGGCCGCCGCTACGCGAAAGGTCGTTCTTTGGAGTAGTAAGTCTGTCGCAATAAAAGTTTTCATTGGTTTAGCTCTGGTTAAACCGGGTAAATTGCGTTAGCAATGGTGCGCGCGTTCCTCTGGTGATTCTTCGGCACGTTGCCTTCGGCTGCTAGCATTGCGGCGTTCCTGAGTAGTCAGGTGTTGAGATTCATCGGTGACCGATGACCTGGAACAACTCTGCGAGGTAGAACGGTGTCGCCGAGCTGCATCCTTAGCACGCAGCTCCAACGAGCTGCATCCAACTCGACCAGTTTCCTACTCGGTGGTATTTATATATGTGGTCTGATTAGAAATTAAGCTAATTGCTTAACCGATATCATTCGAATGCCATCGATGCACTGCGCGCCAATGCTGCTAACGCCGGCTTTGAAGGCCAGAAGTGGCGGACCTCCTAGTGGCGCCATCTGTCGTATACAGAGGAAACTACTCAGCGCCGCGGGCCGCGCGGCGTGCCGATGATGCTGTCATCTGGCGGAGCGCGGCTGAAGCAACGTTGTTCAAGGTCATCCGACCCTACCGACCCGGGCTACGCGTGGAGGCGAAACCTACAGTAGTATTTCTAACACAATAAAATTAACTAGTCAATTTCAGCTATGCTACTAGTCAATTTCACCTATGATGGTTAGCACACTTTAGCTGTATTCGGACAAGCTACAGGGCCGAGAATGCTAAGCCGTAAAGACCACTCCTACTGAAAAACGCTGGTTTTAAAAATTGCGGAACAACTTAGGTTATACATCCGGCATACGCCTAACATGGTGATGGAACACATTCAGGAGAGTTTAACATGGCCAACGCTTTCCTTTTTTGTTTTTATGGGAATAAAGATTACAATATGGATTTCGTCGTGTATGGAATTTTTTTCTTTCTTTCGAATTCACTCATGCCGAACAGAAGAAACTCATCAGCCTTGGCTCCAACATCATTACTAGAGGTCGGTTCTTTAGGCACTAAAAAGCACGTTTTAGGCGCCATAAATAGGCGGCTAAAATTGCTGTTTAGGCACGTAACAGAGAAAAATAGGCACTATAAACTTTATCAAAAGTGCTCACAGTTCCGAACTTCAGCGCGCAGTATCTGCTGTAAAATAAAACAAAAACACAGCAGGAATGACTTGGGACCTTAATCAAGGTGCGATCATTAGAAGGCGTTTTTTTAAGGCTGTCGCGCCACTTTTCGTACAATACACATGCTTCAGCAGAGTAAAAGGGACGGTTACCAACCCTTTCAAAACACTTTGGTATACCTCGAAACAAACAATTCATTTGTTTACAAAAGTAGAAACAATGAACACCTTAACAGGAGGCCATGTATTTAGAAATTGATAGAAACATTGTCAATTCAAAGCATCTGAAAAATGAGCAGTCTTCGCTTACACAGGAATTGAACTTATTTATTGCAGACATATACGATGCTTCAACATTAATAAATATGTTGTCACTTGTGTAAACAGTGTTTTATAGTTTGGGGCTTCACGTGTCTAGAACTACACGGCTATCAAATGGTGCTTGCCATTAGAAGGGTCTGGACACCATAGATACGAGATGCTAGAAAATGTTACAGTGCTGATTGATGCGGAATATGCCGAAAAGAATCATAGTTCTGCACGGGCCTACGTACATCCACGAGGATGCATGGTAAAATAAGCATCATCCATCTAGAAATCTCTGTTAAAGCTATGGAAGCAGTAGCAGACAAGCACCATCTCCAGATTGATGGACTCAAATTTATGCCTCTTATCAGCAAGAACAAGCTTCTATGCTGAAAAGGAACGCTAAACATCAACGGATGTTTCAGGAGCGTGCTTGTACTTAGGAACATTTGATGGCTTTACACTGTTCGGTATCAGAATGTTCACCGGTAAGTACTCCTCAAATTTGCTTGAGGACTGAGAACCCCTCGTTTTTGTGCAGGACGGACTGCAACTTTGCGCGGATTTTCTCGGCAACTCCACCGTGAGGAAGAGCAGCGATTCGTTGCTGCACATTCTCAATTAGTCCAATGTTGGTAGTGAGCATTACACCCTAACATTCCATGTTTTTTCATAGTGCTCGCAAGAAAAGAGAAGTTAGCGCACAAGTACGCGGGGTCTCCTTGGAGGTTGTCCTGAGAGAGGGCAGCTTGAGCCCTCCTGACTAGAGCACTCTCATCACCTGAGAAACGGTTTAAGACGGTCTTCAGGCCAGGAAGGTGGTTGTTGCAGTGTTCAACGGCTTCCAGCCACGTTCCCCAACGTGTGATGATAGGCTCCGGCGGGAGAGGCACTTCCGGCCACTGCTCTTTAAACGCGCACACACGAGAAGGCGCTTTCAAAAACACACCCTTGACTGAAGCAATAAGTTTATTAACGTCCTTGGAGTGCTTTCTGAGTTCTTCAAAAATACGGTGCTGCCCATGCGCTAGGTAGGTGACATGGACCATGTGCGGGTAGAACGGCTTCAGCAGAAATGCGGCCTTGTGCATATAGGTTGCTGCATCCGGGTAAATAAGCAAAACCTTGCTGTCTTCCACATCATTTGGGTGGAGCACTTTTAAGGATTGGTTAACAAAGTAGGCTATGGTTTCCCCATTGGTCCTTTCCAAAGGCTTAGAGCATACTAGGAATGGCCTTGTCACCTCATCGGATTCAAGCTTTCCTGCTAAGAAGTGACCAATAAACCGTCCCTTCACATCCGTTGTTTCATCTACGGAGATCCAAATGCAGGAGTCGCCGATCTCATCTCGTATCTTTCCAAGGGTTTCTTCATACAGAGGTCAGTATGAAGAAACCCAGGCGTAATCAGCTAAACTGTTTCCAGCAGGTTTATGGAAACTTTTACAGTTGGTTTCAATTGGAACCAACTGGGAATTATTTGGAAGACCCTATAACTTCGTATACTTTCCGAAATGTGGTGCCATCTCGTCAACTACCACTTCAACAGCCAAAGTCATCAACAAGCTGCCACGATAAAATGGCAGAAAAGAGGAAAAAGGTTGCTTCGATATTTTCGGCTGACGTGGCTGGTATTGTGTATGCAGCCGGCGTAGGTGCAGTGTTCACCACAGCCAACTGACGAGGTGACCTAATGTTGCCACGTGTGTGTTCTACTCAAAACCGAAATGGATTCGAAAGCAAACCGAATCTGAAAGCAAAACCACAGCATATTTCAGGCCCCTTTTCTGTAAAATAGGGCATTTTTAGGCACCGACGTCGGAAATAGGCATTTATAGGCACTGACACCCAAAATAGGCATTTATAGGCACTATAAAGAGGGTATTAAACATATTGTCAACACCTAATTCGTGCTCATATGTAAAAATGGTGCGCCTACGAAGCGTTGAAAAAAATAGGCATTTGCCTAAAATCCGGTCTCTAATCATTACATAGTAATTTGGATTGCAGGTAGATGGTTTCACGTAAAAACAAAAGCCACAGTTGTAAGTAAAGATGGTAATGGGTGCTGATTTGGGGCTTCGACTTGAATTGTGGGCATGGTAGAAAAGTTATTTCTAAATTGACACTCTCCAATGAAAGAAAAAACAACTTTTGTTCCTGCGCAGCTTCTGGAAGTAACTCTTTGCCCAGACGTTATTATTTGATCGTTTCAACAGGTTTGAACCCAGGAATGCATTTAACGATTGCTTTTGCTAATGGAAAGTTTTTTTTTCAACTTACACAATGCTGATGGATGTCATGGCAAGAACGCTGTAAGAAAAGCTTGACAAAGCCAGGACACTAGTGAATGGCAGAACAGGAGTGCACAGATGAGGCTGAATAACATATAAATTAACATAATAAATATCATGAGCATTGGCACCCGAAAGAAAAGGAAAAGCAGAACCTGTTTATAAATGCATTAAGTCTGTTTTATAAACACTTTTACAAATAGTTGCGCCTGCGTGGCGTGGCGTGGTCACCCGTGAGCGCGGAAATGGGATTGGTCGAGAGGGTGCTGACGTCACACGTGGAGCCGTGGAATGAAAAGTGATAAAAACCGGCAAAACTAATGAATAGGAGCTGGAAACATGATTCGAATGTCAATGGACGTCTAAGTATATTGTATAAAGCAATTCACTTGCGCCGAAAGCAAATTTTGGGGCAATCAGTCGTGAATCGAACGCTACACCTGTCAGTTGCGAGTTTTGGCATGCCGACCTTAGGCCAGGCAGGCTTTTTCTTCACTAACAAGATACTTGCCACCAATCTGGAAATAACTAATCTATGTATAAATTATTTACAAAGAACTCAGCTAGCGGTTGCACTACACTACCATGACAAAGACAACACAACAAAAAGGGCTAGGCAGAATTTTGAAGGAAAAAAAAAACAGACAAGACATGTCCTTTTTCTTCAAATGGTATTTATTACATTCTTGCAATGTTCTACGTATATGAACTGTGTGCCAACCTTTAGAAAAAATGTTGGATTACCACGACGCGTTCAAGTCACCAAAGATTGGCAGAAAGCCGATGGAGAGAGCACATGACTAATGCATCATAATACGACACAGCTAAGCAACGAAGCAACAGAAAAATGCAACGAAGACCCCATCAGTAAGAGTGAGTGCCATTCGGGTCTGAACACGTTGTGGGCTTAGACACCATTAAAGTGAACAATGATCATTCCAAACCCACTTGTGCAGAAACAAAATTCACAATGTCAGTTTATAATGAGCGCTTCGCAGAAGCCGGGTATTACAATTAAAAACAACAAAGGGTCATTAGCAAAGCAAAGTTCAGTGCGATATCGTACAGAATGCGGTGTCTAAACTTCTTTTGGAGTGTCGCCTGCATGATATCCTGGAAGAGTACTGAGTCTTTTCGAGTGATGAAACAATTCTGGAGCGTCGCAAATGGAGGGGGGGGGAGGGGGGGGGGGGGCGTGCGTTGCAGTGACGGCAATTCACCCTTGACACAAAAGTTTTCCTTTCCCCTAATCACGTTTTAACGGGTAATGTGTCAGTGATTACACGGCGAGAGAGGGATTTCACGTACTCTTTTTTGTATACCATGTCCCGTTAATTTAATATGTAGCGCATTACATGGGCGGAGAGAAGAGCACACAGACTAAATCCTTCTACAACCATTTTCTCCATACTGAAAACCGCAAACCAAGGGGGAAACGAACAGCAACATACACCTCTTGCATTAAGCCTGAGAAAAAGGGGTTATCAGAAATATCTGAGGACGCAGTAATGTTCGGTAAAACATAGACTACCTCGACTTGCAATAATGCATGCACTATTGCACGTGCAATGTCTAGGAAAATCACATAACGTTAAACGGCCTATCCTACATACAGGAGAATAAACCAAGGCCGCCAGCGTTTACAGACCAGAACTGGTAATCAGATGACAAAGGTTCAAATATGAATCTCCCATAAAAGTGGCGAGAATTTTTGAACACCTGGATAAAAAGTACTGCGCAATTAATATTTTGGAGTACACAAGAAAATTTTAGGGCGAGAGAGTTTTCAGGCGGTCGCCGTGCCAGAAATCGAGATACCGTAAGGGACACGTGTCTGAGAATAGGGCTGAAGAGTTTGCACCCAGTCTTTTCAAGTAATGTACCCTCTTATTACGGGCGCTCAAAGAGACGCCAAGGAGCCTGGGTGGCCTAGGTGTCCACACCAATCCAGCATACCACACTTTCATCAATCAAACACGATATATGAGATATGAAAATGGAAACAAGCAACATGGTGGGTAATAAAAAAAACATGTTGATGGGCGAAAAGAGGAAACAGGGTAAAGGAGTAAAAACGTAGCCTGAAATAGTTACAGACAGGCACGGCGAAAAAAAAAAACGCGTGAAAAGTAGCGAAAAGGTCTGCAATCGGATTGCAAGGGAAAAGAATTTTATCGGCAAAAGCGAAATAGACGGCGTACTGACATACTTGTCACTAGTATTAATATTGTGAAACGCTTCCACCCTCTTTTGTATTGGGTTTAGTTCTGAACAAAAGGTCATGTTTCCAAATCCATGTTTACAAGGAACCTTTCCTTACACTGACCCTTACATTTTAATCGCTCACAAAGGTGTGCTAAGTGGCCTCTTGGATTATTTCCTATTTGCAGCCTGTGTTCACATGCCCCTTCATTAAAACATGTACCAGTCAGTCCAATGTAGAACCTGTCGGAAGTGAGGGGAACTTTCTGCGCAACTCTTCAAACACACTTGCGAACTTCTTATCGTGCTTCTTGGAACACTGCGGCCTATTCTACTTTACATTGATCACAAACGGGCGCATACTACGAAGTTTACACAGCGGAGAGAAAACAATCTTGACCGCTTGAAAGCTTGCCACTTTTTTGGTGTTACGTGAAAGGCGACAAATGTAGGGCATAAGCTCCACCGCTTCTTTCTTGACGGTCTCTTTCTGCTCGGTAGCTGAACGGAAGGACTACAGTTGCTGATTGTACTTTTTTTTTTCTTTTGTATGATCAGAAGAATTTTTCCAAGGCGTTTCTGGCGATGTTTTTTTTTATTCTGTTTTTTCCTTTCCCCTATACAGCCGCTTTATGTTGTTACATTCCCAGCATGCTTGCTTCCATGTTCACATGTCATATAGTGTTTTAGTCCTCCATCGCCTCCTTTACTCCGATTGATCGTCGTTTCTAATTCGGCCATCCACGTAGGCTATCACGATTTATTCTAGCACCTGCGCCTTTACTGTTGATTGTGGTGAATTTTTATGGCGCTAGGTCATCTGTGGCTAAATAGCCCCATGGCACAAAGTTGCTTTATCTATTCCAGTTGGTGTCACAGGCACATCTTCCGAACATTTCACACCAGCCATCGTGGGATGGCTTGTCGAGAATGTATCTGTCGTGCGCAGTGCACTGGAGCGCTCTCGCATCAGTATAGATAAGCTGTAAGGAAGCTTCAGATACAGTCCAGCATGCTGTCGACTGCCTTCAATATGATCAGCACCAAATACGATCAGTTACACAATCTTTGACGCATTCTAGCGACTCAGGTTGACGACACTGATACCGATCGGATGCTTCCAGATTGAAATTAGAGTGCATATAGGAAAAAGAGAACCATAACTAGCAGGCTATAAAATCAGTGAACCTTTAAAGCAGCGTCAAAGTGAAAGCAGACATGCGGAAATAAGTGATAACTTTATGGCTTTGTAAAGTCGTCGCAAAAGAAGCAAGTGTTTTCCGGAAAAGAGCTGGAATCGACGCCTACCGCCACATATCTCTATCTAAGATCTGCTTTCAAAAGGATCACCAGCAGTGGCTACGCGAGAACCTAGAAATTATCACGAGCTTCAAGCCGAAGTGGCGTTAATGCGACTTCCTTGAAGAAACCACCGGGCTGGAGGGGAATCGATTTCAGTGAATAACTCTTCGTTCAGAAAATTTGTTCGCTTTATTACTTACGAAAACGTGGCGGCCCAGAGCGACATGAATATAAACAAAACACTAGCAAGTTTCTTGCTTGCGCGAAAATAGAGCACTGAAGGCAGGCGTTCTTTGCGTATAAAAGAAGCGGTTATTTTTGTGTCAAGCAGCTGCGCCGAAGTTACATCATCACCGTACCAGCAAGATGGCTTCGCCGAAGGCACTCAATTTGCTTGAGATGCAGCATCTACCACCGACTACGATGGGTGAGAAGTGATAGCGTAGACCATTTCTCTAATGAAAAGTGGTAAGGGGCGTAGATCCAGCTGCGGTTCAATCACTGCAGCAGCGATATGGCGACCGGCATTCGCGGCGTGAGCGGACGTAGTGCGTCAAGGGTGACTATTTCTGCTAGATTTTGGAACGTTTTTGTCATTTTATGACACTCACACGAAGGAATGTTCGAAAAAGAACATGTACTACTGTTGCCCTCACCAAGATTAAAAGCGCTTTTCGTGCATAGCGTGCATAGCGTGCAATTTCATGCATAGCGGAAGAGCGGTTCCAGAGTGCGCATGCGCAGAACGCTAACGGAAAAATAGCGTTAGCGTACGCACGCAATTTTCACAAGTTAGCGTTGCGGCAGTTGCGGCTTTTGCGCCCTTAGCGCGAAAACATGTCGGCGTCCTTCCAAGCGAGAGCCGCCCGCTTTAGCCGGTTAGGAGTCCTTCCGATTGCGGTCGGCATGTTTACTTGCAACTACTGGCGTTTCTTGCTTTTCGCTATGATTTACCTTGGTTCGACGATAAAGTTTAAGCTGCAATTCAGCCTAGTTTTTTAGATACGCTCACGATTCTGGGGTACAATAGCCTTATGGAACCTTAAGCTCCACTGCTACCGGCTGCAACTGCCCGAAACGTAACACAGAGGACCCGAACGAAACAAAAATAGATTCTGAGCTCTGTCGCGGTGTTTTATGTACTTAAATTACGTAACACAACAGTTTATATTAAATTTACAAACGTTTTTTGAACATCAGACGCCATGTGATGAAAAATATTCTTGCTCCAACGGTTTGTAGTTAACATGGCCTTGACTAGATGGCACTAGTTTTTATGTTTTTATTTCACTTTATTACAATTTCTAGGTCATTTTCCTTGCGAAAATAAGCGCTGCTGTAATAATTGTCTTAAAAGACTGAAATATTATAATTTGGCACGTTAGTGGTAGCGGTAGTGCTTAGAAGGTATTGTCGCCACTATGTAAAGGAGATCGCCTTTAACGTTTTCAGGACGCTATACTAAAACTGTCTTTGGGGATAAGTTGCTTCCGGCACGCTAACGTAATTTCCCTTAGGTCCGCATCACGCTAATGCTCTACTAAAACTCTCTAATATTGTTTAACTTCTAGACGGACACCCCAACCGCACAGGGAGGGGAGGCAGGAAGGTGGGAGGGAAAGAAGAAAGAAGGAGGTGGCGTAGTGAAAGGCTCCGGAATAATTTCGACCACCTGTGGATGTTTAACGTGAACTGACATCGCACAGCACACGGGCGCCTTTTGTGTTTCGCCTCCAACAAAACGTGGCCGCCGCGATCTGGTTCGAGCTCGGGTACTCCGGCTGAGTAGTCGAACATGCTAATCACTCAGCCACCGCGCCGGGTATTTTCCGCTAGTGGGAAACGTGTTACGAACACTACGCCGCACTTGGAAGTTCATGAAGCGACTATTTGCAACGCACAGCGCGAGTGTGTTGCAGTTTGACACGAGGCGTGATCGGTCGCGGCGATACCATCGCGCCCTTGTGCAGTGGCCAGTGAAGGTGCACTTGTTTGCTCCGCCGTGGGTTCGAAACACAGTCGCGGCAATAATAATCCAATGATCTCCTGCACAATAACGATATCTACTAGTTTGATAAATAGCCCCTACTGTGTGAATTGATAAGTGGAGTAGACACCTCGTTTGCAAACACCGCTCGCATCTCTCTCTCTCTCTCTCTCTCTCTCCATGAACCACCAGACACAATCTCTTTAGATATCGAGAAGCAGAAAGCAGAACGTTAACACTGCATCTGGCGGCCTTGTATCGACTGGACTGCGCTGTTTTAGCCCGAGAGCGCTAAAGGCTCCGTTCCCCGCAAAATTCTGTACCGCGATGTCGGCATTGACGTTTCATTTCATTTATTTCGTTTCATTTATTTTACCCTCGGGGCTTTCGCATTACAGAGGGGGTGGGACAGCGAAAAAAACATTACATAGATCAAAAAGAGCGCTATGTATATGAACAATATTGAAAGATGCTAGAGACAGAGGACGAAAACATTGAGAACAAAAGTACAGAAGTAAAAAAATAAAAGGATTCCGAAAAGAAAACCTTATACAGTCTATATATGGGTAAAAAAATATCATAATTGGTCTGATTCTAACAGTAATTTTCTTTTAACACCCGCAGTGTCGCTAACACAGGTGCCTGTGGGTGAAAGATTATTCCACTCAGATGTTTTAGGGAGGAAGGAATTAGAGCAGGTCACTGTGAGGCAGTGTGGAACAGTTACTTTTTGATTGTGGTGAATGCGAGGCGATATGAAAGATGGTGCCTTTACACAGCTGGCTTTCTGGCAAGGATTATGGTAGTAAATTTTATGGAAGAGGCAAATGCGCAAAAGCTTACGGCGAGTGGAGACTAAGGGGAGTTTAAGATTAGATTTCATTTCTGTTACACTGGCAGTGCAATGGTAGTTTCCAACGATGAAGCGGACGCTTCGATTCTGCACGGCCTCTAGTTCTTTTGTTAATGTGATGGTGTCAGGATCCCAAATCGAACATACGTGCTCTAGTTGCGGACGAATGAGTAGTATTAGTAACATTTTCAGTGAAGGCGGAGAAAATGAGAAATTTCTACGGACGTACCCTAGCATGCGGTTAGCCTTTGAAGTAATGAACCTGATATGAGCATTCCAAGAAAGCTTATAACAAACATTAACGCCATGATACTTGTAAGAAGACACTGGGTTCAGCTGAGTATCGTTAATAAAATAATCTGGGCTTGTTTGCTGGTTACGGGTTACGCGCACGCATTTGCATTTAGATATGTTTTATTCCATTTTCCACGATTGACACCTTTCATAAGTTTTATTTAATTCTTTCTGTAGCTGAAAAATATCATCAATGCTATTAATTACTCTGTAAATTACGCAGTCGTCAGTGAATAAGCACATGTTAGATGAAATCTTTAAACGTAAATCATTTATGTATATTAGAAATAATAACGGGCCAAGGACGGACCCATGGGGCACACCTGAATGTACTGGCGCTGGTGATGAGTCGTGGTTATGGGCGAAGACGAACTGAGTACGGTTAATAAGAAAGGCACGAATCTATTTGAGTACATTAGGGTCAATGTTAAGTTGGCATTGCTTTAAAAGTAAAAGAGAATGACTGATTTTATCGAACGCTTTTGAAAAACCTAAGAATAAGCAATCAGTAATGAGTCCAGAGTCTAAGGAAAAATGCAAGTCGTTAGTGAAAATCATTAACTGCGTTTCACACGAGAAGAATTTGCGAAAATCATGCTGTTTCGAAGTAAAGAACTGGTTTGATTCTTGGAAATTAACAAGATGACTAAACATGATGTGCTCTTGAACTCTACATTAGACGGAAGTAAGTGAGATGGGACGGTAATTACGTGGATCTTGGGTTTCCCCTGATTTGTGCACTGCGATTACTTTGCCATTGAGCCAGTCATTAGAAGGTTGTGATAGCCTAAAGACTGCGAAAAGATACACTGTAGCAGAATGGAATAATATTCTACGGTATTTTTCATGAATTTAATATTGAGGTCATGGATACCACAAGAGGATGACATTATAAGGTGTTTAATAATGCCACGAATTCCTTCTGAGGAGATGACGATGGTATTTATTTATTTATTTATTTTATTTATTTATGAATACTGTCAACCCTCATTTGAGGGTCATTACAGGGAGGGAAAATGAAGAGAAAAAAATGCATATATAACCATGAATGAACAAGCTTCTTCGAGCATACAATACAAGAGAGCATAGAAACGCAACACAACTCACATCACTGTAGAGCCACCTGCTATACAAAAAGAAATATTTGACAATCAGTTACGCGCACGTTTGCAGGAATCCCATGCCTAGACGGAATCCCCAAGTGCATTCAAGAATGCCGCTACACCTGTAGACTCAGCAACGTGAGCGGGCAGTTTATTCCAGTGCTCAATAGCATCCGGAAAGAATGAGCAGCGAAAGACGTTAGTTCGTGTCAAGTATGGCCGAATTGCTTTGTGGTGGTTAAGGCGGGAGCTTAGTCTACCTGGAGGCTGCAGATATTTTTCTTTATTGATGTTAATTTCTCCGTGAATGATTTGGTAAAGTATTTTTAATCTCTGCCTTTTGCGTCTTTTTTCTAATGTTTCTAGACTACATGAGTTTAACATCTCCGTTACCGAATCTGTTTTCCTGTATTTTGAACAAATAAATCTCGCTGCACGTCTTTGAATCTTTTCTATTTCCGTTGAAAGAATCTTCTGCCGAGGAGACCATACTACAGATGCATATTCTAGGGAAGGCCGGATGAGAGATTTGTATGCTAAAAGTTTGACATCTTTCGTTGCTCTCCCCAACTTTCCTCTTAGAAAACACAGTTTTCTATGTGCCACCGCACAAACATTTTCGACATGATTGTGCCAACTTAGGTTGTGAGAAATTGACACCCCCAGATACTTGAATGTACTAACATTAACCAAATCGTGACCTGCAATACTGTACTGAAAAGAAATTATATTTCTTTTCATTATATATCCATTGGTACACAGTGATATTCTGAAGCGAAGGTAGGACGCAAGTGTCGGTGGGGCTAGAGAAGGCGTTGATAAAAGTGCTATTGAGAAGCGATGCGCACAGTTGGTCAGGAAGTATATCCTATTCCAGGGTAAATAGATATATGGTAACATTTCGTTTGCCTTTCACTCTGTTCCAGAACTGTTTCGGGTCTTTGCTTAGCATGGCTGGAAGAGTCTGATTAAAAAAGGTAAATATGGTTGATTTTAATGCATTTGAATAAGCGACTGCAGCGGCTTTATACGCGGACCATCTGACAGCAGCGTTTCGGTAGAGACATGCCGTCGTTGTCGCTTAGCATCTTGCCGGCGTCTCATCGCGAGACGTTCCTCTCGTTCTTCTTGCGTCTCGGCCGGCAGCTTAGCCTTTCGCGCCTCGTTTTCTCGCCGGCCTTGTACCATGCGACGACTTCTGTATCGGAAGACCCAATTTCACGCAGCCTGTACTGCTGCCGTGACGAGCGCAGCCACTCTCCTTCCTTCATGGTGCGCGTATGAGGAGCCAGCGCATCGCTTCCTACTTATATCCCAGCTGCACAGCGTGACTCTGCGCATGCAGCGTGACTCTGCGCAGGAACAAATGAGAGTTCACTAAAGCACACACTAAAGCAAATGGCGACGACCTGAGTTGTTCAAGAAGAACAGCGCGAAAAGACAAGGACCACAGGAAGATATACACAAAGACAAGCGCTGACTTTCAACTAAAGATTTATTGCTCGGAACATGGAAATAAATACATCAGGCTCTAAGCAACAAAAAGAACACATAGGGTTGATACACACTTGTCCACGCACACAAAAAATACCAAACAGATACAGCAGCATTACTTCCTTGCAGATAGAAATTCTAATTCTTTCTTTGACAACGATAAGGAGGGACTACTGATACATGCGTCATTTTGCCAGGCGATTTCAGCGGCTTCAATGATTTCTCGAGTCAGCGTATTGGGGTGTCTACTTAACACTTTTGTTTGTTGGAAGAATGGTTGGCACGTTTTGCTTTCGCAATCTCGGCAGTGGATGCCGAGGTGCCCTTTAACAGTATTATAAACAGTGATATTATGTTCTCTCAGGCGCTCGTTCAGGCATCTGCCCGTCTGGCCAACATACTGTTTCCCGCACGAAAGTGGAATAGAGTAAATGACACCTTCTTGGCATGCAACAAACTGATTTTCATGCTTTATGGAACACTTTTTTGGCGTGAATTCATCATTCACTTGTTTACACAGTTTCCCAAGCTTTTCGGGAGCCGAAAAAACAACTCTTACTTGAGCTCGGTTGCCTATCTTCTTTAGCTTATGGGAAAATTTATGAATGTAAGGAACAACTGTTGTCTTTTCTTTTACCTTGGCAGACTCTGTCAGATCATTCTTGTTGTTTTTGCTTAAACTTGCGAGCATCGATTCAGAAACGGACACGAGCAGTTGCTTGGGATATCCTGCCTTTACAAGGCGATCAGTTTGCTGGTTGAAACTGTCTTGTTGAGCGTGAATGCAAATTTATTTAGAGCATTGTAATAGCATGACTTAGCCACGGCGCGTTTAACTAACTTGGAATGCGACGATGCGAATGGAAGTAGAGGCTTGTTGCTTCGCGGTTCAAACGACCAGCAGGTATGATTCGGCGTAAAGCTGAGTCTAAGATAAAGAAATCTAATCGTATTATTTTCAGGAACTTCGGAAGTCAACGTGAGTGGATGAAGGCACTGGACAGAAATATCTTCAATCTCTTGCTTGACTGGTTCAAAATTATGGGCATCGGTGTCTAACAGAACAAAGAAATCGTCAACAAACCGAAAACAGCGCAAAGCTTTTGACCCTTCTAATTGTCGTTGGAACCTTCTGTCCTTTTGTGCGAGCAACAGATCACTAAGCACGGGCGCTATGCATGAGCCGATGCAGACTCCTTTCTTCTGCAGGTAAAGAACGCCATCCCAGATAGCAAATGTTCAATTTAAATACACTTCAAGCAGTTCTAGGAACCCTGAGACTGAGATGCCTGCCTCATTTTGGAAGGCAACAACGTCGTGCTTATCGATGCATTCTTCGATACATAAAAACAGCTCATCATGCGGCAGTGAATAATAAAGGCCTTTTACATCAAATGAGCAAGCCATGAGGCCTTTGTTCTTATGGGTTTCTAAAACCTGAATTACGTCCTGTGATTTTTTCACCAGAAAGGGATCGTCTAAGGTCAATGAATTTAAAATCTTCTTAAGAAACACTGCTACTGATTTTTGCCACGCGCCGTTCTCAGAGACGATTACACGGAAAGGACATTCCGGTTTGTGCGTCTTGGCATTAAAAAAAAGCTGCAAACTGAGTCCTTTACATTTGTCAATTGAATTTGCCAAGACATCAAGGTTATGTTTTTTACATGTTTTTTTGGCTTTCGCCTTGATCTTAGCCAGGGAAACCTTCTTTGCTGCATTGAAGGACGAAAGAATGGCTTCTCGACCCTTAGTTACATATAGATGCGACGGTAGAACAAGGAAGCCTCCTTCCTTATCCGCGGGAAGTAAACGCAGCGAATGTTCCTTTGTCTTTTCGCGCTGTTCTTCTTGAACATGGCATACCAACTCGCCCAAGCATCAGACCTGAGTTGTGGCATGAAAGATTCACTGCGCTGCAACCACAGGAAAATGAAGACCGCGATGCTGGCCAGGCAGCTCCCGCTTCTTAATTTTTGTGTGCAGCAAGGGTGGCTGAGGCAGGTAGTTACCTCTAGCACGAATACTTTCAGTAGCGGCCGTCTTCACATAGTACCACGACACGTTTAAGAAAGTGTCTTACCTGTGGTGTATTGGGAAAGCTTTCCGCGCAAGAAAAATTATCCAGTCCATTTATGTTATGTTATTGACTACACGCTCTGCATGGTGCGTTCTGCATTTCTGCAGCGTAGTCTGCCTACTGAGGTCTTATTCCATCAAATAGTCCATACGAACAGTGCAGATATGGCACAAATTAAATTGCACATATAGCCCAATCCCGAAGTCTTGTTAGCTTACGAAGGTTTTCTACGTCTGCCAAGAAAGGCCTAGTAAGTACGAATTGGGATGTTAGGTAGTAGACCTTCCGAAAAAGTTCATCCCTATTATAAGGCCATTCATGAATTTCAAGGTTTTACGCCAGTAATACTCGCCAAGGCTATAAAAAGCGTTAGCGTTGAGATTCCCTTTCTGGAGAAAATTCGCCCTCGGAGTTGAGCGATAAAGCAGGTGTCTCACATGTAACATAGGTCACGTGACTTATAATAATAATATTTATTCTGCCAACATGCAGCACATTATGGAAGGTGCCCATCGTAAAAGCACTCTTCTGACAGCATAACGCACCACGGGCACCCGGCCTTAACACTTGGCGGCATACAGTGGTGACTAACAACATGAGATAATACACTTTAAAACATATAAAACAAAACAAATGCGAAAGAAAAAAACGAAAGCAAAACTGGTAGTTACACAGTTCTCAGTGAAGATAAAACAAAAAACAAAGCTAGAGCCAACGTCATGCGACATCATGAACACCTGCCCGCCGTGGCAGGTGGCAGTAAAATTATTGATTGGTTGCGAGAGGCTGCTCGGGGAGAGCAATCTGGACAGGATTGGGAAACTTCCATACACACAATTGTCCAGAAAATACAGACGCCAGCGCCAGTTCCGACCATATATCGTCTGCAGGGATGCCAGCTGTAGCGTCGTGCAGTCGTCATGAATGCGGTATCGAGCAGAAAAAGCTTCATCCCCGAGCGGGATTCAAACCAGTGCCCGCGAAAAAGAGCAGCTTCATATCACGGTTACAGTCGCTACAGTCGCAGTCTTATAACGCCGTATGTGTGTGCGCCAAAATCATTCAATGTTAAACATCCACTCAGCTTCAGTCGCCAGGTGCGCTGCAGTGGATGAAACCGAAACTAACTGGAGCTTCTCACCTCTGGCCAGGGTCTTACAAGCCCATCGGTTGCTGTGTTTGAAAGAGGCGCCTGTCGCAGCAGTGGCGAATCTCCAGGACCTATGAACGTAAAGTAGACAATTACCATGTTCGGTACGTGATACGCAGGGGACCCCAAAAGGCTGAAGGCACCCAATAACGTTATCGCGTCATACGATTAATGCTGTGCTCTTAATTGTGCCCTCATGTTTTACCTACAGTCTTATCTTCACAACTTTCACAATGGTGCGGTCTGCTTGAACCTTCCCAGCCCTCTATTTCAATGCTGCAGTCCCAGTTGACTCCTGTTTTACCTCTAATAAATAAATATCACATGGATCGAGCAGGTGTCAAACAGGCTATTCTACCTTGTCGACCATGTCCATAACAAATAGAATAACAATGTCGTTAATTTCGGCTACCGCGATAAGCTGGCTCCTACTTCTGTCAGAACACTTTTAAGCTGGGCTTCTTTCTCTTGTGCAAACTAGGAAAATTATGTTTCGCGCGTCCAATTTTTGGAGCGAAGAGCTTCACTACGAGGGTCGGAGCCGAGCTTCGCGTGTGCCGTATGCCTTGACCGAGTGACGTCACGCGCAGCGTTCGACGCAGCCACGGACTACTGCGCATGTGCGCCGCCTTCTCACCACCGCTACTACTGCGCGCGCTCCTCTCCTACCTCCCGTTTGGCCTTCCGTTGCAGCCGCGTGTTGCCCGCGTCGCAGCCGGCAACACTCCTCTCCGGATTCCTGCGGGCAGTTTTAAACGCGCCGATTTCCGCCTCCGTACAGGCAGTGTGTGGACGGCCGTCAAACCAAGCACAACTGAAGCTTTTCGCTTGTTCATCTAGGATTAACGAGAGCTAAGCCACTGCCTAATTTTTTCCTCTTCCCAACTAAAGCGTTAAAGAGTGACTTAGTCATGGCAATTCCGAGCCTAAGATATGATCAATAATCACATAATCACATTCGCCGCTTCTGAAAAACAGTTATTATTCAGAAGCACCTCGTTACAGAGTAAAAACACATTGGAACATTACTTAGAAGAACAATATTCACGAACAAAGCAACTCAGGAAGAAAAGCGGTTTCAAATATGAAGCAGAAACAAGCACAGGAACGACGATGTGCTCAAAATTTTAAAGAAGAAAGCTTACTCGGAAATCGTGCCAACCTGCCAGCCTGGGCACCAGGATTAAACGCGTTGCCGCTCGTATCGCCACCACCGTTGAGCTAATTTCACATATGTACACATTCTTATATACTGCACACTCAAGAAGTACTGTGTCATCTGTTGCCACTGTTAACACTACGCGCTAACAGCGCGGCTGGTTTCCTTGCATAGGACAGCACAAGCAGAGCGTCTTGACACGGCGCGGCTACCGGGCGACGACAAAACAAAATATCAAGCCTGTCTTCTCGATGCATGCAAAGGCTCACTGTTCTTCCACCCCTGGAGGGCGCACTGCTACACGGCGAAAGAAAGGCCGTAGGGTAGTTCCAGCCGCCTGAATGCCTGTACCACCTCGCGACGCTCACAGGCACTGAAGTTAGCCAACGCACCACCACATCTGGCTCTGTCCAAGGCGCTCTGTCAAGTTGAAGTCAACTCGGACCCGGCGCTTAGGATTGTCCTGATTTGATGGTTTTGATCTCATTGATAATCATTTCTGGTAACTCGCTCATATCCAGACCTGCATGAATGACAGCAAGCATACACAAGTTCTGCAGCGTCGGTGCTAGGTGCAATACGTGCAGGTCCGTTAGCTCCTCTTCTTCCTCACAAATGTCTTCGAGATAATCTTCCTCATCAAGGCTGGGTGGAGGCCCGAAGCCACCGAAGACCAACACCCTCTCTCCAAGCACACAGCAGCCGGATGAGTGCCTCGCAGACGGGCCTGATCCACTGGGCGTCACTTTAGTCCAGCATGACTTTTCAACGTCATACTTGTGCATATCTGCGAAATAGGTGTTCATGATTTCGTTGTCGCCACCGAAGATATTGAGCTCTCTGTCGTACACGAACGCAGAGTGACACTCGCGTCCCTCCGGGGCCACGCCTTGCACTTCTGGGCGCACCCACGTCGCAGTGGTCGTTTCCAGATAGTATAAGCAATTGTCAAAAGGATTGTCGGGTCGTGTGCCTCCTCGGTTGCCACCCCAAATGTACATGTGGGTAAAAATAGCGGTCGCAGTGTGGCAGTAGCGCCCGAGGGGGGCTTCTCCGCTTGTCGGGAGACGATGCCACTCTAGGGTCTCCAGGCCCAGAAAACGTACAAAGTTCGATTAATCTCTGCGCAATCCACCAAAAATATACATCCGGTTACCAAGCACGCACGCCGAGTGGTTAACATCCGCTCTCGGTACTTCGCCCCTTACCTCCGGACGGCTCCATGTCAAGGCATCGGTATCGAAGCGGTAGAGGCCGGTAAACTCTCGGCTGATATGCTGTCCGCCCCACATGTAGACGTGGTGGCTGGAGGCTACAACGCTGGGGCCCATGATGTTAATCGGCTTATTTACGGGAAGTGACCGTGTCTGTATCCTATCCCACCGGTACGAGACGGGGTCGAAGGTGTACACGTCGACGATGTAGCCTGAGATTTCATCACTGTCCGGGTAGCAGATGTCGAAACCTTCGAAGGAGTAAACCTTCCCTTTGATGGCGACCGACGTTTCATTGAGGAGTTCTGGAATATGGTTGAGCCGCGCCATCCACATCGTTCAATGGCAACCAGCTCTTGCGAAAAGGATATCGAGCCGCCTTCTTCCTTCAAAGCTAACGGCCACGTGCTGAAATAAAACCTGGTGGTGGGCGTAGAAAGAGAAGTTTAATTTTTCTAATGTGAACAAAAATACAATGAAAAACTGCTGAACTCAGTGCTCTGATCAGTCAAGCACATGCGCAGTGACGCAGCACTGAGCACGTCAGTAAGGCAGTAAGAAAGCCGACACTCGACCGCCGTGCAGGACGATGAAATATGTCGACCATTTGCGCAAGAACTCATCCTCACTCATTGACAGTGCGTCCACGCATGCTTGCTCAAAGAGGCGCGTGCGGAGGCGCTGCAATATTGGAAACATTGGTCTTTGCGGACGCCCATTTAAGGAAGCCGCTCCACGCTGCCGCCACAAAACGAACAAGCCGACACACAAGAGCATATTTGTAAACAGTTCGCGTGTACTAGTGCGTGCTTCGAGGCGGGTTAAAAACATCCGTGACACCAGTACCCAAAAGGTGCGCGCCACTACACAGTCGAACATAGCGTGCCGCCACGTTTCTAAAAGACCGCATTGCGGGCATCGGGCGGAGGGCACCACGCCCCACGCCGCAAGGTGGTCTCTTGTGGGCAGGACCCGCCAGCCTCGCAGCCAGCCGAAGTCCCTGACATCTGCAGGAAGCGCAGCTGAGGTCAGATGGCGCCAGCGTGCCCATCTCGTTTTCTGGAGTTGTTCGCGTGTCAGCTCAGCTACCGTTAGTGCTTCACACATCCTGGAGGGCGGGGTTTCATCAACATCCAGATCGGGCACGCTGGCAGACAACGACGCCAGTGTGCGACGCACGTTAACGAAAAATTCCGGCGGCTGCTCGGCTGTAGGGCCAACCACGTGTTGTGTAAAAAACACGTTACGCGCTGTACCCAGAAAGTATGTGAGGAGTGTTCTCCCGGGATAGTCTGGGTAGCGTACAAGATCTCGTACTCCTCGCAAGGCTAGCACATTGCACATGGTGCGGATACAAGGTATACCAAACCCACGCATGTACGATGGAAGGCGCATGAACATTCGTGACACAAGTTCGGTTTTGCCCGCCCAAACGAAAGAGCCACAGGCCGAGGTTAGCCTGCGAGCAAACGTGCGCGGTGGGTTTGCGACGCGGGCGACAAAAAAACATGCGGCTAGGATTGTGGACTTAACTAAATAGCAGCGCTCTGCCATTGAAAGGCGGAAAGTTGACGCCACCGAGAGGCGTTTCTCAGCGTTCGTGCGGAGGTTAGTCCAGGTTTCGCGGGCTACTTCTCCGCTGGCGAAGAATACTACTCCCAGGACTTTCACTCCCTGCACCCACTCCACCTCGCCCGCAAGGTTCGGTGTGATGGTGCCAAACCTTAGTGCCTTGCTTTTTTCCCAGTTCAATAGGGCCCCTGATATCTCGCTGTACTCGAGAAACAGCCGCGAAAAAGCGGCGTAGCTATCCTCGTCCTTGAGGAAAAGCGACACGTCGTCGGCGTAGGCCGAAACTTTGATTTGGCCCTGGCCAGGCAGAGGGAAGCCGCGTATGGATGGACTGTCGTTAATGCGCCGGATGAGTGGATCCAGGCATAACACGAAGAATGTTGGGAGAGAGGGCATCCTTGCCGTATGCCCCGGGTGACTGAGAAGGGAGCGCTCTGGTGGCCGTTTACGGAGAGATGAGCGTTCAGGTCTGCGTAAAGTAGGCGCAGCCTGCTGACAATTTGCGGCGGGAATCCGAAGGCTTCGAGGACTCCGAATAAATACGAGTGTTCCACCCGATCGAATGCTTTCGCCTGATCGAGCGAAACAAAACACCCGGTGAAGCCCGTCCTGCTGGCAAATGTGAACAGGTCTCTTGTGAGTGCCAATGCAGAAAACACAGAGCGGTCAGGCACGCTGCTGGTTTGAGCCCGGTGGATTAGGTGAGGCAGGATCGTTCGCATTCTTCTGTTTAGTAAAGATGCGACTATTTTGTAGTCTGTGTTTAAGAGGCTTATGGGCCGCCATGCTTGCGGGTCGGAGGGGTCACCGCCCGCTTTCGGAATGAGTATGATGCGACATTCGCGGAAAGAGTTCGGACGTAACCCATCCGCGAGAAAGCCGTTGACCATTTTCAGCAGTGCTCCTTGGATCTGGTAAAAAAACGTTGAATAAAAACTTGTTGGAATGCCGTCTGGACCGGGGGCAGAGGCTGCATTCATACTCTGCAGGATGGCGTGCAGCTCTTGGCTTGTGGCTGGTGCGCAAAGGTTTTCATGCAGCTCTTCAGCTACTCGTGGCAAGTTTCCAAAAAAGCTTTGTAGAAGCCCGTCATAACCATCTTGAAGAGTTAGCCAACTGTCCGTAGAGAACAGGTTCGAGAAGTGACTTGCAAAGATCGTGCAGATATCGGACGAGGTTTTGCTTTGGGTGCCGTCTGGGAGTGTCACGAAAGGCACAGTAGCGGGAGCGAATTCCTCTGCCGTGCCTGCGCGTACGTGTCGTAGCACAGCCGGGTCTGATATAGGCCGCCCGAGCTGGTGTGCGCGACTAGCTGCCCGTGATGACTGGCAGAGCAACACGTGGTAACGTGCTTTAACCCTTTCGGCCCTGAATTTTTTATTTCGGCCGTAGATTTTTTTGCTCCACGTTTTTACGATGCCTAAGGCCCCATAACCACGCAGTAAAAATTAAATGCTTGTGGTGCGCGTATTAATCGATTTACAGGTATGGTGTCAAAATCGGACATCAGGGCTCAATGGGTGGAAAATGCTAGTGGGACCGTTTTGGTAACCGCAACCGACAAGGAAGAAATTAACGACAAAATTTCTTATTTTGCAGTGTGGAGACCTATTTTATTTACTTTGTAAATTTTTGTACTTGTATTTTATTTACTTTATTTATTTATTATTAAGTTTTATTTACTTTGTAAGGGATAGATAATCTCGCAGTTTCCACAAAAAACTTCGCTCGCTGCTGTTTACCTTACGTTTTGTATCATACCTCCGCGTTCTTGTTCCTGCCAGGTTTGTGTTCCAGCTTGTGTAAGTCACGTCAACAGCTCACATGTTCAAAACTTGCGTATCCTTTCTAGAAGGCGACTGTGGTCAAGATAAACGCTTTCCTCGAATCTGTAACGCCCTCCTCTATCGAGCTTCATGAAGCACTTCCGTAGCGCCCAGCACGAAGGTCGGGAAATCTAAGTTCTAAGCTTGCGCGCGGCACACTGCATCTCGCTTGCACTTGTTTTCAAACCAGCCGCTTGCTACAAAAAAATACATAAAGTGGAACATAATCTTGTCGTGTCTGCGCCTTGACCGAACGTTGTTCCCTTCAGGTGACAGGAAATTCTCTCTCATCCATAGGCTTATGAGTTCAGGGTATCTCTCGGCCGGGGAGAAAGCAGAAGCTGATTATCAGCACACCAAACAAGCTTTCTCAACAAAACACAGCCAAACACGCTGCATTGATCCGAGCGTCGAGGGCGCGCCATACGTGCTGCACGAGCGGCGGAGCACGAGTTTCAGTGTAAATACCCCGGTCGCTTCTTGAAGCTCAGTGTCGATGCTCACAGCTCACAGGAGGAGGAGAGAGGTAAAAAAAAGGAATAAAAGCGCATGGTCAGGCGTGCATTTGTTCTCTCTATTCCTTTGGTCCGGTTGCTGTTCGCCGACATCTGCATGGTCGTTTCCAGGCTCAATCCGAATATTCACTATGTATGATAGCGAAAATTTCCTTTTCCCAATTCATAAGAAAGCAAATTTTAAGATTTTGTCCATTTTCTGTAATAAACATTCATGTCAGCAGTCCAAAAAGGCCATTAGTATAGGTGCATCTGCTAAAATACTAGCAGATTCTTTTCTACAAAGATGACCTATCATCACTCAATGGCCACCGCTGGCAACCGTTGAGCCCTGATGGTGTCAAAATCGCACATGTCAAAAATTTGTTCAAACGCAGCGTCTATGCATTCAGTAATATTTATGACGGGGATGTGAGCTTGGATAGGCGTTTCATACATTATATAAAAATCTGAGCACAGAAGAGCGAATGGTTGGTGAGAAAAAAATGCACAAATTTGCTACACCTCGGCTTCTTCACTCCATGCCTCCCATGCTGCTACTTCTTCTTCCTTAGACAGCACAGCTCAATGGAAGTCCGTGAACAGCGATGTCTATAGCAGCAGGGGTCCCTAAGGAACTGCTGTATTAAAAATTAATAGTATTTTCTTCTGTTACTGAGGCGCGAGCGTAATATTTGTGTTGTGGTGTCAATTGACACCGCCAGGGCCGAAAGGGTTAAGTAAGCTCAGGTAATCGCTCATGGCAAAGGTTAAGGGTGCTCCCCTTTGCACTATACGGATGCGCTTGAGGGTGTCATTCAGTGCATGAGTTACCCGGCGTCTGCGGTCTTGACCGGCTGCCACCAGAGTTGCCTGCCAACGAGCCTTGAGTGTGTCCCATGAATCAGTCGCAACGAAGCTCTTGCACGATGCGGCCAACGCCCTTCTTCGTACTTTGTTTCACCGAGCGAGCTGCTCGTGCGCCGCGTGCCGGAATCACGGCGTGGTGGGTTATGTTCATAGCTACACGCAAAGAAGAGAGGAGGAAGACGCGATAGGAGGCTATCGTCCGAATTGGTACGAGCCGGGAGGGGGGCGACACGCGCTGCACAGTGGGCGGCGCGTGAGCGTGCGAGACTTTTCATCGTTCCCTTTAACTTTCTAAAGAACGTTAGGTTAAGTGGGTATGTGCCATCCTTTCAAAGGCTAACAAAAACTAAAGAAAGGTAAACCAGCGGAAAACACTAGACGCAGGAAGAAAACGACACACAACGCGCTGACTAGCAGCTCAAGTTTAATCCGCAAGGAGCTAAATATATTTGTTTAGAATGTTGTACGAACTTGCCCGTGCTTCTGCCTCTACCTTTGTTTAGGGCACCGTTCGGTGTGATGATGTCACCCACCGACTCACTAATACACACCTAGCCTGATTGGTTTGCCTGCCCCAGATATTGCTGGCCATGTACATACTGTAGACCATTAGGAGAACTGAAATTTTCGTCCGGAGGCGGACAGTCCCCGAAGGTCCAGCTAGACGTGCGTAACAGGCGCGAAGAAAATACGAACATAGAAGTTTCGCTTCCATTAGTGTGGGCGACAGGTAGTGAGCGCTCCGGCCGCTGCAAGGAGCGACTAGTCAGAGCCAGCAAACATGCAGCCATTGCAACAGGGGATCAAAGAGCTCGGAAAATTGGACGGAAGACAGCTGTGCGACAAAATGCGTGTCTCGTCTCTCTTCCTTGTTTGCAGTCGTTCTTTGTGCTTTGCCTTCTGACGAAAGACAAAAATATCCTGAGATTCCGAGACCGAAACGTACGTCTCCCAGTTATCGATGCAAAACAACGTAGTCGCGAGCCTCAAGCCATGCTGCAAGCGGGGCTTGTTAGTGCGGATTCATACTCAAGGAGCGCGAACAAGACGATGGAACTACGCGGGCAGATATAATGTAAATCTTTTTCGGTGCCCCTGATAATGTAAACAAAAATTATGCCAAGTGGTTCAAGGGTGGCACTTGCTAACGACTTCTCAATCCAATTAGATCCGCAGCGGTGGCTCAGTGGTTATGGCACTCAGCTGCTGACCCGAAGGACGCGGGTTCGATCCCGGCCGCTTCGGGAGAATTTCGACGGAGGCGAAATGCTAGAGGGCCGCGTACTGTGCGATGTCAGTGCATGTTAAAGAACCCCAGGTAATCGAAATTTCCGGAGCAGTTCACTACGGCGACCCTCATAGCCTGAGTTGCTTTGGGACATTAAACCATTAAACCCCAATAAAGCAAACCATCCATCCAATCAGAATTTCCACCGAGTATGTGCTGTGTAGAAGCCTTTGTAGTTTATCAGATACAGTTTTTGTGGCAGGATCTATATATCAGCCAGGAAGCCCGCTCTAAAAAAAAGTCGCGCCTGAAAGTGCATACAAATGTACTAAACAACGACTCATGTACTCTCCTATATTCCAATTTGAGCGAATGTGAGAATAAAACAAAGAAATATTGCGTGGCGCAGGTAAAAAAAAACAAAAAACAGGGCCGTTTCTAGCCAGCAAGATCAGCGCTGGTGTGGGGTGAAAGAGGAACGTCCCATCATGAAAGCACTGAGGATATGTGTAATCATGAACACAAAGGCTATGTCCGATAAAAAGGCGTTTTTCATGCATCGTACTTTTGAGATTGGTTTTGTTATCCTTGAGTGTCAAGTTATGTCGTTCTATACCTGGTTAGCGCATTCTGTTGTTAATCAGCGCTCGTGTCGCAGGCTAATTTTCTTACACGTTTTCGGCGTGTACGCCCTCCTTTTTTCAAGTATTACTTTACAGAGTCGTTCTTGGCGTCCACATCGAAATTTGAGTGCATATCCTGGTGATTTCGTATTTACTAATTGATTGATCGCTGCGCGGAGTCTGTATCCCATCTGTCCTCAAGAAGTCACGCGAGCGCACAGCTCGAGCTTCGAACTCTACTCGTCGTCTGCTTGCGGCGTTTGCAGAAACACAAGGAGCAGATGTGCTGTGGAGATGACACGCCGCCTGCAAAAACTCCGCCTTTGGAAAAAGGCATCAACGAATGCCGTCCACGCGAAAAGCAAACAGCCGGGGAAACTGAGCGCTACTGTTTCAGTTTTCTGTCGAGAACAACTAACTACAAGCACTAAGCAACCAGGCAGCGGAGAAGCACGCGAGAAGTCGGTGTGGGTACCAATTGCAGCGGGGTGGAAGCTAGAATGCTATAGTCGCATTTGTCGCTACATGTGGACGTTTTGTTTGTGTACACTACACGTGTAAAAATTACTTGTGAAAAGTAATTAAATTACATTACTAATTACTATCCTAAAATCGTGCGAATGCTCCCAAAAGTAATGGAAATACATTAAAACTTCTGAAAATGAATTATTACTTCAAAATTATTTGAGAAGCTTAGTGTAACGTAGAATAACGGAATGTTGGGCTAGTTGGATTGAACTATACATCATAGCGCTAAAGAACGAAGACAAGGGAGAGGGGGACAAGGCAGGCGCTATCTTTCAACTGAAAATTTATTCACGCGAAAAAAGGAAATATATGCAAACAGGTATAAAGGAAAAAGAATCAAAGGCAAGCTCACATATGACTATCTAATATTGGAAATTCGCTCTCTTGTAGTGCGATAGAGGGAGTGCTGACGGACGTGCCGCCTGTCTAGTCAGCCTGTCTTGTCCTCTTCTCCCTTGTCTTCATTGTTTAGCGCTGTGATGTAACGCTTAATGTTAAGCTTATCACATAAAGAAAAAAACTACAGGGAATGTTTACTACACTCGAATCCGAGCGAAAGCGCGGATCTGTGTTACGTAGAAGACGACGGTGAGCAGGCAGTGCCGCAGGAGGGACCAGATGGAAGGTGATGAAGACGACGCTGTGCGAGAGTGTGGTGCAGTTGAACACGAGGCGTGTTGGCTGCGGCGATAGCCTAGTGGTCTCGCTGAGTGACCCTTAAAGAAGACCTGTTCGCACAGCCGCGGGCTCGGCTCCCAGTGATGGATACTGACTCAATTTCTTTTCCGTGGTTTGACCTCTAACTCAGCTGAAGGCCAAATTTGCACGAACCTTTATTGAAGCCCAAGGCGCCGTAGTGAAGGTTTCGCTTCAAAAAGCAGAAAACGGGACTAGCGATCCGTCTCTTAACCTTTACACAGCCAGGTATAAGTTCCTGTGCTCGCGTCGTTTTTAACTTGTCTCGGATGAACTGTCTATATTTTGTTTGCTTGCGCAAGCGTGGCCGATGGTATATACTATATGCACGGTTTTAGGAAGAAGAAAGCAGTTAGTGTAGCGACTGTCATTGTGTTTGCCTCTTCTGGGTGGATTGTCGAGTGCTTGTGCTCATCGTTCACCGTACGAATATTTCACAATCCTACATTTTTCACCAAAGCACAGTTTCTGTATTCTCGTTCTTGAATTTTTCCGCATTGCTGTTTACGCATATAATTTTACTCTTATCAGTATCTCACTCATTGGCCTATATCTAGTTCAATCCACTAAATAGCTTCAAATTGAGCCAACACCACCCACACGCATCACTACTTCATGGACATGTCATTTAACACATGCGGCGACCTTTAATTCATATTAGAAGTCCTCTTTGCAATCATTATCATTCCAGACACACACACACGTGACGTCACGCGTCACGTGGACTTTTGAACACAACGCCGCTGGGAGGACGCCTCGTTTTCTGCTGAACGGTAGCCTCAATTGTTTCTTGTTAAAGTAATCGCTAACGTAAATGAAAATTTCGTAATCGTGTCTGACACCATGCTATTTTCATAGATACTCTGCAGGCTAAGCGCCATGAATATCTTTTATGGAACATAATCATTTTTTCCTACAGAAAGAAAAGGAGTATACTTTAGCAGGTGGCAGGTAGTTCTGCAGTCTGCGCTGGAAAAGGTGCCAATGAAGAACTGCATCGGCACAGTAAAAAAAAAAAGAATGCTTGACAGTCTCCGGCTTCCCACCACTACCCAATCGCCGCAGCTTAACATCCCGTTTATTCAACTGTCAACCGTTGTTGTTATTATTGTTTTCTCTGAAACAATGGTACATACCCACGGTTGGGGTTTGGCAAGAGTCATGCAGACCCAAAAAGGAGAAAAATTCATCCAGACTTATCTCAAGCGCTTCATTAATAAAAACTGTCAGCCTTTCCGGCACTGCTTTGAATGTCGTCATCTTCATCAACTTCCATCGGCACTCAAGTGAGTCCAAAAGGAAGAAAACGCGGGCACTTGCGTGTGCGGGCCCATAGGCGAAAGAAAGAGAGAACAAATTTTATTGGTGCCTTCTGAGAGAAAAGCATACAACACCTTTATGTTACCGGTACTCACCCATGAAGCAGAAACATGGAGGCTAGCCGTTATAAAGTGCGCATAAGTCGTCAGGAGGGCTCCTCTGCCATTACGGGTTTGTTTCAGAGCGAATTGCTTCTTTGACGCCACATGATATGTGCTTAACGCTTTTCAATCGAGAATTTTGTTTAGTTGATCGGTCATGGCAGTCGCATTGATAGGGATTGAATATATATTGCTTAACGCTTAAATCCTGCGCTACTTTTTTCTTTCGTTTCGCGCATGTTTTGTTGCCGCCTTATCGTCTAGCAGGTGCTTGGTATAGGTGTCATGCAGCTCTGGTCTATTCATATTGCGAGCAACAACCACTTTGTTCGACCTTGCGCCGATGGTGGAAATGTGGTGTGCATCGTTGGCATTTCGCCTTTTGATTTCCTGTTCTGGTAAGAACTGACTAAGGGGCCTGAATACCTGCAGATGTTTCTGGTGAAATATAAACATGTCATTTGGTCACTGTGCCTTCTATATATACCTCTATATACGTGGATGTGAGGAAAGGAAGTGGCGCAGTATCTGTCTCACACATCGCGGCGGAAGCCCAACAGCACCGTGAGGAAAGGGAGGAAGGCGGGAGTGAACGAAAAAAGAGAGAAGGAGGGGCCGCAGTGGAGGGCTCCGGATTAATTTCGACCACCCGAGGACCTTTAACGTGCATTTACACCGCACAGCACACGGGCTCCATTTGTGTTTTCCCCTCAACTAAGCGCTGGCCGCCGCGGCTGGGTTCGAACCCGGTTACTCCTGCTGGGCAGCCGAGCACGCTAACCTCTGATCCATCACGGCGGGTATCTATCGGTTGTGGGAAACGTGTTACGAGCGGAGCGCGGCGGGTGGCAGTTGTTGAAGTGGCGATTTGCAACGGACAGCGGGAAAGTGTGTGGCAGTTGAACACGAGGCGTGATCGGTTGCGGCGATAGCATCGCGCCCTCGTGCAGTGGCCGCCGATGCTGACCTGTTTGTTCCACCACGGGTTTGAAACGCCGTCATGGCAATATTAATCTTTTGAACTCATACGCAATAACGGTGTCTGATAAATTACGTTGCTTTTACGCTTCCCGTACTGTGTGAATTGGTATTGGAATAGATGCTTTATTTGGAAACACCGCTGACCTCTCTTTTTTGAACCTCCGGGAATACTTTCTTTAGTTATTGAGCAGCATAAAAAAGAACGTTAACACTGTGTCTGACTGCCTTCTATCGACTTGATGTCGCTGCTTTAACGCGAGAGCGTTAAAGACCCCGGTGTGCTCGTCGGCGTTGTGAGCGAGAAATCACGGGCATCGCTCTGGCAGGTGGTTCCCAGGGAGAAACCTAGGAGGCGGATGGGCCAACTAGATCACGTGTCCTTGTTGCGTCATCCCAACCTACCCACCAGATAGTGACCAAACTGCACACTGTTGCAGTTAAATAAATAATTGGCAGCTCGGAAACAACAACCTGGGTCCCAGAAGGCCCATTGCTTAACCACTGCACCAGTGCGAGAGCAGGGGTGTGAGGACTCCCAAGGATTTATCAGTGTAAAATAGTCAATGGCCTGCATATACGGGAATTAACCCATCATGATATAGCGTCGTACTCTTACGGGGGAGCTTAAGTGTCCCCTATAATTTTATATTCTTTTACGCGACAGCATTAAAAGTCCCGTTCGGCCGGAAACCCAGCGTCACGATCATTGACACAATGGAAAATCCTGATTGGTCGAGAAGGTAGTGGAGTAGGAAAGCAATTTTGCTGATATTAAAAAGAAACTGTGGTCAGTCGAAATCGAAACCGCCACTCAGGAACGTGCGTTAAGTGGGATATATAGAGGCGTTGTACGAGTACCACCAACCCCCCAGCAGGCAAATTACATTAGAGGACCACATAGCTATAATGAGGGTCAATAATTATCGTCACTAAGTAATGTGAACTGAAGTTTCCCAGTTTTTTTCTTGTCAATTAATAATCCCTAACCATGCCCAATATGCAATGCTAGATTAAAACTAAAGGAGCAGTTACCACCAGTAACGTGAATTGCAGCGAGGCATTGGCTAGCACGCAGATCTGAGGAGTCGCGTCTATTCACTCTGCCTAGATATTGGGACCAGTGCCATGGTCCTACGCGCCCTGGACGCATGCGCGTAATATGAGGGCTGCGCCGTGGCCCTGAGGCCTTGAATGGTACAAAGTTGCTTGCATAATAATGTTTTCCATCCATCATGGGGGCGCAAGCATTTGGACGTCCGGAAGTGAGGGGTCCTGTCGCGTAGCGAGTTTGAGGTCGGCTTTCCTATCGCGTTGACCCCTCTCCCAACGGCCGCATGTTAGCTGGCTTTGCTCTCCCCCCGAATGTTCAAGTATTCATGGCTGTCTATTGCTGATGTTCGCATTTCTTTGTGACCTCAGCTGCCCGCCTATGTAGGTCTTCTTAGACTCCGCGCTTGTGTTTGCAATCTTACGAGCGCAGCAAATCTTGTGTGTGCGCAGGGCCCACAGTTCCGTGGCTTCTGCAACAACCACACAATGCCTTTGCTACTCAAGAGGTTCAATACTCCAAGTGCTTCATGCCATCACATCGAACGATGCACTAGGCTGTAGCGAAGAAAAATGTGTCTCGGTGTCATACACGCCTGCGCCACCTAGTTCTAGCGTCCTTCCTGCCCTCCTCGTTTCCCCCTTTCCCTGCGCAACCCTTCTGACACGCTTTACCTGTCTCTTGTTCGCTTAAGCCCAGGAACAGTGGCTATATCGTCATAATAGCAAAGGATGTGTTTGAAACATTCTCACTAAAATCAACACAAGCTTGCAGAAAAAAAAAGAAAAACGCCTACCATACCTGTTCTTACCCAGTGCTTCCCCGACAGCAGGAAGGAAAAACTAACGCCCGGTTTCATTTCTGAGAAGATTCGTTACCACAGTACGATGTGGAACGTGCTGCTGAACGGCGTTCCAGAACTCGTCAACGACATGCGGTCGCCATCGAAGAAAAGGTCGACTTGTTCGATCCGTTCTACAACTACTATGATGACAGCGATGAAATCTTAGGCATCCGCTTAGGCGTATACATCTTCCACCCTGCAATGTGCAGGTGGGGTCTGCCACTGACTGAACTGCATCCCGAAGGCGAGCCCATTAACTTTACCGACCACAGCGTTGTCGCCTACGGTCACTGTGCCTACATGCGGGGGAGCTCCTCGGACATATGGTCACGGATTGGCCGCTTATACCGGTTGTATATCCTTGCTATGACATCGAGCCGCCCGGAGTGCGGCCAAATGCCGACACTGAGCATCTTCTTCTCTGCTTGTGTGCTGTGTCAACTGATGTACATCTTTTGATTTATTGGACCCGGAATCCTCACACCGTTTATATTACCTTGATCTTGAGACCCTGACGTTGCATAGCGCTCCGACCAGTGCAGAGGCCCCGGCTAGCCGCTGCTTCCACACGGCGTCCGCAGTCGGAACCCGAATGCATGTTTGGGGTGGCCAGGCGTTGAACATAGAGGTCAACGACTTTCAACTATTAATGTTAGAGGTGTGTAGCTCTCCGCGAGTAATATCCTATCAATATTTAGAACTTCGAATACAAGGTTACCCTCGGCACAGTGGCGTAACAAATTTCGGCTTTTCGACGGGTTACTTATAATGGATCTGTTGCTTTGCGTGCGTGCTTTTCAAAAGCGGACGTATTTTGGCGCACTGTGAGCAAAATTTGTTGCGCCGGGGGTGACTGCGTTTTGGAAATTCTAACAGCTGATATGAACATTACTGAAAGTGATCTACGTGCCTTTCAATTTTATACAGGCTAGCACTAAAAGATAAAAAAAAATTGGCGGGGGCTTATCTTTTGTTAAGCCTGGTAGGTAGCGAAAGCAGGTGTGTTGTACTGCATATGCAGCGCCTCCAGTGGGAAGAGCGCGGCGCGCCGTGCCAAGCGGCCGCCGTTACCCGACGAGCCGAGTTTGTAGCCCGTCTCTTGCTCCTGGTATGACGTCACGCCATAACGTCACTAGCGCCTCTAGCGGGAGGAGCCCGGTGCGCCGTGCCAAGCGGCCGCCGTTACCCGAAAAACCGAGTTTTAGCCCGTCTCTCGCTCCTGGTATGACGCCACGCTGTGACATCGCTAGACATGGTATGACGTCAGAGGTCAATCTAAAGGTCAAACGTGACAGGCTGCCGCCGCTACGCGAAAGGCCGTTCTTGGGAGTAGTATGGCTTTCGCGATAAACATTTTCTGTGGTATAGCTCTGGTTAAAGCGGGTAAATTGCGTTAGCAACGGTGCGCGAGTTCTTCTGGTGATTCTTCGGCGCGTTGCCATCGGCTGGTAGCATTGCGGCGTTCCTGAGCAGTCAGGTGTTTAGATTGATCTGTGACCAATGACCTGGAACAACTCTGCGAGGTTGAACAGTGTCGCCGAGCTCCATCCTAAGCACGACGCTTTGCAAGACGTTCTTCAAGCTGCTCTGGTGTCTCTTGCGCATGTTGTCGCTTTTTCGCTTCTTCCTGTCGCTGCCACTTCTCCTTAGAGTACTGCATAGCAAAGCAGTCACGCCAAGGCAAGCGTGCATTTATAGACGCTCTACAGCGCGGGACCATGGGCGCCGCTATATTTGGTCACGTGACCATTCCGCCACGCTGCCAGGGAGTCCACAGAACGCCATCGCCCGTTCGGCTGTACGCTTTGCTCGGCGGCTAATTGGTTTTTGAGGAAAGGAAATGTATTTGTATCACATATCTCGGTGGACTCCTGAACCTCGCAGTAACGAGAATGGAGGAAGATTGGAGTGAACGAAGACACCGTAGTCATTAGACGCGCCTTTGTTGATTCAAAACCATCCAGCTGGCAGAGCGTAGTGGTTAGCTTCTCGTCTCGCAATGCGGAGACCCTGGTTGTATTTCCCAACTCGACCAGTTCCTACTGGGTGGTATTTATATATTCTGTCTTGTTAGAAATTAAGCTAATTGCTTAACCGATATCATTCGAATGCCATCGATGCGCTGCGCGCCAATGCTGCTAACGCCGGCTTTGAAGGCCTGAATTGGCGGACCTCCTAGTGGCGCCATCTGTCGCATACAGAGCAAACTACTCGGCGCCGCGGGCCGCGCGGCGTGCCGATGATGCTGCCATCTGGCGGAGCGCGGCTGAAGCAACGTTCTTCAAGGTCATCCGCCTCTACCGACCTGGGCTACGCGTGGAGGCGAAACTTACAGTAGTATTTCTAACACAATAAAATAAACTAGTCAATTTCAGCTATGCTACTAGTCAATTTCAGCTATGCTGGTTAGCACACTTTAGCTGTGTTCGGACAGGCTACAGCGCTGAGAATGCTAAGCCGTAAAGACCACTCCTACTGAAAAAGGCCGGTTTTAAAAATTGCGGAACAACTTAGGTTATACAACCGGCATACGCCTAACATGGTGATGGAAGACATTCAGGAGAGTTCAACACGGCCAACGCTTTCCTTTTTTGGTTTTGTGGGAATAAAGATCACAATTTGGATTTCGTCGTGTATGTAAATTTTTTCTTTCTTTCGAATTCACTCATGCAGAACAGAAGAAACTCATCAGACTTCGCTCCAACATCATTACATAGTAATTTGGATTGCAGGTAGATGGTTTCACGTCAAAACGAAATCCACAGTTGTAAGTAAAGATGGTAATGGGTGCCAATTTTGGCCTTCGACTTGAATTGTGGGCATGGTAGAAAAGTTATTTCTTGACACTCTACAATGAAAGAAAAAACAACTTTTGTTCCTGGGCAGCTTCTGGAAGTAACTCTTTGCCCAGACGTTAATATTTGATCGTTTCAACAGGTTTGAACCCAGGAATGCATTTAACGATTGCTTTTGCTAATTGAAAGTTTTTTTTTTCAACTTACACAATGCTGATGGATGTCATGGCAAGAAGGCTGTAAGAAAAGCTTGACAAAGCCAGGACACTAGTGAATGGCAGAACAGGAGTGCACAGATGAGGCTGAATAACATACAAATTAACATAATAAATATCATGAGCATTGGCACCCGAAAGAAACGGAGAAGCAGAACCTGTTTATAAATGCATTAAGTCTGTTTTGTAAACACCCTTACAGAGAGGTGCGCCTCAGAAGTGAATGTCAAATAAATAAACTAATGTGAAATAAATACTGCACAATATATAGCAGCGACTCTATATGATGTTACGACCCATCTTGAGACCCATGATGAAACGGAGGTGGATTCAACAGTAGCGGCCATTTCGACGGGACGTTTGACCCCCAAGATGACCATACGGCTCGGTGCCAACGACCTTCTAGAAGGTTCTAGAAGGACCAACGACCGGGGAAGATAGGTTTCCCCTCTACTGAAAGAAGCCCGGAAGGAATCAGAGAAAGCCGGCCCAGCTGCGTCTGCGACGTCAACAGGCCACACCTGTGTTCGATGGACGAGAGCGGCCAACACAATGCTACAGTGATGCGGACTTAGCATCTTCCTCGCCAGTTCCCACGTGCGGGCTCTAAACAGGTGTCTTGGCCAGCTGCGTCTGCGACGTCAACAGGCCACACCTGTGTTCGATGGACGCGAGCGTTCAACACAATGCTACAGTGATGCAGACTTAGCTTCTTCCTCGCCAGTTCCCACGTGCGGGCTCTCAACAGGTGTCTTAGTTGACAGTGACGTGTGGTGGCGATCTTTAGTGTCCCGATGAATTGCCGCCTAGTGAAGAGGCTCAACAGGTCTTCGATGGCGGTGCTAGTGCCGATCTTTTGTGTCGCGATGAATTGTCGCCTGGTGAAAGGGCGGAGCATTGGGCTATATAACCTGCGGCCAAAGTGGGCACGAACGCTCTGGACCTTCGGTAATAGGTTCATCCAGTGTGGCTCTGTACCTTGGGTAATAGGTTCAACCATTGGCTCTGGGCCCTGGGAAAAAGGCTCATCCAGTCGATCGACGTCATGAACTCTTAAATTTTGATTCCTTCCTCTTCTTTTGTAAATTTTTGTAATTAAGTGTCTTAGTTTCTTGCCATTAAATGTGCTTGTTTTGTAATCTTCAACCATCTCAAGTTCAGACTGTTCCTCATCCCGAACGAGCCCCCCAGGAGACCCAACAACCGGCCATGCTACCTCGAGCCGCAACAATGAGTACATAATATTCCATTGTCTGCATTCGTACAAAATTCTGCATCCAACGTCTTTAAAGTGAGCATGTCGACATAAGGTAGTTAAAAACAATGTCTTTGAGGTAAAATATACAAAGCAATGAGGATGCAATTGTCTCGTGGTGCGGAATCGAGCAGGTTAACGTTCTGCAGGCAAAATGATCCATTATTTAACCCCTAGTAATGCTATAGTTGAACACGTCAGGTAGCACTGAAGGAGATTACGTACTGCAGTACAAGCGGCAACTATCTAATTTACGTATTATATCTGGTGCGTTATGCCCCACCGACTGCCTAATTCAAGCCGTGCGATGACGTTGCATTACCAACTTCGCATAAATTGGCGTTTGACGCGTAATATTTCTCTCTGCCAGGCCTGATAGTTTATTGAAAATGTTTCGTAATTGCCTTTCTTCTATATTAGCTATTAGCCTGTAGAGCAAACTGTATTTGTAAAGACGTTCGATACTTTTGTTCTGTGTGAAAGAACAGGTTTTTAGCTGGCGGCATGTTGACACGTTAAAAGAACAGCGAACTGCTTTTAACGCTATAGTGGTAAGGGTACCGTTCAGCGGAGAACTGCGCGTAGTTGGCGTGGTCACCGGTGAGCGCGGAAAATCGGATTGGTCGAGAGGGTGCTGACGTCACACGTGGAGCCGTGGAATGAGAAGTGATCAAAAACGGCAAAACTAATGAATAGAAGGTGGAAACATGATTGGAATGTCATTGGACGTCTAAGTATATAAAGCAATTCAGTTGCGCCAAAAGCAAATTTTGGTGCAATTAGTCGTGAATCGAACGCTTCACCTGTCAGTTGCGAGTTTTGGCATGCCGACCTAAGGCCAGGCAGGCTTTTTTTTCTCTAACCAGATACTTGCCACCAATCTGGAAATAGATAATGTATGTATAAATATTTTACAAAGAACTCAGCTAGAGGCTGCACTACACTACCATGACAGAAGAGAACACAACTAAAGGGCTAGGCGGACCCTTAAACAAATTTTGTTGGGTCCCTGAAATTGTCTGTTCGTATTTCATGTTTTATGCTAAATAAATACTTTCTTTCTTCTAAAAAAAAACATAGTCAAGACATGTCCTTTTTCTTCAATATTGTATTTATTACATTCATGCAATGTTCTACGTATGTGAGCTGTGTGCCAACATTTAGAAAAAAATGTTGGATTAGCACGACGCGTTCAAGTCACCAAAGATTGGCAGAGAGACTATGGAGAGCGCATGACTAATTCATCATAATACGACACAGCTAAGCAACGAAGCAACAGAAAAAAAATGCAATGAAGAGCCCATCAGTAAGAGTGAGTGCAATTCGGGTCTGAACACACTGTGGGCTTAGACACCATTAAAGTGAACAATCATCATTCCAAAGCCACTTGTGCAGAAACAAGATTCACAATGTCAGTTTATAATCAGCGCTTCGCAGAAGCCGGGTACTACAATAAAAAGAACAAAGGGTCATTAGCAAATAAAAGTGCAATGTGATATCGTACACAATGCGGTTCCTCAACTTCTTTTGGAATGTCGATTGCATGATATCCTAGAAGAGTACTGAGTCTTTTCGATTTATGAAACAATGATCAATTTTTTCTGGAGCGTCCCAAATGGAGGGGGGGGGGGTTCTTTGCAGTGACGGCAATTAACCCTTGACACAAAAGTTTTCCTTCCCCTAATCACGTTTTAGCGGCTAATGTGTCAGTGTGTACACGGCGAGAGACCGATTTCACGTACTCTTTTTTGTATACCATGTCCCGGTAATTTAATACGTAGCGCATTACATGGGCTGAGAGAAGAGCATACAGACTAAATCCTTCTACAACCCTTTTCTCATACTGAAAACCGCAAATCAGAGGAGAAACGAACAGAAAAATACACCTCATGCATTAAGCCTGTGAAAAAGGGGTTACCAGAAATATCTGATGACGCAGTAACAGTCTTCAGCGGCACTGACGACACCGACGTAGAAGATATGCTGGCCTCTTACGAACGCGTGAGCGCCTACAACAAATTGGATGACGTCGTTAAGCTCACGAACGTCATCTTCTACTTGACTGACGTCGCCAACTTGTGGTTCCGCAACCACGAGGCGGATTTTACTACCTGGGCGGCTCTCAAAACCAGCCTGACTGACGTCTTCGGCCGCCCCGCTGTCCGAAAACTTCGCGCCGAACAACGTCTGCGCAGTCGTGCCCAGCAGAATGGCGAGAATTTCACCAGCTACATCGAGTACGTTGTTGACTTGTGTAATCGGCTCAATCCATCTATGAGCGAGGGTGACAAAATCAAGCACATTCTGAAAGGGATTGAGGACGACGCATTTCAAATGCTGGTGTCTAAAGATCCTCAAACCGTCTCAGACGTCGTCTTTTTGTGTCAGAGCTACGACGAGCTCCGAAAACAGCGTCATGCCACCCGGCGTGTCAATTGCACGGACGACAACCTTTCGAGCTTGGCGGTAGGCGGTCCTGCTAACGATCAGCCGACCCTTCTTCAGCACATCAAGCAGTTTGTGCGAGAGGAGGTCGCCCGTCAGTTATCGCTGGTTACCTCCCAACCCGCCACAACGCCATCACTATCGCCTTCGATTCAGCGTGTAATCCAGGAGCAGGTAGCTGAGGTCCTGCCGCCCACTAATTCACCTACTCTGGTCACTGCACCGTTGACATACGCAGAAGCAGTCGTCCGGCCACGACCTCAGCCGGTTCTTCCAACTTATGCGCCGCCTGTCAACGTCTACCCTCAGCAGCAGCTCGCCCCTGCACTGCCACGCACTCACCATCATTTGCCTCGCACCGGTCCCCGCCCTGTGAATCCGTGGCGCACCCCTGATAACCGCCCCATATGCTATGCCTGCGGTCTCGCTGGTCATGTGGCCCGCTGGTGCCGCACGCGCGGATCCGGTCCTTACGACTACGGGCGCTCGCCAACGTACGACGCTTCATTTCCCTCCGTCCCTGTCTCTTCTCCTCTGCCGCCTCCTAATCCCTCTCCGCCTCGCTCCGACTCTTACAACCGAAGCCATCGGTCACCGTCTCCTCGACGCCGTTCGCTCTCTCCTATGCGCCGCCGGTCCCCACCTCTTCAAGCGGAAAACTAGGCGCCGCAGTTCCGGAGGCAAGAACTGCGCCGTCAACGACCGTCTCAAGCCCTATGAACGTTATTGAAGTTATCGTTGAAGGTGTTAGTGTTGACGCGCTTATTGACACTGGTGCTGCCGTGTCCATCATTAGTCGTCACTTGTGCCGCAAATTAAAAAAAAGTGATGACGCCGCTTTCTGACCTTTCGCTTCGCACCGCCAGCGCTGACCCCATTCGCCCTATCGCAGCGTGCACTGCCCGCCTCGTCATCCAAGGCCTCCCATACACCATTGAGTTCTTCGTTCTCGCCCGCTCCTCTCATGACATCATCCTCGGGTGGGACTTTCTGTCCGCGCATCACGCCATCATTGACTGTGCACGTGCGGAAATTGATTTGTCGCCGCTGTGTGATGCTCTTGTGGACGCCTCCCCTGTTACCGCCGCGCCTATTCTTGCCGCTGACGACGTCGACGTGCCAGCTTTCTCTTCTGTTCTCGTGCCGCTGACTTGTGCTGCCCTCTCTGACGCTATTGTCCTTTATTCACCCTCACCTCTTTGTGCGCACCGCAAGTCTGTCTTGCTCCCTCATGCCGTGCTCACACTTTCTGGTGGTTGTGGTGCCCTGTACATCGCGAACCCGTTGCCTTTCCCCACCACTTTACTTCGGGGAGAATCGCTTGGAACGGTTGATGTCATCGATCTCGACGACGCTTCTTCTGTCCTTGATGACCCTGACGCCCATGACATCAACGCCCTCACTCCTCCCGCCGACGTCGCCGACCCGTCCTCCCCGGATATGTTTTCCCGTTCTGTCGATGCCGCTCTACCACCTCATCAACGCGCCCAGCTCATCGCTTTGCTGCAGCACTTCCGCGCATCCTTCGACTCTCCTCAAGCACCGTTGGGTCGTGCCGCAGCGGTTCGCCACCATATCGACACTGGCACCCATGGGCCCTTGCGCCAACGCCCTTACCGCGTCTCCTCCGCCGAGCGCCGCATCATTGATGAACAGGTGAACGACATGCTACATCGCGGCGTGATTCAGCCCTCTCACAGCCCGTGGGCTTCTCCGGTCGTGCTCGTCAAGAAAAAGGACGGATCCATTAGATTCTGCGTCGACTACCGCCGGCTAAACAAAATTACTCGGAAGGACGTCTACCCCCTGCCTCGTATAGACGACGCGCTGGATAGCCTGCAGGGAGCGGAGTACTTTTCTTCGTTGGATCTGCGCTCTGGGTACTGGCAGGTGCCGATGGCCGACGTCGATCGCCCGAAAACAGCTTTCATCACGCCTGATGGACTGTATGAATTTAATGTGATGCCCTCCGGTCTCTGCAACGCGCCTGCCACTTTTGAGCGTATGATGGACAACATCCTCCGTGACCTTAAATGGCAGACATGCCTCTGCTACTTGGACGACGTTGTCATCTTCTCCCAGAATTTTGCGTCTCATCTTCTTCACCTCGAGAGTGTTCTTCGCTGCCACAGTGACGCTGGCCTGCAGCTAAACTTGAAAAAGTGTCGCTTCGGCGCTCGCCAGCTGACTATCCTAGGCCACGTCGTGTCCAAGGATGGTGTACTCCCGGATTCTGCCAAGCTCCGCGCAGTTGCTGATTTCCCGAAGCCCACATCTCTGAAAGAACTCAGAAGCTTTCTTGGCCTTTGCTCCTACTTTCGCCGTTTCATCAAGAATTTTGCTGCCGTTATCGCCCCGCTGACTCAACTTCTCGTTGGTAGCCACGACTTGTCGGCTTGGTCCCCTGCATGCGACGAGGCTTTTGGAACGCTGCGCCAGCTCCTCAGCTCTCCTCCGATCTTGCGCCATTTCGACCCTTCCGCGCCAACAGAACTGCACACAGACGCCAGCGGCATTGGTCTCGGTGCCGTTCTAGCTCAGCGGAAACCTGGTTTCAATGAGTACGTCGTTGCTTACGCCAGCCGTGCGCTCACAAAAGCGGAGACTAATTATTCCGTCACAGACAAAGAATGTTTGGCGATTATTTGGCGATCACAAAATTTCGTCCTTACTTATACGGGCGCCCGTTCGATGTTATTACCGATCACCATGCCCTTTGTTGGCTGTCGTCACTCAAAGATCCATCTGGCCGCCTCCCTCGTTGGGCTCTGCGTTTACAAGATTAAGACATTCGGGTCGTTTATCGTTCCGGTCGTAAACCCTCCGACGCCGACGCTCTCTCGCGCTCCCCTGTGACCTCTGAGCCTGACCCACCATCTGTTTCCGGCCTCACACCTTCTCTCGACACTATTGATATGGCTTCTGAGCAGCGCAAGGATCCTTGGATTACTTCTCTTCTGGATTTCCTAGCCAACCGCTCAGCGCGCCTCCCTTCTCGAGCGCTCCGACGTCAAGCAAATCACTTTGCCGTGCGCGACGAGCTGCTGTACCGTCGGAAGTACCTCCCCGATGGTCGCAAATGGCTGCTCGTGATTCCAAGGCATCTCCGCTCCGCCATTTGTGCCAGTTACCACGATGACCGCAATGCGCTCATGCCGCTCTCCTGAAAACTTTTACCCGCCTACGCCTTCGGTATTGTTGGCGGGGCATGTACCGTTTCGTCCGCCAATACGTACGCTCTTGCCTGGAATGTCAGCGTCGCAAGAACCCACCACCGCACTCACCTGCTCCTCTGCAACCTTTACCGTGTCCCGCCCGGCCATTCGACCGTGTTGGAATAGACCTTTATGGCCCTCTTCCCATCACTGCCGCAGGGCACCGCTGGATCATCGTCGCCATGGATCATCTCACGCGCTATGCCGAAACTGCCTCGTTGCCAGCTGCGACGGCCTCTGACGTAGCCGGTTTCATACTTCAGAACCTCATTCTTCGTCACGGTGCGCCTCAGGCATTGCTGAGCGACCGGGGTCGCGTCTTCTTGTGCGGCGTCTTTAAAGCCCTCCTTCGGGAGTGTCATATCGTTCACCGCACGACGTCTTCGTACCATCCGCAGACCAACGGCATGACCGAGCGCTTTAACCGGACCCTCGGAGACATAATGGCCAAGTACATTTCTGCCCATCACTCAGACGGGGACCGCATTCTACCTTTCGTTACATACGCCTACAACTCTGCAACGCAAGCCACTACTGGTTTTTCCCCGTATTTTCTTCTGTACGGACGCGAGCCTTCCTCCATCATGGACACCATACTCCCTTACCGCCCCGATTCGTCCGAATTTACAACCGTCTCTCAGGCCGCTGCGCATAACGAAGAATGCCGTCAACTCGCGCGTTCCTTTACTTCACACGACCAGCACTGTCAGAACCGCTCCCGCGCCGCTTCTCCCGGTCTGGCGCCGCATAATCTACCGGACTCCTTGGTTTGGCTTTGGGTGCCCTCCTCCAGCCCAGGACAGTCTACAAAACTGCTGAGCAAATACCAGGGCCCCTATCGCGTTGTTCAGCAGACATCGCCAGTTAATTATCTTGTGGAGCCCATCACGCCTTCGTCGGACCATCGCCGCCACGGCCGTGAAATCGTGCACTTAGACCGCCTGAGCCCTACTACGACCCAGCTCTCGTCTCGTGCCCTTAGGCCGCCAGGATGGCGCCTTTTCACCCCGGGGGTATTGTAATAAAGAGAATTGGGGTTTGCTGCCTCAGCGGCTAGCGCTGCCGAAGGAGAGGAAGATGACAGAAGAAGACAGAAGAGGAAGCTGACGAAGCTCGGGTGAGCGCTTGCGAACGCCGGCCTGCTGAGCAGCACTGCTGGGACAAGGACTGTGCCCAACCACAATAACTGTGCGAGTTTCCACATTACAGGTAAAACATAAACTACCTCGACTTGCAATAATGCATGCACTATTGCACGTGTAATGTCAGGAAAATCACATAACGTGAAACTGCCTATCCCACATACAGGAGAATAAACCAAGGCCGCCAGCGCTTACAGACCAGAACTGGTAATCAGATGACAAAGGTTCAAATATCAATCTCACATAAAGTTAGCGAGAATTTTTGAAAACCTGGATAAAAAGTACTGCGAAATTAATATTTTGGAGTACATAAGGAATTTTAGGGCGAGAGACAGTTTTCAGGCGGTCGCCTTGCCAGAAATTGAGATACCGTAAGGGACACGTGTCTGAGAATAGGGCTGAAGAGTTTGCACCCAGTCTATTCAAGTAATCTGCCCTCTTATTACGGGCATTCAAAGAGACGCCAAGGTGCCTGAGTGGCCTAGGTGTCCACACCACTCCAGCATACCACACTTTCATCAATAAAACACGATATATGAGATATGAAAATGGAAACGAGCAACATGGTGGGTAATAACAAAAAACACGTGGATGGGCGAAAAGAGGAAACAGGGTAAAGGAGTAAAAACATAGCCTGAAATAGTTACAGACAGGCACGGCGAAAAAAAAAAAACCCGTAAAAAGTAGCGAAAAGGTCTGCAATCGGATTGCAAGGAAAAAGAATTTTTTCGGCAAAAGCGAAATAGAGGCGTACTGACATACTTGTCACTAGTATTAATATCGTGAAACGCTTCCACCCTCTTTTGTATTGTGTTTAGTTCTGAACAAAAGGTCATGTTTCCAAATGCATATTTACAAGGAACCTTTTCTTACCCTGACCCTTACGTTTTAGTCACTTACAAAGGTGTGCTAAGTGGCCTCTTGGATTCTTTCCTATTTGTAGCCTGTGTTCACATGCCCCTTCATTAAAACATGTACCAGTCAGTCCAATGTAGAACGTGTCGGAAGTGAGGGGAACTTTCTGCGCAACTCCTGAAACACACTTGCGAACTTCTTATCGTGCTTCTTGGTACACTGGGGTCTATTCTACTTTACATTGATCACAAAGGGGCGCATACTACGAAGTTTACAAAGCGAAAACAAAAGAATCTTGACAGCTTGAAGGCTTGCCACTTTTTTGATGTTACGTGAAACGCGACAAATGTAGGACATAAGCTACACCGCTCCTTTCTTGACGGTCTCTTTCTGCTTGGCAGCGGAACGGAAGGGCTACAGCCGCCGCGGTGGCTGAGCGGTTATGGTGCTCGGCTGCTGACCCGAAAGACGCGGGTTCGATCCCGGCCGCGGCGGCTGGAATTTCTTTGAAGGAGAAATTCTAGACGCCCGTGTAATGTGCGATGTCAGTGCACGTTAAAGAACCCCAGGTGGTCGAAATTTCCGGAGCCCTTCACTACGGCGTCTCTCATAGCCTCAGTCGCTTTGGGACGTTAAACCCCATAAACCAACCAACCAACCAACCAAGGGCTACAGTTGCTGATTGTATTTTTTTTCTTTTGTATGATCACAAGAATTTTTCCAAGGCGTTTCTGGCCATGTTTTTTTCATGCTGTTTTTTCCTTTCGCCCACACACCCGCTTTATGTTGTTACATTCCCATCATGCTGCTTCCTTTTTCACATGTCATATTGTGTTTTAGTCCTGCATCGCCTCCTTTATTCCGGTTGATCGTCGTTTCTAATTCGGCCATCGACGTAGGCTATCACGATTTATTCTCGCAAATTCGCCTTTACTGTTGATTGTGATGAATTTTTTTGGCGCTAGGTCATCTGTGGCTAAATAGCCCCATGACACAAAGTTTCTTTGTCTATTCAAGCTGGTGTCAAAGACACATTTTCCCAACATTTCGCACCAGCCATCGTGGGATGGCTAGTCGAGAATGTATCTGGCATGCGCAGTGCATTGGAGCGCTATCGGATCAGTATAAATAAGCTGTAAGGAGGCTTCAGATAGAGTCCAGAATGCTGTCGACTGCCATCAATATGATCAGCACCAAATACGATCAGTTACACAAGCTTTCACGCATTCTATCAGCTCAGGTTGAAGACATAGATACCGATCGGATGCTGCCAGATTGAAATTAGAATGCATATAGGAAGAAGAGAACCATAACTAGCAGGCTATAAAATCAGTGAACATTTAAAACAGACATACGGAAATAAGTGATAACTGTTTGGCTTTCTAAAGTCGTCGCAAAAGAGGCAAGTTGTTTCCGGAAAAGAGCTGGAATTGATGCCTACCGCCACGTATCTCTATCTATGATCTCCTTTCAAAAGGATCACCAGCAGTGGCTACGCGATAACCTAGAATTTATCACGAGCTTCAAGCCGAAGTGGCGTTAATGCGACTTGCTTGAAGAAACCACCGGGCGGGAGGTGAATCGATTTCAGTGAATAACTCTTCGTTCAGAAAATTTATTCGCTTTATTATTTACGAAGACGTGCCGGCCCAGAGGGACATGAATATAAACAAAACACTAGCGACTTTCTTCCTTGCGCGAAAATAGAGCACTGAAGGAAGGCGTTCTTTGTGTTTAAAAGAAGTGCTTATTTTTGTGTCAAGCAGCTGCGACGAAGTTGCATCATCACCGTACCAGCAAGATGGCTTCGCCGAAGGCACTCAATTTGCTTGAGATGCACCATCTATCACCGACTACGATGGGTGAGAAGTGATAGCGTAGACCATTTCTCTAATGAAGGGTGGTAAGGGGTGTAGATCCAGCCGTGCATCAATCACTGCAAGTAAGCTCAGGTTCTTCAGTGTCGGTGCGAAGTGCAACACGTGGAGATCCGTCAGCGCCCTTCGGTCCTCAGGAACCTGCCTCTCATCCTGGTTGGGTGCCGGTCCAAAGCCGCCGAAGATAAACACTCTTTCACCCATCACTGAGCAGCCATGCCAGAGCCTGGGAGATCGTGGTGAGCCCCATGGCTTCACTTCGGTCCAGCACGACGTCACGGGGTCGTACTTGTGCATATCTGCCCAGAAGGTCTTCAGCACACCGCTGTACCCTCCGAAAATGTACAGCTGTTCGTCGACCACGAAGGCAGAATGTCCTCGCCGATACACAGGGGGAACGCCTTGTACCTGTGGGCGCACCCAGGAAGAGTTGGTCGTTTCAAAATAGTATACGATGAGGGAACGGTCTGCTGGGCTGCCGCCGAAAACATACATGCGGGTCCCGATGGCAGACGCAGATTGGCAGTCATGTAGAACCGGAGCCTCTCCGCTGGTGGGGACACGATGCGACTCTATGGTATCCAAGTCAATGACCCACATATCTGGAGAAGGACCCCAGTCACTGAAGATATACTTGCGGTGACCCACAATACAAGCTGTGCTGCCATACGTCGATAAGGGCACCTGACCGGACACCGCCAGACGGCTGCATGTCATCGTGTTTGGGTCGAAGCGGTAAAGGACACTCGGGGCTGGCCAGCTGCACGGGCCGCCCCACAGATACGCGCAGTGGCCGTACGCTACAACTGTCTGGAAGGAAATGTTAATTCGCCCGCCGTCGGGAAGTTGCGTCTGCACCATATCCCACCGGTGCGATGCGGGGTCGAAGATGAACACGTGGACCAAGTTCCATGCCGTGTGGCAACTGTTGAACGAGTAAACCTTGCCGTTGATGTGTACAGCCCTGTGGGTGACATACTCTGGAACGCCGTGTAGCCGCACCGTCCACATCCTGCAGAGACACTTGCTTCTGTGAGAAACAAGGCCCGGTTATTCTAGCGATGGTGGCGGTGTCATGTGGTTTTTATCTGAAGCAGCGATATGGCGACCGGTATTCGCGGCGTGAGCAGACGTATTGCGTCAAGGATGACTATTTCTGTTAGATTTTGGAACGTTTTTGTTATTTTATGACACTCACACGAATGAATGTTCGAAAAAGAACATGTACTGTTGCCCTCACCAAGATGAAAAGCGCTTTTCGTGCATAGCGTGCATAGCGTGCAATTTCATGCATAGCAGAATAGCGGTTCCAGAGTGCGCATGCGCAGAACGCTAACGGGAAAATAGCGTTTGCGTACGCACGCAACTTTCAGAAGTTAGCGTTGCGGCATTTGCGTCTTTTGCGCCCTTAGCGCAAAAACATGTCGGCGTTCTTCCAAGCGAGAGCCGCCCGCTTTAGCCGGTTAGCAGACCTTGCGATTCCGGTCGGCATGTTTACCTGCAACCACTGGCGTTTTCTTGCTTTTCGCTATGACTTACCTTGGTTCGACGATAAAGTTTAAGCTGCAATTCAGCCTAGTTTTTTAGATACGCTCACGATTCTGAGGTACAAGAGCCTTATGGAACCTTAAGCTGCACTGCTACCGCCTGCAACTGCCCGAAACGTAACACAGACGTCCCGAACGAAACAAAAATAGATTCTGAGCTTTGTCGCGGTGTTTTATGTACTTAAATTGCGTAACACAACAGTTTATATTAAATTTACAAACGTTTTCTGAACATCAGACGCCATGTGATGAAAAATATTCGTGCTCGAACGGTTTGTAGTTAGCATGTCCTTGACTAGATGGCGCTAGTTTTTGTTTTTTATTTCACTTTATTACAATTTCTAGGTCATTTTCCTTGCGAAAATAACCGCTGCTGTAATAATTGCCTTAAAAGGCTGAAATATTATAATTTGGCACGTTAGCGGTAGTGGCGACCACTTAGAAGGTCCTGTCGCCTCTATGTAAAGGAAATCGCCTTTAACGTTTTCAGGACGCTATAGTAAAACTGTCTTTGGGGATAAGTTGCTTGCGGCACGCTAACGTAATTTCCCTTAGGTCCGCACCACGCTAATGCTGTACTAAAACTCTCTATTGTTGAACTTCTAGACAGACACCCCAACCGCACAGCGAGGGGAGGCAGGAAGGTGGGAGGGAAAGAAGAAAGAAGGAGGTGGCGTAGTGAAAGGCTCCGGAATATTTTCGACCACCTGTGGATGTTTAACGTGAACTGACATCGCACAGCACACGGGCGCCTTTTGTGTTTCGCCTCCACCAAAACGTGGCCGCCGCGATCTGGTTCGAGCTCGAGTACTCCGGCTGAGTAGTCGAACATGCTAATCACTCAGCCACCGCGGCGGGTATACTTACCGCTAGTGGGAAACGTTTTACGAACGCTACGCCGCAGGTGGAAGTTCATGAAGCGACTATTTGCAACGCACAGCGCGAGAGTGTGTTGCAGTTTGACACGAGGCGTGATTGGTCGCGGCGATACCATCTCGCCCTTGTGCAGTGGCCAGTGAAGCTGACCCGTTTGCTCCGCCGTGGGTTCGAAACACAGTCGCGGCAATAATAATCCAATGATCTCCTGCACAATAACGATATCTCCTAGTTTGATAAATAGCCCCTACTGTGTGAATTGATAAATGGAGTAGACACCTCGTTTGCAAACAACGCTCGCCTCTCTCTCTCTCTCTCTCTCTTTGAACCACCAGACACAATTTCTTTAGATATTGAGAAGCAGAACGCTAACACTGCATCTGGCGGCCTTGTATCGACTGGACTGCGCTGTTTTAGCGCGAGAGCGTTAAAGGCTCCGTTCCCCGCAAAATCCGGTGTCGGCGTTGTCGTCATTGACGTTTCATTTCATTTATTTCGTTTCATTTATTTTGCCCTCGGGGCTTTCGCATTACAGAGGGGGTGGGACAGCGAAAAAAACAGTACTTAGATCAAAAAGAGCGCTATATATATGAACAATATTGAAAGATACTAGAGACAGAGGACGAAAACAATGAGAACAAAAGTACAGAAGTAAAAAAATAAGGGAGTGGCTATTCTCCCGGCAAATATTACAAAAACATTACAAAATATTACAACATTACAAAAATATTACAAAAACAAAACCTGATACAGTCTATATATGGGTAAACAGCATGTCACAATTGGTCTGATTCTAACAGTAATTTGCTTTTAATACGCGCAGTGTCGCTAACACAGGTGGCTGTGGGTGAAAGATTATTCCACTCACATGTTTTAAGGAGGAAGGAATTAGAGCAGGTCACTTTGAGGCAGTGTGGAACAGTTACTTTTCGATTGTGGTGAATGCGAGGCGAGATGAAAGATGGTGCCTTTCCACAGGTGGCTTTCAGGCAAGGATTATGGTAGTAAATTTTATGTAAGAGGCAAATGCGTGAAAGCTTGTGGCGAGTGGAGACTAAGGTGAGTTTAAGATTAGATTTCATTTCTGTTACACTGGCAGTGCGATGGTAGTTTCCAACGTTGACGCGGACGCTTCGATTCTGCACGGCCTCTAGTTCTTTTGTTAATGTGATGGTGTCAGGATCACAAATCAAACATACGTACTCTGGTTGCCGACGAATGAGTAGTATACGGTAGCATTTTCAATGAAGGTGGAGAGAATGAAAAATTTCTACGGACGTACCCTAGCATGCGGTTAGCCTTTGAAGTAATGTACCTGATATGAGCATTCCAAGAAAGCTTATAACAAACATTAACGCCAAGATTCTTCTAAGACGAGACTGGATTCAGCTGAGTGTCGTTAATAAAATAATCTGGGCTTGTTTGCTGGTTACGGGTTACGCGCATGCATTTGCATTTAAATATGTTTAATACCATTTTCTACGATTGGCACCATTCATAATTTTTATTTAAGTCTGTCTGTAGCTGAAAAATATCATCAGTGTTATTAATTACTCTGTAAATGACGCAGTTGTCAGAAAATAAACACATGTTAGATGAAATCTTTTAACGTAAGTCATTTATGTATATTAGAAATAATTACGGGCCACGGACCGATCCATGGGGCACACCTGAATGTACTGGCGCTGGTGATGAGTCGTGGTTATTGGCGAAGACGAACTGGGTACGGTTACTAAGAAAGGCACGAATCCAGTTGAGTACATCAGGGTCAATGCTAAGTTGGCTCTGCTTTAAAAGTAAAATATAATGACTGATTTTATCGAATGCTTTTGAAAAACCTAAGAAAAAGCAATCAGTAATGAGTCCTGAGTCTAAAGAAACATGCAAGTCGTTAGTGAAAATTATGGGTTTCTCAGTGGACACAGGCCACCACCCACCGCGGGTTCGAGCTTCGCGCGAGCCAAGGGCCCCGATCAGCCGTCACCACACACACACTTCGACACCGATGCGGTGTACTCAACCTCCGCTGGGAGGAGAGCGATTCGCCGCAAAGAAATAGGCCTCCAAGTTCACAAAGGAGACGTTTATTCACATCGTCCTCCAGCTGATACACACACACTCAATAGTCACCCCGTCCCGGGGGCGCGCGAGGAGCAAGGCTCCGCTGCGCGCACGAAGCGACTCGAGTAATGCGCACCGCTAGCACGCCGCTGCAGGAGAATGTCCCCGCGGCAGTGCTGTGATCTCTCTCTCGTGTCGACCGTTGGGCCGGTTGCGAGAGAGAGTGGGCATTCAACGCAAGGTACGCCTGTCAGAGGTCGCTGGACCCCGCTGGACAGGCTCGAGCCGCTGCAGGTCAGAGGACACGTGCGGGCGAGCTCGAGTAAGCACTGGTCCGAGCGGCAAAGCCGGCATGGACAAACAGTAACGTACGCACCTTACGCTGTCTCGGAGGGATCCCTCTCTCTGGGCCTCGCTCGGACGGTCGCGCGGCGCGCGGCCGTCCAAAGCGGGGTCCCGAATTCCCGCCAAAAGGCGCCAATGGCAAAGGCCCTTGGGGAGCCGGGGCGGAGCTGTGGCTAAATGACAGTGATTAGTCACCCAGCCGCCTCTCCACCGCCTGAGGCGGGAGCAAGGGAAAGAGGAGAAACAACGCGGGCGGCCGGCACAGCCGCGCAAAGGCGACGGCGGAAAGCCAGATTCCCACAAAATCATTAACTGCGTTTCACACGAGAAGAATTCGCGAAAACCATGCTGTTTCGGAGTAAAGAACTGGTTTGATTCTAGTAAATTAACAAGATGACTAAACATGATGTGCTCTAGAACTTTACATGGGACGGAAGTAAGTGAGATGGGACGGTAATTACGTGGATCTTGGATTTCCCCTGATTTGTGCACTGCGATTACTTTGCCATTGAGCCAGTCATTAGGAAGTGTGTGATAGTTTAAAGACTGCGAAAAGATACACTGTAGCATAGTGGAACAATATTCTACGGTATTTTTCAAGAATTTAGTACTGAGGCCATCGATACCACAAGAGGATGACATTTTAAGGTGTTTAATAATACCACGAATTCCTTCTAAGGAGATGACGATGGGATCCATTGGTAAAAAGTGATATTCTGAAGCGAAGGTAGGACGGAAGTGTCGGTGGGGCTAGAGACGGCTTTGGTAAAAGTGGTATTGAGAAGCGATGAGCCCAGTTGGTCAGCAACTATATCCCATTCCAGGGCAAGTAGTTGTATGGTAATATTTCGTTTGCCTTTCACTGTGTTCCAGAACTGTTTCGGGTCTTTGCTTAGCATAGCTGGAAGAGTCTGATTAAAGAAGGTAAATTTGGTTGATTTTAATGCATTTGAATAAGCTACTGCAGCGGCTTTATATGCGGACCATCTGAAAGCAGCGTTTCGGTGGAGACATACCGTCGTTGTCGTTCAGCATCTTGCCGGCGTCTCTTCGCGAGACGTTCCTGTCGTTCTTCGGGCGTCTCGGCCGCCAGCTTAGCCTTTCTCGCCTCGTTTTCTCGCCGGCCTTGTACCATGCTACGACTTCTGTATCGGAAGACCCAATTTCACGCAGCCTGTTCTGCTTCCGTGACGAGCGCAGCCGCTCTCCTTCCTTCATGGTGCGCGTATGAGGAGCCAGCGCATCGCTTCCGGCTTATATACCAGCTGCACAGCGTGACTCTGCGCATGCGTAGTGAGCTGGTTGCCATGGTAACGGCGCACGCGCAGTAGTGTCCTTTGGCAGGCACCGAGAAATGCGCTTCTGCTGGCTTGGTGCAGCTTTCGGTACAAAAGTTATTCGTGCCTTAAAGCAACTTCGAATCACGCCTCTACTTATAACTTTTTTTTTTACCGAATGCGTGCGTTTCATTGAAGATTTGATGAGACGGAAAGATTAGGAACAAATCAGAGTTCATTTACAGCGCGCACTAAAGCAAATGGCGACGACCTCAGTTGTCGCAAGAAAGATTCACTGCGCTGCAACCACAGGAAAATGAAGACGGCGATGCTGGCCAGGCAGCTCCCGCTTCTCAATTTTTGTGTGCAGCAAGGGTGGCTGAGGCAGGTATTTACCTCTAGCACGAATACTTTCAGTAGCGGCCGTCTTCACATAGTTCACTGAGGTCTTATTCCATCAATGAGTCGATACGCACATTGCAGATAAGGCACAAATTAAATTCCACATATAGCCCAATCCCGAAGTCTTGTTAGCTTACGAAGGTTTTCTATGTCTGCCAAGAAAGGCCTACTAAGCACGGATTGGGATGTTAGGTAGTAGACCTTCCGAAAAAGATCATCCTTATTATGAGGCCATTCATGAATTTCAAGGTTTTACGCCAGTAATGCTCGCTAAGGTTATATAAAGCGTTAGTGTTGAGATTCCCTTTCTGTAGAAAATTCGGCTTCGGAGTTGAGCGATAAAGCAGGTGTCTCACATGTAACCTAGGTCACGTGACTTATAATAATAATATTTATTCTGCCACCATGCAGTACATGATGGAAGGGTGCCCGTCGTAAAAGCTCTCTTCTGACAGCTTGACACACCACGGGCGCCCGGCCTTAACACTTGGCGGCATACAGTGGTGGCTAACAACATGAGATAATACACTATAAAACATATAAAACAAAACAAATGCAAAAAAAACGAAAGCAATACTGGTAGTTACACAGTTCTCAGTGAAGATAAAACAAAAAACAAAGCTAGAGCCAACATCATGCGACACCATGAACACCTGCCGGCCATGGCAGGTGGCAGTAAAATTATTGATTGGTTGCGAGAGGCTGGTCGGGGAGAGCAATCTGGACAACAGTGGGAAACTTCCATGCACACAATTGTCCAGAAAATACAGACGCCAGCTTCAGTTCCATCCATATATCGTCTGCAGGGACTCCAACTGTAGCGTCGTGCCGTCTTCATGAATGCGAGCGGGATTCAATCCACTGCCCGCGAAAAAGAGCAGCTTCATATCACGGTTGCGCAGACTATGCCGCTACAGTCACAGTCTTATAACGCGGTACGTGCCTGCGCAGAAATCATTCAATGTTAAACATCCGTTCACCTTCAGTCGCTAGGTACATTGTAGTAGACGAAACCGAAACTAGCCCGAGCTTCTCACCTCTGGCCAGGGTCTTACAACCCCCATCTGTTGCTGTGTTTGAAAGAGGCGCCTGTCGCAGCAGTGGCGAATCTGCACGACCTATGAACGTAAAGTAGAGAATTACCATGTTCGCTACGTGATAAGCAAGGGACCCCAAAAGGCTGAAGGCACCCAATAACGTTATCGCGTGATACTATTAATGCTGTGCTCTTTAGTGTGCCCTCATGTTTTACCTACAGTCTCATCTTCCCAACTTCCACAATGGCGCGGTCTGCTTCAATCTTCTCAGCCCTCTCTTTGAATGCTGCAGTCCCACTTGACTCCTGTTTTACCTCTAATAAATAAATGTCACATTGATCCAGCAGGTGTCGAACAGGCTATTCTACCTTGTAGACCATGTCCATAAAAAATAGAATAACTATCTCTTTAATTTCGGCTATCCCGATAAGCTGGCTCCCACTTCTGTCAGAACACTTTTAAGCTGGGCTCCTTTTTCTTGTGCAAACTACGAAAATTATGTTTCGCGCTTCCAATTTTTGGAACGAAAAGCTTCACTACGAGGGTCGGGGCCGAGCTTCGCGTGTGCCGTATGCCGCGACCGAGTGACGTCAAGAGCAGCGTTCGACGCAGCCGCGCATGTGCGCCGCCTTCTCACCACCGCTACTACTGCGCGCGCTCCTCTCCTACCTGCCGTTTGGCCTTCCGTTGCAGCCGCGTGTTGCCCGCGCCGCAGCCGGCAACACTCCTCTCCGGATTCCTGCGGGCAGTTTTAACCACGCCGATTTCTGTCTCCTCCTCCGCTTCCGTACAGGCAGTGTGTGGACGGCCGTCAAACCAAGCACAACTGAAGCTTTTCGCTTGTACATCTAGGATTAACGATAGCTAAGCCGCTGCCTAATTTTTTCCTCTTCCCAACTAAAGCGTTAAAAACTGACTTAGTCATGGCAATTCCGAGCCTAAGATATGATCAATAATCACATAATCACATTCGCAGCTTCTGAAAAACAGTTATTATTCAGAAGCACCTCGTTACAAAGTAAAAACACATTGAAACATTACTTAGAAGAAATATATTCACAAACAAAGCAACTCAGGAAGAAAAGCGGTTAGAAATATGCAGCAGCAAGCACAGGAACGACGATGGCCACAAAGTTTTAAAGAAAAAAGCTTAGTCGGAAACCGTGCCAACCTGCCAGCCTTGGCACCGGGATTAAACGCGTTGCCGCTCGTATCACCACCACCGTTGAGCTAATGTCACATATGTACACATTTTTACATACGGCACACTCAAGAAGCGCTGTGTCATCTGTTGCCACCGTTAACACTACGCGCTAACAGCGCGGCTGGTTTCCTTGCATAGGACAGCACATGCAGAGCGTCTTGACACGGCGCGGCTACCGGGCGACGACAAAACAGAATATCAAGCCTGTCTTCTCGTTGCCTGCAAAGGCTCACTGTTCTTCAACCCCTGGACGGCGCACTGCTAAACGGCGAAAGAAAGGCCGTAGGGTAGTACGGGATAAGTTCCAGCCGCCTGAATGCCTGTAGCACCTCGCGACGCTCACAGACACTGAAGTTAGCCAACGCACCACCACATCTGGCTCTGTCGAAGGCGCTCTATCAAGTTGACGTCAACTCGGACCCGGCGCTTAAGATTGTCCTGATTTGATGGTGTTGATCTCATTGATAATCATTTCTGGTAGCTCGCCCATATCCAGACCTGCATCAATGACAGCAAGCATACACAAGTTCTGCAGCGTCGGTGCTAGTTGCAATACGTGCAAGTCCGTTAGCTCCTCTTCTTCCTCAGAAATGTCTTCGAGATAATCTTCCTCATCAAAGCAGGGTGGAGGCCCGAAGCCACCGAAGACCAACACCCTCTCTCCGAGCACACAGCAGCCGAGCGAATGCCTCGCGGACGGGCCTGATCCACTGGGCGTCACTTTAGTCCAGCATGACTTTTCAACGTCATATTTGTGCATATCTGCAAAGTAGGTGTTCATCATTGCGTTGTAGCCACCGAAGATATGCAGCTCTCTCGCGTACACGAAGGCGCCGTGAAACTCGCGCCCCTCCGGGGCCACGCCTTGCACTTCTGGGCGCATCCATGTCGCAGTGGTCGTTTCCAGATAGTACAAGCTATTCTCATAAGGATTGTCGGGTCGTGAGCCTTCTAGGTTGCCACCCTAAATGTACATGCGGGTTCCAATGGCGGTCGCCGTGTGGCAGTAGCGTCCGAGGGGGGCCTCTCCGCTGGTCGGGACACGATGCCAGTCTAGGGTCTCCAGGTCCAGAAAACGTACAATGTTCGATGAATCTCTGTGCAATCCACCAAAAATATACATCCGGTGACCAAGCACGCACGCCGAGTGGTTAACATCCGCTCTTGGTACTTGACCCCATACCTCCGGACGGCTCCATGTCATGGCATCGGTATCGAAGCGGTGGAGGCCGGTAACCTCTGGGCTGAGGTACTGTCCGCCCCACAGGTAGGCGCAGTGGCCGTAGGCTACAACGCTGCGGCCCATGATGTTAATCGGCTCATCTTCGGTATCCTGTCCCACCGGTACGAGACGGGGTCGAAGGTGTACACGTCGAGGATGTAGCCTGGTATTTCATCACTGTCCGGGTAGCAGATGTCGAAACAGTCGAACGAGTAAACCTTCCCTTTGATGGCGACCGACGTTTCATTGAGGAGTTCTGGAATACGGTTGAGCCGCGCCGTCCACATCGTTCAATGGCAACCAGTTCTTGAGAAAAGGATATCGGGCCGCCTCCTTCCTTCACAGCTAACGGCCACGCGCTGAAATCAAACCTGGTGGTTTGATTTCTGAAGTCAAACCGGGCGTTACTTGCCCTTCTTCGTCCTTTGTTTCACAGAGCGAGCTGCTCGTGAGCCGCGTGCCGGAATCACGGCGTAGTGGGTTATGTTCATAGCTACACGCAAAGAAGAGAGGAGGAAGACGCGATAGGAGGCTATCGTCCGAATTGGTACGAGCCGGGAGGGAGGGGGGGGGTACGCGCTGCACAGTGGGCGGCGCATGCGCGTGCGAGACTTTTCATCGTTCCCTTTAACTTTCTAAAGAAAGTTAAGTTAAGCGGGTATGTGCCATCCTTTAAAAGGCTAACAACAAAAACTAAAGAAAGTTAAACCAGCTCAAAACACTAGACGCAGGAAGAAAACGACACACAACGCGCTGACTAGCAGCTCAAGTTTAATCCGCAAGGAGCTAAATATCTTTCTTTAGAATGTTGTACGAACTTGCCCGAGCTTCTGCCTTTACCTTTTTTTAGGGCACGGTACGGTGTGATGATGTCACGCACCAGAAGTAATTGGCCGACTCACTAATACACACCTAGCCTGATTGATTTGCCTTCCCCAGATTAGTGCACTGCACGGGCTCGGGCCAGCCCGAAAGGCCGGGACCAGCCCGGCCCGCGGGCCGGGTCGGGCCGGGACATGATTTGTTTTGCCGGGCCTGGGCGGGGCCCGGGCCTGAAGTTGCGGGACCGTGCCGGGCTCGGGCTTAAAGCTGCGGGCCCGAGCCGGGCTGGGGTCCGTACAAAAACGGCTGGTGTCCGACCTTTCATTCACTATTGCAGAGTGAAGTACACAACTGCGGCATTGAAGCAGCGACACGGATGAGCTATGTGTTATAGTACGCGCTAAGAAAAAAACTAAGCTTTATTCATTGACTGATTTATTTTCTTATTTCCACACCGCGTTGCGGTAAGAGTGAAATTCATCCGGCCTTAATTGGCCATTGATCGTTCGTCATCCCAAAACATACCTATACACTATGAGAAATGCATTCGTGAAGAACGTATTAGCTTAGGTCGCTTATATCCTTCAATTACATACCGTGAAATACTCAAGCCTCTTAGCTTGTCGTTTCTGCTGAACGGCGACCAGTTCGGCTATGAGCTCAACCTGTGAGATCGCGCTCACTAAAAAAATGTCATCCTACTGCTTGCTAGGCAGCTTTAATGTTTATACTTCGCGGGCGGTAGAATATCACTGATTACAATCAGGGGGGAACGCAAAGTGGACTACTACGAGTGTATGAGGCCCTTTTTATTTAGCACTCAGAACTTCCGAGTTTATCGTTGCCCACCTGCACGAGATCACTCTCCAAATGACGGGCCTGGCGAGCACTACTCTTAATCACTTCATTCTGGGTTAAATAGAACCAACTTTCTGGAAGCCAAACTGTGGTTTCAGATCTTTTGCCGGCCAGTTCCTTATCGGTGTAGTAGTGTGAGCAGTATACCTCAGGCGTTACTGTGAAACGGGCCGGGCCGGGCCCGGGCTGGGCTTCCCTCCGGGATTAACGGGCCGGGCCGGGCTTGCTAGAGCGATAATTTAGCGGGCCCGGGCCGGGCCCGGGCTCGGGCTTCCTGGTCACGGGCCCGGGCCGGGCTCGGGCCTCGGATTAAGGCCCGTCCAGTGTTCTACCCCAGATATTGCGGGCCATGTACATGCTGTAGACGATTAGGAGAACTGAAATTTTCGTCCGGAGGCGGAGAGTCCCCGAAGGTCCAGCTAGACGTGCGTAACAGGCGTGAAGAAAATACGAACATAGAAGTTTGGCTTCCATTAGTGTGGGCGACAGGTAGTGAGCGCTCCGGCCGCTGCACAGGAGCGACTAGTCAGAGCCAGCAAACATGCAGCCATTGCAACAGGGGATCAAAGAGCTCGGAAAACTGGACGGAAGACCGCTGTGCGACAAAGTGCGTATATCTCGCCTCTCTTCCTTGTTTCCAGTCGTTCTTTGTGCTTTGCCTTCTGAGGAAAGACAAAATTCCTGAGATCCCGGGACCGAAACGTAGGTCTCCCAGTTATCGATGCAAAACAACGTAGTTGCGAGCCTCAAGCCATGCTGCAAGCGGGGCGTGTTAGTAAGGATTCATACTCAAGGAGCGCGAACAAGACGATGGAACTACGCGGGCAGATATAATGTAAATCTTTTTTGGTGCCCCAGATAAAGTAAACAAAAATTATGCCAAGTGGTTCAAGGGTGGCACTTGCTAACGACTTCTCAATCCAATTAGATCCGCCGCGGTGGCTCAGTGGTTATGGCACTCAGCTGCTGACCCGAAGGACGCGGGTTCGATCCCGGCCGCGGCGGGAGTATTTCGATGGAGGCGAAATGCTAGAGGCCCGCGTACTGTGCGATGTCAGTGCACGTTAAAGAACCCCAGGTAATCGAAATTTCCGGAGCCCTTCACTACGGCGGCCCTCATAGGCTGAGTTGCTTTGGGACATTAAACCATTAAACCCCAATAAACCAAACCATCCATCCAATTAGAATTTGCACTGAGTATGTGCTGTGTAGAAACCTTTGTAGTTTATCAGATACAGTTTTTGTGGCAGGATCTATATGTATATCAGCCAGGAAGTCCGCTCTAAAAAAAGTCGCGCCTGAAAGTGCATAAAAATGCACTAAACGACTCATGTACTCTCCTATCTTTCAAGTTGAGCGAATGTGAGAATAAAACAAAGAAATATTGTGTGGCGCCGATGAAAAAAAAAAAGCAGGGCCCTTTCTAGCCAGCAAGATCATCGCTGGTGTGGGGTGAAAGAGGCATGTCCCATCATCAAAGCACTCAGGATATGTGTAATCATGAACACAATGGCTATGTCCCATAAAAAGGCGTTTTTCATGCATCGTACTTTTCAGCTTGGTTTTGTTATCCTTGAGTGTCAAGTTATGTCGTTCTCTACCTGGTTAGCGCATTCTGTTGTTAATCAACGCTCGTGTCGCAGGCTAATTTTCTTCCACGTTTTCGGCGTGTACGCCCTCCTTTTTTCAAGTATTACTTCACAGAGTCGTTCTTGGCGTCCACATGGAAATTTGAGTGCATATCCTGGTGATTTCGTATTTACTAATTGATTGATCGCTGCGCGGAGACTATATCCCATCTTTCCTCAACTAGTCACGCGGCGCACAGCTCGTGCCTCGTAGTCTGCTTGTCCTCTGCGTGCGGCCTTTGCAGAAACACAAGGAGCAGGCGTGTCTGTGCTGATGACAGGTCGTATGCAGAAACTCCGCCTTGGTAAAAGGCATCAACGAATGTCATCCACGAGAAAAGCAAACAGCCGGGGAAACTGAGCGCTACTGTTTCAGTCTTCTGTCAAGGACAACTAGAAGCACTAAGCAACCAGGCAACGGAGAAACGCGTGAGAAGTCGGTGTTGGTACCAATTGCAGCGGTGTGGAAGCTGGAATGGTGTAGTCGCGTTTGTCGCTAAGCATCGGTGTTTTGTTTGTGTATACTACACATGGAAAAATTGCTTGTGAAAAGTAATCAAATTACATTACTAATTACAATCCTAAAGTCGTGCGAATGCAAGTTATTGCTGGCTCCAAAAAGTAATGGAAATACAATAAATACTTATGAAAATTAATTATTAATTCAAAAATAATTTCTGAAGCTTAATGTAACATAGAATAACGCAAAGTTGGGCTAGTTTGATTGAACTATACATCATAGCGCTAACGAACGAAGACAAGGGAGAAGAGGACAAGGCAGGCGCTACTTTCAACTGAAGGTTTATTCACGCGAAAAAGGAAATATATGCAAACAGGAATAAAGGAAAAAGAATCAAAGGCAAGCTCACATAAGACTACCTAATATTGGAAATTCGCTCTCTTGTAGTGCGATAGAGGGAGTGTTGACGGAAGTGCCGCCTGTCTAGTCCGCCTGTCTTGTCCTCTTCTCCATTGTCTTCATTGTTTAGCGCTGTGATGTAACGCTTAATGTTAAGCTTATCACATAAAGAAAAAAACTACAGGGAATGTTTACTAGACTCGAATCCGAGCGAAAGCGCGGATCTGGGTTACGTAGAAGACGACGGTGAGCAGGCAGTGCCGCGCATAGAGTTTCTTACTATTACCTAGAGGGAAAGCTGGCAAGCCGTCTATGGGAGTTTGCATGGAGACCCCACGTGACCACCTCAGCCACCATGGGCGCTCAAAGCATCATGGGGCGGTGAGCTACTTGTTGCGGAACTGTAACTTTTGGCCAAAAAATAATAAAAAAATAAAGCTGTTTGATAGCTACAAACGTCCTAACATTCAATATCTTGTCTAATGATTGCAACAAACGAGCAGAAAAGCATTTAAGTGCAAAGTTTGCCTAAAATAAGACATGACTAGCTTTCCTATTGGCCAAGTGATGAACACTCAAAAAAACTAATATTTCGTACTTAACAGGCGCACTTTTAAAAGTAAATATGTTTTCAAAAAAAATGTTGTTGTTTAGATACTTTAAGAGGTTTTTTAATGGCATTTCGGAAGAGTAAAACCTTTTATTGGCGTCGTGTGTCGTCGCGTCTTCACTACTATGGCTTTTGCACACTGCGTTCGCGCGAAAGTCGTCTGCGCACACACGAACTACGTTTTCGGAATGAAACGCCTTAGTACTGCCACTCTGTGTTCCCGAAAAACTACGACTGTGCCGCAACAAGTAGCTCACCGCCCCATGATGCTTTGAGCGTCCATGTTGGCTGAAGTGCAGCGCCGCCAGCTTTCCCTCTAGGTAGTAGTAAGAAACTCTATGGTGCCGCGGGACGGAGCAGATGGAAGTTGATGAAGACGACGCTGTCCAATGCACAGCGTGAGAGTAACACGAGGCGTGTTGGCTGCGGCGATAGCCTAGTGGTCTCGCTGAGCGGCCCTTAAAGAAGACCTGTTCGCACAGCAGCAGGCTCGACTCCCAGTGATGGATATTGATTGAATTTCTTTTCCGTGGTTTGACCTCTAACTCAGCTGAAGGGCAAATTTGCACGAACCCCTATTGAAGCCCAAGGCACCGTAGTGAAGGTTTCGCTTGAAAAAGCAGAAGACGGGACTAGCCATCCGTCTCTTAATCTTTACACAGCCAGGTATAAGTTCCTGTGCTCACGTCGTTGTTAACTTTTCTCGGATGAACTGTCTATATTTTGTTTGCTTGCGCAAGCGTGGCCGATGGTATATACTATATGCGTGGTTTCAGGAAGAAGAAAGCAGTTAGTGTAGCGACTGTCATTGTGTTTGCCTCTTCTTGGTGGATTGTCGAGTGCTTGTGCTCATCGTTCACCGTACGAATATTTCACAATCATACATTTTTCACTAAAACACAGTTTCTGTATTCTTGTTCTTGAAATTTTCCGCATTGTTGTTTACGCATATAATTTTACGCGTATCAGTATCTCTCTCATTGGCCTGTATCTAGTTCAATGCACTAAATAGCTTCAAATTAAGCCAACACCGCACACGCATCACTACCTTATGAACATGTCATTTAACACATGCGCCGGCCTTTAATTCATATTAGAAGTCCTCTTTGCAATCATTATCATTCCAGACACACACGCACATGACGTCACGCGTCACGTGGACTTTTGAACACAACGCCGCTGGGAGGACGCCTCGTTTTCTGCTGAACGGTAGCCTCAATACTGTCTCGTTAAAGTAATCGCTAACGTAGATGAAAATTTCGTAGGCGTGTCTGATCCCATGCTATTTTCATGAAACTCTGCAGGCAGAGTGCCATGAATGTCTTTTATGGAACATAATCATGATATCCTACATAAAGAAAAGGAATATACTTTAGCAGGTGGCAGCTAGTTATGTAGTGTGTGCTAGAAAAGGTGTCAATGAAGAACTGCATCGGCACAGTAAAAAAAAAAGAATGCTTGACAGTCTCCGGCTTCCCACCACTACCCAATCGCCGCAGCTTAACATCCCGTTTATTAAACTGTCAACCGTTGTTCTTGTTGTTGTTTTCTCTGAAACAATGGTACAAACCCACGGTTGGGGATTGGCCAGAGTGCTGCAGACCCAAACAGGAGAAAAATTCATCCAGAGTTATCTCAAGCGCATCATTAATAAAAGCTGCCAGCCTTTCCGGCACTGCTTTGAATGTCGTCATCTTCATCAACTTCCATCGGCGCTCAAGTGAGTCCAAAAGGAAGAAAACGCGGCCACTTGCGTGTGCTTGCCCATAGTCGAAAGAAAGAGAGAACAAATTTCATTGGTGCCTTCTGAGTGAAAAGCATACAACAGCTTTATGTTACCGGTACTCACCTATGAGGCAGAAACATAAAGGCTAACAAGAGGGTTCAGCTTAAGTTAAAGACAACGCAGCGAGCTATGGAAAGAAAAATGGTAGGTGTAACTTTAAGAGACCGGAAACGGGCAGAGTGGGTGAGGGAACAAGCGCTGGTTTATGACATCCTGGTCGAAATTAAGAGGAAGAATAAATGGGCTTGAGCAGAGCATATAACGCGAAGGCAGGATAGCCGGTGGCCCTTAAGGGCAACAGATATTCCAAGACAAGGCAAGCGTAGCAGGGTGCGGCAGAAAGTTAGTTGGGCGGATGAGATTAAGAAGTTTGCAGGGATACGGTGGCCGCAACTGGCAAAGAACAGGGTTAATTGGAGAGACATGGGAAAGTCCTTTGCCCTGCAGTGGGCGTAGTCAGGCTGATGACGATGATGGCGATGATGATGTGATTACACGTGTGGTTCGTACAGGTCCGGGGGTCCGGTTAACCATTTTTGTAAACGGCCCTTCAAGTATGGTCGCTCAGGTGTCGCAGAAGGGGAAGCCCTGTGTGAGCCAGCTTCATCTCGCACAGAGTCCAGGTTCGTACGCTTGGCCGGATTGGTGGAAAAACAAAAGCCGCGAGGAAGCACCCTTTCACGAGCATGCAACACATCACACGGAACAGCGAAAGATTTGAACCACGAACTTCAATTATTGTTAGTATAAATGGACTCAAAAGAAATAACTAATACTACCACATTGTCAACAGGTGATGGTAATTAAGCTAATTTCAAATTTTAAGCGAGTGAACCGTATGGTGATTTGTCTCGTGCCCAAAATACTGCGCAGAAAATTCAGCGACGTGCACAGGATGACTGTGACGTAAACTTTTAAAGGCAAATGTTGTCGTCGAGATAAGGTGCCAAAATGGAATGCTTTGGATGTCCGGCGTGTACGTTTTTACGGAAGTTCATGGCCCCTCCTAGCGCAATTCTTTCCATCGTTTTGGGCTAGGCAGAAATGTCGTATATTGGTTACACAACAAACCTTATTCTGAGAAAGACGCTTGAGGACAATCCAAGTCTAATGGATGGCGCGGTTTGAATGCCGCCTTTCCCATGGCTGCTTTGGGCATATACTATATACAGGGTGTTTCACCTCAGTTTACACAATTTTTAAAAATTGGCTTCTTTAGTTAGACGAGCGCTTTTTCAACATAGCACTGTCAGCGGTGCAGTTTATCAGAATATAGCTAAGACGGGCTAACTAGCAGGCTGGTTGGTTAGTATTGAAGAGTTAACCTTTTAACAATTACTGTTAGGCTCCTTAATCCCTGAAGGGCGTGTACCCGACTCTAATGAATACTAATATCAGTTTTTACAATTTAGAAAATGCGGTTACCCTCGGCCATAGGTCGGCCCACTAAATCATTATTGCACTCATATCACCTGACTCACACTCACCGACGTGAATGTGAGTGAGTGGTCGTGTGTGTGAGTGTGAGTGAGTGGATGTGAGTGCGAGGAGAGATGAGTGTGAGTAGAGGTGAGTGTAAGGGGACATGAGTGATGAGCAGGTTTTAAGGACGAAGCCTTTAATGTCTCATCGTTGTAAGCAGCAGTTGTCGACAGAAAATGTCACGCTTTTCAATTGGTGGAAACGGTCGTGACGTCACAGTGCGGGAATTTCAAATGGGGCCAATTGTACTTTGGCTAGTAACCATGCAACCAATTGAAGGGATCGTGCATAGTGATGCTCCAAGTAAGTGGGACTGAGCTTAGATAATTGCTTAATTACCCAATTAGCCTAATTAGCTTTACTCGTCTGGCCATATAAATAAATAAAACCGATTAAGAAATTGGTCGAGCTTAGGAATCGAACCCCGGTCTTTAGCGTGAGAGACGAGCATGCTATCCACTCCGCCATGCCAGCTCGATGGTTTGGAATGAAGAAAGGAGCGTCTAGTGAATACGGTGTCTTCACTCACTCTCATCCTCCTCCATTCCCTTCCGGTGAGGTTTAGGTGTCCACCGGCAAATGAGAGACAGATACATTTCCTTTCCTCAAAAACCAATTTACCGATGAGCGAGGCGTAGAACCGAATGGGCGATGGCGTTATATGGACTCCTTGGCAGTGTTGCAAGACGATGTCGCATTCTACTCTTAGGAGCGAAGCTTAACATCTTAACCACACATCAGTGACCACACTTTAGGTCAAAAAAGTGCCCCCCTGAATTTTGTGAGACAGTTACTGCGTAATTTTCTTTCCTCAAATACAATTTTCATTTTCTTCATTACGGGCCATCTTAGTCTTTCTTCTTTCACTACCACTTCCTCCGTTCCTCTACGGTGCGGTTCAGGTGTCCACCGAGATGACAGAGAATTACTGCGCCATTTCCTTTCCTCAAAAAGCGTTGCGTTCAAAGGGCAGGGCATCCGCCGAAACGGGTGGTGGGGTTCTGTGGACTCCCTGGCAGCGCTACAACGCGCTGTCGCGTTCCACTCCTAAACGCGAAGCTTAAGCGTCATTAATTAGCAGTTAATTTGTATTCAGGCATTAATCAGAAATTAACCATTTATTAGTGATTTGTCATCACTTAGTAATTAGTTCTCAATTATATGTGACGCCACCAGTGCCACAGAAACAGCGAAGGGGGTGCGGAAAACGCTTCCGCCTCTACCCACTTTAGACAGTCAAAGTGCCCCCTGAATTTTTATGGTTTATGGCGGTCTAACGTACCAAAGAGTAGATGTGAGTGGCTGCGAGTGGACGTCAGTGTGAGTTTGAGTGAATGAATGTGAATGTGAGTGGAGATGAGTGTGAATGGTCACCGGTGTGAGTGCGAGTGGGTGGATGTGAGCGTGAGTGGTCATGAGTGTGAGTGAATGGATGTGAGTGTGAGGAGATATGAGTCTGAGTAGAGATGAGTGTAAGTTGACATGAGCGATGAGCAGATTTGATGGTTTATGGTTTATGGCGGTTTAACATGCCGAAGAGTGGATGTGAGTGGATGTGGGTGGCTGTGAGTGGACGTTAGTATGAGTGGATGTGTTTGGTGGGTGAACACGACAGAGGAGTTTTCCGGCTTTTGCTTCTAGACGATGGTATCCGCTTATCTATTTTCGTTGTTGACAGCCGAGCGAAGCAAATATTCACTCCCGAGCGCACTCGAGACAGCATAAGACATCAAGCCGGTGTCTTTGGACACCTAAAACAAAGGATTCCGCTGGGGCGGGAATAGCAATCTTTCGTTGATGTTTTTTTTACTAGTTCACCTTGGCATGGGCCCAAGATCTTCGCTGGTGCAATGAGCCTCTACGGGATTTGTCAGATCCTTTGATGGAATTTCGTATTGCCACTACTAGAAAGGTAGATTCCTCTTACCACACCTTCTACAGAGGTCGGGCTAATATGCGCAGAGTTCCAATGTTGAATGGTAGGACAAAACAGCGCTGACGGACGCGATAGAAGAAGAAGACAGACACGTGCGCTGATGCCTTGTCCCGTCCCGCCCGTCAGCGCTGTTTTGTCGTACCATTCAATATGAACCAACCACCCCGACTCAGCCCTCTCCTTTGACTTCCAATACTTTCTGCTAATACCTTGACTGCACGCTTCTCTGCAATAACTAGTGTAAGGATAGACCTTGATCACTGCAGTGGACGCGTAGGTGTTTTTCTGTGCGTGGCTGGGTGCATTGTAAAGCTCTGCTCTGATCGTAATTTTTTTATTGGACCGGATGACCATCACATCTGTGTGACCCAGGCTATGCTAGGGGTGAGGGAACGTTAATGTAGTGAGTGGACATGAGCGTCACTAAATGGCTGTGAGTGTGAGTGGACATCAGCGGGAGTGAGTAGTTCTGAATGCAAGTGAGTGGTTGGGAGTGTGAGTGGTAATACTTGTGAGTGGTTGTTAGTGCGAGTGATCATGAGTGTGAGTGATCATGAGAGTGAGTGACTGCTTGTGAGTGCGAGTGGAGACGCGTGTGAATGTTAGTGATTGGTTGTGAGTGCGAGTGGTCATTAGTGTGTTTGAGTGAGTGGCTGAGAGAGGAGTGACATGGATGCGAGTGTGAGTGAGTGGTTGTGAGGGCGAGGGGTCGTGAGTGGGAATGTTTGTGAGTGGTTGTGAATGTGAGTGACATCAGGGTAAGTGCGAGCGGCCGTGAGTTTTAGTGTGATTGAGCCAACCCTCATGGCGCCGAGATATGCCCTCGCCGCTGTGTCCCACAGATTTTGGCGACATCACGCGAAAACGCATGCGCTTTCGAGAAGCTTGCAGACAAAGCCACCTATTCAGTGCACGTCACTCGTCGAAATGGGGCCGAAAGTAACCGCGTTATAGAAATTCTAAAAATTGATATGAGTATAAATTATGGTGAGCTACACGCTTCTCAAAAATTAGAGAGCCTAACACTAACAGTTCGAAAGTTAACTATTAAATATAAGTGAACCATCCTGCTGTTGGCACACCTGTATTCTGATGTACTGCACCGCTCGTAATGCTATGCGGAAAAAGCGCTATTCTAACTAAAAAAAAACTTACTTTTAAAAATTGTGTAAAATCTTTGGTAAAACATCCTGTATACAGAGGCGTTCTCCAGAAGTGTCTTCGAGGGAACGACGTCAGCAGGTATAACGTAAGCGGGGAAGCGGTTCACATGCTAGCGTATAACTTCCATGGTGTAGGTATGCAAACTCACCAGACGAAGATTCTTCATTACTTGGATGCCTTAGTAGCCGCGTAGGAACTGAAATCTGAGCTCTGAACACTACTGGGTCACTTGCATGCCGCAGCCGTCAATGCATTTCTGCGCCTCGGTGCAGTGAGAACATAAATCCCTTTTCAAGGTCTCCATATTTCGGGAGCTTGTGTGGCAAAACATTGCAAGAGTATAGTTGTTGCCCTTCCAGTCGGTTTCTGCTGCGGGATACAGAACACACCAAATATTCTGAAAAAAATTAAGAACCCAGGGCTATCGCCATCTAAACTATACAGAGTGCTCTGAGGAAATTTGACAAGGTAAGTTGCTGGGCGAGTTGGTTCCGATATTCCATGACTACAGAGAAACGAACGGGTGACAGCCCCGTTCGTTGCGGTGTAGTCACGGAATATCTGAGGAAATGTTTCCTGCAAGTGCACAAAGGACAGCCGACATGCTAGGCCACTGGTGCAAGCTATCGGCCGCAGTCGAAGAGATATATTACTGAAAACCATCTTTTCACTATGTCTTTGACATCGTTTCATGTGAATAATGGCTTCACTTATACGTTAATGCAACTATATCACATGAAAACTGTGTAAGGTTAGTGTAAACTCTCATGTAGCTTGCGGTTACCACAGATTTGAAAGCACGAGCAATATCGCAGAAGTAGTTAATAGTTTTTATTGAACCATGTCTCAGATTAGCAGTTACTGTAAAATTTGGAGTCAATAGTATAATCTCGTCATGGCTTAACCAGTGATGTTAGTTGGTTTGATTGTGGCCGTCTTGTCTTCTAATGCTCCCTTGTAGGTTGTGTTGAGGGCGCGAGCGATTTCTATCACTGTTTGGGAGACAACGTTTTCCTCAAACTGCTTGATAAGGTCGCTGGGGAGATCCATGGACGAGCGGAGAGGCTTCAGCTTTGCTCTCAAGATGGACAGTAGGAAGTTGCTCAGCGTCGTATCTGCGTAGAAGACACGTCGAGGCACGAGTCAGAGAAAAAATTATGTGCCCGCTTAATTTTGCTTTTCTCGCTGCGTAGATTAGTTGTAACAGAGTCTTAAGATGGGCACGTCAAAAAAAAAAGCACAGCAATTGTTCCTTTCCCGGGGAAAGAGTATGCCTCTTGACACATTTCTTGTAAGCGCTGAAGGCATTGTACTTGAAGCGCGCATCATGCAAGGCTGGAATGCTGAGAAAAGGAGGATTCTTATTTGGCTTCGCCACTGTTTTACCGAAAACATGGATATTGCCTTCGGATCGGCACCTGCACCGTGATCTCCTCCTATGCGCGAAGATGAAGTGATTTCAATAGTGCACTTTTTACTTTCTCAAATAACTTAGTGCAATTGTTATGCTGATATGAAAACTACGAGAGCATTTCTTCGAGTTTTACCGCGAGCAGCTTCGTAATGCTATGGCTAAACCCACGTTTAATGCCCTAAAATAGCCAAGCCGAATCCCTCCTCTGTGTGTTCGCGCCACAGCCGTCTTCACTTAAGCCATTGCCAAAGGCAGTGCGGGGTTCTGCTACAGTGGTGCTTCTCCGAGTACGCGCTCCCATGCGACCACCTGAAAAGAAAGATGGCACCCGACATAACGAACGGAGACACAGCCTAGGCGACTCCTTTCTTCATCCTCCCGGCATTCCTGCGCCGCACCATGGGAGATGAAGGGCAGTGCCTCCTAATTCTTTCCGTCTAAATAATATTCAGGTACTCTGTGGTTTACACAAAAATATTCATAAGCTTCCAAATAATTTCGCTGTGCATATGTTAACCGCTACGAATAGAAGGCACATAATAATAAGAGGATGTCTCGTTACAATAGCGCGAACCACACTGAGGGGCAGAGCACACGGAGCGCAATGAAAGGGATTTTTTGAAATCACGCGGCTGTGTTTTAGCTCGCAATCAGACGAAAGCAAAATCACACCACTTCGCATATGTATTGTTACGCACTTGTTGACGATGAGGCAGCAGTAGCGACCGATCCCTGTCAGCGGGAGCCCTACCTCGTCGTCGTCACCTATATGCGCCACCTGGAAATACTAGGTGGCATTATTCCCCTCTTATGAAAAGGAAGAGCGCTGTCGACGTAACAACAAATAAAAAAAAACGAATAAAAAGTGTCGCAACTGAAGCGAGCGAAGACATCAACACGTTTGCGTCACCGTGCATAGTACGGCTTAAGCCGCACAACGTGCACAATGTCAGAGCTTGGCTGTCGGCGTCGTGGTTGCGCAGCACCGTCTGGAATCACTTCATAGTTAACGTCAGTCACACGCCTTACCACCTTGTAAGGATCAAAATAGCGGTAGAGGAGTTTCTCCGACAAGCCTTGCCGACGGACACGAGTCCGCACTCCCCTCCCTCTTGGTGACCGGGTTTGTAGTCAACCTGTCGGTGGCGGAGGTTGTAACGGCGCGCATCCGTGCTCTGCTGTTGCCCGACGCGCACGCGGGCCAGCTGACTGGCTTCTTCAGCACGTTGGGCAGATTTTTAGTCGTCTGGGGAGAGTTGGTCATTGTCTTGGCACGGGAGCATGGCATCAAGCATGCTCTGGACTTCCCGTCCGTACACAACGGGAGACGGGGTGAAGCGCGTAGTTTCCTGCAGGGCGGTGTTGTAGGCGAAGGTTTTGTGTTGGACATCTACGTACATCGACAACGTGTCCGCAAGGGTACTGTTCAATTGTTCGGTCTGCGGATGGTAGGCTGTGGTCTTGCGGCGCGTTGTGCAGCTCAGCCGAAAGATGCGGTCTATTAGCTGCGCTATAAAAGCCGTCCCTCTGTCTGCAATCACGTGCGAATGGGCGCCATGTCGCAAGACGATGTTGTGCATGAAAAACTCCGCGACTTCGGAAGCTGTGCCGCGAGGGATCGCTTTGCTCTCGACGTAGCGAGTCAAATAGTAGGTTGCAGCTATGATCCACTTATTGCCGCTCTGCGACAAAGGGAAAGGGCCGAGGAGGTCCATGCCGATTTGGTCGAACGGAGCGCGAGGGGCTGTAACGGGCTTGAGAAAACCGGCCGGCTTAAGTGGTGGCTTCTTCCGGCGCTGGCGAGCTCGGCAGCTTTTAACGTAGCGTTTGAAAGCAGCAGAAAGACCAGGCCAGCAGTACATGTTCGGCACTCTGGCGAGCGTTCGGTAAAAGCCGAAGTGGCCAGACGTGGACTCATGGTGGCAGGTGAAAATAATGTCAGCTCGGAGACCGGCTGGAATTACGAGAAGGTAAGGTCTGTCGTTGCCTCTCCTGTTCTTCTTGTACAAGAGACCTTGCCGCAAACAGAAGGAGCCAAGACGTCCAGAGAGGTGGCAAGGTATAACCGTATCGCTACCTTCAAAGTTGCCAATGAGAGGGCGAAGGTCCCCGTCCGCCCGCTGCCGGGTAATAAGGTCGTAGGCGGTGAGAGTATTCAAGTAAAACAGCGTTATACACGGGATGAAGGAAGAACAACACACACAAGGTGAGAGTACCGAGGAAGCCGCTGTCGTCATCCGGTGCTGCGTCGCCAGGATCGACTGCTGCACGCGACGGTGTGTCGGCGCCTTCATGTCTACGGCCAGACTTTGTAGACAATTGTGATGTCGAGTTCCTGGAGGCGTAAGCTCCAGCGTAGTAGGCGTCCAGATGGGTCTCGCAAATTTGCCAACCAGCATAGGCAGTGGGGATCGGTTACAACTTTGAATGGGCGGCCGTATAGATAAGGCCGAAATTTCATGGTGGGCACAAGACAGCACGGCATTCTTTTTCAGACGTAGAGTAATTGCTCTCGGCGCGGGAGAGAGCGCGGCTAGCATAGGCGATAACCCTCTCAATGCCCTCTCGGTGTTCATCAAGGACAGCGCCAAAACCGATGTTGCTGGCGTCGGTGTGGACCTCGGTATTGTCCTCCTCGTCGAAGTGCACAAGAAAAAGAGATGTTTGTAGGCGCTGGAGGGGCGTAAAAAAGCGGTCTGTTGCTCAGTGGCCCAGACGAAGGAGGTGGTACTCCTGGTGAGGCGCGTCAACGGCTCGGCAATCGTGGAAAAGTCCGCAATAAAGCGCCGATAATATGCGGAGAAACCCAGGAAGCGTTGTACAACTTTGCTATGGGTAGGAACAGAAAAACGTGCGACGGCGGCAGTCTTTTTGGGTCCGGCCGCACTCCTTCAGCGCTCACAACGTGACCCAGAAATTTGAGTTCTTCGTAACCGATATGGCACTTCTGGGGCTTCAGGGTAGGGTCAGCCGAGCGGATGGCTTCGAGGACAGTCTGTAGGCGCTGGAGATGCTGATCAGACGTTTCGAGAAAACGACGACGCCATCCAAGTAAACAACATAGCATTGTCACTTCAGGCCTTTGAGGACGGTGTCGATCATCCATTGAAATGTAGCCGGTGCGGAACACAAACCGAAAGGAAACACGTGGAATTCATAGAGGCCATCCAGAGTCACAAAATCGTTTTTTTCGCGGTCCCGTTCGTCTACTTCAATTTTCCAATAGCCGCTCTTGAAGTCAGTGTTGAGAAGTACTTAGCGCGCCGTCATCTATCCAGCGAGTCATCAAATCGCGGCAACGCGTAGACGTCCTTTTTGGTCACACTGTTCAGTTTGTGATAGTCAACACAAAACCGGAGAGTCCCGTCCTTCTTCCTAAGAAGGAATACAGAGGAAGACCACGGGTTTTTGGATGGTTCAACAACGCCACTGTCAAGCATTTACTGAACCTGAGTTTGGATAACTGCCCGTTCTTCAGCAGAACACGACAAGGCTTCTGTCATACAGGGCGAGCGTCGTCACAGGGGATGATGCGGTGTTGCGTGCTTGTTTGGCGAACCTTCGAGGAGAAAGTAAGCACGGCTCGAAATCCGCCGCAGTTTCTCCAAAGCCAGTCGGGGTTCCCGGCACAGACGTCAGCTTATGTCGACGTTTTAAAGGGAGGGTTCATCAGTGCTGGCTGACGTGGACGCAAAACAAACAGCAATAACGACACCAGGTTCGGCAGAAGCGACAGCAGTTCCTGCAAAAAGGTGCCGGTAGTCATTAAAAAAATTACTGACCAGGCTCGCAGACCAGCCGCCACGAAGCGTCAGTAGACTGCGAGCGACGCAGATGCCTTGAGTAAGTACGAGTGAGCGGTTAGCCTCGGCGACTGCTTCTGCGTCATGCAAGTCGTCGTAGGTGACTTGAACCAAAACACTGCTCTGGGACGGCAACGTAAATCTGTCTGCACAAACGGGAAGGGCGGCACTGCGGTGAAAACAGCAGGCGAGGTGGGTAGCGTTAGTGGTCCAAAAAGTGATGATTAATTGGCGGAGGTCGATAACGGCACCATACTCCCGCAGAAAGTCAATGCCAATAAGAGATCTCGGGAGCAACTGCACAGAACGACACAACTGATGATGAACGTAGATCCGTGAATCTGAACACGAGCCGTGCGAATACACTTTGGGGTGACGAGATAGCCACCGGTAGTACAAAGATGCACTACAGGACAGGGGGTACGCACTTTTTTGAGTATAGTCGCCAATTTATCACTCATGATTGAATACACGGCCCCAGTTTCCACTAATGCACTGACTCTGTGCCGTCAAGAAAAACAGGTATGTCCAAAGAAACGGGGTTGTCTAGGTCGGACGACGGTGTCATCTGTTCACGGTCGGAGCGTATAGTGACGGCGACGGGAGGTCTTCAGCGCAGCGACACCCAGCGACCTCGCCCCCGAAGGTCGCTGGGCTCAGTTTTCCCGGCTGGGGCTGGGCGAGCAACCCTCTGCCGCTCGCGTGGAGATGTAGGAGTTCGGGACAGACGACAGACGACAGTGAAGAGGGATTCACCACATCTGAGAGGAACCGGAACGAATCGGAGGAAGCCGGTGCAGGAGCGGCCGCGGCGCCAGCACGTCTACGCCACACCTGTGTTCGATGGACACGTGCTGCTTGCAGTAATGTTGCACCGCAGTGTGAAAGAGGTGCAGACTTGCGTTTCCTCCTCGCCAATTCCCACGCGTGGACTCTGCACCAGGTGCCTCCGTGCTATACTGTGCTGTGCCGATCTGTGTGTCGTGTTGTATTGCCACCTGGTGAAGGGGCGGAGCCTTAGCGTATTTAACCAGCGCCCTAAGTCAGAACGAACGCTCTGGGCCCTGCCGGAAAGGCCCATCCAGACGCTCGACGCTATGAACTCTTATATTTTTGGCTAATTGCACTTCTAATATAATCTACAGTAGGTAAATAAGTGTCTTAAAAAGTGCCATTAAACCGCTTGTTATCGTTTTCCAAACCCGAAGCTTCAAACTTTCCTCAGCCCGACGACTCAACACGCTACCAAATGGAGCTCGGGTTCGAGCTTTCCTATGCGCCACAACAACTGGTGATCAGCGGCGGGATCCGAAGACCCAACATGTGTGGTTCAGCGATGGGTATCTGAAGCTACAAGCGGCAACAACGGTCGGCCAGCGAGAGTGCAGCTGTCTCGGGACATGATCACATGTGTGGGTGAGTGCTTGGCTTTTCCTCCGATGTGGACCGGGTTCTAAAAGAGGGTTAAAATTTAGAACTGGTAGAGAGCTGTGCTTAAATCCTAAAGGTTTGGTATTTTTTCATAGTTGTTTTGAACTGAGAACTATCATGGACCTGCACAGGCTGCAGAAGCCGGACCTGTTGCTGTTGTGTGAGGAATTGGGGATTGATACAAGGGGTTTGGTACGAAAACCTGTGATAATTCAGGCAATTACTGATTTGGGGGCAGATGATGAGGAGGTCAGTGAAGCGTGGAGCCTCATCGAACAAAAAAAGGAAGAGCAGGTCAGAGAGCAGAAAGAGCGGGAAAAGAGGAAAATGGGCGTTAGCGCGAACGTGAGAATGAAGCAAAATTACTGGAGCTAAAGGCTGAGCTCAATAAGTTAGAAATGGAGTTGAGCAAGAGGTCGGGCGGTTGTCCCCAGCAAGTGGTACCTCTTCTCGACAAGGAGGCAGAGGAGACGGGTGAAACGATTTGCAGCGGGAGATTGAGCTTCGTAAGTTAGAAAAGTTGAGCGAGAGGTCGGGCAGTTGTCCCCAGGAAATGGTACCTCTTCTCAACAAGGAGGCAGACGAGGCGTGTGAAACGATTCGGCATCAAAGCCTCCGCATGGAGAAAGAAGAAAGGCAAAAACTTCGCGAGGAGAAGTGTAGTGAGAGACGGGCTGAGCTAGATAAACTACGCGAACAAGAGCTGCTGGACCGTAGGCGTAAAGTTCAGTTGCTGAAATGGGAAAGGGCGAGAGATCGTTTGAGAGATTTTCGAAGAGGAGAAAACTCCAGATGTTTCACTGCAAATGTAGAGCAGATTTGCGCAGAGGAAGAGCTAGACAAAGGCTACTGGCCAACGATGTTGGTTCCCATCCTCCCATGTGATGTGAGTGAAGTATTAGGGCGCCTGTCCGACGAGAAGTTTGGCAACTATCAGAAAGCGAAAAGCGCTCTTCACGAGTATTTTGGCATACCTGTAGAGGCCGACTACGATGATTGAAGCACTTCAAAAGGGTGGAAATTTGGGCTAGTTGGTGCATGATCTGCGGCTAAAAAACATCGCAAACAGGGATGAAGCAGAGAGAGGGACACGACGCTGCCAACCAGCCCAAATTTCCACCCTTTTGAAGTACCTATCTAGTTCAACGGGCACTTTCCTTAACAGCGTCGTGTCCCTCTCTCTGCTTCGTCCCCGTTTGCGCTGTTTTTTAGCCTCAAGATCGAAGTGTTTGCAGCGGTCAGCGCGCCCATCTCAGTGTCAGCGACCAGCCTAGGAACCCGCCTTGTCAGCCAGGGGTACAGAAATTGCTCAGGAGAGTAAGGAGAGGGCGGGTTTAAGCCCAGAAAGAAATCTCAGTTCGACAGCTGCAGGGGCAGTATCTGTCGATTTTGAGGCGGAGACAAAAAGTTGGAGCACCGCCAGCCGTAATAAAGAGACAGGAGATAGTTTGGTGGAAGGTGCAGGCATTAAGGAACAGAGTGAGAAGGCCAGTTCTAGCCCTGGGAGAGATGCCGCTATGGCAAATGAGGCAGAGGTTCCGCGCCAGAAAGAATGTGGGGAGTTGGTATGCCACCGCACCGAAAGACAGCTTTCCGAGAAAGAGCGTCACGCAGAGTTACCGGATAGCAGCGGTGAAGCGCCAAGTCAGAGCGCAGAGCTAGCTGATAGGGGCGATGCTACTCGGATGTCGCGGTAACCGAGAACATTAATAGCGCTGCTCCTAACTGCCGACTTCAGGACAGCCAATTATTAAGCTCTGCAGAAAGTGGAATGCCGACAGGGTGTTTTGAGTTTCCGACGGGCAGTGGCCGACGTGTAGCACCCCTTCACAGTTCGATAGCAAGCGCAGAATGCGGCTCAGCGCTGCATCGAAACAAAGAGCACCGAAGAGAAAGCCAAATAAGAGCGGCTAGTGACGGACAGCAAGAAAATGAGCTGTCATGCTCGGAGCAAATAGAAGCGAACAGTTCGTCAGATGAGCCGCCGCCTAGCACAGAGAGCAAAGAGCAAGTAGCGTCACTACGCAAGAAAACTCGTGAACACGACAAGCATTTGAGAAATGCGAGGGCAGGTGCGGATGCTAATGCGAGGGCCGCTGATTCACTCGGGACGGCACCACGAAAACTGTTAACGAGAAAGGAAAACCAACAGTGCCATTTTCCCGAAGGCGGATGGGCCCGATGAAAGCCAAGGTGACTGCCCTTCCGGCCCTGGATCCTCCGACTGAAGCCACGTACCGGGTTGTCAAGCGGTACAGGGCTGGCGCGACTGCTGCCTGGAGGGGACTCTTGCATGGGCTAACGGGTACCCCGCACCCCCACCAGTTTGTTACGTACTTGTTGACGATGGATGCTTTAATACCAGGCAGGCAGGAAGGCAGACAAGGCCAGGCAAGCTGAGGCAGCGATGGCGACCGATGCATGACAGCGCTAGCCCTACTTCGTCGTCGTCACCTATATGCGTCACCTGGATATACTAGGTGGCAATATTGCCACTGTTTTTTAACAATGTCAGCTGACTTAGGGCATGCGTGCAATATGATTTTGCTTCGAGAAACATTCTGGCCTCCATAACATGGAAGGAGTGTAAGATCGTATCTATGTACACTGTTATGACTCAGCCTGCGACTCGCGTTTGATCACGGTGGCGGCAACAGCAGCGGAAATTTCGAAAGGTCGTTTGACTCCAGGATGACCCCACCAAAAAAAAAAAGATGACTGGCTGGGAAGTCGCTTGTGGAGTTCTTCCCACGCTCGGCTCAGTGCGAACGACCTTCATTTAGGTACCCGCCAAGAAGCGACCGACGATGGACAGACGACAGGGAAGAAGGGATTCACCACGTCTTAGAGGAACCAGAAAGAATCGGTGGAAGCCGGTGCAGATGCGGCCGCGGCGCCAGCCCCACTACGCCTCGCCTGTGTTCGATGGACACGTGCTGCTTGCAGTAATGTTGCACCGCAGTGCGAAAGAGGTGCAGACTTGCGTTTCCTCCTCGCCAATTCCCGCGCGTGGCCTCTGCACCAGGTGCCTTCGTGCGATGCTGTGCGGTGCAGATCTGTGTGTCGTGTTGAACTGCCGCCTGGCGAAGGGGCGGAGCCTTAGGATATATAACCAGCGCCCTAAGTGAGAACAAACGCTCTGGGCCTTGGCGACAAGGCTCATCCAGTCGGTCGACGCTATGAACTTTTAACTCTTGACCGTTTGCTCTTTTCTTCATTATGTAAAGAGGTGTCGTAAAAAGTGCCATTAAACCCGTTTGTTTTTTCGTTTCCCAACCTTCGAAGCTTCAAACCTTTCCTCATCCTGGGTGAGCCCCCAGGGAGACGCAACAACTGGTTACGCTACCCGACTTATATCAATTGGTGGCAGCGGTGGGATGCTGCTACCCAAGCTATAACAATACCAAGTCGAATCTCTTAGAACCTCTGACGTGGAGGAGAAAGTTCTTGCTTTTAGTAGCTGAGAGTGTGCAGCAGTAATGGCGGGTGTTGTGCAAGCGCAATGCATAATATTCTTTTGTTGGAAGGCTGAAAAGTGTAGATCACATTTTGAATTAGAGCATTGCGCCGTGCGAAGTGTATGTTCTTTTTTTTTGGTAACTGCAGCAGCCGTTGTTGCCGGGCAAAGAAACCCAGACAGTACGCGTGTTCACGTTACTGAATCCGAGAGCTGGGAAAGCCAGAGGAGTGAAGAAGAAACGTAACGAAAAAATGCGACAGAGAAACCGTTGACGCAACAGCGACAGAAGACGGGGAGCAGGTTCTAAGGACAAAAGCGCTGAAGGTTACCCCATGTATAACCTCACAAACTCTGCTGCAGTAATGTATTCGGTCTGAGTCGGGCTTTGTCATTGACGCAGCTGTTGCTGCTCTTGCTGCGTCATGTCACTGTAAATGGTCTTTAGGGCCTGCCCAGTGATGACCCCAAGGTAACGGAGAATACTAGAGCAATATATGATTTACTTAAGATTTTTCCCTGCTAAATCTCTCGAAGGAACGGATTGCAGAGCATGTTTGTGGAATTAAACAGAACAAGAAGAGCGGTGGGTCTCAATATGTATATGAACACCCCTTGGGTAATGCTCAACAGTATCGGATAGGAACAGATGTTAGGGAGCGACTCATTGGATGTGGTAGAGAAACGTGTGCTGAAGACAAGCAGATTCTTACTTCACGGGTGCAATAGCTAGAACCATAAGAAGGGGATAGAATTCATTTGTCAGTGCAAGCAGAAACTTGCAGGCTAACAGAAAAGGTTATAATAAAATTGAAAGCTCAGCGCGATATTTAAAAACGAAGCAGTAGATGTAACATGTCGAGGCAGGAAGAGAGCAGAATGGAACAGAGAAGCAAGGCTACCTAATCACCGCCTAGTCGATATCAAGAGGACAAAATGGGCTTGGGCAGTGCATGCAATGCAATGGAAAGATAAATTGTTATCCGATGGTGTCTTAGGGTAATAAGGGAGCGGACTCAAAGAGAAGGGGAAATTTAAGAATAGGCGGCAGAGTGTCAGGTGAGAGAACGAGCTTAGCAAGTTTGCTGTAGTAATGCAGCCGCAGCTAGCAGAGGTCAAGGTTAATCGTAGAGGTATGAAAAAGTCTTTGTCCTGCCGCGGTAGTAATTAGGCTGATGATGATGATGATGATGTTTGCTCGTCCTTCAGCTCGCAAAGGCAGGATTGGAAACTTTGTTCGTATTCTGCAAAAGTGGTAATTAAATGTTCCTGTTTAGCTCGCCACGGCAGTATTCTCTTAGCTGCACCATTTGAATCGATCCAAACAAGGTTGTGAGAGTGTTGACGTCGCATTCGTCTGCTTTTCACGTATGTCATTAGAGGCGCGTTGGGCTGCTCTCTCATGCTGGTTAAGGCTAGCTGAAGCAACTCAGCCTGATGAGTCAAACTGCACCGGGTGTCGAAGTCCAATCCGCGTTGCGGTCCGCATTTTGGAGACCCTTGACTTCTTTTGAATCATCAAGCTCTTGTATATTTTTCACCACTACGAATAAATACGAATATATTTTAGCAAGAATATCAGCTTGAAAGTATCGAGAATAACCTTTCGAACAGACCACTGCTGCTTTAGCGCATGTTGTATTTGCAGAAACATGCAGGTGACGTAAACGCAAAAATATGCGCGTCCTTTTCGTCATACTTTGCAGCAATATTGATATTGTGGCTGGCGTGATAAATTTTAGCATCGCATTAGACTTCGAAAAGGCACTGTAAAAATAGAAAAGAAAAACAAATTCCGATAAATAAAGAGAAGACTGGGCTAGAGACAAGTCTTCGTACCGAGTATTCATACTCAATATACCGGTGAAATACATGCAAGTATTCATACTCGAGCATAGGACATGTATGCATGGATAACGTACCTCTGCCGGGGTAACCAGGATAGACAAAGAACGAGTAATAGATGTCACAATTTTCGACGAGTACTTCAGCTACCGTGCGTGTGGACAGGTCATTGGCGAACACCTCGACGTCGTACCTAGCGACCAAGCCGTGGTAGCTTAAGTAGCAGGCCGTATAAACAGCGGTAGGTGGGGGTTTATCGAGTCCAAAGACGTTGCAGTCGCCTTTTCGCCGCACCTGAACAAAGAAAAGGTTATGGGCATAACAATTATACACATTTGAAAGCTGCAAACGTTTAATAAATAAATAATTTTCGAAACTAAGAAATTTGAACAGCTAGGGTTTGTACCTGGACTGATTAACTTGACTGGTTGCTTAAAACTCAATGGCTTCAGCGCTGCTGCATCTGGCGATGCCCTTTATCTTGTAAACAAATTTTTTTTTTTCATTTCACACACTGCGTGCATATTATACCAGACGAAAACTCATAGGTCTGTTGCATATTTGAAGATTTTTGGACGCGTTTTCCTCAAGAAAACCACAAACTTTGCACAGTGAAAACTGAAAAATACTGCTGAACCCTGGCATAAAGGCTTTCGCACCATCCGCATGAAATGCGTCACTCTCAGTGGTTATGCTCCCCCTTAACTGAACCAATAGGTGTTCCCGGCATGCCATGCTTTCTTGGTCATTAGCAGTTACCTTCATCTGTTGGCTGGCAACAGCAAAAAGAACTTAACTTAAAGGTGATATTTGAAACTTGCACTTTTCTGGAAACTACGCAGCATGGAAAGGTCCTGCGGGAACACGGTGACTATCACTGCGGACTCTTGCTCCCCGCTGCAAAATTTTAATGCTAGAAAATTGGAGGTGTTACGTAAGGTGAGGGTATGACGCGACAGCGCTATTGTGATAACGCCCATATATTCGGAATTGGTCATTCTTCACTTTACACGCATGCATGCCTGGGATTCGCCGTACCACTCCTGGTACAGTGGTGCAGCGGTTAAGCAGTTCGCCACTGACCTGCGATGGTGGATGTGGTGTGCAGCTCACGTTTGCACTTCCCGAGCAAAATTTAGCGGCCAATCATTAATTTAACGGACACCTGCCACGGTGGGCAGTTTGCCCAAAATTCAGTGGGCAGGCTGTGATGTCGCAACAACTTCACGTTGCGTAAGAGTCCCACATGCCACTTAGGTGGCAGGGTGCTATCTGTGATTTTTCGGGGATTTTTCGCTCACAGTCAACGGGGCCGACGCCAACAGCAGATGCCTGAGCCCAAAGGTAACACGGGTGCATCTGGTACATGTTCATGCGCCCTTCAGCGAGATGCTGCACAGGGCATGCTGTTAGAGCTGTAGTAGTCAAACTGTAGACGCTAATAAAGCTATATGACGTTGGTGTCCGGTAGAGTGTATATATCCATGTACAAAACCTAGTGCGTGAGGAGTGACAAGAGTAGTACCAGACGGTTCGATGACTGTACCGATCCCTTAAAAAAAAAGATGAAAAAAATTGCACCGTTAAGAGCACAGCGCTGCTTACAGAATCATTCCTCTCCCTTAATTTTACTTTTTTGGACTGTTATTACAGCCGGGGGTTTGTTAAGGGTGCACATGCGCAAGCTTCTTTCCTCGCCACAGATTGTCAGGATGCGTAAGGGTTCATAGGTGCTTCAAAGCTTTTCAGACAAGTTTGCAGTTGTACATGAACTGTACATCCAACATTATGTGAGATGTTAGAGCTTCCCATTGAAAGATAATTAAAGTTTGATGCGTACAGCAACAGCAGTGACTGGCAGCTCCACAATTCGAAATGAAGTATATTGCCATAGCACAACAGCGAATAACTACTGACTTTAGTGGCGAGTGGTCTAAATGGGGTGTATAAAAGGGGAGAAAGCCGGCGCGCAATACACAGCTGAGAGATTTCAGGTGGTTGGTTTCCAAGCAGGAAACTTTTTTCTTTTTTTTTGCAGAAGGTACTCCACAAAACGCTCTTTGAACGTATTTCTACTCATTATTGGCGCCGGGAATCGGAAGATTTACTCACGGCCTTTCCAGCTTCACTTTCGTAGTGGGCGCATCACAAAATTACCACAGACTTTAAAAAAGTCGCTACTAGTGCAGTTATAAGCAAACAAGACTTGCGACACTGTGAGCTAATAGGAATGTGCCATTGCAATCGTCACATCCCTTTGTTCGGGTGCTGTGAAGACACTCGAAAGGGTGCTCTCCACAATGTATAACATGTAGCCTCGTGCTCGTCCTGTGTCCTTGCGCTGTTTTATTACACGATGCTTAATCAACTCGCCCAAACTGCCATTTTACTACAGAATTTTTTAAACCTGGTGTACGGGGGGGAGCATGTACGCACCCTTCGGCGCAAATTGAGAAGGGTTCCCTTTTCCAGGTGAAACTCCTCGTATCCAGAGAAGACGCCTGAGTGCTCCACGTCGAACGAGATGTCGTGCAGCGGAATCTGGTCCAGGCCGACGCTGGGCAACAACCGGTCCACGACGAAGTTGGCGCGCCAGACACTGGCCCAGGCACAAGCTGACACAATAATAAAGGAGTTATAGAGGTGAGGAAGAACTTAAAGCTGGGTGCTAAGGAAAATAAACTTCATGTTAGGTCCTCTTTCTTGTAGTAATCCACAACGCCACAACGAACAAGTACTCTGTCAAGGAGCAAGTTCCTCATACAAAGATAGAAAGAAGTCCGCAAATGTGACCAATGTCTAGCTCCCCGTTAAGCAGTCGGTCGGTTCCGCTGTTTGGACTACGCATATTATTCTGAACAAAAAGCTTGAAATCGGAATCAAAGCTGCGTCATCATTGCTTCAAGAATGTCCTTTATCCCCACTGCTGCTCTATACTAACACGAAGTAATTCTATTAGCTGTATTTCAAGATGATTCCGTCAACGGATTTTGGCTCCACAAGCGCTGAAGTTCGCTTCCGTAAGCAAAGCTCCTCCAGTACAGCGTTTCATTTTAAAGCGAAAAGCTTCACTAGGCTCGTCAACAAGGCGCTTCGCGTGAGCCACCCCTGGGCGCCACCGCGGCGCGCGCTTTGTCGCCACTTCTCCTCCTCGCCACAGGTTTATGCCTCGCAGCTGCCGCGCGGTCGCCGCCGCCGTCCCAAGAGGAGAAGGTTCTTTCGCAAGGCGTTGCGAGAACGCGTGAGCGGCGGCGACGGCCGTATAAGAGGCGCAGACATTCGCCATGGAAGGAGGAAAAGAAGACCCAGAAGTGCTAGCGAGGGAAAGGCTACTGCGCGCTCGCCACCTCGCCACCGTTTGCCCTTTCGTTGCCGCCGCGTGTTTACCACGGTTGCTACGCATGCGGAAAAAGAGCTAATAACGCGCTTGCCTACGCCCTTATGCTGGTGCTCCCCGTGCATTGTGCGCGAACTGCGGCAGCCATGACGTCAAACCTAACATAGCTGCAGCTTTTTGCTTGTATATCCAGGCTTAACCAGAGCTAAGCCACTGCGAATTTTTTTCGCTCAGAATAAGGGAGCATTTTTTTAAATCGTAAAAGCGCTGAAGGTAGTGACTGCGCAGTGCACTGGGCTTCGCTAGCTCTGTGGCTTTGGATCTCTCATTGGGTGAGTGTCCCGATGCCCTTCACCAGCATACCATCGGCTGCGTGCCTCTTAATGTAATTGTGACAGAAGCCAACAGCCACAGAAGCCAAGGGGCACAGGGGATTTTTTTTAATTAATTAATTTGGTGGTGTTGATCAAATTAGAATATTACTGAATATGTTATCGCTTAAAGCAAATTGATTAGAAAAGGAGAAGAAAAAACAACCACATGCCGCCGGTGGGATCCGAACCCAAGACCTCCGAATTACGCGTCCGGTGCTCTACCTCTGAGGTACGGCGACGGCTGTCAATTCTTCTGCTTTCGGGGGTATTTATGTTTACAAGTAACCTAAACTGGAGAGTGTTCATCAGCGCCACCCACGTTCATAAGCGGCGGACGTAGAACGTCCTGAGTTACCGCAGAGTGTGACGTAGAACGTCATCGAACGGAGAGGGTGGAAGCTGCGTGAGAACCCTCTTATGCTTCCTATGGCATCAAGGCTGCCGGAACCGAGGCCCTCGCTAAGCAATTAAGCAAGCAAGGAAAGGCAAATGAGGGGCTCGTTATAAATATGACAGAAGCTAACAGCCACAGAAACCAAGGGGCACAGGGGATTTTTTTTAATTAATTTATTTGGTGGTGTTGATCAAATTAGAATATTACTGAATATGTTATCGCTTAAAGCAAATTGATTAGAAAAGCAGAAGAAAAAACAACCACATGCCGCCGGTGGGATCCGAACCCACGACCTCCGAATTACGCGTCCGGTGCTCTACCTCTGAGCTACGGCGACGGCTGTAAAATCTTCTGCTTTCGGGGGTATTTATGTTTACAAGTAACCTAAGCTGGAAAGTGTTCATCAGCGCCACCCACGTGGCGCTGAGCCCCTCATGCCCCTTCTCTTAATGTAATTGTAAGATCGACCCCAACAGGCGCAAGATAGGCTGCTTAGTTGCGCGAGAAATATCGATTTGATCAGCTCAAAGTTTCTCTTTCAGTTATTCTCTGCAAAGTGCGTACGCAACGCAAGTTTTTGATTGTCTCATTTTGAATCCGTAAAACGTCTAAAACACTTCGTAAAACGAAGCGTTTTTGTGATGTTCCTATCCTTGGTGCTCCAGCTGGACTCAACAGTTTCAGCGGGTGCGTGCCGGGAGATTTAGTTTGTTTATTTCTATTGGTGACAGGTGATTACTACTTTTCTCTCCTATTAAAACATCAATGACGCGTTTCTAAGTCCGTTTCTATGCACTTTCATTTCGATGGTGTTAAGTAGAGCCTGTATTTTCCATTACTTCGGGCTGCACTCATACAAATACTTGGGGATGCGGCAAACTAGGTGTGCTCTTTTGCAAAGTTCGGCGAACGTGATCTTGCGGTGATTTCTTTACCGAAGAGGATGAAAAAAAAAGCTTATAAAGCTTAAGTTTACTCGTTCTCAGGCTAATCAGTGTGAGGTCAGGCTTGTTTTCAGGAGTGCCGCTATTCATACAGTAGTTCAGTAAAGTGGGATGGTTGACACCCAACTGCGCGGGAACGCGGACGTGCTCTGCATGGGCTCCGTGAATCGTCAGTGTTCTTGACCGGAAAACCCCAGTTTAATGCAAAGTGTTTATTGGATGTGTTCCGTGAAGTTACGAGGACCATCTGGACACCAATTTTATCTCTGTGAGTAGAATATTTTTCCACTTACGGGACATTGAAATCTTGAGGCGGCGAGAGCCACGCTACCCCTAACGCCGACGTAGCGTCGGCCGTGGCCGAAGCAGGAGACGCATGGGCTTCGCTGGCCCTACCGGGGCTGAGCAGCCTCGACGGCGGTATGGCATCAGCATCGACTGCGGCACACATTACGGCCCCGGTTATTGAAAATAACCCGGGTACGGACCAGCCCCAAGCCATGGAGCTTACAAGCACCAACAACGCTGGAGCTACGAGGGGACCGCAAGAACAACCAAGAGTCTACCCAGTCAACGAGACCCCGTGGCGAGTGATGAAGGAATTAGTGGAGCGCAGAGCCCAGAAGGATAGGAAAGCTACCGGTCAGGCAAGTACACCTTCGGAGGCAAACAAGGCTCCAGTGAGAACGAGCGAGCCACAGCAGCAGAAACCTGGGACGCCGGGACCGAACGCCATGGTCCCGAACGCGCCACCGGCGTCCGCTGCAAACAACCAACTGAAGACACTCCCTGGTAACAGGCGAGATTTCGTACAGCTCCCGAAAGGAGGATACAAAATCGTATTCCGACCGAAGAGCCACAACCTAAGAGTGGGAGATTTCAAGCCCAGCGATTACATACAAGCCCTGGTGAAGGAATGCAACCTGGTATACATCGGCGACATGCTTGTCGCGGTGAAAGCCATCTCAAACATAATAATAGTCCGGACGCCAGATGGTGCGAGGGCAGAAGCTCTGCAAAAGACGAGGAAGTTGTGCCTCGGAGACAAACAATTCGAGTTCAATAGAAGTTAACCGCACAGAACAGGCACCAGAGGTAGACAAACGACTCCTCGGCCTATGGGAGGCAAGGAAAAGCCTAACCAAACGCTGGAAGAAACAGAAGCTTAACAAGAAACTAAAAAAGAAGATAGCAGAAATCACCAAGCGAGCGGAAGAATACGCAACACAACTGGCTAGACAGGGATGGCAACAATTCAGCACAACACTGAATGGCACCCTAGGCACGGCCAGAACGTGGCAAATACTAAGAAAGCTCATGGACCCATCGAAGAACCAAGCAGAAAGTAACAAATCGATACAAAGACTGATCCACCAATACGAAGGGACGGAGGAGCAGCTAATCCAAGCAGTAAAAGAGAAATGCTACGGAAAAGAACAGGTGAAAGCCTACCAAGGAGAATACCAAGGGAAAGAAAACCAGGACATGGACAAACCGATAACAAGAGAAGAAGTTATTCAAGCCATAAGGGCGACGACAAAGAACACGGCAGCGGGGGCGGACAAGATCCAGAACTCGTTGATAAGAAATCTCAGCGATGAAGCGGTAGAACAGCTCACAAAATACTTAAACAAACTCTGGGAAGAGGGAACGGTTCCGAAAGAGTGGAAACACGCGGAAGTCGTTATGATACCCAAACCAGGCAAAAAACTGCAGATAGAAAATCTCAGACCTATCTCGCTAACATCGTGTCTGGGCAAGCTTTTCGAAAGAATCATCACTAAAAGAATACAAAGACACCTAGAAGACGGAGGATGGTACCCCAACACCATGTTCGGCTTCAGGGAACATCTATCGACCAAAGACCAAAGACAAGATAGCCTTTCCCCCGCAACATGGACCCAAACCTCCATGCCAGCAGGAGGAGAGCCAGGGCAGAATACTATGAAAAAACAATAGGGCACAGGGACAGCACGGTATACACCGACGCTTCCCCGTACTATGGTGAACGAGGAAATAAAATGGTGGCGGTAGTCGTCAACCACCAGGGAGAACACATAACGAGCCTCACGGCCAGGGCATCAAATGTAGCAGAGGCGGAGGAGATAGCGATAGCCCTAGCAATGAGGGAGGGGGATAGAAAGGGGAGACCCTTGAATATCTTAACAGACTCACAAGAAGCGTGTCGAAACTACACAAAAGGAAGGGTAGGCAAAACGACACTCAGGATCCTCAGCGAGGGGACACCCTCGGGGAGGAGAGAGAAACATAACATAATTTGGATACCAGGCCACGCGGGGGTCTGGGGCAACGAAAGGGCGGACGAACTAGCTCGAGGGCTTACTATCCGAGCTGGGGGGTCACAAGCCCCGGAGGAGCTCTGGACTAGCCTAGGGGCTGGGTACTCTGAAACACTAAGTTTATACAGGGGGCTAAGATACAAATACCCCCCACCACACAAAGAGCTAAGCAAGGAAGAAGCCGCAAAATGGCGGAAGCTACAGACAGGCTCCTTCCCCAACTTATATATACTAAGCAAGATGTTCCCGACACAATACCGCGCCACATGCCCTTGGTGCGAAGCGAGGCCAACACTATACCACATAACATGGGAATGCGACAGAAACATATCGTTCCACAAACACGACACACCAAGTGCGGAGCAATGGGAGAGCCGGCTCACCAGCTGCGAGCTAGAGGCCCAAAGGGCACTCATAGCACACGCAAGCGAGGTGGCCAGACTCAGTGGAGCCCTGGACTAGGGGACCACCCAAGGCTAAGGAGGCAACCTCAAGACTTGAAGAGAAGACTTGAAGAAGACCTCCACCGCAGGCTAAATCTTAGCAATCAATAAAGTTTCTACTCACTCTACTCACTCGAGTTCAATGCCTACTGCTCCACGGCGGAGGGAACTATCCGGGGTGTGGTGCATGGAGTGATGACCGGCACCACGCAAGAGATCCTAATGAACCACATCCAAGTAGCAACGCCGGGAATTCGTGCAGTCTACGCAAGAATGCTAGGGAAGTCAGAGTCAGCGCTCATCGCGTTCGACGGACCGAGGTTGCCCAGGACAGTCGCAGTGATGGGAGGACTTTACAGAGTTTACCCTTACCAACCTACGAAGCAGGTGTGCTTGAGATGCCACCTGCAGGGGCACCGATCAGACGTCTGCCCGGAACCAGAACCCATTCCGCAGTGTCCTAGATGCAAACGTGCCAACGTCGACGGACACGAGTGTGGGGAGCCCAGGTGTGAGTGGTGCGGCGAAGCTCACGCCACGGGCGATATAGGATGTAAGAGACGTCTCAAGCGGAAAGGCCAGCAGAACCAGCAAGGCAAGAAAAAAGAAAGCAGTTGCCACGGTGGTCACAGGCCGCGGTGGTTCGACAGCGAGGAAGCCGAAACGAAAGGAAAGAACGGATCCTCGAGATCTGCGTCTCGGAACAGGCGCGGCGGCAGCAGAAGCCGAACGCCGTTCTTCAAAGAGGGAGACTTTCCGGGGCTAGCAGACGCGAGAACCACCGACCACGATGGCGACAACGCCTGGGTTCGAGGGAACGCTCACGGCGCTTCCGCATCTAAACAGAAGACCAAGCAGTCCAAGAAGGTGAGTCAGTCTAGGAGCGAGTCTCCAGTCTATCCCACTGCTCTAGACTATTCGATACAGGCTAGATTCGAAGCTCTAGAAAAAACAAACAGGGAACTTAGAGAGGAAAATGAAAGACTAAAAAGGAGGCTCTCGTTTATAGAACAGCGACAACAAAGAGAAGAAAATGATACAAACCGAGGAAAAGTACACGGAGTACAATCGCCCACGACGAAAACAAGCACGCAAGGGCCAGCAGCCGTACAACCGCAAGTAAGGGAAGGAATAGATGCTACTATACCACTGCACCAAATACAGGAGCAACAGAAAACAGTCTTGGCGACGCTGGAACAAATCATGAGCAGACTGAACGCAACCGATCAGAGATTGGCAGAACTGTTCAGGAGACAAAACAAGAGAGCACCGGAACAGGTCGACCTAAACGAAAGCGCGAAGATCTTCGCGGCGCAGCAGTAGTGTCACATCATGGCTAACGCAGAAGAAAAATTTACAATATGGCAATGGAACTGTAGAGGATTTCGAAAAAAAAACCGATTTCAACATACATGTAATGCAGCATAAACACCCTCCCACTGTAATAGCGCTGCAAGAAACTAACACTTCGCCGAAGATAGTCGGCTACGACACCATAGTAGATGAAAGATTTAAAAAAGTGGCCATTTTATGTCAGAAGGGGGTCACTACGCACAAGCACACGACACCAGAAGAAGATATAGAACACCTTTTAATAGAGGTAATACCTAAGAAGCGCGGGGAGAAGAGCCTATTCGTACTTAAAATATATTCACCACCTCGCAAGAAGAGACATGACTTCAGAGAAATCATTAGAGCGGTGATCGGCCTGGTAAAACAAAACCACCTTGTGATTGTAGGAGATTTCAATGCTCCGCACAAAGAGTGGGGCTACAAGATGAATACAAAGAAAGGAAAAACCATCCTAGATGGAGTGGACACGCACGGGCTGGAAATCGTTACCGATAGCAGATACCCTACTAGGGTCGGAAACAGCGTTTCAAGAGACACTAGCCCTGATTTGACCATCATAGGAAATATCCTAGACTACGAATGGTCTAACACCGGGGAGCAGTTCGGAAGTGACCACTACGTAATTCAAACGCAAATTAAACTTACAAGGTTCAGCACAATCCAGAGAAAGACAAAAATCACAGATTGGAAAAAATTCCGTGAACAGTTGGAGAATGAAGCCGGACGAACTGCGATAACGGACATCGAAAAGTGGACCAAACGACTACGGGAGGTCCACAGAGACAATACTACAGAGCTAGAGGTCACCGATGAATTTCCACGTGCGGATAAACGATTGCTACATCTTTGGGAGGCTCGTAGGGGACTGACGAAAAGATGGAAGAAACAAAAACATAACAGGAAATTGATACTCAGAATAGCTCAGATCAATAAGGAGATAGAAGACCACACTGCAAACTTACTTAGAGATAATTGGCACCAAATTTGCAATGAACTAAACGGCAACTTGGGTAGCGCTAAAACATGGGCGCTGCTCAGGCACCTCATAGACCCGACAAAATCGAAAAGAGAAAACAGCAAAACGATAGAACGTATCACGCACAATTTTCAGGGAACGGACGCCCAGATTACAGATTTTCTTTGGTCCAGGTACGTCGGAAGCACGCAAGTGCCACCCTGCACCATGGTATATTCAGGGACAAGGAACTCGAAGCTGGATGAACCGATAAAAGACTACGAGGTATACGCGGCTGCCAGGTCCTTCACAAGGAACACAACACCGGGAAAAGATCAAGTAACAAATGCAATGATCAGAAACCTCAGTGATGACCAAATCGAAAGCCTGACTGGACTAATCAACGAGCACTGGGAAAGGGGCACGGTCCCGGCGGAGTGGAAACACGCTGAGATTATCGTGATACCTAAACCAGGGAAAACACCCAGTTTGGAGAACCTTAGGCCCATTTCACTAACTTCATGCCTCGGTAAACTATACGAGAAAGTGGTCAAGACTAGACTGAGCATTTACATGGAGGACAACGGTCTGTTTCCGGATACCATGTTCGGGTTCAGAACGGGGCTCTCCACGCAAGACGTGATGCTCCAGTTAAGAGACACGGTACTAAAACAAATATCGGGCACTCGAGAAGGCGTAATCTTGGCCGTAGACCTCAAGGGGGCCTTCGACAACATCGGCCACAATGCCATTCTCACAGAACTCTCGGCAACAAACTGTGGGGAAAGGATCTTCGCATACGTAAAGGCCTTCCTGTCTAACAGAACAGCAACGATCGGCATCAACAACATTAGGTCAGAAAAGAAGACGACGCCAAACAGAGGGACGCCACAAGGATCCATCATCTCACCTTTGCTCTTTAACATAGCAATGATTGGATTAACTAGGAGACTGAAAAACATCAAAGATGTAGAACATTCAGTTTATGCGGACGACATCACAGTGTGGACGACAAAAGGATCGACGGGAAACAAGCAAGAAATACTGCAAAGAGCGGCGGATGAGATCGGTCAATTTGCTTTATTTAGCGGGATGCAGTGCTCCCCAGAAAAATCAGAATTTATTAGACTTCACAAAAATAAAGAGGACAGGGGAACGATAGAATTAGAGATAGATGGACAACCCGTAAGAAGGACAAATAAGCTTAGCATCTTGGGAATGTGGCTGCAGGAGAAAGGCAAACGGGACCATACCATCCAGCTCTTGGAACACTCCACGAAACAGATATGCAGGATGTTAAGCCGGATTACGAACAAGAGAAAAGGGGTGAAGGAGCGAGATGCGTTACGGATCACTTCTGCGCTCATCATACCGAGGATTACGTACGCGCTTCCGTACCTACAACCTAACAAAGGGGAAAAGAACAAAATGGAAACATGCATCAGAAGGGCGTATAAGCAAGCCTTAGGCGTCATGACCTGCGCCTCGACAGAGAAGCTGATGAACATGGGGGTGTACGGCACCTATGAGGAGCACAGCGAAACCATGCTCAGATTTCAAATGGAAAGACTTAAAAGAACAGCCGCTGGCCGCGCACTACTGATCAAGCTAGGATACCCGGCAGAAGACGAGGGCGAAGACAAGACAGACATTGACAGCCAAATTAGGAGCACTTTCTTGGTTAAACCAGTGCCCAGAAACATGGACCCGAAGAACCACGAAGGAAGACGGGCGGCGAGATCATTGGAGTTGGACAGGTTCCTAAAGAAGAAACAGATGGTTCTGTATGTTGACGCGTCCAAGTACAGAACGAAGGAAAACGCTAGGGCGGTAGCAGTAGTGAACGCCAATGGGAATATAGTTACTGGTGCATCAGTGCGCACAAGGACAACACAAGCAGCGGAAGAGATCGCCATAGCTCTAGCCCTGACTGAAGCCAATCGGCAGGGACTGAGTTACTGGATAGCCACGGATTCTCAGGCTGCAGCAAGGGCGTACAGAGATGGAAGGATCGGCCGAAAAACCGCGAGTATCCTCTTCGAACAAAAACAACACAGACATGGATCAAACAACACAAACATTCAACACACCATCATTTGGGTCCCTGACACTGGGGTTGAGGGAAATCTCATGGCAGACACCGTTGTCCGAGGGTTCACGAACCAGAGGGCGGGTTTGCCGGTGGAACCCTTCAGCACGCCAGAATCTTACGGGGAGGCAATGAAGGCGTTGTTGGGAGCACGCAAGAAGTACTCGGCTCCGGCGGATATCCTCGACAGAGAGCAGGCCACCACGCTCAGACGACTACAAACAGACACCTACCCAAGCAGAGCCATGTATCACAAAATGTGGCCGAACAGATACGCGAAAGAGTGCGTGTGGTGTGGGGGCTACGCCACAACGTACCACGCCACCTGGTGCTGCGAAAAAAGCCATTTACTACCAAAGGTAAATAGCCCTAGTCTAGAGCAGTGGGAGGCCCTCCTGGCTGACTCCGACCCGAGCACTCAGCTTATGCTGGTGACGAGGGCCAAGGCAGCGGCGGAGGCCAACGGTATCCTGGACTAGGGAAGACCGACCACTGTAGCTCCACATCTATCTATCCCCATCCCCCTACTCCCTAACTCTTCCTTTTGGAAAAAAAAAATAAATGTTTTTACTACTACTACTCAGTAAAGTGGCAACAGTATTGAAGAATCAATAAGCCTGAACGGTAAGCGCTCTCTGCAGTATTCCGTTCCCGGCATGCGCAGCCTTCCTCACACTCACTATAGGCGCCACTTGAGTAATTTTCGGCTTTTAGTACCTCGTGGTACTTGAAGGAAACTGCACACTATCTGTTCGTCGTGAGTGAAGTACGAAATTCTTTACCGGACGATAGTAGTGCATTGTAAGGTAGCTGGATGCATTAATATTAGACTTATGGAGCATGCCAATTCGTTGCAGAAAAAATACACGAACCTGGAAAGTCATTGCAGTGTGCGTAAATGCGTACCATTCTTTGACGACACAGAATTGTTATTGTTTATAGTGACAAGACTACGAGAGAAGTCGCCGAAGCATTCCACATCACCAGATAACCTAATGGTTGCGTTATCAAAACTTCTTTAGCTTTGTTAGCGAAAGAAATGACATTGCTGCACTAAGGGTAGATTGGAGGCAGGTACAACACGTGCGATTGTTGGGGCTTGTTGCAGTTTTTATCTCAACTTTGGTGTATGACTGTGCGCACGTGTGCCCATTTTTGTATCTATATATTGACATTTTCCTTCAAATAAATTCAGTTGTAAGTTCAGCGCCGTGTTTGTCTCCTCCTCTTTCTAGTCCTGTTGTTTAGCGCTGTTTGAATTTTCGTGTCACCATGGAACACCAGCTCACCCAATCGGCCGTCCTTCGCCTGCGGACTTCAACACTGGATCCCTGGGATCAATCTGTCTTTCTCACAGATATCTTATGTAATCTCTGGTTCACAAAACTGAGGTTTAAAAGGAACTTATGTGAAAAAAAAATGTGCACGCCATACTTATATCTTTGGTTACAAACACTTTGAGAGAAAATGCTCTAATAAGAACGTGCATCCTACACAAGGAAAGAATGGGCGGCTATTATGTCATAGATGGATGCGTGAATTTCTCGGCATTGTTTCGGATTTGCGTGGTAGCAGCAGTCACCTAGCCTTTGAAATTAAACTGCTGTTGAATTACCTACTCAACGCCAACGTCCACATGGCATGCTAGACAACAAGAGAAACTCTATCCGATCCCGAGTCATCGTTGCCAGTAGTAGTGGGATGTGCTCTGTGAATCAGGGCAAGTCAGAAGCTGGATGAGTCATGTCTTTAGGGCCTCAGTGTTCGGTATGAACTCGACTTCGCAAAGTGATGCTCTAAGCCTAAATGCTGATAAGATTGTGCGGTTGGTTTACAGTGTTAGTATGCTGTAAGCATCCACTCTGAAGCTTACCCCAGAAAAGCTCTCGCAGTCTCGCGAGGGGCAAGAAAGCACATGGCTCAAAGGTTCCCGCGTACTGCTACCATGTCTTCGTGGTAAGAAGGCACTTTATTCCGATACCATTTTTCCAAAGGAAGACCCCCTCGCAAATTCAAACTGATAACTGCAGTATCATAGCATTCATTTCATAGAACTGGCTTTCATTAGCACTGTGCAAACTGCCCCACAACGCTGTGCGGGCAAATGGGCTTAGGGCAGGATGCTTGCGTAAAAACGCGTGAATTCGGCAAAAGATACACATTGTCAAGCTGTTTTATCCTATTTCTACCAACTGTTTGGTACAGTTAATCACTAGAAAAAAAATAACATTATTAGGAAAAAGAGGCAGATTTAAACCACTCCTAAAATTGTTGACAAAGCCAGGTGCAGTGCAATATTAAGGTCGTGTAATAGGCCTACGAAAGCGAGAAATTCGGTGGCGTCTTACCTGATGTTTACGGTAGACTGGCAGATCGGCATTCACTGGCAGCCTGTTTGCTGCAGGCGCTTATATTTGGCCCCGGAGACTGGTATCCACTGGTATGGAGACGCCCACAATGCGTTGCAAACGTGTCACGAAACCGATAGCATTATATTTAGTACCCGTACACATACTGCACCGGGAGATTGAAAATAACTTTATTAGCACTGTGGAGCGATTCGCCTGCGCACGGCTTCTGGAGGACTTATTGTGCTTAGTGATGTGTAATCTGGCCTGAATTCTTAAAGCTCGAACAAAAACTGACGCAGGTTGATGGCGGCGTTTGAGTGTTTTTCTCTTGTCATTGTCGCAATACACGCGTTATCAGATATCCGTTCCCGTGAAAAAATAGGAACTTGCAGGTTTAATAATGTTCCAGTAGGGTATCTTTCGCTAATCCGATTACTTTTTGTCACATTGGCCGTAGAATTTTTCGGGTTCTTCGTACTAACAATTGGTCTACACCGTGAGTAATAGTGCAGTTAATTTTTCCTGCTGCGACATGCCACCTGCTTCACGCCCCTAGACTGGTCCAAAATCGGGCCCGCTAGATGAGGTGGGTGCTTGTCTGCATGCTGTGCGCGCCCGCTGTTCACGCTTTGCTTGGGTGTTCGCAGCCTTTTTTTGCTTTGCTGTCGTATCACGTTGAAATTTGTTGCGCTGCCGGTCAACAATGGCAATCGCAGCGATAGGCGAATGTACGGAGAACACATTTTTCATGGTTTTATTGACACACATATCCTACCCGTTACTTTCACTCTAAAAGAGCTATTCCTCAAACTAATATGCATGTCTATGTTACAGCATTCCGTAAAATACAAATAATAAGCGTCCACGCACCACGGGCGATAAGTTTGTCAAACGGCGAAGCTGAAATTTCTGTACATCATATCATGCATCATCCACGCAATACAAGCGCGGTCATTCCCACATAATATTCACGCAATAAAGAAGTATCAGTCTGTGCACCGTAAGTGCTTGCAGCTTAATGCGTGCACGATGTACCTTGGAATCGTCATCATCCTAATCACCAGCCTTACTACGCCCACTGCAGGGCAAAGGCCATGTTCGACCACCTTGGGTTCTTCAACGTACACTGACACGGTACAGTACACGAGCCTCTAGCATTTCGCCTCCACCGAAAAGCGACCGGCGTGGCCGGGATCGAACCCTCGTCTTCTGGGTCAGCAGCCAAGTACCATTAACGGTTAGCCAGAGCAGCGGCTGGGGGGTTGGTTGTGACGCCACGCTCCTGGGTCACGTGACCTGGGTGACCAACCTGGGTTGTTTCTCCGGCGGGCGGCCATTTGGGCCACCCTACGCCGCCGGGTTTTTCGCTCACAACGCCGACCTTCTGGACAGCGGTGCCTGTAACGCTGTCGCGTTAACATAGTCTCTGTGAATGCAACTGAATATTCTAGGCAGAAGGCGCGTCAATCATGAACACATGCACAATCAATGCTACGCAATACACGCAAAAAAAGCGGCAGATCGTACGTGTCCATCTAAAAGGGTTAATCCTTTGTTCAAGCAAGCACGGGATGTTCCGCTTGTCTCAAGTCTGTAACGGAACTGCCCTTCTCCGGTCTACACACAGCCAATGCGTACTCGGAAAGTGGCGCTCACCGCGCTATGGCGGCGCGTCAGGGAGGGCGCGCCGACGACGAAAACACTTTGTGTGCGATGCCCATGTTCAGGAGCCGACCGAGGATCTAGAGGGTTAGTGCACGCACTTCCTGCAGTGCAAATGGAGTTCCCTTGGGGGCAGGTGATCTGCAGCAGAGGTGAATTCCCAGGCCCGTTCGTTGTCCGCGACACAGCAGTGACCGGGCACCTGCCTGCCGGGCACCTGACCGGGCACCGGGCACTGCTCTCTGGGCTGCTGAGGTCGGCCCGAGCGGCGTAATGGAGGTTCACATCTGGGCGGTTGCAACACGCGCCTTGTTCCCCAGGTGGAAAAAAAGTACTTACTGCCGGCGTAAATAGACACATTAAAGTCTTAATATCAGCCACCGCACCGCGAATCGAGGCTCCGTCAGAGGTGCCCAGTTAGGTCGGTCTGCAGCACCAACTTGGCGATTAAGATTGTCCTGATTTGATGCTGTTGATCGCTTTTATAATCAGTTGTGGTAATTCGCCCATATCCAGTCCTGAATCGATGACAGCAAGCATACACAAGTTCTGCAGCGTTGGTGCTAAGTGCAACACGTGCAGGTCCGTCAGCTCCTCTTCTTCCTCAGAAATGTCCTCGAGATGTTCTTCGTCCTCAAGCCTCGGTGGAGGCCCGAAGCCACCGAAGACCAACACCCTCTCTCCAAGCACACAGCATCCGGGCGAGTGCCTCGCAGACGGGCGTGATCCAATTGGCGTCACTTTAGTCCAGCACGACTGTTCAACGTCATATTTGTGCATATCTGCAAAGTAGGTGTTTAGCATTCCGTTGTAGCCCCCGAAGATATACAGCTCTTTATCGTACACGAACGCAGAGTGCCACTCGCGTCCCTCCGGGGCCACGCCTTGCACTTGTGGGCGCACCCACGTCGCAGTGGTCGTTTCCAGATAGTATAAGGAATTGTCATAAGGGTCGTCGGGTGGTGAGCCTACTAGGCTGCCACCCCAAACGTACATGCGGGTTCCGATGGCAGTCGCCGTGTGGCAGTAGCGCCCGAGGGGGGCCTCTCCGCTGGTCGGGACACGATGCCACTCTAGGGTCTCCAGGTCCAGAAAACGTACAAAGTTCGATGAATTCCTGTCCACGCCACCAAATATGTACATCCGGTGACCCAGCACACACGCTGACTTGTTGATGTCCGCTTCCGGGATTTCGCCGCTGACGTCCGAACGGCTCCATGTCATGGTTTGAGGATCGAAGCGGCATAGACCATCCATTACTGGGTTGATGTGCCATCCATCCCACAGGTAGGCGCAGTGGCCGTAGGCCACAATTCTGCGGCCCGTGATGTTCATCGGCTCATCTTCGCGAAGTGACTGAGTGTGTATCCTATCCCACCGGTACGAGACAGGGTCGAAGGTGTACACGTCGATGAGGTAGCCCGAGATTTCATCACTGTCCGGGTAGGGGATGTCGAAGCAGACGAACGAGTAAACCCTCCCTTCGATGGTAACCGGCGTGTCGTTGAGAAGTCCTGGAATACGGTTGAGCCTCGCCGTCCACATCGTTCGATGGCAACCAGTTCTTACGAAAGATCAATCGGGCCTCCTTTCTTTACAGCTATCGGGCGCACGCTGAAATCAAACCTGGTAGGCGTTGTTCGTTTCTCAGAGTGAGCTGCTCGTGCACCGTCTGCCGGAATCACGCTGCGGTCGGCTGTGTTCATATCTGCGCGGGACAAAGAGAGGAGGAAGACGTGACAGAGGGCTCTCTTCGGGAGAGTGCTAGGCGATGGGAAACGCTCTGCACTGCGGGCGGTGCATGCGCATGCGCGTGCGAGCGCGACGCTTATCGTATTCCTCTTCACCTCTATTGAGCGCATCGTTCAGTGTGATGACGTGACGCGCGAGAAGTATTTAGCCACTTGACTAATGAACATCTTGTCTGATTTATTTGCATGTAACCGCGATTCGGGCCCTGTGCTCGTGCATTACTTCAGGCGGGCAGGATATTTCGAACGGAAGAGAACAGATTCCGCGACGACCGATAGCTCGACGTGAAACTTAGGCGGGGAAAAACATCGAACATCAGAGCTAGGCTTCCATAGGTGCAACCGTGAAGTAGCGCGCAAAATGCATTCGAAAATCTGGCTGCAAACGAAGAGCGCCCCAAGATCGCTCATATCACGAGATTCGTGGGCACGTATCACCGCTATCTTAGAAAAAACACGAGCCTTAAACTATACGTGCCGCGAATTTTGTCGCTGCAGTTCCCGTTTACAGGAGGTAACCGTGCTCTCCGTTTGGTGCAGATTGTAAAGATTTATACTAGACTAAAGGGAGCGCAAACAAGATGTTGGAACAAGAAGGGCCGATTTAATGTTAATGCTCATTTTTATCCCAAATAAACATTAAAAAATGGTTTCTGGGTTTATGAGGGTTTAACGTCATAAAGCGACTCGAGCTATCAGGGACGTCGTAGTAAAGGGCTCGGGAAATCTTCCGGAGGCTCCGGAGGCTTTTCTGTGAAGGGCTTCATCCTGCAGTTCAAAGCAGCGGGGCATCTGATTTATTTAAAGCATTGGTGTTTGAGGACAGAGTAGGAAAAATGGAATATAACAAGTAGATATAACCAAGCGAAGGTTATATGAGTGGTGACTAAAAATGAGGCAAAAGTGAAATTTCGCGAGTCATGGCTAGGTGGCGTGAGCCACTGCCCCATTTATAGGGTTCAGCCTTATCCATCCATCCACCCTGAAGGCAAGGAAATAATCGCGGGGCTATTGGCCCGAGTGGGAGCGCTTTTGTCTTCGCCAGCATTTAGCAGATAGCGCACTGTGTGTGCCATAAAATTCATATTTCTTTGCAGTGATAGCGACCGCGTTTGCCTGTAGTGGCCTTCACAAGCAGCGCCGCCAACTGGTCGTCTGGATGTGTACAGGTGCCCCAAAAGTAATACAGAGCACGCGAGCTGTGGCCGAAGTGGAAGAAACTGCATGCCGGCGCGCTCTATCAGCAGATGCGCAGCAAGAAGCGAGGGTACGTTGGCACATCCGGCTTACCCATCTCGATAACTTGACGCTCGCGTCATCGCCGCCCCGAGCGAAGTTGCGCTGCTACCATCAGTGCTCGCCAGGGGCACTTCCAATACACAATGCAATGGTTTGTTGTTGGTCCGCGTCGTGCAGAAATTGGCGTTTGGCAGATTGCAATTTTTGCTTGTTCATGAATGCCACCATTTTGAGCCCGCGAGACCGCCGTGCTTCGCTCTTCGCTTCGCGGCTAGTTTGTGACAAGGAAAACAGAGGAAACTTCACGAAGGACGCAGAAAGGGAAGACCAGACACAGACGCTGATCTAACAATGGAGCGTCTTACCCTGATTCACGCTGATCGTCTTCTCTTTCTGCGTTCGTCGTGAAGTTTGCTCTGCTTTTATCGCGATGAACAAGCTCATGAAGTGTTCGTCGAGTTTGTGCGTGAGCTATAGAATACAGACTCGTCGTCCGTCGCTAAGGCAAGTGAGAACTTTTTCTTGGTTCAAGGAAGTTCGCGAAAAAAAGAATAGCATGCATGTGTTGCATTCGTTGTTTTCATTATAAATATAGGGTCTCAACAGTATAGCAACTGAGCTAATTAAGGATCACTTCCCTTGGCACAGATTGGCTTTCTTACAATGGAGGAAAAAAAGACAAACAAAACCGAGCTTATCTCTCATTTAGTCGTGCCCTATCGGCTATATTTTGCAATCATGCAAGGTAACAAAGGCAACAGGGTGGAGGCGATTAAAAAAAACAACTTCCGAAGGCACTTTTCATGCAAACTCAAAGTTTAATGACGGGTGAAGCTCCCGCTCACGTTAATGACATGGACCATACGTCGAGGAAGGGACTCGTATAAAGAGTCTACGCATCCGGGCTGCTCTCGAAGGTTGTCCCACTCTGTCTTGACGGCCTGCCAGAGCTCATCTACGCGTGCTGTGATTGATACGAGGTAGGATATTTTTCAGAGCCCCCAAACTTTCTCAATGATGTTCATATCGGTGCCTTTTAGATTCCACTCCAATACCTGAACAAGCCCGTTCTTCAAGCAAGGCTTTCACCACTCGCGCAGTGTGGACTGGACTATAGTGCTGCAGGAGGAATACTCCGTCTTTAAATGGCCCTTCCAGCACGTACGAGATGAGATAGTGGTCCACGACGTCGCAGTAGCTGGCTCCGGTAAACATTGATGGCAGTCGAATATAAGGGCCGAGGCCTTCTGCACTGACAGCTCCCCAGACGTTCACGGCTCAACGACCACTGCTGACTACTTGCGCCGTGAAGGCGGGCAGGTACCTATGTGAGAAAGAATAGTACGTTGATTAGCTCCTGCGTAATACATGATTTTAAAAAACGCCTTTAACTCAAAACCATGATTGTCAGGCCACAGCGAAAATTCGGCTTACAGAACTTAAGCATCGCTACAAGAGGACTAGCGAAAAAAAAAACCGTTTCATTTCTCAACTTTTACTTGCCCAAGGCTTACTGCGCTTTAGAACGCTGTGTTCTTTACTTCGCACAAATCAGTCTTATTCAGACATACCTGCAATTGCATGGACACCAAACACGCCGCTGTTGGTCCCATCTTTAATAGAAAGTCGATTCATCTGTAAAGATGGCTTTTCGCCAGTCGTCGACAGTGCGCTGCTCGAGGTCGCCATTAAATGCTAGGCACCGTGCCCACTGTCTTGCCGTCAAATACGGCTTCTGCGCCGCCACACATCCACTTAATCCGGCTTCATGGAGACGGTTGCGAATGGTGCTCAGACTGATGTCTATACCGAGGGCATCTCGAATTTCTTTTGCGCTCTGAAAAGGATGCGCAACGGCTGCACCGACGATCAGTTGGTCAGCCTCAGCCGAAGTGCACTGCTCGTGACCTGGACGTGGAGCATAGCAAGGCGGCCGTCTTCATTCCTATATGCTTGTTTTATACGATTCACTGCAGTCATCGACCTCCCAGTCCCGCGGCATATTTCTCGTTGCGGTACTCTGCGCGCATAGAAGAACAATTTCGCGTCTGACATCCAGTGAAACTCGGGGCGGCATTTTTCGTCGAGTGGGAATTTCCACAACGTTCATTGATATTTATGTGCGTGTAGGCGTGTCTTGCAAAATGTATCTAGCCTTCTTCTCATCGATTATCAAGGTGGCAGCATGAATGAAGCCAGCGACTTCGATGTGCTTGGCCACTATCTCATCCCATATGACTTGGACGGCCCTTTGAACGATGATGTATTCTTCCAGAGAAAGACTGTAGTCCCGTCCACATTGCGGGAGTAATGAAAGTATTGCTGGAAGAACGGGCTCTGCTGCTGTTGGAGTGGACGCCAATGGACGCCGATATGAACATAGGTGAGGTCGTTCGGTGAACTTTGGAAAGCAGTCTACCTTGTGTCAGCCGCAGAACGAGTCCAGATGATATTTGGATGGGAGGCTCTCAAGAATAAGTGGGACAACCTCCGAAAGCGACATCGACTCCTTGTACAAATCTCTACTTCGTCGCTTGACCTATGCCGTCAACCTGCGGGTGGGCTTTACCGATTATAAAACTGTTGATTTGCATAAAACGGCACATTTGGAGTTTATTTTTTTAACTGTCTCCTTTCTGCCACTCATTTCTACCTTTATTTGCTTAAAGTTTTGCTCTCCAGTGTAAGAAAGTGAATTTGTGTTGAAGAAATCGGTCTTGAAGTATTATCCCACTTGCTACGTTATTGAGCAATTATTTTTATTAAAGACAGCACATGCATGCTATTGCTTTTGTTTTTCTTTGTAATGCGATCCCTAGAGCGAAGCAAAGTTTTCATCGCATTTGCCAAAACGTTGCTCGAGTGCTTATACTCGTCACCACACAAACTCGCCCCCACGTGTAGCACTAACTTCGGCTGTTCCGTAGAAAAAGATAATGCATTTCCGGACGAAGCATAAATGCGCATAGTGCCGATTTCAAACATTGCTGCATGGCCCGGACGAACAACAAACCATGAGGTATTGAAAGGGCCCCTGGCGGGCAGGGATGGTAGCAACACAGCTTCGCTCTTTGAGGAGATAACGCGAGCATCAAGTTATCGAGATGGGTCTGCCGGATGTGCCGACGCCCCTTCGCACTTTGCCTTACATCTGCTGATAGAGCGCGTTGGCATGCAGTTTTTTTCATTTGGGCCACCGCTCGCGTGCTCCGTATTACTTCTGGGGCACCTGTACCTGTGGGCGCACCCAGGCTGTGGTGGTCGTTTAAAAATAGTATAGGATTAGGGAAGGGTCTGCTGGGTTGCCGCCGAACACGTACATGCGTGTCCCGATGGCAGACGTAGGTTGGCAGGCACGTCGAACCGGAGCCTCTCCGCTGGTGGGGACAGGATGCCACTCCAGGGTATCCAAGTCAAGGACCCGCATATATGGCGAAGGATCCCAGTCACCTAAGATATACTTCCGGTGACCCACAACACAAGCTGCGCTGCCGTACATCGATGGCGGCCCCTCACCGGCCACCTCCGGGCGGCTGCATGTCATGGTGCTTGTGTCGAAGTGGTAAAGGACACTCGGGGCTGGCCAGCTGGGCGGGCCGCGCCACAGATACGCGCAGTGGCCGTACGCTACAACTGTCTGGAAGGAAATCTTAATCAGCCCGCCGTCGGGAAGTTGCCTCAGCACCATATCCCACCGGTGCGAAGCGGGGTCGAAGATGAACACGTGGACCAAGTTCCATGCCGTGTGGCAACTGTTGAACGAGTAAACCTTGCCGTTGATGCGTACAGCCCTGTGGGTGACATGCTCTGGAACACCGTTTAGCCGCACCGCCCGCATCCTGCTGAGGCACCTGCATCTGTAAGAAACAAGGCCCGGTCATTCCAGCGATGGTGGCGGTGTCATGCGGCTATTTTTTGAAGCAGCGATATGGTGATCTGTATTCGCGTCGTGAGCGGACATCGTGCGTCGACTGGTGACTATTTACGTTAGATTTTGGAATACTTTTGTCATTTTATGGCACTCACACTAACGAATGTTCGAAAAATAAACATGTACTGTTGCGGTCACCAAGATTAAAAGCCCAAAAAGCCGCTATAAAGTGCGCGTAAATGGTCATAAGGCTATTCTGCCATTACGGGTTTGTTTCAGAGCGAATTACCTTCTTGACGCCGCGAAATACGTGGTTAACGCTTTCCAGTCGAGAATTTCGTTTAGTTGATAGGTCATGCCAGTCGCATTGATAGGGACTAAATATCTGGCGGACCTAAAAAGAAACGTGAAATATATATTGCTTAAATCCAGCGGAACTTTTTTCTTTCGCTTCGCACGTGTTTGTTTGCCGCCTTATAGTCCAGCAGGTGTATTGTATCGGTGTCATCCATTCACATCGTGAGCAACAACCCCTCTGTTTAACCCGCGTTGTTCAGGTCAGCAGCCCGGAAGGCGCGGCCGGGATCGAACCCGCGTCTTTCGGGCTGCTGACCCGAAAGATGCGGGTTCGATCCCGCCCCGCGGCGCCCGAATTTCGATGGAGGCGAAATTCTAGAGGCCCGTGTACTGTGCGATGTCAGTGGACGTTAAAGACGCTATGTAGTCGAAATTTCTGGAGCCCTTCACTACGGTTTGGTTTGGTTTATGGGGTTTAAGTCCCAAAGCGACTAAGGCTATGAGAGACGCCGTAGTTGAGGGCTCCGGAAATTTCGACCACCTGGGGTTCTTTAACGTGCACTGACATCGCACAGTACACGGGCCTCGAATTTCTCCTCCAAAGAAATTCATCCGCCGCGGCCGGGATCGCACCCGCGTCTTTCGGGCCAGCAGCCGAGCACCATAGCCACTGAGCCACCGCGGCGGCCCTTCACTACGGCATCCCTCATAATCTGAGTTGCTTTGGTACGTTAAACCCCAATAAACCAACAAACCGCCATCCTGGCCGCGATTATGAAAATGTGGCGTGGATGGTCGGGATTTCACCTTTGCATTTCTTCTTCTAGCAATAATTGCCTAAAGTGGGTCAATTCCTACAGCTGTTGCTGATGAACTGGAAACATGTGATTTTAGTCACTGTGGCTTCCATATATACCTCTAAATAACTGGCTTTGGAGGAAAGGAAATTTTCACTTCTAGGTGGACACCCCAACTGCGCCCTGAGGGAAGGGAGTGAGGTGGGAGTGAAAGTGGGGTGAGGGAGGTGGGAGTGATTTGGATTATGGGGGTTGAACGATCCAAAGCGGCTCAGGCTATGCGGAGGCCGTAGAGAAAGGCTCCGGAAATTTCGACCGCCTGGGGTTCTTTAACGTGCACTGACATCGCACAGAACACGGGCCACTATATTAACATCGTATAACTGCTTAGGCTTCTGTGTGATTTTTAAGCTTTCTTCGGATCGCCACATTTACTGTATGACCAGTAATGCTAACTGTTCTCTAGGTTACTTGGAACAAAAAATTCTGGGGGCACTTTGGCTCTCTAAAGTGCTGCACGGCGAAAGCGTTTCCTGGCCACTGTTTGTTTTTATTTACTTTTTTATTTTTCATATATTGTTTTTCAATTTTGTTGCTCCTTTTCTTAATTTTATTGTTTTTATTTTTATTTTCACATCTTATTTTTATTTTGTTTTTATTTTTATTTTCTTATTTTTAATTTTTATTTTCCTTTTCTTGACTTTACCCCTTTTATTTTATTTACGAAGCCCATGCATTTACTAGATGCGCCTTTATTCATGCTGGAACCTTGAGTCTTTTAACCAGTGACGCCGAAAGGCGTACGAATCTACCGACGCGTCTGTCGACACGGCTGCCGACGCGTCTGCTAACGACAGTATGAGGCATTAAAGGCTTTCGCCTTAAAATTTCTTACAACGTTACAAATCACTTGTTCGTTCTAAACCTGAGGGTGCGGCCTCAGTACGGCACCCTGGTCCTGATTTTGTAGTAAGCTACGAACATAATAAGAATCGGTCTGCTCGTTACACTCTCAACTGCGGTCATCGTACCAGCAGCCACCCTAATATGAAAACTAATTTGTACCTTCCTCTATTGTAATTACGTAATCAAATTCTGCAGCTACGTTTGCTCCCTAAAATACACTGCCAGAAAAAACTTTACGATATTTTGATTGAGCGGCCCATTAACAATCGCGCCACATGCACCGTTGTCAAAAATTCAGGGGGCACTTTGACTGTCTAAAGTGGGTAGAGGCGGAAGCGTTTTCCGCACCACCTTCGCTGTTTCTGTGGCACCGGTGGCGTCACATATAATTGAGTACTAATTACTATATGATGACAGATCACTAATTAATGGTTAATTACTGATTAATGCCTGAATACTAATTAACTGCTAATTAATGAGGCTTAAGCTTCGCCTTTAGGAGTGGAACGCGACAGCGCGTTGTAGCGCTGCCAGGGAGTCCACGGAACACCACCCGTTCAGCGCGATGCCTTGCCCTTTGAACGCAACGCTTTTTGAGGAAAGGAAATGGCGCAGTAATTCTCTGTCATCTCGGTGGACACCTGAACCGCACCGTAGAGGAAGGGAGGAAGTGGGAGTGAAAGAAGAAAGAGAAAGAGGGGCCGTAATGAAGAAAATGAAAATTGTATTTGAGGAAAGGAAATTACGCAGTAACTGTCTCACAAAATTCAGGGGGGCACTTTTTTGACCTAAAGTGTGGTCAGTGATGCCCCTAAGAGTGGAACGCAACAGCGTCTTGCAACGCTGCCAAGGAGTCCATAGAACGCCATCGGCCATTCGGTTCTACGCCTCGCTCGTCAGTAAATTGGTTTTTGAGGAAAGGAAATGTATCTGTCTCTCATTTGTCGGTGGACACCTAAACCTCGCGGGAAGGGAATGGAGGAGGATGAGAGTGAGTGAAGACACCGTATTCACTAGACGCGCCTTTGTTCATTCCAAACCATCGAGCAGGCATGGCGGAGTGGGTAGCATGCTCGTCTCTCACGCCGAAGACCGGGGTTCGATTCCTGAGCTCGACCAATTTCTTAATCGGTTTTATTTATTTATATGGCCTGACTAGTAAAGCTAATTAGTCTAATTGGGTAATTAAGCAATTAACTAAGCTCAGTCCCACTTACTTGGAGCGTCACTATACGATCCCTTCAATTGGTTGCATGGTTACTAGCCAAAGTACAATTGGCCCGGTTTGAAATTCGCGCACTGTGACGTCACGACCGTTTCCACCAATTGAAAAGCGTGACATTTTCTGTCGACAAGTGCTGCTTACAACGATGAGACATTAAAGGCCTTAAAAGTTGCACTTTTTTAATGATACACGAATGCTTTTTATCGCTCATTCCTGCCTCGTTCAATTCAGGACTGGAATCACTATCATGACGCGCTAGTTTCAATAGCATATATTAATTCGTTGACAAGTGCTCTAAAAGATGATTCTAGTGTTACGAATATGCAGTATTTCCACACTATATATTATTTTTGATTTAAACTATTGTATTTACGTCTGCGTTTTCTCTTTTTCCTGTGATGTACTGCCATGAGATAAAACCTCACGTCCGCGAAGCATACGTGTAAAATGCTATCAGGACTTCGCACATGACTACTATCAGCGATGGATAACATGCTCTCAAGATTTCTGACATCAGCCCTTTGCCTACGGGTGTTGCCAGGGGCGGCTCAGTGGCGAACAGCCGGACCCGAGAGCAGGACCATTACTGCGGCACGTGTGCAAGGCACGTGCGCCATTACCCTACCCTCCCTACCCAGAATGAAGCTAGCTCATTTCATTGTGGGTAGGGAGGGTGAGGTAATGGCACATGTGCCTTGAATGGATGATTACTGTGTCTTTGTTTTCTCTATTTTTACGCTTGTGAATGGCAACAGTGCATCTGAGTTTGACAAGACGTCTTTGCGCATGTTTGTGTAAATGTATAAATTGGCTGCCTACGTGTGAATAAAATTCAGGTGTAAGTTCAGCGCCGTCAGTCTGTTTCACCTTGTCCTCGGTCCGTGTTCTTAAGCGCTGGTGTTTTACGATGGATCACCACCAACTCGCCTAATCCTCAGTTTTTCTGCGCAAACAGGAGCGGGGACAACGGGCAAGCTTGTTTCAGAGAGCATCGTATGCGGAATGTTTGTGGAAGAGGGCGATTCTCAATAAAACACGAGGAACAGTTTTTGTGGCGAAGGCGCATCCCAGTCGGAAGAGAATAAAGAAACGCATAACACACGCGATCAAATGGCTTTGCCAGGTCGATTTGCGCCTGTGTAATTGTTCGTGAGCCCCACTGCAATGCTTCAACACCGTACGCAATGCATGTAAATTAAGCCACATGTTTAGAGAGGTTCGTTCAAAGTAGGCTTTGAAAGCTGTAGCCAATTTGAGACAGGCAAGCGAAAATCTTATAAACGAGACGAGAAAATTGAGGGGCACTTTGGCTCTCCGAAGTGCTGGAAGGCGAAAGCCTTTCCTGGCGCACTGTTTGGCGTTGCAAGACTATTTGCGGTGTACTAGTGCTTTATTTGACTACAGATTACAACTACACACTTTGACTGCCGACTTCTGCTTCTCTAGCACGACTCTGTCTCTGCTTCGATGACTTCGATCGTATCCATGGCTCTGTTCGCAGTAAGGAGGTAAGTAATGTGGCCAGCCACAGACGACTTACGCCCGCTGTCGGAGCGGACGACAACTAATTTATTAGTTGTCGTCCGCTCCAACAGGGGGCGTAAGGCGTCCGTGGGTGACCTCATTACTTCGAATCCGCGCACTCTGACGTCATAACCATTTCGACCAACCGGAAAGCGTGACACCTCTGCTGGCAACCTTCTGTTGCCAACGGTGAGGCATTAAAGTTTTGCGCTTTAAAACGTGCGAGCTTCGTAGCCATCTGCCTATCGCAGTTCTTCCTTTTCGTCAGTGTCCGCTGTTAAGAGAATATGACTTCTGTCAAATGAATGTAGCAAAAATCGAACATCAATGCTCGTCTAAAAAATTCACAGTTTATTCCCAAATATCACTTTTTACACTCTCACCTTCGCGTTTACTCTTGACTGTGATGAATTTTTACGGCGCAAGGTTATTTGCGGCTAAGGAGTGGCATGGCACAAATTTGATTTGTCTTTTAAAGTTGGTGTCACAAACACATTTCCCGAACATTTCACCCCAGCCGTCGTTGGATGCCTCATGGAGAGTATGTGACGTGCATGGTGCGCCGGAGCGCTCTTACATCCGCATAAATAAGCTGTCGAAAAGCTTCAAATACTGTCCAGCGTGTAGTCGATTGCCTTCAATACGATCGCCACCTGATACGATCAGCTACCCAAGCTTTGGTTTGGTTTACGGGGTTTAACGTCCCAAAGCGACTAAGGCTGAGAGACGCCGTAGTGGACTGCTCCGGAAATTCTGACCACATGGGGTTCTTTAACCTGCACTGACATCGCACAGTACACGGGCCTCTAGAATTTCTCCTCCAAAGAAATTCAACCGCCGTGGCCGGGATCGAACCCGCGTCTTTCGGGTCAGCAGCCGAGCACCATAACCACTGAGCCACCGCGGCGGCCGTTACCCAAGCTTTGACGAATTCTATCCGCTCATGTTCAAGACATAGATACTCGTCGGGTGCTGAGGGCAGACATGCTGAAGGCAGACATGCGCAAATAAATGATAACATTTCAGCTTTCTTACGTAATCACAAAATACGCAAGTTGTTTCCGCAGAAGATATAAAATCGACGCCTACCACCGCATCCAGCACCTCAGTCTGCCTACAGCTTTGAAAAGGATGACCACCAGGGCTACGCGGCAACCTAGACTTCATCGCGAGCTTCAGGCCGAAGTGACGTTGATGCGATTCTCTTGAATCAACCACCAGGCTGGAATGGAATCAATTTCAGAGAATAGTTCTTCGTTCGGAAAATTTGTTCTTGGTAATATTCGAAAGAAAGTGCCGCCTCAGAGTTTCATGAAATAAACAAAACGGTAGCGACTTTCTTACTTCCGCGAAAATCGAGCACTGAAGGAAGGCGTTCATTGCGTATAAAAGAAGAGTTTATTGCTGTGTCAAGTAGCGACGCCGAAGTTATATTATCGCCGCACCCCCAAGCTGGCTTACGCCGAAGGCACTCCGTTTCGTTGACACGCAGCATCCACCATCGACTACGATGGGTGAGAAGTGATAGCGTAGACTATTTCTCTAATGAAGTGTAGTAAGGGGCTTAGATCCAGCCGCGCATCAATTACTGCAAGTAAGCACAGGTTCTTCAGTGTCAGTGCCAAGTGCAACACGTGGAGATCGGTCAGCGATCTTCGCTCCTCAACTACCTGCTCCTCATCGTGGTCGGATACCGGTCCAAAGCCACCGAAGAATAACACTCTTTCACCCATCACTGAGCAGCCATGCAAGAACCTGGGAGATGGTGGTGAGCCACATGGCTTCACTTCGGTCCAGCACGACGTCACGGGGTCGTTCTTGTGCATATCTGCTAAGCAGGTCTTCAGCACACCGCTGTACCCTCCGAAAATGTACAGCTGTTCGTTGAACACAAAGGCTGAATGTCCTCGCCGATACACAGGGGGAACGCCTTGTACCTGTGGGCGCACAAAGGAAGAGTTGGTCGTTTCAAAATAGTATAGGATGAGGGAACGGTCTGCTGGGCTGCCGCCGAACACATACATGCGGGTCCCGATGGCAGACGCAGATTGGCAGGCATGTAGAACCGGAGCCACTCCGCTGGTGGGGACACGATGCCACTCTAGGGTATCCAAGTCAAGGACCCGCATATCTGGCGAAGGAACCCACTCACTGAAGATATACTTGCGGTGACCCACAACACAAGCTGTGCTGCCGTACGTCGATGAGGGCACCTCACCGGACACCGCCAGACGGCTGCATGTCATGGTGCTTGTGTCGAAGCGGTAAAGGACACTCGGGGCTGGGCAGCTGTGCTGGCCGCCCCACAGATACGCGCAGCGGACGTACGCTACAACTGTGGGGAGGGAAATGGTAATCGGCCCGGCGTCGGGAAGTTGCGTCTGCACCACATCCTACCGGTACGACGCGGGGTCGAAGATGAACACGTGGACCGAGTTCCATGCAATCTGGCAACTGTCGAACGAGTAGACCTTGCCGTTGATGTGTACAGCCCTGTCGGTGACATGCTCTGGAACGCCGTTTAGCCGCACCGTCCACATCTTGCAGAGACAGCTGCTTCAATAAGAAGCAAGGGCCGGTCATTCCAGCGATGGCGGTGGCATCATGCGGCTTTTTTGTGAAGCAGCGATATCGTGATCGGTATTCGTGGGGCGTGCAGACTTAGTGCGTCAACGGGTGGCTATTTACGTTAGATTTTTGAATATGTTTGTCATTTTATGACACTCACACGAATGAATGTTCGAAAAAGGACATGTACTCTTGCAGTTATCAAGATTAAAAGCGCTAAAAGCCGTTATAAAGTGCGCATAAGTGGTCAGGAGGGCTCTTTTGCCATTACGGGTTTGTTTCAGAGCGAATTGCTTTTTTGACGCCACATGATATGTGCTTAACGCTTTCCAATCGAGAATTTTGTTTAGTTGAAAGGTCATGCCAGTCGCATTGATAGGGATTTGATATCTGGCGGCCTTAAAAAAACGTGAAATATATATTGCTTAATGCTTAAATCCTGCGCTACTTTTTTCTTTCGTTTCGCGCATGTTTTGTTGCCGCCCTATCGTCTAGCAGGGGCTTGGTATAGGTGTCATGCAGCTCTGGTCTATTCATATCGCGAGCAACAACCACTTTGTTCAACCTTGGCGCGATGCTGGAAATGTGGTGTGAATCGTTGGCATTTCGCCTTTTCATTTCCTGTTCTGGTAAGAAATGCCTAAGGGGCCTGAATACCTGCAGCTGTTTCTGGTGAACTATAAAGTTGTGATTTGGTCACTGTGCCTTCTATATATACGTCTATATACGTGGATTTGAGGAAAGGAAGTGGCGCAGTATCTGTCTCACATATCTCGGTGGAAGCCCCAAACGCACCGTGAGGAAAGGAAGGAAGGCGGGAGTGAAAGAAAAAAGAGAGAAGGAGGGGTCGTAGTGGAGGGCTCCGGATTAATTTCGACCACCCGAGGGCCTTTAACGTGCATTTACATCGCACAACCCACGGGCTCCATTTGTGATGGTGGTGGTGGAACTTTATTTCCAGCGGATATAGAGGAGCGACCCGAAGTCGCCCCCCGCTTAAACGGCGGCCGCTATCCCTTGGGCAGCGGCGGCGTCTTCAGCCAGCTGGAGGAGCTTGATCTGTGTCCCCTGGTCGGGGCTGAGCGATAGAGCCTCCCAATGATCAGAGTCGGTAATGAAGCGACCCGCGGGTAGGGACTGCGGGCAGTTCCAGGTCATATGATTTAGATCGGCTTTGGCATCACAATTTTTGCATTTGTCTGAGTAGAGTCTATCCGAATAGAAGCTACACAATTGGGGATTTGGATAGGTTTTAGTTTGAAGTTTACGCCAGGCTTTCGCCTGTTGCTTGGAAAGCGTTTTATCTGCTGGGGGAAATCTGAGTCTTGCAAGCCTGTAGTGCTGCAGGATTTCTCTGTAAGAAAACAACCTGTCCTTGCCGGAGTATAGGGCGGGTGGACTGCACGACCCAGCTCGGCGGGATAGTTCTCGAGCTAGGTTATGAGCCACCTCATTACCAGCAAGGGAGGCATGAGCAGGCGTCCAGATTAGGCGAATGTGCCGCGTGGGCTGATAATTTAGCAGAATCCGTGCTGCTTGTTGAGAGATTCTTCCAAACGAGTAGTTACGTATTGCCTATTTTGAGTCGCTGACAATGGTTTCTGCCGAGGATCCCGCAATCGCTAGAGCAATGGCTGTTTCTTCTCCAACATGTGTGTGCTGAGTGCGTATAGTGGTCCCGTTATGAGTGTACCACATTCCGTGGTGACCACAGGTACCATCTTCTCAGGCGAAGAATCTGCTGCATCAACATATGCCACAGAGGTATTATTAAGGAAGCGTTTGCCTAATGATTTGGCTCTCTCTGCACGACGTTCAGCGTGGAAATCGGGGTGCATGTTCCAAGGCAGTGGAGGAATGACCAGAAGCTGGCGTATATGTTTGGGAAGATCAGTTGTTGGACCGCCTTGTCGTTCGTATGCTATGCCGAGTGTGGACAGAATGTGTTTGCCAGTTGGTGTGGCCGTTAGTCGTTCGTACTGCCAGACGGTTACCGCTTCAATAATCTCACTTAGGGTGTTATGAAGACCGAGCCCTAAGACTTTCTCAGTCGCTGTGTGCATGGGTAGCCCAACTGCCTGTTTGACGCATTTTCTGATTATGGCTTCCACTTTCTCTTTTTCAGCTGACTTGAGATGTAGGTAAGGGCATACGTAAGCGATGCGGCTGATCACAAAGGCTTGTACTAAACGGAGAGTATTGCTTTCCCTCAAGCCCGAGTGGCGGTTACTAATGGGGCGAATGAGTCGCATAATTTGCTGCGAGGTTCCCTGAAGCTTCTGAATTACGTCACCATTGAAGCCGTGTTCTTGTAGAATTAGGCCCAAGATTTTAATTTTGGGTACTCAAGGAATGGGGACTCCGCGAATACTGAGTTAGATGGCCGGTGGGGGTTGCGCAAGGGATCTGATTTTGCGGAATATGAGAAATTCAGATTTGGCTGGAGAGCACCGCAGCCCCCTGGGGTCTACATAGCTCCCCACGATATTGATGGCACGCTGGAGTCTCTCTTCGATTTCGGCATCACTGCCCTCGGCGGTCCACAAGGTGATATTGTCAGCATAGAGGCTGTGGTAGAGTTGCCGGATCTGCGCTAATTGGTGTGGAAGTTTCAACATTGCAACGTTGAAGAGAAAGGGTGACAGGACCGATCCCTGCGGGGTGCCCTTGTTGCCGAGGGGGAAGTCACGCGAGTGGAGACCTCCTACTTGAAAATGCGCGTTTCTACCTGAGAGAAAGTCGCGGATATAGTTGAAGGTGCGGGCTCCCACCCCGAGTTCATGAAGGTTCTCCAAGATCGCATCATGTGTGACATTGTCAAAGGACTTTTCTAGGTCGAGTCCAAGAATTATTCTGGTGTCCCGCGTTTTTGCCTCAATAATCTGATGTTTGAGCTGAAGCATTACATCCTGCGTAGAAAGTTTTGGTCGAAAGCCAATCATGGTTGGGGGGTAAAGCTCGTTCTCCTCCATAAACCAGTTGAGGCGGGTATGAACTACGTGCTGCATGAGCTTACCCACACAAGACGTGCGCGAAATTGGCTTGAGGTTCTCAAGGCTGAGTGCCTTCCCGGGTTTTGGAATGAGAATGATCTCTGCCGTTTTCCATATTTGTGGGATTGAGCCCTCCGACCAGCATTTCTGCATATACTCAGTTAGTGATTGTAGCGACTGTTCATCTAGGTTGCGGAGGATCTTGTTGGATACTGCATCTGGGCCAGAGGCGGATTTACAGTTTAGCCTCGCAATCTCTGCCCTAACCTCATCCACAGTAATCGGGGAGTCGAGCTGCGTGTTTTCCGGACCAGCATAATCTGGGAAGGCTTGGATAGGAGCATTGCCAATATATCTGTCTTTAAGTTCAAGGAAAAGATCCTGTGGTGTGCCTGCGTATGCATGTACAAGCGTTTGCAGGTTCTGCCTCTGGGTGGTTTTGCTACCTGCAGGGTCAAGTAGATGACGGAGCAAGTTCCAGGTCTTCGAGACTCCCATATTGCGATCCATGCGGTTGCATATGTCCTCCCAGTTTTGCTGAGTAAGTTTGACCGCATGATCCTCGATCTCCTTGTTTAGCCTAGCTATTCTTCTGCGCAGATTGCGGTTCCACAGCTGTCGTTTGATTCGGTTCTCGAGTCCTCTCTTTGCCTCCCATAGGTGAAGAAGCCGGCTGTCCGCAATCTCCAGTTGGTCAGCCTGCTCTAACGTACGGGTGGCTGCCTTGGTATCTTGACAAAGATCCTGTGCCCAGACATTTATGTCTAGTATATCGGGGGTATCAGCTTCTCGGGCGGCCCTTTTAGCGCGGAACATGTCCCAATCGACAAGGGTGGGAGCTCGAGCGCTACGACGATTGGGGCCAGTTGAAGCCACTATTTCCAATATGTAGTGATCGCTGCCGAAATTTTGTTGAGTGTTTATCCATGTTGGAGTGCCCGAATTTTTAGCAAAAGTCAGATCGGGAGTCGTATCCCTGGAAACACTGTTGCCGCAGCGGGTGGGGACTACTGGGTCTGTAAGAAGAGTCAACCCACACTGTTGTGCGGTGAGCCACAATTTTCGACCTTTAATGTCCTCCTGTGGGTACCCCCAAGCAGGGTGTTGGGCATTAAAGTCTCCCGTGAAAATGACGGGGTGATTGCCTGCAAGTTTCAGGGTCGCCTGAAAGAGCGGGACAAAGGTTGCTTTCCGTAACTTTGGGCTGCTATAGACATTCAGCACAAACAGACTGTGGTCAGGTTTCCTAGGCGGAATTAATTCGACTAGCACGTGTGTGACATTTGTGACTGGGGTATCGTGCTGGACAACCGTAATATTTCGTTTGACGAGAGTCATGACTCCAAGCGTTTCACCCCCCCCCCCCCCCCCCCCCCCGATGAAAAGGATTGATATCCAGCTAGCTTGCTATTGGTTTGTGTCTCTTGTAGTGCGATTAAGTCCGGTCCGTCACTACTGTGGAGGAATTGTTGGAGTACAGCTCGTTTGCGGCTAAATCCTCGGCAGTTCCACTGCCAGATTGTGTAGTTTGGTTGTGGGGCCATATTGTGCTAGTCTGATACCGCTTCAGAAGAAGCGGATTTGCGAATTTTGACGGGAAAAAGCCTACTCTGTGCTTCCTGCTGCCAAGTGCCTAAGTTAAGTAATTCCTGCCGGTGTATGCATAATTCTTCCATGATGGAGGGCCTTGTAAGCTGCATTTGAATGAGGGTGTTAGTAGTCTGCGTTTGCGCCTCTTCAATTTTGTGAATGCTGTCGGCTAGTTTTTGGTCTTCGGAGAGGGAACCGCCCGCTTTTCGCTTAGGCGGGGGTGCCCGCGGTGATTCAACATGCATGTCCGCTCCGGCGGAGGTAGACGGGGTAGGGTTATTGGCGCCACCGGTCATAGGCGGTGACCCAGTCTGCATTTGTTGCTGTTTTAGAGCGGCATTTTCTTTCTTTAGTTCCTCCACCTCGCGAAGTAATTTCCCTACCAGCACTTTCAGGTCTGCTAGCTCAGAGGGGTTGGAGTTAGATTTCTGGGAGGATTTATCTGCCCAGCCTACCTTTTGAGTGCCGACGGCGTCCTGGTTCAAACCGGGGTTCCGCGGCTGGTGTGAAGGAGTCCTGGATTTGGAGGCGGACCGGCCTCTCTGTTGCAGTCGTGGAAAAGAGCTGGATCGATGTCTATAGTCCGTCCGCCCCCTGCGTTTGGAGCGGCTACGTCGCTCTTCAGACTGCGGCGTCTCTCGGTTATGCTGGGTCAGATGTTGGCGTTCCTATTCCCAGCGGCGTTTGGTCACAATGTATGGAGTGCGGTAGATCTCGCGGCATTTGTTGCTGCCCAGCTCATGGCCCTTACCGCACAAGGCACACTTAGGCTCACAGGTATGCGTTTCAGGAGGGTTAGCCATGCCGCATCTGCGGCAGCGAGCGTTTTTCGGGTCCGGGCAAACGTCTCTGCGATGTCCGAGTTGTCCGCACAAAGAACACACTTCCTATTTTTTTTGTAGAGGCAGCAACGAATCATACCACCGCCGAAGCTGATCCAACGGGGAACTCTCTCACCGTTGAAGAGAATGAGGACCATCTGCGACTGCGCACCCATGCGCCGGACACCACATATTGGAGGATTTCTGGGATGCTGAAGGCTCGCTAGGATGACAGCGTCCGATAGATGTTTGGGAACGCCTTGGATCACTAATTTACCACTGCCGTCCGGCGTGGCGACATACGAGGTGATGGCGATCTTGTTCTCACCGTAGGTGAGCTCCTGGATGCTTAAGTAGCGATCCACTCGTGCCACGGAATGGGTGGCCAGCAGTATGGTGTGTTGCTTGAAGTTGAGGAGCATGCTGTCTTCAGAAGATTCCGCCAAGTTTACACCCGCGGCGTCAAGAATGAGTTGAAAGATTCCGAGTTGGCCACAGCTCTCGAGTATACGGAGGCCGCCCGATGGCCGGAGGATCTCCTTGCTTATGCCCTTGGGTAGACGAGGTAGGTTCGACACCACCGATTGTCGAGCAAGTCGTCGGCCAAGCTTTTTCGCAGAGGAATCGGCAGATTGCCGCATGCTGCCCTGTCCCAGGGCGCAATCGGTTCCATTGTGTGCCGCGGGGTCAGTCCTTCGGCGTTCGTGACCGGATCGTTGAGATTCACTGACGGTGAACCAACCATATTGGTGCGAAACTTCTTCGGGGGCTATATCAGTCCCCTCCACGGTGACTTCCATATCCAATGTTGGGTGAAGATCCCACTCAGAAAATGCGGCAGAGCCCCGTCAGAGCGGGGTCGCTACTCGTGGCGTAGGCCTAGCGGGCCGTGCGTACCGGCGAGAGCCGAATCGGAAAAAGTCCGCATAAACAGGCAAAAAGGGACTTGCCCATGCGTTCGACGGCGTTATCCGAGCTTCAAACACGAAATCCAGGCGAGAGCGTTGTGCCCGGTTCAATTTGTGTTTTCCCCTGATCGAAACGCAGGCCGCCGCGGCTGGGTTCGAACCCGGTTACTCCTGCTGGGTAGCCGAGCACGCTAACCTCTGATCCATCACGGCGGGTATCTATCGGTTGTGGGAAACGTGTTACGAGCGGAGCGCGGTCGGTGGCAGTTGTTGAAGAGGCGATTTGCAACGGACAGCGCGAAAGTGTGTTGCAGTTTAACACGAGGCGTGATCAGTTGCGGCGATAGCATCGCGCCCTCTTGCAGTGGCCGGCCAAGCTGACCTGTTTGCTCCACCGCGGTTTTGAAACGCCGTCATGGCAACATTAATATTTTGAACTCATATGCAATAACGGTGTCTGATAAATTACGTTGGTTTTACGCTTCCCGTACTGTGTGAATTGGCAATGGAATAGACGCTTTATTTGAAAACACCGCTCGGATCTCTTTTATGAACTACCGGGAATAATTTCTTTAGTTATTGAGCAGCAGAAAGAAGAACGTTAACACTGTATCTGACTGCCTTCCATCGACTTGATGTCGCTGTTTTAAAGCGAGAGCGTTAAAGACCCCGGTGTCCACGTCGGCGTTGTGAGCGAGAAATCATGGGCATGGCTCTGGCGGGTAGTTCCCAGGGAGAAACCTAGGAGGTCGATGGGCCAACTAGATGACGTGTCCTTGTTGCGTCATCCCAACCTACCCACCAGATAGTGACCAAACTGCACACTGTTGCAGTTAAATAAATAATTGGCAGCTCGGAAACAACAACCTGGGTCCCACAAGGCCCATCGCTTAACCACTGCACCAGTGCGAGAGCAGGGGTATGAAGACTCCCAAGGATTTATCAGTGTAAAATAGTCAATGGCCTGCATATACGGGAATTAACCCATCATGATATAGCGTCGTACTCTTACGTGGGACCTTAAGTGTCCCCTCTAATTTTACTTTCTTTTACGCGAAAGCATTAAAAGTCCCGTTCGGCCGGAAACCCAGCGTCACGATCGTTGACACAATGGAAAATCCTGATTGGTCGAGAAGGTAGTGGAGTAGGAAAGCAATTTTGCTGATATGAAAAAGAAACTGTGGTCAGTCAAAATCGAAACCGCCACTGAGGAACGTGCGTTGAGTGGGATATATAGAGGCCTTGTACGAGTACCACCAACCCCCCAGCAGGCAAATTACATTAGAGGACCACATAGCTATAATGAGGGTCAATAATTATCGTCACTAAGTAATGTGGACGACGATGTGCAATAAAAGAGTTTATGATTTCAACAAGTGTGTCGATGTCTGCAAAACGGTGCGCCAAGGAAAACCCTAGCGACCGTATGGATACTTTAACGCTATTACGTCGTACTATTAAGGTGAACTGAAGTTTCCTAGTTTTTTTCTTGTCAAGTAATAATCCTTAATCATACCCAATATGCAATGCTAGATTGAAACTAAAGGAGCAGTTACCACCAGTAACGTGAATTGCAGCGAGGCATTGGCTAGCACGCAGATCTGTGGACTCGCGTCTACGTCACTCTGCCTAGATATTGGGACCAGTGCCATGGTCCTACGCGCCCTGGGCACATGCGCGCAATATGAGGGCTGCGTCGTGGCCATGAGGCCTTGAACGGTCCAAAGTCGCTTGCATAATAAAGTTTTCCATCCATCATGGGGGAGCAAGCATTTGGACGTCCAGATGTGAGGGGACCTGTCGCGTAGTTTGAGGTCGGCGTTCCTATCGCTTTGACCCCTCTTCCAACGGCCGGATGTTACCTGGCCTTGACCTCCCCCCGAATGTTCAAGCATTCATGGCTGTCTAGGGCTGATGTTAGCATTTGTTTGTGACCTCAGCTGCCCATCTATGTAGATCTTCTTAGACTTCGCGCTTGTGTTTGCAATCTTACGAGCGCAGTTAATCTTGTGTGTGCACACGGCCCACAGTTCCGTGGCTTCTGAAACAACCACACAATGCCTTTGCTACTCAAGAGGTTCAATATTCCTAGTGCTTCACGTCATCAAATCGAACAATGCACTAGGCTGTAGCGAATAAAAATGTGCCTCGGTGTCATACACGCCTGCGCCACCTAGTTCTTAGCGTCCTTCCTGCCCTCCTCGTGTCCCCCTTTCCCTGCGCAACCCTTCTGACACGCTTTACCTGTCTCTTCTTCGCGTAAGCGCAGGAGCAGTGGCTATATCGTCATAATAGCAAAGGATGCGTTAGAAGCTTTCTCACTCAAATCAACACAGGCTTTGAGAAAAGAAAAAAGAAAAACGCATACGACACCTGTTCTTACCCAGTGCTTCCCCGACAGCAGGAAGGAAGAACTAACGCCCGGTTTCATTTCTGAGAAGATTTGTTACCACAGCACGATGTGGAACGTGCTGCTGAACGGCGTTCCAGAACTCGACAACGACATGCGGTCGCCATCAAAGAAAAGGCCGACTTGTTCGACCCGTTCTACAACTACCACGATGACAGCGATGAAATCTTAGGCTTCCGCTTAGGCGTATACTTCTTGCACCCTGCAATGTGCAGGTGGGGTGTGCCGCTGACTGACCTGCACCCCGAAGGCGAGCACATTAACTTTAGCGACCAGAGCGTTGTCGCCTACGGTGACTGTGCCTACATGCGGGGCAGCTCCTCGGACATAGATACTCGGACATAAGGTCACGGATTGGCCGCTTATACCGGTTGTATATCCTTGCTATGGCATGGAGCCCCCCGGAATTGTGCGGACAAATGCCGACACTGAGCATCATTTTCTCTGTTTGTGTGCTGTGTCAACGGATGTACGTGTTTGATTTCTTGGACCCGGAATCCTCGCACCGTGTATATTATCTTGACCTTGAGTGCTTGACGTGGCATGGCGCTCTGACCAGTGCAGAAGCCCCAGCTAGCCGCTGCTTCCACACGCCGTCTGCAGTCGGAACACGAATGTATGTTTAGGGTGGCCAGGCGTTCAACACAGAGGTCCACGACTTCTGAACTATTACTGTTAGCCTCCATCTGTGTTGAGAGATATGTAGCTCACCGTCAGTAATATCCTATCAATATTTAGAACTTCGAATACAAAGTTACCCTCGGCGCAATGGCCTAACAAATTTTGGCTATTTCGACGGGTTACTTTTAATGGATCCGTTGCTTTGCCTGCGGGCTTTTCGAAAGTGCACTTATTTTGTCGTGGTGTGAGCAAAGTTTGTTGGGTCGTGGGTAACTGCATTTTGGAAATTCTAAAAACTGATATGGATATTACTGAGAGTGAACTACGTGCCCTACAATTAATAGAGACTAGCACTAAGAGATAAAAAAAATTGGCGGGGACTTATTTTTGGTTAAGCCTGGCAAGTTGCGAAAGCAGATGTCTTATACTGCCTATGCAGCGCCTCTAGTGGGAAGTGCGCGGCCTGCCGTGCCATGCGGCCGCCGTTACCCGACGAGCCGAGTTGTAGCCCGTCTCTCGCTCCTAGTATGACGTCACGATGTGACGTCACTATTCATGATATGACGTCAGGGGTCATTCTAAATGTCAAACGTTACAAGTGGCCGCCGCTGACGAAAGGCCGTTCTTGGGAGTAGTATTGCTTTCGCAATAAAAATTGGCAGTGGTTTAGCTCCGGTTAAACCGGGTAAATTGCGTTAGCAATGGTGCGCGCGTTCTTCTGGTGATTCTTCGGCGCGTTGCCTTAGCTTGGTAGCATTGCGGCGTTCCTGACCAGTCAGGTGGTGACATTCATCGGTGACCGATGACGTGGAACAACTCTGCGAGGTGGAACGTTGTCGCCCAGCTGCATCCTTAGCACGATGTTGTGCAAGATGTTCTTCAAGCTGTTCTGGCGTCGCTTGTTCACGTTGTCGCTTTCTCGCTTCTTCCTGTCGCTGGCACGTCTCGTTAGAGGACTGCATAGCAAAGCATTCAAGCCAAGGCCAGCAGTGACTGCTAGTGCGAATAGCAGCGGGGACAACGGACAACTTTGTTTCAAAGAGGACTGTATGCGGACTGTTTGTTAGACACGGTGATACACAACAAAACACGTGGAACAGGTTTTGTGGCAAAGGCGCATCTAAGTCAGAACACTTGAACGAAGATTGACTTGATTTACAAAAGAATAAAGGAACGGATAACTCTCGCGATCAAATGCCTTTGCCAGGCCGATTTGCGCCAGTGTAGTTCTTCGTGAGCGCCACTGCAATACTTCAACACCTTATGCATTCATTTTAAATTAAGCAACATGTTTGAAGAGGTTCAATCAAAGTAGGCATTGCAAGCTGTAGCCAATTTGAGAAAGCCGCAGCGAGAATCTTAAAAACAAGGTGAGAAAACGTGAGAGCTTCGTAGCCATCTGTCAATCGCAGTTTTTCCTTTTACTGAGTGTCTGCTATTAAGAGATTAGGACTTCTATCAAATGAATGCAGCAGAAATCGAACATCAATACTTGTCTTAAAATTTCGAATAGGACAGGTGCTAAAACAATTTGAAATGTCTTGTAAAATTTTCCTGGGAGACTGGCAGGCCCCGGGGTTTTAGAAAGCGGCAATCGACCAAATTCACCCTCGACTTCACCCAAGGTTAAAGAACCACTTATTTTCGTGCACACATTTTTAGGAAGCACCATTATCATAGACACAAAGCGCGCTATTTGAAAATCAGGCCACGGTACCATCAGGGTAATCAGATACTATTACGCCCCTGAGCGCTGTGCGTAATTTACAAGAACAACGGTATGAAGATGTAGTAACTAAAAGACAACCAGCGTAAAGGTGAACGGCGAGGGAACAAGACATGCTATGACAACGAAGTCGCCAGAATGGAAAACAACAGGTAATAAGAGTACACGCAAAGGTCTGGGAATAAAACATAATATGACAAAGTAGATAGAGGAAATGAAAACAACAAGCGACCGAAGTGCAGGCGATTGGGAAAGAATAAAACATGATATACGAGATGTGAAAATGGAAACAAGCATGACGAGAGGATAACAACAAAAAGCACCTGGATCGGCGAAAAAAAGAAACACGGTAAAGGAATAAAAACATGGCCTGAAATGGTTACAGACAAGCAAGGCGAAAACAGCACGTGAAAAGTAGCGAAAAGGTTTAAAATCGGCTTGCCAGAAAAGCGATTTCTTTCGGCAGGAGCAAAATAGACCGCGTGCCGACACACTTGTCACTGGGTTTAGAACTGTCAAACGCTTCTGCGGCCCCCCTTTTTGTATTGTGTTTAGTTAACAAAAGGTCATGGTTTCAAATACAGGTTTGCAAGGAACCTTTTCTTACGCTCACCATACCTTTAAATCGCTTACTAAATGGCCTCCTGGATTATTCTGTATTTGCAGCCTGTGTTCACTTGCCCCTTCACTAAAACTTACCGCTCTGTCCAATGTAGAGCTGTCAGAACTGAGGGTAACTTTTTGCACAACTTTTGAAACACACTCGTGAGATTCTTATCGTGCTTCTTGGAACACTCTGGTCTATTCTTCTTTACATTATTCGTCAAACGAGCACATACTGCGAAGTTTACACAGCAGAGAGAAAACAACCTTGACCGCTTAACAGCTCACCACTTTTTTGATGTTACGTGAAACGCGAAGAATGTAGCGCGTAAACCCCACCGCTTCTTTCTTGGCACTCTCTTTCGGTTGAGTAGTGGAACGGAAGCGCTGTAGTTGCTGATTGCATCTTTTTTTCTTTTTTATGTTCAGAAAATTTTTCCAAGGCGTTTCTCGCATGTTTTCTTTTTTATTCTGTTTTTCCTTTTCGCCCATACAAACGCTTTATGTTCTTACCTTCCCAACTTCCTTGCTTCCATTTTTACATGTCATATAATGTTTTAGTCCTCCATAGCCTCCTTCACTCCGCTCTATTGCTGTTTCCCATTCGGCAATCCGCATAGGCTATCACATTTTATTCTCTCGTCTTCGCCTTTACTGTCGATTCTGATGAATTTTTATGGCGCTAGGTCATCTGTGGCTAAAGAGCCCCATGGCGCAAAGTTGCTTGGTCTATTCAAGCTGGTGTCACAGACACATTTTCCCAACATTTCGCACCAGCTATCGTGGGATGGCTTGTCGAGAATGTATCTGGCGTGCGCAGTGCACTGGAGTGCTCTCGGATCAGTGTAAACAAGCTGTCGGGAAACTTCAAATACTGGCCAGCATGCTGTCGATGGCCTTCAATACGATCTCCACCTGATACGATCAGTTACACAAGCTTTGAAGAATTCTAGCGGCTCACGTTGACGACATAGACACCGATCGGAGGCTTCCGGATTGAAATTAGAATGTATATAGGAAAAAAGAGAACCATAACTAGCAGGCTATAAAATCAGTGAACCTTTAAAGCAGCGTCAAAGTGAAAGCAGACATGCGGAAATAAGTGATAACTGTATGGCTTTCTAAAGTAGTCGCAAAAGAAGCAAGTTGTTTTCGGAAAAGCGCTGGAATCGACGCCTACCGTCACATATCTCTATCCGCCATCTGCTTTGAAAAGGATGATCAGCAGTGGCTACGCGGCTAACTAGAATTTAACACGGGCTTCATACCGGAGTGGTGTTAATGAGACTTGCTTGAAGAAACCACCGGGCTGGAGGTGAATCGATTTCAGTGAATAACTCTTCGGTCAGAAAATTTGTTCGCTTTATTATTTACGAAAACGTGGCGGCCAGAGCGAAATGAATACAAACAAAACACTAGCGACTTTCTTACTTGCGCGAAAATAGAGCACTGAAGGGAGGCGTTCTTTGCATATAAAAGAAGTGCTGATTTCTGTGTCAAGCAGCTGCGCCGAAGTTGCATCATCACCGTACCAGCAAGATGGCTTCGCCGAAGGCACTCAATTTTCTCGAGATGAGGCATCTACCACCGACTACGATGGGTGAGAAGTGATAGCGTAGACCATTTCTCTAATGAAGGGTGGTAAGGGGCTTAGATCCAACCGTGCATCAATTACTGCAAGTAAGCACAGGTTCTTCAGTGTCGGTGCCAAGTGCAACACGTGGAGATCGGTCAGCGCCCTTCGCTCCTCAGCAACATGCCCCTCATCCTGGTTGGGTGCCGGTCCAAAGCCGCCGAAGATAAACACTCTTTCACCCATCACTGACAAGCCATGCCAGAGCCTGGGAGATGGTCGTGAGCCATAGAGCTTCACTTCGGTCCACCGCGACGTCACGGGGTCCTACTTGTGCATATCTGCCAAGTAGGTCTTCAGCACATCGCTGTACCCTCCGAAAATGTACAGCTCTTCGTTGAACACGAAGGCTGAATGTCGTCGCCGATACGCAGGGGGAGCGCCTTGTACCTGTGGGCGCACCCAGGAAGTGGTGGTTGTCTCAGAAAAGTATAGGATGAGGGAAGGGTCTGCTGGGCTGCCGCCGAACACATACATGCAGGTCCCGATGGCAGACGCAGGTTGGCAGGGATGTAGAAGCGGAGCCTCTCCGCTGGTGGGGACACGATGCCACTCCAGGGTATCCAAGTCAAGGACCCGCATATATGGCGAAGGATCCCAGTCACCTAAGATATATTTGCGGTGGCCCACAACACAAGCTGTGCGGCCGTAAATCGATGCTGGCACCTCACCGGCCACCTCCGGGCGGCTCCATGTCATGGTGTTTGTGTCGAAGCGGTAAAGGACACTCGGGGCTGGCCAGCTGGGCGCGCCGCCCCACAGATACGCGCAGTGGCCGTACGCTACAACTGTCTGGAAGGAAATGTTAATTGGCCCGACTTCGGGAAGTTGCGTCTGCACCATATCCCACCGGTGCGTTGCGGGGTCGAAGATGAAAACGTGGACCAAGTTCCATGCCGTGTGGCAACTGTCGAACGAGTAGACCTTGCCGTTGATGAGTACAGCCCTGTGGGTGACATGCTCTGGAACGCCGTTTAGCCGCACCGTCCACATCCTGCCGAGGTACCTGCTTCTGTGACAAACAAGGCCCGGCTATTCCAGCGATGGTGGCGGTGTCATGCGGCTTTTATCTGAAGCAGCGATATGGCGACCGGTATTCGCGGCATGAGCGGGCGTAGTGCGTCGACGGGTGACTATTTCTGTTAGATTTTGGAACGTTTTTGTCATTTTATGACACTCACACGAATGAATGTTCCAAAAGAACATGTACTGTTGCCCTCACCAAGATTAAAAGCGCTTTTCGTGCATAGCGTGCATAGCGTGCAATTTCATGCATAGCGGAAGAGCGATTCCAGAGTGCGCATGCGCAGAACGCTAACGGGAAAATAGCGTTAGCGAACGCACGCAACTTTCAGAAGTTAGCGTTGCGGCAGTTGCGGCTTTTGCGCCCTTAGCGCGAAAACATGTCGGCGTCCTTCCAAGCGAGAGCCGCCCGCTTTAGCCGGTTAGCAGTCCTCGCGATTCCGGTCGGCATGTTTACCTGCAACTACTGGCGTTGTTTTCTTTTCGCTATGACTTACCTGCAATTGACTTACCTGACTTACCTGCTACGACTTACCTGCAATTCAAGCTGCAATTCAGCCTAGTTTTTTTAAATACGCTCACGATTCTGGGGTACAATAGCCTTACGGAACCTTAAGCTGCACTGCTACCGCCTGCAACTGCCTGAAACGCAACACAGACGTCCCGATCGAAACAAAAATAGATTTTGAGCTTTGTCGCGGTGTTTTATGTACTTAAATTACGTAACACAACAATTTATATTAAATTTACAGACATTCTTTGAACATCAGACGCCATGTGATGAAAAATATTCTTTCTCGAACGGCTTGTAGTTAACATGGCCTTGACTAGATGGCGCTAATTTTTGTTTTTTATTTCACTTTATTACAATTTCTAGGTCATTTTCCTTGCCAAAATAAGCGCTGCTGTAATAATTGTCTTAAAAGACTGAAATATTATAATTTGGCACGTTAGCGGTAGTGGCGACCACTTAGAAGGTCCTGTCGCCTCTATGTAAAGCAGATCGCCTTTACATAGAGGGATAAGTCTTCGTCTTCGGGGATAAGTTGCTTGCGGCACGCTAACGTAATTTCCCGTAGGTCCGCACCACGCTAATGCTGTACTAAAACTCTCTATTGTTTAAGTTCTAGACGGTCACAACAACCGCACAGCGAGGCGAGGCAGGAAGGTGGGAGGGAAAGAAGAAAGAAGGAGGTGGCGTAGTGAAAGGCTCCGGAATAATTTCGACCACCTGTGGATGTTTAATGTGAACTGACATAGCACAGCACACGGGCGCCTTTTGTGTTTCGCCTCCACCAAAACGTGGCCGCCGCGATCTGGTTCGAGCTCGGGTACTCCGGCTGAGTAGTCGAACATGCTAATCACTCAGCCACCGCGGCGGGTATTTACCGCTAGTGGGAAATGTGTTACGAACGCTAAGCCGCTGGTGGAAGTTCATGAAGCGACTATTTGCAACGCAGAGCGCGAGAGTGTGTAGCAGTTTGACACGAGGCGTGATCGGTCGCGGCGATACCATCGCGCCCTTGTGCAGTGGCCAGCGAATCTGACCAGTTTGCTCCGCCGTGGGTTCGAAACACAGTCGTGGCAATAATAATCCAATGATCTCCTGCACAATAACGATATCTGCTAGTTTGATAAATAGCCCCTACTGTGTGAATTGATAAATGGAGTAGACACCTCGTTCGCAAACACCGCTCGCATCTCTCTCTCTCCTTGAACCACCAGACACAATTTCTTTAGATATCGAGAAGCAGAAAGGAGAACGCTAACACTCCATCTGGCGGCTCTGTATCGACTGGACTGCGCTGTTTTAGCGCGAGAGCTTTAGAGGCTCCGTTCCCCGCAAAATCCTGTACCGCGTTGTCGGCATTGACATTTCATATCATTTATTTCATTTCATTTGTTTTACCCTCGGGGCTTTCGCATTACAGAGGGGGTGGGACAGTGAAAAAAACAATACATAGATCAAAAAGAGCGCTATATATATGAACAATATTGATACATGCTAGAGACAGAGTACGAAAACATTGAGGACAAAAGTACAGACGCAAAAAAATAAAAAGGATTACAAAAAAAAACCTTATACAGTCTATATTGGGTAAACAGCATATCATAATTGGCCTGATTCTAACAGTAATTTGCCTTTAAAACGCGCAGTGTCGCTGACACAGGTGGCTGTTGGTATAAGATTATTCCAGTCACATGTTTTAGGGACGAAGGAATTAGAGCAGGTCACTGTGAGGCAGTGTGGTGAATGCGATTGTGGTGAATGCGAGGCGAGATGAAAGATGGTGCCTTTACACAGGTGGCTTTCAGGCAAGGATTATGTTGGTAAATTTTATGGAAGAGGCAAATGCGTGAAAGCTTACGGCGAGTGGAGGCTAAGGGGAGTTTAAGATTAGATTTCATTTTTGTTACACTGGCAGTGCGATGGTAGTTTCCAACGATGAAGCGGACACTTCGATTCTGCACGGCCTCTAGTTCACTTGTTAATGTGATGGCGTCAGGATCCCAAATCGAACATACGTGCTCTAGTTGCGGACGATTGAGTAGTATATAGTAGCATTTTCAGTGACGGTGGAGAGGATGAAAAAGTTCTACGGACGTACCCTAGCATGCGGTTAGCCTTTGAAGTAATGAACCTGATATGAGCATTCCAAGAAAGCTTATAACAAACATTAACGCCATGATACTTGTAAGACGACACTGGATTCAGCTGAGTATCGTTAATAAAATAATCTGGGCTTGTTTGCTGGTTACGGGTTACGCGCACGCATTTGCATTTAGATAGGTTTAATTCCATTTTCCACAATTGACACCATTCATAACTTTTATTTAAGTCTGTCTGTAGCTGAAAAATATCATCAGTTATTAATTACTCTGTAAATTACGCAGTCGTCAGCAAATAAGCACAGGTTAGATGAAATCTTTAAACGTAAGTCATTTATGTATATTAGAAATAATAACGGGCCAGGGACCTACCCATGGGGCACACCTGAATGTAGTGGCGCTGGTGATGAGTCGTGGTCATTCGCGAAGACGACCTGAGTACGGTTACTAAGAAAGGCACGAATCCATTTGAGTACATTAGGGTCAATGTTAAGTTGGCACAGCTTTAAAAGTAAAAGAGAATGAGTGATCTTATCGAACGCTTTTGAAAAACCTAAGAATAAACAATCAGTAATGAGTCCAGAGTCTAAGGAAACATGCAAGCCGTTAGTGAAAATCATTAACTGCGTTTCACACGAGAAGAATTTTCGAATACCATGCTGTTTTGAAGTAAAGAACTGGTTTGATTCTGGGAAATTAACAAGATGACTAAACATGATGTGCTCTTGAACTCTACATGGGACGGAAGTAAGTGAGATGGGACGGTAATTACGTGGATCTTGGGTTTGCCCTGATTTGTGCACTGGGATTACTTTGCCATTGAGCCAGTCATTAGGAAGGCTGTGGTGATAGTTTAAAGACTGTGAAAAGATACACTGTAGCATAATGGAATAATATTCTACGGTATTTTTCAAGAATTTAGTACTGAGGCCATCGATACCACAAGAGGATGACATTTTAAGTTGGTTAATAATGCCATGAATTCCTTCTGAGGAGATGACGATGGGATCCATTGATAAACAGTGATATTCTGAAGCGAAGGTAGGACGGAAGTGTCGGTGGTGCTAGTGAAGGCTTTGATAAAAGTGCTATTGAGAAGCGATGTGCACAGTTGGTCAGGAAGTATATCCCATTCCAGGGTAACTAGATGTATGGTAACATTTCGTTTGCCTTTCACTGTGTTCCAGAACTGTTTCGGGTCTTTGCTTAGCATAGCTGGAAGAGTCTGATTAACGAAGGTAAATTTGCTTGATTTTAATGCAAATGAATAAGCGACTGCAGCGGCTTTATACGCGGACCATCTGACAGCAGCGTTTCGGTAGAGACATGCCGTCGTTGTCGCTTAGCATCTTGCCGGCGTCTCTTCGCGAGACGTTCCTCTCGTTCTTCGGGCGTCTCGGCCGCCAGCTTAGCCTATCGCGCCTCGTTTTCACGCCGGTCTTGTACCATGCGACGACTTCTGTATCGGAAGGCCCAATTCCACGCAGCCTGTACTGCTGCCGTGACGAGCGCAGCCGCTCTCCTTCCTTCATGGTGCGCGTATGAGGAGCCAGAGCATCGCTTCCGCCTTATATCCCAGCTGTACAGCGTGCCTCTGCGCATGCGCAGTGAGCTGGTTGCCATGGTAACGGCGCACGCGCAGTAGTGACCTTTGGCAGGCACCCAGAAATGGGCTTCTGCTGACTTAGTGCAGCTTTCGGTACAAAAGTGATTCGTTCCTGAAAGCAGCTTCGAATCACACGTGTACATATAATTTTTTTTTACCGAATGCGTGCATTTAATTGAAGATTTGATGAGACGGAAAGTTTAGGAACAAATCAGGGTTGATTTACAGCGCGCACTAAAGCAAATGGCGACGACGTCTATTGTGGCAAGATACACTGCGCTGCAACCACAGGAAAATTAAGAAGCGGGACTTCAATAAAACTTGGGTTGGGCCTAGTTGGTACATGATGATGTGAAGGTGTAGGTTGCGCAACCACGGGACGAACCACGAAGAAAGACACAGAGACACACACAAGCGCACTAACAACTGTTAACCTCTTCCAGGGAACGCTTAATTATACATCTGGCCACGCATGCTCAAATGAAATCTTAAACCACAATAGTCAGGCCAAGGGCTGTTAACGCAGACGCGAACGCAAAAAACTGATTTCGGCTACGTACAGAGCCACGGACGTGTCACTGATACAGTCTACAGCGTTTTCTTTCATGTGTAAAGCTTCCAAAGCCAGCCGCGCTTGTTCATTTTTGCTTTTTCCTAGTATCACGGTCTCGTCAAGTCGCGGTGCGCAATTGCGGCAAGAAGATGGGACACAAGGTGTGCCCCTTTGCCTGTGTTGTTCCTAACTTCATTCGCATGCTCCCTGAGTCGCTCGTTTATGCACCGCCCTGTCTGCCCGATGTAGGTCTTACCACATGAAAGATGGAAGCAGTATACCATCCTGGTGGCGCAAGGGATGTAGGCAGTATTAGGTTCGGGTGAGCGTCGTCTGGCCGGAGAAGGGACGAGGAAGGTGGCAGACGGGGTTACGAAGAGAAGCAAGGAAGGAAGAAACTTTATACAGGAATATTTACATTATTTACAACAAAGGGCAACTGAGAATGAATCTCAGTGAAAGGGAGCTTCTTGAGGAGTCAACAGACAGGAGTGCACTGCAGACCCAAAACAACACCTCATTAAATATTCTTCGTATTCCCCAGATCCCTGCCTGGGGAATAAACTTCGAAGGCTGACGTCCAATCGCATGGGCAGACGTGGACTCCGGAGGTACCACCCACGGCTGGGCGGTGCTGGCTGTCCCTCTCTCTCGCAGCTCGGTTGATGGGAGAGGGCAGAGGCTCAGTAATTAAACACTGCTGTCTTTCACTCAGCGCACCACCTGTCCGCGCACCACAGCGCACTCTGTCCGTTGACCCGAGGGTCGACTCGGCCACGGGACGCCGCCATCGTCGCCGCATCTTCGGCCTTCGGCGGTCTTTGACCTTCGCCGCTGCCACCGTGGTCTCTCGGTCCTGGAAGTTCGCTGCCTTAATCCACTTAGGCAGGAGGGGAGCGCGAGCTGCCTTAATCCACCAAGGCAGGGAGAGGAGGGGGGGGGGGCATCCCAAACCCAACAGCACCCCCGCCACCAGACAATGCGTCCGGAAGATGAGCCGCTCCTACGCAGCTCGGCTGACAGGACGTGCAAGAGGGGGCTCTCGTTCCACTCTTCTCCGGGCCTCTCTTCATCGGCTGTCGATGTCCAGCTCTCGGAATTTTCTGGAAGGCGAGTCAAACGGAACCACAAACGCCAAGCCACACACCGCAAAAGCATGTGCCGTCTGTAGCCCACTCGCCCCGCCAGACCAAAACCAAAGAAAACTGATTACTGAGACTTCCCTCTAAGTAAAATCTTAAAGAAACAAAATTTTCCTGAACGAACACGAAGTGCGTAGCCGATGCACGGTTCAGGTGTTGGGACCTCTTCAAAATTTTATCATAATGAATTACACTTCAAGATACAGAAGGAAGATTACAATTGGTCTGCGAATCGATCGGACAAATGCAAGCGATTCTTGATGTCAGCCGGGCAGGGAGGAACCAACCGAGAGTTCAGACAGAGGCTTTCAATTTTGCCCCAAAGCTACTTCCTATTCGCAACTACTACAGCTGCCCGTGTCGTCTTCCTTGCGTTCTGCATGGCAGCAGGCTCTATGACACCTGTCATAAGCGTGCAAAACTTGCACAACAATCCTCGCAGAAGAAACGTGCTGCGCAACTTCATAGCGCCAGACAAAGTAGCATACCTAGGAGCTCACACGAGCTACGTAAGCTGCAATGGCCAAGAGAGCCTTCGCTCGCGCCTCTACGTCAGCGGACACTAGCGTGTAACAAATATTGTAGGTAACCCTATTTGCAGAACCGCACAACAAACACTGTCGAAGCAATAACGTCCGCAAAACTCAATTCTGCTAAATGGGTAGCATCTCTGTGAGCTTACACGAGCTACCTAAGCTACAATGGCCAAGAATGGCCTCGCTCGTGCTTGAGTGTCAGCGGACACTAGCACGCGATATTCGGACCAGTTTAAGTTCACGTGCGAAGCCACGAAACGGACCCAACAAAATTACAGCTCGAAGTATTCTCGCAGCACCCACGCGAGGGACTACGCCGCATTCGCCCATGAGTTACTTCGATAGACAACCTAACTTCGGTGTACATCCGCGCCTCCGCGGGTGCTCTCACAATTGGCAGCGTACCTAAACCTATATACGAGTGCCTGCTGCACGGCAATTCGCATCAAATTTCAACGACGTGATGCCGTCAAAGAACAAACATGACAAGATAAACGCGAATGCGACCAAACCTCACAAATGAAATCGTTCGCGCTACAAAGAACTGCGCATACAAAAGTTACATAAAATACAAGTGTCGTCAAAGTTACATTACAACAACGAAAGCTAACGAAAAGTACAAAATTCACTCAGGCATAAAACTAAAAAAATTTGGTTTGCCTCGACCTTTCTTTTTACATTTGAGTAAATGGATACAAGGAAAAGCAAACAGTAAATAAAAAAGTGCTTAGTGCTGAAATGCGCCTGGAAACAGTCTTGTGATTCAAAGAATCCACTGTTTCCTGTTCTTCAGCCGCGCCCTGCGGGGTCGCGGTCGGACGGCCGGGCTACCAGTTAAGGTTTCCAAAAACCTGCGGGGCTGATTAGTTCCGCCTGTGCTAGTGCGGCGCTTCCCCCTCTGACTCGCGGTTCCTCTGTGGCGCTCTTTTGTGCAGCGACCGTGCACCCTTCTCCCTAGCTCGCCGCCCGCGTCACATGCCTTGTAATCCCCTTTGCTGTCTCTCGATGGAGCAGGTCGTTTACGCCCTGCATGCGCACGCGTATTCTGCTGGGCTATGTTGCAACGCCTGCGAACTTCTGAGCCCGGCGGTGGCAATTTCGAGAAATTATGCTGTCTGCTCAGATGCAGAAGTTTGACCCGCGCTTTTTGCTTTCTCGCAGATGTGTTCCGATCAGCTGTCTTCACGCGTGTCCGTTTTCCGGAAACCTCGCCTGTTGACTTTCGCTGCCTGTCAACAGTTCGCGTGCGGCCAACAGGTGCCAAGCTGCCGGCCCTCGCCTTAGTCGACCCATAAATTTCCAAAGGCTCATTGTTTTCACCATTTTTCTCGTGCAGCAAAGCCACTGGCGCTTTGCTCAGAGTGCCAGGCGACGGCTCACTTGCACAACCGCTCGCCCCCGTGACCTCTGCTGAACACGATCGTTCGCTCTCCTGCGGTGCATATTTCGGCGCTGCGCCTTCACCTTTCTGGGTTGCAGCAACCACCCGTGTGGCATCCTTATTAAAGCTAACCCTGCGCTATTGCCTGGCGCTTCAACGTTGCTATCAGGTGACGCACACTTACGCCCATTACCACGAAGCTTTTCCTCTGCGCCCTGGAAGTTATCGCTCACCCAGCGGCCGGCAGAAGAAGCTTTTCTTACTTCGGTGTGGTGGCATACGGGCTCACTGCTTTGCGCTCGAGCTGAAATGCCACCTTCTTCTGCAACAACGGCATCTAACTTTGGGCTATAAGCGACCGTGTGACGCATTTCTTTGTTGCTCGCGTTTCCGGCCAAACCATCCCTTGCGCCTTTGTTATGGCTGGCGGTGCAACAAACCTTTAGTTCTGCCTTTAGACCTACACGTTCGGTCCCTGTTCCTTCGGAACTGGCAGTTATATCTGAGCTTGCAGCTGCCCTGTCACTGCTCTCCTGAGCGACTGTTGTGTCCATAATTGACCAAGCGGGGTTTTCTGGCTGGTAGCTGACACACTGATGGGAGCGCTGCCTGCTGCCATCACTACGATCTGAGTCGGCTTCTATACGAATGCCGAAGAAACGAAATAGAGCGCTTTTCGCTATTTCATAACTGTCGACCTCGTCGTCGGACAGGCGCGCTAATACACCGCCGACGTCACCAGGGAGAATGGCCACCAACATCATCAACTATTCACCCTTGTCAAGCTCCTCCTCACTACAAATTCGCTCAAAATTCTCGCGGAAAGTTTTGAAGTTTTCACCTATTCGGAAATTCCTCAGCCGATCTCGAGCGCTACGCCAGTGAACTTTACGCGTGAGCTCCTGCAGCTCTCGTCTGCGTTGTTCCTCTAGCTGCGCCGCTAGCTGCGCCCGTCGCTCATACCTTGCCTCCCATTCTCTTTCTTGCTCCTCTCGGAGCCTTCGCCGTTCCTGCTGTTGAAGCAGTTCTCTCTTCTCGTTCGCCTCACGGAGTTGTCGCTTTTCCTGCTCCTCTCGCTTCTCTCTCTCCTGGAGAAGCCTTCTCGTTTCTCGCTCCGATTTTCGCTCTACAATCGTCTCCCACGTCTCGTCTGGCTCCTCGACTGTCACCTCCTCCGCCCGCATCACATCCAAAATCGCCTTTGTCGTTTTAGAGGGGTCTACTGGTATGCCCAGTTCTTCCAAAATTTCAAGGAGGTCCTCTACCTTGAACTTCTCCATCGCGGAACACACCTCGTGCCGCTAATCCCCTCTAAAACCAAAAGCCTCAGCTTGAAACGAACAAAACACAAAACTGCCAAATTTTCATTTCCCAGAGAACACAAAACCCACTACTAACATCTGCCTGTGCTAGTGCGGTCTGGCGAAACGAATGGCAAACATCGGGCACTCACCCTGCCGAGATATAGCTGACGCCGTCAGTCCCGTAGCTGCCGGGGTCCGTTGGAGCCGGTGACCTGACGCGTCCATCTCTCGGTCTTCGGAAGCGTAGCTGATGCAGTCAATCACGTAGCTGTCGGGGTCCGTTGGAGCAGGTGAGTTGACTTGGGCATCTCGAGCAATTCAACTGTTGAGACGTAGCTTCTATCTCACCGCTGGCAACCAGTTATTAGGATCGGGTGAGCGTGGTCGGGCCGGAGAAGGGACGAGGAAGGTGGGAGACGGGGTTACGAAGAGAAGCAAGGAAGGAAGAAACTTTATACAGGAATATTTACATTATTTACAACAAAGGGCAACTGAGAATGAATCTCAGTGAAAGGGAGCTTTTTGAGGAGTCAACAGACAGGAGTGCACTGCAGTCCCAAAACAACACGTCGTTAAATAGTCTTCGTATTCCCCAGATCCCTGACTGGGGAATAAACTTCGAAGGATGACGTCCAATCGCATGAGCAGACGTGGACTCCGGAGGTACCACCCACGGCTGGGCGGTGCTGGCTGTCCCTCTCTCTCGCAGCTCGGTTGATGGGAGAGGGCAGAGACTCAGTAATTAAACACTGCTGTCTTTCACTCAGCGCACCACCACTCTGTCCGTTGACCCGAGGATCGACTCGGCCACGGGACGCCGCCATCGTCGCCGCATCTTCGGCCTTCGGCGGTCTTTGACCTTCGCCGCTGCCACCGTGGTCTCTCGGTCCTGGAAGTTCGCTGCCTTAATCCACTTAGGCAGGAGGGGAGCGCGAGCTGCCTTAATCCACCAAGGCAGGAGGGGGGAGGGGGGGCATCCCAAACCCAACAGCAGTCCCGTGCCTGATTAGGCATCCACTCCTTCTATCACCGCACGTGCGGGCGCACAGCTTAGCCTGTTTATTCGACGCAGAAAACACCAGAGGGACACCATGCCTGACTGCAACTCTCTTGAGGTGATGAGACGCCTTATGCAGATATGGCACCACCACAGGCCTGAACGCTTTGCGTTCACTCGTCCCTCTCATACTTGGCATACCGGTCTTCATCTTTCGTATCAGGGCCTCGGCAACCGCCGTCAAGAGCGACATAGGGAAACCTGATGCCGAAATCCGGCGGACCTGATTGTCAAAACTTGCCTGCGTTTGATGCACACACGACTCTTTGAGAGCCGAATACAAATGTCGGGTACGCTTTTTCAGTAGATGTAGAAGATTTGTTCTATTCAGTGCCACAGCTCGAGCTTTTGTATGCGGTGAAATCATGCATTGAGGGAAATGGTGAGCTCAGTTTCCAGTACGCTACGGGGCTTTCTGTAGGGAATTTTTTAAATCTTTTAGAATATTATCTTAAGGTCACTTTTATTGTTTTATTGAGCAGCCGTTTTTACAGCGCAACGGCATTTGCATCGGCTCCTGTGTGCTCCAGTTCTCTTTGCAATTTTTTTATCGAGTATTGACAAGTCTTTAGACGATTTTTTAGCAAGGGAAAGGTTTTAAAAGTGTTTAGGTATGTTGACGACTTTTTAGTGTTTTTAGAGCGTGGATCTTCCAGCCCGAATGCGATTGATGAAGTTTTAGATGTTTTTAAGCAACATGGACAAGGTCTTGGTTTTACACACGAGTTACTCCACAGGAGTGTTCTGCAGTTCCTGGACCTCAAACTAGATTTCTGCGTGCGGCATGTATGTTGGTCTTACCAACCTCGTACAAAAAAAGAACTTTTGCCGTACAAATCAGAGCATTCCAAAATTGTGAAAAGAGGCATTGCTTCCTTCTGCATGGAATCGGCTCTCAAAAAGTCGTGTGTGCATCAAACGCAGGCAAGTTTTGACAATCAGGTCCGCCGGCTTTCGGCAGCAGGTTTCCCTATGTCGCTCTTGACGGCGGTTGCCGAGGCCCAGATACGAAAGATGAAGACCGGTACGCCAAGTATGAGGGGGACAAGTGAACGCGAAGCGTTCAGGCCTGTGGTGGTGCCATATCTGCATAAGGTGTCTCATCACCTCAAGAGAGTTGTAGGCAGCCATGGTGTCCCTCTGGTGTTTTCTGCGCCGAATAAACTGGCGAGGCTGTGCGCCCGCACGTGCGGTGATAGAAGGAGTGGATGCCTAATCAGGCACGGGACTACCTACATCCCTTGCGCCACCGGGGTGGTATACTCCTTCCCTCTTTCATGTGGTAAGACCTACATCGGGCAGACAGGGCGGTGCATAAACGAGCGACTCAGGGAGCATGCGAATAAAGTTAGGAACAACACAGACAAAGGGGCACACCTTGTGTCCCATCTTAGTTCTTGCCGCAGTTGCGCACCGCGACTTGACGAGACCGTGATACTAGGAAAAAGCAAAAATGAACAAGCGCGGCTGGCTTTGGAAGCTTTCCACACAAAGGAAAACGCTGTAGACTGTATCAGTGACACGACCGTGGCTCTGTACGTAGCCGATATCAATTTTTTGCGTTCGCGTCTGCGTTAACAGCCCTTGGCATGACTATTGTGGTTTAAGATTTCATTTGAGCATGCGTGGCCAGGTGTATAAGTAAGCGTTCCCAGGAAGAGGTAAACAGTTTTTAGTGCGCTTGTGTGTGTCTCTGTGTCTTTCTTTGTGGTTCGTCCCGTGGTTGCGCTAACTACACCTTCCCAACATAAGAAGCGGCAGCTGCCTGGCCAGCATCGCCGTCTTCATTTTTCTGGGCAGCAAGGGTGGCTGAGGCAGGTACTTACCTCTAGCACAAATACTTTGAGTTGTGGCCGGCTTCACATAGTACCACGACACGTTTAAGAAAGCGGCTTGCCTGTGTTGTAATGGGAAAGCGTTCCCCGCAAGAAATATTATGCAGTCCATTTATGTTATGTTATTGACTACACGCTCCGTATGGTTCGTTCTGCATTTCTGCAGCGCAGTCTGCCTACTGAGGTCTTATTCCATCAAAGACTCCATACGAACAGTGCAGATATGGCACAAATTAAATTCCACATATAGCCCAATCCCGAACTCTTGTTAGCTTACGAAGGTTTTCTCTGTCTGCCAAGAAAAGCCTAGTAAGTACGGATTGGCATGTTAGGTAGTTGACCTTCCGAAAAAGATCATCCTTATTATGAGACCATTCATGAATTTCAAGGTTTTACGCCAGTAATACTCGCCAAGACTATATAACGCGTTAGCGTTGAGATTCCCTTTCTGCAGAAAATTCGGCCTCGGAGTTGAGCGATAAAGCAGGTGTCTCACATGGAACCTAGGTCACGTGACTCATAATAATGTTTATTCTGCACGATGCAGTACATGATGGAAGGGTGCCCATCGTAAAAGCTCTCTTCTGAAAGCTTGACACACCACTGGCACCCGGCCTTAACACTTGGCGGCATACAGTGGTGACTAACAACATGATATAATACACTTTAAAACATATAAAACAAAACAAATGCGAAAGAAAAAAACGAAAGCAAAACTGGTAGTTACACAGTTCTCAGTGAAGATAAAACAAAAAACAAAGCTAGAGCCAACGTCATGCGACATCATGAACACCTGCCAGCCGTGGCAGGTGTTCATGATGCGAAATTCTGCGAACTATCATAGTCCTCTGACCATTGGCAAGCATATGTAAGTTAGGAAAGTGGTGTGACACGAACTCAAGCGTGCATGGGTTGTAAGACAGTACTCCAAAACCAGGTCCCTCAAACTAAAAGTCTTCATTCACACCCTATAGCTTTAGTTGGGAAATTCACAGGATCTTTGATCTCTGAGAAGTATAATGTAACAGAAAGCACAGGCATTCCCCTGGTGGCTAGCAAGGATTTTACTCATCATTATGCTTGCTACCATTATGGATCAAGTGTCAAATGCGACGGGACTCTGATTGCGTTAGCTTAGCGTTCCTCCTCTGATAACACCAAGAAATTCATTAAATACGTGAGTGGTGTCCTTCAATATGTTTCTGTTTTGAAACCTGCCGTTCTTTAGGCCAAAATTTTCATATTGACGTATTGGCGTATTGACAACGACAAAATGGTGCTATTTCAGGAAATATCTCACTACAAAGAAAACACAGATCCAAATCCCACATTGCAGGAAGCGAAGCACAAATATAGCGCATCACATAGTTAAGCAGGAAGAAAGTTTCGGCAGCAGCAAACACAGCGGCGGCGACGAGTGCAGAATATTTGAGAAAAAAAAAGATTAGTGTGCACTCACATCAAACCTGCAAGATCTGGCTGCACGAGTTAAACGGATTACAGTTGTATCGCCACCACTCCCGACAAAATGCGACCCCAAGACTTACGTTTCATCAGCGCATGAAGTTGGGCTAGTTGGTTTTACATGTATACAACACTACCGCAAAAATGCGTTGGCGCGTCTTTTCAGTGCGTCAGCGTTTATTGTGAAAGCATTGCTTAACGATTTATAACTAGCTCACCGAGTGTGTGTTAAGCTTGACCTTGAAAGTGACCTCTGCAAAACGCAGCATAGCTCAGCCTCTGCAGAAATAAAATAAATATTGCCGCGACAGGGTTTCGAACCCGCGGTGGCGCGAGCAAATCAGCTTCACTGGCCGCTGCACGAGGTCACTATATGCTATCGCCGTAGGCGATCACGCCTCGTGTTAAACTGCAACAAAATCTCGCGCTGTGAATTGCACAATCTTGCCTTCAACTTCCACCTGCGGCGCGAGCATAGGCACTTAACCGAAATTTATTATAACCAGGCGTTACGACGACCGAGCAAAGCAAAAGCACGAGTCAACCAGGCTAAACACATGTTTTCGCACGACTACTAGGTTGAGCCACGTTAAAACTCTACCACATTTTTTTCCTTCATTTTATAGCGATGTGTGCTCAGAACGTATATGTGCGCGCGCTCTGTCTCCTCTCGGGATTTCGCATACGAGGCACACTCTCCCCCAAGAGACTGGGGTCGGGGGCTCGGCTGCCCCCTCCATAGATAGCACAAGCTGAGCGCACTAACGCGGCGTGGCTACCTGGCGGAGCGCAAGCGGGACGTCAGGCCCGTCCGCTCGATGTATGCACAGAGGCTCACCATTGTTCCATCGCGGGCGTGCACGCAGCCCCACAGCCAAAGAAGCATCGTCAGGCTTACCGCAATGAGTTCCAGCGCTCTGTAGGCCGCCAGAATCTCGGGATACGTCGCTGCACAAAAGCGGCACAATGAAGGAACAATAGAGTCAATCTCACAATCGAGCCATAATCGATCGAGGCCCGTGTAGCTCGTAGAAAGTCTGTGCGGCGCCTGCCTTTTCAAGGAGCACACAAGAAAGAGGCGTACTCCAAATCTAAACGCTTGCGCTGGCAATGAAACCGCACTCTCGATTCGCGAAGCGCAGTTCTGGCAGTTGGAGTTGATCGCGAATCACCGCACGCTGGTCCCCAAACTCGAACGAGGTGTCGTTGGAACACAGCTGGTGAGCGCGGTGGGCAGTTCGTCATCGCGTTGGTTTCCTACGGCGCCTCATTAACCCGCCAAACCTGCACGCTAATGACACATCCGTATTCTGCAAAGCGTTCGATGGCCTCGCTGAATACGCACAAAATTTACGTACCACAGTCCCGGTTCTGCTGGCTGCCGAAAACGGAGCGGTAATTGCAGAGCCCGGCGCTCCTAGGTGAGAGTGTGCCAATACCTGCCCGCCGCGGAAGCTCAGCTTTTAAGGTGTTTCTCAAAAAAAATAGTCATTATTACCTACCGAAGTAGACGCACTGAAATAGCTATTGTGGCCACCACACCACCATCTGTGGCTCCGTTGAAGGCGCACCATTCGTTTGAAGTGCAGCACGAGTCCGCTCTCTGTGATGAGCCAGGAGAGATAGCGTTGATCTCGTTTCTAATAGCTACCGGTAATCCGCCTACGTCAAGACGTGCGTCGATGACAGCAAGGAGACGCAAGTTCTGCAGCGTAGGTGCTGAGTGCAACACGTGCAGGTCAGTTATCGCCTTTTCCTCTTCAGAAACATCGATGGGCCCTCCTTTCTCATGTTCTAGGGCGTACCCCAAACCATCAAAAACAAACACCCTTTTCTACCATCGCGCTGCAAACGGCCGAGCGCTTAGCAGACGGGTGTAACCCATGTAGGGTCACTTCGATCCAACACGACTTCTCTATACCGTGCATGTCTGAAAAGTAAGCGCCCAGCTGTCTGGTGGTGGTGGTGGTGGTGAAAACATTTATTACGAATGAGCAGGAGGTATGTTTGGATTAGCCCGTAAGGGACCGATCCTTACAAACACTAGGTGGAGATCCCTAGTATGGGACCCCAGTGGCGGTTGCCGCCGCCCGGGCGCGCCCGACTAAGGCTTGTTGGGCCTGTAAGTCGTGGCAGCCGAGCAGGGTCGCCTCCCAGTCCTCCCGGGTTGGGTTGGGGATGGGGAGAATAGCGGGGTTGGAAGGGCAGGCCCGCACCATGTGATAAGTGTCAGAAGACACTGCACTACAGTGTGGGCAGCTGCCGCTAAAGGAGGGGTCAAAATGTTTTAGCGCTGCCGGGCACAGCAATGTATTTGTGAGAAGGCGGAGAAGGAGCCGCTCATCCGCCTTCTTCAGGCCCTTACATGGGCTAGGGTAAAGGCGATGACAATTTTGATAATGTGTTCTAATATCTTTGAATGTATAGACCGGATTAAAATCGGGTTCCTGGTCGGATGGGGAGGAGAAAACAGCCCGGTGAGAGCGCGCGCGGGCGGCTGCGTCTGCTGCCTTGTTTCCTGCCAACCCCTGATGAGCAGGGGCCCATATGAGGTAACGGTGTGCGGGGTCCGTATCCCGTATGCAATTTTGGTATACTCGATAGGCTAGGAAGGGAGTACAGCCTTGTTCGACGTTCCGACAGGCCCCTCGCGTGTCGGTGATTATGTATTTTGAATTGGAATGTGAGACCGCGAGAGCAATCGCGACCTCTTCTGCTTGTGTTGCACTGCGGGCTCTGAAAGTTAGGCCGTTAACTGTGTTGCTTTTGTGAACTACCGCGGCCGTGTACCATCCCCCGTGGTGAGGGCCGGAGGCGTCCACGTAGTATACACCTGTTTTGTTGCCATAATATCGGGCTAGCGCTTCCGCTTGTGCCAGGCGCCGACCATTATGGTCTTCATGTGACATGTTTGATGGAAGAGGCCGCACGTGGAGGGCACGTCTTCACAGTTCCGGGATGCGGCCACCGAAGATGTTCAGCTGTTCGTTTTACACGAAGGAGAAGTGAAGTTTGCGGCCTTTGGGGCGCACACGTTCCACTCTTCGGCGCACCCACATCTAGGTGGTTGTTTCCAGATAATACAAGTAATTATCTTCCAGGTCGTTGACCTCTATGTTCAACGCCTGGCCACCACAACCATACAGGCGGGTTCCGACTGCGGACGCCGTGTGGAAACAGCGGCTAGCCGGTTCCTCTACACTCTCATGGTCAAGATAATATATATGGTGCGAGGACTCGCGGTCTAAAAAAACAAAGATGTACATCCGTTGACCCAGCACGCGAGCAGAGAAGATGCTGAGTGTTGGAACTTGGCCGCACATCTCCGGGCGGCTCCATGTCATAGCGCGGGTACCGAACCGGTATAAGCCGCCAATCCGCGACCTTACGTCGGAGAAGCTACCCCATATGTAGACGCAGTAGGCGTAGGCGACAACATAGTGGACGAAATAGTTAAGGGGATCGCCGTGGAGGTGCAACTCAGTCAGTGGCACACCCACTGTCGATTCTGATGAATTTTTATTGCTCTAGATCATCTGTGGCTAAAGAGCGCCATGGCACAAAGTTGCTTTGTCAATTCAACATTTCACACCAGCCATCGTGGGATGGCTTGTCGAGAATGTATCTGGCGTGCGCAGTGCACTGGAGCGCTCTCGCATCAATGTAAATAAGCTGTCGGTAAGCTTCAGATACAGTCCAGCATACCGATCGGATACCGATCGGATGCTGTCCAGATACCGATCGGATGCTTCCAGATTGAAACTAGAATGTATATAGCGAAAACAGGACCATAACTAGCAGGCTATAAAATCAGTGAACAAACATTTAAAGCAGCGTCAAAGTGAGGGAATACGTGAGGAAATGAGTGATAACTGTTTGGCTTTCTGAAGTCATCGCAGAAGACGGAAGTTGTTTACGGATAAGAGCTGAAATCGACGCCTACCGCTACATATCTCTATCTACCATCTGCTTTGAAAAGTACGGCCAGCAGGGGCTGCTCGGAAAACAAATTCATCACGATCTACATTCCGAAGTTACGTTAATGCGAATCGCTTGAACAAATCACCAGGCTGAAGTTGAATCGATCTCAGTGAGTAATTATTAGGTCAGAAATTTTGTTCTTTGTTTTTAAGAAAAAGTGGCGGCCCCGGCCGACATCAATATAAACAAAATACTAGCGACTTTCTTGCTTGCGCGAAAAACGAGCACAGAAGGAAGGCGTCCTGTGAGTATAAAGGAAGAGTTTATTACTGCGTCAATTAGTGGCGCCGGAGTTGCATGATCACCGTACCACCAAGGTTTTTTCGCCGAAGGCACTCAGTTTGCTTGCGGTGCAGCATCTGCCATCGACTACGATGGGTGAGAAGTGATAGCGTGGACCATTTCTTTAATGAAGCTTGGCAAGGGGCGTAGATTGAGCCGCGCATCAATTACTGCAAGTAAGCACAGGTTCTGCAGTGTCCGTGATAAGTGCAACACATGGAGATCGGTCAGAGCCCTTCGCTCCTCAGCAACTTGCCCCTCATCCTGGTTGGGTGCCGGCCCAAAGCCACCGAAAATAAACACCCTTTCACCCATCACTGAGCAGCCTTGCCAGTACCTGGGAGATGGTGGTGAGCCACATGGCTTCACTTCGGTCCAACGCGACGTCAGAGGGTCGTACTTGTATATATCTGCCAAGTAGGTGTGCAGCAAATCGCTGCACCCGCCGAAAATGTACAGTTCTTCGTTATACACGAAGGCTAAATGACCTCGCGGACCCACAGGGGGAACTCCTTGTACCTGTGGGTGTATACATGGAGAGGTGGTCGTCTCTAGGTAGTATAACGAGTTGTCTACGCGAGTGGCATGGAAAGGGTCTGCTAGGCTGCCACCAAACACATACATGCGGGTCCCGATGGCAAACGCAGTGTGGAAGGCACGCCGAACGGGCGCTTCTCCGCTGGTGGGGACACGATGCCACTGCAGAGTATCCAAGTTAAGGACCCGCATTTACTGCCAATGATCCAAGACGCCAAAGATATACTTGCTGTGACCCACAAAGCAAGCTTTGTTGCCGCAAATCGATGTCGGCTCCTCACCGGCCACCTCCGGGCGGCTGCATGCCATGGTGCTTGTGTCGAAGCGGTAAAGGACACTCGGAGATGGCCAGCTGTGCGGGCCGCCCCACAGATACGCGCAGTGGTCGTACGCTACAACTCTATGGCGAAATATGTTAATCGGCCCGCCGTTGGGAAGCTGCCTCCGCACCATATCCCACCGGCGCGACGCGAGGTCGAAGATGAAGACGTGGACGTGAAGGCGTGAGCAGACATAGTGCGTCGACGGGTGACTATTTCCGTTAGATTTTGGAATACATTTGTCATTTTATGACACTCACACGAATGAATGTTCAAAAAGAAACATGTACTTTTGCTGTCACGAAGATTAAAAGTGCAAAAAGCCGTTATCAAGTGCGCTTAAGTGGTCAAGAGGCCGCTCTGGCATTACGGGTTTCTTTCAGAGCGAATTACCTTCTTGACGCCGCGAGATACGTGGTTAACGCTTTCCAATCGAGAATTTCGTTTAGTTGATAGGTCATGCCAGTCGCATTGATAGGGACTGAATATCTGGCGGTCCTAAAAAGAAACGTGAAATATATATTGTTTAAATCCTGCGGAGCTTTTTTCTTTCGTTTCGCACGTGTTTGGTTGCGGCCTTATCGTCTAGACGGTATAGTATCGGTGTCATGCATTCACATCGTGAGCAACAACCTTTCTGTTGAACCCGCGTATTTCGGGTCAGCAGCCCGGAAAGCGCGGCCGGGATCGAACCAGCGTCTTTCGGGCTGCTGACCCGTAGGATGCGGGTTCGATACCGGCCCGCGGCGGCCGCATTTCGATGGAGGCGAAATTCTAGAGGCCCATGTACTGTGCGATGTCCGTGTACGTTTAAGACCCCATGTAGTCGAAATTTCTGGAGCCCTTCACTACGGCGTCCCTCATAGTCTGAGTTGCTTTGGGATGTTAAACCCCAATAAATCAACAAACCACCAACCTGACCGCGATTATGAAAATGTGGCGTGGATGGTCGGGATTTCACCTTTGCATTCCTTCTTCTAGCAAGAATTGCCTAAAGTGGGTCAATTCCTACAGCTGTTGCTGATGAACTGAAAACATGTGGTTTTAGTCACTGTGCCTTCCATATATACCTCTAAATAAGTGCCTTTGGAGGAAAGGAAATTTTTGCAGTATTGTCTCACTTCTAGGTGGACACCTCAACTGCGCTAAGAGGAAAGGGAGGTAGGTGGGACTGAAAGATTTGGATTGTGGGTGTTAAACGCTCCAAAGCGGCTCAGGCTATGAGGGACGCCGTAGAGAAGGGCTCCGGAAATTTCGACCACCTGGGGTTGTTTAACGTGCAATGACATCCCACAATACACGGGCCACTATAGTAACATCGTGTAACTGCTTAGGGTTCGTTTGTTTTTTTTCCTTTCTCCTTGATACATTGTCAACTGCTGTTATCGTACCACCAGCACCCCTAATATGAAAACTAATTTGTACCTTCCTATATTGTAGTTACGCAATGAAATCCTGCGGCTATGTTTTCTCTATAAAATATACTGTCAGAAAAAATTTTACGATATTTTGATTCAGTGGCCCATAAACACATCGCGCTACTTGCACCGCTGTGAAAAAGTTGCACTTTTTTAATGATACACAAATGCTTTTTATCGCTCATTCCTGCCTCGTTCAATTCAGGACTGGAACCACTATCATGACGCGATAGTTTGAATAGCATATATTAATTCCTTGACAAGTGCTCTAACAGATGATTATAGTGTTACGAATATGCAATATTTCCACACAATATATTATTTTTGATTGAAACCATTGTATTTACGTCTGCGTTTTCCCTTTTTCCTCTGATGTACTGCCATGAGATAAAACCTCACGTCCGCGAAGCATACGTGTAAAATGCTATCAGGACTTCGCACATGACTAGTATCAGCTGTGGATAACATTGTCTTCAGACTTCTAACATCAGCCGTGTGCCTGCGGGTGTTGGCAGGGGCGGCTCTGTGGCGAACATGCCGAACCCGAGAGCAGGACCATTACTGCGGCACGTGTGCATTACTGCGTTACGTGTGCAAGGCACGTGCGCCACTACCTCATCCTCCATACCCAGAATGAAGCTAGCTCCTTTCATTCTGGGTAGGGAGGGTGAGGTAATGGCACACGTGCCTTGAATGGATGATCGCGGTTTCTTTCTTTTCTCTGGTTTTACGCTTGTGAGTGGCAAAAGTGTATCTGGGTTTGACAAGACGCCTTTGCGCATCTTTGAGTAAATGTATAAATTGGCTGCCTAAGTGTGAATAAAATTCAGTTGTAAGTTCAGCGCCCTCAGTCTGTTTTACCTTGTCCTCGGTCCGTGTTCTTAAGCGCTGGTTTTTTACGATGGATCACCGCCAACTCGCCCAATCCTCAGTTCTTCTGCATACAGGAGCGGGAAAAACGGGCAAGCTTGTTTCAGAGCGCATCGTATGCGGACTGTTTGTGGGAAAGGGCGATACTCAATAAAACACGAGGAACAGTTTTTGTGGCAAAGGCGCATACCAGTCGGAAGAGAATAAAGAAACGGATATCACACGCGATCAAATGGCTTTGCCAGGTCGATTTGCGCCTGTGTAATTGTTCGTGAGCCCCACTGCCATACTTCAACACCGTACGCACTGCATGTAAATTAAGCCACACGTTTGGAGAGGTTCGTTCAAAGTACGCATTGAAAGCTGTAGCCAATTTGAGAGAGCTCAAGCGAAAATCTTATAAACAAGATGAGAAAATTCAGTGGCACTTTGGCTCTCCAAAGTGCTGGAAGGCGAAAGTCTTTCCTGGCGCACTGTTTGGCGTTGCAAGACTTTTTGCGGTGTACTAGTGCTTTATTTGACTACACACTTTAACTACACATAACAACTAGACACTTTGAATAACGACCTTGACTGCTTCTCTAGCGCGACTCTGTCTCTGCTTCGATGAGTTCGGTTGTATCCATAGCTCTGTTCGCAGTAATAAGGTATGTATTGTGGTCAGCCAGGGACGCCTCACGACCTCGCCGGAGCGCTCTCACATCAGCATAAATAAGCTGTCGAAAAGCTTCAAATACTGTCCAGCGTGTAGTCGATTGCCTTCAATACGATCTCCACCTGATAGGATCAGTTACCCAAGCTTTGGCTTGGTTTGAGGGGTTTAACGTCCCAAAGCGACTAAGGCTATGAGAGACGCCGTAGTGGAGGACTCCGGAAATTTCGACCACCTGGGGTTCTTTAACGTGCACTGACATCGCACAGTACACGGGCCTCTATAATTCCTCCTCCAAAGAAATTCAACCGCCGTGGCCGGGATCGAACCCGCGTCTTTCGGGTCAGCAGCCGAGCACCATAACCACTGAGCCACCGCGGCGGCCGTTACCCAAGCTTTGACGAATTCTATCCGCTCATGTTCAAGACATAGATACTCGTCGGGTGCTGAGGGCAGACATGCTGAAGGCAGACATGCGCAAATAAATGATAACATTTCGGCTTTCTTACGTAATCACAAAAGACGCAAGTTGTTTCCGCAGAAGATATAAAATCGACGCCTACCACCGCATCCAGCACCTCAGTCTGCCTACAGCTTTGAAAAGGTTGACCACCAGGGCTACGTGGCAACCTAGACTTCATCGCGAGCTTCAGGCCGAAGTGCCGTTAATGCGATTCTCTTGAATCTACGACCAGGCTGGAGTGGAATCAATTTCAGAGAATTGTTCTTCGTTCGGAAAATTTGTTCTTGGTAATATTTGAAAAAAGTGCCGCCTCAGATTTTCATGAAATAAACAAAACGGTAGCGACTTTCTTCCGCGAAAATCGAGAACTGAAGGAAGGCGTTCATTGCGTATAAAAGAAGAGTTTATTGCTGTGTCAAGTAGCGGCGCCGAAGTTATATTATCGCCCCACCCCCAAGCTGGCTTACGCTGAAGACACTTCGTTTGGTTGACACGCAGCATCTACCATCGACTACGATGCTTGAGAAATGATAGCGTAGGCCATTTCTCTATTGAAAGGTGGTAAGGGGCTTTGATCCAGCCATGCATCAATTACTGCAAGTAAGCACAGGTTCTTCTGTGTTGGTGCCAAGTGCAACACGTGGAGATCGGTCAGAGATCTTCGCTTCTCAACTACCTGCTCCTCATCGTGGTCGGATGCCGGTCCAAAGCCACCGATGATAAACACTCTTTCACCCATCACTGAGCAGCCATGCAAGAACCTGGGAGATGGTGGTGAGCCAGATGGCTTCACTTCGGTCCAGCACGACGTCACGGGGTCGTACTTGTGCATATCTCCTAAGAAGGTCTTCAGCACACCGCTGTACCCTCCGAAAATGTACAGCGGGTCGTTGAACACGAAGGCTGAATGTCCGCGCCGATACACAGGGGGAACGCCTTGTACCTGCGGGCGCACCCAGGAAGAGTTGGTTGTTTGAAAATAGTATAGGATGAGGGAACGGTCTGCTGGGCTGCCGCCGAACACATACATGCGGGACCCGATGGCAGACGCAGATTGGCAGGCATGTAGAACCGGAGCCTCTCCGCTGGTGGGGACACGATGCCACTCTAGGGTATCCAAGTTAAGGACCCGCATATCTGGAGAATGGACCCCAGTCACTGCAGATATACTTGCGGTGACCCACAACACAACCTGTGCTGCCGTACGTCGATGAGGGCACCTCACCGGACACCGCCAGTCGGCTGCATGTCATGGTGCTTGTGTCGAAGCGGTAAAGGACACTCGGGGCTGGCCAGCTGTGCGGGTCGCCCCACAGATACGCGCAGCGGCCGTACGCTACAACTGTGGGGAGGGAAATGGTTATCGGCCCGGCGTCGGGAAGTTGTGTCTGCACCACATCTCACCGGTGCGACGCGGGGTCGAAGATGAACACGTGGACCAAGTTCCATGCCATCTGGCAACTGTCGAACGAGTAGACCTCGCCGTTGATGTGTACAGCCCTGTCGGTGACATGCTCTGGAATGCCGTTTAGCCGCACCGTCCAGATCTTGCAGAGACACCTGCTTCAATAAGAAACAAGAGGCAGTCATTCCAGCGATGGCGGTGGCATCATGCGGCTTTTTTCAGAAGCAGCGATATGGTGATGGGTATTCGTGGCGCGTGCAGACTTAGTGCACCGACGGGTGACTATTTCCGTTATATTTTTTAATATGTTTGTCATTTTATGACACTCACACGAATGAATGTTCGAAAAAGGACATGTACTCTTGCTGTTACCAAGATTGAAAGCGCTAAAAGCCGTTATAAAGTGCGCATAAGTGGAAAGGAGGGCTCTTCTGCCATTACGGGTTTGTTTCAGAGCGAATTGCTTTTTTTCACGCCACATGATATATGCTTAATGCTTTCCAATCGAGAATTTTGTTTAGTTGATCGGTCATGCGAGTCGCATTGATAGGGATTGAATGTCTCGCGGCCTTAAAAAAAAACGTGAAATATATATTGCTAAATGCTTGAATCCTGCGCTACTTTTTTCTTTCGTTTCGCGCATGTTTTGTTGCCGCCTTATCGTCTAGCAGGTGCTTGGTATAGGTGTCATGCAGCTCTGGTCTATTCATATCGCTAGCAACAACCACTTTTTTCAACCTTGCCGCGATGGTGGAAATGGGGTGTGAATCGTTGGCATTTCGCCTTTTCATTTCCTGTTCTGGTAAGAAATGCCTAAGGGGCCTGAATACCTGCAGCGGTTTCTGGTGAAATATAAACATGTGATTTGGTCACTGTGCCTTCTATATATACCTCTATATATGTGGATTTGAGGAAAGGAAGTGGCGCAGTATCTGTCTCACACATCGCGGTGGAAGCCCCAACCGGACCGTGAGGAAAGGGAGGAAGGCGGGAGTGAAAGAAAAAAGAGAGAAAAAGGGGCCGTAGTAGAGGGCTCCAGATTAATTTCGACCACCCGAGGACCTTTAACGTGCATTTACATCGCACAGCGCACGGGCTCCTTTTGTGTTTTCCCCTCATCGAAGGGCAGGCCGCCGCGGCTTTGGAACCCGGTTACTCCTTCTGGGTAGCCGAGCGCGCTAACCTCCGAGCCATCACGGCGGGTATCTATCGGTTGTGGGAAACGTGTTACGAGCGGAGCGCGGCGGGTGGCAGTTGTTGAAGAGGCGATTTGCAACGGACAGAGCGAAAGCGTGTTGCAGCTTAACACGAGGCGTGATCGGTTGCGGCGATAGCATCGCGCCCTCGTGCAGAGGCCGGCGAAGCTGACCTGTTTGCTCCACCGCGGGTTTGAAACGCCGTCATGGCAATATTAATCTTTTGAACTCATACGCAATAACGGTGTCTGATAAATTACGTTGGTTTTACGCCTCCCGTGCTATGTGAATTGGCAATGGAATAGATGCTTTATTTGCAAACACCGCTCGCCTCTCTTTTTTTGAACTACCGGGAATAATTTCTTTAGTTATTGAGCAGCAGAAAAAAGAACGTTAACACTGTGTCTGACAGCCTTATATCGACTGGATGTCGCTTTTTAACGCGACACCGTTAAAGACCCCGGTGTCCTCGTCGGCATTGTGAGCGAGAAATCATGGGCATGGCTCTGGCAGGTGGTTCCCCGAGAGAAACCTAGCAGCCGGATGGGCCAACTAGATCACGTGTCCTTGTTGCGTCATCCCAACCTACCCACCAGATAGTGAACAAACTGCACACTGTTGAAGTTAAATAATTGGCCGCTCTGAAACAGCACCCTGGGTCCCACAAGGCCCATCGCTCAACCACTGCACCAGTGCGAGAGCAGGGGTATGAGGACACCCAAGGATTTATCAGTGTAAAACAGTCAATGGCCTGCATATACGGGAATTAACCCATCATGATATAGCGTCGTACTCTTACGTGGGACCTTAAGTGTCCCCTCTAATTTTACTTTCTTTTACGCGACAGCATTAAAAGACCCGTTCGGCCAGAAACCCAGCGTCACGATCGTTGACAAAATGAAAAATCCTGATTGGTCGAGAAGGTAGTGGGGTAGGAAAGCAATTTTGCTGATATTAAAAAGAAACTGTGGTCAGTCGAAATCGAAACCGCCACTGAGGAACGTGCGTTAAGTGGGATATATAGAGGCGTTGTACGAGTACCACCAACCCTCCAGCAGGCAGATTACATTAGAGGACCACATAGCTATAATGAGGGTCAATAATTATCGTCACTAAGTAATGTGGACGACGATGTGCAATAAAAGAGTTTATGATTTCAACAAGTGTGTCGATGTCTGCAAAACGGTGCGCCAAGGAAAACCCTAGCGACCGTATGGACACTTTAAAGGGGTAGAGACATCAAATTCCAAGGTTGTACAAAAGAGTGCCATACGTTTCCTTTGTATATGAGGACCATAAGAGCGAAGTATTAAATTTAAGGGATGTCTAGAACATATTTTAATTTCATTTTAAAGTTTGTGAAAATGCTCACTCTTGAAGTCTGAGCCATCGCTAGTGCATCAATGTGACGTAGGAACAGAGAAGAAAACACAAGCAAGTATTTTCTACATCATTGCACAGTTTTCTGACGTACGGGACCAAGTTTTGCGGTTTCGCGGCCTAGCAACCTTGGTTACGAGTGCTCACGAGTCTTTTTTTCTGCACGCTCACGAGTGCGACGGTGCTTTACGCCCGGCGTTGCCGCAGGCGATGTCGTTGCCGAAAGATCCACTTTTGCAGAGGAATATTGCCGGTGCTCTAATCTAGGAAGCATTCTCTGGTATCATGGATGTTATGTATTTTCTTGTGCGAACGTGAAGTATACGCCGAGCATGCCGGCCGGCCGGCCAGCCTGGATCCCGTCTGCCGGCGTCATAACAACGAGCTAAAGTGTGTTCTTGACGTAAATAATAAACCCTGGGTTAAGAAATGCGAAAAATGTGTCATTTTGAGGATCGCTGACCAATACTGAGCTGCTGGCAAAGGTAACGACTGTGATACGAGTAAACTTCTTGCCAAAACCGCCTCGCAGCTGCCGCTGGCCCGACGTTGGGGTCCCACTCGCCTGGCGCCCGCTCGCTTCGCTGCTGAAGGCGTCGCGGAGATTTACCATACTATTATTTTATTGTGAGATGATGCTGTTGACAGTAAAGCGATGTGTAGAGTAGGCCTTTTATTATAGCTAAGGCAACTTCCGAAGCGCCGGCCGCTGCGGCTCCAATGGGAAAGAGGCTATAGGCCTAGCGACGACCACGGCAGCCAGGCAGCAGCAGAGCTCGCCGCCAGGAGCGCCCGCGAGAGGTGCCGTTCCCGAAAGGTCGAAACATAAGCAGGCATGCTTTATCGCTGCTCGACCAGTCTTTCTGATAACAAGGCAATCTTGTCTTTTTTTGTGACATTTGTACACCATCCGAACAGCGCTCAGGCACTGCTGCACGGCGGCGATACTCACCGCTCCGTGTGTCCCTGCTTGCAGTGGGACGGCAGTTCGCAAGCGACGATCGTTGCGGCGCGTCGGCCAAGTGGCCATATGGTTTGATGAATGTTGCTGCGCGTGCATTATTTGTCTACATAATGATTGCATTTTCCGCTCTGAGCTCGGTACTCGCTTTTGGTCGGCGAATGTTTTCGCTCGGCCACCGATCTGCCCAAGACGCGTCGGCCGACGGGTCTCGTCGGCATCTTTGGTCGGCGCCGTTGTCACACTAGGACGACGCTTGGTCGTTGGGGGCATCGTCGTCGTCGTCGGTGCAGTGTGACTGGCTAGTCGGGGAACGACCAGGTTGGCCGACGCGACCGTCGGCATTGGAGTCCCGTCGGCCTAGTGTCAACGCGCCTGTACTGCGCGCTGGTCCTGCAGGCTGCCCTAGTCGTCGCTAGGCCTAGGTGATTTCGCTTCGAAGCCGTAGTTGACAGCGCTTTAGAAGTCGACTGTGCTATAATAAAAGGCTTACTCTTCACATCGCTTTAGTGCGAACTCGTCCCATAATAGAAGATAAGTTCGATTTCCACGACGCCTTCAGCAACGGAGCTAGCAGACGAGCAGCGCGCACGAAGCAGCAGCGTCGAGCTGTCGGGATAGGACAACGTCGGCGTGAGGTGGGTGCTGTTGTCGGCAGAGTGTAACACACGGGTCGGCCGACGGCTGCTATCTCGGCGACGCGACGGAGATGCGCTCGTCGGGCGACGACCGGCGCTCGGTCGGCGGCTGCGAGGTGTGACAGACGCGCCGACGGCACTAAAATCGCTCCCGTCGACCATCGCTAGACTGAAATCGGCCGATCGTCGGCCTAGTGTGAACGCGCCTTTACCATTTGACGTTGCCTACACGCTCGGCGTTCGCTGGCACAATCTGAGCTAGTCGGGCCTGACGCCTGCCTCCTATTCGGAATCGCTGGCCAGCGGATCAAAAATGAAGTGGTTGTCGGGGTTCGAACCGCGGCGTCTCCTTCCTCATCTGCGTCATCCCGCGATTCCTCATAATCGGTGTCTTCGCCGAAATAAAACTCTTCTTTCCGACTCGGAGCTATTCGGCATCGCGACTTGCCCTCCGCCCGGCTCTCCGTGTTTACGCGCACCACGTGCGTGTCAAGCAGACGACATGCCTACGCGACGTCACGGCTTTCCGGACCCACGTGATAACGCATTGTCTGGTTTTTGACGTCATGCAAGAGCCTGGCAAAACCTGGCAACTACGAACCGAAACCGAAACTGCTGGGTACAAATAATACGATTATTAATTATAAAATGCGAATTCATGCTTCTAAGATGGTGTTCTATGCTCACTGAATCGCTACGCATCATTTACAACCCAGAGGTACAACACAAAAATGTGGTGTCTCTACCCCTTTAACGCTATTACGTCGTACTATTAAGGTGAACTGAAGTTTCCCAGTTTTTTTCTTGTCAAGTAATAATCCTTAATCATGCCCAATATGCAATGCTAGATTAAAACTAAAGGAGCAGTTACCACCAGTAACGTGATTTGCAGCGAGGCATTGGCTAGCGCGCAAATCTGAGGGCTCGCGTCTATGTCACTCTGCCTAGATATTGGGACCAGTGTCATGGTCCTACGCGCCCTGGACACATGCGCGTAATATGAGGGCTGCGCCGTGCCCCTGAGGTCTTGAACGGTCGAAAGTTGCTTGCATAAAAATTCAGGGAGCACTTTGACTGTATAAAGTGCGTAAAGGCGAAAGCGCTTTCCGCACCACTTTGACTGCTTCTGTGGCACTGGTGGCGGCACATATAATTGAGTACTAATCACCTAGTGATGACAAACCACTAATTAATGGTTAATTAGTAATTACTGCCTGGATACTAATTAACTGCTAATTAATGGCGCTTAAGGTTCGCCTTTAGGAGCGCAACGCGACATCGTCTTCCAACGCTGCCAGGGAGTCCATAGAACGCCATCGCCAATTCGGTTCTGCACCTCGCTCGTTGGTAAATTGGTTTTTGAGGAAAGGAAATGTATCTGTCTCTCATATCTCGGTGAACCCTCAAACCTCGCCGGAAGGGAATGGAGGAGTATGGAGTGAGCGAAGACACCGTATTCACTAGACGCGCCTTTGTTGACTCCAAACTATCCAGCTGGCATGGCGGCGTGGACAGCATGCTTGTCTCGCACTCCGAAGACCGGTGTTCGATTCCCGAGCTCGACCAATTTCCTATTCGTTCTTAATTATTTACATGGCCTGAGTAGGAAAGTTAATTAGGCTAATTGGGTAATGAAGCAATTAACTAAGCTCAGTCCCACTTGGAGTATCACTATACGATCCCTTCAATTGGTGGCATGGTTACTAGCCAAAGTACAATTGGCCCGTTTGAAATTCGCGCTCTGTGACGTCACGACCATTTCGACCAATTGAAAAGCGTGACATTTCTGTCGACAACTGCTGCTTACAACGATGAGACATTAAAGGCTTCCGCCTTAACAAAGTTTTCCATCCATCATGGGGTCGTAAGCATTTGGACGTCCGGATGTGAGGGGTCCTGTCGCGCAGAGAGTTTGAGGTCGGCTTTCCTATCGCGTTCACCGCTCTTCCAACGGCCGCATGTTAGCTGGCTTTGGCCTCCCCGCGAATGTTCAAGCATTCATGGCTGTCTAGGGCTGATGTTCGCATTTCTTTGTGACCTCAGCTGCACGTCTATGTAGGTCTTCTTAGACTCTGCGCTTGTGTTTGCAATCTTACGAGCGCAGCATATCTTGTGTGTGCGCAGGGCCCACTGTTCCGTGGCTTCTGAAACAACCACACAATGCCTTTGCTACTCAAGAGGTTCAATATTCCTAGTGCTTCACGCCATCACATCGAACGATGCACTCGGCTCTAGCGAAGAAAAATGTGTCTCGGTGTCATACACGTCTGCGCCACCTAGTTCTAGCGTCCTTCCTGCCCTCCTCGTTTCCCCCTTTCCCTGCGCAACCCTTCTGACACGCTTTACCTGTCTCTTCTTCGCGTAAGCCCAGGAGCAGTGGCTATATCGTCATAATAACAAAGGATGCGTTAGAAGCTTTCTCACTAAAGTCAACACAGGCTTGCAGAAAAAAAAAGAAAAACGCCTACCATACGTGTTCTTACCCAGTGCTTCCCCAACAGCAGGAATTAAGAACTAACGCCCGGTTTCATTTCTGAGAATATTCTTTACCACACTGCACGATGTGGAACATGCTGCTTAACGGCGTTCCAGAACTCCTCAACGACATGCGGTCGCCATCAAAGAAAAGGTCGACTTGTTCGACCTGCTCTACAACTACCACGATGACAGTGTTGAAATCTTAGGCATCCGCTTAGGCGTATACATCTTGCACCCTGCAATGTGCAGGTGGGGTGTGCCGCTGACTGACCTGCACCCCGAAGGCGAGCCCATTAACTGTAGCGACCACAGCGTTGTCGCCTGCGGTGACTGTGCCTACAAGCGGGGGTGCTCCTCGGACATAAGGTCACGGATTGGCCGCTTATACCGGTTGTATATCCTTGCTATGACATGGAGCCGCCCGGAGTGCGGCCAAATGCCGACACTGAGCATCTTATTCTCAGCTTGTGTGCTGTGTGAACGGATGTACATCTTTGATTTATTGGACCCTGAATCCTCACACCGTGTATATTATCTTGACCTTGAGAGCCTGACGTTGCATAGCGCTCCGACCAGTTCAGAGGCCCCGGCTAGCCGCTCCTTCCACACGGCGTCCGCAGTCGTAACACGAATGCATGTTTGGGGTGGCCAGGCGTTGAACATAGAGGTCAACAACTTTTCAACTATTACTGTTAGCCTCCCTCTGTGTTGAGAGGTGTGTAGCTCAACACGAGTAATATTTTATTAATATTTAGAACCTCGAATACAAGGTTACCCTCGGCGCAGTGGCGTAACAAATTTCGGCTATTTCGACGGGTTACTTATAATTGATCTGTTGCTTTGCGTGCGGGCTTTTCGAAAGCGGACGTATTTTGGCGCACTGTGAGCAAAATTTTGTTGGGGCGGGGGTAACTGCGTTTTGGAAATTCTAACAGCTGATATGAACATTACTGAAAGTGAACTACGTGCCTTTCAACTAATAGAAACGAGCACTAAGAGATAAAAATATTTGGCGCGGGCTTATCTTTTGTTAAGCCTGGTAGGTTGCGACTGCATATGCAGCGCCTCCAGTGGGAAGAGCGCAGCGCGCCGTGCCAAGCGGCCGCCGTTACCCGACGAGACGAGTTGGTAGCCCGTCTCTCGCTCCTAGTATGACGTCACGCCATAACGTCACTAGCGCCTCTAGCGGGAGGAGCGCGGCGCGCCGTGCCAAGCGGCCGCCGTTACCCGACGAGCCGAGTTGTAGCCCGTCTCTCGCTCCTGGTATGACGCCACACTGTGACATCGCTAGACATGGTATGACGTCCGAGGTCAATATAAAGGTCAAACGTGACAGGTGGCCGCCGCTACGCGAAAGGCCGTTCTTTGGAGTAGTATGGCATTCGCAATAAAAATTTGCAGGTTTAGCTCTGGTTAAACCGGGTAAATTGAGTTAGCAACGGTGCGCGCGTTCTTCTGGTGATTCTTCGGCGCGTGTCCTTCGGCCGGTAGCATTGCGGCGTTCTTGAGCAGTCAGGTGTTGAGATTCATCGGTGACCGATGACCTGGAACAACTCTGCGAGTTAGAACGGTGTCGCCGAGCTGCATCCTTAGCACGACGCTTTGCAAGACGTTCTTTAAGGTGTTCTGGCGTCTCTTGCGCATGTTGTCGTTTTCTCCCTTCTTCCTGTCGCTGCCACTTCTTAGAGGACTGCATAACAAAGCATTCGCGCCAAGGGAAGCGTGCATTTATAGACGCTCTACAGCGCGGGAGCATGGGCGCCGCCATATTTGGACACGTGACCATTCCGCCACGCTGCCAGGGAGTCCACAGAACGCCATCGGCCGTTCGGCTGTACGCTTTGCTCGTCGGCTAATTGGTTTTTGAGGAAAGGAAATGTATCTGTATCACATATGTCGGTGGGTGGATGGATGGATGGAAAAAACTTTATTGTCAATAAATTGGTGTTCTTGACCCTTACGGGTCACTGGGCGCCGTGGTTGATCCTTGGTCCACGATGCCGGACTTGACTGCTGCCATCGTGGCTCGGCGCACAAGGAATCGTTGCACCTCCTCGCCCTCGCTGGCCAGCAAGTGCTCCCACTGCATCACACTCGGGTCTATTCTTGGCTCTAAGTCTGCCTTAGGGCAGGTCCATGTGATATGTTCTAGTGTAGGTTTACCCTGACACCACGGACATTCGTCTGCATATTGTGTAGGGAAAATCTTGTGTAGTTTGTGCAGGTGTGGGTAGGTACCGGTTTGTAGTCTGCGCCAGTCTACCGCCTCCTCTTTGGTGAGCCTTTTATGTGGGGCTGGGTAGCGTTTCCGCTGACCCCTGTAATGATCGAGTATATCTGAGTATGTGGGGGTAACTGGGTCAAAGGTTCCTGTGGTGCAAAGTGCTGACTCTGCTCGGTAGACTTACCCTCGAGCTAACTCGTCTGCTGCCACGTTGTCCCTCACCCCCTCATGTCCCGGAACCCACACTATACTATGTTTAGTGTTTCTGCGTCTTCTCGTCGTGTGTAGAATATGATTCGCGATGCTGTCGATCCTGCCTCTTGTGTAGTTTCTGCATGCTTGTTTGGAGTCCGTCACTATAGTGAGGTTGTGTCCTGTTGCGTTGCCGCGTGTTTTTGCGAGAGCAATCGAGGCTTCTTCAGCTGCTTCTATGTTTGGGTTGTTTATCGTTGCGCTGGTTATTTCTTGCCCTCCTCCGTCTGTTACAACGGCGATCGTTTTGCGTTGGTATGGGTACTTTGCTGCATCCGTGTAGACTACGTTGGGATTGTCGCTGAGTTCCCTGGTGAGTGCTCGGACTCTGGCTTGTCGTCTTTCATGATGTAAATTCGGATCCATGTGTCGGGGTATTAGTCTTACCCGGATGTTGTTTCTGTCTTCATTATTTATCTGTTCCTTGTCGCTTTGTGTACCTAGACGTAGCCGTATTTTCACCAGTAGGTGTCTTCCCGTTCTGGTTTGAGTGAGTCTGTCGAATTGCGCACTACGTTGCGCCTCTCGTAGTTCGTCGAAGGTGTTTGATACTTCTAGGGCCATTAGTTTTTCGGTTGGTGTGGACATTGGAAGTTAGAGCGCCGTTTTGTACGCTTTGCGTAGTATGGTGTCGATTTGTAGAGTCTCTTGCTTGTTTAGTTCGTGGTAGGGGAGGCTGTACGTAACCCTGCTCGTGACGAGGCTGTCTATGAGTCTTAGGGTGTCCTGTTCTCTCGTCCCCTTCTTTCTACAGCTGATTCTTCGCACGATTCTGGCGACTTGCTCTGCTGTATTCTTAATAGAGGCAATGGTTTTGCTCCCTCGTCCTGTGTTTTGCAGCCACATTCCAAGTACCCTGACTTCCGTTTTCACAGGCATTGTCTCGTTTCCGAGTTTCACGGTGATTTGGGTGTCGCACTTTCGTGTACCTTTTTTGATTCTTACGGATTTTGATTTTTCTGCTGAGCACGATAATCCTCTGCCCCTGGCGTATTGTTCAGTACGGTCGATCGCTCTTTGTAGCCGCTCTTGTTTAGCTACTAGGGAGCCTGTGGCTGTCCATATTGTTTTGTCATCTGCATACATTTCGTAGCTGATGTTCTCTGTTTCGTCCAGTACTTTCGTGAGTCCTATCATCGCTATGTTGAATAGTAGCGGTGATATTACTCAGCCTTGCGGAGTACCCTTGTTTGACACCGTGAAGCTCTCCGATCTTGTATCTCCGATGCCTATCGTAGCTGTTCGTTCCGTGAGAAAGGCTTTGACATAACTGAAGGCTCTGCTTCCACAGTTTATTTTATTGAGACCTTCCATGATGGCCGCATGTCCCACGTTATCGAAGGCTCCCTTTATGTCGAGTGCTAGCACTATGCGTTCGCCGCCGTAACGAGAATGGAGGAAGATTGCAGTGAACGAAGACACCGTATTCATTAGACGCGCCTTCGTTGATTCGAAATCATCCAGCTGGCATAGCGGAGTGGTTAGCGTGCTCGTCTCGCACTCCGGAGACCCTGGTTCTGTATCCCAACCCACCAGTTTCCTACTCGGTGGTACTTATATATGTGGTCTGATTAGAAATTAAGCTAATTGCTTAACCGATATCGTTAGAATGCCATCGATGCACTGCGCGCCAATGCTGCTAACGCCGGCTTTGAAGGCCAGAAGTGGCGGACCTCCTAGTGGCGCCATCTGTCGTATACAGAGCAAACTACTCGGCGCCGCGGGCCGCGTGGCGTGCCGATGATGCTGCCATCTGGCGGAGCGCGGCTGAAGCAACGTTGTTCAAGGTCATCCGTCCCTACCGACCCGGGCTACGCGTGGAGGCGAAACCTACAGTAGTATTTCTAACACAATAAAATTAACTAGTCAATTTCAGCTATTCTGGTTAGTACACTTTAGCTGTATTCGGACAGGCTACAGCGCTGAGAATGCTAAGCCGTAAATACCACTCCTACTGAAAAAAGCCGGTTTTAAAAATTGCGGAACAACTTAGGTTATACATCCGGCATACGCCTAACATGGTGATGGAACACATTAAGGAGAGTTTAACATGGCCAACGCTTTCCTTTTTTTGTTTTTATGGGAATAAACATTACAATTTGGATTTCTTCGTGTATGGAATTTTTTCCTTTCTTTGGAATTCACTCATGCAGAACAGAAGAAACTCTTCAGACTTGGCTCCAACATCATTACATAGTAATTTGGATTGCAGGTAGATGGTTTCACGTCAAAACAAAAACCACAGTTGTAAGTAAAGATGGAGATGGCTGCCGATTTTGGGCTTCGACTTGAATTGTGGGCATAGTAGAAAAGTTATTTCTTGACACTCCAATGAAAGAAAAAACAACTTTTGTTCCTGCGCAGCTTCTGGAAGTAACTCTTTGCCCAGACGTTATTATTTAATCGTTTCAACAGGTATGTACCCAGGAAAGCACTTAACGATTGCTTTTGCTAATAGAATGTTTTTTTTTCAACTTACGCGATGCTGATGGATGTCATGGCAAGAAGGCTGTAAGAAAAGCTTGACAAAGCCAGGAGACTAGTGAATGGCAGAACAGGAGTACACAGATGAGGCTGAAGAACATACAAATTAACATAATAAATATCATGATAATATCAACATAATAAATAAATATCAATAAATATCATAATAAATATCAACATAATAAATATCATGGCACCCGAAAGAAAAGGAAAAGCAGAACTTGTTTATAAATGCATTAAGTCTGTTTTATAAACACGTTTACAAAGAGGTGCGCCTCAGAGGTGAATGTCAAATAAACTAATGTCAAATAAATACTGCACAATATATAGCAGCGATTCTATATGAATACATAATATTCATTGTCTGTATTCGTACAAAATACTGCATCCAACGTCTATAAAGTGAGCAAGTCGACATAAGGTAGTTAAAAAAATTACTTGGAGGGAAAAGAAACAGCAATGAGGCTGCATCCGTGTCGTGGTGCGGAATCGAGCAGACTAACGTTCTGTAGGCAATATGGTTGGTTCGGTTTATGGGGTTTAACGTCCCAAAGCGACTAAGCCTATCAGAGTGGCCGTAGTGGAGGGCTCCGGAAATTTCGACCACCTGGGGTTCTTTAACGTGCACTGACATCGCACAGTACACGGGCCTCGAACTTCTCCTCCAAAGAAATTCAACCGCCGCGGTCGGGATAATATGATTAATTGGTTAACCAATAGTGATGTTACAGTTGAACATGTCATGAAGCGCTGTAGGTGATTACGTACTGAAGTACAGGCTGGAACTATCTAATTTATTGAACATATCTGCTGCGTAATGCCCCACCTACTGCCTAATTCAAATCGGGCGAGGACTTTGCATTACGAAATTCGCTTAAATTGGCGTTTGACAGGTATTATTTCTTCCTGCCAGGCCTGATAGGTTATTGAAAATGTTTCGTAATTGCCTTTCCTCTATATTAGCCTGTAGAGCAAACGGTATTTGTAAAGACGTTCGATACTTTTGTTTTGTGTGAAAGAACAGGTCTTTAGCTAGGTGCATGTTGACACGTTAAAAGAACAGCGAACTGCTTTTAACGCTGTAGTGGTAAGGGTACCATTCAGCCGAGAACTGCGCGTAGTTGGCGTGATCACCAGTGAGCGCGGAAAACCGGATTGGTCGAGAGGGTGCTGACGCCACACGTAGAGCCACGGAATGAGAAGTGATAAAAAAGTGCAGAACTAATGAACAGAAGGTGAAAACATGATTGGAATGTCATTGGACGTCTAAGTATATAAAGCAATTCAGTTGCGCCGAAAGCAAATTTTGGTGCAATTTGTCGTGAATCGAACGCTTCACCTGTCAGTTGCGAGTTTTGGCATGCCGACCTAGGGCCAGGCAGGCTTTTTTTTCTCTAACCAGATACTTGCTACCAATCTGGAAATAAATATTGGATGTATAAATTTTTAAAAAGAACTCAGCTAGCGGCTGCACTACACTACCATGACACAAGACAACACAACTAAAAGGGCTAGGCAGACTTTTGAAGGAAAAAAAACATAGTCAAGACATGTCCTTTTTCTTCAATATGGTATTTATTAGCACGACACGTTCAAGTCACCAAAGATTGGCAGAGAGACTATGGAGAGCACATGACTAATTCATCATAATACGACATAGCTAAGCAAGGAAGCAAGAGAAAAAAAAATGCAATGAAGAGCCTATCAATAAGAGTGAGTGCCATTCGGGTCTGAACACATTGTGGGCTTAGACACCATTAAAGTGAACAATGATCATTCCAAAGCCACTTGTGCAGAAACAAGATTCACAATGTCAGTTTATAATGAGCGCGTCGTAGAAGCCGAGTACTACAATTAAAAAGAACAAAGGTTATTAGCAAATTAAAGTGCAGTGTGATATCGTACAGAATGCGGTGTTTAAACTTCTTTTGGAATGTTGGTTGCATGATATACCAGAAGAGTACTGAGTCTTTTCGATTGAAGAAGCAATGCTCAATTTTTTCTGGAGCGTCGCAAATGGAGGGGGGGGGGGGGAGGGGTGCTTTGCAGTGACGGCAATTCACCCTTGACACAAAAGTTTTCCTTTCCCCTAATCACGTTTTAGCGGGTGATGTGTCAGTGTGTACGCGACGAGAGAGGGATTTCACGTACTCTTTTTTGTATACCATGTCCCGTTAATTTATTACGTAGCGCATTACATGGGCGGAGAGAAGAGCACACAGACTAAATCCTTCTGCAACCATTTTCTCGATACTGAAAACCGCAATTCAGAGGAGAAACGAACAGCAAAATGCACCTCATGCATTAAGCCTGAGAAAAAGGGGTTATCAGAAATATCTGATGACGCAGTAATGTTCGGTAAAACATAAGCTACCTCGACTTGCAATAATGCATGCACTATTGCACGTGTCATTTCTAGGAAAATCATATAACGTGAAGCTGCCTATCCCACATACAGGAGAATAAACCAAGGCCGCCAGCGTTTAGAGACCAAAACTGGTAATCAGGTGACAAAGGTTCAAATATGAATCTCACATAAAAGTAGCGAGAATATTTGAAAACCTGGATAAAAAGTACACCGCAATTAATATTTTGGAGTACATAAGGAAATTTTAGGGCGAGAGACAGTTTTGAGGAGGTCGCCGTGCCAGAAATCGAGATACCGTAAGGGACACGTGTCTGAGAATAGGGCTGAAGAGTTTGCACCCAGTCTTTTCAAGTAATCTGCCCTCATATTACGGGCACTCAAAGAGACGCCAAGGTGCCTGAGTGGCCTAGGTGTCCAAGCCACTCCAGCATATTCAGCAATAAAACACGATATGTGAGATATGAAAATGGATACAAGCAACATGGCGGGCAATAACAAAAAACACGTGGATAGGCGAAAAGAGGAAACAGGGTAAAGGAGTAAAAACATAGCCTGAAATAGTTAGAGACAGGCACGGCGAAAAAAAAAAACCCGTGAAAAGTAGCGAAAAGGTCTGCAATCGGATTGCAAGGGAAAAGAATTTTTTCGGCAAAAGCGAAATAGAGTGATAACTGTATGGCTTTCTAAAGTCGTCGCAAAAGAAGGAAGTTGTTTCCGGAAAAGAGCTGGAATCGACGCCGACCGCCACATATCTCTATCTAAGATCTGCTTTCAAAAGGATCACCAGCAGTGGCCACGCGATAATTTAGAATTTATCACGAGCTTCAAGGCAAAGTGGCGTTAATGCGACTTGCTTGAAGAAACCACCGGGCTGGAGGTGAATCGATTTCAGTGAATAACTCTTCGTTCAGAAAATTTGTTCGCTTTATTATTTACGAAAACTTGGCGGCCCAGAGCGACATGAATATAAACAGAACACTAACGACTCTCTTGCTTGCGCCAAAAGCGAACACAGAAGGAAGGCGTCCTGTGCGTATATAAGAAGAATTTATTACTGCGTCAAGTAGTACTGCAGGAAGGCGTTCTTTGCGTATAAAAGAATGCTTATTTCTGTATCCAGTAGCTGCGCAGAAGTGCATCATCACCGTACCACCAAGCTGGCTTCGCCGAAGGCACTCAATTTGCTTGAGATGAGGCATTTGCCATCGACTACGATGGGTGAGAAGTTATAGCGTAGACCATTTCTCTAATGAAGGGTGGTAAGGGGCTTAGATCCAGCCGTGCATCAATTACTGCAAGTAAGCACAGGTTCTTCAGTGTCAGTGCCAAGTGCAACACGTGGAGATCGGTCAGCGATCTTCGCTCCTCAACTACCTGCTCCTCATCGTGGTCGGATACCGGTCCAAAGCCACCGAAGAATAACACTTTTTCACCCATCACTGAGCAGCCATGCCAGTACCTGGGAGATGGTGGTGAGCCATAGGGCTTCACTTCGGTCCAACACGACGTCTCGGGGTCGTACTTGTGCATATCTGCAAAGAAGGTCTTCATCACACCGCTGTACCCTCCGAAAATGTACAGCTGTTCGTTGAACACGAAGGCTGAATGTCCTCGCCGATACACAGGGGGAACGCCTTGTACCTGTGGGCGCACCCAGGAAGAGTTGGTCGTTTCAAAATAGTATACGATGAGGGAACGGTCTGCTGGGCTGCCGCCGAACACATAAATGCGGGTACCGATGGCAGACGCAGGTTGGCAGGGAGGTAGAACCGGAGCCTCTCCGCTGGTGGGGACACGATGCCACTCTAGGGTACCCTAGTCAAGTACCCGCGTATCTGGCGAAAGATCCCAGTCACTGAAGATATGCATGCGGTGACCCACAACACAAGCTGTGCTGCCGCACATCGATGAGGGCACCTCACCGGACACCGCCAGACGGCTGCATGTCATCGTGTTTGGGTCGAAGCGGTAAAGGACACTTGGGAATGGCCAGCTGTGCGGGCCGCCCCACAGATACACGCAGTGGCGGTACGCTACAACTGTGCGGAGGGTTTTTGGCCCGGCGTCGGGAAGTTGCGTCTGCACCACATCCCACCGGTGCGACCCGGGGTCGAAGATGAACACGAGGACCAAGTTCCATGCCGTGTGGCAACTGTCGAACGAGTAGACCCTATCGTTGATGCGTACAGCCCTGCGGGTGACATGCTCTGGAACGCCGTTTAGCCGCACCGTCCACATCCTGCAGAGACACCTGCTTCAATAAGAAACAAGGGCTGGTCATTCCAGCGATGCTGGCGGCGTCTTGCGGCTTTTTTCTGAAGCAGCGATATGGTGATCGCTATTCGCGGCGTGAGCGGACTTAGTGCGTAGAAGGCTGACTATTTCCGTTAGATTTTGGAATATGTCATTTTGTGACACTCACACAAATGAATGTTTGAAAAAAGACATATAATCTTGCTGTTACCAAGATTAAAAGCCGTAAAAGCCGTTACAATGTGCGCATAAGTGGTCAGGAGTGCTCTTGTGCCATTCCGGGTTTGTTTCAGAGCGAACTACTTTTTTGACGCCACGAGATATGTGGTTAACGCTTTCCAATCGAGAATTTTGTTTAGTTGATCGGTCATGCCAGTCGCATTGATAGGGATTGAATATCTCGCGGCCTTAAAAAAAACTAGAAATATATATTGCCTAAATCCTGCGGCACTTTTTTCTTTCGTTTCTCGCATGTTTTGTTGCCGGCTTATCATCTAGCAGGTGCTTGGTATAGGTATCATGCAACTCTGGTCTATTCATATCGCGAGCAACAACCACTTAGTTCAACCTAGCCGTGATTCTGGAAATGTGGTGTGAATCGTTGGCATTTCGCCTTTTCATTTTCTGTTCTGGTAAGAAATGCCTAAGGGGCCTGAATACCTGCAGCAGTTTCTGGCGAAATATAAACGTGTGATTTGGTCACTCTGCCTTCTATATATACCTCTATATATGTGGATTTGAGGAAAGGAAGTGGCGCAGTATCTGTCTCACACATCGCGGTGGAAGCCCCAACCGGACCGTGAGGAAAGGGAGGAAGGCGGGAGTGAAAGAAAAAAGAGAGAAAAAGGGGCCGTAGTAGAGGGCTCCAGATTAATTTCGACCACCCGAGGACCACCCGACGACCACGCGAGAAATCACGGGCATGGCTCTGGCAGGTGGTTCCCAGAGAGCAGCCTAGGAAGCGGATGGGCCGCCTTTGTCACGTGTCCTTGATACGTCATCACAACCTCCCCACCGTATAGTGAGCAAACTGCACACTGTGGCAGTTAAATTAATGATTGGTAGCTCTGGAAGAGCAACCTGGGTCCCACATGGCCCATCGCTTAACCCCTGCACCAGTGCGACAGGGGGGTATGAGGACTCCCAGGGATCTATCAGTGTAAAATAGTGAACGGCCTTCTGCATATGTGGAAATTACCATCATGCTATCTTGTCGTACTCTTAAGGGTAAGCGTAAGTGTCCCCTCCAATTTTGTTTTTATTGCGAAAGCAATACTAGTTGCACTTTCAGCCCGTCGCGTAGCGAGGCCGCTAGCTACCAATGACCTTTAGCATGACCCCCTGCTGTGACGTCATGCCATCTGCCGCAAAAACCAGGGGCCCAACTCGCGCCGTCGCGTAGCGAGGCCGCAGCTACCAAGCGCGGCCTAACTCCTGCTCCTGCTACTTGCTGCGCGCTTAGCGGTCCGACGTCACAGCTGCAAGAGCGGGGCTCCAACTTGCGCCGTCGCGTGGCGAGGCCGCAGCTACCAAGCGCGGCCTAACTCCCGCTCCTGCCGCGCGCTGCGCGCTTAGCGTTCTGACGGCTTGCCATCTGCCGCAAAACCAGGCGCGCAGCGCGCCGGCGGCCATATGTTGCAATGCCGCCTACCGCGAAAGCCGCTCGGCAGAATGCAAAGAGGAAGCAACAGTGAGCTACGGAGACTGAAGAAGAGCGTGAACAAAGACTTTCTAAGCGGCGTGGCCAGTAAGCAGCTCGGCGACAACACAAGCACCACCACCAGCTACTCTACCAGATGAACCATCGCGTAGCTACGGATATTGCTTTGGCAATTACCGGGCTTAACCAAGCTAAGCCACAGCCAATTTTTTTTTTTACGCGACAGCATTAAAGCTCCCGTTCGGCCGGAAACCCAGCGTCAGCATTGTTGACACTGAAACATTCTGATTGATCGAGAAGGTAGAGGAGTAGGAAAGCGATTTTGCGTACATTAAAAAGCAAATGTGGTCAGTCGGAATCGAAACTGCCAGTGAGGAACGTGCGTTAAGTGCGATAAATAGAGGCCATGTACGAGTACCCCCCACCGCACAGCAGGCAAATTACATGAGAGGACCCCATAGCTATAATGAGGTTCAATAATTATCGTTCCTAAGTATTGTGGACGACGATGTGCAATAAAACAGTTCATGATTTCAACAAGTGTGTCGATGTCTGCCAAACGGTGCGCCAGGGGACACCCTAGCGACCGTACGGATACTTTAACGCGAAGGCATCGTACTATTAAGGTGAACTCAAGTTCCCAGTTTTTTTCCTGTCAAGTAACAATCCTTAATCATGCCGAATATGCAGTGCTAGATTAAAACTAAAGGAGCAGTTACAAACAGTAACGTGAATGGCAGCGAGGCAATGGCTAGCACGCAGATCTGAGGGCTCGCGTCTACGTCACTCTGCCCATATACTGGGGCCAATGCCATGGTCCTACGTGCCCTGGGCACATGCGCGTAGTATCATGAAAGGGGTACGTACTTGCACGGAAGACGGGACGATGACAAGGAAATGCAAACGACATGAACAATGCGCAACTTCCAACTAGTTTATTTCATAGAGATCTACAAATTTATACTCTAGAGGTCAAACATAGCGATAAAAACCGTCGCATGCGCATTTCATGTCAGCATACTGCCACCAAAGGTTCTCCCTGATTACATAAAAAGTTCCAACAGCCCCCGGCACTGCTATCAAGAAGGAAAGATGAATCATGAGGTGAAAAATGAGGAAAAGTAACATTAAAAATATCCTAGCAAAGCAGTGTCAAAACCAAAGGCATGACAAAGCGTAAAAATAAATCATCGTAGCCAAACACAACACTAAAAGCACCCGGTCAACAGGGTAAAAGAACGCATTGCAACGAGGAATTGAAACAAGAATCGAAGGCTAGGCCACCCAACAAAAGTACGACCCGAAACAAAATGGAACCTCAGGCGCAGCAAAATTTACACGTGTCCGTCTAGAAAAGTCAACTCTTTGTTAAGAAGTAAGATAGATGCAGCGCTAATGCATCTATCTCCGGAGTTAGTAATATGAAATGCCTCAATAATTTCCCTCTGAAGTTTAGTATTTGCATGTGCCAATAAAGTGGCGCCTCTAAGCAATGGCTTGCATTTGTGGCTGGTGACGTGCTCAGGAAGGCGTCGTTTTTCGTTGGTTTTTACAGTCCTCTTGTGTTCACGCAGTCTCTCGTTGACGAACTTTCCTGTTTTTCCTATGTATACGCTACGCCTAGACAAAGGAATGCTGTATACAACATTGGTAGCGCATTCAACATATTGTTTTACATGTTTATTATTGCATGATTCATGCTTTCTAGACAGGACGGAGCAAATGCCAAACAGCTTGCTGGGGGCAGAAAAAAGGACCTTCACATCATATCTTTGGCCTATCTTCTTCAGGTTATGTGAGATTCTATGAAAATACGGAGTGAATTTCATGCTCTGTCTACGTAAGGTAAAGTTCTAATCCTTCTTGTTGCCTTGTTTTATCTTCTGTAGAAGATTCACGGTGACACTTGTGATGACATCAATGGGGTAACCTGCTTTTTCTAGACGGGAGATTGGCCTTCAAAGCTGTTTTTTATGAAGTGCGGGCAGCTTTTGTTCAGGGCTGCTTTAAGAAAGGTTGTAACGATTCCTCTTTTTGTGAGCTTAGAGTGGGCACTTTCATAGGGAAGAAGACTTTTTTTCGTGCGTGGCTTGTACTGAACGCACAGATTGCAGCCAGGTTGACCGAAGGTGACCTGTAGATCCAAGAACTGCATACAATTTGCTTGAGGCCATTTCCAGGTGAACTTTAGGCCCTTAAATTCAGTGGTGAACAACTTTACCATCTCTGGCACCATTTCTTCTAAATTCTGTTCAGATGAAGCATCGAGGATGACTAAGTAATCGTCCACATACCTCAGAAATTTTACTATTGCCGTCCCTGTTAGGTTATTCTTGATCCGGTTATTCGTGGCAGACAGGTATATGTAACAGAACACGGGTGCAACAGCAGAACCTATGCAAATACCATCCTTCTGCACGTAAGATTTTCTTGGAAGGAAATCGCTGTCGAATTCAGGTAGAATTCCAGCAAAGTAATGAAGTTGTCGGTGCTGATCCCGGAGGAATTCAGGACGCTAATTTCGCTGGTGGATGCAGTCTTCTGCTGGACAGCTTCAAGCAGGTTTCCGTGTGGTAGCGAGTAATATAAATCTTCGACGTCTATAGAAAACACCGAAGTGGCAGAGACGATGCCTTTAAAAGCATTGATGGCTTCTGTGGAACTTCTCACTAGGAAATACGCGTAAATATGAGGGCTGCGCGGTGGCCCTGAGGCCTTGAACGGTCCAAACTCGCTTGCGTAATAAAGTTTTCCATCCATCATGGGGGCGCAAGCATTTGGACGTCCGGATTTGAGGGGTCCTGTCGCGTAGCGCGTTTGAGGTAGGCTTTAGTATTGCTTTGACCGCCTTTTCCAACGGCCGCCTGTTAGCTGGCTCTGGCCTCCCCCTGATGTCATGAGTCCCAAGCCCGAACCTGCCTCCTGGCTGCGTCCACGGCTGCCTAATGCTGATGTTCGCATTTCTTTGTGACCTCAGCTGCCCGTCTATGTAGGTTTTTGCAGACTGGATCTGCGCTTGCCTTCGCAATCTTACGAGCACCGAAAATCTTGTGTGTGCACAGGGCCTAGAGTTCCGTGGCTTATGAAGCAATCACACAAGGCGTTTCCACTCAAGAGGTCCAATATTACTATCGCTTCATGCCATCACACCGAACGATGCACTAGGCTGTATCGAAGAAAAATGTGGCCCGGTGTCGTAAACACTTGCGCCACCCAGTTCGTAGCGTACTCCCTGCGGTCCTCGTGTCCCCCTTTCCCTGCGCAACCCTCCTTACACGCTTTCCATCTCTCTTCTTCGCGTAAGCCCCAGGAACAGTTGCTATATCGTCATAACAGCAAAGGGTGCGTTAGAAGCTTGCTCACTAAAACCAACACAGACTTGCAGAAAAATAAAGAAAAACGCCTAGCTACCATACCTGTTCTTACCCAGTGCTCGCCCGAATGCAGGGAGGAAAAACTAACGCCCTGTTTCATTTCTGAGAAGATTCGTTATCACTGCACGATGTGGAACGTGCTGCTGAACGGCGTTCCAGAAGTCGTCAACGACATGCTGTCGCCATCAAAGGAAAGGTCTACTCGTTCGACCCGTTCTACAACTACCACGATTACAGCGATGGAATCTTAGGGATCCGCTTAGCCGCTTAGGCGTATACATCTTCCACCCCGCAATGTGCTGGTGGGGTGTGCCGTTGACTGACCTGCACCCCGAAGGCGATCCCATTAACTTTAGCGACCACAGCGTTGTCGCCTACGGTGACTGTGCCTATACATCTGGGGGAGCTCCTCGGACATAAGGTCACGTATTGGCGGCTTATACCGGTTGTATACCCTCGCTATGACATGGAGCCGCCCGGAAATGTGCGGCCGAATGCCGACACTGAGCATCTTCTCTGCTTGTGTGCTCTGTCAACGAATGTACGTCTTTGATTTCTTGGAGCCGGAATCCTCACGCCGTGTATATTATCTTGACCTTGAGAGCCTGACGTTGCATAGCGCTACGACCAGTGCAGAGGCCCCGGTTAGCCGCTGCTTCCACACGGCGTCCGCAGTCGGAACACGAATGCATGTTTGGGGCGGCCAGGCGTTCAACATAGAGGATGAACGCCTCGCTCAAAGAAGTCTCTGTTAGCCTACGATAGCTCCCACTCCAAATTAGTAAAACGAGGAATAGTTTCTCTTTGCATTAGGTCGGCCCTAGAAAAATCTTGTACACACAAGATAAGTCAAAGCTTCTATTATCAGATCGGAAGAGGTATAGCAGCAGGTTACCCATCGCAACTGGTCACCAGCGTGTCTGAAAGCCTCCTTCAAGATATCAAGAAACCGGGCTACAAGCGTGACATTAGAAACAAACCTGTGCAGGTCATACCTTGCCTGTATGGGTTTTCGCACAATTTGAAAAAAGTGGCTTCCAGGCACGGAGTGCAGCTAATTTTTTCAGCCCCCTGCAAACTGGCAAGTTTATGTCCGATGGTATCAGGAAAGCTGGTCAAAAAGGCCTGTACTGTCAAACATCAAACAGTGTTCACAAAATGCACCACTAATAGGGTATACGAGATCCCTTTGACGTGTGGCAGAGTGTATGTGGGGAAAACGGGACACTGTTTCAATGAGCTTGCTCGACAGCACAATGTGACCCTAAAAAGCAAGACGGGAAGCAACCTAGCTAGACATTGTCGCAGGTGTAAAGATTGTTCTCCGAAATTTCACGAGACCAGGTTTCTAGCCAGGGCAAAAGAAAAAAATAGAAAGAGAAATAATTGAGGCTTTTTATATTCATCAAAGAAAAGACAATTGCGTTAGCACGCCTTCTGTTCTCCTCACAAGAAACAACCTAGGTTTTGTGGACGGTTTCGTTGAGATGCCCTTTGGAAAGTCCGCTTGCTTCCTTCAATTGGTTTTATGATTGTTAAGATCTTAGCGTTGGTTCTTATCCTTATTCATAATCTTTCAACCTGTGCAGTCATTCGCACTCGCAAGTGTTATCAACCCTGCTTTTTGTAATAGCGACCTCCCTATGACTTGTTGTGCTGTTATAACTCGTGCATCACCGCATTTGTTTTTAGTTTTTTAGCTATGTTCACGCACCGTCATGCAGCTCAGCGCTGATAAAAGAGCAACTGGTTACGTTTTCCTGTTATTAAAGTTGGAAGTTGCGCTTTTTTCCTGTCTTATGTTTCCTTCCTGTTTCGTCTTTTTTTGGCGCACTACATTCTTTCAAAACATAGAGGTCAACGTCTTTTCAACTATTACTCTTAGCCTCCATCTGTGTGGAGAGGTGTATAGCTCACCGCGAGTAATATCCTATGAATATTTACAACTTCGAACCCAAAGTTACCCTCGGCGCAGTGGCGTAACAAATTTTGGCTATTTCGGCGGGTTACTTGTAATGGATCTGTTGCTTTGCCTGCGGGCTTTTCAAACGCGCACTTATTTTGGCGTGGTGTGAGCAAAATTTACAAGAGAATAAAGGAAAGGATAACTCACGCGATCAAATGCCCTTGCGGGACGGATTTGTGCCAGCGTAGTTGTTCGCGATCACGTCTGCAATACTTCAACACCTTACGCATTCGTTTTAAATTAAGCAACATGTTTGAAGAGGTCCAATCAAAGCAAGCATTGCAAGCTGTAGCCAATTTGAGAGAGCTTAAGCGAAAATCTTACAAACAAGGTGAGAAAACGTGAGAGCTTCGTAGCCATCTGGCAATCGCAGTTTTTCCTTTTCATGAGTGTCTGCTATTAAGAGATTAGTTCTTGTATCAAATGAATGCAACAGAAATCGAACATTAATACTGGTCTTAAAATTTCGAATAGGACAGGTGATAAAAGAAATTCAAATGTCTTGCAAAATTTTCCGGGAAGACTGGCAGGCCCCGGGGTTTTAGAAAGCGGCAATCGACCAAATTCACCCTCGACTTCACCCAGGGTTAAAGAACCACTTATTATCGTGCACACATTTTCAGGAATCACCATTATTATAGACACAAAGCGCGCTATTTGAGAATCAGGCCATGGTACCATCAGGTTAATCAGATACTATTACGCCCCTGAGCGATCTGCGTAAATAACATGAACAACGGTATGAAGATGTAGTAACTAAAAGACAACCAGCGCAAAGGTGAACGGCGAGGGAACAAGATATGCTATGACAACGAGGTCGCCAGAATGGAAAACAACAGCTAATGAGAGTACACGCAAAGGTGTGGGAATCAAATATAATATGCCAAAGTAGATAGAGGAAATGAAAACAACGAGCAACCGGAGTGCAGGCGATTGGGAAAGAATAAAACATGATATACGAGGTGTGAAAATGGAAACAAGCATGACGAGAGGGTAACAACAAAAAGCACGTGGATGCGCGAAAAGAAGAAACACGGTAAAGGAATAAAAAGATGGCCTGAAATGGTTACAGACAAGCAAGGCGAAAACCGCGCGTGAAAAGCAGCGAAAACGTGTACAATCGTCTTGCCAGAAAAGCGATTTCTTTCGGCAGGAGCGAAATAGACGGTGTGCCGTCACACTTGTCACGGGGTTTAGTACTGTCAAACGCTTCTGCGACCACCCTTTTTGTGTTGTGCTTAGTTAACAAAAGGTCATGTTTTCACATACAGGTTTCCAAGGAACCTTTTCTTACCCTCGCCCTTACCTTTAAATCGCTTACAACGGTGTCATAAATGGCCTCCTGGATTATTCTGTATTTGCAGCCTGTGTTCACTTGCCCCTTCACTAAAACATACCACTCTGTCCAATGTAGAGCTTTCGGAACTGAGGGTAACTTTCTGCACAACTCTTGAAACACACTCGTGAGATTCTTTTCGTGCTTCTTGGAAGACTGTGGTCTATTCTTCTTTACATTAATCGTCAAACGGGCACATACTGCGAAGTTTACACAGCAGAGAGAAAACAACCTTGACCGCTTAACAGCTCACCACTTTTTTGATGTTACGTGAAACGCGATGAAAGTAGCGCATAAACTCCACCGCTTCTTTCTTGGCACTCTCTTTCGGTTGAGTAGCGGAACGGAAGCGCTGTAGTTGCTGATTGCATCTTTTCTTGTTTTTTATGATCAGAAAATTTTTCCAAGGCGTTTCTGGCATGCTTTCTTTTTTTTATTCTGTTTTTCCTTTTCGCCCATAAAAAAGCATTATGTTCTTACCTTCCCATCTTTCTTGATTTCATTTTCACATGTCATATAATGTTTTAGTCCTCCATCGCCTCCTTCACTCCGCTTTATTGTTGTTTCCCATTCGGCCATCCACATAGGCTATCACATTTTATTCTGTCGTCTTCGCCTTTACTGTCGATTCTGATAAATTTTTATGGCGCTAGGTCATCTGTAGCTAAATAGCCCCATGGCACAAAGTTGCATTGTTTATTCAAGTTGGTGTCACAGACACATTTTCCCAACATTTTGCACCAGCCATCATGGGATGGCTTGTCGAGAATGTATCTGGTGTGCGCAGTGCACTGGAGCGCTCTCGTATCAGTGTAAATAAGCTGTCGGGAAACTTCAAATACTGGCCAGCATGCTGTTGATTGCCTTCAATACGACCTCCACCTGATACGATCAGTTACACAAGCTTTGAAGAATTCTAGCGGCTCAGGTTGACGACATAGACACCGATCGGAGGCTTCCGGATTGAAATTAGAATGTATATAGGAAAAAAGAGAACCATAACTAGCAGGCTATAAAATCAGTTAGCTTTTAAAGCAGCGTCAAAGTGAAAGCAGACATGCGGAAATAAGTGATCACTGTTTGGCTTTCTAAAGTCGTCGCAAAAGAAGCAAGTTGTTTCCGGAAAAGAGCTGGCTGGAATCGACGCCTACCGCCACATATCTCTATCCACCATCTGCTTTGAAAAGGATTACTAGCAGTGGCTACGCGGCTAACTAGAATTTAACACGGGCTTCATACCTAAGTGGTGTTAATGCGACTTGCTTGAAGATACCACCGGGCTGGAGGGGAATCGATTTCAGTGAATAACTCTTCGTTCAGAAAATTTTTTCGCTTTATTATTTACGAAGACGTGGCGGCCCAGAGCGACATGAATATAAACAAAACACTAGCGACTTTCTTGCTTGCGCGAAAATAGAGCACTGAAGGAAGGCGTCCTTTGCGTATAAAAGAAGTGCTTATTTTTGTGTCAAGCAGCTGCGCCGAAGTTGCATCATCACCGTACCAGCAAGATGGCTTCGCCGAAGGCACTCAATCTGCTTGATATGCAGCATCTACCACAGACTACGATTGGTGAGAAGTGATAGCGTAGACCATTTCTCTAATGAAGGGTGGTAAGGGGCGTAGATCCAGCCGTGCATCAATCACTGCAAGTAAGCACAGGTTCTGCAGTGTCGGTGATAAGTGCAACACGTGGAGATCCGTCAGGGAATTTCGCTCCTCAGCAACCTGCCTCTCATCCTGGTTGGGTGCCGGCCCAAAGCCACCGAAAATAAACACTCTTTCACCCATCACTGAGCAGCCATGCCAGAGCCTGGGAGATAGGCCTGAGCCCCATGGCTTCACTACGGTCCAGCACGACGTCAGGGGGTCGTACTTGTGCATATCTGCCAAGAAGGTCTTCAGCACATCGCTGTACCCTCCGAAAATGTACAGCTCTTCGTTGAACACGAAGGCTGAATGTCCTCGCCGATACACAGGGGGAACGCCGTGTACCTGTGGGCGCACCAGGAAGTGGTGGTCGTTTCAAAAAAGTATAGGATGAGGGAACGGTCTGCTGGGCTGCCGCCGAACACATACATGCAGGTCCCGATGGCAGACGCAGGTTGGCAGGGATGTAGAAGCGGAGCCTCTCCGCTGGTGGGGACACGATGCCACTCCAGGGTATCCAAGTCAAGGACCCGCATATATGGCGAAGGATCGCAGTCACCTAAGATATATTTGCGGTGGCCCACAACACAAGCTGTGCGGCCGTAAATCGATGCTTGCACCTCACCGGCCACCTCCGGGCGGCTCCATGTCATGGTGTTTGTGTCGAAGCGGTAAAGGACACTCGGGGCTGGCCAGCTGGGCGCGCCGCCCCACAGATACGCGCAGTGGCCGTACGCTACAACTGTCTGGAAGGAAATGTTAATTGGCCCGACTTCGGGAAGTTGCGTCTGCACCATATCCCACCGGTGCGTTGCGGGGTCGAAGATGAAAACGTGGACCAAGTTCCATGCCGTGTGGCAACTGTCGAACGAGTAGACCTTGCCGTTGATGAGTACAGCCCTGTGGGTGACATGCTCTGGAACGCCGTTTAGCCGCACCGTCCACATCCTGCCGAGGTACCTGCTTCTGTGACAAACAAGGCCCGGCTATTCCAGCGATGGTGGCGGTGTCATGCGGCTTTTATCTGAAGCAGCGATATGGCGACCGGTATTCGCGGCATGAGCGGGCGTAGTGCGTCGACGGGTGACTATTTCTGTTAGATTTTGGAACGTTTTTGTCATTTTATGACACTCACACGAATGAATGTTCCAAAAGAACATGTACTGTTGCCCTCACCAAGATTAAAAGCGCTTTTCGTGCATAGCGTGCATAGCGTGCAATTTCATGCATAGCGGAAGAGCGGTTCCAGAGTGCGCATGCGCAGAACGCTAACGGGAAAATAGCGTTAGCGAACGCACGCAACTTTCAGAAGTTAGCGTTGCGGCAGTTGCGGCTTTTGCGCCCTTAGCGCGAAAACATGTCGGCGTCCTTCCAAGCGAGAGCCGCCCGCTTTAGCCGGTTAGCAGTCCTCGCGATTCCGGTCGGCATGTTTACCTGCAACTACTGGCGTTGTTTTCTTTTCGCTATGACCTTCCTGCAATTGACTTACCTGACTTACGTGCTACGACTTACCTGCAATTCAAGCTGCAATTCAGCCTAGTTTTTTAAATACGCTCTCGATTCTGGGGTACAATAGCCATATGGGACCTTAAGGTGCACTGCTACCGCCTGCAAATCCCGAAACGTAACACAGACGTCCCGAACGAAACAAAAATAGATTTTGAGCTTTGTCGCGGTGTTTTATGTACTTAAATTACGTAACACAACAATACATATTACATATACAAAGGTTTTTTGAACATCAGACGCCATGTGATCAAAAATATTCTTGCTCGAACGGTTTGTAGTTAACATGGCCTTGACTAGATGGCGCTACTTTTTATGTTTTTTATTTCACTTTATTACAATTTCTAGGTCATTTTCCTGGCGAAAATAAGCGCTGCTGTAATAATTGTCTTGAAAGACTTAAATATTATAATTTGGCACGTTAGTGGTAGTGGCGACCTCTTAGAAGGTCCTGTCGCCTCTACGTAAAGGAAACGTTTTCAGGACGCTATACTAAAACTGTTTTTGGGGATAAGTTGCTTGCGGCACGCTAACATAATTTCCCTTAGGTCCGCATCACGCTAATGCTGTACTGTTTAACTTCTAGACGGACACCCCAACCACACAGGGAGGGGAGGCAGGAAGGTGTGAGGGAAAGAAGAAAGAAGGAGGTGGCGTAGTGAAAGGCTCCGGAATAATTTCGACCACCTGTGGATGTTTAACGCGAACTGACATCGCACAACAAACAGGCGCCTTTTATGTTTCGCCTCCACCAAAACGTGGCCGCGGCGATCTGGTTCGATCTCGGTTACTCCGGCTGAGTTGTCGAACATGCTAATCACTCAGCCACCGCGGCGGGTATTTACCGCTAGTGGGAAACGTGTTACGAACGGTACGCCGCAGGTGGAAGATCATGAAGCGACTATTTGCAACGCACAGAGCGAGAGTGTGTTGCAGTTTGACACGAGGCGTGATCGGTCGCGGCGATACCATCGCGCCCTTGTGCAGTGGCCAGTGAAGCTGACCCGTTTGCTCCGCCGTTTGTTCGAAACACAGTCGCGGCAATAATAATCCAATGATCTCCGGCACAATAACGACATCTACTAGTTTTGATAAGTAGCCCCTACTGTGTGAATTGATAAATGGAGTAGACAACTCGTTTGCAAACACCGCTCGCATCTCTCTCTCTCTCTCCATGAACCACCAGACACAATCTCTTTAGATATCGACAAGCAGAAAGCAGAACGTTAACACTGCATCTGGTGGCCTTGTATCGACTGGACTGCGCTGTATTAGCGCGAAAGCGTTAAAGCCTCCGTTCCACTCAAAATTCTGTACCGCGTTGTCGGCATTGACGTTTCATTTCATTTATTTCATTTCATTTATTTTACCCTCGGGGCTTTCGCATTACAGAGGGGGTGGGACAGTGAAAAAAAAACAATACACAGATCAAAAAGAGCGCTATATATATGAACAATATTGAAAGATGCTAGAAACAGAGGACGGAAACATTGAGAACAAAAGTACAGAAGTAAAAAAAATAAAAGGATTACAAAAAGAAAACCTTATACAGTTTATATATGGGTAGACAACATATCACAATTGGTCTGATTATAACAGTAATTTGCTTTTAATACGCGCAGCGTCGCTAACACAGGTGGCTGTGGGTGAAAGATTATTCCACTCACATGTTTTAAGGAGGAAGGAATTAGAGCAGGTCACTGAGAGTAAGTGTGCAACAGTTACTTTTTGATTGTGGTGAATGCGAGGCGATATGAAAGGTGGTGCCTTTACACAGGTGGATTTCAGGCAAGGATTATGGTAGTAACTTTTATGGAAGAGGCAAATGCGTGAAAGCTTACGGCGAGTGGAGAATAAGGGGAGTTTAAGATTAGATTTCATTTCTGTTACACTGGCAGTGCGATGGTAGTTTCCAACGATGAAGCGGACGCTTCGATTCTGCACGGCCTCGAGTTCATTTGTTAATGTGATGGTGTCAGGATCACAAATCGAACATACGTGCTCTAGTTGCGGACGGATGAGTAGTATATAGTAGCATTTTGAGTGAAGGTGGAGAGGATGAAAAATTTCTACGGACGTACGCTGGCATGCGGTTAGCCTTTGAAGTAATGAACCTGATATGAGCATTCCAAAAAAGCTTATAACAAATATTAACGCCAAGATACTTGTAAGACGAGACTGGATTCAGCTGAGTATCGTTAATAAAATAATCTGGGCTTGTTTGCTGGTTACGGGTTACTCGCACGCATTTGCATTTAGATATGTTTAATTCCATTTTCCACGATTGACACCATTCAAAAGTTTTATTTAAATCTGTCTGTAGCTGAAAAATATCATCACTGTTATTAATTACTCTGTAAATTACGCAGTCGTCAGCAAATAAGCAGATGTTAGATGAAATCTTTAAACGTAAGTCATTTATGTATATTAGAAATAATATCGGGTCAAGGGCCGACCCATAGGGCACACCTGAATGTACTGGCGCTGGTGATCAGTCGCGGATATTGGCGAAGACGAACTGAGTACGGTTACTAAGAAAGGCACGAATCCATTTGAGTACATTAGGGTCAATGTTAAGTTGGCACAGCTTTAAAAGTAAAAGAGAATGACTGATTTTATCGTAAGCTTTTGAAAAACCTAAGAATAAGCAATCAGTAATGAGTCCAGAGTCTAAGGAAAGATGCAAGTCCTTAGTGAAAATCATTAAGTGCGTTTCACACGTGAAGAATTTGCGAAAACCCTGCTGTTTCGAAGTAAAGAACTGGTTTAATTCTAGGAAATTCACAAGATGACTAAACATGATGTGCTCTTGATTTCTCCATGGGACGGAAGTAAGTGAGATGGGACGGTAATTACGTGGATCTTGGGTTTCCCCTGATTTGTGCACTGGAATTACTTCGCCATTGAGCCAGTCATTAGGAAGGGTGTGATAGTTTAAAGACTGCGAAAAGATACACTGTAGCATAGTGGAATAATATTCTACGGTATTTTTCAAGAATTTAGTACTGAGGCCATCGATACCAGAAGAGGATGACATTTTAAGGTGTTCAATAATGCCACGAATTCCTTTTGAGGAGATGACGATGGGATTCATTGGTAAACAGTGATATTCTGAAGCGAAGGTAGGACGGAAGTGTCGGTGGGGCTAGAGGAGGCTTTGATAAAAGTGCTATTGAGAAGCGATGCGCACAGTTGGTCAGGCAGTATATCCCATTCCAGGGTAAATGGATGTATGGTAACATTTCGTTTGCCTTTCACTGTGTTCCAGAACTGTTTCGGGTCCTTGCTTAGCATAGCTGGAAGAGTCTGATTAAACAAGGTAAATTTGGTTGATTTTAATGAATTTGAATAATTGATTGTAGCGGCTTTATACGCGGACCATCTGACAGCAGCGTTTCGGTAGAGACATGCCGTCGTTGTCGCTTAGCATCTCGCCGGCGTCTCTTCGCAGGACGTTCCTCTCGTTCTTCGGGCGTCTCGGCCGCCAGCTTCGCCTATCGCGCCTCGTTTTCACGCCGGCCTTGTACCATGCGACGACTTCTGTATCGGAAGGCCCAATTTCACGCAGCCTGTACTGCTGCTGTGACGAGCGCAGCCGCTCTCCTTCCTTCATGGTGCGCATTTGAGGAGCCAGCGCATGGCTTCCTACTTATATCCCAGCTGCACAGCGTGACTCTGCGCATGCGTAGTGAGCTGGTTGCCATGGTAACGGCGCACGCGCAGTAGTGACCTCTGGCAGGCACCCAGAAATGCGCTTCTGCTTGCTTAGTGCAGCTTTCGGTACAAAAGTGATTCGTGCCTGAAAGCAGCTTTGAATCACGCGTCTACATAAATCTTTCTTTTTTACCGAATGCGTGCGTTTAATTGAAGATTTGATGAGACGGAAGGTTCACGAACAAATCAGAGTTCATTTACAGCGCGCACTAAAGCAAACGGCGACGACCTCAGTTGTGGCAAGAAAGATTCACTGCGCCTCAACCACAGGAAAATGAAGACGGCGATGCTGGCCAGGCAGCTCCCGCTTCTTAATTTTTGTGTGCAGCAAGGGTGCCTGAGGCAGGTACTTACCTCTAGCACGAATACTTTCAGTAGCGGCCGTCTTCACATAGTACCACGACACGTTTAAGAAAGCGTCTTACCTGTGTTGTACTGGGAAACCTTTTCGCGCAAGAAAAATTATATAGTCCATTTACGTTATGTTATTGACTACACGCTCCTCATGGTGCGGTCTGCATTTCTGCAGCGCAGTCTGCCTACTGAGGTCTTATTCCATCAAAGAGGCCATATGAACAGTGCAGATATGGCACAAATTAAATTCCACATATAGCCCCATCCCGAAGTCTTGTTAGCTTACGAAGGTTTACTACCTCTGCCAAGAAAGGCCTAGTAGGTACGGACTGGGATGTTAGGTAGTAGACCTTCCGAAAAAGATCATCCTTATTATGAGGCCATTCATGAATTTCAAGGTTTTACGCCAGTAATACTCGCCAAGGCTGTATAAAGCGTTAGCGTTGAGATTCCCTTTCTGCAGAAAATTCGGCTACGGAGTTGAGCGATAAAGCAGGTGTCTCACATGTAACCTAGGTCACGTGACTTATAATAATAATATTTAATCTGCCACCATGCAGTACATGATGAATGGGTGCCTATCGTAAAAGCTCTCTTCTGACAGCTTGACACACCACGGGCACCCGGCCTTAACACTTGGCGGCATACAGGGGTGGCTAACAACATGAGATAATACACTATAAAACATACAAAAGAAAACAAATGCCCAAGAAAAAAACGAAAGCAATACTGGTAGTTGCACAGTTCTCAGTGAAGATAAAACAAAAATCAAAGCTAGAGCCAACGTCATGTGACATCATGAACACCTGCCCGCCGTGCCAGGTGGCAGTAAATTATTGTTTGGTTGCTTGAGGCTGCTCGGGGAGAGCAATCTGGACAGGAGTGGGAAACTTCCGTACACACAATTGTCCACAAAATACAGACGCCAGCGCCAGTTCCATCCATATATCGTCTGCAGGGACGCCAGCTGTAGCGTCGTGCAGTCGTCATGAATGCGGTATCGAGCAGAAAAAGCTTCATCCCCGAGCGGGATTCAAAACACTGCCCGCGAAAAAGAGCAGCTTCATATCACGGTTCCGCAGACTATGCCGCTACAGTCGCAGTCTTATAACGCGGTACGTGTCTGCGCAGAAATCATTCAATATTAAACATCCGTTCACCTTCAGTCGCTAGGTGCGCTGCAGTAGATGAAACCGAAAATAGCCTGAGCTTCTCACCTCTGGCCAGGGTCTTACAAGCCCATCGGTTGCTGTGTTTGAAACAGGCGCCTGTCGCAGAGGTGGCGAATCCCCGCGATCTATGAACGTAAAGTAGAGAATTACCATGTTCGCTACGTGATACGCAGGGGACCCCAAAAGGCTGAAGGCACCCAATAACGTTATCGCGTCACAGTATTAATGCTGTGCTTTTAAGTGTGCCCTCATGTTTTACCTACAGTCTTATCTTCTCAACTTCCACAACGGCGCGGTCTGCTTCAATCTTCTCAGCCCTCTCTTTGAATGCTGCAGTCCCACTTGAGTCCTGTTTTACCTCTAATAAATAAATATCACAGTGATCGAGCAGGTGTCGAACAGGCTATTCTACCTTGTAGACCATGTACCAGAATAACTATCTCGTTAATTTCGGCTATCCCCATAAGGTGGCTCCTACTTCTGTCAAAACACTTTTAAGCTGAGTTTTTTCTCTTGTGCAAACTAGGAAAATTATGTTTCGCGCTTCCATTTTTTGGAGCGAAAAGCTTCACTACGAGGGTCGGAGCCGAGCTTCGCGTGTGCCGTATGCCGCGACCGAGTGACGTCACGCGCCGCGTTCGACGCAGCTGCGCACTACTGCTCATGTGCGCCGCCTTCTCACCACCGCTACTACTGCGCGCGCTCCTCTCCTACCTGCCGTTTGGCCTTCCGTTGCAGCCGCGTGTTGCCCGCGTCGCAGCCGGCAACACTCTGGGGATTCCTGCGGGCAGTTTTAACCGCGCCGATTTCAGTCTCCTCCCCCGCCCCCGTACAGGCAGTGTGTGGACGGCCGTCAAACCAAGCACAACTGAAGCTTTTCGCTTGTATATCTAGGATTAACGAGAGCTAAGCTACTGCCTAATTTTTTCCTATTCCCAACTAAAGCGTTAAAAAGTGACTTAGTCATGGCAATTCCGAGCCTCAGATATGATCAATAACCACATAATCACATTCGCAGCTTCTGAAAAACAGTTATTATTCAGAAGCACCTCGTTACAAAGTAAAAACACCTTGGAACATTACTTAGAAGAAATATATTCACAAACAAAGCAACTCAGGAAGAAAAGCGGTTAGAAATATGCAGCAGAAAGAAGCACAGGAACGACGATGTGCTCAAAATTTTAAAGAAAAAAAGCTTACTCGGAAATCGTGCCAACCTGTCAGCCTTGGCACCAGGATTAAACGCGTGGCCGCTCGTATCACCACCACCGTTGAGCTAATTTCACATATGTACACATTCTTACATACTGCACACTCAAGAAGTGCTGTGTCATCTGTTGCCACTGTTAACACTACGCGCTAACAGCGCGGCTGGTTTCCTTGCATAGGACAGCACATGCAGAGCGTCTTGACACGGCGCGGCTACCGGGCGACGACAAAACAAAATATCAAGCCTGTCTTCTCGGTGCATGCAAAGGTTCTTCCACCCCTGGAGGCCTCACTGCTACACGGCGAAAGAAAGGCCGTAGGGTAGTTCCAGCCGCCCGAAATGCCTGTACCACCTCGCGACGCTTACAGACACTGAAGCTGGCCAACGCACCACCACATCTGGCTCTGTCCAAGGCGCTCTATCAAGTTGAAGTCAACTCGGACCCGGCGCTTAGGATTGTCCTTATTTGATGGTGTTGATCTCATTGATAATCATTGCTGGTAACTCGCTCATATCCAGACCTGCATCAACAGCAAGCATACACAAGTTCTGCAGCGTCGGTGCTAGGTGCAATACGTGCAGGTCCGTTAGCTCCTCTTCTTCCTCAGAAATGTCTTCGAGATAATCTTCCTCATCAAGGCTGGGTGGAGGCCCGAAGCCACCGAAGACCAACACCCTCTCTCCAAGCACACAGCAGCCGGATGAGTGCGTCGCACACGGGCCTGATCCACTGGGCGTCACTTTAGTCCAGCATGACTTTTGAACGTCATACTTGTGCATATCTGCAAAGTAGGTGTTCATGACTTCGTTGTCGCCACCGAAGATATACAGCTCTCTCTTGTACACGAACGCAGAGTGACACTCGCGTCCCTCCGGGGCCACTCCTTGCACTTCTGGGCGCACCCACGTCGCAGTGGTCGTTTCCAGATAGTATAAGCAATTGTCAAAAGGATTGTCGGGTCGTGAGCCTCCTAGGTTGCCACCCCAAATGTACATGCGCGTTCCAATAGCGGTCGCAGTGTGGCAGTAGCGCCCGAGGGGGGCTTCTCCGCTGGTCGGGAGACGATGCCACTCTAGGGCCTCCAGGTCCAGAAAACGTACAAAGTTCGATGAATCTCTGCGCAATCCACCAAAAATATACATCCGGTGACCAAGCACGCACGCCGAGTGGTTAACATCCGCTCTCGGTACTTCACCCTTTACCTCCGGACGGCTCCATGTCATGGCATCGGTATCGAAGCGGTAGAGGCCGGCAAATTCCGGTGCTTCTAAATAAACTTCCAGATGATGTCGACCTCAACAAATCGATTAAGAAAAAAACGTTCAAAACAATGGTTATCGAGAAAGAAATTCGCTACCAGTGACTTCTCTCTTAAAGCCATATGTAGCGTTTCTTTGTAAAACAGTGCTCTTTTACTGTGTGTTGGATGTCGCCTTTTTCTGTTTTTTTCCTCCTCTTCACATGTACATATGTTCGCCACGATGACTGACCTTTGCATTTATGTTCATATGTTGTTTTTTTACCCCCGTTCTGCCACATCTAGGACAAGAAATCTGTTTTATATATTTGTGTGCAGTGATATGTACTAGATCCTCAATGACATAGAACAGTGTAGAGTGCAACTACAAATGTGTGTGCTGTTTTCTTAAATTTCTTTTGTAATGTTGTCGAAACTGTATGCGGAGGGAGGGCCTCGTCAGGCTAGTAGCCTTTAGCTCTCCCTTCGCTTTTTCCTTGTATTGGAAAGAAACCAATAAACAAACAAACAAACAAACAAACCTCTGGGCTGATGTGCTGTCCGCCCCACATGTAGACGTGGTGGCTGTAGGCTACAACGCTGCGGCCCAGGATGTTAATCGGCTCATCTTCGGGAAGTGACCGAGTCTGTATCCTATCCCACCGGTACGAGACGGGGTCGAAGGTGTACACGTCGACGATGTAGCCTGAGATTTCATCACTGTCCGGGTAGCAGATGTCGAAACCTTCGAACGAGTAAACCTTCCCTTTGATGGTGACCGACGTTTCGTTGAGCAGTTCTGGAATGCGGTCGAGCCGCGCCGTCCACATCGTTCAATGGCAACCAGTTCTTGCGAAAAGGATATCGGGCCGCCTTCTTCCTTCAAAGCTAACGGCCACGCGCTGAAATAAAACCTGGTGGTGGGCGTTACTTGCCCTTCTTCGTCCTTTGTTTCACAGAGCTAGCTGCTCGTGCGCCGCGTGCTGGAATCACGGCGTGGTGGGTTATGTCATAGCTACACGCAAAGAAGACAGGAGGAAGACGCGATAGGAGGCTATCGTCCGAATTGGTACGAGCCGGGAGGGGGGGACACGCGCTGCACAGTGGGCGGCGCATGCACGTGCGAGACTTTTCATCTTTCCCTTTAACTTTCTAAAGAAAGTTAAGTTAAGTGGGTATGTGCCATCCTTTCAAAGGCTAACAACAAAAACTAAAGAAAGGTAAACCAGCGCAAAACACTCGACGCAGGAATTAAACGACACACAACGCGCTGACTAGCAGCTCAAGTTTAATCCGCAAGGAGCTAAATATCTTTATTTAGAATGTTGTACGAACTTGCCCGTGCTTCTGCCTTTACCTTTGTTTAGGGCGCCGTTCGGTGTTATGATGTCACCCACCAGAAGTAATTGGCCGACTCACTAATACACACCTAGCCTGATTGCTTTGCCTGCCCCAGATATTGCGGGCCATGTACATGCTGTAGACCATTAGGAGAACTGAAATTTTCGTCCGGAGGCGGAGAGTCCCCGAAGGTCCAGCTAGACGTGCGTAACAGGCGTGAAGAAAATACGAACATTGAAGTTTGGCTTCCATTAGTGTGGGCGACAGGTAGTGAGCGCTCCGGCCGCTGCACAGGAGCGACTAGTCAGAGCCAGCAAACATGCAGCCATTGCAACAGGGATAAAAGAGCTCGCAAAACTGGACGGAAGACCGCTGTGCGACAAAGTGCGTATGTCTCGCCTCTCTTCCTTGTTTCCAGTCGTTCTTTGTGCTTTGCCTTCTGAGGAAAGACAAAATTCCTGAGATCCCGGGACCGAAACGTAGGTCTCCCAGTTATCGATGCAAAACAACGTAGTTGCGAGCCTCAAGCCATGCTGCAAGCGGGGCGCGTTAGTAAGGATTCATACTCAAGGAGCGCGAACAAGACGGTGGAACTACGCGGGCAGATATAATGTAAATCTTTTTTGGTGCCCCTGATAAAGTAAACAAAAATTATGCCAAGTGGTTCAAGGGTGGCACTTGCTAACGACTTCTCAATCCAATTAGATCCGCCGCGGTGGCTCAGTGGTTATGGCACTCAGCTGCTGACCCGAAGGACGCGGGTTCGATCCCGGCCGCGGCGGGAGTATTTCGATGGAGGCGAAATGCTAGAGGCCCGCGTACTGTGCGATGTCAGTGCACGTTAAAGAACCCCAGGTAATCGAAATTTCCGGAGCCCTTCACTACGGCGGCCCTCATAGGCTGAGTTGCTTTGGGACATTAAACCATTAAACCCCAATAAACCAAACCATCCATCCAATTAGAATTTTCACTGAGTATGTGCTGTGTAGAAACCTTTGTAGTTTATCAGATACAGTTTTTGTGGCAATATCTATATGTATATCAGCCAGGAAGCCCGCTCTAAAAAAAGTTGCGCCTGAAAGTGCACAAAAATGTACTAAACGACTCATGTACTCTCCTATCTTTCAAGTTGAGCGAGTGTGAGAATAAAACAAAGAAATATTGTGTGGCGCCGATGAAAAAAAAAAAAAGCAGGGCCCTTTCTAGCCAGCAAGATCATCGCTGGTGTGGGGTGAAAGAGGCATGTCCCATCATCAAAGCACTCAGGATATGTGTAATCATGAACACAATGGCTATGTCCCATAAAAAGGCGTTTTTCATGCATCGTACTTTTCAGCTTGGTTTTGTTATCCTTGAGTGTCAAGTTATGTTGTTCTCTACCTGGTTAGCGCATTCTGTTGTTAATCAACGCTCGTGTCGCAGGCTAATTTTCTTCCACGTTTTCGGCGTGTACGCCCTCCTTTTTTCAAGTATTACTTCACAGAGTCGTTCTTGGCGTCCACATGGAAATTTGAGTGCATATCCTGGTGATTTCGTATTTAGTAATTGATTGATCGCTGCGCGGAGACTATATCCCATCTTTCCTCAACTAGTCACGCGGCGCACAGCTCGTGCCTCGTAGTCTGCTTGTCCTCTGCGTGCGGCCTTTGCAGAAACACAAGGAGCAGGCGTGTCTGTGCTGATGACAGGTCGTGTGCAGAAACTCCGCCTTGGTAAAAGGCATCAACGAATGTCATCCACGAGAAAAGCAAACAGCCGGGGAAACTGAGCGCTACTGTTTCAGTCTTCTGTCAAGGACAACTAGAAGCACTAAGCAACCAGGCAGCGGAGAAACGCGTGAGAAGTCGGTGTTGGTACCAATTGCAGCGGTGTGGAAGCTGGAATGGTGTAGTCGCGTTTGTCGCTAAGCATCGGTGTTTTGTTTGTGTATACTACACATGGAAAAATTGCTTGTGAAAAGTAATCAAATTACATTACTAATTACAATCCTAAAGTCGTGCGAATGCAAGTAATTGCTGGCTCCAAAAAGTAATGGAAATACAATAAATACTTATGAAAATTGATTATTAATTCAAAAATAATATCTGAAGCTTAGTGTAACATAGAATAACGAAAAGTTGGGCTAGTTTGATTGAACTATACATCATAGCGCTAACGAACGAAGACAAGGGAGAAGAGGACAAGGCAGGCGCTATCTTTCAACTGAAAGTTTATTCACGCGAAAAAAGGAAATATATGCAAACAGGTATAAAGGAAAAAGAATCAAAGGCAAGCTCACATATGACTATCTAATATTAGAAATTCGATCTCTTGTAGTGCGATAGAGGGAGTGCTGACGGCCGTGCCGCCTGTCTAGTCCGCCTGTCTTGGCCTCTTCTCCCTTGTCTTCATTGTTTAGCGCTGTGATGTAACGCTTAATGTTAAGCTTATCACATAAAGAAAAAAAACTACAGGGAATGTTTACTACACTCGAATCCGAGCGAAAGCGTGGATCTGTGCTACGTAGAAGACGACGGTGAGCAGGCAGTGCCGCGGGAGGGAGCAGATGGAAGGTGATGAAGACGACTCTGTCCAATGCACAGCGCGAGAGTGTGGTGCAGTTGAACACGAGGCGTGTTGGCTGTGGCGATAGCCTAGTGGTCTCGCTGAGTGGCCCTTAAAGGAGATATGTTCGCACAGCCGCGGGCTCGACTCCCAGTGATGGATATTGATTCAATTTCTTTTGCGTGGTTTGACCTCTAACTCAGCTGAAGGGCAAATTTGCACGATCCGCTATTGAAGCCCAAGGCACCGTAGTGAAGGTTTCGCTTCAAAAAGCAGAAGACGGGACTAGCGATCCGTCTCTTAGTCTTTACACAGCCAGGTATAAGTTCCTGTGCTCGCGTCGTTGTTAACTTGTCTCGGATGAACTGTCTATATTTTGTTTGCTTGCGCAAGCGTGGCCGATGGTATATACTATATGCGTGGTTTCAGGAAGAAGGAAGCAGTTAGTGTAGCGACTGTCATTGTGTTTGCCTCTTCTTGGTGGATTGTCGAGTGCTTGTGCTCATCGTTCACGTACGAATATTTCACAATCATACATTTTTCACCAAAACACAGTTTCTGTATTCTTGTTCTTGAAATTTTCCGCATTGTTGTTTACGCATATAATTTTACGCGTATCAGTATCTCTCTCATTGGCCTGTATCTAGTTCAATAGCTTCAAATTAAGCCAACACCACACACGCATCACTACCTTATGAACATGTCATTTAACACATGCGCCGGCCTTTAATTCATATTAGAAGTCCTCTTTGCAATCATTATCATTCCAGACACACACGCACATGACGTCACGCGTCACGTGGACTTTTGAACACAACGCCGCTGGGAGGACGCCTCGTTTTCTGCTGAACGGTAGCCTCAATACTGTCTCGTTAAAGTAATCGCTAACGTAGATGAAAATTTCGTAAGCCTGTCTGACATCATGCTATTTTCATAGATACTCTGCAGGCTAAGTGCCATGAATATCTTTTATGGAACATAATCATGATTTCCAACAGAAAGAAAAGGAGTATACTTTAGCAGGTGGAAGGTAGTTATGTAGTGTGCGCTGGAAAAGGTGCCAATGAAGAACTGCATCGGCAGAGTAAAAAAAGAATGCTTGACACTCTCTGGCTTCCCACCACTACCCAATCGCCGCACCTTAACATCCCGTTTATTAAACTGTCAACCGTTGTTGTTGTTGTTTTCCCTGAAACAATGGTACATACCCACGGTTGGGGATTGGCCAGAGTGCTGCAGACATAAGCAGAAGAAAAATTCATCCAGACTTATCTCAAGCGCTTCATTAATAAAAACTGTCAGCCTTTCCGGCACTGCTTTGAATGTCGTCATTTTCATCAACTTCCATCGGCGCTCAAGTGAGTCCAAAAGGAAGAAAACGCGGGCACTTGCGTGTGCGGGCCCATAGTGGAAAGAAAGAGAGAACAAATTTCATTGGTGCCTTCTGAGTGAAAAGCATACAACAGCTTTATGTTACCGGTACTCACCTATGAGGCCGAAACATAAAGGCTAACGAAGAGGGTTCAGTTTAAGTTAAAGACAACGCAGCGAGCTATGGAAAGAAAAATGGTAGGTGTAACGTTAAGAGACCGGAAACGGGCAGAGTGGGTGAGGGAACAAGCGCTGGTTTATGACATCCTGGTCGAAATTAAGAGGAAGAATAAATGGGCTTGAGCAGAGCATATAACGCGAAGGCAGGATAGCCGGTGGCCCTTAAGGGCAACAGATATCCCAAGACAAGGCAAGCGTAGCAGGGTGCGGCAGAAAGTTAGTTGGGCGGATGAGATTAAGAAGTTTGCAGGGATACGGTGGCCGCAACTGGCAAAGAACAGGGTTAATTGGAGAGACATGGGAAAGTCCTTTGCCCTGCAGTGGGCGTAGTCAGGCTGATGACGATGATGGCGATGATGATGTGATTACACGTGTGGTTCGTACAGGTCCGGGGGTCCGGTTAACCATTTTTGTAAACGGCCCTTCAAGTATGGTCGCTCAGGTGTCGCAGAAGGGGAAGCCCTGTGTGAGCCAGCTTCATCTCGCACAGAGTCCAGGTTCGTACGCTTGGCCGGATTGGTGGAAAAACAAAAGCCGCGAGGAAGCACCCTTTCACGAGCATGCAACACATCACACGGAACAGCGAAAGATTTGAACCACGAACTTCAATTATTGTTAGTATAAATGGACTCAATAGAAATAACTAATACTACCACATTGTCAACAATTGATGGTAATTCAGCTAATTTCAAATTTTAAGCGAGTGAACCATATGGTGATTTGTCTCGTGCCCAAAATCCTGCGCAGAAAATTCAGCGACGTGCACAGGATGACTGTGACGTAAACTTTTCAAGGCAAATGTTGTCGTCGAGATAAGGTGCCAAAACGGAATGCTTTGGATGTCCGGCGTGTAAGTTTTTACGGAAGTTCATGGCCCCTCCCAGCGCAATTCTTTCCATCGTTTTGGGCTAGGCAGAAATGTCGTATATTGGTTACACAACAAACCTTATTCTGAGAAAGACGCTTGAGGACAATCCAAGTCTAATGGATGGCGCGGTTTGTATGCTGCCTTTCCCATGGCTGCTTTGGGCATATACTATATACAGGGTGTTTCACCTCAGTTTACACAATTTTTAAAAATTGGCTTCTTTAGTTAGACGAGCGCTTTTTCAACATAGCACTGTCAGCGGTGCAGTTTATCAGAATATAGCTAAGACGGGCTAACTAGCAGGCTAGTTGGTTAGTATTGAAGAGTTAACTTGTTAACAATTACTGTTAGGCTCCTTAATCCCTGAGGGGCGTGTACCCGACTCTAATGAATACTAATATCAGTTTTTACAATTTAGAAAATGCGGTTATCCTCGGCCATAGGTCGGCCCACTAAATCATTATTGCACTCATATCACCTGACTCACACCACCGACGTGAATGTGAGTGAGTGGTCGTGTGTGTGAGTGGTCGTGTTTGTGAGTGTGAGTTCGAGTGAGTGGATGTGAGTGCGAGGAGAGATGAGTGTGAGTAGAGGTGAGTGTAAGGGGACATGAGTGATGAGCAGGTTTTAAGGCCGAAGCCTTTAATGTCTCATCGTTGTAAGCAGCAGTTGTCGACAGAAAATGTCACGCTTTTCAATTGGTGGAAACGGTCGCGACGTCACAGTGCGGGAATTTCAAATGGGGCCAATTGTACTTTGGCTAGTAACCATGCAACCAATTGAAGGGATCGTGTATAGTGATGCTCCAAGTAAGTGGGACTGAGCTTAGATAATTGCTTAATTACCCAATTAGCCTAATTAGCTTTACTCGTCTGGCCATATAAATAAATAAAACCGATTAAGAAATTGGTCGAGCTTAGGAATCGAACCCCGGTCTTCGGCGTGAGAGACGAGCATGCTATCCACTCCGCCATGCCAGCTCGATGGTTTGGAATGAAGAAAGGAGTGTCTAGTGAATACGGTGTCTTCACTCACTCTCATCCTCCTCCATTCCCTTCCGGTGAGGTTTAGGTGTCCAGCGACAAATGAGAGACAGATACTGTGTAAACTTGGAGACGCGCACAAATGACGACACCATTGTTTCGAGTTATAAGCAACGACTGGTGTTTATTGCCGTAAGGCTGCTCCTTGTCGAGCGAGTATAGGTTACATAGGTTGCCAGATTACAAGTCAGAAAAAGCTAGAATGAACAGTTTCTTTATACTCCCCCCGGAATGAGCTTCAGATCATTCGTGCGTAGTCTCCATGGGGTACAGCAACTGGATCGGTCTTCTTAGGATGGTCCCACCAGGTAGGCGCACCATGCAGGCTCTAGTGTACCCATCCCGTCCGACGAGCACATCAACCACTTTTCCGGTTTTCCACAGCTGCCTTGGCAGATGAGGCTGGTGAACTAGCACAAGAGTTCCTTTCTTCAAGGCACTAGATGAGCTTGGCACAGCAAAATGAGCGGAGCGAAGACCTGTGAGGTACTCTTTCTGCCACCTGCGCCAGAAGTGATCAGCTAAACTTTGATGATATCGCCAGCGACGAGTTAGTTGACCCGGTGTTGATGTCGTTGACTCTGTGCTACAGCCCGGGGGCAAGGACGTTAAACGTTTTCCCACGAGAAAATGGGATGGAGTGAGTTGCTCCGGCTCGTGAGCTTCTGCGGACACGTAGGTGAGGGGTCTTGAATTGATCACGGCCTCGATTTCGGTCAAGACTGTAGCGAGCTCCTCGAATGTGCAGAAGCTGTTACCTAAAACCTTCTTCAGAGAAGTCTTCACTGAACGAACCATTCGCTCCCAGAATCCGCCCCACCAGGCGGCTCTCTCAAAGATAAACTTCCATTTTATCTGGTGGTCTAAGAAATAACTTCGGATCTCTGTGCCACGCAGCGTTGTCCACAGCCGTTTCAGGTCTCTCGAAGCGCGCTGAAACGTCTTAGCATTGTCCGAAAATATTACTCGACAGACTCCTCTTCTGGAAATGAACCTCTTGAATGCCATCATAAAATTGGGCGTAGACATGGCAGTCACCAGTTCTAGGTGCACTGCGCGGGTGACTGCACATGTGAATATGACGATGTATGATTTCTTGTTGCCTTGATCCCTTGTGTTCAACGGCCCGGCGAAATCAATGCCTGTCACCTCGAATGGTGGAGCTTGGGTTACCCTGTCGCGAGGTAAAGGGGCAACTGGCTCCGTGGCAGGGCGGCTGTTGAATCGGTTGCAAATCAAGCATTTCTTCAAGATCTTTTTCACCATCTGTCTTCCCCGAACTATCCAAAACTGCTCCCTCAGCTATGTGAGAGTCTCAAGTGCGCCTGCATGTAGAAGGCGGCGATGGTTGGCGATTATTAAAAGTTCGGTGAAATGATGACCGGCAGGCAGGATTATTGGATGCGTAATGTTGTAGGAGAGGCCAGCATTACTCAAACGTCCCCCAACTCTTAGCACTCCGTCCTCATCGCAGTAAGGTTTCAGATCCCGCAACGGAGAGCTGCAGGGCAAGCGTGATGCGCGACGTACGCACTGCAGCTCTTCACCGAAGGCCTCTCGCTGCACCTGACTTATGAGACAAGTCTGTGCTTGGGCGACCTCTTCCGCCGTGAGATATCCACTACGTTTCTGGTGAGGGTTCCTTGAGTTGTGCAAGAATCGCTGCATCCATGCAACAACACGAACAAGTTTAGAGAGGGAGCTGTGCCGTTCCAGCGGCAAGACAGTTTCCTCTGTTGCTACGTTGTGTACCTGCACCGATCTTCTCTCTTCATCTGCCACGGCCATATCAACGTCATTTTCGTGCCTTGGCCAGGCGATAGGCGTTTCTCTGAGCCAAGTAGGTCCATTCCACCAAACGGTGTTTGCCTTGAGGGCTTGGGGACTCACTCCTCGCGTCAGAAAGTCGGCAGGGTTGTCTGCTCCGGGACAGTGATTCCAGGTTTCTGGATCCGTTCGCTGCTGAATTTCCAGCACCCGATTGGCCACAAAAGGCTTCCATTGTTGCGCTGACCCGCGAACCCAATGAAGCGCAATTGTAGAATCACTCCAGAGATGCCATTTGGCAACTGGTAGTTTCAGTGATTGCATCAAGTATTCCTTCAGTCTTGCGCCTATCAGCATTCCCATCAATTCCAACCTGGGAAGAGTGAGCTTCTTAATCGGTGCCACCCGCGATTTGGATAAGATCAGAGTCACGGCTGGGGCCTTGGTTCCCGAGGCACGCAAGTATGCAACTGCCCCGTAAGCCTTCGGACTAGCATCGGCGAAAATGTGAATATCGATGCTGCCGGCATTATGAAGTCCGCCGTATCTTCTGGGTACGGTTACTTCAGACAAGTGGTGGAGTTGTGAATGCCACTCCTTCCAAGATGACTGTACTTCTTCAGGTAGGGGTGCGTCCCACTCAACTCCCAACTCCCAGAGCGTTTGAAACATCAACTTGGCTGTAACAGTGACTGGGGAGATGAGCCCAAGGGGATCGTATATTCGAGCCGACGCCTGAAGAATAAAGCGTTTTGTGTTGCTGTTTTGGTTCAGGAGGTCCAATACGGCCTCCAACGAAAATCTCAAACAGTCATCGTGCTTGTTCCAGACAAGTCCTAACACTCTCGACACGCTTGCTGTCGGACATTCCACTTGGTCCAGGGCACCTCCTGTCCCGTCGTCGTCAAACAGTTGGAGCAATTTCTTGGAATTCGAGTTCCATTTGCGGAGTGTCATGCTCGCTAGACTCATAATGTGCAATGCCTCGTGGTACAAGTCTTCTGCTTCTTGTTCAGAGTCTGCTCCAGTGATTAAATCATCCACGTAGAGGTTTTCTGCAATTATTGCCGTTGTCTTGGGATGAACACCTGTTGTCGCCAAGTGGTGACGCAAGGTAGCGGCTAGAAGAAACGGACTGCTCGTCGCTCCAAAGGGCACCCTTGTCATTCTCCATGTCTCTACGAGCGGCCTCGGGTCTTCTTCGGTTGGCATCTGTTCCTACCATAAGAATCTCATCGCATCGCGGTCCTCACGACGGACTGCTATCTGCAGGAAAGCCTTTTCGATGTCTGCAGTAATGCCGATGCAATGAATTCTGAAATTTAACAAAATTTTCAGGAGATCAGGGTTCAAGTTAGGACCAGCCTCCAGAACCTGATTTAGAGAGACACCTCCTGGCTCGCTGGATGATGCGTCAAAGACAACCCTGAGCTTGGTGGAAAGGCTGTCAGGCTTAAGAACTGCCCGATGCGGCATGTAATAAATTCTGTTTTCTGAGCTGCTGCCTTCCTCCGCTGGGAGTCGTTCGGCAAAACCTTGATGAAGGTACTGACGTATCGCAGCATCATATTTGTGCATCATTTCCTCGTCCCGCCTTAGCTTCTTGGTCAGGTTGTACAAACGCTTCTCTGCAACTGCCTTGTTATCGCCTAGGTTGAGTTTAATCTGCTTCCACGGTAAGGCGACTTCGTAGCGCCTGTCAACAAGCCTGACAGATGAGGCAAATTCTTTGATGATGTCGTTGTCTTCGTTTTGTTGGGCAACAGGCTCAACAATGCCCATGCTCTCGAGCTCCCAAAACGACTTAAGGTCAGCTGAAAGGCACTGGGCCTCGTCACTCATGCTGGCCCGCAGCACAGCCACGGATGAACAGCTAGCGGAGGAACTACTGAAAGGAATAGGACCTTGCAATGTCCAGCCGAATTCCGTCTTCAGTGCCATTAATGAATCTTGTAGTTTTCGCACGTGGCCAGACGCGAGAGTCCAATAATAATCAGAACCAATAAGAATGCCGATGCCTTTTCTCGTCAGATGACCTGGTGGTACGGTTACATCTGCAAGCTCATTTATCTCTGCTTGAACTCCTTCGATGACCTTTTCGGGAAGAGTCAGCTGGTCAGAGCATATCTCGGGTATCTCTAAAGCTTCGATGGAGTGTTGCTTTCGGTTGTACTGACTTCTCAGCCAAACGCGGACACGCTTCCGTTTGTGCTTAATAACGTTTCCGGCTCCTCCAAAGGGGTAAATGGTGATGTCTTCTTCTCCCACAACCTCTAACTGGAGTTGGTGCGAGAGCTCTTCGGTCACAAAACTCCTCTGGCTACCCCCGTCAAACAGGAGACGAGTTAAAGTGCTTCGTTGCGGTCCCTCTGCCCATACTTGGGCAGTCTGGAGCAGCACAGTGGGAGCCTTGTCGCTCTTCTTGCCTGTAGCTGAATGCAGTTCGGTTGCTGAGCTGTTAACTGGTTTACACGCAGGATCACACATTTGAGTTAAATGCCTTTTGCCACATATCTTGCACTTCACTCCTTTGTTGCGACATTGTTTCGACGTGTGTCCTTTGACAGAGCAGCGGAAGCATCGGCCTGCCTGACGCAATGCCCGTTTCTTTTCTTCCAGAGAAAGCGAGGTCTGGCAGTCTTTGGTCACGTGATCTTTGGCGGCACAAAATGCACAGGGCTCATTCCACTTCAGATCACTGGCGGAAAAGAGCGATGCCGCTGAAATCTTTGAAGCTCTGCGCTTTTCATTCTCGAATCGTGGTTTCGCATTAATGTCCTTGCTTTCCCGATGACCAACCTGCACCGCCTTCTCCCTGCTCTCAACTTCCTCTTTTAGAAATTCTTGCAGACTTGCAATGCGAAGGATATCCTTCTGCTTTTCTGCTGAACAACGCTTGTGATAATTCATTACAAGGTCGCTTGGCAGCACTCTTAGCAACGCGGAGGCAAGCATTGCGCCGTAGCTGTCTGTTTTGACGCCAAGCGCCGTGAGAGCGGTTATGTTGCGCTGCATGTGGTCATAGAGTCGACGTAGGTCCCTTACCTCCTGCCCGCTTCGTACCGTCGGGAGGTCCAGCAGTTGGGTGAGGTGCTCCTGGATTAGCACATCTGTGCGTCCGAAGCGCTCCTTCAGGAGCTCGTGTTGTAATTGGCTCCTGTAGCTTGAATCCCGGCCACCGCTGCTGCAGCCCTCCCAGTGAGCGCTGACTGCAAATATAAGAACTTCTCGCCGTTGGAAAGGGCATCGTTGCTGTGAATCGCTTGCTGGTACTGCTCCCAGAAGGGCTGCCACTCCGTGGAGGCGCCGCTGAATCGTTGCAGCTCGAGTTTCGGCAACCTGACCTTTGAGCCGGCACCGCTCCGGTTACCGTCGCGAGGCGCCCGTGTAGCATCCGGTCCTGGACTGGCGTTCGCTCGCTGAGCTTCGGCATGTTGGCTGAGTTTTGCAGCGTAGGTGACAATTCTGTCGTTGTACGCGATTGTACGCGTGAAGTTTTCCTCAGCTTCTTCATCAGGCACAAGTGGCTCGATAGCAGCGTCCACCTCGTTGAGCTGTATCTGAAGGGCGCTAAGCCTCGCTGACAGTATGTTGAGAGCCTTTTCGTCAGCGTGCGCCTCTAAAGATGAATCTACCTCAGAAATCAGTTTTGTCACCTGTGATCTCAATGCTCCTCGTTTCTTCTTCAGCCGTTCCATTTCAACCTCGTTGTAGTGTCGGTCGTGGTCGTAGCGCCAAGCTTGGCTTCAGGTGTGGCGTCTCCAGGCCTCGTTTTAGAGCGTCGGGCGTGGCTTTCCTAGGCCTCGTTCCTGGAACCTTCAGTCCAAGGTGGTTTCACCTCCAAGGATCGTTGCGGTGATGGCCCAGAATTCGTTGTCCCGCCGAGACTTAATGGCCTTGCTGTTTACGCACCGTTGCAGCGTTTTAGTCCCGGGTTTCGGCACCATAAATTTGTGCAAACTTAGAGACGCGCACAAATTTACGACACCATTGTTTCGAGTTATAAGCAACGACTGGTGTTTATTGCCGTAAGGCTGCTCCTTGTCGAGCGAGTATAGGTTACATAGGTTGCCAGATTACAAGTCAGAAAAAGCTAGAATGAACAGTTTCTTTAGATACATTTCCTTTCCTCAAAACCCAATTTACCGACGAGCTAGGCGTAGAACTGAATGGGCGATGGCGTTCTATGGACTCCTTGGCAGCGTTGCAAGACGATGTCGCATTCTACTCTTAGGGGCGAAGCTTAAAATCTTAACCACACATCAGTGACCACACTTTAGGTCAAAAAAGTGCCCCCCCTGAATTTTGTGAGACAGTTACTGCGTAATTTTCTTTCCTCAAATACAATTTTCATTTTCTTCATTACGGGCCGTCTTAGTCTTTCTTCTTTCACTCCCACTTCCTCCGTTCCTCTACGGTGCGGTTCAGGTGTCCACCGAGATGACAGAGAATTACTGCGCCATTTCCTTTCCTCAAAAAGCGTTGCGTTCAAAGGGCAGGGCATCCGCCGAAACGGGTGGTGGGGTTCTGTGGACTCCCTGGGAGCGCTACAACGCGCTGTCGCGTTCCACTCCTAAACGCAAAGCTTAAGCGTCATTAATTAGGAGTTAATTTGTATTCAGGCATTAATCAGTAATTAACCATTAATTAGTGATTTGTCATCACTTAGTAATTAGTTCTCAATTATATGTGACGCCACCAGTGCCACAGAAACAGCGAAGGGGGTGCGGAAAACGCTTCCGCCTCTACCCACTTTAGACAGTCAAAGTGCCCCCTGAATTTTTATGATTTATGGCGGTTTAACGTACCAAAGAGTGGATGTGAGTAGCTGCGAGTGGACGTGAGTGTGACTTTGAGTGAATGGATGTGAATGTGCGTGGAGATGAGTGTGAATGGTCACCGGTATGAGTGCGAGTGGGTGGATGTGAGCGTGAGTGGTCATGAGTGTGCGTGAGTGGATGTGAGTGTGAGGAGATATGAGTCTGAGTAGAGATGAGTGTAAGTGGACATGAGCGATGAGCAGATTTGATGGTTTATGGTTTATGGCGGTTTAACATGCCGAAGAGTGGATGTGAGTGGATGTGAGTGGATGTGGGTGGCTGTGAGTGGACGTTAGTATGAGTGGATGTGTTTGGTGGGTGAACACGACAGAGGAGTTTTCCGGCTTTTGCTTCTAGACGATGGTATCCGTTTATCTATTTTCGTTGTTGACAGCCGAGCGAAGCAAATATTCACTCCCGAGCGCACTCGAGACAGCATAGGACATCAAGCCGGTGTCTTTGGACACCTAAAACAAAGGATTCCGCTGGGGCGGGAATAGCAATCTTTCGTTGATGTTTTTTTTACTAGTTCACCGTTGGCATGAGCCCAAGATCTTCGCTGGTGCAATGAGCCTCTACGGGATTTGTCAGATCCTTTGATGGAATTTCGTATTGCCACTACTAGAAAGGTAGATTCCTCTTACCACACCTTCTACAGAGGTCGGGCTAATATGCGCAGAGTTCCAATGTTGAATGGTAGGACAAAACAGCGCTGACGGACGGGACGGAAGAAGAAGACAGACACGTGCGCTGATGCCTTGTCCCGTCCCGTCCGTCAGCGCTGTTTTGTCGTACCATTCAATATGAACCAACCACCCCGACTCAGCCCACTCCTTTGACTTCCAATACTTTCTGCTAATACCTTGACTGCACGCTTCTCTGCAATAACTAGTGTAAGGATAGACCTTGATCACTGCAGTGGACGCGTAGGTTTTTTTCTGTGCGTGGCTGGGTGCATTTTAAAGCTCTGCTCTGATCGCAATTTTTTTATTGGACCGGATGACCATCACAACTGTGTGACCCAGGCTATGCTAGGGGTGAGGGAACGTTAATGTACTGAGTGGACATGAGCGTCACTAAATGGTTGTGAGTGTGAGTGGACATCAGCGGGAGTGAGTAGCTCTGAATGCAAGTGAGTGGTTGGGAGTGCGAGTGGTAATACTTGTGAGTGGTTGTAAGTGCGAGTGATCATGAGTGTGAGTGATCATGAGAGTGAGTGACTGCTTGTGAGTGCGAGTGGACACGCGTGTGAATGTGAGTGAGTGGTTGTGAGTGCGAGTGGTCATGAGTGTGTTTGAGTGAGTGGCTGAGAGAGGAGTGACATGGATGCGAGTGTGAGTGAGTGGTTGTGAGGGCGAGGGGTCGTCAGTGGGAATGTTTGTGAGTGGTTGTGAATGTGAGTGACATCAGGTTAAGTGCGAGTGGCCGTGAGTTTGAGTGTGATTGAGCCAACCCTCATGGCGCCGAGATATGCCCTCGCCGCTGTGTCCCACAGATTTTGGCGACATCACGCGAAAACGCATGCGCTTTCGAGAAGCTTGCAGACAAAGCAACTTATTCAGTGCACGTCACTCGTCGAAATGGTGCCGAAAGTAACCGCGTTATAGAAATTCTAAAAATTGATATGAGTATAAATTATTGTGAGCTACACGCTTCTCGAAAATTAGAGAGCCTAAGACTAACAGTTCGAAAGTTAACTATTAAATATAAGTGAACCATCCTGCTGTTGGCACACCTGTATTCTGATGTACTGCACCGCTCGTAATGCTATGCGGAAAAAGCGCTATTCTAACTAAAAAAAACCTTACTTTTAAAAATTGTGTAAAATCTTTGGTAAAACATCCTGCATACAGAGGCGTTCTCCAGAAGTGTCTTCGAGGGAGCGACGTCAGCAGGTATAACGTAAGCGGGGAAGTGGTTCAGATGCTAGCGTATAACTTCCATGGTGTAGGTATGCAAACTCACCAGACGAAGATTCTTCATTACTTGGATGCCTGAGTAGGCGAGTAGGAACTGAAATCTGAGCTCTGAACACCACTGGGTCACTTGCATGCCGCAGCCGTCAATGTATTTCTGCGCCTCGGTGCAGTGAGAACATAAATCTGTTTTCAAGGTCTCCATATTTCGGGAGCTTGTGTGGCAAAACATTGCAAGAGTATAGTTGTTGCCCTTCCAGTCGGTTTCTGCTGCGGGATACAGTACACACCAAATATTCTGAAAAAAATTAAGAACCAAGGGCTATCGCCATCTAAACTATACAGAGTGCTCTGAGGAAATTTGACAAGGTAAGTTGCTGGGCGAGTTGGTTCCGATATTCCATGACTACAGAGAAACGAACGGGTGACAGCCCCGTTCGTTGCGGTGCAGTCACGGAATATCTGAGGAAATGTTTCCTCCAAGTGCACAAAGGACAGCCCACATGCTAGGCCGCTGATGCAAGCTATTGGCCGCAGTCGAAGAGATATATTACTGAAAACCATCTTTTCACTATGTCCTTGACATCGTTTAATGTGAATACTGGCTTCAGTTATACGTTAATGCAACTATATCACATGAAAACTGTGTAAGCTAGTGTAAACTCTCATGTAGCTTGCGGTTACCACACATTTGAAAGCACGAGCAATATCGCAGAAGTAGCTGATAGTTTTCATTGAACCATGTCTCAGATTAGCAGTTACTGTAAAATTTGGACTCAATAGCATAATCTCGTCATGGCTTAACCAGTGATGTTAGTTGGTTTGATTGTGGCCATCTTGTCTTCTAATGCTCCCTTGTAGGTTGTGTTGAGGGCGCGAGCGATTTCTATCACTGTTTGGGAGACAACGTTTTCCTCAAACTGCTTGATAAGGTCGCTGGGGAGATCCATGGACGAGCGGAGAGGCTTCAGCTTTGCTCTCAAGATGGACAGTAGGAAGTTGCTCAGCGTCGTATCTGCGTAGAAGACACGTCGAGGCACGAGTCAGAGAAAAAATTATGTGCCCGCTTAATTTTGCTTTTCTCGCTGCGTAGATTAGTTGTAACAGAGTCTTAAGATGGGCACGTCAAAAAAAAAAGCACAGCAATTGTTCCTTTCCCGGGGAAAGAGTATGCCTCTTGACACATTTCTTGTAAGCGCTGAAGGCATTGTACTTGAAGCGCGCATCATGCAAGGCTGGAATGCTGAGAAAAGGAGGATTCTTATTTGGCTTCGCCACTGTTTTACCGAAAACATGGATATTGCCTTCGGATCGGCACCTGCACCGTGATGTCGTCCTATGCGCGCAGATGAAATGATTTCAATGGTGCACTTTTTACTTTCTCAAATAACTTAGTGCAATTGGTACGCTGGTATGAAAACTACGAGAGCATTTCTTCGAGTTTTACCGCGAGCAGCTTCGTAATGCTATGGCTAAACCCACGTTTAATGCCCTAAAGTAGCCAAGCCGAATCCCTCATCTGTGTGTTCGCGCCACAGCCGTCTTCACTTAAGCCATTGCAAACGGCAGTGCGGGGTTCTGCTACAGTGGTGCTTCTCCGAGTACGCGCTCCCATGCGACCACCCGAAAAGAAAGATGGCACCCGACATAACGAACGGAGACACAGCCTAGGCGACTCCTTTCTTCATCCTCCCGGCATTCCTGCGCCGCACCATGGGAGATGAAGGGCAGTGCCTCCTACTTCTTTCCGTCTAAATAATATTCAGGTACTCCGTGGTTTACACAAAAATATTCATAAGCTTCCAAATAATTTCGCTGTGCATATGTTAACCGCTACGAATAGAAGGCACATAATAATAAGAGGATGTCTCGTTACAATAGCGCGAACAATACTAAGGGGCAGAGCACACGGAGCGCAATGAAAGGGATTTTTTGAAATCACGCGGCTGTGTTTTAGCTCGCAATCAGACGAAAGCAAAATCACACCTCTCCGCATATGTATTGTTACGCACTTGTTGACGATGAGGCAGCAGTGGCGACCGATCCCTGACAGCGCGAGCCCTACCTCGTCGTCGTCACCTATATGCGCCACCTGGAAATACTAGGTGGCATTATTCCCCTCTTATGAAAAAGAAGAGCGCTGTCGACGTAACAGAAAATAAAAAAAATCAATAAAAAGTGTCGCAACTGAAGCGAACGAAGACATCAACACGTTTGCGTCACCGTGCATAGTACGGCTTAAGCCGCACAACGTGCACAATGTCAGAGCTTGGCTGTCGGCGTCGTGGTTGCGCAGCACCGTCTGGAATCACTTCATAGTTAACGTCAGTCACACGCCTTACCACCTTGTACGGAACAAAATAGCGGCAGAGGAGTTTCTCCGACAAGCCTTGCCGACGGACACCAGTCCGCACTCCGCTCCCTCTTGGTGACCGGGTTTGTAGTCAACCTGTCGGTGGCGGAGGTTGTAACGGCACGCATCCGTGCTCTGCTGTTGCCCGACGCGAAGGCGGGCCAGCTGACTGGCTTCTTCAGCACGTTGGGCAGATTTTTAGTCGTCTGGGGAGAGTTGGTCATTGTCTTGGCACGGGAGCATGGCATCAAGCATGCTCTGGACTTCCCGTCCGTACACAACGCGAGACGGGGTGAAACGCGTAGTTTCCTGGAGGGTGGTGTTGTAGGCGAAGGTTTTGTGTTGGACATCTACGTAGATGGAAAACGTGTCGGCAAGGGTACTGTTCAATTGTTCGGTCTGCGGATGGTAGGCTGTGGACTTGCGGCGCGTTGTGCAGCTCAGCCGAAAGATGCGGTCTATTAGCTGCGCTATGAAAGCCGTCCCTCTGTCTGCAATCACGTGCGAAAGGGCGCCATGTCGCAAGACGATGTTGTGCATGAAAAACTCCGCGACTTCGGAAGCTGTGCCGCGAGGGATCGCTTTGCTCTCAACGTAGCGAGTCAAATAGTAGGTTGCAGCTATGATCCACTTATTGCCGCTCTGCGACAAAGGGAAAGGGCCGAGGAGGTCCATGCCGATTTGGTCGAACGGAGCGCGAGGGGCTGTAACGGGCTTGAGAAAACCGGCCGGCTTAAGTGGTGGCTTCTTCCGGCGCTGGCGAGCTCGGCAGCTTTTAATGTAGCGTTTGAAAGCAGCAGAAAGACCAGGCCAGCAGTACATGTTCGGCACTCTGGCGAGCGTTCGGTAAAAGCCGAAGTGGCCAGACGCGGACTCATGGTGGCAGGTGAAAATAATGTCAGCTCGGAGACCGGCTGGAATTACGAGAAGGTAAGGTCTGTCGTTGCCTCTCCTGTTCTTCTTGTACAAGAGACCTTGCCGCAAACAGAAGGAGCCAAGACGTCCAGAGAGGTGGCAAGGTATAACCGTATCGCTACCTTCAAAGTTGCCAATGAGAGGGCGAAGGTCCCCGTCCGCCCGCGGCCGGGTAATAAGGTCGTAGGCGGTGAGAGTATATAAGTAAAACAGCGCTATACACGGGATGAAGGAATAACAACACACACACAAGGTGAGAGTACCGAGGAAGCCGCTGTCGTCATCCGGTGCTGCGTCGCCAGGATCGACTGCTGCACGCGACGGTGTGTCGGCGCCTTCGTGTTTACGGCCAGACTTGTAGACAATAGTGATGTCGAGTTCCTGGAGCCGTAAGCTCCAGCGCAGTAGGCGTCCAGATGGGTCTCGCAAATTTGCCAACCAGCATAGGCAGTGGTGATCGGTTACGACTTTGAATGGGCGGCCGTATAGATAAGGCCAAAATTTCATGGTGGCCACAGGACAGCACGGCATTCTTTTTCAGACGTAGAGTAATTGCTCTCGGCGCGGGAGAGAGCGCGGCTAGGATAGGCGATAACCCTCTCAACGCCCTCTCGGTGTTCAACAAGGACAGCGCCAAAACCGATGTTGCTGGCGTCGGTGTGGACCTCGGTATCGTCCTCCCCGTCGAAGTGCGCAAGAAAAAGAGATGTTTGTAGGCGCTGGAGGGGCGTAAAAAAAGCGGTCTGTTGCTCAGTGGCCCAGACGAAGGAGGTGGTACTCCTGGTGAGGCGCGTCAACGGCTCGGCAATCGTGGAAAAGTCCGCAATAAAGCGCCAATAATATGCGGAGAAACCCAGGAAGCGTTGTACAACTTTGTTATATAATACAACATTTTGGGCGAGTTGGTTACCTACATTCATTATTACAGCGCAAAGACGGCACAGAACAAGAAGGGGACACAACAGCGCTGACTGTCAACTAAGTTTTATTCGAGACCAGTAGGGTTTTTATACACCTGGCGATCAGAACGGGAAAACAAACATACAAGAATAGCTGTAGGCATGCGCAAGGGTACAGTAACGGCGGTTATCCGGCACGTGTCAGATTTCACAATCTAGATACTTCATCTCTTTCTGGGACAATGCCACTGATGGTGCGCTTATGCACTCGTCCTGCAGTCTAATAATCATAGCAGCTTCTATTATTTCTCTTGTTAATGTGTCAGGGTGTTTCCCTATGACACTGCATTGCCTGTACATCGGTTCACATTTATCCTCGCTGTCATCTTCAGCGCTGCAGTCCCTGCAATGTTTGGCTACGTGGCCTGTGGTAGCCACACGTGCAACATTGTCACTGTGCTCTTTTAGCCTTTTGTTGAGACAGCGGCCAGTCTGCCCGATGTATTTTTTCCCACAGGACATGGGCAGTGAATACACCACATCTTCTTTACATGGGACAAAATGATGCCCGTGTTTCACTTTACACCTGCGCGTTTCGTAAGTCGTGCAGTTAACGTTTTTGCACAACCTGGAAAGCTTTTCCGGCGCTGAAAATACTACGTCAACGCCTGCCCTACTTCCAATTTTCCGGAGGTTGTGCGACACCTGATGGAGATAAGGCAAAACAACAACCTTTCTTTTTTCCCTTTGCCTAACCGGTTCGCTAGTGTGGCGAGGTCTCAGGTTTTTTAGCTGCTTTTCTGCCACTGACACTAGTACATCGATCGGATAACCAGCCATCGTAAGGCGATCAACTTGTTTCGCAAAGCTTAGTTCCATACTATGCTGGCAACACTTCTTTAAAACATTATTAAAAACAGAATGAATAATGGCCCTTTTTACAAGTTTCGAATGAGCTGATGCATATGGCAGGATGGGTTTTTTTGCTCGAGGCTCGTACGACCAACACACATGGGACGGAGTGAAATGAAGGGCGAGATCTAAGAACCTGATAGAATCATTAATTGGAGTTTCATGTGTTAAAACCAGTGGTTTAAGACACTCTGTGAACACTGAATGAATCTTTAAGAACTGCTGCTCAAAACTGAGGTTGTCATTCTGTACTAACACAAAGTAATCGTCAACAAATCTAAAAATGCGGCACACACCGAACCCTTCCAAACGATCTTGCAGTGTTTTGTCACGCAAGGCCAAAAACATATCGCTAAGAACCGGGGCTAGGCACGAACCAATACATATCCCGTCTTTCTGAATGTACATATCCCCATTCCATTCTACAAAAGTCGAACTAAGATAAAACGATAACAATTCTAGGAAGGCATCGGCGGAAATTCCGCACTCGTTTTGGAAGGCTATAACGCCATGCTTTTCGATGTGCTTGTTCACAGCTGACAAGATTTCCGCCTGGGGAATTGTGTAATATAAGTCTTTTACGTCTACTGAAAATCCCTGCAGCTTTTTATCGTGATCCCTTCCTTTTAGGAAGGTGATTACTTCGTCAGAATTTCTTATTCTAAAAGGGTCATCGATCGTTAAAACGTTGAGTTTCTGTTGCAAGTATGGAATGGGGATATGTACATTCAGAAAGACGGGATATGTATTGGTTCGTGCCTAGCCCCGGTTCTTAGCGATATGTTTTTGGCCTTGCGTGACAAAACACTGCAAGATCGTTTGGAAGGGTTCGGTGTGTGCCGCATTTTTAGATTTGTTGACGATTACTTTGTGTTAGTACAGAATGACAACCTCAGTTTTGAGCAGCAGTTCTTAAAGATTCATTCAGTGTTCACAGAGTGTCTTAAACCACTGGTTTTAACACATGAAACTCCAATTAATGATTCTATCAGGTTCTTAGATCTCGCCCTTCATTTCACTCCGTCCCATGTGTGTTGGTCGTACGAGCCTCGAGCAAAAAAACTCATCCTGCCATATGCATCAGCTCATTCGAAACTTGTAAAAAGGGCCATTATTCATTCTGTTTTTAATAATGTTTTAAAGAAGTGTTGCCAGCATAGTATGGAACTAAGCTTTGCGAAACAAGTTGATCGCCTTACGATGGCTGGTTATCCGATCGATGTACTAGTGTCAGTGGCAGAAAAGCAGCTAAAAAACCTGAGACCTCGCCACACTAGCGAACCGGTTAGGCAAAGGGAAAAAAGAAAGGTTGTTGTTTTGCCTTATCTCCATCAGGTGTCGCACAACCTCCGGAAAATTGGAAGTAGGGCAGGCGTTGACGTAGTATTTTCAGCGCCGGAAAAGCTTTCCAGGTTGTGCAAAAAAGTTAACTGCACGACTTACGAAACGCGCAGGTGTAAAGTGAAACACGGGCATCATTTTGTCCCATGTAAAGAAGATGTGGTGTATTCACTGCCCATGTCCTGTGGGAAAAAATACATCGGGCAGACTGGCCGCTGTCTCAACAAAAGGCTAAAAGAGCACAGTGACAATGTTGCACGTGTGGCTACCACAGGCCACGTAGCCAAACATTGCAGGGACTGCAGCGCTGAAGATGACAGCGAGGATAAATGTGAACCGATGTACAGGCAATGCAGTGTCATAGGGAAACACCCTGACACATTAACAAGAGAAATAATAGAAGCTGCTATGATTATTAGACTGCAGGACGAGTGCATAAGCGCACCATCAGTGGCATTGTCCCAGAAAGAGATGAAGTATCTAGATTGTGAAATCTGACACGTGCCGGATAACCGCCGTTACTGTACCCTTGCGCATGCCTACAGCTATTCTTGTATGTTTGTTTTCCCGTTCTGATCGCCAGGTGTATAAAAACCCTACTGGTCTCGAATAAAACTTAGTTGACAGTCAGCGCTGTTGTGTCCCCTTCTTGTTCTGTGCCGTCTTTGCGCTGTAATAATGAATGAACTTTGTTATGGGTAGGAACAGAAAAACGTGCGACGGCGGCAGTCTTTTTGGGGTCCGGCCGCACTCCTTCAGCGCTCACAACGTGACCCAGAAATTTGAGCTCTTCGCAACCGATATGGCTCTTCTGGGGCTTCAGGGTAGGGTCAGCCGAGCGGATGGCTTCGAGGACAGCCTGTAGGCGCTAGAGATGTTGATCAGACGTTTCGAGAAAACGACGACGCCATCCAGGTAAACAACAAAGCATTGCCACTTCAGGCCTTTGAGGACGGTGTCGATCATCGATTGAAATGTATCCGGTGCGGAACACCAACCGAAAGGAAACACGTTGAATTCATAGAGGCTATCCAGAGTCACAAAATCGTTTTTTTCGCGGTCCCATTCGTCTACTTCAATTTGCCAATAGCCGCTCTTGAAGTCAGTGTTGAGAAGTACTTAGCGCGCCGTAATCTATCCAGCGAGTCATCAAATCGCGGCAACGCGTAGACGTCCTTTTTGGTCACACTGTTCAGTTTGTGATAGTCAACACAAAACCGGAGAGTGCCGTCCTTCTTCCTCAGAAGGAATACAGAGGAAGACCACGGGTTTTTGGATGGTTGAACAACGCCACTGTCAAGCATTTACTGAACCTGAGTTTGGATAACTGCCCGTTCTTCAGCAGTACACGACAAGGCTTCTGTCATACAGGGCCAGCGTTGCGTTGGCGAACCTTCGAGGAGGAAGTAAGCACGGCTCGAAATCCGCAGCAGTTTCTCCAAAGCCAGTCGTTGTTCCCGGCACAGACGTCAGTTTATGTCGACGTTTTAAAGGGAGGGTTCATCAGTGCTGGCTGACGTGGACGCAAAACAAACAGCAATATCGACACCAGGTTAGGCAGAAGCGACAGCAGTTCCTGCAAAAAGGTGCCGGTAGTCATTAAAAAAATTACTGACCAGGATCGCAGACCAGCCACCACGAAGCGTCAGTAGAATGCGAGCGGCGCAGATGCCTTGAGTAAGTACCAGTGAACGGTTAGCCTCGGCGACTTCTTCTGCGTCATGCAAGTCGTCGTAGGTGACTAGAACCAAAACACTGCTCTGCAACGGCAACGTAAATCTGTCTGCACAAACGGGAAGGGCGGCACTGCGGTGAAAACAGCAGGCGAGGTGGGTAGCGTTAGTGGTCCAAAAAGTGATGATTCATTGGAGGAGGTTGATAACGGCACCATACTCCCGCAGAAAGTCAATGCCAATAAGAGATCTCGGGAGCAACTGCACAGAACGACACAACTGACGATGAACGTAGATCCGTGAATCTGAACGCGAGCCGTGCGAATAAGCTTTGGGGTGACGAGATAGCCACCGGTAGTACAAAGATGCACTACAGGACAGGGGGTACGCACTTTTTTGAGAATAGTCGCCAATTTATCACTCATGATTGAATACACGGCCCCTGCTTCCACAAATGCACTGACTCTGTGCCGTCAAGAAAAACAGGTATGTCCAAAGAAACGGGGTTGTTTAGGTTGGACGACGGTGTCATCTGTTCACGGTCGGAGCGTATAGTGACGGCGACGGGAGGTTCTCAGCGCAGCTACACCCAGCGACCTCGCCCCCGAAGGTCGCTGGTCTCAGTTTTCCCGGTGAGGGCTGGGCGAGCAACCCTCTGCCGCTCGCGTGGAGCTGTGGGGGTTCGGGCAAGAGCGCCTCGGAGAAGATGAGCGCGAGTGATGCAGTCCACGGAATGGAATTCTCTGTTCCGCAAGGCAGTCTTCAATGGCAATGGCCGGTGGCCGAACTGGGTTCTGGCCGAATCGGCTTGAAAGCCCTGCAGATCGAGGCAGACCGAGGCCTGCAATATGATTATGCTTCCAGAAACATCTGGCCTCCATAACATGGCCGGAGTGTACGATCGTATCTATGTAAACTGTTACGACTCAGCTTGCGACTCGCGTTAGATCACGTTGGCGGCAACAGCAGCGGAAATTTCGAAAGGTCGTTTGACCCCAGTATGATCCCTCCAGAAAAAAGATGACTGGCTGGGAAGTCGCTTGTGGAGTTCTTCCCGCGCTCGGCTCAGTGCGAACGACCTTCCTTCGGTACACCGCAAGAAGCGACCGTCGACGGACAGACGACAGGGAAGAAGGGATTCACCGCGTCAGAGAGGAACCGGAACGAATCGGAGGAAGCCGGTGCAGATGCTGCCGCGGCGCGGTGTTCGATGGACACGTGCTGCTTGCAGTAATGTTGCACCGCAGTGTGAAAGAGGTGCAGACTTGCGTTTCCTCCTCGCCAATTCCCACGCGTGGACTCTGCACCAGGTGCCTCCGTGCTATACTGTGCTCTGCCGATCTGTGTGTCGTGTTGTATTGCCACCTGGGGAAGGGGCGGAGCCTTAGCGTATTTAACCAGCGCCCTAAGTCAGAACGAACGCTCTGGGCCCTGCCGGAAAGGCCCATTCAGACGCTCGACGCTATGAACTCTTATATTTTTGACTAATTGCTCTTCTAATATAATCTGCAGCAGGTAAATAAGTGTCTTAAAAAGTGCCATTAAACTGCTTGTTTTCGTTTTCCAAATCCGAAGCTTCAAACTTTCCTCAGCCCGACGACTCAACACGCTACCAAATGGAGCTGGGGTTCGAGCTTACCTATGCGCCACAACAACTGGTGATCAGCGGCGGGATCCGAAGACCCAACAAGTGTGGTTCAGCGATGGGTATCTGAAGCTTCAAGCGGCAACAACGGTCGGCCAGCGAGAGTGAAGCTGTCTCGGGACATGATCACATGTGTGGGTGAGTGCTTGGCTTTTCCTCCGATGTGGACAGGGTTCTAAAAGAGGGTTAAAGTTTAGAACTGGTAGAGAGTTGTGCTTAAATCCTAGAGGTTTGATTTTTTTTCATAGTTGTTTTCGAAATAGCCCAGACTCAGAACTATCATGGACCTGCACAGGCTGCAGAAGCCCGACCTGTTGCTGTTGTGTGAGGAATTGGGGATTGATACAAGGGGTTTGGCACGAAAACCTGTGATAATTCAGGCAATTACTGATTTGGGGGCAGATGATGAGGAGGTCAGTGAAGCGTGGAGCCTCATCGAACAAAAAAAGGAAGAGCAGGTCAGAGAGCAGAAAGAGCGGGAAAAGAGGAAAATAGGCGTGAGCGCGAACGTGAGAATGAAGCAAAATCACTGGAGCTAAAGGCTGAGCTTAATGAGTTAGAAATGGAGTTGAGCAAGAGGTCGGGCGGTTGTCCCCAGCAAGTGGTACCTCTTCTCAACAAGGAGGCAGACGAGACGTGTGAAACGATTCGGCATCAAAGCCTCCGCATGGAGAAAGAAGAAAGGCAAAAACTTCGCGAGGAGAAGTGTAGTGAGAGACGGGCTGAGCTAGATAAACTACGCGAACAAGAGCTGCTGGAGCGTAGGCGTAAAGTTCAGTTGCTGAAATGGGAAAGAGCTAGAGATCGTTTGAGTGCTTTTCGAAGAGGAGAAAGCTCCAGATGCTTCATTGCAAATGTAGAGCAGATTTGCGCAGAGGAAGAGCTAGACAAAGGCTACTGGTCAACGATGTTGGTGGCCATCCTCCCACGTGATGTGAGTGAAGTATTAGGGCGCCTGTCCGACGAGAAGTTTGGCAACTATCAGAAAGCGAAAAGCGCTCTTTACGAGTATTTTGCCATACCTGTAGAGGCCGACTACGAAGATCGAAGCACTTCAAAAGGGTGGAAATTTGGGCTAGTTGGTGCATGATAGGCGGCTAAAAAACAGCGCAAACAGGGACGAAGCAGAGAGAGGGACACGACGCTGCCAAAGAGCCCAAATTTCCACCCTTTTGAAGTATTTTTCTAGTTCAACGGGCACTTTCCTTAACAGCGTCGTGTCCCTCTCTGCTTCGTCTCCGTTTGCGCTGTTTTTCAGCCTCAAGATCGAAGTGTTTGCAGCGGTCAGCGCGCCCATCTCAGTGTCAGCGACCAGCCTAGGAACCCGCCTTGTCAGCCAGGGGCACAGAAATTGCTCAGGAGAGTAAGGAGAGGGCAGGTTTAAGCCCAGAAAGAAATCTCAGTTCGACAGCTGCAGGGGCAGTATCTGTCGATTTTGAGGCGGAGACAAAAAGTTGGAGCACCGCCAGCCGTAATAAAGAGGCAGGAGATAGTTTGGTGGAAGGTGCAGGCATTAAGTAAGAGAGTGAGAATGCCAGTTCTAGCCCTGGGAGAGATGCCGCTATGGCAAATAAGGCAGAGGTTCCGCGCCAGAAAGAATGTAGGGAGTTGGTATGCCACCGCACCGAAAGACAGCTTTCCGAGAAAGAGCGTCACGCAGAGTAACCGGATAGCAGCGCTGAAGCGCCAAGTCAGAGCGCAGAGCTAGCTGATAGGGGCGATGCTACTCGGATGCCGCGGTAACCGAGAACATTAATAGCGCTGCTCCTAACTGCCGACTTCAGGACAGCCAATTATTAAGCTCTGCAGAAAGTGGAATGCCGACAGGCTGTTTTGAGTTTCCGACGGGCAGTGGCCGACGTGTAGCAGCCCTTCACAGTTCGATAGCAAGCGCAGAATGCGGCTCAGCGCTGCATCGAAACAAAGAGCAGCGAAGAGAAAGCCAAATAAGAGCGGCTAGTGACGGACAGCAAGAAAATGAGCTGTCATGCTCGGAGGAAATAGAAGCGAACAGTTCGTCAGGTGAGCCGCCGCCTAGGACAGAGAGCAAAGCGCAAGTAGCGTCACTACGCAAGAAAACCCGTGAACACGACAAGCATTTGAGAAATGCGAGGGCAGGTGTGGATGCTAATGCGAGGGCCGCAGATTAACTCGGGACGGCACCACGAAAACTGTTAACGGGAAAGGAAAACCAACAGTGACATTTTCCCGAAGGCGGATGGGCCCGATGAAAGCCAAGGTGACTGCCCTTCCGGCCCTGGATCCTCCGACTGAAGCCACGTACCGGGGTGTCAAGCGGGACAGGGCTGGCGCGACGGCTGCCTGGAGGGGACTCTTGCATGGGCTAACGGGTACCCGGCACCCCCACCAGTTTGTTACGTACTTGTTGACGATGGGTGCTTAATTCCAGGCAGGCAGGAAGGAAGACAAGGGCAGGCAAGCTGAGGCAGCAATGGCGACCGATGCCTGACAGCGCTAGCCCTACTTCGTCGTCGTCAGCTATATGCGTCACCTGGATATACTAGGTGGCAATATTGCCACTGTTTTTTTAACAATGTCAGCTGATTTAGGGCATGCCTGCAATATGATTTTGCTTCGAGAAACATTCTGGCCTCCATAACATGGCCGGGTGTACGATAGTATCTATGTATACTGTTACGACTCAGTCTGCGACTGGCGTTAGATCACGGTGGCGGATACAGCAGCGGAAATTTCGAAAGGTCGTTTGACCCCAGGATGACCCCACCAAAAAAAAGATGACTGGAAGGGAAGTCGCTTGTGGAGTTCTTCCCACGCTCGGCTCAGTGCGAACGACCTTCATTTAGGTACCCGGCAAGAAGCGACCGACGATGGACAGACGACAGGGAAGAAGGGATTCACCACGTCTGAGAGGAACCAGAAAGAATCGGCGGAAGCCGGTGCAGATGCGGCCGCGGCGCCAGCACCACTACGCCACACCTGTGTTCGATGGACACGTGCTGCTTGCAGTAATGTTGCACCGCCGTGCGAAAGAGGTGCAGACTTGCGTTTCCTCCTCGCCAATTCCCACGCGTGGACTGTGCACCAGGTGCCTCCGTGCTATGCTGCGCTGTGCCGATCTGTGTGTCGTGTTGAACTGCCGCCTGGCGAAGGGGCGGAGCAGGGGGCACGCCGCCGCAAATCAACCGGTCATGCAGAAGCATTTTCTTCTCCTACAGGCTATCTTATCCTGGACCATCGCATATGAACAGCTCGACATTGACTGCTCGTTCCCTTTCGCGGTGAACGACACCGACCATTTCACTTGGCTGCCGGCCGAGACCGGAAACAGCAGTGATGACTACAAGCTTCACCTTCACCCGCGATTCCTGGCGATGGACGGGACCGTCATCTGGCAACCCATTGCCAGTACCACCACCGGAACTGCACGACTACATAAGCCGCTGCCCTGCTGGAGCCACTTGGGGCACGCCGCCGCAAATCAACCGGTCATGCAGAAGCATTTTCTTCTCCTACAGGCTATCTTATCCTGGACCATCGCATATGAACAGCTCGACATTGACTGCTCGTTCCCTTTCGCGGTGAACGACACCGACCATTTCACTTGGCTGCCGGCCGAGACCGGAAACAGCAGTGATGACTACAAGCTTCACCTTCACCCGCGATTCCTGGCGATGGACGGGACCGTCATCTGGCAACCCATTGCCAGTACCACCACCGGAACTGCACGACTACATAAGCCGCTGCCCTGCTGGAGCCACTTGGGGCACGCCGCCGCAAATCAACCGGTCATGCAGAAGCATTTTCTTCTCCTACAGGTTAGTTACTTACCTGGTGCCAAATGTCTCCGCTCTAATGATCGTTTCTTGCTGGCGGTGTCGTGCCCCAAAGACACCAGTGATTTTTGTCGAAGGATTTTATGTATTGCTGGTTTTTATTGCCTTAATGCTCATCTTACTTGCCTTTTGCTCGCTTTGTCCGGGGATGTCGAGCTAAACCCAGGTCCTGCCGAGAACGACATCCCTCCGTCTTTAGAAACAATCTCCCAAGCAGTACTGCGCATCGAATTGAGCCAGAACACCATTCTGGCAGAGCTTGCCGTGATCAGATCCGCACAAACTAGCATTGAGGATTCCGTACGTCGACTTTCATCACGCGTTGAAATCCTTGAAAAAATCGTAGCAGTCAACCCTGAGAGTTGCGCTGCTCCTGAAACCACCTCTGACTTCACTAAGCTTTCATCCGACTTCAAACTTTTGAAGGATAAGTACGACGATGCCGAGAATCGCTTACGCCGCTCGAACCTGTTATTCTTCGGCATCACAGACGAACTCGGTGAAACTTGGGAACAGTCCGAAGCTCATGTTGTTTCCTTTTGCTCCGAAAAGCTCGAAATATCAATTGATAATAATAAGATTGAACGTGCGCACCGTTTGGGTCGCTTCGAGACAGGCAAAAACCGTCCAATCATTGTCAAGCTGGCACACTTCAAAGACAAATCGAGAATATTGCTTGCCGGGCCGAAGCTTAAGGAAACAGCATTTTCTGTTCGCGAGGATTATTCAGCTAAGGTTCGATTAGCTAGAAGGAAACTTTTCGCTTACGGTGAGCAAAGCAAAGCATCATTCAAGATTCGTTTCGACAAGCTACTCATCGGCAAAAAACATTTCGTCTATCAAGCAGATACGGATTCTGTAGTTGAGCTGAAACCATAGCGATTACCGCAAGCACCGCACGACCCGCAATCTCATCTTTCAAGTCCTTCTCAGTGTCCACGCCCTATTGCAGCCTATCAGAAAACCTCGGTTTTGTTAACAAATATTCGAAGCTACTTGCCTAAAAAAGAAACAGTTGAAGCCCTTCTTGATGACCTCAGCACAGACATCGCATTATTCACTGAATCATGGCTGACACCCGACATTCAAGATTTCGAACTACTTCATGACAATCAATCATTTAACGTGTACCGGCGAGACAGAGTAGACCGCAGGGGAGGCGGCATCCTTGCCCTAGTGAAATCAAGCTTTTCTTCCACTCTAGTTAGTATTACCAGCCATAGCGAAATATTATGCATTAAATTCTCCTTTCCCTCTGGTACCAACATACTAGTCGCATGCTACAGAGCCCCTGACAGCGATCCCTCGTTTATTAATGACCTTCACTCTGTTCTTGAAGACTTACAGTATCGTTTCCCACACGCCAATCTTACAGTCTGTGGGGACTTCAATTTCCCTGACATCGACTGGGAAAACCTGACTGCATCGTCCAGGAAATCCAAAGACTTTTTAGAACTAGTCCTTACCTTCAACCTTTCTCAAGCTGTGTGCCTTCCAACGCGAGGTTCAAACATTCTCGACCTAGTCCTCGTTTCTAACCCTGAATTGATCGAATCGCTTTCGTGTACTAGTGGACTAAGCGATCACTGCCTAATATCTTTCAACCTTTCCATTCAAATTCCCATCCGCCTACCGTCCATTGAATATATCCGAGATTATTCCAAGGCTGACTTCGCGAGCATTAACGCCCATCTCGAAGATTTCCTTTGCACTTTTGGAATCTCCAGACACACGAAATCGGTGAATGAAAACTGGTGTTTTTTTAAGGAAAAACTTTTATCTATTATAGATACTTATGTCCCGCTAATCTGCATCCGAGGGGACACCGGTAAACCCTGGTACTCCAATGCGCTCAGAAAATTATCTCGAAAAAAGAAACGCTTTTTCCGCAGTGCCAAGAAATCAGGATGCACTGTGAGGTGGCAGAAATACGTCGATTGCCTACACGATTACATACACCTTTTACGATCTTCGAAAAGAAAATTTTACTGCCACGACCTGATGAACATTCTACGAGTGAACCCGAAAAAATTCTGGAGCCTACTCATGCCCAATAAAAACCATTCCTACAATATTTCTTTGAAGGCGCGAGACGGCTCCGATGTTGCAGATCTCGAGCGCTCCCATGTAATGAACACATATTTCACCTCTGTTTTCACTCATGAGCCTACAGAAAGCAGCAGCTTTGACCTGCCTACCCTTAATTATGCACCTATGCCACCTATTGTCATCACGTCAGAGGGAATCTTAAATCTCATTGACAACCTGAAACCACACACTTCTCCTGGACCAGACAACATTCCCGCCAAGATCCTCAAAGGAACAAAATACATTACAAGCCAAATCCTACAACTGATTTTCGCCCAATCTCTCGAAACTAGCCAACTTCCGGAAGACTGGAAGATAAGCAAAGTTGTACCAATTTTCAAAGCTGGAGATCGCACCGACCCCTCGAATTACCGACCGATTTCATTGACATGTATCTCGTGTAAACTCTTCGAGCACATATTATACTCACAAATTGCATCTCACCTCGATCAGAATTCTTTTTTCTTTCTCAATCAGCATGGTTTCAGGGCAGGCTTTTCGTGTGAAACACAACTCTTCGAGCTCACTACTGATCTTCACTTAAATTTAGACTCCTCATTTCAAACCGATATCATCTACTTAGATTTTGCCAAAGCCTTCGATCGCGTCCCCCACCAACGCCTGCTGTCCAAGCTCTCCCGTCTGTCACTCGACCCTCTTACTTTATCCTGGATTCATTGCTTCTTAACCAACCGCCAACAGTTCACAGTCATCGCCGGTCGTACTTCCGAAACTACTCGAGTAATCTCCGGGGTCCCCCAGGGATCGGTTCTTGCTCCGTTACTGTTTTTAATATTTATCAATGATCTACCTTCTGGCATCTCATCAACCGTCCGTCTTTTCGCGGACGATTGCGTCATCTATCGCCGCATCAGCAACAGCAGTGACCAGACAATATTACAGGAAGACCTCAGCAGAATCCAGAAGTGGTGCTCCGACTGGTTAATGCAGCTCAATGTTTCAAAATGTAAATTCATGCACATTTCACGCAAACGCTCCAATCTTTATTTCCCATACGCCCTGAACTCCATAGCCTTGTCTCAAACTAATTCATACAGGTACCTCGGCATTGAGATAACGACCAGTCTAACATGGGCAGATCACATAACAAAATTATGCGCTAGCGCTTCCAGGTCACTTGGATTCATCCGGAGATCACTTGCCATGTCCCCCCCAGCCATCAGAGAACTAGCATATGAAACATATATTCGCAGCAAACTAGAATACGCCTCAACAATATGGAACCCGCACCAAGCCTACCTTATTGACTCACTCGAGGCCATCCAAAACCGGGCAGCACGTTTCATCACCTCGCAGTACACACCTCGGCTCAGTGTTACTCTCATGAAATCATCTCTCGGTCTCAAATCATTAGCGCTTCGCCGAAAAATTTCAATCCTCTGCCTATTCCACAAACTGTACTTTAATTTTCCAGCACTTCGTGAAAACCTTCTGCGCACTCCGGTACGATCATCTCGCCGTTTATATAATTCATTTAGCATTCAGCGCTTACACGGCTCCACCAATGCATTCAACAAATCGTTTCTTCCTTGCGCGATCGAATTTTGGAATAACTTACCTGAAAACATTGTCGTTGAAACTAATCCTTCCAACTTTAGACAGCTACTCATCGACCATTTCCAAGAAAAATAAAACTTTCCATGTATCAGCTGCGATGTGCTACAAAATGATCGCTTTATTGGACGCGTTGTTTTACTGTGGTGTGTATTTCTGTATGTTTTTTGTTTTCACATTGTTTTTGATTGACTATATTAATGTATTTACTATTTTGCTCGTTTCTCACATTGTCTTTGATTGACTTCATAATTTGTTTACTGTTTTGCTTTGTCTAGCTTTCTTTCTAGTTTTTATTCTTCTTTTTTTTCTCTCTTCTTGTTCTTTTTTTTTTGCCTTTTCTTATGTATGACCGTCGGACACTTGTATCCCCCCCCCCTTATGTAATGTCCCCACGGGACCCTTAAGGGTTAATAAATGATGATGATGATTAGGGTATATAACCAGCGCCCTAAGTGAGAACGAACGCTCTGGGCCTTGGCAACAAGGCTCATCCAGTCGGTCGACGCTATGAACTTTTAACTCTTGACCGTTTGCTCTCTTCTTCATTATGTAAATAAGTGTCGTAAAAAGTGCCATTAAACCCGTTTGTTTTTTCGTTTCCCAACCTTCGAAGCTTCAAACCTTTCCTCATCCTGGGTGAGCCCCCAGGGACACGCAACAACTGGTTACGCTACCCGACTTATGACAACTGGTGGCAGCGGTGAGATGCTGCTACCCGAGCTATAACAATAATAAGTCGAATCTTTTAGCACCTCTGACGTGGAGGAGAAAGTTCTTGCTTTTAGTGGCTGAGAGAGTGCAGCCGTAATGGTGGGTGTTGAGCAAGCGCATTGCATAATATTCTTTTGTTGGAAGGCTGAAAAGAGTAGATCACATGAGGTATTTCTTAGACCATTGCGCCATGCCAAGTGTATGTTCTTTTTTTTTGTTAACTGCAGCAGCCGTTGTTGCCGGTCAAACAAACCCAGACAGTGCGCGTGTTCACGTGACTGAATCCGAGAGTTGGGAAAGCCAGAGAAGTGTAGAAGAAATGTAACGAAAAAATCCAACAGAGAAACCGTTGACACAACAGCGACAGAAGACGGGGAGCAGGTTCTAAGGACAAAAGCGCTGAAGGCTATTCCATGTATAACCTCACAAACTCTTCGGCAGCAATGTATGCGGTCTGAGTCGGGCTTTGTCACTGACGCAGCTGTTGCTGCTCTTGCTGCGTCAAGTCACTTGTAAAGGGTCGGTAGTGTACGCGGGGTCATTGGAACGCGGCTGGGGGCGCTCAAAGCGGAGCGTCTCCTTTCTCGGAACGCGGCCGCTTGCGAACGCGCCGGGAAATTCGGGTGTCCCCCCGCCCCGCGGTACCGATTCGCGCACGTGCTGGCACGAATGTGTATTTGTGTTTGTTTTTATTTTGTGGTGGAGAGGGTTCTTCACCTTACGGGAGCTGGAGGGCTGGTCAGGCTCTCCCTAAACCAATCATGTGAACATTGTAACATGATTGGAAGCTACGAAATGTGGGCCGGGCCTTTAGGGCTTTAAAACCGGGCCCCGGAGCTGGAAGCGGGGTTCTGCGCTAACGTGAGATGCTACGCATCTTCGGCCACGCCGAGTAGGGGCCTCCCCTAGTATTAGCCAGTTCCACCTTTTTTGTTGTTTGTCCTTTGCTGTTTTAATTTGTCTCTAGTGCCTTAACTTATATCTATTGTAAATACTGTACATAAAATTTGAAGTGTTCGCCTTACCCCTGCGTCTCAACTGAACACAAGACCGTCTCTGACGGGGCACCCCTGGTGCGAAGAGCTTCAGTCTTCCAGTTGGAACCAACCGTCTCCGACGGGGCACCCCTGGTGCAAGGAGAGTAGAAGAACCTGAAATTTACTGGCGCAGCCGACAGGATCCTGCGGTCATCGGAAGGCGGCACAGGAAGAAGACTGAAGGCAGGGAGAAAGGCGACGGTACAGCAGCGTTCGAGAAAGGACCTGCGGAGAGACAGCGGCAAGGATGCAAGGACCACGGCAGTAGTCCAGCGACGCGGGACTGCATACGGTCCAGAAAAGCAGCGCGTCGATAACTTGACGGTCACCGGCGGCGGAGCAGCGGCGTGCGACAGCTCATCGCAGCGTACGAGGAAAGTGGCGGTGTACTCCGACGCCAAGGAGCTGGCAATGCGGATCGACGCATCGAAACCGTGAGTTTCATTGGTCGCATTGTTCACGTCCCTGTGTTCGAGCCGGTAGGACAGCTGGGGGGTACGGAAGGCGGTATGGAGAGTTATCCAAGCCGGCCCTCACTTGATGTGAAGTACCAGGTTGAATTAGCGAAGGCGCGCTTAGCGGACCTTCAGGCTCAACTTGCGAAAGTAAATGGCAGAAAGGCGCTGCTTCGCGAGGAAGAACCTCAGGATGTTAATTATGTCTTGAAGGTTATAGAAGCAAGACGCCAGCAGGTAGAGCTTGAGATCTCTCAGATCAAGGAGAGTAGAAGAGCCAGTCAATCAGCCAGGGAGAACTGCTCCGAGTCCCGAGCAGAGAGGTCGCCAGTGCTGGAAGGCAAAGGCATATGCCTGTCAAGCACAGGAAAAGAAAACAGCCAGAGAGAAGTAAAAAGAGAGCCAGCTTTCCGCGAAACTGGAATCTCTCGTGAAGAAAGTATCCTGACGGAACGCAGCGTCGCGGTGTTAGAGGCGGTGAACGCGCACTCCGACGATCCAGCTGCACAGGTTAGCTCTACCCCAAATGACACCAGGGACGCGGACGCGAGCTCGGGAATAAAAACTCGGTCTCAGGCAAGCTGCGAAAAAGAGCAGTCTCAGCGTGAAACGACCAGCGACGACAGACGTCAGACTGGCGAGCTAGGGATAGAAGGAGGTCAAACGTTGCCGCAGCGGCACACTGTGCCAGGCATGTGGCATGAAGTGCCATGTAGCACTATTGATGGCAAAGTCCTTTCATTTGAGGACAGGGAAATTTGTGGCGACTTGCCACAAGGCAAATTAGGATTAAGTGGCTGCGAAAGAGCGCAGGTAGCCTCGGAGTTATATGATGCCACGAAATCGGCAAGCGCCTATAATGCAGGGAGCGGAAATTTCATTGCATGCCCGTGCAGTAACGGGTAAATGGCTCCAAGCGAGGCGAAGCAACAGGAGGCAGGGGCGTGGCTTTCAAATTGAAAGTCAGTTCGAGGAACAGTACGCTCCGGGCTGCGGTATGTCAAATTAGATGTAGCAAAGCCGGCCGCACTGTTATAGTTAGACTGGACAAGGCTAATGTTCCTTACGCAGTACGCTGTTCGTACTGGTGCCCCGGAGAGAGCGTTCCCTTAGGGGCGTCGCATGGTCTAAGATTTGGACTTATCGAGGATGAGGACGTTGTTTTCGATCCTGGAGGGCAGCAATTTTTGAATTCTTGCCCCGCTGTGGCACCAGCCTAATGAGCCGAGTGGCAGTTAGGCGTTAATTGTGTTGAGACGCGTAGTGGCTCGAACGCACACAAGGACGCTCGGTGCGACAAAGGAGGCTCACGTGGCCACTTACGGACGTCGTGCGAGTGCTACTGAACGCTCTAGTTGCGAGTGTCGGTGTGTGCGTCGAGCAGGACGCGGGGCGGGTGTGCATGCTGGTGAACTGGGTGCAACGCACCAACTTGGACGCTGTGTTACGGCGCACGGCAGGCATGCCACTGTGTGTATTTAAGTGTGCATTTTGCGTGATGTTGTGTTGGTGCCCGTGTGCATTTTGTTGTTTTTGGTTTTGTTGGTCCAACCGGTCGCAGCGCGACAGCTTGGACTTTGGTGAATGCGCTGGTTTTACAGGTGTGAAACGCGCATTTGAATGTGTACGTTTTGTTTATGTTATGTCACCCGAAGGGTAGTTTCGTGTCAGACACCGATCCCTTTTGTTTGTAATTCTAAAAGTGCCATTTGAGCCCTTTGTAGAATCTTGGGGGGGGGCGTGTAAAGGGTCGGTAGTGTACGCGGGGTCATTGGAACGCGGCTGGGGGCGCTCAAAGCGGAGCGTCTCCTTTCTCGGAACGCGGCCGCTTGCGAACGCGCCGGGAAATTCGGGTGTCCCCCCGCCCCTCGGTACCGATTCGCGCACGTGCTGGCACGAATGTGTATTTGTGTTTGTTTTTATTTTGTGGTGGAGAGGGTTCTTCACCTTACGGGAGCTGGAGGGCTGGTCAGGCTCTCCCTAAACCAATCATGTGAACATTGTAACATGATTGGAAGCTACGAAATGTGGGCCGGGCATTTAGGGCTTTAAAACCGGGCCCCGGAGCTGGAAGCGGGGTTCTGCGCTAAGGTGAGATGCTACGCATCTTCGGCCACGCCGAGTAGGGGCCTCACCTAGTATTAGCCAGTTCCACCTTTTTTGTTGTTTGTCCTTTGCTGTTTTAATTTGTCTCTAGTGCCTTAACTTATATCTATTGTAAATACTGTACATAAAATTTGAAGTGTTCGCCTTACCCCTGCGTCTCAACTGAACACAAGACCGTCTCTGACGGGGCACCCCTGGTGCGAAGAGCTTCAGTCTTCCAGTTGGAACCAACCGTCTCCGACGGGGCACCCCTGGTGCAAGGAGAGTAGAAGAACCTGAAATTTACTTCACTGTAAATGGTCTTTAGGGCCTGCCCAGTGATGACCCCAAGGTAATGGAGAATACTAGAGCAATATATGATTTGCTTAAGATTTCGCCCTGCTAAATCTCTCCAAGGATCGGATTGCAGAGCATGTTCGTGGAATTAAACAGAACAAGAAGAGCGGTGGGTCTCAATATGTATATGAACACCCCTTGGGTAATGCTCAACAGTATGGGATAGGAACAGATATTAGGGAGCGACTCATTGGATGTGGTAGGCAAACGTGTGCTGAAGACAAGCAGATTCTTACTTCACGGGTGCAATAGCTAGGACCATAAGAAGGGGATAGAATTCATTTGTCAGTGCGTCAGAAACTTGCAGGCTAACAGAAAAGGTTATAATGAAATTGAAAGCTCATCGCGATATTTAAAAACGAAGCAGTGGATGGAACATGTCGAGGCAGGAAGAGAGCAGAATGGAACAGAGAAGAAAGGCTACCTAATCACCGCCTAGTCGATATCAAGAGGACAAAATGGGCTTGGGCAGTGCATGCAATGCAATGGAAAGATAAATTGTTATCCGATGGTTCCTTAGGGTAATAATGGAGCGGACTCAAAGACAAGGGGAAATTTAAGAATAGGCGGCAGAGTGTCCGGTGAGAGAACGAGCTTAGCAAGTATGCTGTAGGAATGGAGCCGCAGCTAGCAGAGGACAAGGTTAATTGTAGAGGTATGAGAAAATCTTTGTCCCGCCGCGGTAGTAATTAGGCTGATGATGATGATGATGTTTGCTCGTGCTTCAACTCACAAAGGCAGGATTGGAAACTTTGTTCGTATTCTCCAAAAGTGGTAATTAAATGTTGCGGTTTAGCTCGCCGCGGCAGTTTTCTCTTAGCTGCACCATTTGAATCGATCCACACAAGGTTGTGAGCGTGTTGACGTGGCATTCGTCTGCTTTTCACGTATGTCATTAGAGGCGCGTTGGGCTGCTCTCTCATGCTGGTTAAGGCTGGCTGCAGCAGCTCAGCTTGATGAGTCAAACTGCACCGGGTGTCGAAGTCCAATCCGCGTTGCGGTCCGAATTTTGGAGACCCTTGACTTCTTTTCAATCATCAAGCTCTCATATATTTTTCACCACTACGAATAAATACGAATATATTTTAGCAAGAATATCAGCTTGAAAGTATCGAGAATAACGTTTCGAACAGACCACTGCTGCTTTAGCGCATGTTGTATTTGCAGAAACATGCAGGTGACGTAAACGCAAAAATATGCGCGTCCTTTTCGTCATATTTTGCAGCAATATTGATATTGTGGCTGGCGTGATAAATTTTAGCATCGTAATAGACTTCGAAAAGGCGCTGTATAAATAGAAAAGAAAAACAAATTCCGATAAATAAAGAGAAGCCTGGGCTAGAGCCCAGTCTTCGTAACGAGTATTCATACTCAATATACCGGTGAAATACATGCAAGTATTCATACTCGAGCATAGGACATGTATGCATGGATAACGTACCTCTGCCGGGGTAACCAGGATAGACAAAGAACGAGTAATAGATGTCACAATTTTCGACGAGTACTTCAGCTACCGTGCGTGTGGACAGGTCATTGGCGAACACCTCGACGTCGTACCTAGCGACCAAGCCGTGGTAGCTTAAGTAGCAGGCCGTATAAACAGCGGTAGGTGGGGGTTTATCGAGTCCAAAGACGTTGCAGTCGCCTTTTCGCCGCACCTGAACAAAGAAAAGGTTATGCGCATAACAATTATACACATTTGAAAGCTGCAAACGTTCAATAAATAAATAATTTTCGAAACTAAGAAATTCGAACAGCTAGGGTTTGTACCTGGACTGATTAACTTGACTGGTTCCTTAAAACTCAATGGCTTCAGCGCTGCTGCATCTGGCGATGCCCTTTATCTTGTAAACAAACTTTTTTTTTCATTTCACACACTTTGTGCACATTATACAAGACAAAAACTCAAAGGTCTGTTGCATATTTGGAGATTTTTGGACGCGTTTTCCTCAAGTAAACCACAAACTTTGCACAGTAAAAACTGAAAAATACTGCTGAAGCCTGGAATAAAGGTTTTCGTACCATCCGCATGAAATGCGTCACTCTCACTGATTATGCTCCCCCTTAACTGAACCAATAGGTGTTCCCGGCATGCCATGCTTTCTTGGTCATTAGCAGTTACCTTCATCTGTTGGCTGGCAGCAGCAAAAAGAACTTAACTTAAAGGTGATATTTTAAACTTGCACTTTTCTGGAAACTACGCAGCATGGAAAGTTTCTGCGGGAACACGGTGAATATAACTGCGGATTCTTGCTCCCCGCTGCAAACTTTTAATGCTAGAAAATTGGAGGTGTTAAGTAAGGTATGGGTATGAGGCAACAGCGCTAATGTGATAACGCCCAAATATTCGGAATTGGTCATTCTTCACTTTACACGCATGCATGCCTGGGATTCGCCGTACCACTCCTGGTACAGTGGTGCAGCGGTTAAGCAATGCGCCACTGACCTGCGATGGCGGATGTGGTGTGCAGCCCACGCTTGCACTTCCCGAGGAAAATTTAGCGGCCAATCATTAATTTAACGGCCACCTGCCACGGTGGGCAGTTTGCCCAAAATCCAGTGGGCAGGCTGTGATGTCGCAACAACGTCACGTTGCCTAGGTGGCCCACCTGCCCCTTAGGTGGCAGAGTGCTCATCTGCGATTTTTCGGGGATTTTTCGCTCACGATCAGCGGGGCCGACGCCAACAGCAGAAGCCTCAGCCCAAAAGGTAACACGGGTGCATCTGGTACATGTTCATACGCCCTTCAGCGAGATGCTGCACAGGGCATGCTGTTAGAGCTGCAGTAGTCAAACAATAGACGCTAATAAAACTATATGACGTAGGTGTCCGGTAGAGTGTACTATCGCGCTCAATATGAGTTGCAACGCGCGGTCATCGACCGGGGCTCGTTCCGTGGTGTGCCTCCTCCGAACAGTCGCTCGGAATTCTGGGAGAAACTTTTCCTTGAGTGGGGGTGCTGTTGTTTCCTGGAACAGCAGTTTCTCCCAGAATTCCGAGCGACTGTTTGGAGGAGGCACACCACGGAACAAGCCTCGGTCGATGACCGCGCGTTGCAACTCATATTGAGCGCGATAGTACATATCCATGTACAAAACCTAGTGCGTGAGGAGTGACAAGAGTAGTACCAGACGGTTCGATGACTGTACCGATCCCTTAAAAAAAAAGATGAAAAAATTGCGCCGTTAAGAGCACAGCACTGCTAACAGAATCATTCCTCACCCTTGATTTTACTTTTTTGGACTGTTATTACAGCCGGGCGTGTTTGTTAAGGGTGCACATGCGCAAGCTTCTTTCCTCGCCACAGATTGTCAGGAGGAGTAAGGGCGCATAGGTGTTTCAAGGCTTTTCAGACAAGTTCGCATTTCTACATGAACTGCACATCCAACATTATGTGAGATGTTAGAGTTTCCCATTGAAAGATAATTAAAGTTTGATGCGTGCAGCAACAGCAGTGACTGGCAGCTCCGCAATTCAAAATGAAGTAAATTGCCATAGCACAACAGCGAAGAACTACAGACTTTAGTGGCGAGTCGTCTAAATGGGGTGTATAAAAATGGAGAAAGCCGGCGCGCAATACACAGCAGAGAGATTCCAGCTGGTTGGTTTTCAAGCAGGAAACTTTTTCATTTTTTTTTTGCAGAAGGTACTATACAAAACGCTCTTTGAACGTACTTCTACTCATTATTGGCGCCGGAAATCGGAAGATTTACTCACGGCCTTTCCAGCTTCACTTTCGTAGTGGGCGCATCACAAAATTACCAGAGACTTTAAAAAAGTCGCTACTAGTGCAGTTATAAGCAAACAAGACTTGCGACACTTTGAGCTAATAGGAATGTGCCATTGCAATCGTCACATCCCTTTGTTCGGGTGCTGTGAAGACACTCGAAAGGGTGCTCTCCAAAATGTTATAACATGCAGCCTCGTTCTCGTCCTGGGTCCTTGCGCTGTTTTATTACAAGATGCTTAACCAACTCGCCCAAACTGCCATTTTACTACAGAATTTTTTAAACCTGGTGTACGGGGGGAGCATGTACGCACCCTTCGGCGCAAATTGAGAAGGGTTCCCTTTTCCAGGTGAAACTCCACGTATCCAGAGAATGCGCCTGAGTGCTCCACTTCGAACGAGATGTCGTGCAGCGGAATCTGGTCCAAGCCGACGCTGGGCAACAACCTGTCCACGACGAGGTTGGCGCGCCAGACACTGGCCCAGGCACAAGCTCACACAATAATAAAGGAGTTATAGAGGTGAGGAAGAACTTAAAGCTGGGAACTAAGGAAAATAAATTTCATGTTAGGTCCTCTTTCTTGTGGTAATCCACAACGCCACAACGAACAAGTACTCTGTCAAGGAGCAAGTTCCTCATACAAAGATAGAAAAAAGTCCGCAAATGTGACCAATGTCTAGCTCCCCGTTAAGCAGTCGGTCGGTTCCGCTGTTTGGACAACGCATATTATTCAGAACAAAGAGGTTGAAATCGGAATCAAAGCAGAGTCATCATTGCTTCAAGAATTTCCTTTATCCCCACTGCTGCTCTATACTAACACGAAGTAATTCTATTAAGGCGAAAGCCTTTAATGTCTCATCGTTGTAAGCAGCAGTTGTCGACAGAAATGTCACGCTTTTCAATTCGTCGAAACGGTCGTTACGTCACAGTGCGCGAATTTCAAACGGCGCCAATTGTACTTCGGCTAGAAAACATGCAACCAATTGAAGGGATCGTATAGTGATGCTCCAAGTGCTTAATAGCCCAATTAGCCCAATTAACTCTTCTAGTCAGGCCATATAATTAATTAAAACCGAGTAGGAAATTGGTCGAGCTCGGGAATCGAACCCCGGTCTTCGGCTTGCGAGACGAGCATGCTATCCACTCTGCCATGCCAGCTCGATGGTTTGGAATGAACAAAGGCGCGTCTAGTGAATACGGTGACTTCGCTCACTCCCATTCTTTTCCCTTTCCTCTTGGCGAGGTTTAGATGCCCACCGAGGTATGAGAGACAGATACATTTCCTTTCCTCAAAAACCAATTTACTGACGAGCGAGGCGTAGAACCGAATGGGCGATGGCGTTCTACGGACTCCCTGGCAGCGTTGCAAGTCTCTGTCGTGCTCCACCCTTAGAGGCGAAGCTTAATTAACATCTTAACCACACATCAGTGACCGCACTTGAGGTCAAAAAAGGGCCCCCCTGAATTTTAACGGCTGTCCATTGAGATATGCGAGACAGTTATTGCGTAATTTCCTTTCCTCATATACAATTTTCATTTTCTTCATAACGGCCCTCTTTGTCTTCTTTAACTCCCACTTCCTCCCTTCCTCTACGGTGCGGCTCAGGTGTCCACCGAGATGGCAGAGAATTACTGCGCCATTTCCTTTCCTCAAAAAGCGTTGCGTTCAAAGGGCAAGGGATCGCAACCGAACGGGTAGTGGCGTTCCGTGGACTCCCTGGCAGCGCTACAGCACGCTGTCGCGTTCCACTCCTAAAAGCGAAATTTAGCGTCATTAATTAGCAGTTAATTTGCAGTTAATTAGTATTCAGGCATTAATTAGTAATTGGGTATTAATTAGTGATTTCTCATCACTTAGTAATTAGTACTCAATTATATGTGACGCCACCAGTGGCACAGAAGCAGCGAAAGTGGTGCGGAAAACGCTTTCGCCTCTACGCACTTTAGACAGTCAATGTGCCGCCTGAATTTTTTAGCTGTATTTCAAGATGATTCCATCAATGCATTTTGGCTCCACAAGCGCTGAAGTTCGCTTCCGTACGCATAGCTCCTCCAGTACAGCGTTTCGTTTTAAAGCGAAAAGCTTCACCAGGCTCGTCAACAAGGCGCTTCGCGTGAGCCACCCCTGGCGCCACCGCGACGCGCGCTTTGTCGCCACTTCTCCACCTCGCCACATGTTTACGCCTCGCCGCTGCCGCGCGGTCACCGCCGCCGTCCCAAGAGGAGAAGGTTCTTTCGCAAGGCGTTGCGAGAACGCGTGAGGGGCGGCGACGGCCGTATAAGAGACGCAGACATTCGCCATGGAAGGAGGAAAAGAAGACCCAGAAGTGGTAGCGAGGGAGTTGGCTACTGCGCGCTCGCCTCCTCGCCACCGTTTGCCCTTTCGTTGCAGCCGCGTGTTTACCACAGTTGGTACACATGCGGAAGGAGGGCTAATAACGCGCTTGCCTACACCGTTATGCTGGTGCTCCCAGTGCATTGTGCGCGAACTGCGGCAGCCATGAAGTCGAACCTAGCATAGCTGCAGCTTTTCGCTTGTATATCCAGGCTTAACCAGAGCTAAGCCACTGCGAATTTTTTTTCGCTCAGATTAAGGGAGCATTTTTTTAAATCGTAAAAGTACTGAAGGTAGTGACTGCGCAGTGCACTGGGCTTCGCTTCCTCTGTGGCTTTGGATCTCTCCTTGGGTGAGTGTCCCGATGCCCTTCACCAGCATACCATCGGCTGCGTGCCTCTTAATTTAATTGTAAGATCGACCCCAACAGGCGCAGATAGGCTCCTTAGTTGCGCGAGAAATATCGATTTGATCAGCTCAAATTTTCTCTTTCAGTTATTCTCTGCAAAGTGCGTACGCAACGCAAGTTTTTGGTTGTCTCCTTTTGAATCCGTAAAACGACTAAAAACACTTCGTAAAACGAAGTGTTTTTGTGATGTTCCTATCCTTGGTGCTCCAGCTGGGCTCAACAGTTTCAGCGGGAGCGTGACGGGAGATTTAGTTTCTTTATTTCGTTTGGTGACAGGTGATTACCAGTTTTCTCTCCTATTAAAACATCAATGACGCGTTTCTATGTCCGTTTCTATGCACTTTCATTCCGATGGTGTTAAGTAGAGCCTGTATTTTTCATTACTTCGGGTTGCACTCATACAAATACTTGGGGATGCGGCAAACTAGGTGTGCTCTTTTGCGAAGTTCGGCGAACGTGATCTTGCGGTGATTTCTTTACCGAAGAGGATGAAAAAAAAGCTTATAAAGCCTGAGTTCAGTCGTTCTCAGGCTAATCAGTGTGAGGTCAGGCTTGTTTTCAGGAGTGCCACTATTCATACAGTAGTTCAGTAAAGTGGCAACAGTATTGAAGAAAAAATAAGCCTGAACAGTAAGCGCTCGCTGCAGTATTGCGTTCCCGGCATGCGCAGCCTTCCTCACATCACTATAGGCGCCACTTGAGTAATTTTCGGCTTTTAGTACCTTGTGGTACTTGAAGATAACTGCACACTATCTGTTCGTCGTGAGTGATGTACGAAATTCTTTACGGGACGATAGTAGTGCATTCTAAGGTAGCTGGATGCATTAATATTAGATTTACGGAGCATGCCAATTCGTTGCAGAAAAAATACACGAACCTGGCAAGTCATTGCAGTGTGCGTAAATGCGTACCATTCTTTGACGACACAGAATTGTTATTTTTTATAGTGACGAGACTACGAGAGAAGTCGCCGAAGCATTCCACATCACCAGAAAACCTAATGGTTCCGTTAGCAAAACTTCTTTAGCTTTGTTAGCGAAAGAAATGACATTGCTGCACAAAGGGTAGATTGGAGGCAGGTACAACACGTGCGATTGTTGGGGCTTGTTGCAGTTATTATCTGAACTTTGATATATGACTGCGCGCGCGTGTGCCACTTTTTGTATGTATATATTGACATTTTCCTTCAAATAAATTCAGTTGTAAGTTCAGCGCCGTGTTTGTCTCCTCCTGTTTCTAGTCCTGTTGTTTAGCGCTGTTTGAATTTTCGTGTCACCATGGAACACCAGCTCACCCAATCTGCCGTCCTTCGCCTGCGAACTTCAACACTGGATGCCTGGGATCAATCTGTCTTTCTCACAGATATCTTATGTAATCTCTGGTTCACAAAACTCATGTTTAAAAAGGAACTTATGTGAAAAAAAAATGTGCACGCCATACTTATATCTCTGATTACAAACACTTTGAGAGAAAATGGTTTGGTTTATGGGGTTTAACGTCCCAAAGTTGAGAGAAAATGCTCTATTAAGAACGTGCATCCTACACAAGGAAAGAATGGGTAGCTATTATGTCATAGATGGATGCATGAATTTCTCGGCATTGTTTCTGATTGAGGTGGTAGCAGCAGTCACCTAGCCTTTGAAATTAAATGCTGTTGAATTACCTACTCAACGCCAACGTCCACATGGCAAGCTAGACAAGAAGAGAAACTATCCAATCCCGAGTCATCGTTGCTACTAGTAGCGGGATGTGCTCTGTGAATCAGGGCAAGTCAGAAGCTAGATGAGTCAAGTCATTAGTGCCTCAGTGTTCGGTATGAACTCGACTTCGCAAAATTATACTGTAAGCCTAAATGCTGATAACATTGTGCGGTTGGTTTACAGTGTTAGTATGCTGTAAGCATCCACTCTGAAGCTTACCCCAGAAAAGCTCTCGCAGTCTCGCGAGGGGCAAGAAAGCACATGGCTCAAAGGTTCCCGCGTACTGCTACCATATGTCTTCGTGGTAACAAGGCACTTTATTCCGATACCATTTTTCCAAAGGAAGACCCCCTCGCAAACTCATAACTGATAACTGCAGTATGATAGCATTAATTTCATACAACTGGCTTTCATTAGTACAGTGCAAACTGCCCCGCAACGCTGTGCGGGCAAATGGGCTTAGGGCAGGATGCTTGCGTAAAAATGCGTGAATTCTGAAAAACATATACATGGTCAAGCTGCTTTATCCTATTTCTACCAACTGTTTGGTACAGTTATTCGCTAGAAAAAAAAAAGCTTATTAGGTAAAAGAGGGTGATTTAGAACCAGTCGTAAAATTGTTGACAAAGCCAGCTGCACTGCAATGTTAAGGCTGTGTAATAGGCTTACGAAAGCGAGAAATTCTGTGGCGTCTTACCTGATTGTTACGGTAGACTGGAAGATCGGCATTCACTGGCAGCCTGCTTGCTGCAGGCGCTTATATTGGGCCCCGGAGACTGGTATGCACTGGTATGGAGACGCCCACAATGCGTTCCAAACGTGTCACGAAACCGATAGCATTATATTTAGTACCCGTACACATACTGCACCGGGTGATTGAAACTAACTTGATTAGCACTGTGGAGCGATTCGCCTGCACACGGCTTCTGGAGGACTTATTGTGTTTAGTGATGTGTAATCTGGCCTCAATTCTTGAAGCTAGAACAAAACACTGACGCAGGTTGATAACGGCGTTTGAGTGTTTTTTTCTTTTCAGTGTCGCAATACACGCGTTATCAGATATCCGTTCCCGTGAAAAAATAGGAACTTGCAGGTTTAATAACGTTCAAATAGCGTTTCTTTTGCTAATCAGATTACTTTTTGTCACATTGGCCGTAGAATTTTCCGGGTTCTTCGTACTAACAATTGGTCTACCCTGTGAGTGATAGTGCAATTAATTTTTCAGGATGCCACATGCCACCTGCTTCACGCCCCTAGACTGGTCCAAAATCGGGCCCGCTAGATGAGGTGGGTGCATGTCTGCCTGGTGTGCGCGCCCTCTGTCCACGCTTTGCTTGGGTTTTCGCAGCCTTTCTTTTTTTTTTTGCTGTCGTAGCAAGTTAAAATTTCTTGCGCTGCCGGTCAACAATGGCAATCGCAGCGATGGGCGAATGTACGGAGAACAGAGAACACATTTTTCATCGTTTTATTGACACACATATCCTACCCGTTACTTTCACTTTAAAAGAGCTACTTCTCAAACTAATCTGCATGTCTATGTTACAGCATTCCGTAAAATACAAATATTAAGCGTCGACGCACCACGAGTGATAAGTTTGTCAAACGGCGAAGCTGACATTTCTGTACATCATATCATGCATCATCCACGCAATACATGTGCGGTCATTCCCACATAATATTCACGCAATAGAGAAGGATCAGTCTGTGCACCGTAAGTGCTTGGAGCTTAAGGCGTGCACGATGTACCTTGCAATCGTCATCATCCTAATCACCAGCCTGACTTCGCCCACTGCAGGGCAAAGGCCATGTTCGACCATCTTGGGTTCTTCAACGTACACTGACATCCCACAGTACACGAGCCTCTAGCATTTCGCCTCCACCAAAATGCGACCGAAGTGGCTGAAATCAAACCCACGTCTTCCGGATCAGCAGCTGAGTACCACGAACGCTGAGCCACAGCAGCGGCTGGTGGGCTGCTTGTGACGACGCCACGCCAAAGGGTCACGTGACCTGGGTGGCCCACCTAGGTTCTTTCTCCGGCGGGCGGCCATTTGGGCCACCCTACGCCGCCGGATTTTTCGCTCACAACGCCGACACTCTGGACAGCAGTGCCTGTAACGTTGTCGCGTTAATATAGTCTCTGTGAATGCAACTGAATATTCTAGGCAGAAGGCGCGTCAATCATGAACACATGCACAATCAATGCTACGCAATTCACGCAAAAAAAAAGCGGCAGATCGTAGGTGTCCATCTAAAAGGGTTAATCCTTTGTTCAAGCAAGCACGGGATGTTCCGCTTGTCTCAAGTCCGTAACGGAACTGCCCTTCTCCGGGCTACACACAACCAATGCGCACTCGGAAACCGGCACTCACCGCGCTATGGCGGCGCGTCAGGGAGGGCACGCCGACGGCGAAAACACTTTTTGTGCAATGTTTTGAGGTCGCGAACGAGGATCTAGAGGGATTAGTACACGCACTTCTTGAAGCAGAGGTGAATTCGCAGCCTCCTTCGTTGTCCGCGACACCCCAGTGGCCGGGCACCCCCTTCGAGCGAACAAAACATGAGCGTTGCGCGAGGCGCTGGATGCGCTCGCAGATCGCGCACAAAAGCTGGAAACCACGTTCACTGCTCTCTAGGCTTCTGAGGTCGACCCAAGCGGCGCAATGGAGGTTCACATCCGGGCGGTTGAAATGTGCGCCTTGTTCCCCAGGCGGAAAAAAAAAGTACTTACTGCCGGCGTAAATAGAGACATTAAAGTCTTCATATTAGCCACCGCACCGCGAATCGAGGCTCCGTCCGAGGTGCTCAGTTAGGTCGGCGTGCAAGACCAACCCGGCGATTAAGATTGTCCTGATTTGATGGTGTTGATCTCTTTTATAATCAGTTCTGGTAATTCGCCCGTATCCAGACCTGCATCGATGGCTGCAAGCATACACAAGTTCTGCAGCATTGGTGCTAAGTGCAACACGTGCAGGTCCGTCAGCTCCTCTTCTTCCTCAGAAATGTCCTCGAGGTGGTCTTCTTCCTCAAGCCTCGGTGGAGGCCCGAAGCCACCGAAGACCAACACCCTCTCTCCAAGCACACAGCAGCCGGGCGAGTGCCTCGCAGACGGGCCTGATCCAACTGGCGTCACTTTAGTCCAGCACGACTGTTCAACGTCATAATTGTGCATATCTGCAAAGTAGGTGTTCAACATTCCGTTGTAGCCACCGAAGATATACAGCTCTCTGTCGTACACGAACGCAGAGTGACATTCGCGTCCCTCCGGGGCCACGCCTTGCACTTGTGGGCGCACCCACGTCGCCGTGGTCGTTTCCAGATAGTATAAGCAATTGTCATAAGGGTCGTCGATTAATGAGTCTACTAGGCTGCCACCCCAAACGTACATGCGGGTTCCGATGGCAGTCGCCGTGTGGCAGTAGCGCCCGAGGGGGGCCTCTCCGCTGGTCGGGACACGATGCCACTCTAGGGTCTCCAGGTCCAGAAAACGTACAAAGTTCGATGAATCCCTGTCCATCAACCAAATGTGTACATCCGGTGACCCAGCACACACGCCGACTTGTTGATGTCCGCTTCCGGGACTTCACCGCTGACGTCCGAACTGCTCCATGTCATGGTTTGAGGATCGAAGCGGCATAGATCATCAATTACTGGGCTGATGTGCCATCCATCCCACAGGTAGGCGCAGTGGCCGTAGGCCACAATTCTGCGGCCTATGATGTTCATCGGCTGATCTTCACGAAGTGACTGAGTGTGTATCCTATCCCACCGGTACGAGACGGGGTCGAAGGTGTACACGTCGATGAGGTAGCCCGAGATTTCATCACTGTCCGGGTAGGAGATGCCGAAGCAGACGAACGAGTAAACCCTCCCTTCGATGGTAACCGGCGTGTCGTTGAGAAGTTCTGGAATACGGTTGAGCCTCGCCGTCCACATCGTTCGATGGCAACCAGTTCTTACGAAAGATCAATCGGGCCTCCTTTCGTTACAGCTATCGGGCGCACGATGAAATCAAACCTGGTAGGCGTTGTTCGTTTCTCAGAGTGACCTGCTCGTGCACCGTCTGCCGGAATCACGGTGCGGTCGGCTGTGTTCATATCCGCGCGGGACAAAGAGAGGAGGAAGACGTGATGGAAGGCTGTCTTCGGGGGAGTGCTAGTCGAGGGGAAACGCCCTGCACTGCAGGCGGTGCATGCGCATGCGCGTGCGAGCGCGACGCTTATCGTATTCCTCTTCACCTCTGTTGAGCGCATCGTTCGGTGTGATGACGTGACGCGCGAGAAGTATTTAGCCACTTGACTAATGAACATCTTGTCTGATTTATTTGCATGTAACCGCTATTCGGGCCCTGTGCACGTGCATTACTTCAGGCGGGCAGGATATTTCGAACGGAAGAGAACAGAGTCCGCGACGACCGATAGCTCGACGTGCAACTTAGGCCGGGAGAGAGAGAGAGAAAAAACTTTATTTACAGAGGAATTCGGGGCACGCCCCAGGGTCCCCGCACGACCCCACTGCACTCAAGTGTTTATGTTCCGAAGGTCCATAACACTGGCAGCACGGCCGGTGGCGATGGTCTGCACGGCCGGGTCCTCCGAGCGCAGCAGGGTCTCCCAGTCCTCCCAGGTCTTGAGGTTCTCTAGGTCCCGCAGGGGAGGGTCCGCCGGGCAGAGGGAAAGGATGTGGAGGGAAGAAGCGAAGGGTTCTGGGCATAGGGCGCAAGCAGGAGTGGGGAAGGAGGGATGATAGTGGGTTAGGGTAAGGGGCGAGGGGAGAGTATGTGTTTGTAATCTGCGCCAGAGTGTTGCGTGTCTGTTATCTAGGGAGGGGTGGGGCGGGGGGTAGAGCTGGCGAGAGGCTCTGTATGCCTGGGTCAGCTCACTGAATGAGTGCATGCGATCCTTCGTGAATCCCCGATCCGAGGCCACCTGAGCCCGGTTTAAAGAACCTCGGGCTAAAAAGTTGGCGGCCTCGTTTCCGGGATTCCCGGAGTGCGCGGGCACCCATATCAGCTCCACTTGGCGGGGCGGGGGGGCATCGGGCGAGTCCAATATGCCAACAGCAGGGACATGGACTCGGCCTCGAGCAAAATTTAGAATCGCAGTTTTAGAATCGCTTAAAATGTACCGGGCTTCCGTGCGGGTTATAGCAAGGGCAATGGCGGCGTCCTCTGCAGCCTCTGGGGACGTGTCTGGAGGGAGAGGTAGTGTGAGGAGGGCGGATAAAGAGGAGTCCACCACAGCTGCTGTGGCTTCATCACCCGTGCAGGCAGCGTCCACCCACACGGCGTCCGGCTGGGGGCCGTACGCTCGATGGAGTGCCTTCGCACGGGCTTTGCGGCGCTGCTCATTGTGGGACGGGTGCATATTCCTCGGGAGCGGCCTGATAAGGAGCTCTCGGTGAAGGGATCGTGGGATGGCGAGGAGGGTTGGGTCGTTGGCCGGTATTTTGATTCCGAGGGTGTCCAGGATATACCGACCTGTGGAGGTTTGTGTGAGCCTGATGTATTGGGCCTGTCGGTGGGCCTCCACACCGGGAGAAACATCGAACATCCGAGCTAGGCTTCCATAGGTGCAACCGTGAAGTAGCGCGCAAAATGCATTCGAAAATCTGCCTGCAAACGAACAGCGCACCCAGATCGCTCATATCACGTGATTCGTGGGCACGTATCACCGCTAACTTAGAAAAAACACGAGCCTTAAGTATACGTGCCTCGAATTTTGTCCCAGCAGTTCCCGTTTACAGGTGGTAACCGTGCTCTCCGTTTGTTGCAGATTGTAAAGATTTATACTAGACTAAAGGGAGCGCAAACAAGATGTTGGAACAAGAAGGGCCGATTTAATGTTAATGCTCATTTTTATCCCAAATAAACATTAAAAATGGTTTCTGGGTTTATGAGGGTTTAACGTCATAAAGCGACTCGAGCTATGTGGGACGTCGTAGTAAAGGGCTCGGGAAATCTTCCGGAGGCTCCGCAGGCTTTTCTGTGAAGGGCTTCATCCTGCAGTTGAAAGCAGCGGGGCATCTGATTTATTTAAATCATTGGTGTTTGAGGACAGAGTAGGAAAAATGGAATATAACAAGTAGATATAACCGAGCGAAGGTTATATGATTGGTGACTAAAAATGAGACAAAAGTGAAATTTCGCGAGTCATGGCTAGGTGGCGTGAGCCACTGCCCCATTTATAGGGTTCAGCCTTATCCATCCATCCACCCTGAAGGCAAGGAAATAATCGCGGGGTTATCGGCCCGAGTGGGAGCGCTTTTGTCTTCGCCAGCATTTAGCAGATAGCGCACTGTGTGTGCCATAAAATTCATATTTCTTTGCAGTGATAGCGACCGCGTTTGCCTGTAGTGGCCTTCACAAGCAGCGCCGCCAACTGGTCGTCTGGATGTGTACAGGTGCCCCAAAAGTAATACAGAGCACGCGAGCTGTGGCCGAAGTGGAAGAAACTGCATGCCGGCGCGCTCTATCAGCAGATGCGCAGCAAAAAGCGAGGGTACGTTGGCACATCCGGCTTACCCATCTCGATAACTTGACGCTCGGGTCATCGCCGCCCCGAGCGAAGTTGCGCTGCTACCATCAGTGCTCGCCAGGGGCACTTCCAATACACAATGCAATGGTTTGTTGTTGGTCCGCGTCGTGTAGAAATTGGCGTTTGGCAGATTGCATTTTTTGCTTGTTCATGAATGCCACCATTTTCAGCCCGCGAGACCGCCGTGCTTCGCTCTTCGCTTCGCGGCTAGTTTGTGACAAGGAAAACAGAGGAAACTTCACGAAGGACGCAGAAAGGGAAGACCAGACACAGACGCTGATCTAACAATGGAGCGTCTTACCCTGATTCACGCTGATCGTCTTCTCTTTCTGCGTTCGTCGTGAAGTTTGCTCTGCTTTTATCGCGATGAACAAGCTCATGAAGTGTTCGTCGAGTTTGTGCGTGAGCTATAGAATACAGACTCGTCGTCCGTCCCTATGGCAAGTGAGAACTTTTTCTTGGTTCGAGGAAGTTCGCGAAAAAAGAATAGCATGCATGTGTTGCATTCGTTGTTTTCATTATAAATATAGGGTCTCAACAGTATAGCAACTGAGCTAATTAAGGATCACTTCCCTTGGCACAGATTGGCTTTCTTACAATGGAGGAAAAAAAGACAAACAAAAACCGAGCTTATCTCTCATTTAGTCGTGCCCTATCGGCTACATTTTGCAATCATGCAAGGTGACAAAGGCAACAGGGTGGAGGCGATTAAAAAAAACAACTTCCGAAGGCATTTTCACGCAAACTCAAAGTTTAATGACGGGTGAAGCTCCCGCTCACGTTAATGACATGGACCATACGTCGAGGAAGGGACTCGTATAAAGAGTCTACGCATCCGGGCTGCTCTCGAAGGTTGTTCCACTCTGTCTTGACGGCCTCCCAGAGCTCATCTACGCGTGCTGTGATTGATACGAGGTAGGCTGTTTTTCAGAGCCCCCAAACATTCTCAATGATGTTCATATCGGTGCCTTTTAGATTCCACTCCAATACCTGAAAAGCCCGTTCTTCAAGCAAGGCTTTCACCACTCGCGCAGTGTGGACGGGACTATAGTGCTGCAGGAGGAATACTCCGTCTTTAAATGGCCCTTCCAGCACGTACGAGATGAGATAGTGGTCCACGACGTCGCAGTAGCTGGCTCCGTTAAACTTTGATGGCAGTCGAATATAAGGGCCGAGGCCTTCTGCACTGATAGCTCCCCAGACGTTCGCGGCTCAACGACCACTGCTGACTACTTGCGCCGTGAAGGCGGGCAGGTACCTATGTGCGAAAGAATAGTACGTTGATTAGCTCCTGCGTAATACATGGTTTTAAAAACGCCTTTAACTCAAAACCATGATTGTCAGGCCACAGCGAAAATTCGGCTTACAGAACTTAAGCATCACTGCGAGAGGACTAGCGAAAAAAAAACCGTTTCATTTCTCAACTTTTACTTGCCCAAGGCTTACTGCGCTTTAGAACGCTGTGTTCTTTACTTCGCACAAATCAGTCTTATTCAGACATACCTGCAATTGCATGGACACCAAACACGCCGCTGTTGGTCCCATCTTTAATAGAAAGTCGATTCATCTGTAAAGATGACTTTTCGCCAGTCGTCGACAGTGCGCTGCTCGAGGTCGCCATTAAATGCTAGGCACCGTGCCCTCTGTCTTGCCGTCAAATACGGCTTCTGCGCCGCCACACATCCACTTAATCCGGCTTCATGGAGACGGTTGCGAATGGTGCTCAGACTGATGTCTATACCGAGGGCATCTCGAATTTCTTTTGCGCTCTGAAAAGGATCCGCAACGGCTGCACCGACGATCAGTTGGTCAGCCGCAGCCGAAGTGCACTGCTCGTGACCTGGACGTGGATCATCGCCAAGGCGGCCGTCTTCATTCCTATATGCTTGTTTTATACGATTCACTGCAGTCATCGACCTCCCAGTCCTGCGGCATATTTCTCGTTGCGGTACTCTGCGCGCATAGAAGAACAATTTCGCGTCAGACATCCAGTGAAACTCGGGGCGGCATTTTTCGTCGAGTGGGAATTTCCACAACGTTCACTGATATTTATGTGCGTGTAGGCGTGTCTTGCAAAAGGTATCTAGCCTTCTTCTCATCGATTAACAAGGTGGCAGCATGAACGAAGCCAGCGACTCCGACGTGGTTGGCCACTATCTCATCCCATATGACTTGGACGGCCCTTTGAACGATGATGTATTCTTCAAGAGAAAGACTGTAGTCCCGTCCACATTGCGGGAGTAATGAAAGTATTGCTGGAAGAACGGGCTCTGCTGCTGTTGGAGTGGACGCCAATGGACGTCGATATGAACATAGGTGAGGTCGTTCGGTGAACTTTGGAAAGCAATCTACCTTGTGTAGATTGCTTTCCAAATGATATTTGTATGGGAGGCTCTCAAGAATATGTGGGACAACCTCCGAAAGCGACATCGACTCCTTGTACAAATCTCTTCTTCGGCGCTTGACCTATGCCGTCAACCTGTGGGTGGGCTTTACCGATTATAAAACTGTTGATTTGCATAAAACGGCACATTTGGAGTTTATTTTTTTAACTGTCTCCTTTCTGCCACTCATTTCTACCTTGATTTGTTTAAAGTTTTGCTCTCCAGTGTAAGAAAGTGAATTTGTGTTGAAGAAATCGGTCTTGAAGTATTATCGCACTTCCTACGTTATTGAGCAATTATTTTTATTAAAGACAGCACATGCATGCTATTGCTTTTGTTTTTCTTTGTAATGCGATCATAAAAGCGAAGCAAAGTTTTCATCGCATTTGCCAAAACGTTGCTCGAGTGCTTATACTCGTCACCACACAAACTCGCCCCCACGTGTAGCACTAACGTCGGCTGTTCCGTAGAAAAAGATAATGCATTTCCGAACGAAGCATAAATGCGCATAGTACCGATTTCAAACATTCCTGCATGGCTCGGACGAACAACAAACCATGAGGTATTGAAAGGGCCCCTGGCGGGCAGGGATGGTAGCAACACAGCTTCGCTCTTTGAGGAGATAACGCGAGCATCAAGTTATCGAGATGGGTCAGCCGGATGTGCCGACGCCCCTTCGCACTTTGCCTTACATCTGCTGATGGAGCACGCTGGCATGCAGTTTTTTTCATTTGGGCCACCGCTCGCGTGCTCCGTATTACTTCTGGGGCACCTGTACCTGTGGGCGCACTCAGGCTGTGGTGGTCGTTTAAAAATAGTATAGGATGAGGGAAGGGTCTGCTGGGTTGCCGCCGAACACATACATGCGGGTCCCGATGGCAGACGTAGGTTGGCAGGCACGTCGAACCGGAGCCTCTCCGCTGGTGGGGACACGATGCCACTCCAGGGTATCCAAGTCAAGGACCCGCATATATGGCGAAGGATCCCAGTCACCTAAGATATACTTCCGGTGACCCACAACACAAGCTGCGCTGCCGTACATCGATGGCGGCCCCTCACCGGCCACCTCCGGGCGCCTGCATGTCATGGTGCTTGTGTCGAAGTGGTAAAGGACACTCGGGGCTGGCCAGCTGGGCGGGCCGCACCACAGATACGCGCAGTGGCCGTACGCTACAACTGTCTGGAAGGAAATGTTAAACAGCCCGCCGTCGGGAAGTTGCGTCTGCACCCCATCCTACCGGTGCGACGCGGGGTCGAAGATGAACACGTGGACCAAGTTCCATGCCGTGTGGCAACTGTTGAACGAGTAAACCTTGCCGTTGATGCGTACAGCCCTGTGGGTGACATGCTCTGGAACACCGTTTAGCCGCACCGCCCGCATCCTGCTGAGGCACCTGCATCTGTAAGAAACAAGGCCCGGTCATTCCAGCGATGGTGGCGGTGTCATGCGGCTATTTTTTGAAGCAGCGATATGGTGATCTGTATTCGCGTCGTGAGCGGACATCGTGCGTCGACAGGTGACTATTTACGCTAGATTTTGGAATACTTTTGTCATTTTATGGCACTCACACTAACGAATGTTCGAAAAAAAAAACATGTACTGTTGCGGTCACCAAGATTAAAAGCCAAAAAAGCCGTTATAAAGTGCGCGTATGTGGTCAAAAGGCTATTCTGCCATTACGGGTTTGTTTCAGAGCGAATTACCTTCTTGACGCCGCGAAATACGTGGTTAACGCTTTCCAGTCGAGAATTTCGTTTAATTGATTGGTCGTGCCAGTCGCATTGATAGGGACTAAATATCTGGCGGACCTAAAAAGAAACGTGAAATATATATTGCTTAAATCCAGCGGAACTTTTTTCTTTCGCTTCGCACGTGTTTGTTTGCCGCCTTATAGTCCAGCAGGTGTATTGTATCGGTGTCATCCATTCACATCGTGAGCAACAACCCCTCTGTTTAACCCGCGTTGTTCAGGTCAGCAGCCCGGAAGGCGCGGACGGGATCGAACCCGCGTCTTTCGGGCTGCTGACCCGAAAGATGCGGGTTCGATCCCGCCCCGCGGCGGCCGAATTTCGATGGAGGCGAAATTCTAGAGGCCCGTGTACTGTGCGATGTCAGTGCACGTTAAAGACGCCATGTAGTCGAAATTTCTGGAGCCCTTCACTACGGTTTGGTTTGGTTTGGTTTATGGGGTTTAACGTCCCAAAGCGACTAAGGCTCTGAGAGACGCCATAGTTGAGGGCTCCGGAAATTTCGACCACCTGGGGTTCTTTAACGTGCACTGACATCGCACAGTACACGGGCCTCGAATTTCTCCTCCAAAGAAATTCATCCGCCGCGGCCGGGATCGAACCCGCGTCTTTCGGGCCAGCAGCCGAGCACCATAGCCACTGAGCCACCGCGGCGGCCCTTCACTACGGCATCCCTCATAGTCTGAGTTGCTTTGGGACGTTAAACCCCCATAAACCAACAAACCGCCATCCTGGCCGCGATTATGAAAATGTGGCGTGGATGGTCGGGATTTCACCTTTGCATTTCTTCTTCTAGCAATAATTGCCTAAAGTGGGTCAATTCCTACAGCTGTTGCTGATGAACTGGAAACATGTGATTTTAGTCACTGTGGCTTCCATATATACCTCTAAATAACTGGCTTGAGAGGAAAGGAAATTTTCACTTCTAGGTGGACACCCCAACTGCGCCCTGAGGGAAGGGAGTGAGGTGGGAGTGAAAGTGGGGTGAGGGAGGTGGGAGTGATTTGGATTATGGGGGTTAAACGCTCCAAAGCGGCTCAGGCTATGAGGAGGCCGTAGAGAAAGGCTCCGGAAATTTCGACCGCCTGGGGTTCTTTAACGTGCACTGACATCGCACAGTACATGGGCTACTATATTAACATCGTATAACTGCTTAGGCTTCTGTCTGATTTTTAAGCTTTCTTTGGATCGCCACATTTACTGTATGACCAGTAATGCTAACTGTTCTCTAGGTTACTTGGAACAAAAAATTCTGGGGGCACTTTGGCTCTCTAAAGTGCTGCACGGCGAAAGCGTTTCCTGGCCACTGTTTGTTTTTATTTACTTTTTTATTTTTCATATATTGTTTCTCAATTTTGTTGCTCCTTTTCTTAATTTTGTTGTTTTTATTTTTATTTCCACATCTTATTTTTATTTTGTTTTTATTTTTGTTTATTTTCTTATTTTTATTTTTTATTTTCCTTTTCTTGACTTTACCCCTTTTATTTTATTTACGAAGCCCATGCATTTACTAGATGCGCCTTTATTCATGCTGGAACCTTGAGCCTTTTAACCAGTGACGCCGAAAGGCGTACGAATCTACCGACGCGTCTGTCGACACGGCTGCCGACGCGTCTGCTAACGACAGTATGAGGCATTAAAGGCTTTCGCCTTAAAATTTCTTACAACGTTACAAATCACTTGTTCGTTCTAAACGTGAGGGTGCGGCCTCAGTACGGCACCCTGGTCTTGATTTTCTAGTAAGCTACGAACATAATAGGAATCGGTCTGCTCGTTACACTCTCAACTGCGGTCATCGTACCAGCAGCCCCCCTAATATGGAAAGTAATTTGTACCTTCCTCTATTGTAATTACGTAATCAAGTTCTGCAGCTACGTTTGCTCCCTAAAATACACTGCCAGATAAAACTTTACGATATTTTGGTTCAGCGGCCCATTAACAATCGCGCCACATGCACCGTTGTCAAAAGTTGCACTTTTTTAATGATACACGAATGCTTTTTATCGCTCATTCCTGCCTCGTTCAATTCAGGACTGGAACCACTATCATGACGCGCTAGTTTCAATAGCATATATTAATTCGTTGACAAGTGCTCTAAAAGATGATTCTAGTGTTACGAATATGCAATATTTCCACACTATATATTATTTTTGATGGAAACTATTGTATCAACGTCTGCGTTTTCTCTTTTTCCTGTGATGTACTGCCATGAGATAAAACCTCACGTCCGCGAAGCATACGTGTAAAATGCTATCAGGACTTCGCACATGACTAGTATCAGCGATGGATAACATGCTCTCAAGATTTCTGACATCAGCCCTTTGCCTACGGGTGTTGCCAGGGGCGGCTCAGTGGCGAACAGCCGGACCCGAGAGCAGGACCATTACTGCGGCACGTGTGCAAGGCACGTGCGCCATTACCCTACCCTCCCTGCCCAGAATGAAGCTAGCTCATTTCATTGTGGGTAGGGAGGGTGAGGTAATGGCACATGTGCCTTGAATGGATGATTACTGTTTCTTTGTTTTCTCTATTTTTACGCTTGTGAGTGGCAACAGTGTATCTGGGTTTGACAAGACGCCTTTGCGCATCTTTGAGTAAATGTATAAATTGGCTGCCTACGTGTGAATAAAATTCAGTTGTAAGTTCAGCGCCGTCAGTCTGTTTCACCTTGTCCTCGGTCCGTGTTCTTAAGCGCTGGTTTTTTACGATGGATCTCCACCAACTCGCCCAATCCTCAGTTCCTCTGCAAACAGGAGCAGGGACAACGGGCAAGCTTGTTTCAGAGAGCATGGTATGGGGACTGTTTGTGGGAGAGGGCGATTCCCAATAAAACACGAGGAACAGTTTTTGTGGCAAAGGCGCATCCCAGTCGGAACAGAATAAAGAAACGGATAACACACGCGATCAAATGTCTTTGCCAGGTCGATTTGCGCCTGTGTAATTTTTCGTGAGCCCCACTGCAATACTTCAACACCGTACGCACTGCATGTAAATTAAGCCACATTTTTAAAGAGGTTCGTTCAAAGTAGGCATTGAAAGCTGTAGCCTTATAAAAAAGATGAGAAAATTCAGGGGCACTTTGGCTCTCCAAAGTGCTGGAAGCCTTTCCTGGCGCACTGTTTGGCGTTGCAAGACTATTTGCGGTGTACTAGTGCTTTATTTGACTACACACTTTGACTGCCGACTTTGACTGCTTCTCTAGCACGATTCTGTCTCTGCTTCGATGAGTTCGATCGCATCGTTGGCTCTGTTCGCAGTAAGGAGGTAAGTAATGTGGTCAGCCACGGAGGCCTTACGCCCATTGTCGGAGCAGACGACAACTATTTTTTTAGGTTTCGCGCGCTTCAAAAGGTGGCGTCAGGCATCTGTGGGTGACCTCATTACTTCGAATCCGCGCACTCTGACGTCATAACCATTTCGACCAACCGAAAAGCGTGGCACCTCTGCTGGCAAACTTCTGTTGCCAACGGTGAGGCATTAAAGTTTTGCGCTTTAAAACGTGCGAGCTTCGTAGCCATCTGCCTATCGCAGTTCTTCCTTTTCGTCAGTGTCCGCTGTTAAGAGAATATGACTTCTGTCAAATGAATGTAGCAAAAATCGAACATCAATGCTCGTCTAAAAAATTCACAGTTTATTCCCAAATATCACTTTTTACACTCTCACCTTCGCGTTTGCTCTTGACTGTGATGAATTTTTACGGCGCAAGGTTATTTGCGGCTAAGGAGTGGCATGGCACAGATTTGATTTGTCGATTCAAGTTGGTGTCACAAACACATTTCCCGAACATTTCACCCCAGCCGTCGTTGGATGCCTCATGGAGAGTATGTGACGTGCATGGTGCGCCGGAGCGCTCTTACATCCGCATAAATAAGCTGTCGAAAAGCTTCAAATACTGTCCAGCGTGTAGTCGATTGCCTTCAATACGATCGCCACCTTATACGATCAGCTACCCAAGCTTTGGTTTGGTTTACGGGGTTTAACGTCCCAAAGCGACTAAGGCTGAGAGACGCCGTAGTGGAGGGCTCCGGAAATTCTGACCACATGGGGTTCTTTAACCTGCACTGACATCGCACAGTACACGGGCCTCTAGAATTTCTCCTCCAAAGAAATTCAACCGCCGCGACCGGGATTAAACCTGCGTCTTTCGGGTCAGCAGCCGAGCACCATAACCACTGAGCCACCGCGGCGGCCGTTACCCAATCTTTGACGAATTCTAGCCGCTCACGTTCAAGACATAGATACTTGTCGGGTGCTGAGGGCAGACATGCTGAAGGCAGACATGCGCAAATAAATGATAACATTTCGACTTTCTGAAGTAATCACAAAAGACGCAAGTTGTTTCCGTAGAAGATCTAAAATCGACGCCTACCGCCGCATCCAGCACCTCAGTCTGCCTACAGCTTTGAAAAGGATGACCACCAGGGCTACGCGGCAACCTGGACTGCATCGCGAGCTTCAGGCCGAAGTGACGTTGATGCGATTCTCTTGAATCAACCACCAGGCTGGAATGGAATCAATTTCAGAGAATAGTTCTTCGTTCGGAAAATTTGTTCTTGGTAATATTCGAAAGAAAGTGCCGCCTCAGATTTTCATGAAATAAACAAAACGGTAGCGACTTTCTTACTTCCGCGAAAATCGAGCACTGAAGGAAGGCGTTCATTGCGTATAAAAGAAGAGTTTATTGCTGTGTCAAGTAGCGACGCCGAAGTTATATTATCGCCGCACCCCAAGCTGGCTTACGCCGAAGGCACTCCGTTTTTGTTGACACGCAGCATCCACCATCGACTACGATGGGTGAGAAGTGATAGCGTAGACCATTTCTCTAATGAAGTGTAGTAAGGGGCTTAGATCCAGCCGTGCATCAATTACTGCAAGTAAGCACAGGTTCTTCAGTGTCAGTACCAAGTGCAACACGTGGAGATCGGTCAGCGATCTTCGCTCCTCAACTACCTCCTCCTCAGCCTGGTCGGATGCTGGTGCAAAGCCACCGAAGATAAACACTCTTTCACCCATCCCTGAGCAGCCATGCAAGAACCTGGGAGATGGTGGTGAGCCACATGGCTTCACTTCGGTCCAGCACGACGTCACGGGGTCGTTCTTGTGCATATCTGCTGAGCAGGTCTTCAGCACACCGCTGTACCCTCCGAAAATGTACAGCTGTTCGTTGAACACGAAGGCTGAATGTCCTCGCCGATACACAGGGGAAACGCCTTGTACCTGTGGAAGCACCCAGGAAGAGTTGGCCGTTTGAAAATAGTATAGGATGAGGGAACGGTCTGCTGGGCTGCCGCCGAACACATACATGCGGGTCCCGATGGCAGACGCAGATTGGCAGTCATGTAGAGCCGGAGCCACTCCGCTGGTGGGGACACGATGCCACTCTAGGGTATCCAAGTCAAGGACCCGCATATCTGGCGAAAAACCCCAGTCACTGAAGATATACTTGCGGTGACCCACAACACAAGCTGTGCTCGCGTACGTCGATGAGGGCACCTCACCGGACACCGCCAGTCGGCTGCATGTCTTGGTGCTTGTGTCGAAGCGGTAAAGGACACTCGGGGCTGGGCAGCTGTGCTGGCCGCCCCACAGATACGCGCAGCGGCCGTACGCTACAACTGTGGGGAGGGAAATGGTAATCGGCCCGGCGTCGGGAAGTTGCGTCTGCACCACATCCTACCGGTGTGACGCGGGGTCGAAGATGAACACGTGGACCAAGTTCCATGCCATCTGGCTACTGTCGAACGAGTAGACCTTGCCGTTGATGTGTACAGCCCTGTCGGTGACATGCTCTGGAACGCCGTTTAGCCGCACCGTCCACATCTTGCAGAGACAGCTGCTTCAATAAGAAGCAAGGGCCTGTCATTCCAGCGATGGCGGTGGCCTCATGCGGCTTTTTTGTGAAGCAGCGATATCGTGATCGGTATTCGTGGGGCGTGCAGACTTAGTGCGTCAACGGGTGACTATTTACGTTAGATTTTTGAATATGTTTGTCATTTTATGACACTCACACGAATGAATGTTCGAAAAAGGACATGTACTCTTGCAGTTATCAAGATTAAAAGCGCTAAAAGCCGTTATAAAGTGCGCATAAGTGGTCAGGAGGGCTCTTTTGCCATTACGGGTTTGTTTCAGAGCGAATTGCTTTTTTGACGCCACATGATATGTGCTTAACGCTTTCCAATCGAGAATTTTGTTTAGTTGAAAGGTCATGCCTGTCGCATTGATAGGGATTAGATATCTGGCGGCCTTAAAAAAACGTGGAATATATATTGCTTAATGCTTAAATCCTGCGCTACTTTTTTCTTTCGTTTCGCGCATGTTTTGTTGCCGCCCTATCGTCTAGCAGTGGCTTGGTATAGGTGTCATGCAGCTCTGGTCTATTCATATCGCGAGCAACAACCACTTTGTTCAACATTGCCGCGATGCTGGAAACGTGGTGTTAATCGTTGGCATTTCGCCTTTTCATTTCCTGTTCTGGTAAGAAATGCCTAAGGGGCCTGAATACCTGCAGCTGTTTCTCGTGAACTATAAAGTTGTGATTTGGTCACTGTGCCTTCTATATATACCTCTATATACGTGGATTTGAGGAAAGGAAGTGGCGCAGTATCTGTCTCACATATCTCGGTGGAAGCCCCAACCGCACCGTGAGGAAAGGAAGGAAGGCGGGAGTGAAAGAATAAAGAGAGAAGGAGGGGCCGTAGTGGAGGGCTCCGGATTAATTTCGACCACCCGGGGACCTTTAACGTGCATTTACATCGCACAACCCACGGGCTCCATTTGTGATGGTGGTGGTGGAACTTTATTTCCAGCGGATATAGAGGAGCGACCCGAAGTCGCCCCCCGCTTAAACGGCGGCCGCTATCCCTTGGGCAGAGGCGGCGTCTTCAGCCAGCTGGAGGAGCTTGATCTGTGTCCCAGGGTCGGGGCTGAGCAATAGAGCCTCCCAATGATCGGAGTCGGTAATGAAGCGACTCGCGGGTATAGACTGCGGGCAGTTCCAGGTCATATGATTTAGATCGGCTTTGGCATCACAATTTTTGCGTTTGTCTGAGTAGAGTCCATCCGAATAGAAGGTACACAATTGGGGATTTGGATAGGCTTTAGTTTGAAGTTTACGCCAGGATTTCGCCTGTTGCTTGGAAAGCGTTTTATCTGCTGGGGGAAATCTGAGTCTTGCAAGCCTGTAGTGCTGCAGGATTTCTCTGTAAGAAAACAACCTGTCCTTTCCGGAGTATAGGGCGGGTGGACTGCACGACCCAGCTCGGCGGGATAGTTCTCGAGCTAGGTTATGAGCCGCCTCATTACCAGCAAGGGAGGCATGAGCAGGCGTCCAGATTAGGCGAATGCGCCGCGTGGACTGATAATTTAGCAGAATCCGTGCTGCTTGTTGAGAGATTCTTCCAAACGTGTAGTTACGTATTGCCTATTTTGAGTCGCTGACAATGGTTTCTGCCGAGGATCCCGCAATGGCTAGAGCAATGGCTGTTTCTTCTCCAACATGTGTGTGCTGAGTGCGTATAGTGGTCCCGTTATGAGTGTACCACATTCCGTGGTGACCACAGGTACCATCTTGTCAGCCGAAGAATCTGCTGCATCAACATATGCCACAGAGGTATCATTAAGGAAGCGTTTGCCTAATGATTTGGCTCTCTCTGCACGACCTTCAGCGTGGAAATCGGGGTGCATGTTCCAAGGCAGTGGAGGAATGACCAGAAGCTGGCGTATATGTTCGGGAAGATCAGTTGTTGGACCGCCTTGTCGTTCGTATGTTATGCCGAGTGTGGACAGAATGTGTCTGCCAGTTGGTGTGGCCGTTAGTCGTTCGTACTGCCAGACGGTTACCGCATCAATAATCTCACTTAGGGTGTTATGAAGACCGAGCCCTAAGAATTTCTCAGTCGCTGTGTGCATGGGTAGCCCAACTGCCTGTTTGACGCATTTTCTGATTATGGCTTCCACTTTCTCTTTTTCAGCTGACTTGAGAGGTAGGTAAGGGCATACGTAAGCGATGCGGCTGATCACAAAGGCTTGTACTAAACGGAGAGTATTGCTTTCCCTCAAGCCCGAGTGGCGGTTACTAATGGGGCGAATGAGTCGCATAATTTGCTGCGAGGTTCCCTGAAGCTTCTGAATTACGTCACCATTGAAGCTGTGTTCTTGTAGAATTAGGCCCAAGATTTTAATTTTGGGTACTCGAGGAATGGGGACTCCGCGAATACTGAGTTAGATGGCCGGTGGGGGTTGCGCAAGGGATCTGATTTTGCGGAATATGAGAAATTCAGATTTGGCTGGAGAGCACCGCAGTCCCCTGGGGTCTACATAGCTCCCCACGATATTGATGGCACGCTGGAGTCTCTCTTCGATTTCGGCATCACTGCCCTCGGCGGTCCACAAGGTGATATTGTCAGCATAGAGGCTGTGGTAGAGTTGCCGGATCTGCGCTAATTGGTGTGGAAGTTTCAACATTGCAACGTTGAAGAGAAAGGGTTACAGGAGCGATCCCTGCGGGGTGCCCTTGTTGCCGAGGGGGAAGTCACGCGAGTGGAGACCTCCTACTTGAAAATGCGCCTTTCTACCTGAGAGAAAGTCGCGGATATAGTTGAAGGTGCGGGCTCCCACCCCGAGTTCATGAAGGTTCTCCAAGATCGCATCATGTCTGACATTGTCAAAGGCCTTTTCCAGGTCGAGTCCAAGAATTATTCTGGTGTCCCGCGTTTTTGCCTCAATAATCTGATGTTTGAGCTGAAGCATTACATCCTGCGTAGAAAGTTTTGGTCGAAAGCCAATCATGGTTGGGGGGTAAAGCTCGTTCTCCTCCATAAACCGGTTGAGGCGGGTATGAACTACGTGCTCCATGAGCTTACCCATACAAGACGTGAGCGAAATTGGCTTGAGGTTCTCAAGGCTGAGTGCCTTCCCGGGTTTTGGAATGAGAATGATCTCTGCCGTTTTCCATATTTGTGGGATTGAGCCCTCCGACCAGCATTTCTGCATATACTCAGGTAGTGATTGTAGCGACTGTTCATCTAGGTTGCGGAGGATCTTGTTGGATACTGCATCTGGGCCAGAGGCGGATTTACAGTTTAGCGTCGCAATCTCTGCCCTAACCTCATCCACAGTAATCGGGGAGTCGAGCTGCGTGTTTTCCGGACCAGCATAATCTGGGAAGGCTTGGATAGGAGCATTGCCAATATATCTGTCTTTAAGTTCAAGGAAAAGGTCCTGTGGTGTGCCTGCGTATGCATGCACAAGCGTTTGCAGGTTCTGCCTCTGGGTGGTTTTGCTACCTGCAGGGTCAAGTAGATGACGGAGCAAGTTCCAGGTCTTCGAGACTCCCATATTGCGATCCATGCGGTTGCATATGTCCTCCCAGTTTTGCTGAGTAAGTTTGACCGCATGATCCTCGATCTCCTTGTATAGCCTAGCTATTCTTCTGCGCAGATTGCGGTTCCACAGCTGTCGTTTGATTCGGTTCTCGAGTCCTCTCTTTGCCTCCCATAGGTGAAGAAGCCGGCTGTCCACAATCTCCAAGTGGTCAGCCTGCTCTAACGTACAGGTGGCTGCCTTGGTATCTTGACAAAGATCCTGTGCCCAGACATATATGTCTAGTATATCGGGGGTATCAGCTTCTCGGGCGGCCCTTTTAGCGCGGAACATGTCCCAATCGACAAGGGTGGGAGCTCGAGCGCTACGACGATTGGGGCCAGTTGAAGCCACTATTTCCAATATGTAGTGATCGCTGCCGAAATTTTGTTGAGTGTTAATCCATGTTGGAGTGCCAGAATTTTTAGCAAAAGTCAGATCGGGAGTCGTATCCCTGGAAACACTGTTGCCGCAGCGGGTGGGGACTACTGGGTCTGTAAGAAGAGTCAACCCACACTGTTGTGTCGTGAGCCACAATTTTCGACCTTTAATGTCCTCCTGTGGGTACCCCCAAGCCGGGTGTTGGGCATTAAAGTCTCCCGTGAAAATGACGGGGTGATTGCCTGCAAGTTTCAGGGTCGCCTGAAAGAGCGGGCCAAAGCTTGCTTTCCGTAACTTTGGGCTGCTATAGACATTCAGTACAAACAGACTATGGTCAGGTTTCCTAGGCGGAATTAATTCGACTAGCACGTGTGTTACATTTGTGACTGGGGTATCGTGCTGGACAACCGTAATATTTCGTTTGACGAGAGTCATGACTCCAAGCGTTTCACCCCCCCCCCCCCCCCCCCCGATGAAAAGGATTGATATCCACCTAGCTTGCTATTGGTTTGTGTCTCTTGTAGTGCGATTAAGTCCGGTCCGTCGCTATTGTGGAATAATTGTTGGAGTACAGCTCGTTTGCGGCTAAATCCTCGGCAGTTCCACTGCCAGATTGTGTAGTTTGGTTGTGGCGCCATATTGTGCTATTCTGATACCGCTTCAGAAGAAGCGGATTTGCGAATTTTGACGGGAAAAAGCCAACTCTGTGCTTCCTGCTGCCAGGTGCCTAAGTTAAGTAATTCCTGCCGGTGTATGCATAATTCTTCCATGATGGAAGTCATTGTAAGCTGCATTTGAATGAGGGTGTTAGTAGTCTGCGTTTGCGCCTCTTCAATTTTGTGAATGCTGTCGGCTAGTTTTTGGTCTTCGGAGAGGGAACCGCCCGCTTTTCGCTTAGGCGGGGGTACCCGCGGTGATTCAACATGCATGGCCGCTCCGGCGGAGGTAGACGGGGTAGGGTTATTGGCGCCACCGGTCATAGGCGGTGACCCAGTCTGCATTTGTTGCTGTTTTAGAGCGGCATTTTCTTTCTTTAGTTCCTCCACCTCGCGAAGTAATTTCCCTACCAGCACTTTCAGGTCTGCTAGCTCAGAGGGGTTGGAGTTAGATTTCTGGGAGGCTTTATCTGCCCAGCCTACCTTTTGAGTGCCGACGGCGTCTTGGTTCAAACCGGGGTTCCGTGGCTGGTGTGAAGGAGTCCTGGATTTGGAGGCGGACCGGCCTCTCTGTTGCAGTCGTGGAAAAGAGCTGGATCGATGTCTATAGTCCGTCCGCCCCCTGCGTTTGGAGCGGCTACGTCGCTCTTTAGACTGCGGCGTCTCTTGGCTATGCTGGGTCAGATGTTGGCGTTCCTATTCCCAGCGGCGTTTGGTCACAATGTATGGAGTGCGGTAGATCTCGCGGCATTTGTTGCTGCCCAGCTCATGGCCCTTACCGCACAAGGCACACTTAGGCTCACAGGTATGCGTTTCAGGAGGGTTGGCCATGCCGCATCTGCGGCAGCGAGCGTTTTTCGGGTCCGGGCAAACGTCTCTGCGATGTCCGAGTTGTCCGCACGAAGAACACACTTCCTATTTTTTTTTTGTAGAGGCAACAACGAATCATACCACCGCCGAAGCTGATCCAACGGGGAACTCTCTCACCGTTGAAGAGAATGAGGACCGTCTGCGACTGCGCACCCATGCGCCGGACACCACATATTGAAGGATTTCTGGGATGCTGAAGGCTCGCTAGGATGACAGCGTCCGATAGATGTTTGGGAACGCCTTGGATCACTAATTTACCACTGCCGTCCGGCGTGGCGACATACGAGGTGATGGCGATCTTGTTCTCACCGTAGGTGAGCTCCTGGATGCTTAAGTAGCGATCCACTCGTGCCACGGAATGGGTGGCCACCAGTATGGTGTGTTGCTTGAAGTTGAGGAGCATGCAGTCTTCAGAAGATTCCGCCAAGGTTACACCCGCGGCGTCAAGAATGAGTTGAAAGATTCCGAGTTGGCCACAGCTCTCGAGTATACGGAGGCCGCCCGATGGCCGGAGGATCTCCTTGGTTGTGCCCTTTGGTAGGCGAGGTAGGTTCGACACCACCGATTGCCGAGCAAGTCGTCGGCCAAGCTTTTTCGCAGAGGAATCGGCAGATTGCCGCATGCTGCCCTGTCCCTGGTCGCAATCGGTTCCATTGTGTGCCGCGGGGTCAGTCCTTCGGCGTTCGTGACCGGATCGTTGAGATTCACCGACGGTGAACCAACCATATTGGTGCGAAACTTCTTCGGGGGCTATATCAGTCCCCTCCATGGTGACTTCCATATCCAATGTTGGGTGAAGATCCCACTCAGAAAATGCGGCACAGCCCCGTCAGAGCGGGGTCGCTACTCGTGGCGTAGGCCTAGCGGGCCGTGCGTACCGGCGAGAGCCGAATCGGAAAAAGTCCGCATAAACAGGCAAAAAGGGACTTGCCGATGCGTTCGACGGCGTTATCCGAGCTTCAAACACGAAATCCAGGCGAGAGCGTTGTGCCCGGTTCAATTTGTGTTTTCCCCTGATCGAAGCGCAGGCCTCCGCGGCTGGGTTCGAACCCGGTTACTCCTGCTGGGCAGCCGAGCACGCTAACCCCTGATCCATCACGGCGGGTATATATCGGTTGTGGGAAACGTGTTACGAGCGGAGCGCGGTGGGTGGCAGTTGTTGAAGAGGCGATTTGCAACGGACAGCGCGAAAGTGTGTAGCAGTTTAACACGAGGCGTGACCGGTTGCGGCGATAGCATCGCGCCCTCGTGCGGTGGCCGGCGAAGCTGACCTGTTTGCTCCACCGCGGTTTTGAAACGCCGTCATGGCAATATTAATCTTTTGAACTCATATGCAATAACGGTGTCTGATAAATTACGTTGGTTTTACGCTTCCCGTACTGTGTGAATTGGCAATGGAATAGACGCTTTATTTGCAAACACCGCTCGGATCTCTTTTATGAACTACCGGGAATAATTTCTTTAGTTATTGAGCAGCAGAAAGAAGAACGTTAACACTGTATCTGACTGTCTTCTATCGACTTGATGTCGCTGTTTTAAAGCGAGAGCGTTAAAGACCCCGGTGTCCACGTCGGCGTTGTGAGCGAGAAATCATGGGCATGGCTCTGGCGGGTGGTTCCCAGGGAGAAACCTAGGAGGTCGATGGGCCAACTAGATCACATGTCCTTGTTGCGTCATCCCAACCTACCCACCAGATAGTGACCAAACTGTACACTGTTGCAGTTAAATAAATAATTGGCAGCTCGGAAACAACAACCTGGGTCCCACAAGGCCCATCGCTTAACCACTGCACCAGTGCGAGAGCAGGGGTATGAAGACTCCCAAGGATTTATCAGTGTAAAAAAGTCAATGGCCTGCATATACGGGAATTAACCCATCATGATATAGCGTCGTACTCTTACGGGGGAGCTTAAGTGTCCCCTCTAATTTTATTTTCTTTTACGCGACAGCATTAAAAGTCCCGTTCGGCCGCAAACCCAGCGTCACGATCGTTGACACAATGGAAAATCCTCATTGGTCGAGAAGGTAGTGGAGTAGGAAAGCAATTTTGCTGATATGAAAAAGAAACTGTGGTCAGTCAAAATCGAAACCGCCACTGAGGAACGTGCGTTAAGTGGGATATATAGAGGCCTTGTACGAGTACCACCAACCCCCCAGCAGGCAAATTACATTAGAGGACCACATAGCTATAATGAGGGTCAATAATTATCGTCACTAAGTAATGTGGACGACGATGTGCAATAAAGGAGTTTATGATTTCAACAAGTGTGTCGATGTCTGCAAAACGGTGCGCCAAGGAAAACCCTAGCGACCGTATGGACACTTTAACGCTATTACGTCGTACTATTAAGGTGAACTGAAGTTTCCCAGTTTTTTTCTTGTCAAGTAATAATCCTTAATCATGCCCAATATGCAATGCTAGATTGAAACTAAAGGAGCAGTTACCACCAGTAACGTGAATTGCAGCGAGGCATTGGCTAGCACGCAGATCTGAGGACTCGCGTCTACGTCACTCTGCCTAGATATTGGGACCAGTGCCGTGGTCCTACGCGCCCTGGGCACATGCGCGCAATATGAGGGCTGCGTCGTGGCCATGAGGCCTTGAACGGTCCAAAGTCGCTTGCATAATAAAGTTTTCCATCCATCATGGGGGAGCAAGCATTTGGACGTCCAGATGTGAGGGGTCCTGTCGCGTAGTTTGAGGTCGGCGTTCCTATCGCTTTGACCCCTCTTCCAACGGCCGGATGTTACCTGGCCTTGACCTCCCCCCGAATGTTCAAGCATTCATGGCTGTCTAGGGCTGATGTTCGCATTTGTTTGTGACCTCAGCTGCCCATCTATGTAGATCTTCTTAGACTTCGCGCTTATGTTTGCAATCTTACGAGCGCAGTTAATCTTGTGTGTGCGCAGGGCCCACAGTTCCGTGGCTTCTGAAACAACCACACAATGCCTTTGCTACTCAAGAGGTTCAATATTCCTAGTGCTTCACGCCATCACATCGAACGATGCACTAGGCTGTAGCGAAGAAAAATGTGTCTCGGTGTCATACACGCCTGCGCCACCTAGTTCTTAGCGTCCTTCCTGCCCTCCTCGTTTCCCCCTTTCCCTGAGCAACCCTTCTGACACGCTTTACCTGTCTCTTCTTCGCGTAAGCCCAGGAGCAGTGGCTATATCGTCGTAATAGCAAAGGATGCGTTCGAAGCTTTCTCACTAAAACCTACACAGGCTATGAGAAAAGAAAAAAGAAAAACGCCTACCATACCTGTTCTTACCCAGTGCTTCCCCGACAGCAGGAAGAAAAACTAATGCCCGGTTTCATTTCTGAGAAGATTCGTTACCACAGCACGATGTGGAACGTGCTGCTGAACGGCGTTCCAGAACTCCTCAACGACATGCGGTCGCCATCAAAGAAGAGGTCGACTTGTTCGACCCGTTCTACAACTACCACGATGACAGCGATGAAATCTTAGGCATCCGCTTAGGCGTATACATCTTCCACCCCGCAACGTGCAGGTGGGGTGTGCCGCTGACGGACCTGCACCCCGAAGGCGAGCCCATTAACTTTAGCGACCACAGCGTTGTCGCCTACGGTGACTGTGCCTACATGCGGGGCAGCTCCTCGGACATAGAACCTCGGACATAAGGTCACGGATTGGCCGCTCATACCGGTTGTATATCCTTGCTATGGCATGGAGCCCCCGGGAAATGTGCGGACAAATGCCGACACTGAGAATCATCTTATCTGCTTGTGTGCTGTGTCAACGGATGTACATGTTTGATTTCTTGGACCCGGAATCCTCGCACCGTGTATATTATCTTGACCTTGAGTGCTTGACGTGGCATGGCGCTCTGACCAGTGCAGAAGCCCCGGCTAGCCGCTGCTTCCACACGCCGTCTGCAGTTGGAACGCGAATGTATGTTTAGGGTGGCCAGGCGTTCAACACAGAGGTCCACGACTTCTGAACTATTACTGTTAGCCTCCATCTGTGTTGAGAGATATGTAGCTCACCGTCAGTAATAAGCTATCAATATTTAGAACTTCGAATACGAAGTTACCCTCGGTGCAATGGCGTAACAAATTTTTGGTGATTTCGACGGGTTAGTTGTAATGGATCTGTTGCTTTGCCTGCGGGCTTTTCGAATGTGCACTTATTTTGGCGTGGTGTGAGCAAAGTTTGTTGGGTCGTGGGTAACTGCGTTTTGGAAATTCTAAAAACTGATATGGACATTACTGAAAGTGAACTACGTGCCTTACTATTAATAGAGACTAGCACTAAGAGATAAAAAAAATTGGCGGGGACTTATCTTTGGTTAAGCCTGGCAAGTTGCGAAAGCAGGTGTCTTATACTGCCTATGCAGCGCCTCTAGTGGGAAGTGCGCGGCCTGCCGTGCCAAGCGGCCGCCGTTACCCGACGAGCCGAGTTGTAGCCCGTCTCTCGCTCCTAGTATGACGTCACGATGTGACGTCACTATTCATGATATGACGTCAGGGGTCATTCTAAAGGTCAAACGTTACAAGTGGCCGCCGCTAGCGAAAGGCCGTTCGTGGGAGTAGTATTGCTTTCGCAATAAAAATTGGCAGTGGTTTAGCTCTGGTTAAACCGGGTAATTTGCGTTAGCAATGGTGCGCGCGTTCTTCTGGTGATTCTTCGGCGCGTTGCCTCCGCCTGGTAGCATTGCGGCGTTCCTGACCAGTCAGGTGGTGACATTCATCGGTGACCGATGACGTGGAACATCTCTGCGAGGTGGAACGTTGTCGCCCAGCTGCCTCCTTAGCACGATGTTGTGCAAGATGTTCTTCAAGCTGTTCTGGCGTCGCTTGTTCACGTTGTCGCTTTCTCGCTTCTTCCTGTCGCTGCCACTTCTCGTTAGAGGACTGCATAGCAAAGCATTCAAGCCAAGGCAAGCAGTGACTGCTAGTGCGAATAGCAGCGGGGACAACGGACAACCTTGCTTCAAAGAGGACTGTATGCGGACTGTTTGTTAGAGACGGTGATACACAACAAAACACGTGGAACAGGTTTTGTGGCAAAGGCGCATCTAAGTCAGAACACTTGAACAAAGATTGACTTGATTTACAAGAGAATAAAGGATCGGATAACTCTCGCGATCAAATGCCTTTGCCAGGCCGATTTGCGCCAGTGTAGTTCTTCGTGAGCGCCACTACAATACTTCAACACCTTATGCATTTCATTTTAAATTAGTCAACATAATTGAAGAGGTCCAATCAAAGCAGGCATTGCAAGCTGTAGCCAATTTGAGAAAGCCGAAGCGAGAATCTTAAAAACAAGGTGAGAAAACGTGAGACCTTCGTAGCCATCTGCCAATCGCAGTTTTTTCTTTTCATGAGTGTCTGGTATTAAGAGATTAGGACTTATATCAAACGATTGCAGCAGAAATCGAACATCAATACTGGTCTTAAAATTTCGAATAGGACAGGTGATAAAACAGATTCAAATGTCTTGTAAAATTTTCCTGGGAGACTGGCAGGCCCCGGGGTTTTAGAAAGCGGCAATCGACCAAATTCACCCTCGACTTCAACCAAGGTTAAAGAATCACTTATTTTCGTGTACACATTTTCAGGAAGCACCATTATCATAGACACAAAGCGCGCTATTTGAGAATCAGGCCACGGTACCATCAGGGTAATCAAATACTATTACGCCCCTGAGCGCTGTGCGTAATTAACAAGAACAACGGTATGAAGATGTAGTAACTAAAAGACAACCAGCGTAAAGGTGAACGGCGAGGGAACAAGACATGCTATGACAACAAAGTCCCCAGAATGGAAAACAACAGCTAATAAGAGTACACGCAAAGGTCTGGGAATAAAACGTAATATGCCAAAGTAGACAGAGGAAATGAAAGCAACAAGCAACCGAAGTGCAGGCGATTGGGAAAGAATAAAACATGATATACGAGATGTGAAAATGGAAACAAGCATGACGAGAGGGTAACAACAAAACGCACCTGGATCGGCGAAAAGAAGAAACACGGTAAAGGAATAAAAACATGGCCTGAAATGGTTACAGACAAGCAAGGCAAAAAGAGCGCGTGAAAAGTAGCGAAAACGTTTAAAATCGGCTTGCCAGAAAAGAGATTTCTTTCGGCAGGAGCAAAATAGACGGCATGCCGACACACTTGTCACTGGGTTTAGTACTGACAAACGCTTCTGTGGCCCTCCTTTTTGTATTGTGTTCAGTTAACAAAAGATCATGTTCTCAAATACAGGTTTGCAAGGAACATTTTCTTACTCTCACCCTTACCTTTAAATCGCTTACTAAATGGCCTCCTGGATTATTGTGTATTTGCAGCCTGTGTTCACTTGCCCCTTCACTAAAACATACCACTCTGTCCAATGTAGAGCTGTCAGAACTGAGGGTAACTTTCTGCACAACTTTTGAAACACACTCGTGAGATTCTTTTCGTGCTTCTTGGAACACTGTGGTCTATTCTTCTTTAAATTAATCGTCAAACGGGCACATACTGCGAAGTTTACACAGCAGAGAGAAAACAACCTTGACCGCTTAACAGCTCACCACTTTTTTGATGTTACGTGAAACGCGATGAATGTAGCAGATAAACTCCACCGCTTCTTTCTTGGCACTCTCTTTTGGTTGAGTAGTGGAACGGAAGCGCTGTAGTTGCTGATTGCATCTTTTTTTCTTTTTCATGATCAGAAAATTTTTCCAAGGCGTTTCTCGCATGTTTTCTTTTTTTTATTCGGTTTTTCCTTTTCGCCCATACAAACGCTTTATCTTCTTACCTTCCCATCTTCCTTGCTTTCATTTTCACATGTCATATTGTAACAGTTGCTACACAGAAAAGTAACTGCAGCGGCTGAACGAGGGCACCAGAGAAAACGGACCTCCACTTCAGCGTCGTCTACTTCTTGCGGCTGCGATCTTTTTCCTCTTCTTCGTCCAATCCTCGTGTCACTGCCCCCTCTTCAGGAGCATCGCCCCGATGCGGTGGTACCCTCAGACTGAAGAAAAAGTGTTCAAGAGGTGCACCACGAGTCTGACATCACGGAATATGACTACATGCAGCCGGAAAGTCACTCGGGGGGTCGCTCGTAGTACGGCTTCATTCGCACCACATGCACAACGTCGCTGCGCTTGCCGTTGTGCGATGAACGAGCTGGCGAGGCTGGTGCAACTTCGTACGTTACGTCGCTGAGGCGGCGGACAACAAGGTAAGGGCCGAAGTAGCGGCGCAGTAACTTTTCGGACAGCCCGCGGCGACGAACGGGCGTCCAAACCCACACATAGTCGCCTGGGTTGTAGGTAACGTGGCGGCGTCCAAGGTTGTAGCGGTCAGCATCGATCTGCTGCTGACGATGAATGCGGTGTCTGGCCAGTTGCCGCGCTTCTTCCGCAGGCTGAACATAGGTGGCGACGTCGACATCAAGTTCACTCTCACTGTCAGGGGGGTCCACGGGTAGCATAGCATCCAGGGGGGTGGTAACCTGTCGACCGAAGACTAATTCGAACGGAGTGAACTGCGTCGTCTCTTGCTGCGCGGTATTATACGGGAATGTTGCGTATGGAAGAATTTCGTCCCATGTCTTGTGCTCGATATCAATATACATGGAAAGCATGTCGGTCAAGGTCCTGTTGAGGCGTTCCACCAAGCCGTTTGTCTGCGGGTGGTAGGCCGTTGTACGTCTATGGCTGGTGTGCGTGAGCTTGAGTACAGCCTGAGTGAAGCGGGCCGTAAATGCAGCTCCACGGTCAGTAATGATAGCTGCAGGAGCGCCATGACGCAGGACGATGTTGTTGGCGAAGAAGTCGTCGACTTCAGCAGCAGTACCGTTTGCAAGTGACGCGGTCTCAGCGTATCGGGTCAAATAATCTGTCGCGACCGCAATCCACCGTTTTCCTCTGGACGACTTCGGAAAAGGGCCGAGGAGGTCTATGCCAATTTGCTGAAAAGGGGTCTTGGGTGGTGCTATGGGCTGCAGAAAGCCTGCTGGCTTTAGAGGAGGAGATTTTCGCCGTTGGCAATCCCGGCATGTTGTTACGTATCTACGCACGGATTGTAGTAAATTGGGCCAGTAATACTTAAGCCGAATCTTTGCCAGTGTGCGACTGACCCCCAAGTGGCCGGCGGATGGTTCATCATGACAAGCGCTTAAGATTTCGGAGCGTAACTGGGATGGCACAACAAGTAGAAACGTCTCCTTGTTGCTGTCAAAGTTGCGCTTGTAGAGGACTCCACGCCGCAGAATGAAGGACTGTAGTCCACGGCGAAACACACGAGGCACATGAGCATTCAAACCCTCCAGATACTTAACGAGTGGCGCCAACTCAGAATCTGCTCGTTGAAGCTGCGCCATACGGGAGATGCTAATGGCACAAAGAGTAGGGCAATCTTCGGTGATGTCTTGCGTAGCCGGTTCCACGGGCGCTCGTGATAAACAGTCCGCGTCTTGGTGCTGCCGACCCGATTTATAGACGACCGTAACGTCGTACTTCTGTAAACGGAGGCTCCATCTAGCCAACCGGCCGGAAGGGTCTTGAATGCTGGCTAGCCAGCATAGCGAGTGATGATCGCTGACAACACGAAACGGTCGGCCGTAGATGTAAGGTCGAAACTTACTCAGAGCCCAGATGACGGCAAGCCACTCCTTTTCTGTCGTCGAATAGTTCCGTTCCGATCGAGAAAGTGTGCGGCTCGCATAAGCGATTACTCGCTCTGCGCCGTCCTGCCACTGTACGAGGATCGCTCCGAGGCCGACATTGCTGGCGTCAGTGTGGACATCAGTCTCTGCATTCTCGTCGAAAAGAGCTAGTATTGGTGGACTTTGAAGGCGGCAGCGGAGTTCCTCGAAGGCTGCGTCTTGGGCACTTCCCCATACGAAGGGTGTGTCATCTCGAGTCAAGGCAGTCAATGGCTCAGCTAGGCGAGAAAAATCTTTAACAAAGCGGTGGTAATACGAGCAGAGGCCCAAAAAACGTCGGATGGCCTTCTTGTCGGTTGGACGTGGGAAACGGGAGACGGCGGAAGTCTTGTCGGGGTCTGGAAGAACACCTTGTGCGCTGACAACATGTCCTAAGAAACGGAGCTCCTCGAAGGCGAAATGGCATTTCTCTGGCTTGATAGTTAGTTGTGCAGACTGGAGGGCTTGAAGGACAATGCGCAATCGCTGCAAGTGTTGTTCGAAGCTAGACGAAAAGATGACCACGTCGTCCAGGTACACAAGGCACGACTGCCACTTCAAACCAGCTAAAACAGTGTCCATCATGCGTTGAAATGTGGCCGGAGCGGAGCAAAGTCCAAATGGGAGCACCTTAAATTCGTACAGACCGTCGGGTGTCACGAAAGCCGTTTTCTCGCGGTCTCGCTCGTCCACCTCGATCTGCCAATATCCGCTTTTCAGATCTAAGGAAGAGAAGAACCTGGCGTCCCGGAGTCGGTCGAGGGCATCATCGATCCTCGGGAGTGGGTATACGTCCTTTTTGGTAACATTATTCAGTTTCCTGTAATCAACACAGAATCGCAACGTGTTGTCTTTCTTTTTCACCAGGACCACCGGCGACGCCCACGGACTTGTTGACGGCTGTATAACATCGTCTGCAAGCATTTCATCGACTTGCGTTCTAATAGCTTCGCGCTCTTTAGGCGAAACGCGGTATGGACGCTGACAAACTGGTGGCGTGGTCGAATCGGTGACAATGCGATGCTTGGCTACCGGCGTACGTCCGACCTTGGAGCTCGCCGCGAAGCAATCTTTAAAATCAAGTAGCAGCGACGACAGAAGGTTCTTCTGATGAGGTGACAACTCTGGGTTGATTTTAACCTTCTGAAGGGCGTTACTTGGTGCGGCATCGTCGTGAAGATTCACCTGTACGGGGCACAGATTCGGCAACCTATCCACGTCGTCGAGAAAGGCGACGGCCGTTCCCTTGGCGAGGTGCTGAATTTCATTCGTGAAATTCGTCAGAAAAACTGTCGCACAGCCGTCATTCAGTTCGACAAGACCGCGCGCGATAGCCACACCCTTCTCGAGCAACAGCGAAGGGGGACTGTCCGCAATACCTTCGTAGTCGTGAAACGAGTTGTTCCTCACTAACACCAGTACACTGGACCGTGGTGGCAGCATTACGTCGTCTTCGACTATCCGCAGAGCGTTGCCTCCTGGGCCTTCTGTGTCACTCTGCGCCACGGCTTGCTTCGTCGAAAATCTGACTCGCGCCTCGTGTAGATCGATCACAGCACCGTTTGCCTGTAGAAAGTCGAGGCCCAGAATCAAATCTCTCGAACACTCGCTCAAGACGACGAATTCACCCACGTAGACGAAACCGCGGATGCAGACTCGGGCTGTGCACCTTCCGGCCGGGCTAATGAGGTGACCTCCAGCTGTGCGAATGCTAGGGCCCAACCATGGTGTCAAAACTTTGCTCAATTCCTGGGCGAGGGTGTGGCTCATCACTGAATAGTCAGCACCAGTATCAAGTAAAGCGATGGTGTCAGTTCCGTCAATCGTCACACACAAATCAGAAGTAGCGCGTCGGATGCTGTCGCTACCCTGCCCCGGTGAGGAATCAGCGTATCGGTATATCGGCGGCGGAGGATCTTCAGTTTTCCCGACAGCAGCGGCCTTGCCTCCGGAGACCGCTGGAATTAGTTTTCCCGATGTGGACTGGGAGAACGCCGCTCAGGGTAGCCGGCGTCTCGGCGAGGGCTTGGGGAACGGTAACGCAGCGGAGATGACGACCTAGGATCGTAGCGACCGTATGTCCCAGGCCTCTGACGGGCCGACAGATGAGCTTCAATTTCGAATGGTCGTTCGCCATTCCGGGGGCAAGGGTCGTCGGGCGCAAAACCACGCAGACCCACTCGGCGGTACGGGCAGGCCCTGAAAAGATGTCCCGCCTCACCACAGTGGTAGCAAAGGGGCCGCCGGTCCGGTGCACGCCACACATCACACTTCCGTGGCCGCTGGTAAGCTGGTCGATCAGGCACACAGGAAAGACCAGACGGCTGCGCTGCGTGAGTCGCGGTATTCACGTCGTAGCCTGACGTTGGGGCCCGGCAGAGGACAGACGCATAGGTAGGTCTGACCTCAGTCTGTCTTGGGATCTCAGGCAGTTGTTGCTGCTGTGCTGCTAGGCGCACCTCGTCCCGGACGACTTCAGACAGCGATGTAACAGACGGCGCGCTGGGAGGCAGCTGGAGGGCTTGTAATTCCTCCCTGACGATCGACCTGATTAGGTCCCATAAAACGGCCGCATCACTCCCTAGCGGCATCGAAGAAACAGCGGGCCCAAGCGTGCTTACATCCCGATTGTACTGCCGGGCTCGTTGCAGGAGCGTCGTCTCCATGGTAGTCGCTTCCGTGAGGAATTCGGCAACAGTACGCGGTGGACTGCGCACAAGACCGGCGAAAAGCTCCTCCTTGACCCCGCGCATGAGGTGGCGAAGCTTCGTCTCCTCCGCCATGGATGGGTCAGCACGCTTGAAGAGGCGTGTCATGTCCTCCACATACATGCGGACGCTTTCGTTAGTCCGCTGGTTACGGGAGCGAAGCGCAGCTTCAGCTTTCTCCCGGCGGTCTGCGTTGGGGAATGTAGCTAGGAGATTTTGGCGAAATGCCTCCCAGGTGGACAGGTTGCTCTCGTGGTTCTCGTACCATGTCCTAGCGGAGTCCTCGAGCGCAAAATACACGTTATGCAGCTTACGGTCGTCGCTCCAGCCGTTGTAGCGGGCGACCCGCTCGAAGGTGTCTAGCCAGTCTTCCGCATCTTCGTACACGTCACCGTGAAAAGATGGCGGTGTTCGCGGCGTGTGGTAGAGGATGGGCGCCGGGGACCTACTGTCTGTGGCCATTTCCGGTGGGACCGCCGGTCGAGGCTGCGTCATCCTCGTCGGGTTGGCAAGAGGCCCGAACTCAGGCGACTCACCGCGGAGGCGGCGGCTTGGGCGCTGATGGACCGGTGTGAGTTCCGTCTTTATCTCGTAGGCGTACGCAGGTCGGGAAGCGTACCCCGCACCTCCACCAGATGTGTAACAGTTGCTACACAGAAAAGTAACTGCAGCGGCTGAACGAGGGCACCAGAGAAAACGGACCTCCACTTCAGCGTCGTCTACTTCTTGCGGCTGCGATCTTTTTCCTCTTCTTCGTCCAATCCTCGTGTCAATATAATGTTTTAGTCCTCCATCACCTCCTTCACTCCGGTTGGTTGTTGTTTCCCATTCGGCCATCCGCATAGGCTATCCCATTTTATTCTCTCCTCTTCGCTTTACTGTCGATTCTGATGAATTATTATGGCCCTAGGTCATCTGTGGCTAAAGAGCCCCATGGCACAAAGTTGCTTTGTCTATTCAAGCTGGTGTCACAGACACATTTTCCCAACATTTCGCACCAGCCATCGTGGGATGGCTTGTCCAGAATGTATCTGGCGTATGCAGTGCACTGGAGCGCTCTCGGATCAGTGTAAATAAGCTGTTGGGAAACTTCAAATACTGGCCAGCATGCTGTCGATTGCCTTCAATACGATCTCCACCTGATACGATCAGTTACACAAGATTTGAAGAATTCTAGCGGCTCAGGTTGACGACATAGACACCGATCGGAGGCTTCCGGATTGAAATTAGAATGTATATAGGAAAAAAGAGAACCATAACTAGCAGGCTAAAAATCAGTGAACCTTTAAAGCAGCTTCAAAGTGAAAGCAGACATGCGGATATAAGTGATAACTGTTTGGCTTTCTAAAGTAATCGCAAAAGAAGCAAGTTGTTTCCGGAAAAGAGCTGGAATCGGCGCCTACCGCCACATATCTCAACCCAACATCTGCTTTGAAAAGGATGACCAGCAGTGGCTACGCAGCTAACTAGAATTTAACACGGGCTTCATACCGAAGTGCTGTTAATGCGACTTCCTTGAAGAAACCACCGGGCTGGAGGTGAATCGATTTCAGTGAATAACTCTTCGTTGAGAAAATTTGTTCGCTTTATTATTTACGAAAACGTGGCGGCCAGAGCGGAATGAATATAAACAAAACACTAGCGACTTTCTTGCTTGCGCGAAAATAGAGCACTGGAGGGAGGCGTTCTTTGCGTATAAAAGAATGGCTTATTTCTGTGTCAAGCAGCTGCGCCGAAGTTGCATCATCACCGTACCAACAACATGGCTTCGCCGAAGGCACTCAATTTGCTTGAGATGAGGCATCTACCACCGACTACGATGGGTGAGAAGTGATAGCGTTGACCATTTCTCTAATGAAAGGTGGTAAGTGGCGTAGATCCAGCCGCGCAACAATCACTGCAAGCAAGCTCAGGTTCTTCAGTGTCGGTGCCAAGTGCAACAGGTGGAGATCCGTCAGGGCCTTTCGCTCCTCAGCAACCTTCCCCTCATCCTGGTTGGGTGCCGGCCCAAAGCCGCCGAAGGTAAACACTCTTTCACCCATCACTGAGCAGCCATGCCAGAGCCTGGGAGATGGTGGTGAGCCATAGGGCTTCACTTCGGTCCAACGCGATGTCACGGAGTCGTACTTGTGCATATCTGCTAAGAAGGTCTTCAGCACAGTGCTGTACCCTCCGAAAATGTACAGCCCTTCGTTGAACACAAAGGGTGAATGCACTCGCCGATACACAGGGGGAGCGCCTTGTACCTGTGGGCGCACCCAGGAAGTGCTGGTCGTTTCAAAAAAGTATAGGATGAGGAAGCGGTCTGCTGGGCTGCCGCCGAACACATACATGCGGGTCCCGATGGCAGACGCAGGTTGGCAGGCACATCGAACCGGAGCCTCTCCGCTGGTGGGGACACGATGCCACTCCAGGGTATCCAAGTCAAGGACCCGCATATATGGCGAAGGATCCCAGTCACCTAAGATATATTTCCGGTGACCCACAACACAAGCTGTGCTGCCGTAACTCGACGTCGGCACCTCACCGGCCACCTTCGGGCGGCTGCATGTCATGGTGCTTGTGTCGAAGCGGTAAAGGACACTCGGGGCTGGCCAGCTGGGCGGGCCGCCCCACAGATACGCGCAGTGGCCGTATGCTACAGCTGTCTGGAAGGAAATTTTAATCAGCCCGCCGTCGGGAAGTTGCGTCTGCACCACCACATCCCACCAGTGCGATGCGGGGTCGAAGATGAACACGTGGACCAAGTTCCATGCCGTGTGGCAACTGTTGAACGAGTAAACCTTGCCGTTGATGCGTTGAGCCCTGCGGGTGACATGCTCTGGAACGCCGTTTAACCACACTGTCCAGATCCTGCCAAGGCGTAGAAAGAGAAGTTTATTTTGTTCTGTGTTGACATAGAAAATACAAAACAAAACAGATGAACTTAATTCTCTGATGAGTCAAGCACATGCGCAGTGACGCAGCACTGAGCACGTCAGTAATGCAGTAAGAAAGCCGATACTCGACCGCCGCGCAGGACGATAAAATATGTCGACCATTTGCGCAAGAACTCAGCCCCGCTCATTGACAGAGCGTCCACGCATGCTTGTTCAAAGAGGCGCGTGCGGAGGCGCTACAACATTGGGAACATTGTTCTTTGCGGACGCCCATTTAAGGAGGCCACTCCACGCTGTCGCCACAAAACGAACATGCCAACACACAAGAACATATTTTGAAACACTTCGGGAGAACTAGTGCGCGCTTCCAGGCGGGTTAAAAACATGCGTGACACTAATGTCCAAAAGGTGCGCGCAACTACACACTCAAACATTGCGTGCTGCAAAGTTTCAAGGAGACCGCACTGCGGGCATCGGGCGGACGGCGCCACGCCCCACGCCGCAAGGCGGGTCTCTTGTGGGCAGGACCCGCCAGCCTCGCAGCCAGCCGAAGTCCCTGACATCTGCAGGCAGCGCAGCTGAGGTCAGTTGGCGCCAGCGTGCCCGTCTCGTTTTCTGTAGTTGTTCGCGGCTCAGTGCAGCGACCGTTAGTGCTTCACACATCCTAGAGGGCGGGGCTTCATCAACATCCAGATCGGGCATGCTGGCAGTCAACGACGCCTGTGTGCGATGCGCATTAACGAAAAATTACGGCGGCTGCTCGGCTGTAGGGCCAACCACGTGTTGTGTAAAAAACACGTTACGCGCTGTACCCAGAAAGTATGTGAGCAGTGTTCTCCCGGGATAGGCACTTGCTTCTGTAAGAAACAAGGCCCGGTTATTCCAGCGATGGTGGCGGTGTCATGCGGCTTTTATCTGAAGCAGCAATATGGCGACCGGCATTCGCGGCGTGAGCGGACGTAGTGCGTCAAGGGTGACTATTTCTGTTAGGTTTTGGAACGTTTTTGTCATTTTATGACGCTCACACGAATGAATGTTCGAAAAAGAACGTGTACTGTTGCACTCACCAAGATTAAAAGCGCTTTTCGTGCATAGCGTGCATAGCGTGCAATTTCATGCATAGCGGAATAGCGGTTCCAGAGTGCGCATGCGCAGAACGCTAATGGGAAAATAGCGTTAGCGTACGCACACAATTTTCACAAGTTAGCGTTGAGGCAGTTGCGGCTTTTGCGCCCTTAGCGCGAAAACATGTCGGCGTCCTTCCAAGCGAGAGCCGCCCGCTTTAGCCGGTTAGGAGTCCTTGCGATTCCGGTCGGCATGTTTACCTGCAACTACTGGCGTTTCTTGCTTTTCGCTATGACTTACCTTGGTTCGACGATAAAGTTTAAGCTGCAATTCAGCCTAGTTTTTTAGATACGCTCACGATTCTGGGGTAGAATAGCCTTATGAAACCTTAAGCTGCACTGCTACCGCCTGCAACTGCCCGAAACGTAACACAGACGTCCCGAACGAAACAAAACTAGCTTTTGAGTTTTGCCGCGGTGTTTTATGTACTTAAATTACGTAACACAAAAATTTATATTAAATTTACACACGTTTTTTGAACCTCAGACGCCATGTGATGAAAAATATTCTTGCTCGAACGGTTTGTAGTTAGCATGTCCTTCACTAGATGGCGCTAGTTTGTATGTTTTTTATTTCATTTTATTACAATTTCTAGGTCATTTTCCTTGAGAAAATAACCGCTGCTGTAATAATTGTCTTAAAAGACTGAAATATTATAATTTGGCACGTTAGCGGTAGTGGCGACCACTTAGAAGGTCCTGTCGCCTCTATGTAAAGGAGATCGCCTTTAACGTTTTCAGGACGCTACGCTAAAACTGTCTTCAGGGATAAGTTGCTTGCGGCACGCTAACGTAATTTCCCTTAGGTCCGCACCACGCTAATGCTGTAGTAAAACTCTCTATTGTTTAAGTTCTAGACGGACACAACAACCGCACAGGTAGTGGAGGCAGGAAGGTGGGAGGGAAAGAAGAAAAAAGGAGGTGGCGTAGTGAAAGGCTCCGGAATATTTTCGACCCCCTGTGGATGTTTAACGTGAACTGACATCGCACAGCACACGGGCGCCTTTTGTGTTTCGCCTGCACCAAAACGTGGCCGCCGCGATCTGGTTCGAGCTCGGGTACTCCGGCTGAGTAGTCGAACATGCTAATCACTCAGCCACCGCGGCGGGTATTTTCCGCTAGTGGGAAACGTCTTACGAACGCTACGCCGCACGTGGAAGTTCATGAAGCGACTATTTGCAACGCATAGCGCGAGAGTGTGTTGCAGTTTGACACGAGGCGTGATCGGTCGCGGCGATACCATCTCGCCCTTGTGCAGTAGCCAGTGAAGGTGACGCGTTTGCTCCGCCGTGGGTTCGACACAGTCGCGACAATAATAATCCAATGATCTCCTGCAAAATAACGATATCCACTAGTTTGATAAATAGCCCCTCCTGTGTGAATTGATAAGTGGAGTAGACACCTCGTTTGCAAACACCGCTCGCATCTCTCTCTCTCTCCATGAACCACCAGCCACAATCTCTGTAGATATCGAGAAGCAGAAACGAGAACGCTAACACTCCATCTGGCGGCCCTGTATCGACTGGACTGCGCTGTTTCAGCGCGAGAGCGTTAAAGGCTCCGTTCCCCGCAAAATTCTGTACCGCGTTGTCGGCATTGACGTTTCATTTCATTTATTTCATTTCATTTATTTTACCCTCGGGACTTTCGCATTACAGAGGGGGTGGGACAGCGAAAAACACAGTACATAGATTAAAAAGAGCGCTATGTATATGAACAATATTGAAAGATGCTAGAGACAGAGGACGAAAACATTGAGAACAAAAGTACAGAAGTAAAAAAATGAAAGGATTCCGAAAAGAAAACCTTATACAGTCTATATATGGGTAAGAACATATCATAATTGGTCTGATTCTAACAGTAATTTTCTTTTAATACCCGCAGTGTCGCTAACACAGGTGGCTGTGGGTGAAAGATTATTCCACTGAGATGTTTTTTGGGGAGGAAGGAATTAGAGCAGGTCACTGTGAGGCAGTGTGGAACAGTTACTTTTTGAATGTGGTGAATGCGAGGCGAGATGAAAGATGGTGCCTTCACACAGGTGGCATTCAGGCAAGAATTATGGTAGTAAATTTTATGGAAGAGGCAAATGCGCAAAAGCTTACGGCGAGTGGAGACTAAGGGGAGTTTAAGATTAGATTTCATTTCGGTTACACTGGCAGTGCGATGGTAGTTTCCAACGATGAAGCGGACGCTTCGATTCTGCACGGCCTCTAGTTCTTTTGTTAATGTGATGGTGTCAGGATCCCAAATCGAACATACGTGCTCTAGTTGCAGACGAATGAGTAGTATATAGTAACATTTTCAGTGAAGGCGGAGAGGATGAAAAATTTCTACGGACGTACCCTAGCATGCGGTTAGCCTTTGAAGTAATGAACCTGATATGAGCATTCCAAGAAAGCTTATAACAAACATGAACGCCAAGATACTTGTAAGACGACACTGGATTCAGCTGAGTATCGTTAATAAAATAATCTGGGCTTGTTTGCTGGTTACGGGTTACGCGCACGCATTTGCATTTAGATATGTTTAATTCCATTTTCCACGATTGACACCATTCATAAGTTTTATTTAAGTCTGTCTGTAGCTGAAAAATATCATCAGTGCTATTAATTACTCTGTAAATTACGCAGTCGTCAGCAAATAAGCACATGTTAGATGAAATCTTTAAACGTAAATCATTTATGTATATCAGAAATAATAACGGGCCAAGGACCGCCCCATGGGGCACACCTGTACTGGCGCTGGTGATGAGTCGTGGTTATTGGCGAAGACGAACTGAGTACGGTTACTAAGAAAGGCCGAATCTATTTGAGTACATTAGGGTCAATGTTAAGTTGGCATTGGTTTAAAAGTAAAAGAGAATGACTGATTTTATCGAACGCTTTTGAAAAACCTAAGAATAAGCAATCAGTAATGAGTCCAGAGTGTAAGGAAAAATGCAAGTCGTTAGTGAAAATCATTAACTGCGTTTCACACGAGAAGAATTTGCGAAAATCATGCTGTTTCGAAGTAAAGAACTGGTTTGATGCTAGGAAATTAACAAGATGACTAAACATGATGTGCTCTAGAACTTTACATGGGACGGAAGTAAGGGAGATGGGACGGTAAATACGCGGATCTTGGGTTTCCCCTGATTTGTGCACCGCATTTACTTTGCCATTGAGCCAGTCATTAGGAAGGTTGTGATAGTTTAAAGACTGCGAAAAGATACACTGTAGCAGAATGGAATAATATTCTACGGTATTTTTCAAGAATTTAGTACTGAGGTCATGGATACCAAGAGAGAGTGACATTTTAAGGTGTTTAATAATGCCACGAATTCCTTCTGAGGAGATGACGATGGGATCCATTGGTAAACAGTGATATTCTGAAGCGAAGGTAGGACCGAAGTGTCAGTGGGGCTAGAGAAGGCGTTGATAAAAGTGCTATTGAGAAGCGATGCGCACAGTTGGTCAGGAAGTATATCCTATTCCAGGGTAAATAGATATATGGTAACATTTCGTTTGCCTTTCACTGTGTTCCAGAACTGTTTCGGGTCTTTGCTTAGCATGGCTGGAAGATTCTGATTAAAGAAGGTAAATATGGTTGATTTTAATACATTTGAATAAGCGAATAATACATTTGAATCTGACAGCAGCGTTTCGGTAGAGACATGCCGTCGTTGTCGCTTAGCATCTTGCCGGCGTCTCTTCGCGAGACGTTCCTCTCGTTCTTCGGGCGTCTCGGCCGCCAGCTTAGCCTATCTCGCCTCGTTCTCACGCCGGCCTTGTACCATGCGACGACTTCTGTATCGGAAGACCCAATTTCACGCAGCCTGTACTGCTGCCGTGACGAGCGCAGCCGCTCTTCTTCCTTCATGGTGCGCGTATGAGGAGCCAGCGCATCGCTTCCGGCTTATATCCCAGCTGTACAGCGTGGCTCTGCGCATGCGCAGTGAGTTGGTTGCCATGGTAACGGCGACGCGCAGTAGTGACCTTTGGCAGGCACCCAGAAATGAGCTTCGGCTGGCTTAGTGCAGCCTGCGGTACAAAAGTGATTCGTGCCTGAAAGCAGCTTCGAATCACGCGTCTACATATAACTTTTTTTTTAACGAATGCGTGCGCTTAATTGAAGATTTGATGAGACGGAAAATTTAGGAACCAATCAGAGTTCATTAACAGCGCGCACTAAAGCAAATGGCCACGACCTCATTTGTGGCAGAAAAGATTCACTGCGCTGCAACCACAGGAAAATGAAGACGGCGATGCTGGCCAGGCAGCTCCCGCTTCTTAATTTTTGTTGGCAGAAAATGGTGGCTGAGGCAGGCACTTACCTCTGGCACGAATACTTTCAGTAGCGGCCGTCTTCACATAGTACCACGACACGTTTAAGAAAGCGTCTTACCTGTGCTGTACTGGGAAAGCTTTCCGCGCAAGAAAAATTATCCAGTCCATTTATGTTATGTTATTGAGTAGACGCTCCGCATGGTGCGTTCTGCATTTCTGCAGCGCAGTCTGCCTACTCAGGTCTTATTTCACCAGAGTCCATACGAACAGTGCAGATATGGCACAAATTAAATTCGACATATAGCCCAATCCCGAAGTCCTGTTAGCTTACGAAGGTTTACTACCTCTGCCAAGAAAGGCCTAGTAAGTACGGATTGGGATGTTAGGTAGTATACCTTCCGAAAAAGATCATCCTTATTATGAGGCCATTCATGAATTTCAAGGTTTTACGCCAGTAATACTCGCCAAGGCTATATAAAGCGTTAGCGTTAAGATTCCCTTTCTGCAGAAAATTCGGCCTCGGAGTTGAGCGATAAAGCAGGTGTCTCAGATGTAACCTAGGTCACGTGACTTAAGATAATATTTATTCTGCCACCATGCAGTTCATGATGGAAGGGTGCCCATCGTAAAAGCTCTCTTCTGACAGCTTGACACACCACGGGCACCCGGTCTTAACACTTGGCGACATACACTGGTGGCTAACAACATGAGATAATACACTATAAAACATATAGAACAAAACAAATGCCAAAGAAAGAAACGAAAGCAATACTGGAAGTTACACAGTTCTCAGTGAAGATAAAACAAAATACAAAGCTAGAGCCAACGTCATGCGACATCATGAACACCTGCCCGCCGTGGCAGGTGGCAGTAAAATTATTGATTGGTTGCGAGAGGCTGCTCGGGGAGAGCAATCTGGACAGGATTGGGAAACTTCCATACATACAATTGTCCAGAAAATACAGACGCCAGCGCCAGTTCCATCCATATATCGTCTGCAGGGACGCCAACTGTAGCGTCGTGCAGTCGTCATGAATGCGGTATCGAGCAGAAAAAGCTCCATCCCCGAGCGGGATTCAAACCACTGCCCCCGAAAAAGAGCAGTTTTAACCGCGCCGATTTCCGTCTCCTCCCCCGCCTCCGTACAGGTAGTGTGTGGACGGCCGTCAAACCAAGCACAACTGAAGCATTTCGCTTGTATATCTAGTTCAACGAGAGCTAAGCCACTGCCTATTTTTTTCCTCTTCCCAACTAAAGCGTTAAAAAGTGACTTAGTCATGCCAATTCCGAGCGTAAGATATGATCAACAATCACATAATCACATTCGCAGCTTCTGAAAAAAGGTAGTCTTCAGAAGCACCTCGTTACAAAGTAAAACCACATTGGAACATTACCTAGAAGAAATATATTCACAAACAAAGCAACTCAGGAAGAAAAGCGGTTAGAAATATACAGCAGAAGCAAGCACAGGAACGACGATGTGCACAAAATTTTAAAGAAAAAAGCTTACTCGTAAATCGTGCCAACCTGCCAGCCTTGGCACCGGGATTAAACGCGTTGCCGCTCGTATCGCAACCACCGTTCAGCTAATTTCACATATGTACACATTCTTATATACTGCACACTCAAGAACTACTGTGTCATCTGGTGCCACTGTTAACACTACGCGCTAACAGCGCGGCTGGTTTCCTTGCATAGGACAGCACATGCAGAGCGTCTTGACAGGGCGCGGCTACCGGGCGACGACAAAACAGAATATCAAGCCTGTCTTCTCGATGCATGCAAAGACTTACTGTTCTTCCACCCCTGGAGGGCGCACTGCTACACTGCGAAAGAAAGGCCGTAGGGTAGTACGGGATAAGTTCCAGCCACCTCAATACCTGTAGCACCTCGCGACGCTTACAGACACTGAAGTTAGCCAACGCACCACCACATCTGGCTCCGTCCAAGGCGCTCTATCAAGTTGAAGTCAACTCGGACCCGGCGCTTAAGATTGTCCTGATTTGATGGTGTTGATCTCATTGATAATCATTTCTGGTAACTTGCTCATATCCAGACCTGCATCAATGACAGCAAGCATACACAAGTTCTGCAGCGTCGGGGCTAGGTGCAATACGTGCAGGTCCGTTAGCTCCTCTTCCGCCTCAGAGATGTCCTCGAGGTGGTCTTCCTCCTCAAGGCTGGGTGGAGGCCCGAAGCCACCGAAGACCAGCACCCTCTCTCCAAGCGCACAGCAGCCGGGCGAGTGCCTCGCAGACGGGCCTGATCCAATGGGCGTCACTTTAGTCCAGCATGACTTTTCAACGTCATACTTGTGCATATCTGCAAAGTAGGTGTTCATCATTCCGTTGTAGCCACCGAAGATATACAGCTCTCTCGCGTACACGAAGGCGCCGTGAAACTGACGCCCCTCCGGGGCCACGCCTTGCACTTCTGGGCGCACCCACGTCGCAGTGGTCGTTTCCAGATAATATAAGCAATTATCATAAGGATTGTCGGGTCGTGAGCCTCCTAGGTTGCCACCCCAAACGTACATGCGGGTTCCAATAGCGGTCGCAGTGTGGCAGTAGCGCCCGAGGGGGGCTTCTCCGCTCGTCGGGAGACGATGCCACTCTAGGGTCTCCAGGTCCAGAAAACGTACTAAGTTCGATGAATATCTGTGCAATCCACCAAAAATATACATCCGGTGACCAAGCACGCACGCCGAGTGGTTAACATCCGCTCTCGGTTCTTCACCCCTTACCTCCAGACGGCTCCATGTCATGGCATCGGTATCGAAGCGGTAGAGGCCGGTAACCTGTGGGCTGATGTGCTGTCCGCCCCACATGTAGACGCAGTGGCCGTAGGCTACAACTCTGCGGCCCATGATGTTAATCGGCTCATCTTCGGGAAGTGACCGAGTCTGTATCCTATCCCACCGGTACGTGACGGGGTCGAAGGTGTACACGTCGAGGATGTAGCCTGGCATTTCACCACTGTCCGGGTAGCAGATGTCGAAACAGTCGAACGAGTAAACCTTCCCTTTGATGGCGACCGACGTTTCATTGAGGAGTTCTGGAATACGGTTGAGCCGCGCCGTCCACATCGTTCAATGGCAACCAGTTCTTGAGAAAAGGATATCGGGCCGCCTTCTTCCTTCAAAGCTAACGGCCACGCGCTGAAATCAAACCTGGTGGTGGGCGTTACTTGCTTTTCTTCGTCCTTTGTTTCACAGAGCGAGCTGCTCGTGCACTGCGGGCCGGAATCACGGCGTGGTGGGTTGTGTTCATAGCTACACGCAAAGAAAAGAGGAGGAAGACGCGATAGGAGGCTATCGTCCGAATTGGTACGAGCCGGGAGGGGGGCGACACGCGCTGCACAGTGGGCGGCGCATGCGCGTGCGAGACTTTTCATCTTTCCCTTTAACTTTCTAAAGAAAGTTAAGTTAAGTGGGTATGTGCCATCCTTTCAAAGGCTAACAACAAAAACTAAAGAAAGGTAAACCAGCGCAAAACACTAGACGCTGGATGAAAACGACACACAACGTGCTGACTAGCAGCTCCGCAAGGAGCTAAATATCTTTGTTTAGAATGTTGTACGAACTTGCCCAAGCTTCTGCCTTTACCTTTGTTTAGGCCACCGTTCGGTGTGATGATGGCACGCAGCAGAAGTAATTGGCCAACTAACTAATACACACCTAGCCTGATTGCTTTGCCTGCCCCAGATATTGCGGGCCATGTACATGCTGTAGACCATTAGGAGAACTGCAATTTTCGTCCGGAGGTGGAGAGTCCCCGAAGGTGCAGCTAGATGTGCGTAACAGGCGCGAAGAAAACACGAACATAGAAGTTTGGCTTCCATTAGTGTGGGCGACAGGTAGTGAGCGCTCCGGCCGCTGCACAGGAGCGACTAGTCGGAGCCAGCAAACATGCAGCCATTGCAACAGGGGATCAAACAGCTCGGAAAACAGGCCGGAAGACCGCTGTGCGACAAAGTGCGTATGTATCGCCTCTCTTCCTTGTTTCCAGTCGTTCTTTGTGCTTTGCCTTCTGACGAAAGACAAAATTCCCGAGATCCCAGGTCCGAAACGTACGTCTCCCAGTTATCGATGCAAAACAACGTAGTCGCGAGCCTTAAGCCATGCTGCAAGCGGGGCTTGTTAGTAAGGATTCATACTCAAGGAGCGCGAACAAGACGATGGAACTACGCGGGCAGATATAATGTAAATCTTTTTTGGTGCCCCTGATAAAGTAAACCAAAATTATGCCAAGTGGTTCAAGGGCGGCACTCTCTGACGACTTCTCAATTCAATTAGATCCGCCGTGGTGGCTCAGTGGTTATGGCACTCAGCTGCTGACCCCAAGGACGCGGGTTCGATCCCGGCTGCTTCGGGAGAATTTCGTTGGAGGCGAAATGCTCGAGGCCCGCGTGCTGTGCGATGTCAGTGCACGTTAAAGAACCCCAGGTAATCGAAATTGCCAGAGGCCTTCACTACGGCGGCCCTCATAGCCTGAGTTGCTGTCGGACATTAAACCATTAAACCCCAATAAACCAAAACCATCCATCCAATTAGAATTTTCACTGAGTATGTGCTGTGTAGAAACCTTTGTAGTTTATCAGATACAGTTTTTGTGGCAGGATCTATATCTATATCAGCCAGGAAGCCCGCTCTAAAAAACGTCGCACGTGAAAGTGCATAAAAATGTACTAAACAATGACTCATGTACTCTATTATCTTCCAATTTGAGCGAATGTGAGAATAAAACAAAGAAATATTGTGTGGCGCCGATGAAAAAAAAAAACAGGGCCGTTTCTAGCCAGCAAGATGATCGCTGGTGTGGGGTGAAAGAGGCATGCCCCATCATCAAAGCACTGAGCATTTGTGTAATCATGAACAGAATGGCTATGTGCGATAAAAAGGCGTTTTTCATGCATCGTACTTTTCAGCTTGGTTTTGTTATCCTTGAGTGTCAAGTTAGGTCGTTCTCTACCTGGTTAGCGCATTCTGTTGTTAATCAGCGCTCGTGTCGCAGGCTAATTTTCTTCCACGTTTTCGGCGTGTACGCCCTCCTTTTTTCAAGTATTACTTCACAGAGTCGTTCTTGGAGTCCACATCGAAATTTGAGTGCATATCCTGGTGATTTCGTATTTACTAATTGATTGATCGCTGCGCGGAGCTTATATCCCATCTGTCCTCAAGAAGTCACGCGAGCGCACAGCTCGAGCCTCGATGTCTACTCGTCGTCTGCTTGCGGCGTTAGAAGAAACACAAGGAGCAGATGTGCTGTGGAGATGACACGCCGCCTGCAAAAACTCCGCCTTTGGAAAAAGGCATCAACGAATGCCGTCCACGCGAAAAGCAAACAGCCGGGGAAACTGAGCGCTACTGTTTCAGTTTTCTGTCGGGAACAACTAACTACAAGCACTAAGCAACCAGGCAGCGGAGAAGCGCGCGAGAAGTCGGTGTGGGTACCAATTGCAGCAGGGTGGAAGCTAGAATGCTATAGTCGCATTTGTCGCTACATGTGGACGTTTTGTTTGTGTACACTACACGTGTAAAAATTACTTGTGAAAAGTAAATAAATTACATTACTAATTACTATCCTAAAATCGTGCGAATGCTCCCAAAAGTAATGGAAATACATTAAAACTTCTGGAAATGATTAGTTACTTCAAAATTATTTGAGAAGCTTAGTGTAACGTAGAATAACGGAATGTTGGGCTAGTTGGATTGAACTATACATCATAGCGCTAGCGAACGAAGACAAGGGAGAGGAGGACAAGGCAGGCGCTATTTTTTAACTGAAGGTTTATTCACGCGAAAAAAGGAAATATATGCAAACAGGTATAAAGGAAAAAGAATCAAAGGCAAGCTCACATATGACTATCTAATATTGGAAATTCGCTCTCTTGTAGTGCGATAGAGGGAGTGCTGACGGACGTGCCGCCTGTCTAGTCCGCCTGTCTTGTCCTCTTCTCCCTTGTCTTCATTGTTTAGCGCTGTGATGTAACGCTTAATGTTAAGCTTACCATATAAAGAAAAAAAAACTACAGGGAATGTTTACTACACTCGAATCCGAGCGAAAGCGCGGATCTGTGTTACGTAGAAGACGACGGTGAGCAGGCAACAACAACAACAACAACAAGATGGAAGGTGATGAAGACGACGCTGTCCAATGCACAGCGCGAGAGTGTGGTGCAGTTGAACACGAGGCGTGTTGGCTGCGGCGATAGCCTAGTGGTCTCGCTGAGTGGCCCTTAAGGAAGACCTGTTCGCACAGCCGCGGGCTCGACTCCCAGTGATGGATATTGACTCAATTTCTTTTCCGTGGTTTGACCTCTAACTCAGGTGAAGGCCATATTTGCACGAACCCCTATTGAAGCCCAAGGCGCCGTAGTGAAGGTTTCGCTTCAAAAAGCAGAAAACGGGCTAGCGATCCGTCTCTTAACCTTTACACAGCCAGGTATAAGTTCCTGTGCTGGCGTCGTTGTTAACTTGTCTCGGATGAACTGTCTATATTCTGTTTGCTTGCGCAAGCGTGGCCGATGGTATAATATATGCACGGTTTCAGTTAGAAGAAAGCAGTTAGTGTAGCGACTGTCATTGTGTTTGCCTCTTCTTGGTGGATTGTCGAGTGCTTGTGCTCATCGTTCACCGTACGAATATTTCACAATCCTACATTTTTCACCAAAGCACAGTTTCTGTATTCTCGTTCTTGAATTTTTCCGCATTGCTGTTTACGCATATAATTTTACTCTTATCAGTATATCACTCATTGGCCTGTATCTAGTTCAATCCACTAAATAGCTTCAAATTGAGCCAACACCACACACACGCATCACTACTTCAAGGACATGTCATTTAACACATGCGCCGACCTTTAATTCATATTAGAAGTCCTCTTTGCAATCATTATCATTACAGACACACACGCACGTGACGTCATGCGTCACGTGGACTTTTGAACACAACGCCGCTGGGAGGACGCCTCGTTTTCTGCTGAACGGTAGCCTCAATTCTGTCCCGTTAAAGTAATCGCTAACGTAGATGAAAAATTCAGGGGGCACTTCGACTGTCTAAAGTGCGTAGACGCGAAAGCGTTTCCGAGCCACTTTCACTGCTTCTGTGGCACTGGTGGCGTCACATATAATTGAGTACTAATTACTAAGTGATGACAAATCACAAATTAATGTTAATTACCCATTTATGCCTGAATACTATTAACTGCGAATTAATGACGCTTAATCTTCGCCTTTAGGAGTGGAACGCGACAGCGTGTTGTAGCGCTGCCAGGGAGTCCACGGAACGCCACCACCCATTCGGCGCGATGCCTTGCCCTTTCAACTCAAAGGAAATGGCGCAGTAATTCCCTGTCATCTCGGTGGACACCTGAACCGCACCGTAGAGGAAGGGAGGACGTGGGAGTGAAAGAGGACAAAGAGGGCCCGTAATGAAGGAAATGAAAATTGTATTTGAGGAAAGGAAATTACGCAGTAACTGTCTCAGATCTCTCGGTGAACACCCGTCAAAATTCAGGGGGCACTTTTTTTACCTAAAGTGTGGTCACTGATGTGTGGTTAAGATGTTAAGCTTCGCCTCTAAGAGTGGAACGCGACAGCATCTTGCAACGCTGCCAGGGAGTCCATAGAACGCCATTGCCCATTCGGTTCTACGCCTCGCTCGTCGGTAAATTGGTTTTTGAGGAAAGGAAATGTATCTGTCTCTCATATCTCGGTGGACACAACCTCTCCGGAAGGGAAGGGAGGAGGATGGGAGTGAGCGAAGACACCGTATTCACTAGACGCGCCTTTGTTCATTCCAAACCATCGAGATGGCATGGCGCAGTGGATAGCATGCTCGTCTCGTACGCCGAAGACCGGGGTTCGATTCCCGAGCTCGACCAATTTCCTACTCCGTTTTATTTATTTATATGGCCTGACTAGAAAACTTAGTTAGGCTAAGCAGGTATTTAAGCAATTAACTAAGCTCAGTCCCACTTATTTGTAGCATCACTATACGATCCCTTCAATTGGTTGCATGGTTACTAGGCAAAGTACAATTGGCCCCGTTTGAAATTCGCGCACTGTGACGTCACGGCCGTTTCGACCAATTGAAAAACGTGACATTTTCTGTCGACAACTGCTGCTTACAACGATGAGGCATTTAAGGCTTTCGCCTTAAAATTTCGTAAGCGTGTCTGACACCATGCTATTTTAAGGCGGAAGCCTTTAATGCCTCATCGTTGTAAGCAGCAGTTGTCGACAGAAAATGTCACGCTTTTCAATTGGTGGAAACGGTCGTGACGTCAGAGTGCGCGAATTTCAAACGGGGCCAATTGTACTTTGGCTAGTAACCATGCAACTGAAGGGATCGTATAGTGATGCTCCAAGTAAGTGGGACTTAGCTTAGTTAATTGCTTAATTACCCAATTAGCCTAATTAGCTTTACTAGTGAGGCCACATAAATAAATAAAACCGATTAAGAAATTGGTCGAGCTCAGGAATCGAACCCCGGTCTCCGGCGTGAGAGACGAGCATGCTATCCACTCCGCCATGCCACCTCGATGGTTTAGAATGAACAAAGGCTCGTCTAGTGAATACGGTGTCTTCACTCACTCTCATCCTCCTCCATTCCCTTCCGGCGAGGTTTGGGTGTCCACCGACAAATGAGGGACAGATACATTTCCTTTCCTCAAAAACCAATTTACCGACGAGCGAGGCGTAGAACCGAATGGGCGATGGCGTTCTATGGACTCCTTGGCAGCGTTGCAAGACGCTGTCGCGTTCCACTATTAGGGGCGAAGCTTAACATCTTAACCACACATCAGTGACCACACTTTAGGTCAAAAAAGTGCCCCCCTCAATTTGTGAGGCAGTTACTGCGTAACTTCCTTTCCTCAAAAAGCGTTGCGTTCAAAGGGCAAGGCATCGCGCCGAACGGGTGGTGGCGTTCCGTGGACTCCCTGGCAGCGCTACAACGCGCTGTCGCGTTCCACTCCTAAAGGCGAAGCTTAAGCTTCATTAATTAGTAGTTAATTAGTATTCAGGCATTAATCAGTAATTAACCATTAATTAGGGATTTGTCGTCACTTAGTAATTAGTATTCAATTATATGTGACGCCACCAGTGCCACAGAAACAGCGAAGGTGGTGCGGAAAATGCTTCCGCCTCTACCCACTTTAGACAGTCAAAGTGCCCCCTGAATTTTTCATAGATACTCTGCAGGCTAAGCGCCATGAATATCTTTTATGGAACATAATCATTTTTTCCTACAGAAAGAAAAGGAGTATACTTTAGCAGGTGGCAGTTAGTTCTGCAGTGTGCGCTGGAAAAGGTGTCAATGAAGAACTGCAAAAAAGAATGTTTCACAGTCTCCGGCTTCCCACCACTACCCAATCGCCGCAGCTTAACATCCCGTTTATTGAACTGTCAACCGCTGTTGTTGTTGTTGTTTTCTCTGAAACAATGGTACATACCCACGGTTGGGGTTTGGCAAAAGTGCTGCAGACCCAAAAAGGAGAAAAATTCATCCAGACTTATCTCAAGCGCTTCATTAATAAAAACTGTCAGCCTTTCCGGCACTGCTTTGAATGTCGTCATCTTCATCAACTTCCACCGGCACTCAAGTGAGTCCAAAAGGAAGAAAACGCGGACACTTGCGTGTGCGAGCCAAAGTTCGAAAGAAAGTTCGAAAGAAAAAATTTTATTGGTGTGTTTTGAGAGAAAAGCATACAACAGCTTTATGTTACCGGTACTCACCCATGAGGCAGAAACATGGAGGCTAAAGAAGAGGGTTCAGCTTAAGTTAAACACAACGCAGCGAGCTATGGAAAGAAAAATGGTAGGTGTAATGTTAAGAGACCGGAAACGGGCAGAGTGGGTGAGGGAACAAGCGCTGGTTAATGACATCCTGGTCGAAATCAAGAGCAAGAATAAATGGGCTTGAGCAGAGTATATAATGCGAAGGCAAGATAGCCGGTGGCCCTTAAGGGTGACAGATTCCAAGACAAGGCAAGCGTAGCAGGGTGCGGCAGAAAGTTAGTTGGGCGGATGAGATTAAGAAGTTTGCGGGGATACGGTGGCTGCAACTGGCAAAGGACAGGGTTAATTTGAGAGACATGGGAAAGTCCTTTGCCCTGCTGTAGGCGTAGTCAGGCTGACGCGATGATGGCGATGATGATGTGATTGCATGCGTGGTTCGTACAGGTCCGGGGGTCCGGGGAACCATTTTTGTAAACGGCCCTTCAAGCATGGTCGCTCAGGTGTCGCAGAAGGGGAAGCTCTGTGTGAGCCAGCTTCATCTCGCACATAGTTCAGGTTCGTACGCTTGGCCGGATTGGTGGAAAAACAAAAGGCGCGAGGACGCACTCTTTCACGAGCATGCAACACATCACACGGAAAAGCGAATGATTTGAACCACGAACTACAATTATTGTTAGTATGAATGGACTCAATAAAAATAACTAATGCTACCACATTGTCAGCAGGTGATGGTAATTAAGCTAATTTCAAATTTTCAGCGAGTGAACCGTATGGTGATTCGTCTCGTGCCCAAAATCCTGCGCAGAAAATGTCAGCGACGTGCACAGGATGACTGTGACGTAAACTTTTCAAGGCAAATCTTGTAGTCGAGATAAGGTGCCAAGACGGAATGCTTTGGATGTCGGGCTTGTACGTTTTTACGGAAGTTCATGGCCCCTCCTAGCGCAATTCTTTCCATCGTTATGGGCTAGGCAGAAATGTCGCATATTGGTTACACAACAAACCTTATTCTGAGAAAGACGGTTGAGGACAATCCAAGTCTAATGGAAGGCGCGGTTTGTATGCCGCCTTTCCAATGGCTGCTTTGGGCATATACTATATACAGGGTGTTTCACCTCAGTTTACACAATTTTTAAAAATTGGCTTCTTTAGTTAGACGAGCGCTTTTTCGACATAGCACTGTCAGCGGTGCAGTATATCAGAATATAGCTAAGACGTGCTAACTAGCAGGCTGGTTGGTTAGTAATGAAGAGTTAACTTTTTAACAATTACTGTTAGGCTCCTTCATCCCTGAGGGGCGTGTACCCGACTGTAATGAAAACTAATATCAGTTTTTACAATTTAGAAAATGCGGTTACCCTCGGCCATAGGTCGGCCCACCCAATCATTAGTGCACTCATATTACCTGACTCCCACTCACCGACGTGAATGTGAGTGAGTGGTCGTGTGTGTGAGTGGACGTGAGTGTGAGTTCGAGTGAGTGGATGTGAGTGCGCGGAGAGATGAGTGTGAGTAGAGGTGAGTGTAAGTGGCCATGAGTGATGAGCAGGTTTTATGGTTTATTGCGCTTTATCGTACCAAAGAGTGGATATGAGTGTCTGTGAGTGGACGTGAGTTTGAGTTCGAGTGAATGGATGTGAATGTGAGTGGAGATGAGTGTGAGTGGTCACCGGTGTGAGTGCGAGTGGGTGGATTTGAGCGTGAGTGGTCATGGGTATGAGTGAGTGGATGTGAGTGTGAGGAGATATGAGTCTGAGTAGAGATGAGTGTAAGTGGACATGTGCGATGAGCAGATTTGATGGTTTATGGTTTATGGCGGTTTAACATGCCGAAGAGTGGATGTGAGTGGATGTGGGTGGCTGTGAGTGGACGTTAGTGTGAGTGGACGTGTTTGCTGTGTGAACAAGACAGAGAAGTTGGCCGCTTTTGTTTCTAGACGATGGTATCCGCTTAGCTATTTTCGTTGTTGACAGCCGAGCCAAGCAAATATTCACTACCGAGCGCACTCGAGACAGCATATGACATCATGCCGGTGTCTTTGGACGCCTAAAACAAAGGATTCCACTGGGGTTGGAATAGCAATCGTTCGTTGATGTTTTTTTTACTAGTTCACCGTTGGCATGGGCCCAAGATCTTCGCTGGTGCAATGAGCCGCTACGGGATTTGTCAGATCCTTTGATGGAATTTTGTATTGCCACTACTAGAAAGGTAGATTCCTCTTATCACACCTTCTACAGAGGTCGGGCTGATATGCGCAGAGTTCCAATGTTGAATGGTAGGAAAAAACAGCGCTGACGGACGGAACGGAAGAAGAAGACAGACACGTGCGCTGATGCCTTGTCCCGCCCCGTCCGTCAGCGCTGTTTTGTCGTATCATTCAATATGAACCAACCACCCCGACTCAGCCCTCTCCTTTGAGTTCCAATACTTTCTGCTAATGCCTTGACTGCACGCTTCTCTGCAATAACTAGTGTAAGGATAGACCTTGATCACTGCAGTGGACGCGTAGGTTTTTTTCTGTGCGTGGGTGGGTGCATTGTAAAGCTCTGCTCTGATCGTAATTTTTTTATTGGACCGGATGACCATCACATCTGTGGGACCCAGGCTATGCTAGGGGTGAGGGAACGTTAATGTAGTTAGTGGACATGAGCGTCAGTAAATGGTTGTGTGTGTGAGTGGACATCAGCGGGAGTGAGTGGTTCTGAATGCAAGTGAGTGGTTGTGAGTGTGAGTGGTAATACGTGTAAGTGGTTGTAAGTGCGAGTGATCATGAGTGTGAGTGATCACAAGTGTGAGTGACTGCTTGTGAGTGTGAGTGGACACGCGTGTGAATGTGAGTGAGTGGTTGTCAGTGCGAGTGGTCATGAGTGTGAGTTTGAGTGAGTGGCTGAGAGTGGAGTGTGGATGCGAGTGTGAGTGAGTGGTTGTGAGCGCGAGGGGTCGTGAGTGGGAATGTGTGTGAGTGGTTGTGAATGTGAGTGACATCAGGGTAAGTTCGAGTGGCCGTGAGTTTGAGTGTGATTGAGCCAACCCTCATGGCGCCGAGATATGCCCTCGCCGCTGTGTCCCACAGATTTTGGCGACATCACGCGAAAACGCATGCGCTTTCGAGAAGCTTGCAGACAAAGCAACCTATTCAGTGCACGTCACTCGTCGAAATGGTGCCGAAAGTGACCGCGTTATAGAAATACTAAAAATTTATATGAGTATAAATTATGGTGAGCTACACGCTTCTCGAAAATTAGAGAGCCTAATAGTAACAGTTCGAACGTTAACTATTAAATAGAAGTGAACCATCCTGCTGTTATCACACCTGTATTCTGATGTACTGCACCGCTCGTAATGCTATGCGGAAAAAGCGCTATTCTAACTCAAATAACCTTATTTTTAAAAATTGTGTAAAATTTTAGGTGAAACATCCTGTATACTGAGGCGTTCTCCAGAAGTGTCTTCGAGGGAACGAGGTCAGCAAGTTTAACGTAAGCGGGGAAGCGGTTCACACGCTAGCGTATAACTTCCATGGTGTAGTTATGCAAATAACTCACCAGACTAAGATTCTTCATTAGTTGGATGCCTTAGTAGGCGCGTAGGAACTGAAATCTGAGCTCTGAACACCACTGGGTCACTTGCATGCCGCAGCCGTCAATGTATTTCTGCGCCTCGGTGCAGTGAGAACATAAATCCCTTTTCAAGGTCTCCATATTTCGGGAGCTTGTGTGGCAAAACGTTGCTAGAGTATAGTTGTTGCCCTTCCAGTCGGTTTCTGCTGCGGGATACAGTACACAACAAAAAGTCTGAAAAAAAAATTAACAACCAAGGGCTATCGCCATCTAAACTATACAGAGTGCTCGGAGTAAATTTGACAAGGTAAGTTGCTGGGCGAGTTGGTTCCGATATTCCATGACTACAGAGAAACGAACGGGTGACAGCCCCGTTCGTTGCGGTGTAGTCACGGAATATCTGAGGAAATGTTTCCTCCAAGTGCACAAAGGACAGCCCACATGCTAGGCCACTGATGCAAGCTATTGGCCGCAGTCGAAGAGATATATTACTGAAAACCATCTTTTCACTATGTCTTTGACATCGTTTCATGTGAATACTGGCTTCACTTTTACGTTAATGCAACTATATCACATGAAAACTGTGTAACGTTAGTGTAAACTCTCATGTAGCTTGCGGTTACGACAGATTTGAAAGCACGAGCAATATCGCAGAAGTAGCTGATAGTTTTTATTGAACCATGTCTCAGATTAGCAGTTACTGTAAAATTTGGAGTCAATAGTGTAATCTCGTCATGGCTTAACCAGTGATGTCAGTTGGTTTGATCTTTTCCGTCATGTCTTCTAATGCTCCCTTGTAGGTTGTGTTGAGGGCGCGAGCGATTTTTATCACTGTTTGGGAGAGAACGTTTTCCTCAAACTGCTTGATAAGGTCGCTGGGGAGATCCATGGACGAGCGGAGAGGCTTCAGCTTTGCTCTCAAGGTGGACAGTAGGAAGTTGCTCAGCGTCGTATCTGCGTAGAAGACACGTCGAGGCACGAGTCAGAGAAAAAATTATGTGCCCGCTTAATTTTGCTTTTCTCGCTGCGTAGATTAGTTGTAACAGAGTCTTAACATGGGCACGTCAAAAAAAAAAAGCACAGCAATTGTTCCTTTCCCGGGGAAAGAGTATGCCTCTTGACACATTTCTTGTAAGCGCTGAAGGCATTGTACTTGAAGCGCGCATCATGCAAGGCTGGAATGCTGAGAAAAGGAGGATTCTTATTCGGCTTCGCCACTGTTTTACCGAAAACATGGATATTGCCTTCGGATCGGCACCTGCACCGTGATGTCGTCCTATGCGCGCAGATGAAATGATTTCAATGGTGCACTTTTTACTTTCTCAAATAACTTAGTGCAATTGGTAGGCTGGTATGAAAACTACGAGAGCATTTCTTCGAGTATTACCGCGAGCAGCTTCGTAATGCTATGGCTAAACCCACGTTTAATGCCCTAAAGTAGCCAAGCCGAATCCCTCATCTGTGTGTTCGCGCCACAGCCGTCTTCATTTAAGCCATTGCAAACGGCAGTGCGGGGTTCTGCTACAGTGGTGCTTCTCCGAGTACGCGCTCCCATGCGACCACCCGAAAAGAAAGATGGCACCCGACATAACGAACGGAGACACAGCCTAGGCGACTCCTTTCTTCATCCTCCCGGCATTCCTGCGCCGCACCATGGGAGATGAAGGGCAGTGCCTCCTACTTCTTTCCGTCTAAATAATATTCAGGTACTCCGTGGTTTACACAAAAATATTCATAAGCTTCCAAATAATTTCGCTGTGCATATGTTAACCGCTACGAATAGAAGGCACATAATAATAAGAGGATGTCTCGTTACAATAGCGCGAACAATACTGAGGGGCAGAGCACACGGAGCGCAATGAAAGGGATTTTTTGAAATCACGCGGCTGTGTTTTAGCTCGCAATCAGACGAAAGCAAAATCACACCTCTCCGCATATGTATTGTTACGCACTTGTTGACGATGAGGCAGCAGTGGCGACCGATCCCTGACAGCGCGAGCCCCACCTCGTCGTCGTCACCTATATGCGCCACCTGGAAATACTAGGTGGCATTATTCCCCTCTTATGAAAAAGAAGAGCGCTGTCGACGTAACAAAAAATAAAAAAAATCAATAAAAAGTTTCGCAACTGAAGCGAGCCAAGACATCAACACGTTTGCGTCACCGTGCATAGTACGGCTTAAGCCGCACAACGTGCACAATGTCAGAGCTTGGCTGTCGGCGTCGTGGTTGCGCAGCACCGTCTGGAATCACTTCATAGTTAACGTCAGTCACACGCCTTACCACCTTGTAAGGATCAAAATAGCGGTAGAGGAGTTTCTCCGACAAGCCTTGCCGACGGAGACGAGTCGGCACTCCCCTCCCTCTTGGAGACCGGGTTTGTAGTCAACCTGTCGGTGGCGGAGGTTGTAACGGCACGCATGCGTGCTCTGCTGTTTCTCGACGCGCACGCGGGCCAGCTGACTGGCTTCTTCAGCACGTTGGGCAGATTTTTAGTCGTCTGGGGAGAGTTGGTCATCGTCTTGGCACGGGAGCATGGCATCAAGCATGCTCTGGACTTCCCGTCCGTACACAACGCGAGACGGGGTGAAGCGCGTAGTTTCCTGCAGGGCGGTGTTGTAGGCGAAGGTTTTGTGTTGGACATCTACGTACATGGACAACGTGTCCGCAAGGGTACTGTTCAATTGTTCGGTTTACGGATGGTAGGCTGTGGTCTTGTGGCGCGTTGTGCACCTCAGCCGAAAGATGCGGTATATTAGCTGCGCTATAAAAGCCGTCCCTCTGTCTGCAATCCCGTGCGAAGGGGCGCCATGTCGCAAGACGATGTTGTGCATGAAAAACTCCGCGACTTCGGAAGCTGTGCCGCGAGGGATCGCTTTGCTCTCGACGTAGCGAGTCAAATAGTAGGTTGCAGCTATGATCCACTTATTGCCGCTCTGCGACAAAGGGAAAGGGCCGAGGAGGTCCATGCCGATTTGGTCGAACGAAGCGCGAGGGGCTGTAACGGGCTTGAGAAAACCGGCCGGCTTAAGTGGTGGCTTCTTCCGGCGCTGGCGAGCTCGGCAGCTTTTAATGTAGCGTTTGAAAGCAGCAGAAAGACCAGGCCAGTAGTACATGTTCGGCACTCTGGCGAGCGTTCGGTAAAAGCCGAAGTGGCCAGACGCGGACTCATGGTGGCAGGTGAAAATAATGTCTGCTCGGAGACCGGCTGGAATTACGAGAAGGTAAGGTCTGCCGTTGCCTCTCCTGTTCTTCTTGTACAAGAGACCTTGCCGCAAACAGATGGAGCCAAGACGTCCAGAGAGGTGGCAAGGTATAACCGTATCGCTACCTTCAAAGGTGCCAATGAGAGGGCGAAGGTCCCCGTCCGCCCGCTGCCGGGTAATAAGGTCGTAGGCGGTGAGAGTATATAAGTAAAACAGCGCTATACACGGGAGGAAGGAAGAACAACACACACACATGGTGAGAGTACCGAGGAAGCCGCTGTCGTCATCCGGTGCTGCGTCGCCAGGATCGACTGCTGCACGCGACGGTGTGTCGGCGCCTTCGTGTTTACGGCCAGACTTGTAGACAATAGTGATGTCGAGTTCCTGGAGCCGTAAGCTCCAGCGCAGTAGGCGTCCAGATGGGTCTCGCAAATTTGCCAACCAGCATAGGCAGTGGTGATCGGTTACGACTTTGAATGGGCGGCCGTATAGATAAGGCCGAAATTTCATGGTGGCCACAGGACAGCACGGCATTCTTTTTCAGACGTAGGGTAATTGCTCTCGGCGCGGGAGAGAGCGCGGCTAGCATAGGCGATAACCCTCTCAACGCCCTCTCGGTGTTCAACAAGGACAGCGCCAAAACCGATGTTGCTGGCGTCGGTGTGGACCTCGGTATCGTCCTCCTCGTCGAAGTGCGCAAGAAAAAGAGATGTTTGTAGGCGCTGGAGGGGCGTAAAAAAAGCGGTCTGTTGCTCAGTGGCCCAGACGAAGGAGGTGGTACTCCTGGTGAGGCGCGTCAGCGGCTCGGCAATCGTGGAAAAGTCCGCAATAAAGCGCCAATAATATGCGGAGAAACCCACGAAGCGTTGTACAACTTTGTTATGGGTAGGAACAGAAAAACGTGCGACGGCGGCAGTCTTTTTGGGGTCCGGCCGCACTCCTTCAGCGCTCACAACGTGACCCAGAAATTTGAGCTCTTCGCAACCGATATGGCACTTCTGGGGCTTCAGGGTAGGGTCAGCCGAGCGGATGGCTTCGAGGACAGCCTGTAGGCGCTAGAGATGTTGATCAGACGTTTCGAGAAAACGACGACGCCATCCAAGTAAACAACAAAGCATTGCCACTTCAGGCCTTTGAGGACGGTGTCGATCATCGATTGAAATGTATCCGGTGCGGAACACAAACCGAAAGGAAACACATTGAATTCATAGAGGCCATCCAGAGTCACAAAATCGTTTTTTTCGAGGTCCCGTTCGTCTACTTCAATTTGCCAATAGCCGCTCTTGAAGTCAGTGTTGAGAAGTACTTAGCGCGCCGTAATCTATCCAGCGAGTCATCAAATCGCGGCAACGCGTAGACGTCCTTTTTGGTCACACTGTTCAGTTTGTGATAGTCAACACAAAACCGGAGAGTGCCGTCCTTCTTCCTCAGAAGGAATACAGAGGAAGACCACGGGATGGTTGAACAACGCCACTGTCAAGCATTTACTGAACCTGAGTTTGGATAACTGCCCGTTCTTCAGCAGAACACGACAAGGCTTCTGTCATACAGGGCCAGCGTCGTCATAGGGGATGATGCGGTGTTGCGTGCTTGTTTGGCGAACCTTCGAGGAGGAAGTAAGCACGGCTCGAAATCCGCAGCAGTTTCTCCAAAGCCAGTCGTTGTTCCCGGCACAGACGTCAGTTTATGTCGACGTTTTAAAGGGAGGGTTCATCAGTGCTGGCTGACGTGGACGCAAAGCAAACAGCAATATCGACACCAGGTTAGGCAGAAGCGATAGCAGTTCCTGCAAAAAGGTGCCGGTAGTCATTAAAAAAATTACTGACCAGGATCGCAGACCAGCCACCACGAAGCGTCAGTAGACGGCGAGCGGCGCAGATGCCTTGAGTAAGTACGAGTGAACGGTTAGCCTCGGCGACTGCTTCTGCGTCATGCAAGTCGTCGTAGGTGACTTGAACCAAAACATTGCTCTGCGACGGGAACGTAAATCTGTCTCCACAAACGGGAAGGGCGGCACTGCGGTGAAAACAGCAGGCGAGGTGGGTAGCGTTAGTGGTCCAAAAAGTGATCATTCATTGGCGGAGGTCGATAACGGCACCATACTCCCGCAGAAAGTCAATGCCAATAAGAGATCTCGGGAGCAACTGCACAGAACGACACAACTGACGATGAACGTTGATCCGTGAATCTGAACACGAGCCGTGCGAATACACTTTGGGGTGACGAGATAGCCACCGGTTGTACAAATATGCACTACAGGACAGGGGGTACGCACTTTTTTTACTATAGTCGCCAATTTATCACTCATGATTGAATACACGGCCCCGGTTTCCACTAATGCACTGACTGTGTGCCGTCAACAAAAACAGGTATGTCCAAAGAAACGGGGTTGTCTAGGTCGGACGACGGTTTCATCTGTTCACGGTAGGAGCGTATAGTGACGGCTACGGGAGGTCTTCAGCGCAGCGACACCCAGCGACCTCGCCCCCGAAGGTCGCTGGGCTCAGTTTTCCCGGCTAGGGCTGGGCGAGCAACCCTCTGCCGCTCGCGTGGAGCTGTAGGAGTTCGGGACAGACGACAGACGACAGTGAAGAGGGATTCACCACATCTGAGAGGAACCGGAACGAATCGGAGGAAGCCGGTGCAGGAGCGGCCGCGGCGCCAGCACGTCTATGCCACACCTGTGTTCGATGGACACGTCCTGCTTGCAGTAATGTTGCACCGCAGTGTGAAAGAGGTGCAGACGCGTTTCCTCCTCGCGAATTCCCACGCGTGGACTCTGCACCAGGTGCCTCCGTGCTATACTGTGCTGTGCCGATCTGTGTGTCGTGTTGTACTGCCACCTGGTGAAGGGGCGGAGCCTTAGCGTATTTAACCAGCGCCCTAAGTCAGAACGAACGCTCTGGGCCCTGCCGGAAAGGCCCATCCAGACGCTCGACGCTATGAACTCTTATATTTTTGGCTAATTGCACTTCTAATATAATCTGCAGTAGGTAAATAAGTGTCTTAAAAAGTGCCATTAAACCGCTTGTTATCGTTTTCCAAACCCGAAGCTTCAAACTTTCCTCAGCCCGACGACTCAACACGCTACCAAATGGAGCTGGGGTTCGAGCTTTCCTATGCGCCACAACAACTGGTGATCAGCGGCGGGATCCGATGACCCAACAAGTGTGGTTCAGCGATGGGTATCTGCAGCTACAAGCGGCAACTACGGTCGGCCAGCGAGAGTGCAGCTGTCTCGGGACATGATCACATGTGTGGGTGAGTGCTTGGCTTTTCCTCCGATGTGGACCGGGTTCTAAAAGAGGGTTAAAATTTAGAACTGGTAGAGAGCTGTGCTTAAATCTTAGAGGTTTGGTATTTTTTCATAGTTGTTTTGAACTGAGAACTATCATGGACCTGCACAGGCTGCAGAAGCCGGACCTGTTGCTGTTGTGTGAGGAATTGGGGACTGATACAAGGGGTTTGGCACGAAAACCTGTGATAATTCAGGCAATTACTAACTTGGGGGCAGATGATGAGGAGGTTAGTGAAGCGTGGAGCCTCATCGAGCAAAAAAATGAAGAGCAGGTCAGTGAGCAGAAAGAGCGGGAAAAGAGGAAAATAGGCGTGAGCGCGAACGTGAGAATGAAGCAAAATCACTGGAGCTAAAGGCTGAGCTCAATAAGTTAGAAATGGAGTTGAGCAAGAGGTCGGGCAGTTGTCCCCAGCAAGTGGTACCTCTTCTCAACAAGGAGGCAGACGAGGCGTGTGAAACGATGCGGCATCAAAGCCTCCACATGGAGAAAGAAGAAAGGCAAAAACTTCGCGAGAAGAAGTGTAGTGAGAGACGGGCTGAGCTAGGTAAACTACGCGAACAAGAGCTGCTGGAGCGTAGGCGTAAAGTTCAATTGCTGAAATGCGAAAGAGCGAGACATCGTTTGAGTGCTTTTCGAAGAGGAGAAAGCTCCAGATGTTTCATTGCAAATGTAGAGGAAATTTGCGCAGAGGAAGAGCTAGACAAAGGCTACTGGTCAACGATGTTGGTGGCCATCCTCCCATGTGATGTGAGTGAAGTATTAGGGCGCCTGTCCGAAGAGAAGTTTGGCAACTATCAGAAAGCGAAAAGCGCTCTTTACGAGTATTTTGGCATACCTGTGGAGGCCGACTACGAAGATCGAAGCACTTCAAAAGGTTGGAAATTTGGGCTAGTTGGTGCATGATCTGAGGCTAAAAAACAGCGCAAACAGGGACGAAGCAGAGAGAGGGACACGACGCTGCCAACCAGCCCAAATTACAACCCTTTTGAAGTACCTTTCTAGTTCAACGGGCACTTTCCTTAACAGCGTCGTGTCCCTCTCTCTGCTTCGTCCCCGTTTGCGCTGTTTTTTAGCCTCAAGATCGAAGTGTTTGCAGCGGTCAGCGCGCCCATCTCAGTGTCCGCGACCAGCCTAGGAACCCGCCTTGTCAGCCAGGGGCACAGAAATTGCTCAGGAGAGCAAGGAGAGGGCAGGTTTAAGACCAGAAAGAAATCTCAGTTCGACAGCTGCAGGGGCAGTATCTGTCTATTTTGAGGCGGAGACAAAAAGTTGGAGCACCGCCAGCCGTAATAAAGAGGCAGGAGATAGTTTGGTGGAAGGTGCAGACATTAAGGAACAGAGTGAGAAGGCCAGTTCTAGCCCTGGGAGAGATGCCGCTATGGCAAATGAGGCAGAGGTTCCGCGCCAGAAAGAATGTAGGGAGTTGGTATGCCACCGCACCGAAAGACAGCTTTCCGAGAAAGAGCGTCACGCAGAGTTACCGGATAGCAGCGCTGAAGCGCCAAGTCAGAGCGCAGAGCTAGCTGGTAAGGGCGATGCTACTCAGATGTCGCGGTAACCGAGAACGTTAATAGCGCTGCTCCTAACTGCCGACTTCAGGACAGCCAATTATTAAGCTCTGCAGAAAGTGGAATGCCGACAGGCTGTTTTGAGTTTCCGACGAGCAGTGGCCGACGTGTAGCACCCCTTCACAGTTCGATAGCAAGCGCAGAATGCGGCTCAGCGCTGCATCGAAACAAAGAGCAGCGAAGAGAAAGCCAAATAAGAGCGGCTAGTGACGGACAGCAAGAAAATGAGCTGTCATGCTCGGAGGAAATAGAAGCGAACAGTTCGTCAGGTGAGCCGCCGCGGCTATTGCTGCTCTTGCTGCGTCAAGTCACTGTAAATGGTCTTTAGGGCCTGCCCAGTGATGACCCCAAGGTAATAGAGAATACTAGAGCAATATATGATTTACTTAAGATTTCGCCCTGCTAAATCTCTCCAAGGAACGGATTGCAGAGCATGTTCGTGGAATTAGACAGAACAAGAAGAGCGGTGGGTCTCAATATGTATATGAACAACCCTTGGGTAATGCTCAACAGTATAGGATATTAACAGATGTTAGGGAGCGACTCATTGGATGTGGTAGGAGAACGTGTGCTGAAGACAAGCAGTAATGGCAGATTCTTACTTCACGGGTGCAATAGCTAGGACTATAAGAAGGGGATAGAATTCATTTGTCAGTGCGTCAGAAACTTGCAAGCTAACAGAAAAGCTCATAATGAAATTGAAAGCTCAGCGCGATATTGAAAAACGAAGCAGTAGATGTAACATGTCGAGGCAGGAAGACAGCAGAATGGCACAGAGAAGAAAGGCTACCTAATCACCGCCTAGTCGATATCAAGAGGACAAAATGGGCGTGGGCAGTGCATGCAATGCGATGGAAAGATAAATTTTTATCCGATATTCTCTTAGGGTAATAATGGGGCGGACTCAAAGAGAAGGGGAAATTTAAGAATAGGCGGCAGAGTGTCCGGTGAGAGAACGAGCTTAGCAAGTTTGTTGTAGTAATGGAGCCGCAGCTAGCAAGCAGAGGACAAGGTTAATCGTAGAGGTGTGACAAAATATTTGTCCCGCCGCGGTAGTAATTAGGCTGATGATGATGATGATGTTTGCTCGTCCTTCAGCTCACAAAGGCAGGATTGGAAACTTCGTTCGTATTCTGCAAAAGCGGTAATTAAATGTTGCGGTCTAGCTCGCCGCGGCAGTATTCTCTTAGCTGCACCATTTGAATCGATCCACACAAGGTCGTGAGAGTGTTGACGTGGCATTCGTCTGCTTTTCACGTGTGTCATTAGAGGCGCGTTGTGCTGCTCTCTCATGCTGGGTAAGGCTGGCTGAAGGAGCACAGCCTGATGAGTCGAACTGCACCGGGTGTCGAAGTCCAATCCCCGTTGGGGTCCGCATTTTGGAGACCCTTGACTTCTTTTGAATCATCAAGCTCTCGTATATTTTTCACCGCTACGAATAAATACGAATATATTTTAGCAAGAATATCAGCTTGAAAGTATCGAGAATAACCTTTCGAACAGACCACTGCTGCTTTAGCGCATGTTGTGTTTGCAGAAACATGCAGGTGACGTAAACGCAAAAATATGCGCTTCCTTTTCGTCATATTTTGCAGCAGTATTGATATTGTGGCTCACGTGATAAATTTTAGCATCGCATTAGACTTCGAAAAGGCACTGTAAAAATAGAAAAGAAAAACAAATTCCGATAAATAAAGAGGAGACTGGGCTAGAGCCCAGTCTTCGTAACGGGTATTCATACTCAATATACCGGAGAAATACATGCAAGTATTCATACTCGAGCATAGGACATGTATGCATGGATAACGTACCTCTGCCGGGGTAACCAGGATAGACAAAGAACGAGTAGTAGATGTCACAATTTTCGACGAGCACTTCAGCTACCGTGCGTGTGGACAGGTCATTGGCGATCACCTCGACGTCGTACCTAGCGACCAAGCCGTGGTAGCTTAAGTAGCAGGCCGTATAAACAGCGGTAGGTGGGGGTTTATCGAGTCCAAAGACGTTGCAGTCGCCTTTTCGCCGCACTTGAACAAAGATAAGGTTATGCGCATAACAATTATACACATTTGAAGGCTGCAAACGTTTAATAAATAAATATTTTCGAAACAAAAAAATTTGTACAGCTAGGGTTTGTACCTGGACTGATTAACTTGACTGGTTGCTTAAAAGTCGATGGCTTCAGCGCTGCTGCATCTGGCGATGCCTTTTATTTTTTTTTTTCATTTCACACACTGCCTGCATCTTATACGAGAGGAAAACTCATAGGTCGGTTGCATATTTGAAGATTTTTGGACGCGTTTTCCTCAAGTAAACCACAAACTTCGCACAGTAAAAACTGAAAAATACTGCTGAAGCCTGGCATAAAGGCTTTCGTACCATCCGTATGAAATGCGTCACTCTCAGTGGTTATGCTCCCCCTTAACTGAACCAATAGGTGTTCCCGGCATGCCATGCTTTCTTGGTCATTAGCAGTTACCTTCATCTGTTGGCTGGCAACAGCAAAAAGAACTTAGCTTAGAGGTGATATTTTAAACTTGCACTTTTCTGGAAACTACGCAGCATGGAAAGTTCCTGCGGGAACAGGGTGACTATCACTGCCGACTCTTGCTCCCCGCTGCAAAATTTTAATGCTAGAAAATTGGAGGTGTTACGTAAGGTAAGGGTATGACGCGACAGCGCTAATGTGATAACGCCCATATATTCGGAATTGGTCATTCTTCACTTTACACGCATGCATGCCTGGGATTCGCCGTACCACTCCTGGTACAGTGGTGCAGCGGTTAAGCAGTTCGCCACTGACCTGCGATGGCGGATGTGGTGTGCAGCCCACGTTTGCACTTCCCGAGCAAAATTTAGCGGCCAATCAATAATTTAACGGACACCTGCCACGGTGGGCAGTTTGCCCAAAATCCAGTGGGCAGGCTGTGATGTCGCAACAACGTCACGTTGCCTAAGAGTCCCACATGCCACTTAGGTGGCAGGGTGCTATCTGCGATTTTTCGGGGATTTTTCGCTCACAGTCAACGGGGCCGACGCCAACAGCAGATGCCTGAGCCCAAAGGTAACATGGGTGCACCTGGTACATGTTCATACGACCTTCAGCGAGATGCTGCACAGGGCATGCTGTTAGGGCTGCAGTAGTCAAACAGTAGACGCTAATAAAGCTGTATGACGTTGGTGTCCGGTAGAGTGTATATATCCATGTACAAAACCTAGTGCGTGAGGAGTGACAAGAGTAGTACCAGACGGTTCGATGACTGTACCGATCCCTTAAAACGAAAGATGAAAAAAATTGCACCATTAAGAGCACACACTGCTTACAGAATCATTCCTCCCCCTTGATTTTACTTTTTTGGACTGTTATTACAGCCGGGGGTTTGTTAAGGGTGCACATGCGCAAGCTTCCTTCCTCGCCACAGATTGTCAGGATGCGTAAGGGTTCATAGGTGCTTCAAAGCTTTTCAGACAAGTTTGCAGTTGTACATTAACTGTACATCCAACATTATGTGAGATGTTAGAGCTTCCCATTGAAAGATAATTAAAGTTTGATGCGTACAGCAACAGCAGTGACTGGCAGCTCCACAATTCGAAATGAAGTAAATTGCCATAGCACAACAGCGAATAACTACTGACTTTAGTGGCGAGTGGTCTAAATGTGGTGTATAAAAGGGGAGAAAGCCGGCGCGCAATACACAGCTGAGAGATTCCAGGCGGTTGGTTTCCAAGCAGGAAACTTTTTTCTTTTTTTTGCAGAAGGTACTCCACAAAACGCCCTTTGAACGTACTTCTACTCATTATTGGCGCCGGGAATCGGAAGATTTACTCACGGCCTTTCCAGCTTAACTTTCGTAGTGGGCGCATCACAAAATTACGAGAGACTTTAAAAAAGTCGCTACTAGTGCAGTTATAAGCAAACAAGACTTGCGACACCGTGAGCTAATAGGAAGGTGCCATTGCAATCGTCACATCCCTTTGTTCGGGTGCTGTGAAGACACTCGAAAGGGTGCTCTCCACAATGTTATAACATGCAGCCTCGTTCTCGTCCTGTCTCTTTGCGCTGTTTTATTACAAGATGCTTAACCAACTCGCCCAAACTGCCATTTTACTACAGAATGTTTTAAACCTGGTGTACGGGGGAAGCATGTACGCACCCTTCGGCGCAAATTGAGAAGGGTTCCCTTTTCCAGGTGAAACTCCACGTATCCAGAGAAGGCGCCAGAGTGCTCTACGTCGAACGAGATGTCGTGCAGCGGATCTGGTCTAAGCCGATGCTGGGAACAACCGCTCCACAACGAACTTGGCGCGCCAGACACTGGCCCAGGCACAAGCTGGCACAATAATAAAGGAGTTATAGAGGTGACGAAGAACTTAATGCTGGGTACTATGGAAAATAAACTTCATGTTAGGTCCTCTTTCTTGTAGTAATCCACAACGCCACAACGAACAAGTACTCTGTCAAGAAGGAAGTTCCTCATACAAAGATAGAAAGAAGTCCGCAAATGTGACCAATGTCTAGCTCCCCGTTAAGCAGTCGGTCGGTTCCGCTGTTTCGACCACGCATATTATTCTGAACAAAAAGCTTGAAATCGGAATCAAAGCTGCGTCATCATTGCTTCAAGGATGTCCTTTATCCCCACTGCTGCTCTATACTAACACGAAATAATTCTATTAGCTGTATTTCAAGGTGATTCCGTCAACGGATTTTGGCTCCACAAGCGCTGAAGTTCGCTTCCGTACGCATAGCTCCTCCAGTACAGCGTTTCGTTTTAAAGCGAAAAGGTTCACTAGGCTCATCAACAAGGCGCTTCGCGTGAGCCACCCCTGGGCGCCACCGCGGCGCGCGCTTTGTCGGCACTTCTCCTCGCCACAGGTTTACGCCTCGCCGTTGCCACGCGATCGCCGCCGCCGTCCCAAGAGGAGAAGGTTCTTTCGCAAGGCGTTGCGAGAACGCGTGAGCGGCGGCAACGGCCGTATAGGAGGCGCAGACATTCGCCATGGAAGAAGGAAAAGAAGACCCAGAAGTGGTAGCGACGGAGTTGGCTACTGCGCGCTCGCCTCCTCGCCACCGTTTGCCCTTTCGTTGCCGCCGCGTGTTTACCACAGTTGCTACGCATGCGGAAGGAGGGCTAATAACGCGCTTATTTATTTATTTATTTATTTATTTGTGACGCTGAGTGTGCCGCGCGGCATAAGACGTGGTGTTAGTCACGAAAGGTAGAATAAGTTACAGAAATGCATGAAGCCCGGTTGCGTGTAAATAGTCACATAAGCTTCGGGCGTAAATGTTTTTAGTTACCCACACGTTCAAACTAGAGTCATTGTTTGCAGACAGTCCTGCCTCTTGAAGAACTCGAGCGCGCACCAGTGAAGTTCCGGGACATGTCCACAGTAGGTGGTGGACATTGGTGTCGGAAGCGGGTGCCTCGCAGTGAGGGCATTTTTGCGGCGCAGGAATCTTGTCACTTTTCCACTGGTTGCGAACAGCAGGCGTAAGGGCCACTCCGACACGCAGCCGCCTCAGAGAGACCTCCTCCACCCGTGATAGGTTGGGGGGAAGGGGGTAGGTACACGGGGCAATAAGAGCACGTGTACGCAGCCTGAGGGAGGCTGAAGATGTTAGATGTGTCAGAATTGGATCTGGTGGCAAAGAGGCAGGTGGAGTTTGTGGAGTGTCAGTCTCACGAGATATGTCAGGTGCGATGCTGTGGACATCTGTGCGAGCTTGAACCCACTGAATGTGTATAGGCACCGGGTAAGATTTACAAGCAGCATGTATGGCCTGGGAAACCCGAAGGGTACCGCGGACTTTCTTTAGATGCTTCACGGCTTCTTGGGAATGGGTACATAGGTGCACCTGGTTATAAGGAGGGTCGTCAGGTAAAGCTGCTATGGCATTTAATATTGCTTGCAGCTCCAAAGAAAGAAATGATGAAGTGTCAGTAGAGTAGGTTTGTCGGCCATAGAGGTGAGGGTGTGTCGGGCTTATAAAAGCAGTTGATCCTCCTGTTGGGGTTATGGCGACCTCTGTGTAAAGAGTGCAGCTGTCATGTTGCGTAGAAAAACCTTGTGGTAACGGCGGTGAGAAGAGTTCCGACTTCTTATGACGGGCAGGCTTGTTTGATGTGATGTGACAGTAGTCCCATGGAGGTGGTTGAGGTGCGAACATCGGACGAAGAGAAACTTTCCGCGCTCTATTTGTTTGTCTCTGGGTAATTAAATCTTCTAGTGTGTTGAGCTGCGCATACTCCTGCAACAGACAAATAGGAGTTGCTCGAGGTAGGCCAGTAATGACTCGCATGGCTTCGTGGTTTAGTTTTTCAAGTGTGGACCACTGTCGTTTAGTAAGTTGTTGGAACTGAGCCTGGTATAGGAGCCGAGGCTGAAAGACAGTACGAACAAGTCGACGAGCTGTATCTGAACGGGCACCTCCAGAGCGATTGGCTATCCTGCGGATGAGGCCAAGTGTGCTTAGAGCACTCTTGCGCATGGCTGACAACCAAGCCGTGCCCTTGCCTGAAGAATGAACGTGCAGGCCTAAAACATTGGTATGTTCCACCTCAGGAAGTGGGGCATTGTCAATAGTGAGCACGAACGGAGTGGATTTGAAAGTACGGCGGCCAGCTTTATTGCCCACATGGACATAGCAAGACTTGGAGAGGTTGAGAGAGAGGCCAGTGTCGGCAAGAAAGTTGTGGAGGATATTGAGGGCATTTTGCAGGGAGTCTTGCTGCACCTGAGCTGAGCGATTTGTTGACCAGGGAGTGATATCGTCTGCATATGCCAGAACCTGAACATTAGGAAGGGTGGAGAGACTGAGTACCAGAGGAATGAATGCGATGTTAAATAGAACTGGGGCTAAAACTGAGCCCTGCGGTACACCCCGATTAGAAATGAAGTGGCCTGTGGGTTTACCATTGACGCGGATAGCAAATGTTCTTTGCGATAGAAAGGCACGAATTGCTCGACAAAGCTGCAAGGGCATTCCAAGTGATGCCATAGTGTTGAGGATGGCTGCGTGGAGAATGTTATCGTAGGCCTTTGTGATGTCTGTTGCCAGGACTGTGCGAACGAGACGGCTGTGAGGTGAGCGACGTATCACATCATTGGCAAAGCGGTCAAGACCATCCTCAGCGCCGTATCCAGGTCGGAAACCGATTTGAGCAGACGATTATTTCTGATGATGGTCGAGCCACCAAGAGATTCGAGTGGCAAGCAGTTTTTCATAGAGTTTACAAATAGTTGGGGTTAGAGAAATCGGTCGTAGGGCTCCAAGAGTTGTGGGTGGTTTTCCGGGCTTTGGTATCGGAACAACCACTGAATGTTTCCAATCGGATGGCATTTCACTGGATGTCCAGATTTGGTTAAAAATTTTGAGAAGTGCAGCCAATGCTTCACCTTCCAGGTTCCGGAATAAGGCATAAGGTACACCGTCATGACCAGGTGCAGTGTTAGGGCGGATGTCTTCAATGGCAGCCATAAGCTCAGCCATGGTGAACGGGCAGGTTATCTCATCCTCTGCCTCATGTTTGGGACTGACTGGAACAGGCGCAGGTGAGCAATCATAATTTGGAAAGAACTGAAGGGCAGCTTGCGAAGCGAATTCGTCTGGAGAAAGACGAAGTGCAAGGCGAATACTCTCGGCATAGTCTTTGACGGACGGCTTGCGATCCATTGCATGAAACACACGCCACAATTGGCGGTTGCCGAGAGGGGTATTGAGTTGAGAACACCACTCTGTCCAGCGCTTGTGCAGAAGGTGTTTAGAATAGCGACGGGCCTTAGCTGTGACTCTATGAAGTTCCGTTCGTGCGTGTTGATCTGACGGATGGTGAGTGACGTATACGTCCAGCTGCTTGCGCCTTGCCCAGAGATTAAGCAGGTGAAAGTCAGGGTTTGGTTGGTCTTCGTTGACAGTAGAAGAACTTGTGTTCTGAGTTAAGACAAGCATGAATGTAGAAAGGGCCGAGGCAGGAGTTATTGAGAGGAGGCGACCATCCATACGGAGACTGTCCCAAGAAGTGATATGGATCTTGCGGCGAATTTTACGTAATGTACTTGAGACAAAGTCAATTAGAATAGGGGAGTGATCACTGCCCCAGGTGTCTGCTTCGCAAGACCAGTGAGGATTGCCGGGACCCAGCCACCTGGTAAGGTCCGGAGTTGATGGAGGAGCACGTGGTCGGGTATAATTAGAGGAGTTGTTCAAAAGTGTAAAGGACTGGTCGAAAAACGTGTCGTAAATTTGATCTCCACGTTTAGAGTTATGAGTGTATCCCCAGGCTGTATGTGGGCCATTAAAATCTCCTCCAACTAATATGGGTACACCTGGGTAGGAGGTGCGTAGATGTGTAAGCCATCCAAAGTTGAGTAGAGTGTTTTGTGGCCGACCATAAAAAGAGACCAATAATACAAGAGTACGCTGTGGCTTAGTGATAATGGCAATTACTTCTTGACGGGTATTGCACCAACGAGATAGGTCGACGGGAGAATGTGGTGTCGAACAATGAACATACATAGCTGCTTTTCCAGGAGCAAGACCACTTCGGCGGTCGGGTATTGATGGACAGTGATATGCACAATAACCAGACAGAGGAAGGATGGCATTATGTTCCTGTAGAAGGAAAGCCCAGGCAGAGAGTTTGCCATCTTGAATACGCAGCTTCAATTCAGGGAGCTTATTAGTAAGACCCTGACAGTTCCATTGTAGCACATGGGAAGTAGCTTTAGTGGCCATTCGCTTGCAAAACAGATGCAATCATCTGAGGCAGTTGCTGCAGCAGGGTAATCAGGGCTGACATTGAAGTTCTAGTTGCAGATTGCTCGGGTTGTTCATATTTTGAGCCTGAAGGTTGAGGCACTTGGCAGACAGGCGCAACTGGGGGTAGACGCGGACGTTGTAGTAGGAGAGAGCGACGTCGGCATAGCTGGTCAAGTTGTTGGCGAATGCTGGCGATTGCATCATCGATGGCAGAGATCTCATCAGACATAGAGGGGTTTAGCGGAGGAAATTCGTCTTCCTTTTTCCACTTGTTACGGGAACCTGGCTTTAAAACAGAGGCATAGGAAGGGCGGATACTAGAAGGTGAGGGCAACGATGCTGGCGGTTTTTCAGTATCATCCTCATATGTGTCTGCAGACAGAGCATCAAAACGGTTGGAGATCTTTACTCCAGGCTGAGTAGGCGCAGCAACCGGACGACGTTTCTTTCGAGGGCATTTAGAATAAGTGATGTCGTGGTCGTTTGTCTTACAAAAAGGACACGTGAATGAGGGAACGCCATCGGCTGGTGGTTTGGGCAGAGTGTCTTGCGATGCAGGGCAAAACTTTTTGATGTGGCCTTGTCGCAGGCACCGATAACAGAAGACTGGTGCAGGACGGAAAGGCTTCGGATGAACGATTCGTCCATTATAGAAGAATCGGGTGGGAAGTTCTAACGGCCCCGCAAGCAGGAGAAGAAATGTACCTCGGTTCCCTAGTCGGCGGGCATTAAGCACTGAATGGGTGTCGGAGTACAGATCCGTCATCACTTCCTTCGGAGGCGCATTAGGTTCCAGGTCTTAAATGACACACCTTTGCAAGCCGGGTCCAGATGCTAAATAGGCTTGCCTACACCGTTATGCTAGTGCTCCCAGTGCATTGTGCGCGAACTGCGGCAGCAATGACGTCAAACCTAGCATAGCTGCAGCTTTTCGCTTGCATATCCATGCTTAACCAGAGCTAAGCCAATGCGAATTTTTTGTCGCTCAGATTAAGGGAGCATTTTTTTAAATCGTAAAAGTACTGAAAGTAGTGACTGCGCAGTGCACTGGGCTTCGCTACCTCTGTGGCTTTGGATCTCTCATTGGGTGAGTGTCCCAATGCCGTTCACCAGCATACCATCGGCTGCATGCCTCTTAATTTAATTGTAAGATCGACCCCAACAGGCGCAGATAGGCTGCTTAGTTGCGCGAGAAATATCGATTTGATCAGCTCAAATTTTCTCTTTCAGTTATTCTCTGCAAAGTGCGTACGCAACGCAAGTTTTTGATTGTCTCCTTTTGAATCCGTAAAACGACTAAAAACACTTCGTAAAACGAAGTGTTTTTGTGATGTTCCTATCCTTGGTGCTCCAGCTGGACTCAACAGTTTCAGCAGGTGCGTGACGGGAGATTTAGTTGGTTTATTTCTTTTGGTGACAGCGGATTACCAGTTTTCTTTCCTATTAAAACATCAATGACGCGTTTCTATGTCCGTTTCTATGTACTTTCATTCCGATGGTGTTAAGTAGAGCCTGCATTTTTCATTACTTCGGGCTGCACTCATACAAATACTTGGGGATGCGGCAAACAAGGTGTGCTCCTTTGCGAAGTTCGGCGAACGTGATCTGGCGGTGATTTCTTTAGCGAAGAGGATGAAAAAAAAAAGCTTATAAAGCCTAAGCTTACTCGTTCTCAGGCTAATCAGTGTGAGGTCAGGCTTGTTTTCAGGAGTGCCGCTATTCATACAGTAGTTAAGCAAAGTGGCAAAAGTATTGAAAAATCAATAAGCCTGAACGGTATTCCGGTACTCTGCAGTATTCTGCAGAGAACGGTACTCTGCAGTATTCCGTTCCCGGCATGCGCAGCCTTCCTCACACTCACTATAGGCGCCACTTGAGTAATTTTCGGCTTTTAGTACCTCGTGGTACTTGAAGGAAACTGCACACTATCTGTTCGTCGTTAGTGAAGTACGAAATTCTTTACGGGACGATATTAGTGTATTGTAAGGTAGCTGGATGCATTAATATTAGACTTATGGAGCTTGCCAATTCGTTGCAGAAACAATACACGAACCTGGCAAGTCATTGCAGTGTGCGTAAATGCGTACCATTCTTTGACGACACAGAATTGTTATTTTTTATAGTGACAAGACTACGAGAGAAGTCGCCGAAGCATTCCACATCACCAGAAAACCTAATGGTTGCGTTAGCAAAACTTCTTTAACTTTGTTAGCGAAAGAAATGACATTGCTGCACAAAGGGTAGATTGGAGGCAGGTACAACACGTGCGATTGTTGGGGCTTGTTGCAGTTTTTATCTGAACTTTGATATATGACTGCGCGCACGTGTGCCCATTTTTGTATGTATATATTGACATTTTCCTTCAAATAAATTCAGTTGGAAGTTCAGCGCCGTGTTTGTCTCCTCCTCTTTCTGGTTTGGTTTGGTTTATGGGGTTTAACGTCCCAAAGCGACTAAGGCTATGAGAGACGCCGTAGTGGAGGGCTCCGGAAATTTCCACCACCTGGGGTTCTTTTACGTGCACTGACATCGCACAGTACACGGGCCTCGAATTTCTCCTCCAAAGAAATTCAGCCGCCGCGACCGGGATCGAACCCGCGTTTTTCGGGCCAGCAGCCGAGCGCCATTGCCACTGAGCCACCGCGGCGGCCCTCCTCTTTCTAGTCCTGTTGTTTAGCGCTGTTTGAATTTTCGTGTCACCATGGAACACCAGCTCACCCAATCTGCCGTCCTTCGCCTGCGAACTTCAACACTGGATGACTGGGATCAATCTGTCTTTCTCACATATATCTTATGTAATCTCTGGTTCACAAAACTGAGGTTGAAAAGGTACCTATGTGAAACAAAAATGTGCACGCCATACTTACATCTTTGATTACAAACACTTTGAGAGAAAATGGTTTCGTTGATGGGGTTTAACGTCCCAAAGGTGAGAGAAAATGCTCTAATAAGAACGTGCATCCTACACAAGGAAAGAATGGGCGGCTATTATGTCATAGATGGATGCGTGAATTTCTCGGCATTGTTTCTGATTGGGGTGGTAGCAGCAGTCACCTAGCCTTTGAAATTAAACTGCTGTTGAATTACCTACTCAACGCCAACGTCCACATGGCATGCTAGACAAGAAGAGAAACTATCCAATCCCGAGTCATCGTTGCCACTAGTAGCGGGATGTGCTCTGTGAATCAGGGCAAGTCAGAAGCTGGATGAGTCATGTCTTTAGTGCCTCAGTGTTCGGTATGAACTCGACTTCGCAAAATCATACTCTAAGCCTAAATGATGATAAGATTGTGCGGTTGGTTTACATTGTTAGTATGCTGTAAGCATCCACTCTGAAGCTTACCCCAGAAAAGCTCTCACTGTCTCGCGAAGGGCAAGAAGGAACATGGCTCAAAGGTTCCCGCGTACTGCTACCATGTCTTCGTGGTAACAAGGCACTTTATTCCGATACCATTTTTCCAAAGGAAGACCCCCTCGCAAATTCATAACTGATAACTGCAGTATAAGAGCATTCATTTCATACAACTGGCTTTCATTAGTACAGTGCAAACTGCCCCACAACGCTGTGCGGGCAAATGGGCTTAGGGCAGGATGCTTGCGTAAAAACGCGTGAATTCTGAAAAATATATACATTGTCAAGCTGTTTTATCCTATTTCAACCAACTGTTTAGTACAGTTGATCGCTAGAAAAAAAAATAAGCTCATTAGGAAAAAGAGGGAGATTTAGAACCACTCGTAAAATTGTTGACAAAGCCAGCTGCACTGCAATGTTAAGGCTGTGTAATTCACTGGCAGCCTACTTGCTGCAGGCGCTTATATTGGGCCCCGGAGACTGGTATCCACTGGTATGGAGACGCCCACAATGCGTTGCAAACGTGTCACGAAACCGATAGCATTATATTTAGTACCCGTACACATACTGCACCGGGTGATTGAAACTAACTTTATTAGCACTGTGGAGCGATTCGCCTGCACACGGCTTCTGGAGGACTTATTGAGTTTAGTGATGTGTAATCTGGCCTGAATTCTTGAAGCTAGAACAAAAAACTGGCGCAGGTTGATAGCGGCGTTTGAGTGTTTTTCTCTTGTCAGTGTCGCAATACACGCGTTATCAAATATCCGTTCCCGTGAAAAAATAGGAACTTGCAGGTTTAATAACGTTCAAATAGGGTTTCTTTCGCTAATCAGGTTACTTTTTGTCACATTGGCCGTAGAATTTTCCGGGTTCTTCGAACTAACAATTGGTCTAACCTGTGAGTAATAGTGCAATTAATTTTTCAGGCTGAAACATGCCACCTGCTTCACGCCCCTAGACTGGTCCAAAATCGGGCCCGCTAGATGAGGTGGGTGCATGTCTGCCTGGTGTGCGCGCCCTCTGTCCACGCTTTGCTTGGGTTTTCGCAGCGTTTTTTTTTTTTTTGCTCTCGTAGCACGTTAAAATTTGTTGCGCTGCCGGTCAACAATGGCAATCGCAGCGATGGGCGAATGTACGGAGAACAGAGAACACATTTTTCATTGTTTTATTGACACACATATCCTACCCGTTACTTTCACTTTAAGAGAGCTAATTCTCAAACTAATCTGCATGTCTATAATACAGCATTCCGTAAAATACAAATAATAAGCGTCGACGCACCACGGGTGATAAGGTTGTCAAACGGCGATGCTGACATTTCTGTACATCATATCATGCATCATCCACGCAATACATGCCCGGTCATTCCCACATAATATTCACGCAATAGAGAAGGATCAATCTGTGCACCGTAAGTGCTTGCAGCTTAAGGCGTGCACGATGTACCTTGCAGTCGTCATCATCCTAATCACCAGCCTGACTATGCCCACTGCAGGGGAAAGGCCATGTTCGACCATCTTGGGTTCTTCAACGCACACTGACATTCCACAGTACACGAGCCTCTAGCATTTCGCCTCCACCAAAATGCGACCGAAGTGGCTGGGATCGAACCCGCGTCTTCCGGATCAGCAGCCGAGTACCATAAACGCTGAGCCACAGCAGCGGCTGGTGGGCTGCTTGTGACGACGCCACGCCAAAGGGTCACGTGACCTGGGTGGCCCACCTGGGTTGTTTCTCCGGCGGGCGGCCATTTGGGCCACCCTACGCCGCCGGATTTTTCGCTCACAATGCCGACCTTCTGGACAGCGGTGCCTGTAATGCTGTCGCGTTAACATAGTCTCTGTGATTGCAACTGAATATTCTAGGCAGAAGGCGCGTCAATCATGAACACATGCACAATCAATGCTACGCAATTCACGCAAAAAAAAGCGGTAGGTCGTACGTGTCCATCTAAAAGGGTGAATCCCTTGTTCAAACAAGCACGGGATGTTCCGCTTGTCTCAAGTCCGTAACGGAACTGCCCTTCTGCGGGCTACACATAACCAATGGGCACTCGGAAACCGGCACTCACCGCGCTATGTCGGCGCGTCAGGGAGGGCGCGCCGACGGCGAAAACACTTTTTGTGCAATGTTTTGAGGTGGGGAACGAGGATCTAGAGGGATTAGTACACGCACTTCCTGCAGTGCAAGTGGAGGTCCCTTCGAGCTAGGTGATGTGCAGCAGAGGTGAATTCGCAGCGTCCTTCGTTGTCCGCGACACCCCAGTGGCCGGGCACCCACTTCGAGCGAACAAAACATGAGCTTCGCGCGAGGCGCTCGATGAGCTCGCAGATCGCGCACAAAAGCTGGAAACCACGTTCACTGCTCTCTAGGCTTCTGAGGTCGACCCAAGCGTCGCAATGGAGGCTCACATCCGGGCGGTTGCAACGTGCGCCTTGTTCCCCAGGTGGAAAAAAAAAGTACTTACTGCCGGCGTAAATAGAGACATTAAAGTCTTCATATTAGCCACCGCACCGCGATTCGAGGCTCCGTCCGAGGTGCTCAGTTAGGTCGGCGTGCAAGACCAACCCGGCGATTAAGATTGTCCTGATTTGATGATGTTGATCTCTTTTATAATCAGTTCTGGTAATTCGCCCGTATCCAGACCTGCATCGATGACTGCAAGCATACACAAGTTCTGCAACGTCGGTGCTAAGTGCAACACGTGCAGGTCCGTCAGCTCCTCTTCTTCCTCAGAAATGTCCTCGAGATGCTGTTCTTCCTCAAGCCTCGGTGGAGGCCGGAAGCCACCGAAGACCAACACCCTCTCTCCAACCACACAGCAGCCGGGCGAGTGCCTCGCAGACTGGCCTGATCCAACTGGCGTCACTTTAGTCCAGCACGACTGTTCAACGTCATATTTGTGCATATCTGCAAAGTAGGTGTTCAACATTCCGTTGTAGCCACCGAAGATATACAGCTATCTGTCGTACACGAACGCAGAGTGACATTCGCGTCCCTCCGGGGCTACGCCTTGCACTTGTGGGCACACCCACGTCGCAGTGGTCGTTTCCAGATAGTATAAGCAATTGTCATAAGGGTCGTCGATTAGTGAGTCTACTAGGCTGCCACCCCAAACGTACATGCGTGTTCCGATGGCAGTCGCCGTGTGGCAGTAGCGCCCGAGGGGGGCCTCTCCGCTGGTCGGGACACTATGCCACTCTAGTGTCTCCAGGTTCAGAAAACGTACAAAGTTCGATGAACCCCTGTCCATGCCACCAAATATGTACATCCGGTGACCCAGCACACACGCCGACTTGTTGATGTCCGCTTCCGGGACTTCACCGCTGACGTCCGAACGGCTCCATGTCATGGTTTGAGGATCGAAGCGGCATAGACCATCAATTACTGGGCTGATGCGACATCCATCCCACAGGTAGGCGCAGTGGCCGTAGGCCACAATTCTGCGGCCTATGATGTTCATCGGCTCATCTTCACGAAGTGACTGAGTGTGTATCCTATCCCACCGGTACGAGACGGGGTCGAAGGTGTACACGTCGATGAGGTAGCCCGAGATTTCATCACTGTCCGGGTAGGAGATGCCGAAGCAGACGAACGAGTAAACCCTCCCTTCGATGGTAACCGGCGTGTCGTTGAGAAGTTCTGGAATACGGTTGAGCCTCGCCGTCCACATCGTTCGATGGCAACCAGTTCTTAAGAAAGATCAATCGGGCCTCCGTTCGTTACAGCTATCGGGCGCACGCTGAAATCAAACCTGGTAGGCGTTGTTCGTTTCTCAGAGTGAGCTGCTCGCGCACCGTCTGCCGGAATCACGGTGCGGTTGGCTGTGTTCTTATCTGCGCGGGACAAAGAGAGGAGGAAGACGTGATAGAGGGCTGTCTTCGGGAGAGTGCTAGTCGAGGGGAAACGCCCTGCACTGCGGGCGGTGCATGCGCATGCGCGTGTGAGCGCGACGCTTATCGTATTCCTCTTCACCTCTGTTGAGCGCATCGTTCGGTGTGATGACGTGACGCGCGAGAAGTATTTAGCCACTTGACTAATGAACATCTTGTCTGATTTATTTGCATGTAACCGCTATACGGGCCCTGTGCACGTGCATTACTTCAGGCGGGCAGGATATTTCGAACGGAAGAGAACCGAGTCCGCGACGACCGATAGCTCGACGTGCAACTTAGGCCGGGAGAAACATCGAACATCAGAGCTAGGCTTCCATAGGTGCAACCGTGAAGTAGCGCGCAAAATGCATTCGAAAATCTTGCTGCAAACGAAGAGCGCACCAAGGTCGCTCATATCACGTGATTCGTGGGCACGTATCACCGCTATCTTAGAAAAAACACAAGCCTTAAAGTACACGTGCCGCGAATTTTGTCGCAGCAGTTCCCGTTTATAGGTGGTAACCGTGCTCTCCGTTTGGTGCAGATTGTAAAGATTTATACTAGACTAAAGGTAGCGCAAACAAGATGTTGGAACAAGAAGGGCCGATTTAATGTTAATGCTCATTTTTATCCCAAATAAACATTAAAAAATGGTTTCTGGGTTTATGAGGGTTTAACGTCATAAAGCGACTCGAGCAATGAGGGACGCCGTAGTAAAGGGCTCGGGAAATCTTCCGGAGGCTCCGGAGGCTTTTCTGTGAAGGGCTTCATCCTGCAGTAGAAAGCAGGGGGGCATCTGATTTATTTAAAGCATTGGTGTTTGAGGACAGAGTAGGAAAAATGGATTATAACAAGTAGATATAACCAAGCGAAGGTTATATGATTGGTGACTAAAAATGAGACAAAAGTGAAATTTCGCGAGTCATGGCTAGGTGGCGTGAGCTACTGCCCCATTTATAGGGTTCAGCCTTATCCATCCATCCACCCTGAATGCAAGGAAATAATCGCGGGGGTATCGGCCCGAGTGGGAGCGCTTTTGTCTTCGCCAGCATTTAGCAGTTAGCGTACTGTGTGTGCCATAAAATTCATATTTCTTTGCAGTGATAGCGACCGCGTTTGCCTGTAGTGGCCTTCACAAGCAGCGCCGCCAACTGGTCGTCTGGATGTGTACAGGTGCCCTAAAAGTAATACAGAGCACGCGAGCTGTGGCCGAAGTGGAAGAAACTGCATGCCGGCGCGCTCTATCAGCAGATGCGCAGCAAAAAGCGAGGGTTACGTTGGCACATCCGGCTTACCCATCTCGATAACTTGACGCTCGCGTCATCGCCGCCCCGAGCGAAGTTGCGCTGCTACCATCAGTGCTCGCCAGGGGCACTTCCAATACACAATGCAATGGTTTGTTGTTGGTCCGCGTCGTGTAGAAATTGTCGTTTGGCAGATTGCATTTTTTGCTTGTTCATGAATGCCACCATTTTCAGCCCGCGAGACCGCCGTGCTTCGCTCTTCGCTTCGCGGCTAGTTTGTGACAAGGAAAACAGAGGAAACTTCACGAAGGACGCAGAAAGGGAAGACCAGACACAGACGCTGATCTAACAATGGAGCGTCTTACCCTGATTCACGCTGATCGTCTTCACTTTCTGCGTTCGTCGTGAAGTTTGCTCTGCTTTTATCGCGATGAACAAGCTCATGAAGTGTTCGTCGAGTTTATGCGTGAGCTATAGAATACAGACTCGTCGTCCGTCCCTATGGCAAGTGAGAACTTTTTCTTGGTTCAAGGAAGTTCGCGAAAAAAAGAATAGCATGCATGTGTTGCATTCGTTGTTTTCATTATAAATATAGGGTCTCAACAGTATAGCAACTGAGCTAATTAAGGATCACTTTCCTTGGCGCAGATTGGCTTTCTTACAATGGAGGAAAAAAAGACAAACAAAAACCGAGCTTATCTCTCATTTAGTCGTGCCCTATCGGCTATATTTTGCAATCATGCAAGGTGACAAAGGCAACAGGGTGGAGGCGATTAAAAAAACAACTTCCGAAGGCACTTTTCATGCAAACTCAAAGTTTAATGACGGGTGAAGCTCCCGCTCACGTTAATGACATGGACCATACGTCGAGGAAGGGGCTCGTATAAAGAGTCTACGCATCCGGGCTGCTCTCGAAGGTTGTTCCACTCTGTCTTGACGGCCTCCCAGAGCTCATCTACGCGTGCTGTGATTGATACGAGGTAGGCTATTTTTCAGAGCCCCCAAACATTCTCAATGATGTTCATATCGGTGCCTTTTAGATTCCACTCCAATGCCTGAACAGCCCGTTCTTCAAGCAAGGCTTTCACCACTCGCGCAGTGTGGACGGGACTATAGTGTTGCAGGAGGAATACTCAGTCTTTAAATTGCCCTTCCAGCACGTACGAGATGAGATAGTGGTCCACGACGTCGCAGTAGCTGGCTCCGTTAAACTTTGATGGCAGTCGAATATAAGCGCCGAGGCCTTCTGCACTGACAGCTCCCCAGACGTTCACGGCTCAACAACCACTGCCGACTACTTGCGCCGTGAAGGCGGGCAGGTACCTATGTGCGAAAGAATAGTACGTTGATTAGCTCCTGCGTAATACATGGTTTTAAAAAACGCCTTTAACTCAAAACCATGATTGTCAGGCCACAGCGAAAATTCGGCTTACAGAACTTAAGCATCGCTGCTAGAGGACTAGCGAAAAAAAAACCGTTTCATTTCTCAACTTTTTCTTGCCCAAGGCTTACTGCGCTTTAGAACGCTGTGTTCTTTACTTCGCACAAATCAGTCTTATTCAGACATACCTGCAATTGCATGGACACCAAACACGCCGCTGTTGGTCCCATCTTTAATAGAAAGTCGATTCATCTGTAAAGATGACTTTTCGCCAGTCGTCGACAGTGCGCTGCTCGAGGTCGCCATTAAATGCTAGGCAGCGTGCCCTCTGTCTTGCCGTCAAATACGGCTTCTGCGCCGCCACACATCCACTTAATCCGGCTTCATGGAGACGGTTGCGAATGGTGCTCACACTGATGTCTATACCGAGGGCATCTCGAATTTCTTTTGCGCTCTGAAAAGGATCCGCAACGGCTGCACCGACGATCAGTTGGTCAGCCTCAGCCGAAGTGCACTGCTCGTGACCTGGACGTGGAGCATCGCCAAGGCGGCCGTCTTCATTCCTATATGCTTGTTTTATACGATTCACTGCAGTCATCGACCTCCCAGTCCTGCGGCATATTTCTCGTTGCGGTACTCTGCGCGCATAGAAGAACAATTTCGCGTCTGACATCCAGTGAAACTCGGGGCGGCATTTTTCGTCGAGTGGGAATTTCCACAATGTTCACTGATATTTATGTGCGTGTAGGCGTGTCTTGCAAAAGGTATCTAGCCTTCTTCTCATCGATTAACAAGGTGGCAGCATGAATGAAGCCAGCGACTCCGATGTGCTTGGCCACTATCTCATCCCATATGACTTGGACGGCCCTTTGAACGATGATGTATTCTTCAAGAGAAAGACTGTAGTCCCGTCCACATTGCGGGAGTAATGCATGTATTGCTGGAAGAACGGGCTCTGCTGCTGTTGGAGTGGACGCCAATGGACGCCGATATGAACATAGGTGAGGTCGTTCGGTGAACTTTGAAAGCAATCTACCTTGTGTCAGCCGCAGAACGAGTCCAGATGATATTTGGATGGGAGGCTCTCAAGAATATGTGGGACAACCTCCGAAAGCGACATCGACTCCTTGTACAAATCTCTTCTTCGGCGCTTTACGTATGCCGTCAACCTGCGGGTGGGCTTTACCGATTATAAAACTGTTGATTTGCATAAAACGCCACATTTGGAGTTTATTTTTTTAACTGTCTCCTTTCTGCCACTCATTTCTACCTTGATTTGTTTAAAGTTTTGCTCGCCAGTGTAAGAAAGTGAATTTGTGTTGAAGAAATCGGTCTTGAAGTATTATCGCACTTGCTACGTTATTGAGCAATTATTTTTATTAAAGCCAGCACATGCATGCTATTGCTTTTGTTTTTCTTTGTAATGCGATCATAAAAGCGAAGCAAAGTTTTCATCGCATTTGCCAAAACGTTGCTACCGTGCTTATACTCGTCACCACACAAACTCGCCCCCACGTGTAGCACTTCGGCTGTTCGGCTGTTCCGTAGAAAAAGATAATGCATTTCCGGATGAAGCATAAATGCGCATAGTGCCGATTTCAAACATTGCTGCATGGCCCGGACGAACAACAAACCATGAGGTATTGAAAGGGCCCCTGGCGGGCAGGGATGGTAGCAACACAGCTTCGCTCTTTGAGGAGATAACGCGAGCATCAAGTTATCGCGATGGGTCAGCCGGATGTGCCGACGCCCCTTCGCACTTTGCCTTACATCTGCTGATAGAGCGCGCTGGCATACAGTTCTTTTTCATTTGGGCCACCGCTCGCGTGCTCCGTATTACTTTTGGGGCACCTGTACCTGTGGGCGCACCCAGGCTGTGGTGGTCGTTTAAAAATAATATAGGATGAGGGAAGGGTCTGCTGGGTTGCCGCCGAACACATACATGCGGGTCCCGATGGCAGACGTAGGTTGGCAGGCACGTCGAACCGGAGCCTCTCCGCTGGTGGGGACAGGATGCCACTCCAGGGTATCCAAGTCAAGGACCCGCCTATATGGCGAAGGATCCCAGTCACCTAAGATATACTTCCGGTGACCCACAACACAAGCTGCGCTGCCGTACATCGATGGCGGCCCCTCACCGGCCACCTCCGGGCGGCTGCATGTCATGGTGCTTGTGTCGAAGTGGTAAAGGACACTCGGGGCTGGCCAGGTGGGCGGGCCGCGCCACAGATACGCGCAGTGGCCGTACGCTACAACTGTCTGGAAGGAAATGTTAATCAGCCCGCCGTCGGGAAGTTGCCTCAGCACCATATCCCACCGGTGCGATGCGGGGTCGAAGATGAACACGTGGACCAAGTTCCATGCCGTGTGGCAACTGTTGAACGAGTAAACCTTGCCGTTGATGCGTACAGCCCCGTGGGTGACATGCTCTGGAACACCGTTTAGCCGCACCGCCCGCATCCTGCTGAGGCACCTGCATCTGTAAGAAACAAGGCCCGGTCATTCCAGCGATGGTGGCGGTGTCATGCGGCTATTTTTTGAAGCAGCGATATGGTGATCTGTATTCGCGTCGTGAGCGGACATCGTGCGTCGACTGGGGACTATTTACGTTAGATCTTGGAATACTTTTGTCATTTTGTGGCACTCACACTAACGAATGTTCAAAAAAAAAAACATGTACTGTTGCGGTCACCAAGATTAAAAGCCTAAAAAGCCGTTATAAAGTGCGCGTAAATGGTCATAAGGCTATTCTGCCATTACGGGTTTGTTTCAGAGCGAATTACCTTCTTGACGCCGCGAAATACGTGGTTAACGCTTTCCAGTCGAGAATTTCGTTTAGTTGATTGGTCATGCCAGTCGCATTGATAGGGACTAAATATCTGGCGGACCTAAAAAGAAACGTGAAATATATATTGCTTAAATCCAGCGGAACTTTTTTCTTTCGCTTCGCACGTGTTTGTTTGCCGCCTTATAGTCCAGCAGGTGTATTGTATCGGTGTCATCCATTCACATCGTGAGCAACAACCCCTCTGTTTAATCCGCGTTGTTCAGGTCAGCAGCCCGGAAGGCGCGGCCGGGATCGAACCCGCGTCTTTCGGGCTGCTGACCCGAAAGATGCGGGTTCGATCCCGCCCCGCGGCGCCCGAATTTCGATGGAGGCGAAATTCTAGAGGCCCGTGTACTGTGCGATGTCAGTGCATGTTAAAGACGCTATGTAGTCGAAATTTCTGGAGCCCTTCACTACGGTTTGGTTTGGTTTGGTTTATGGGGTTTAACGTCCCAAAGCGACTAAGGCTATGAGAGACGCCGTAGTTGAGGGCTCCGGAAATTTCGACCACCTGGGGTTTTTTAACGTGCACTGACATCGCACAGTACACGGGCCTCGAATTTCTCCTCCAAAGAAATTCATTCGCCGCGGCCGGGATCGAACCCGCGTCTTTCGGGCCAGCAGCCGAGCACCATAGCCACTGAGCCACCGCGGCGGCCCTTCACTACGGCATCCCTCATAGTCTGAGTTGCTTTGGTACGTTAAACCCCAATAAACCAACAAACCGCCATCCTGGCCGCGATTATGAAAATGTGGCGTGGATGGTCGGGATTTCACCTTTGAATTTCTTCTTCTAGCAATAATTGCCTAAAATGGGTCAATTCCTACAGCTGTTGCTGATGAACTGGAAACATGTGATTTTAGTCACTGTGGCTTCCATATATACCTCTAAATAACTGGCTTTGGAGGAAAGGAAATTTTCACTTCTAGGTGGACACCCCAACTGCGCCCTGAGGGAAGGGAGTGAGGTGGGAGTGAAAGTTGGGTGAGGGAGGTGGGAGTGATTTGGATTATGGGGGTTGAACGATCCAAAGCGGCTCAGGCTATGAGGAGGCCGTAGAGAAAGGCTCCGGAAATTTCGACCGCTTGGGTTCTTAAACGTGCACTGACATCGCACTGTACACGGGCCACTATATTAAGATCGTATAACTGCTTAGGCTTCTGTGTGATTTTTAAGCTTTCTTCGGATCGCCACATTTACTGTATGACCAGTAATGCTAACTGTTCTCTAGGTTAGTTGGAACAAAAAATTCTGGGGGCACTTTGGCTCTCTAAAGTGCTGCACGGCGAAAGCGTTTCCTGGCCACTGTTTGTTTTTATTTACTTTTTTATTTTTCATATATTGTTTTTCAATTTTGTTGCTCCTTTTCTTAATTTTATAGTTTTTTATTTTTATTTTCACATCTTTTTTTATTTTGTTTTTATTTTTGTTTATTTTCTTATTTTTATTTTTTATTTTCCTTTTCTTCACTTTACCCCTTTTATTTTATTTACGAAGCCCATGCATTTACTAGATGCGCCTTTATTCATGCTGGAACCTTGAGCCTTTTAACCAGTGACGCCGAAAGGCGTACGAATCTACCGACGCGTCTGTCGACATGGCTGCCGACGCGTCTGCTAACGACAGTATGAGGCATTAAAGGCTTTCGCCTTAAAATTTCTTACAACGTTACAAATCACTTGTTCGTTCTAAACCTGAGGGTGCGGCCTCAGTACGGCACCCTGGTCTTGATTTTCTAGCAAGCTACGAACATAATAAGAATCATTCTGCTTGTTACACTCTCAACTGCGGTCATCGTACCAGCAGCCCCCCTAATATGAAAACTAATTTGTACCTTCCTCTATTGTAATTACGTAATCAAATTCTGCAGCTACGTTTGCTCCCTAAAATACACTGCCAGAAAAAACTTTACGATATTTTGATTCAGCGGCCCATTAACAATCGCGCCACATGCACCGTTGTCAAAAGTTGCACTTTTTTAATGATACACGAATGCTTTTTATCGCTCATTCCTGCCTAGTTCAATTCAGGACTGGAACCACTATCATGACGCGCTAGTTTCAATAGCATATATTAATTCGTTGACAAGTGCTCTAAAAGATGATTCTAGTGTTACGAATATGCAATATTTCCACACTATATATTATTTTTGATTGAAACTATTGTATTTACGTCAGCGTTTTCTCTTTTTCCTGTGATGTACTGCCATGAGATAAAACCTCACGTCCGCGAAGCATACGTGTAAAATGCTATCAGGACTTCGCACATGACTAGTATCAGCGATGGATAACATGCTCTCAAGATTTCTGACATCAGCCCTTTGCCTACGGGTGTTGCCAGGGGCGGCTCAGTGGCGAACAGCCGGACCCGAGAGCAGGACTATTACTGCGGCACGTGTGCAAGGCACGTGCGCCATTACCCTACCCTCCCTACCCAGAATGAAGCTAGCTCATTTCATTGTGGGTAGGGAGGGTGAGGTAATGGCACATGTGCCTTGAATGGATGATTACAGTTTCTTTGTTTTCTCTATTTTTACGCTTGTGAGTGGCAACAGTGCATCTGAGTTTTACAAGACGTCTTTGCGCATGTTTGTGTAAATGTATAAATTGGCTGCCTACGTGTGATTAAAATTCAGTTGTAAGTTCAGCGCCGTCAGTCTGTTTCACCTTGTCCTCGGCCCGTGTTCTTAAGCGCTGGTTTTTTACGATGGATCTCCACCAACTCGCCCAATCCTCAGTTCCTCTGCAAACAGCACCGGGGACAACGGGCAAGCTTGTTTCAGAGAGCATCGTATGGGGACTGTTTGTGGGAGAGGGCGATTCCCAATAAAACACGAGGAACAGTTTTTGTGGCAAAGGCGCATCCCAGTCGGAACAGAATAAACGGATAACACACGCGATCAAATGTCTTTGCCAGGTCGATTTGCGCCTGTGTAATTGTTCGTGAGCCCCACTGCAATACTTCAACACCGTACGTACTGCATGTAAATTAAGCCACATTTTTAAAGAGGTTCGTTCAAAGTAGGCATTGAAAGCTGTAGCCAATTTCAGAGAGCTCAATCGAGAATCTTATAAAAACGATGAGAAAATTCAGGGCCACTTTGGCTCTCCAAAGTGCTGGAAGCCTTTCCTGGCGCACTGTTTGGCGTTGCAAGACTATTTGCAGTGTACTAGTGCTGTATTTGACTACACACTTTGACTACACATTACAACTACACACTTTGACTGCCGACTTTGACTGTTTCTCTAGCACGATTCTGTCTCTGCTTCGATGAGTTCAGTTGTATCGTTGGCTCTGTTCGCAGTAATGAGGTATGTAATGAGGTCAGCCACGGACGCCTTCCGCCCGCTGTCGGAGCGGAAGACAACTATTTTATTAGTTGTCGCGCCCTTCAAAAGGTGGCGTCAGGCGTCCGTGGGTGACCTCATTACTTCGAATCCGCGCACTCTGACGTCACAACCATTTCGACCAACCGAAAAGCGTGACACCTCTGCTGGCAACCTTCTGTTGCCAACGGTGAGGCATTCAAGTTTTGCGCTTTAAAACGTGCGAGCTTCGTAGCCATCTGCCTATCGCAGTTCTTCCTTTTCGTCAGTGTCCGCTGTTAAGAGAATATGACTTCTGTCAAATGAATGTAGCAAAAATCGAACATCAATGCTCGTCTAAAAAATTCACAGTTTATTCCCAAATATCACTTTTTACACTCTCACCTTCGCGTTTACTCTTGACTGTGATGAATTTTTACGGCGCAAGGTTATTTGCGGCTAAGGAGTGGCATGGCACAAATTTGATTTGTCTATTCAAGTTGGTGTCACAAACACATTTCCCGAACATTTCACCCCAGCCGTCGTTGGATGCCTCATGGAGAGTATGTGACGTGCATGGTGCGCCGGAGCGCTCTTACATCCGCATAAATAAGCTGTCGAAAAGCTTCAAATACTGTCCAGCGTGTAGTCGATTGCCTTCAATACGATCGCCACCTGATACGATCAGCTACCCAAGCTTTGGTTTGGTTTACGTGGTTTAACGTCCCAAAGCGACTAAGGCTGAGAGACGCCGTAGTGGAGGGCTCCGGAAATTCTGACCGCATGGGGTTCTTTAACCTGCACTGACATCGCACAGTACACGGGCCTCTAGAATTTCTCCTCCAAAGAAATTCAACCGCCGCGACCAGGATCAAAGCTGCGTCTTTCGGGTCAGCAGCCGAGCACCATAACCACTGAGCCACCGCGGCGGCCGTTACCCAATCTTTCTAGCCGCTCACGTTCAAGACATCGATACTCGTCGGGTGCTGAGGGCAGACATGCTGAAGGCAGACATGCGCAAATAAATGATAACATTTCGACTTTCTGAAGTAATCACAAAAGACGCAAGTTGTTTCCGTAGAAGATCTAAAATCGACGCCTACCGCCGCATCCAGCACCTCAGTCTGCCTACAGCTTTGAAAAGGATGACCACCAGGGCTACGCGGCAACCTAGACTTCATCGCGAGCTTCAGGCCGAAGTGACGTTGATGCGATTCTCTTGAATCAACCACCAGGCTGGAATGGAATCAATTTCAGAGAATAGTTCTTCGTTCGGAAACTTTGTTCTTGGTAATATTCAAAGAAAGTGCCGCCTCAGAGTTTCATGAAATAAACAAAACGGTAGCGACTTTCTTACTTCCGCGAAAATCGAGCACTGAAGGAAGGCGTTCATTGCGTATAAAAGAAGAGTTTATTGCTGTGTCAAGTAGCGACGCCGAAGATATATTATCGCCGCACCCCCAAGCTGGCTTACGCCGAAGGCACTCCGTTTCGTTGACACGCAGCATCCACCATCGACTACGATGGGTGAGAAGTGATAGCGTAGACTATTTCTCTAATGAAGTGTAGTAAGGGGCTTAGATCCAGCCGCGCATCAATTACTGCAAGTAAGCACAGGTTCTTCAGTGTCAGTGCCAAGTGCAACACGTGGAGATCGGTCAGCGATCTTCGTTCCTCAACTACCTGCTCCTCATCCTGGTCGGATGCCGGTCCAAAGCCACCGAAGATAAACACTCTTTCACCCATCACTGAGCAGCCATGCAAGAACCTGGGAGATGGTGGTGAGCCACCTGGCTTCACTTCGGTCCAGAACGACGTCACGGGGTCGTTCTTGTGCATATCTGCTAAGCAGGTCTTCAGCACACCGCTGTAGCCTCCGAAAATGTACAGCTGTTCGTTGAACACGAAGGCTGAATGTCCTCGCCGATACACAGGGGGAACGCCTTGTACCTGTGGGCGCACAAAGGAAGTGGTGGTCGTTTCAAAATAGTATAGGATGAGGGAACGGTCTGCTGGGCTGCCGCCGAAAACATACATGCGGGTCCCGATGGCAGACGCAGATTGGCAGTCATGTAGAACCGGAGCCACTCCGCTGCTGGGGACACGATGCCACTCTAGGGTATCCAAGTCAAGGACCCGCATATCTGGCGAAAAACCCCAGTCACTGAAGATATACTTGCGGTGACCCACAACACAAGCTGTGCTCGCGCACGTCGATGAGGGCACCTCACCGGACACCGCCAATCGGCTGCATGTCATGGTGCTTGTGTCGAAGCGGTAAAGGGCACTCGGGGCTGGGCAGCTGTGCTGGCCGCCCCACAGATACGCGCAGCGGCCGTACGCTACAACTGTGGGGAGGGAAATGGTAATCGGCCCGGCGTCGGGAAGTTGCGTCTGCACCGCATCCTACCGGTGCGACGCGGGGTCGAAGATGAACACGTGGACCAAGTTCCATGCCATCTGGCAACTGTCGAACGAGTAGACCTTGCCGTTGATGTGTACAGCCCTGTCGGTGACATGCTCTGGAACGCCGTTTAGCCGCACCGGCCACATCTTGCAGAGGCACCTGCTTCAATAAGAAACAAGGGCCGGTCATTCCAGCAATGGCGGTGACATCATGCGGCTTTTTTGTGAAGTAGCGATATCGTGATCGGTATTCGTGGGGCGTGCAGACTTAGTGCGTCAACGGGTGACTATTTACGTTAGATTTTTTAATATGTTTGTCATTTTATGACACTCACACGAATGAATGTTCGAAAAAGGACAAGTACTCTTGCAGTTATCAAGATTAAAAGCGCTAAAAGCCGTTACAAAGTGCGCATAAGTGGTCAGGAGGGCTCTTTTGCCATTACGGGTTTGTTTCAGAGCGAATTGCTTTTTTGACGCCACATGATATGTGCTTAACGCTTTCCAATCGAGAATTTTGTTTAGTTGAAAGGTCATACCAGTCGCATTGATAGGGATTTGATATCTGGCGGCCTTAAAAAACGTGAAATATATATTGCTTAATGCTTAAATCCTGCGCTGCTTTTTTCTTTCGTTTCGCGCATGTTTTGTTGCCGCCCTATCGTCTAGCAGGGGCTTGGTATAGGTGTCATGCAGCTCTGGTCTATTCATATCGCGAGCAACAACCACTTTGTTCAACCTTGCCGCGATGCTGGAAATGTGGTGTGAATCGTTGGCATTTCGCGTTTTCATTTCCTGTTCTGGTAAGAAATGCCTAAGGGGCCTGAATACCTGCAGCTGTTTCTGGTGAACTATAAAGTTGTGATTTGGTCACTGTGCCTTCTATATATACCTCTATATACGTGGATTTGAGGAAAGGAAGTGGCGCAGTATCTGTCTCGCATATCTCGGTGGAAGCCCCAAACGCGCCGTGAGGAAAGGAAGGAAGGCGGGAGTGAAAGAAAAAAGAGAGAAGGAGGGGCCGTAGTGGAGGGATCCGGGTTAATTTCGACCACCCGAGGACCTTTAACGTGCATTTACATAGCACAACCCACGGGCTCCATTTGTGATGGTGGTGGTGGAACTTTATTTCCAGCGTATATAGAGGAGCGACCCGAAGTCGCCCCCCGCTTAAACGGCGGCCGCTATCCCTTGGGCAGAGGCGGCGTCTTCAGCCAGCTGGAGGAGCTTGATCTGTGTCCCCTGGTCGGGGCTGAGCAATAGAGCCTCCCAATGATCAGAGTCGGTAATGAAGCGACTCGCGGGTAGGGACTGCGGGCAGTTCAAGGTCATATGATTTAATCGGCTTTGGCATCACAATTTTTGCTTTTGTCTGAGTAGAGTCCGTCCGAATAGAAGCTACACAATTGGGGATTTGGATAGGTTTTAGTTTGAAGTTTACGCCAGGCTTTCGCCTGTTGCTTGGAAAGCGTTTTATCTGCTGGGGGAAATCTGAGTCTTGCAAGCCTGTAGTGCTGCAATATTTCTCTGTAAGAAAACAACCTGTCCTTGCCGGAGTATAGGGCGGGTGGACTGCACGACCCAGCTCGGCGGGATAGTTCTCGAGCTAGGTTATGAGCCGCCTCATTACCAGCAAGGGAGGCATGAGCAGGCGTCCAGATTAGGCGAATGCGCCGCGTGGGCTGATAATTTAGCAGAATCCGTGCTGCTTGTTGAGAGATTCTTCCAAACGTGTAGTTACGTATTGCCTATTTTGAGTCGCTGACAATGGTTTCTGCCGAGGATCCCGCAATGGCTAGAGCAATGGCTGTTTCTTCTCCAACATGTGTGTGCTGAGTGCGTATAGTGTTCCCGTTATGAGTGTACCACATTCCGTGGTGACCACAGGTACCATCTTGTCAGCCGAAGAATCTGCTGCATCAACATATGCCACAGAGGTATCATTAAGGAAGCGTTTGCCTAATGATTTGGCTCTCTCTGCACGAGGTTCAGCGTGGAAATCGGGGTGCATGTTCCAAGGCAGTGGAGGAATGACCAGAAGCTGGCGTATATGTTTGGGAAGATCAGTTGTTGGACCGCCTTGTCGTTCGTATGTTATGCCGAGTGTGGACAGAGTGTGTCTGCCAGTTGGTGTGGCCGTTAGTCGTTCGTACTGCCAGACGGTTACCGCTTCAATAATCTCACTTAGGGTGTTATGAAGACCGAGCCCTAAGACTTTCTCAGTCGCTGTGTGCATGGGTAGCCCAACTGCCTGTTTGACGCATTTTCTGATTATGGCTTCCACTTTCTCTTTTTCAGCTGACTTGAGATGTAGGTAAGGGCATACGTAAGCGGCGCGGCTGATCACAAAGGATTGTACTAAACGGAGAGTATTGCTTTCCCTCAAGCCCGAGTGGCGGTTACTAATGGGGCGAATGAGTCGCATAATTTGCTGCGAGGTTCCCTGAAGCTTATGAATTACGTCACCATTGAAGCCGTGTTCTTGTAGAATTAGGCCCAAGATTTTAATTTTGGGTACTCGAGGAATGGGGACTCCGCGAATACTGAGTTAGATGGCCGGTGGGGGTTGCGCAAGGGATCTGATTTTGCGGAATATGAGAAATTCAGATTTGGCTGGAGAGCACCGCAGCCCCCTGTGGTCTACATAGCTCCCCACGATATTGATGGCACGCTGGAGTCTCTCTTCGATTTCGGCATCACTGCCCTCGGCGGTCCACAAGGTGATATTGTCAGCATAGAGGCTGTGGTAGAGTTGCCGGATCTGCGCTAATTGGTGTGGAAGTTTCAATTGCAACGTTGAAGAGAAAGGGTGACAGGACCGATCCCTGCGGGGTGCCCTTGTTGCCGAGGGGGAAGTCACGCGAGTGGAGACCTCCTACTTGAAAATGCGCCTTTCTACCTGAGAGAAAGTCGCGGATATAGTTGAAGGTGCGGGCTCCCACCCCGAGTTCATGAAGGTTCTCCAAGATCGCATCATGTCTGACATTGTCAAAGGCCTTTTCCAGGTCGAGTCCAAGAATTATTCTGGTGTCCCGCGTTTTTGCCTCAATAATCTGATGTTTGAGCGGAAGCATTACATCCTGCATAGAAAGTTTTGGTCGAAAGCCAATCATGGTTGGGAGGTAAAGCTCGTTCTCCTCCATAAACCGGTTTAGGCGGGTATGAACTACGTGCTCCATGAGCTTACCCACACAAGACGTGAGCGAAATTGGCTTGAGGTTCTCAAGGCTGAGTGCCTTCCCGGATTTTGGAATGAGAATGATCTATGCCGTTTTCCATATTTGTGGGATTGAGCCCTCCGACCAGCATTTCTGCATATACTCAGTTAGTGATTGTAGCGACTGTTCATCTAGGTTGCGGAGGATCTTGTTGGATACTGCATCTGGGCCAGAGGCGGATTTACAGTTTAGCCTCGCAATCTCTGCCCTAACCTCATCCACAGTAATCGGGGAGTCAAGTTGCGTGTTTTCCGGACCAGCATAATCTGGGAAGGCTTGGATAGGAGCATTGCCAATATATCTGTCTTTAAGTTCGAGGAAAAGGTCCTGTGGTGTGCCTGCGTATGCATGCACAAGCGTTTGCAGGTTCTGCCTCTGGGTGGTTTTGCTACCTGCAGGGTCAAGTAGATGACGGAGCAAGTTCCAGGTCTTCGAGACTCCCATATTGCGATCCATGCGGTTGCATATGTCCTCCCAGTTTTGCTGAGTAAGTTTGACCGCATGATCCTCGATATCCTTGTTTAGCCTAGCTATTCTTCTGCGCAGATTGCGGTTCCACAGCTGTCGTTTGATTCGGTTCTCGAGTCCTCTCTTTGCCTCCCATAGGTGAAGAAGGCGGCTGTCCGCAATCTCCAGGTGGTCAGCCTGCTCTAACGTACGGGTGGCTGCCTTGGTATCTTGACAAAGATCCTGTGCCCAGACATTTATGTCTAGTATATCGGGGGTATCAGCTTCTCGGGCGGCCCTTTTAGCGCGGAACATGTCCCAATCGACAAGGGTGGGAGCTCGAGCGCTACGACGATTGGGGCCAGTTGAAGCCACTATTTCCAATATGTAGTGATCGCTGCCGAAATTTTTTTGAGTGTTTATCCATGTTGGAGTGCCCGAATTTTTAGCAAAAGTCAGATCGGGAGTCGTATCCCTGGAAACACTGTTGCCGCAGCGGGTGGGGACTACTGGGTCTGTAAGAAGAGTCAACGCACACTGTTGTGCGGTGAGCCACAATTTTCGACCTTTAATGTCCTCCTGTGGGTACCCCCAAGCCGGGTGTTGGGCATTAAAGTCTCCCGTGAAAATGACGGGGTGATTGCCTGCAAGTTTCAGGGTCGCCTGAAAGAGCGGGCCAAAGCTTGCTTTCCGTAACTTTGGGCTGCTATAGACATTCAGCACAAACAGACTGTGGTCAGGTGTTCTAGGCGGAATTAATTCGACTAGCACGTGTGTGACATTTGTGACTGGGGTATCGTGCTGGACAACCGTAATATTTCGTTTGACGACATTCATGACTCCAAGCGTTTCACCCCCCCCCCCCCCCCCCCGATGAAAAGGATTGATATCCAGCTAGCTTGCTATTGGTTTGTGTCTCTTGTAGTGCGATTAAGTCCGATCCGTCACTATTGTGGAGGAATTGTTGGAGTACAGCTCGTTTCCGGCTAAATCCTCGGCAGTTCCACTGCCAGATTATGTAGTTTGGTTGTGGCGCCATATTGTGCTAGTCTGATAGCGCTTCAGAAGAAGCGGATTTGCGAATTTTGACGGGAAAAGCCTACTCTGTGCTTCCTGCTGCCAGGTGCCTAAGTTAAGTAATTCCTGCCGGTGTATGCATAATTCTCCCATGATGGAAGTCATTGTCAACCAATACACGCGTCTTGCACAGACCACGTCCGGTCGCCGCCTCTTGGACCGGCTACACATCAAACACGACTGCCACATTGAGGAAAGGGAGAGAGTGCCAGAACCCTGGAGACGCGCCCTCCGGGTCCGACCCCTTCCCCGCAACATGTCCAAAGAAGACCATAGCGGTCGTCGCCAGGCGCGCGCGGAAGCGTTGGCGCGATACTATGGTAACCAAGAACATGTGTATTACGTAGACGTTGCCGGCCCACACCACGAGGGGTGGTACACGGCCGCAGTCGTACACAACACAAACACAGTTAACGGGCTCACTTTCAAAGCCTACAGCGCAACACACGCGGAGGAGATTGCCATTGCTCTGGCTCTCACTAATCCCAATTCAAAACACATCATCACCGACTCGCGAGGGGCCTGTCGGAACTACGAGTTGGGCTGGGCTCCCCCGCTTGCCTGGCGCATACTGGAATATAGCTGTCGATCTGAAGATCCAACTCCACGCAACCTGATTTGGGCCCCCGGTCACCAGGGACTCCAGGGAAACGAACAGGCCGATCAGGCCGCCCGCGCGCTCTCTCCCCGGGCTATCTCCCTGTCCTTGGAAGGGTACTCCCAATCAGACAATCTGGCCATTACATTCAAACAAATCACCGATTACTACAAGGAGGAGCACCGGCGCTACCCGGCCCCTTGTAAGGGTCTGGATCGCGCTGACGAGCGCCTCCTCATCAAAATTCTCACTAATACTGTACTGTGCCCGGCGGTGCTTAAACATTTCAAAACATCCTTTGATGGCACGTGCCAGTTCTGTGGGGAGGTGTCTGACACCTTCCACATGGTTTGGGCGTGTCAATCTAACCCATCTATCCCCCCCAACCCCAACCCCACCAGAGAGGACTGGGAGGCGGCCCTGCTCGGCTGTCAAGATCTAAAGAGCCAAAAGGCCTTGGTTCAACGGACGCGGGCGGCGTTGCTTGCCAATGGGGCCCCGGAATAGGGGCTCCACCTAGTACTGTGAGGGGAAAGGGCCAATAGGGCCTACCCCAATCACCTCTCTGTAAAATATTTAATTGCCCATAAATGTTTTTCACCACCACCACCACCACCACCTGTTTGCTCCACCGCGGTTTTGAAACGCCGTCATGGCAATATTAATCTTTTGAACTCATATGCAATAACGGTGTCTGATAAATTACGTTGGTTTTACGCTTCCCGTACTGTGTGAATTGGCAATGGAATAGACGCTTTATTTGCAAACACCGCTCGATCTCTTTTATCAACTACCGGGAATAATTTCTTTAGTTATTGAGCAGCAGAAAGAAGAACGTTAACACTGTATCTGACTACCTTCTATCGACTTGATGTCGCTGTTTTAAAGCGAGAGCGTTAAAGACCCCGGTGTCCTCGTCGGCGTTGTGAGCGAGAAATCATGGGCATGGCTCAGGCGGGTGGTTCCCAGGGAGAAACCTAGGAGGTCGATGGGCCAACTAGATCACATGTCCTTGTTGCGTCATCCCAAGCTACCCACCAGATAGTGACCAAACTGCACACTGTTGCAGTTAAATAAATAACTGGCAGCTCGGAAACAACAACCTGGGTCCCAGAAGGCCCATCGCTTAACCACTGCACCAGTGCGAGAGCAGGGGTAGGAGGACTCCCAAGGATTTATCACTGTAAAATAGCCAATGGCCTGCATATACGGGAATTAACCCATCTTGATATAGCGTCGTACTCTTACGGGGGAGCTTAACTGTCCCCTCTAATTTTAATTTCTTTTACGCGACAGCATTAAAAGTCCCGTCCGGCCGAAAACCCAGCGTCACGATCGTTGACACAATGGAAAATCCTGATTGGTCGAGAAGGTAGTGGAGTAGGAAAGCAATTTTGCTGATATGAAAAAGAAACTGTGGTCAGTCAAAATCGAAACCGCCACTGAGGAACGTGCGTTAAGTGGGATATATAGAGGCCTTGTACGAGTACCACCAACCCCCCAGCAGGCAAATTACATTAGAGGACCACATAGCTATAATGAGCGTCAATAATTATCGTCACTAAGTAATGTGGACGACGATGTGCAATAAAAGAGTTTATGATTTCAACAAGTGTGTCGATGTCTGCAAAACGGTGCGCCAAGGAAAACCCTAGCGACCGTATGGACACTTTAACGCTATTACGTCGTACTATTAAGGTGAACTGAAGTTTCCCAGTTTTTTTCTTGTCAAGTAATAATCCTTAATCATGCCCAATATGCAATGCTAGATTGAAACTAAAGGAGCAGTTACCACCAATAACGTGAATTGCAGCGAGGCATTGGCTAGCACGCAGATCTGAGGACTCGCGTCTACGTCACTCTGCCTAGATATTGGGACCAGTGCCATGGTCCTACGCGCCCTGGGCACATGCGCGCAATATGAGGGCTGCGTCGTGGCCATGAGGCCTTGAACGGTCCAAAGTTGCTTGCATAATAAAGTTTTCCATCCATCATGGGGGCGCAAGCATTTGGACGTCCGGAAGTGAGGGGTCCTGTCGCGTAGCGAGTTTGAGGTCGGCTTTCCTATCGCGTTGACCCCTCTCCCAACGGCCGCATGTTAGGTGGCTTTGCTCTCCCCCCGAATGTTCAAGTATTCATGGCTGTCTAGGGCTGATGTTCGCATTTCTTTGTGACCTCAGCTGCCCGCCTATGTAGGTCTTCTTAGACTCCGCGCTTGTGTTTGCAATCTTACGAGCGCAGCAAATCTTGTGTGTGCGCAGGGCCCACAGTTCCGTGGTTTCTGAAACAACCACACAATGCCTTTGCTACTCAAGAGGTTCAATACTCCAAGTGCTTCACGCCATCACAGCGAACGATGCACTAGGCTGTAGCGAAGAAAAATGTGTCTCGGTGTCATACACGCCTGCGCCACTTAGTTCTTAGCGACCTTCCTGCCCTCCTCGTTTCCCCCTTTCCCTGCGCAACCCTTCTGACACGCTTTATTTGTCTCTTCTTCGCGTAAGCCCAGGAACAGTGGCTATATCGTCATAATAGCAAAGGATGTGTTTGAAGCATTCTCACTAAAATCAACACAAGCTTGCAGAAAAAAAAAGAAAAACGCCTACCATACCTGTTCTTACCCAGTGCTTCCCCGACAGCAGGAAGGAAAAACTAACGCCCGGTTTCATTTCTGAGAAGGTTCGTTACCACAGTACGATGTGGAACGTGCTGCTGAACGGCGTTCCAGAACTCGTCAACGACATGCGGTCGCCATCGAAGAAAAGGTCGACTTGTTCGACCCGTTCTACAACTACCATGATGACAGCGATGAAATCTTAGGCATCTGCTTAGGCGTATACATCTTCCACCCTGCAATGTCCAGGTGGGGTCTGCCACTGACTGAACTGCATCCCGAAGGCGAGCCCATTAACTTTACCGACCACAGCGTTGTCGCCTACGGTCACTGTGCCTACATGCGGGGGAGCTCCTCGGACATATGGTCACGGATTGGCCGCTTATACCGGTTGTATATCCTTGCTATGACATCGAGCCGCCCGGAGTGCGGCCAAATGCCGACACTGAGCATCTTCTTCTCGGCTTGTGTGCTGTGTCAACTGATGTACATCTTTGATTTATTGGACCCGGAATCCTCACACCGTGTATATTACCTTGATCTTGAGAGCCTGACGTTGCATAGCGCTCCGACCAGTGCAGAGGCCCCGGCTAGCCGCTGCTTCCACACGGCGTCCGCAGTCGGAACCCGAATGCATGTTTGGGGTGGCCAGGCGTTGAACATAGAGGTCAACGACTTTTCAACTATTAATGTTAGAGGTGTGTAGCTCTCCGCGAGTAATATCCTATCAATATTTAGAACTTCGAATACAAGGTTACCCTCGGCACAGTGGCGTAACAAATTTCGGCTTTTCGACGGGTTACTTATAATGGATCTGTTGCTTTGCGTGCGTGCTTTTCGAAAGCGGACGTATTTTGGCGCACTGTGAGCAAAATTTGTTGCGCCGGGGGTAACTGCGTTTTGGAAATTCTAACAGCTGATATGAACATTACTGAAAGTGATCTACGTGCCTTTCAATTTTATACAGGCTAGCACTAAAAGATAAAAAAAAATTGGCGGGGGCTTATCTTTTGTTAAGCCTGGTAGGTAGCGAAAGCAGGTGTGTTGTACTGCATATGCAGAGCCTCCAGTGGGAAGAGCGCGGCGCGCCGTGCCAAGCGGCCGCCGTTACCCGACGAGCCGAGTTGGTAGCCCGTCTCTCGCTCCTGGTATGACGTCACGCCATAACGTCACTAGCGCCTCTAGCGGGAGGAGCCCGGTGCGCCTTGCCAAGCGGCCGCCGTTACCCGAAAAACCGAGTTTTAGCCCGTCTCTCGCTCCTGGTATGACGCTACGCTGTGACATCGCTAGACATGGTATGACGTCAGAGGTCAATCTAAAGGTCAAACGTGACAGGTTGCCGCCGCTACGCGAAAGGCCGTTCTTGGGAGTAGTATGGCTTTCGCGATAAACATTTTCAGTGGTATAGCTCTGGTTAAAGCGGGTAAATTGCGTTAGCAACGGTGCGCGCGTTCTTCTGGTGATTCTTCGGCGCGTTGCCTTCGGCTGGTAGCATTGCGGCGTTCCTGAGCAGTCAGGTGTTTAGATTCATCTGTGACCGATGACCTGGAACAACTCTGCGAGGTTGAACGGTGTCGCCGAGCTCCATCCTAAGCACGACGCTTTGCAAGACGTTCTTCAAGCTGTTCTGGCGTCTCTTGCGCATGTTGTCGCTTTTTCGCTTCTTCCTGTCGCTGCCACTTCTCCTTAGAGTACTGCATAGCAAAGCAGTCACGCCAAGGCAAGCGTGCATTTATAGACGCTCTACAGCGCGGGACCATGGGCGCCGCCATATTTGGTCACGTGAGCATTCCGCCACGCTGCCAGGGAGTCCACAGAACGCCATCGCCCGTTCGGCTGTACGCTTTGCTCGTAGGCTAATTGGTTTTTGAGGAAAGGAAATGTATATGTATCACATATCTCGGTGGTCTCCTGAACCTCGCAGTAACGAGAATGGAGGAAGATTGGAGTGAACGAAGACACCGTAGTCATTAGACTCGCCTTTGTTGATTCCAACCATCCAGCTGGCAGAGCGTAGTGGTTAGCTTGCTCGTCTCGCAATGCGGAGACTCTGGTTGTATTTCCCAACTCGACCAGTTTCCTACTGGGTGGTATTTATATATTCTGTCTTATTAGAAATTAAGCTAATTGCTTAACCGATATCATTCGAATGCCATCGATGCACTGCGCGCCAATGCTGCTAACGCCGGCTTTGAAGGCCTGAAGTGGCGGACCTCTTAGTGGCGCCATCTGTCGCATACAGAGCAAACTACTCGGCGCCGCGGGCCGCGCGGCGTGCCGATGATGCTGCCATCTGGCGGAGCGCGGCTGAAGCAACGTTCTTCAAGGTCATCCACCTCTACCGACCTGGCTACGCGTGGAGGCGAAAGTTACAGTAGTATTTCTAACACAATAAAATAAACTAGTCAATTTCAGCTATGCTACTAGTCAATTTCAGCTATGCTGGTTAGCACAATTTAGCTGTGTTCGGACAGGCTACAGCGCTGAGAATGCTAAGCCGTAAAGACCACTCCTACTGAAAAAGGCCGGTTTTAAAAATTGCGGAACAACTTAGGTTATACAACCGGCATACGCCTAACATGGTGATGGAAGACATTCAGGAGAGTTCAACACGGCCAACGCTTTCCTTTTTTGGTTTTGTGGCAATAAAGATCACAATTTGGATTTCGTCGTGTATGTAAATTTTTTCTTTCTTTCGAATTCACTCTTGCAGAACAGAAGAAACTCATCAGACTTCGCTCCAACATCATTACATAGTAATTTGGATTGCAGGTAGATGGTTTCACGTCAAAACGAAATCCAGAGTTGTAAGTAAAGATGGTAATGGGTGCCAATTTTGGCCTTCGACTTGAATTGTGGGCATGGTAGAAAAGTTATTTCTTGACACTATCCAATGAAAGAAAAAACAACTTTTGTTCCTGGGCAGCTTCTGGAAGTAACTCTTTGCCCAGACGTTATTATTTGATCGTTTCAACAGGTTTGAACCCAGGAATGCATTTAACGATTGCTTTTGCTAATTGAAAGTTTTTTTTTCAACTTACACAATGCTGATGGATGTCATGGCAAGAAGGCTGTAAGAAAAGCTTGACAAAGCCAGGACACTAGTGAATGGCAGAACAGGAGTGCACAGATGAGGCTGAATAACATACAAATTAACATAATAAATATCATGAGCATTGGCACCCGAAAGAAACGGAAAAGCAGAACCTGTTTATAAATGCATTAAGTCTGTTTTATAAACACCCTTACAGAGAGGTGCGCCTCAGAAGTGAATGTCAAATAAATAAACTAATGTGAAATAAATACTGCACAATATATAGCAGCGACTCTATGTGATGTTACGACCCATCTTGAGACCCATGATGAAACGGAGGTGGATTCAACAGTAGCGGCCATTTCGACGGGACGTTTGACCCCCAAGATGACCCCACGGCTCGGTGCCAACGACCTTCTAGAAGGTTCTAGAAGGACCAACGACCGGGGAAGATAGGTTGCCCCTCTACTGAAAGAAGCCCGGAACGAATCAGAGGAAGCCGGCCCAGCTGCGTCTGCGACGTCAACAGGCCACACCTGTGTTCGATGGACGCGAGCGGCCAACACAATGCTACAGTGATGCGGACTTAGCATCTTCCTCGCCAGTTCCCACGTGCGGGCTCTAAACAGGTGTCTTGGCCAGCTGCGTCTGCGACGTCAACAGGCCACACCTGTGTTCGATGGACGCGAGCGTCCAACACAATGCTGCAGTGATGCGGACTTAGCGTCTTCCTCGCCAGTTCCCACGTGCGGGCTCTCAACAGGTGTCTTAGTTGGCAGTGACGTGTGGTGGCGATCTTTAGCGTCCCGATGAATTGCCGCCTAGTGAAGAGGCTCAACAGGTCTTCTATGGCGGTGCTAGTGCCGATCTTTTGTGTCGCGATGAATTGTCGCCTGGTGAAAGGGCGGAGCCTTGGGCTATATAACCTGCGGCCAAAGTGGGCACGAACGCTCTGGACCTTCGGTAATAGGTTCATCCAGTGTGGCTCTGAACATTGGGTAATAGGTTCAACCATTTTCTCTGGGCCCTGGGAAAAAGGCTCATCCAGTCGATCGACGTCATGAACTCTTAAATTTTGATTCCTTCCTCTTCTTTTGTAAATTTTTGTAATTAAGTGTCTTAGTTTCTTGCCATTAAATGTGCTTGTTTTGTAATCTCCAACCATCTCAAGTTCAGACTCTTCCTCATCCCGAACGAGCCCCCCAGGAGACCCAACAACCGGCCATGCTACCTCGAGCCGCAACAATGAGTACATAATATTCCATTGTCTGCATTCGTGCAAAATTCTGCATCCAACGTCTTTAAAGTGAGCATGTCGACATAAGGTAGTTAAAAACAATGTCTTTGAGGTAAAATATACAAAGCAATGAGGATGCAATTGTCTCGTGGTGCGGAATCGAGCAGGTTAACGTTCTGCAGGCAAAATGATCCATTATTTAACCCCTAGTAATGCTATAGTTGAACACGTCAGGTAGCACTGAAGGAGATTACGTACTGCAGTACAAGCGGCAACTATCTAATTTACGTATTATATCTGCTGCGTTATGCCCCACCGACTGCCTAATTCAAGCCGTGCGATGACGTTGCATTACCAACTTCGCATAAATTGGCGTTTGACGCGTAATATTTCTCTCTGCCAGGCCTGATAGGTTATTGAAAATGTTTCGTAATTGCCTTTCCTCTATATTAGCTATTAGCCTGTAGAGCAAACGGTATTTGTAAAGACGTTCGATACTTTTGTTCTGTGTGAAAGAACAGGTCTTTAGCTGGGGGCATGTTGACACGTTAAAAGAACAGCCAACTGCTTTTAACGCTATAGTGGTAAGGGTACCGTTCAGCGGAAAACTGCGCGTAGTTGGCGTGGTCACCGGTGAGCGCGGAAAACCGGATTGGTCGAGAGGGTGCTGACGTCACACGTGGAGCCGTGGAATGAGAAGTGATCAAAAACGGCAAAACTAATGAATAGAAGGTGGAAACATGATTGGAATGTCATTGGACGTCTAAGTATATAAAGCAATTCAGTTGCGCCAAAAGCAAATTTTGGTGCAATTAGTCGTGAATCGAACGCTTCACCTGTTAGTTGCGAGTTTTGGCATGCCGACCTAAGGCCAGGCAGGCTTTCATTTCTCTAACCAGATACTTGCCGCCAATCTGGAAATAGATAATGTATGTATAAATTTTTTACAAAGAACTCAGCTAGCAGCTGCACTACACTACCATGACAGAAGAGAACACAACTAAAGAGCTAGGCAGACTTTTGAAGGAAAAAAAACATAGTCAATACAGGTCCTTTTTCTTTAATATTGTATTTATTACATTCATGCAATGTTCTACGTATGTGAGCTGTGTGCCAACATTTAGAAAAAAATGTTGGATTAGCACGACGCGTTCAAGTCACCAAAGATTGACAGAGAGACTATGGAGAGCGCATGACTAATTCATCATAATACGACACAGCTAAGCAACGAAGCAACAGAAAAAAAATGCAATGAAGAGCCCATCAGTAAGAGTGAGTGCAATTCGGGTCTGAACACATTGTGGGCTTAGACACCATTAAAGTGAACAATCATCATTCCAAAGCCACTTGTGCAGAAACAAGATTCACAATGTCAGTTTATAATCAGCGCTTCGCAGAAGCCGGGTACTACAATTAAAAAGAACAAAGGGTCATTAGCAAATAAAAGTGCAATGTGATATCGTACACAATGCGGTTCCTCAACTTCTTTTGGAATGTCGATTGCATGATATCCTAGAAGAGTACTGAGTCTTTTCGATTAATGAAACAAAGATCAATTTTTCTGGAGCGTCCCAAATGGAGGGGGGGGGGGTTCTTTGCAGTGACGGCAATTAACCCTTGACACAAAAGTTTTCCTTCCCCTAATCACGTTTTAGCGGCTAATGTGTCAGTGTGTACACGGCGAGAGAGCGATTTCACGTACTCTTTTTTGTATACCATGTCCCGGTAATTTAATACGTAGCGTATTACATGGGCTGAGAGAAGAGCATACAGACTAAATCCTTCTACAACCCTTTTCTCATACTGAAAACCGCAAATCAGAGGAGAAACGAACAGAAAAATACACCTCATGCATTAAGCCTGTGAAAAAGGGGTTACCAGAAATATCTGATGACGCAGTGACAGTCTTCAGCGGCACTGACGACACCGACGTAGAAGATTGGCTGGCCTCTTACGAACGCGTGAGCGCCTACAACAAATTGGATGACGTCGTTAAGCTCACGAACGTCATCTTCTACTTGACTGACGTCGCCAACTTGTGGTTCCGCAACCACGAGGCGGATTTTTCTACCTGGGCGGCTCTCAAAACCAGCCTGACTGACGTCTTCGGCCGCCCCGCTGTCCGAAAACTTCGCGCCGAACAACGTCTGCGCAGTCGTGCCCAGCAGAATGGCGAGAATTTCACCAGCTACATCGAGTACGTTGTTGACTTGTGTAATCGGCTCAATCCATCTATGAGCGAGGGTGACAAAATCAAGCACATTCTGAAAGGGATTGAGGACGACGCATTTCAAATGCTGGTGTCTAAAGATCCTCAAACCGTCTCAGACGTCGTCTCTTTGTGTCAGAGCTACGACGAGCTCCGAAAACAGGGTCATGCCACCCGGCGTGTCAATTGCACGGACGACAACCTTTCGAGCTTGGCGGTAGGCGGTCCTGCTAACGATCAGCCGACCCTTCTTCAGCACATCAAGCACTTTGTGCGAGAGGAGGTCGCCCGTCGGTTATCGCTGGTTACCTCCCAACCCGCCACAACGCCATCACTATCGCCTTCGATTCAGCGTGTAATCCAGGAGCAGGTAGCTGAGGTCCTGCCGCCCACTAATTCACCTACTCTGGTCACTGCACCGTTGACATACGCAGAAGCAGTCGTCCGGCCACGACCTCAGCCGGTTCTTCCAACTTATGCGCCGCCTGTCAACGTCTACCCTCAGCAGCAGCTCGCCCCTGCACTGCCACGCACTCACCATCCTTTGCCTCGCACCGGTCCCCGCCCTGTGAATCCGTGGCGCACTCCTGATAACCGCCCCATATGCTATGCCTGCGGTCTCGCTGGTCATGTGGCCCGCTGGTGCCGCACGCGCGGATCCGGTTCTTACGACTACGAGCGCTCGCCAACATACGACGCTTCATTTCCCTCCGTCCCTGTCTCTTCTCCTCTGCCGCCTCCTAATCCCTCTCCGCCTCGCTCCGACTCTTACAACCGAAGCCATCGGTCACCGTCTCCTCGACGCCGTTCGCTCTCTCCTATGCGCCGCCGGTCCCCACCTCTTCAAGCGGAAAACTAGGCGCCGCAGTTCCGGAGGCAAGAACTGCGCCGTCAACGACCGTCTCAAGCCCTATGAACGTTATTGAAGTTATCGTTGAAGGTGTTACTGTTGACGCGCTTATTGACACTGGTGCTGCCGTGTCCATCATTAGTCGTCACTTCTGCCGCAAATTAAAAAAAATGATGACGCCGTTTTCTGACCTTTCGCTTCCCACCTGCAGCGCTGACCCCATTCGCCCTATCGCAGCGTGCACTGCCCGCCTCGTCATCCAAGGCCTCCCATACACCATTGAGTTCTTCGTTCTCGCCCGTTCCTCTCATGACATCATCCTCGGGTGGGACTTTCTGTCCGCGCATCACGCCATCATTGACTGTGCACGTGCGGAAATTGATTTGTCGCCGCTGTGTGATGTTCTTGTGGACGCCTCCCCTGTTACCGCCGCGCCTATTCTTGCCGCTGACGACGTCGACGTGCCAGCTTTCTCTTCTGTTCTCGTGCCGCTGACTTGTGCTGCCCTCTCTGACGCTACTGTCCTTTATTCACCCTCACCTCTTTGTGCGCACCGCAAGTCTGTCTTGCTCCCTCATGCCGTGCTCACACTTTCTGGTGGTTGTGGTGCCCTGTACGTCGCGAACCCGTTGCCTTTCCCCACCACTTTACTTCGGGGAGAATCGCTTGGAACGGTTGATGTCATCGATCTCGACGACGCTTCTCCTGTCCTTGATGACCCTGACGCCCATGACATCAACGCCCTCACTCCTCCCGCCGACGTCGCCGACCCGTCCTCCCCGGATATGTTTTCCCGTTCTGTCGATGCCGCTCTACCACCTCATCAACGCGCCCAGCTCATCGCTTTGCTGCAGCGCTTCCGCGCATCCTTCGACTCTCCTCAAGCACCGTTGGGTCGTGCCGCAGCGGTTCGCCACCATATCGACACTGGCACCCATGGGCCCTTGCGCCAACGCCCTTACCGCGTCTCCTCCGCCGAGCGCCGCATCATTGATGAACAGGTGAACGACATGCTACATCGCGGCGTGATTCAGCCCTCTCACAGCCCGTGGGCTTCTCCGGTCGTACTCGTCAAGAAAAAGGACGGATCCATTAGATTCTGCGTCGACTACCGCCGGCAAAACAAAATTACTCGGAAGGACGTCTACCCCCTGCCTCGTATAGACGACGCGCTGGATTGCCTGCAGGGAGCGGAGTACTTTTCTTCGTTGGATCTGCGCTCTGGGTACTGGCAGGTGCCGATGGCCGACGTCGATCGCCCGAAAACAGCTTTAATCACGCCTGATGGACTGTATGAATTTAATGTGATGCCCTTCGGTCTCTGCAACGCGCCTGCCACTTTTGAGCGTATGATGGACAACATCCTCCGTGGCCTTAAATGGCAGACATGCCTCTGTTACTTGGACGACGTTGTCATCTTCTCCCAGAATTTTGCGTCTCATCTTCTTCGCCTCGAGAGTTTTCTTCGCTGTCTCAGTGACGCTGGCCTGCAGCTAAACTTGAAAAAGTGTCGCTTCGGCGCTCGCCAGCTGACTATCCTAGGCCACGTCGTGTCCATGGATGGTGTACTCCCGGATTCTGCCAAGCTCCGCGCAGTTGCTGATTTCCCGAAGCCCACATCTCTGAAAGAACTCAGAAGCTTTCTTGGCCTTTGCTCCTACTTTCGCCGTTTCATCAAGAATTTTGCTGCCGTTATCGCCCCGCTGACTCAACTTCTCGTTGGTAGCCACGACTTGTCGGCTTGGGCCCCTGCATGCGACGAGGCTTTTGGAACGCTGCGCCAGCTCCTCAGCTGTCCTCCGATCTTGCGCCACTTCGACCCTGCCGCGCCAACAGAACTGCACACAGACGCCAGCGGCATTGGTCTCGGTGCCGTTCTAGCTCAGCGGAAACCTGGTTTCAATGAGTACGTCGTTGCTTACGCCAGCCGTGCGCTCACAAAAGCGGAGACTAATTATTCCGTCACAGACAAAGAATGTTTGGCGATTATTTGGGCGATCACAAAATTTCGTCCTTACTTATACGGGCGCCGGTTCGATGTCATTACCGATCGCCATGCCCTTTGTTGGCTGTCGTCACTCAAAGATCCATCTGGCCGCCTCGCTCGTTGGGCTCTGCGTTTACAAGATTAAGACATTCGGGTCATTTATCGTTCCGGTCGTAAACACTCCGACGCCGACGCTCTCTCGCGCTCCCCTGTGACCTCTGAGCCTGACCCACCATCTGTTTCCGGCCTCACAACTTCTCTCGACACTATTGATATGGCTTCTGAGCAGCGCAAGGATCCTTGGATTACTTCTCTTCTGGATTTCCTAGCCAACCGCTCAGCGCGCCTCCCTTCTCGAGCGCTCCGACGTCAAGCAAATCACTTTGCCGTGCGCGACGAGCTGCTGTACCGTCGGAAGTACCTCCCCGATGGTCGCAAATGGCTGCTCGTGATTCCAAGGCATCTCCGCTCCGCCATTTGTGCCAGTTACCACGATGACCCGCAATGCGCTCATGCCGCTCTCCTGAAAACTTTTACCCGCCTACGCCTTCGGTATTGTTGGCGGGGCATGTACCGTTTCGTCTGCCAATACGTACGCTCTTGCCTGGAATGTCAGCGTCGCAAGAACCCACCACCGCACTCACCTGCTCCTCTGCAACCTTTACCGTGTCCCGCCCGGCCATTCGACCGTGTTGGAGTAGACTTTTATGGCCCTCTTCCCATCACTGCCGCAGGCACCGGTTGATCATCGTCGCCATGGATCATCTCACGCGCTATGCCGAAACTGCCTCGTTGCCAGCTGCGACGGCCTCTGACGTAGCCGGTTTCATACTTCAGAACCTCATTCTTCGTCACGGTGCGCCTCAGGCATTGCTCAGCGACCGGGGTCGCGTCTTCTTGTCCGGCGTCTTGGAAGCCCTCCTTCGGGAGTGTCATATCGTTCACCGCACGACGTCTTCGTACCATCCGCAGACCAACGGCATGACCGAGCGCTTTAACCGGACCCTCGGAGACATGATGGCCAAGTACATTTCTGCCGATCACTCAGACTGGGACCGCGTTCTACCTTTCGTTACATACGCCTACAATTCTGCAACGCAAGCCACTACTGGTTTTTCCCTGTATTTTCTTCTGTACGGACGCGAGCCTTCCTCCATCATGGACACCATACTCCCTTACCGCCCCGATTCGTCCGAATTTACAACCGTCTCTCAGGCCGCTGCGAATGCCGAAGAATGCCGTCAACTCAGCGCGTTCCTTTACTTCACACGACCAGCACCGTCAGAACAGCTCCCGCGCCGCTTCTCCCGGTCTGGCGCCGCATAACCTTCCGGACTCCTTGGTTTGGCTTTGTGTGCCCTCCTCCAGCCCAGGACAGTCTACAAAACTGCTGAGCAAATACCAGGGCCCCTATCGCGTTGTTCAGCAGACATCGCCAGTTAATTATCTTGTGGAGCCCATCACGCCTTCGTCGGACCATCGCCGCCACGGCCGTGAAATCGTGCACTTAGACCGCCTGAAGCCCTAATAAGACCCAGCTCTCGTCTCGTGCCCTTAGGCCGCCAGGATGGCGCCTTTTCACCCCGAGGGTATTGTAATAAAGAGAATTGGGGTTTGCTGCCTCAGCGGCTAGCGCTGCCGAAGGAGAGGAAGATGACAGAAGAAGACAGAAGAGGAAGCTGACGAAGCTCGGGTGAGCGCCTCCATTCTACTCGAGGCCAGCTTCCGAACGCCGGCCTGCTGAGCAGCACTGCTGGGACAAGGACTGTGCCCAACCACAATAACTGTGCGAGTTTCCACATTACAGGTAAAACATAAACTACCTCGACTTGCAATAATGCATGCACTATTGCACGTGCAATGTCAGGAAAATCACATAACGTGAAACTGCCTATCCCACATACAGGAGAATAAACCAAGGCCGCCAGCGCTTACAGACCAGAACTGGTAATCAGATGACAAAGGTTCAAATATCAATCTCACATAAAATTAGCGAGAATTTTTGAAAACCTGGATAAAAAAGTACTGCGCAATTAATATTTTGGAGTACATAAGGAATTTTAGGGCGAGAGACAGTTTTCATGCGGTCGCCGTGCCAGAAATTAAGATACCGTAAGGGACACGTGTCTGAGAATAGGGCTGAAGAGTTTGCACCCAGTATTTTCCAGTAATGTACCCTCTTATTACGGGCATTCAAAGAGACGCCAAGGTGCCTGAGTGGCCTAGGTGTCCACACCACTCCAGCACACCACACTTTCATCAATAAAACACGCTATATGAGATATGAAAATGGAAACAAGCAACATGGTGGGTAATAACAAAAAACACGTGGATGAGCGAAAAGAGGAAACAGGGTAAAGGAGTAAAAACATAGCCTGAAATAGTTACAGACAGGCACGGCGAAAAAAAAAACCCGTAAAAAGTAACGAAAAGGTCTGCAATCGGATTGCAAGGAAAAAGAATTTTTTCGGCAAAAGCGAAATAGAGGCGTACTGACATACTTGTCACTAGTATTAATATCGTGAAACGCTTCCACCCTCTTTTGTATTGTGTTTAGTTCTGAACAAAAGGTCATGTTTCCAAATGCATATTTACAACCAACCTTTTCTTACCCTGACCCTTACGTTTTAGTCACTTACAAAGGTGTACTAAGTGGCCTCTTGGATTATTTCCTATTTGCAGCCTGTGTTCACATGCCCCTTCATTAAAACATGTACCAGTCAGTCCAATGTAGAACCTGACGGAAGTGAGGGGAACTTTCTGCGCAACTCTTGAAACACACTTGCGAACTTCTTATCGTGCTTCTTGGTATACTGCGGCCTATTCTACTTTACATTGATCACAAACGGGCGCATACTACGAAGTTTGGTTTGGTTTTATGGGGTTTAACGTCCCAAAGCGACTGAGGCTTTGAGAGACGCCGTAGTGAAGGGCTCCGGAAATTTCGACCACCTGGGGTTCTTTAACGTGCACTGACATCGCACAGTACACGGGCCTCTAGAATTTCTCCTCCAAAGAAATTCCAGCCGCCGCGGCCGGGATCGAACCCGCGTCTTTTGGGACAGCAGCCGAGCACCATAGCCACTGAGCCACCGCGGCGGCGACTACGAAGTTTACAAAGCGAAAACAAAAGAATCTTGACCGCTTGAAGGCTTGCCACTTTTTTGATGTTACCTGAAACGCGACAAATGTAGGGCACAAGCTACACCGCTCCTTTCTTGACGGTCTGTTTCTGCTTGGCAGCGGAACGGAAGGGCTACAGTTGCTGATTGTATTTTTTTTCTTTTGAATGATCACAAGAATTTTTCCAAGGCGTTTATGGCCATGTTTTTTTATGCTGTTTTTTCCTTTCGCCCACACACCCGCTTTATGTTGTTACATTCCCATCATGCTTGCTTCCATTTTCACATGTCATATAGTGTTTTAGTCCTCCATCGCCTCCTTAACTCCGATGGATCGTCGTTTCTAATTCGGCCATCCACGTAGGCTATCACGAATTATTGTCGCACCGGCGCCTTTATTGTTGACTGTGATGAATTTTTATGGCGCTGCGTCATCTGTGGCTAAATAGCCCCATGGCACAAAGTTGCTTTGTCTATTCAAGTTGGCGTCACAGACACATCTTCCGAACATTTCACACCAGCCATCGTGGGATGGCTTGACGAGAATGTATCTGTCGTGCGCAGTGCACTGGAGCGCTCTCGCATCAGTATAAATAAGCTTTAAGGAAGCTTCAGATACAGTCCAGCATGCTGTCGACTGCCTTCAATATGATCAGCACCAAATACGATCAGTTCCACAATCTTTTACGCATTCTAGCGACTCACGTTGACGACACAGATACCGATCGGATGCTTCCAGATTTAAATTAGAGTGCATATAGGAAAAAGAGAACCATAACTAGCAGGCTATAAAATCAGTGAACCTTTAAAGCAGCGTCAAAGTGAAAGCAGACATGCTGAAATAAGTTATAACTTTTTGGCTTTGTAAAGTCGTCGCAAAAGAAGCAAGTGTTTTGCGGAAAAGAGCTGGAATCGACGCCTACCGCCACATATCTCTATCTATGATCTGCTTTGAAAAGGATCACCAGCAGTGGCTACTCGAGAACCTAGAAATTATCACGAGCTTCAAGCCGAAGTGGCGTTAATGCGACTTCCTTGAAGAAACCACCGGGCTAGAGGGGAATCGATTTCAGTGAATAACTCTTCGTTCAGAAAATTTGTTCGCTTTATTATTTACGAAAACGTGGCGGCCCAGAGCGACATGAATATTAACAAAACACTAGCGACTTTCTTGCTTGCGCGAAAATAGAGCACTGAAGACAGGCGTTCCTTGCGTATAAAAGAAGTGGTTATTTTTGTGTCAAGCAGCTGCGCCGAAGTTACATCATCACCTTACCAGCAAGATGGCTTCGCCGAAGGCACTCAATTTGCTTGAGATGCAGCATCTACCACCGACTACGATGGGTGAGAAGTGATAGCGTAGACCATTTCTCTAATGAAAGGTGGTAAGGGGCGTAGATCCAGCCGCGCATCAATCACTGCAAGCAAGCTCAGGTTCTTCAGTGTCGGTGCCAAGTGCAACACGTGGAGATCCGTCAGGGCCCTTCGCTCCTCAGTAACCTGCCTCTCATCCTGGTTGGGTGCCGGCCCAAAGCCACCGAAAATAAACACCCTTTCACCCATCACTGAGCAGCCATGCCAGTACCTGGGAGATGGTGGTGAGCCACATGGCATCACTTCGGTCCAACACGACGTCACGGGATCGTACTTGTGCATATCTGCCAAGAAGGTCTTCAGCACACCGCTGTACCCTCCGAAAATGTACAGCTGTTCGTTGAACACGAAGGCTGAATGTCCTCGCCGATACAGAGGAAGAACGCCTTGTACCTGTGGGCGCGCCCAGGAAGAGTTGGTCGTTTCAAAATAGTAAAGGATGAGGGAAGCGTCTGCTCGGCTGCCGCCGAACACATACATGCGGGTCCCGATGGCAGACGCATTGTGGAATGCACGCGGAACGGGCGCTTCTCCGCTGGTGGGGACACGATGCCACTCCAGGGTATCCAAGTCAAGGACCCGCATATATGGCGAAGGATCCCAGTCACCTAGGATATATTTCCGGTGACCCACAACACAAGCTGTGCTGCCGTAAATCGATGTCGGCACCTCACCGGCCACCTCCAGGCGGCTGCATGTCATGGTGCTTGTGTCGAAGCTGTAAAGGACACTCGGGGATGGCCAGCTGGGCGGGCCGCCCCACAGATACGCGCAGTGGCCGTACGCTACAACTGTGTGGAACAAAATGTTAACCAGCCCGGCATCGGGAAGTTGCGTCTGCACCATATCCCACCGGTGCGAGGCGGGGTCGAAGATGAACGCGTGGACCAAGTTCCATGCCGTGTGGCGACGGTCGAACGAGTAGATCTTGCCGTTGATGTGAACAGCCCTGTGGGTGACAAGCTCTGGAACGCCGTTTAGCCGCACCGTCCACATCCTGCCAAGGCACCTGCTTCTGTGAGAAACAAGGCCCGGTTATTCCAGCGATGGTGGCGGTGTCATACGGCTTTTATCTGAAGCAGCGATATGACGACCGGCATTCGCGGCGTGAGCGGACGTAGTGCGTCAGGGGTGACTATTTCTGCTAGATTCTGGAACGTTTTTGTCATTTTATGACACTTACACGAATGAATGTTCGAAAAAGAACATGTACTGTTGCCCTCATCAAGATTAAAAGCGCTTTTCGTGCATAGCGTGCATAGCGTGCAATTTCATGAACAGCGGTTCTAGAGTGCGCATGCGCAGAACGCTAACGGGAAAATAGCGTTAGCGTACGCACGCAATTTTCACAAGTTATCGTTGCGGCAGTTGCGGCTTTTGCGCCCTTAGCGCGAAAACATGGCGTCCTTCCAAGCGAGAGCCGCCCGCTTTAGCCGGTTAGGAGTCCTTGCGATTCCGGTCGGCATGTTTACCTGCAACTACTGGCGTTTCTTGCTTTTCGCTATGACTTACTTTGGTTCGACGATAAAGTTTAAGCTGCAATTCAGCCTAGTTTTTTAGATACGCTCACGATTCTGGGGTACAATAGCCTTATGGAACCTTAAGCTGCACTGCTACCGCCTGCAACTGACCGAAACGTAACACAGACGTCCCGAACGAAACAAAAATAGATTCTGAGCTTTGTCGCGGTGTTTTATGTACTTAAATTACGTAACACAACAATTTATATTATATTTACAAACGTTTTTTGAACATCAGACGCCATGTGATGAAAAATATTCTTGCTCGAACGGTTTGTAGTTAACATGTCCTACACTAGATGGCGCTAGTTTTTATGTTTTTTATTTCACTTTATTACAATTTCTACGTCATTTTCCTTGCGAAAATAACCGCTGCTGTAATAATTGTCTTAAAAGACTGAAATATTATAATTTGGCACGTTAGCGGTAGTGGCGACCACTTAGAAGGTCCTCTCTTCTCTATGTAAAGCAGATCGCCTTTACATAGAGGGATAAGTCTTCGTCTTCGGGGATAAGTTGCTTGCGGCACGCTAACGTAATTTCCCTTAGGTCCGCACCACGCTAATGCTGTACTAAAACTCTCTATTGTTTAAGTTCTAGACGGACACAGCAACCGCACAGGTAGGGGAGGCAGGAAGGTGGGAGGGAAAGAAGAAAGAAGGAGGTGGCGTAGTGAAAGGCTCCGAAATATTTTCCACCCCCTGTGGATGTTTAATGTGAACTGACATCGCACAGCACACGGGCGCCTTTTGTGTTTCGCCTCCACCAAAACGTGGCCGCCGCGATCTGGTTCGAGCTCGGGTACTCCGGCTGAGTAGTCGAACATGCTAATCACTCAGCCACCGCGGCGGGTATTTTATGCTAGTGGGAAACGTCTTACGAACGCTACGCCGCACGTGGAAGTTCATGAAGCGACTATTTGCAACGCACAGCGCGAGAGTGTGTTGCAGTTTGACACGAGGCGTGATCGGTCGGGGCGATACCATCTCGCCCTTGTGCAGTGGCCAGTGAAGCTGACCCGTTTGCTCCGCCGTGGGTTCGAAACACAGTCGCGGCAATAATAATCCAATGATCTCCTGCACGATAACGATATCTACTAGTTTGATAAATAGCCCCTACTGTGTGAATTGATAAGTGAAGTAGACACCTCGTTTGCAAACAGCGCTCGCATCTCTCTCTCTCTCTCTCCATGAACCACCAGACACAATCTCTTTAGATATCGAGAAGCAGAAAGCAGAACGTTAACACTGCATCTGGCGGCCTTGTATCGACTGGACTGCGCTGTTTTAGCGCGAGAGCGTTAAAGGCTCCGTTCCCCGCAAAATTCTGTACCACGTTGTCGGCATTGACGTTTCATTTCATTTATTTCGTTTCATTTATTTTGCCCTCGGGGCTTTCGCATTACAGAGGGGGTGGGACAGCGAAAAAAACAGTACATAGATCAAAAAGAGCGCTATGTATATGAACAATATTGAAAGATGCTAGAGACAGAGGACGAAAACATTGAGAACAAAAGTACAGAAGTAAAAAATATAAAAGGATTCCAAAAAGAAAACCTTATACAGTCTATATATGGGTAAGATCATATCATAATTGGTCTGATTCTAACAGTAATTTTCTTTTAATACCCGCAGTGTCGCTAACACAGGTGCCTGTGGGTGAAAGATTATTCCACTCAGATGTTTTAGGGCGGAAGGAATTAGAGCAGGACACTGTGAGGCAGTGTGGAACAGTTACTTTTTGATTGTGGTGAATGCGAGGCGAGATGAAAGATGGTGCCTTTACACAGGTGGCTTTCAGGCAAGGATTATGGTAGTAACTTTTATGGAAGACGCAAATGCGCAAAAGCTTACGGCGAGTGGAGACTAAGGGGAGTTTAAGATTAGATTTCATTTCTGTTACACTGGCAGTGCAATGGTAGTTTCCAACGATGAAGCGGACGCTTCGATTCTGCACGGCCTCTAGTTCTTTTGTTAATGTGATGGTGTCAGGATCCGAAATCGAACATACGTGCTCTAGTTGCGGACGAATGAGTAGTATATAGTAACATTTTCAGTGAAGGCGGAGAAAATGAAAAATTTCTACGGACGTACCCTAGCATGCGGTTAGCCTTTGAAGTAATGAACCTGATATGAGCATTCCAAGAAAGCTTATAACAAACATTAACGCCATGATACTTGTAAGACGACACTGGATTCAGCTGAGTATCGTTAATAAAATAATCTGGGCTTGTTTGCTGGTTACGGCTTACGCGCACGCATTTGCATTTAGAAATGTTTAATTCCATTTTCCACGATTGACACCATTCATAAGTTTTATTTAAGTCTGTCTGTAGCTGAAAAATATCATCAGTGCTATTAATTACTCTGTAAATTACGCAGTCGTCAGCGAATAAGCACATGTTATATAAAATCTTTAAACGTAAATCATTTATGTATATTAGAAGTAATAACGGGCCAGGGACCGACCCATGGGGCACACCTGAATGTACTGGCGCTGATGATGAGGCGTGGTTATTGGCGAAGACGAACTGAGTACGGTTAATAAGAAAGGCACGAATCTATTTGAGTACATTAGGGTCAATGTTAAGTTGGCATTGCTTTAAAAGTAAAAGAGAATGACTGATTTTATCGAACGCTTTTGAAAAACCTAAGAATAAGCAATCAGTAATGAGTCCCGAGTCTAAGGAAAAATGAAAGTCGTTAGTGAAAATCATTAACTGCGTTTCACACGAGAAGAATTTGCGAAAATCATGCTGTTTCGAAGTAAAGAACTGGATTGATTCTAGGAAATTAACAAGATGACTAAACATGATGTGCTCTTGAACTCTACATTAGACGGAAGTAAGGGAGATGGGACGGTAATTACGTGGGTCTTGGGTTTCCCCTGATTTGTGCACTGCGATTACTTTGCCATTGAGCCAGTCATTAGGAAGGTTGTGATAGTTTAAAGACTTCGAAAAGACACACTGTAGCAGAATGGAATAATATTCTACGGTATATTTCAAGAATTTAGTACTGAGGTCATGGATACCACAAGAGGATGACATTATAAGGTGTTTAATAATGCCACGAATTCCTTCTGAGGAGATGACGATGGTATCCATTGGTACACAGTGATATTCTGAAGCGAAGGTAGGACGGAAGTGTCGGTGGGGCTAGAGAAGGCGTTGATAAAAGTGCTATTGAGAAGCGATGCGCACAGTTGGTCAGGAAGTATATCCTATTCCAGGGTAAATAGATATATGGTAACATTTCGTTTGCCTTTCACTGTGTTCCAGAACTGTTTCGGGTCTTGGCTGGAAGCATGGCTGGAAGAGTCTGATTAAAAAAGGTAAATATGGTTGATTTTAATGCATTTGAATAAGCGACTGCAGCGGCTTTATACGCGGACCATCTGACAACAGCGTTTCGGTAGAGACATGCCGTCGTTGTCGCTTAGCATCTTGCCGGCGTCTCATCGCGAGACGTTCCTCTCGTTCTTCGGGCGTCTCGGCCGCCAGCTTAGCCTTTCGCGCCTCGTTTTCACGCTGTTTGCCGGCCTTCTACCATGCGACGACTTCTGCATCGGAAGACCCAATTTTACGCAGCCTGTACTGCTGCCGTGAGGAGCGCAGCCGCTGTCCTTCCTTCATGGTGCGCATATGAGGAGCCAGCGCATCGCTTCCTACTTATATCCCAGCTGCACAGCGTGGCTCTGCGCATGCGTAGTGAGCTGGTTGCCATGGTAACGGCGCACGCGCAGTAGTGATCTTTGGCAGGCACCCAGAGATGCGCTTCTCCTGGCTCAGTGCAGCTTTCAGTACAAAAGTGATTCGTGCCTGAAAGCAGCTTCGAATCACGCGTCTGCATATTACTTATTTTTTATCGAATGCGTGCGTTTAATTGAAGATTTGATGAGACGGAAAGTTTAGGAACAAATCAGAGTTCATTTACAGCGCGCACTAAAGCAAATGGCGACGACCTCAGTTGTCGCAAGAAAGATTCACTGCGCTGCAACCACAGGAAAATGAAGACGGCGATGCTGGCCAGGCAGCTCCCGCTTCTTAATTTTCGTGTGCAGCAAGGGTGGCTGAGGCAGCTAGTTACCTCAGGCACGAATACTTTCAGTAGCGGCCGTCTTCACATAGTACCACGACACGTTTAAGAAAGTGTCTTACCTGTGGTGTACTGGGAAAGCTTTCCGCTTTCCATTTATGTTATGTTATTGACTACACGCTCCGCATGGTGCGTTCTGCATTTCTGCAGCGCAGTCTGCCTACTGAGGTCTTATTCCATCAAATAGTCCATACGAACAGTGCAGATATGGCACAAATTAAATTACACATATAGCCCAATCCCGATGTCTTGTTAGCTTACGAAGGTTTTCTACGTCTGCCAAGAAAGGCCTAGTAAGTACGGATTGGGATGTTAGGTAGTAGACCTTCCGAAAAAGATCATCCTTATTATGAGGCCATTCATGAATTTCAAGGTTTTACGCCAGTAGTACTCGCCAAGGCTATATAAAGCGTTAGCGTTGAGATTCCCTTTCTGCAGAAAATTCGGCCTCGGAGTTGAGCGATAAAGCAGGTGTCTCACATGTAACATAGGTCACGTGACTTATAATAATAATATTTATTCTGCCACTATGCAGTACATGATGGAAGGTGCACATCGTAAAAGCTCTCTTCTGACAGCATGACACACCACGGGCACTCGGCCTTAACACTTGGCGGCATACAGTGGTGACTAACAACATGAGATAATACACTTTAAAACATATAAAACAAAACAAATGCCAAAGAAAAAAACGAAAGCAAAACTGGAAGTTACATAGTTCTCAATGAAGATAAAAAAAACAAAGCTAGAGCCAACGTCATGCGACATCATGAACACCTGCCCGCCGTGGCAGGTGGCAGTAAAATCATTGATTGGTTGCGAGAGGCTGCTCGGGGAGAGCAATCTGGACAGGATTGGGAAACTTCCATACACACAATTGTCCAGAAAATACAGACGCCAGCGCCAGTTCCGACCATATATCGTCTGCAGGGACGCCAGCTGTAGCGTCGTGCAGTCGTCATGAATGCGGTATCGAGCAGAAAAAGCTTCATCCCCGAGCGGGATTCAAACCAGTGCCCGCGAAAAAGAGCAGCTTCATATCACGGTTACTGTCGCTACAGTCGCAGTCTTATAACGCCGTTTGTGTGTGCGCCAAAATCATTCAATGTTAAACATCCGTTCAGCTTCAGTCGCCAGGTGCGCTGCAGTGGATGAAACCGAAACTAACTGGAGCTTCTCACCTCTGGCCAGGGTCTTACAAGCCCATCGGTTGCTGTGTTTGAAAGAGGCGCCTGTCGCAGCAGTGGCGAATCTCCAGGACCTATGAACGTAAAGTAGAGAATAACCATGTTCGGTACGTGATACGCAGGGGACCCCAAAAGGCTGAAGGCACCCAATAACGTTATCGCGTCATACGATTTATGCTGTGCTCTTAATTGTGCCCTCATGTTTTACCTACAGTCTTATCTTCACAACTTTCACAATGGTGCGGTCTGCTTCAACCTTCTCAGCCCTCTATTTCAATGCTGCAGTCCCAGTTGACTCCTGTTTTACCTCTAATAAATAAATATCACATTGATCGAGCAGGTGTCAAACAGGCTATTCTACCTTGTCGACCATGTCCATAACAAATAGAATAACAATGTCGTTAATTTCGGCTACCGCGATAAGATGGCTCCTACTTCTGTCAGAACACTTTTAAGCTGGGCTTCTTTCTCTTGTGCAAACTAGGAAAATTATGTTTCGCGCGTCCAATTTTTGGAGCGAAGAGCTTCACTACGAGGGTCGGAGCCGAGCTTCGCGTGTGCCGTATGCCGCGACCGAGTGACGTCACGCGCTGCGTTCGACGCAGCCGCGCACTACTGCGCATGTGCGCCGCCTCCCTACCACCGCTACTACTGCGCGCGCTCCTCTCCTACCTGCCGTTTGGCCTTCCGTTGCAGCCGCGTGTTGCCCGCGTCGCAGCCGGCAACACTCCTCTCCGGATTCCTGCGGGCAGTTTTAACCGCGCCGATTTCCGCCTCCGTACAGGCAGTGTGTGGACGGCCGTCAAACCAAGCACAACTGAAGCTTTTCGCTTGTACATCTAGGATTAACGAGAGCTAAGCCACTGCCTAATTTTTTCCTCTTCCCAACTAAAGCGTTAAAAAGTGACTTAGTCATGGCAATTCCGAGCCTAAGATATGATCAATAATCACATTCGCAGCTTCTGAAAAACAGTTATTATTCAGAAGCACCTCGTTACAGAGTAAAAACACATTGGAACATTACTTAGAAGAACAATATTCACGAACAAAGCAACTCAGGAAGAAAAGCGGTTACAAATATGCAGCAGAAACAAGCACAGGAACGACGATGTGCACAAAATTTTAAAGAAAAAAGCTTACTCGGAAATCGTGCCAACCTGCCAGCCTTGGCACCAGGATTAAACGCGTTGCCGCTCGTATCGCCACCACCGTTGAGCTAATTTCACATATGTACACATTCTTATATACTGCACACTCAAGAAGTACTGTGTCATCTGTTGCCACTGTTAACACTACGCGCTAACAGCGCGGCTGGTTTCCTTGCATAGGACAGCACAAGCAGAGCGTCTTGACACGGCGCGGCTACCGGGCGACGACAAAACAAAATATCAAGCCTGTCTTCTCGATGCATGCAAAGGCTCACTGTTCTTCCACCCCTGGAGGGCGCACTGCTACACGGCGAAAGAAAGGCCGTAGGGTAGTTCCAGCCGCCTGAATGCCTGTACCACCTCGCGACGCTCACAGACACTGAAGTTAGCCAACGCACCACCACATCTGGCTCTGTCCAAGGCGCTCTGTCAAGTTGAAGTCAACTCGGACCCGGCGCTTAGGATTGTCCTGATTTGATGGTTTTGATCTCATTGATAATCATTTCTGGTAACTCGCTCATATCCAGACCTGCATCAATGACAGCAAGCATACACAAGTTCTGCAGCGTCGGAGCTAGGTGCAATACGTGCAGGTCCGTTAGCTCCTCTTCTTCCTCACAAATGTCTTCGAGATAATCTTCCTCATCAAGGCTGGGTGGAGGCCCGAAGCCACCGAAGACCAACACCCTCTCTCCAAGCACACAGCAACCGGATGAGTGCCTCGCAGACGGGCCTGATCCACTGGGCGTCACTTTAGTCCAGCATGACTTTTCAACGTCATACTTGTGCATATCTGCGAAATAGGTGTTCATGATTTCGTTGTCGCCACCGAAGATATTGAGCTCTCTCTCGTACACGAACGCAGAGTGACACTCGCGTCCCTCCGGGGCCACGCCTTGCACTTCTGGGCGCACCCACGTCGCAGTGGTCGTTTCCAGATAGTATAAGCAATTGTCAAAAGGATTGTCGGGTCGTGTGCCTCCTAGGTTGCCACCCCAAATGTACATGTGGGTAAAAATAGCGGTCGCAGTGTGGCAGTAGCGCCCGAGGGGGGCTTCTCCGCTGGTCGGGAGACGATGCCACTCTAGGGTCTCCAGGTCCAGAAAACGTACAAAGTTCGATTAATCTCTGCGCAATCCACCAAAAATATACATCCGGTTACCAAGCACGCACGCCGAGTGGTTAACATCCGCTCTCGGTACTTCGCCCCTTACCTTCGGAGGGCTCCATGTCAAGGCATCGGTATCGAAGCGGTAGAGGCCGGTAAACTCTCGGCTGATATGCTGTCCGCCCCACATGTAGACGTGGTGGCTGGAGGCTACAACACTGGGGCCCATGATGTTAATCGGCTTATTTACGGGAAGTGACCGTGTCTGTATCCTATCCCACCGGTACGAGACGGGATCGAAGGTGTACACGTCGACGATGTAGCCTGAGATTTCATCACTGTCCGGGTAGCAGATGTCGAAACCTTCGAAGGAGTAAACCTTCCCTTTGATGGCGACCGACGTTTCATTGAGGAGTTCTGGAATATGGTTGAGCCGCGCCATCCACATCGTTCAATGGCAACCAGCTCTTGCGAAAAGGATATCGAGCCGCCTTCTTCCTTCAAAGCTAACGGCCACGCGCTGAAATAAAACATGGTGGTGGGCGTAGAAAGAGAAGTTTATTTTTTCTAATGTGAACAAAAATACAATGAAAAACTGCTGAACTCAATGCTCTGATCAGTCAAGCACATGCGCAGTGACGCAGCACTGAGCACGTCAGTAAGGCAGTAAGAAAGCCGACACTCGACCGCCGTGCGGGACGATGAAATATGTCGACCATTTGCGCAAGAACTCATCCTCACTCATTGACAGTGCGTCCACGCATGCTTGCTCAAAGAGGCGCGTGCGGAGGCGCTGCAACATTGGAAACATTGGTCTTTGCGGACGCCCATTTAAGGAAGCCGCTCCACGCTGCCGCCACAAAACGAACATGCCGACACACAAGAGCATATTTGTAAACAGTTCGCGTGTACTAGTGCGTGCTTCGAGGCGGGTTAAAAACATCCGTGACACCAGTACCCAAAAGGTGCGCGCCACTACACAGTCGAACATAGCGTGCCGCCACGTTTCTAAAAGACCGCATTGCGGGCATCGGGCGGAGGGCGCCACGCCCCAAGCCGCAAGGTGGTCTCTTGTGGGCAGGACCCGCCAGCCTCGCAGCCAGCCGAAGTCCCTGACATCTGCAGGAAGCGCAGCTGAGGTCAGATGGCGCCAGCGTGCCCGTCTCGTTTTCTGGAGTTGTTCGCGTGTCAGCTCAGCTACCGTTAGTGCTTCACACATCCTGGAGGGCGGGGTTTCATCAACATCCAGATCGGGCACGCTGGCAGACAACGACGCCAGTGTGCGACGCACGTTAACGAAAAATGCCGGCGGCTGCTCGGCTGTAGGGCCAACCACGTGTTGTGTAAAAAACACGTTACGCGCTGTACCCTGAAAGTATGTGAGGAGTGCTCTCCCGGGATAGTCTGGGTAGCGTACAAGATCTCGTACTCCTCGCAAGGCGAGCACATTGCACATGGTGCGGATACAAGGTATACCAAACCCACCCATGTACGATGGAAGGCGCATGAACATTCGTGACACAGGTTCGGTTTTGCCCGCCCAAACGAAAGAGCCACAGGCCGAGGTTAGCCTGCGAGCAAACGTGCGCGGTGGGTTTGCGACGCGGGCGACAAAAAAACATGCGGCTAGGATTGTGGACTTAACTAAATAGCAGCGCTCTGCCATTGAAAAGCGGAAAGTTGACGCCACCGAGAGGCGTTTCTTAGCGTTCGTGCGGAGGTTAGTCCAGGTTTCGCGGGCTACTTCTCCGCTGGCGAAGAATACTACTGCCAGGACTTTCACTCCCTGCACCCACTCCACCTCGCCCGCAAGGTTCGGTGTGAAGGTGCCAAACCTTAGTGCCTTGCTTTCACCAGTTCAATAGGGCCCCTGATATCTCGCTGTACTCGAGAAACAGCCGCGAAAAAGCGGCGTAGCTATCCTCGTCCTTGAGGAAAAGCGACACGTCGTTGGCGTAGGCCGAAACTTTGATTTGGCCCTGGCCAGGCAGAGGGACGCCGCGTATGGATGGACTGTCGTTAATGCGCCGCATGAGTGGATCCAGGCATAACACGAAGAATGTTGGGGAGAGAGGGCATCCTTGCCTTATGCCCCGGGTGACTGAGAAGGGAGCGCTCTGGTGGCCGTTTACGGAGAGATGAGCGTTCAGGTCTGCGTAAATTAGGCGCAGCCTGCTGACAATTTGCGGCGGGAATCCGAAGGCTTCGAGGACTCCGAACAAATACGAGTGTTCCACCCGATCGAATGCTTTCGCCTGATCGAGCGAAACAAAACACCCGGTGAAGCCCGTCCTGCTGGCAAGTGTGAACAGGTCTCTTGTGAGTGCCAATGCAGAAAACACAGAGCGGTCAGGCACGCTGCTGGTTTGATCCCGGTGGATTAGGTGAGGCAGGATCGTTCGCATTCTTCTGTTTAGTAAAGATGCGACTATTTTGTAGTCTGTGTTTAAGAGGCTTATGGGCCGCCATGCTTGCGGGTCGGAGGGGTCACCGCCCGCTTTCGGAATGATTATGATGCGACATTCGCGGAAAGAGATCGGACGTAACCCATCCGCGAGAGCAGCCGCGGTCGCTAAGCGGTTATGGTGCTCGGCTGCTGGCCCGAAAGACGCGGGTTCGATCTCGGCCGCGGCGGCTAGAGTTTCTTTGAAGGAGAAATTCTAGAGCACCGTGTACTGTGCGATGTCAGTGCACGTTAAAGAACCCCAGGTGGTCAAAATTTCCGGAGCCCTTCACTACGGCGTCTCTCATAGCCTTAGTCGCTTTGGGACGTTAAACCCCATAAAACGAAACAAAAAACATCCGCAAGAAAGCCGTGGACCATTTTCAGCAGTGCTCCTTGGATCTGGTAAAAAAACGTTGAATAAAAACTTGTTGGAATGCCGTCTGGACCGGGGGCAGAGGCTGCATTCATACTCTGCAGGATGGCGTGCAGCTCTTGGCTTGTGGCTGGTGCGCAAAGGTTTTCATGCAGCTCTCAGCTACTCGTGGCAAGTTTCCAAAAAAGCTTTGTAGGAGCCCGTCATAACCATCTTGAAGATTTAGCCAACTGTCCGTAGAGAACAGGTTCGAGAAGTGACTTGCAAAGATCGTGCAGATATCGGACGAGGTTTTGCTTTGGGTGCCGTCTGGGAGTGTCACGAAAGGCACAGTAGCGGGAGCGAATTCCTCTGCCTGTGCCTGCGCGTACGTGTCGTAGCACAGCCGGGTCTGATATAGGCCGCCCGAGCTGGTGTGCGCGACTAGCTGCCCGTGATGACTGGCAGAGCAACACGTGGTAACGTGCTTTAAGTAAGCTCAGGTAATCGCTCATGGCAAAGGTTAAGGGTGCTCCCCTTTGCACTATACGGATGCGCTTGAGGGTGTCATTCAGTGCATGAGTTACCCGGCGTCTGCGGTCTTGACCGGCTGCCACCAGAGTTGCCTGCCAACGAGCCTTGAGTGTGTCCCATGAATCAGTCGCAACGAAGCTCTTGCACGATGCGGCCAACGGCCTTCTTCGTCCTTTGTTGCACAGAGCGAGCTGCTCGTGCGCCGCCTGCCGGAATCACGGCGTGGTGGGTTATGTTCATAGCTACACGCAAAGAAGAGAGGAGGAAGACGCGATAGGAGGCTATCGTCCGAATTGGTACGAGCCGGGAGGGGGGCGACACGCGCTGCACAGTGGGCGGCGCGTGCGCGTGCGAGACTTTTCATCTTTCCCTTTCACTTTATAAAGAAAGTTAAGTTAAGTGGGTATGTGCCATCCTTTCAAAGGCTAACAAAAACTAAAGAACGGTAAACCAGCGCAAAACACTAGACGCAGGAAGAAAACGACACACAACGCGCTGACTAGCAGCTAAAGTTTAATCCGCAAGGAGCTAAATATCTTTGTTTAGAATGTTGTACGAACTTGCCCGTGCTTCTGCCTTTACCTTTGTTTAGGGCACCGTTCGGTGTGATGATGTCACCCACCAGAAGTAATTGGCCGACTCACTAATACACACCTAGCCTGATTGCTTTGCCTGCCCCAGATATTGCGGGCCATGTACATACTGTAGACCATTAGGAGAACTGAAATTTTCGTCCGGAGGCGGACAGTCCCCGAAGGTCCAGCTAGACGTGCGTAACAGGCGTGAAGAAAATACGAACATAGAAGTTTGGCTTCCATTAGTGTGGGCGACAGGTAGTGAGCGCTCCGGCCGCTGCAAGGAGCGACTAGTCAGAGCCAGTAAACACGCAGCCATTGCAACAGGGGATCAAAGAGCTCGGAAAATTGGACGGAAGACCGCTGTGCGACAAAATGCGTGCCTCGCCTCTCTTCCTTGTTTCCAGTCGTTCTTTGTGCTTTGCCTTCTGACGAAAGACAAAATTCCTGAGATCCCGGGACCGAAACGTAGGTCTCCCAGTTATCGATGCAAAACAACGCAGTCGCGAGCCTCAAGCTATGCTGCAAGCGGGGCGTGTTAGTAAGGATTCATACTCAAGGAGCGCGAACAAGACAATGGAACTACGCGGGCAGATATAATGTAAATCTTTTTCGGTGCCGCTGATAAAGTAAACAAAAATTATGCCAAGTGGTTCAAGGGTGGCACTTGCTAACGATTTATCAATCCAATTAGATCCGCCGCGGTGGCTCAGTGGTTATGGCACTCAGCTGCTGACCCGAAGGACGCGGGTTCGACCCCGGCCGCTTCGGGAGAATTTCGACGGAGGCAAAATGCTAGAGGCCCGCGTACTGTGCGATGTCAGTGCATGTTCAAGAACCCCAGGTAATCGAAATTTCCGGAGCAATTCACTACGGCGGCCCTCATAGCCTGAGTTGCTTTGGGACATTAAACCATTAAACGCCAATAAACCAAACCATCCATCCAATTAGAATTTCCTCTGAGTATGTGCTGTGTAGAAACCTTTGTAGTTAATCAGATACAGTTTTTGTGGCAGGATCTATATATCAGCCAGGAAGCCCGCTCTAAAAAAATGTCGCGCCTGAAAGTGCATACAAATGTACTAAACAACGACTCATGTACTCTCCTATCTTCCAATTTGAGCGAATGTGAGAATAAACCAAAGAAATATTGCGTGGCGCAGGTAAAAAAAAAAAACAAAAAACAGGGCCGTTTCTAGCCAGCAAGATCAGCGCTGGTGTGGGGTGAAAGAGGAATGTCCCATCATCAAAGCACTGAGGATATGTGTAATCACGAACACAAAGGCTATGTCCCATAAAAAGGCGTTTTTCATGCATCGTACTTTTGAGATTGGTTTTGTTATCCTTGAGTGTCAAGTTATGTCGTTCTCTACCTGATTAGCGCATTCTGTTGTTAATCAGCGCTCGTGTCGCAGGCTAATTTTCTTCCACGTTTTCGGCGTGTACGCCCTCCTTTTTTCAAGTATTACTTCACAGAGTCGTTCTTGGCGTCCACATCGAAATTTGAGTGCATATCCTGGTGATTTCGTATTTACTAATTGATTGATCGCTGCGCGGAGCCTATATCCCATCTGTCCTCAAGAAGTCACGCGAGCGCACAGCTCGAGCTTCGAAGTCTACTCGTCGTCTGCTTGCGGCGTTTGCAGAAACACAAGGAGCAGAAGTGCTGTGGAGATGACACGCCGCCTGCAAAAACTCCGCCTTTGGAAAAAGGCATCAACGAATGCCGTCCACGCGAAAAGCAAACAGCTGGGGAAACTGAACGCTACTGTTTCAATTTTCTGTCGGGAGCAACTAACTACAAGCACTGAGCAACCAGGCAGCGGAGAAGCGCGCGAGAAGTCGGTGTGGGTACCAATTGAAGCGGGGTGGAAGCTAGAATGCTATAGTCGCATTTGTCGCTACATGTGGACGTTTTGTTTGTGTACACTACACGTGTAAAAATTACTTGTGAAAAGTAATTAAATTACATTACTAATTAGTATCCTAAAATCGTGCGAATGCTCCCAAAAGTAATGGAAATACATTAAAACTTCTGAAAATGATTAATTACTTAAAAATTATTTGAGAAGCTTAGTGTAACATAGAATAACGGAATGTTGGGCTGGTTGGATTGAACTATACATCATAGCGCTAAAGAACGAAGACAAGGGAGAGGAGGACAAGGCAGGCGCTATCTTTAAACTGAAAATTTATTCACGCGAAAAAAGGAAATATATGCAAACAGGTATAAAGGAAAAAGAATCAAAGGCAAGCTCACATATGACTATCTAATATTGGAAATTCGCTCTCTTGTAGTGCGATAGAGGGAGTGCTGACGGACGTGCCGCCTGTCTAGTCCGCCTGTCTTGTCCTGTTCTCCCTTGTCTTCATTGTTTAGCGCTGTTATGTAACGCTTAATGTTAAGCTTATCACATAAAAAAAAACTACAGGGAATGTTTACTACACTCGAATCCGAGCGAAAGCGCGGATCTGTGTTACGTAGAAGACGACGGTGAGCAGGCAGTGCCGCAGGAGGGACCAGATGGAAGGTGATGAACACGACGCTGTCCAATGCACAGCGCGAGAGTGTGGTGCAGTTGAACACGAGGCGTGTTGGCTGCGGCGATAGCCTAGTGGTCTCGCTGAGTGGCCCTTAAAGAAGACCTGTTCGCACAGTCGCGGGCTCGAATCCCAGTGATGGATATTGACTGTTGTCGCAGCAGTGCCCGTTTACAGGTGGTAACCGTGCTCTCCGTTTGGTGCAGATTGTAAAGATTTATACTAGACTTAAGGGGAACGCAAACAAGATGTTGTAACAAGAAGGGCCGATTTAATGTTAATGCTCATTTTTATCCCAAATAAACATTCAAAAATGGTTTCTGGGTTTATGACGGTTTAACGTCATAAAGCGACTCGAGCTATGAGGGACGTCGTAGTGCTCAGGAAATCTTCCGGAGGCTCCGGAGGCATTTTTGTGAAGGGCTTCATCCTGCAGTTGAAAGCAGCGGGGCATCTGATTTATTTAAAGCATTGGTGTTTGAGGACAGAGTAGGAAAAATGGAATATAAACAAGTAGATATAACCAAGCGAAGGTTATATGATTGGTGACTAAAAATGAGAGAAAAGTGAAATTTCGCGAGTCATGTCTAGGTGGCGTGAGCCACTGCCCCATTTATAGGGTTCAGCCTTACCCATCCATCCACCCTGAAGGCAAGGAAATAATCGCGGGCCTATCGGCCCGAGTGGGAGCGCTTTTGTCTTCGCCAGCATTTAGCAGATAGCGCACTCTGTGTGCCATAAAATTCATATTTCTTTGCAGTGATAGCGACCGCGTTTGGCTGTAGTGGCCTTCACAAGCAGCACCGCCAACTGGTCGTCTGGATGTGTACAGGTGCCCCAAAAGTAATACAGAGCACGCGAGCTGTGGCCGAAGTGGAAGAAACTGCACGCCGGCGCGCTCTATCAGCAGATGCGCAGGCGAGGGTACGTCGGCACATCCGGCTGACGCATGTCGATAACTTGACGCACGCGTTATCGCCGCCCCGAGCGAAGTTGCGCTGCTACCATCAGTGCTCGCCAGGGGCACTTTCAATACATAATGCAAGGGTTTGTTGTTGGTCCGCGTCGTGTAGAAAGTGGCGTTTGGCAGATTGCATTTTTTGCTTTTTCATGAATGCCACCATTTTCAGCCTGCGAGACCGCCGTGGTTCGCTCTTCGCTTCGCGGCTAGTTTGTGACAAGGAAAACAGAGGAAACTTCACGAAGGGCGCAGAAAGGGAAGACAAGACACAGACGCTGATCTAACAATGGAACGTCTTACCCTGATTTACGCTGATCGTATTCTCTTTCTGCGTTCGTCCTGAAGTTTGCTCTGCTTTTATCGTGATGAACAAGCTCATGAAGTGTTCGTCGAGTTTGTGCGTGAGCTATAGAATACAGACGCGTCGTCCGTCGCTATGGCAAGTGAGAACTTTTTCTTGGTTCAAGGAAGTGCATGAAAAAAAGAATAGCATGCATGTGTTGCATTCCTTGTTTTCATTGTAAAGATAGGGTCTCAACAGTATAGCAACTGAGCTAATTAAGGATCACTTCCCTTGGCACAGATTGGCTTTCTTATAATGAAGGAAAAAAAGACAAACAAAAACCGAGCTTATCTCTCATTTATTCGCGCCCTATCGGTTATATTTTGCAAACATGCAAGGCGACAAAGGCAACAGGGTGGAGGCGATTAAAAAAAAACAACTTCCAAAGGCACTTTTCACGCAATCTCAAAGTTTAATGACGGGTGAAGCTCCCGCTCACGTTAATGACATGGACAATACGTCGAGGAAGGGACTCGTATAAAGAGTCTACGCATCCGGGCTGCTCTCGAAGATTGTCCCACTCTGTCTTGACGGCCTCCCAGAGCTCATCTACGCGTGCTGTGATTGATACGAGGTAGGCTATTTTTCAGAGCCCCCAAACATTCTCAGTGATGTTCATATCGGTGCCTTTTAGATTCCACTCCAATACCTGAACAGCCCGTTCTTCAAGCAAGGCTTTCACCACTCGCGCAGTGTGGACGGGACTATAGTGCTGCAGGAGGAATAATCCGCCTTTAAATGGCCCTTCCAGCACGTACGAGATGAGATAGTGGTCCACGACGTCGCAGTAGCTAGCTCTGTTAAACTTTGATGGCAGTCGAATATAAGGGCCGAGGCCTTCTGCACTGACAGCTCCCCAGACGTTCACGGCTCAACGACCACTGCTGACTACTTGCGCCGTGAAGGCGGGCAGGTACCTATGTGCGAAAGAATAGTACGTTGATTAGCTCCTGCGTAATACATAATTTTAAAACACGCCTTTAACTCAAAACCATGATTGTCAGGCCACAGCGAAAATTCGGCTTACAGAACTTAAGCATCGCTGCGAGAGGACTAGCGAAAAAAAAAAAAACGTTGCATTTCTCAACTTTTACTTACTTGCCCAAGGCTTACTGCGCTTTAGAACGCTGTGTTCTTTACTTCGCACAAGTCAGTCTTATTCAGACATACCTGCAATTGCATGGACACCAAACACGCCGCTGTTTGTCCCATCTTTAATAGAAAGTCGATTCATCTGTAAAGATGACTTTTCGCCAGTCGTCGACAGTGCGCTGCTCGAGGTTGCCATTAAATGCTAGGCACTGTGCCCTCTGTCTTGCCGTCAAATACGGCTTTTGCGCGGCCACACATCCACTTAATCCGGCTTCTTGGAGACGGTTGCGAATGGTGCTCAGACTGATGTCTATACCGAGGGCATCTAGAATTTCTTTTGCGCTCTGAAAAGGATCCGCAACGGCTGCACCGACGATCAGTTGGTCAGCCTCAGCCGAAGTGCACTGCTCGTGACCTGGACGTGGAGCATCGCCAAGGCGGCCGTCTTCATTCCTATATGCTTGTTTTATACGATACTGCAGTCATCGACCTTCCAGTCCTGCGGCATATTTCTCGTTGCGGTACTCTGCGCGCATATAAGAACAATTTCGCGTCTGACATCCAGTGGAACTCGGGGCGGCATTTTTCGTCGAGTGGGAATTTGCACAACGTTCGCTGATATTTATGTGCGTGTAGGCGTGTCTTGCAAAAGGTATCTAGCCTTCTTCTCATCGATTATCAAGAAGGCAGCATGAACGAAGCCAGCGACTTCGATGTGCTTGACCACTATCTCATCCCATATGACTTGAACGGCCCTTTGAACGATGATGTATTCTTCCAGAGAAAGACTGTAGTCCCGTCCACATTGCGGGAGTAATGAAAGTATTGCTGGAAGAACGGGCTCTGCTGCTGTTGTAGTGGACGCCAATGGACGCCGATATGAACATAGGTGAGGTCGTTCGGTGAACTTTGGAAAGCAATCTACCTTGTGTCAGCCGCAGAACGAGTCCAGATGATATTTGGATGGCAGGCTCTCAAGAATATGTGGGACAACCTCCGAAAGCGACATCGACTCCTTGTACAAATCTCTTCTTCGGCGCTTGACCTATGCCGTCAACCTCCGGGTGGGCTTTACCGATTTTAAAACTGTTGATTTGCATAAAACGGCACATTTGGAGTTTATTTTTTTAACTGTCTCCTTTCTGCCACTCATTTTTACCTTTATTTGTTTAAAGTTTTGCTCTCCAGTGTAAGAAAGTGAATTTGTGTTGAAGAAATCGGTCTTGAAGTATTATGCCACTTGCTACGTTATTGAGCAATTATTTTTATTAAAGACAGCACATGCATGCTATTGTTTTTGTTTTTCTTTGTAATGCGATCCCTAGAGCGAAGCAAAGTTTTCATCGCATTTGCCAAAACGTTGCTCGAGTGCTTATACTCGTCACCACACAAACTCGCCCCCACGTGTAGCACTAACTTCGGCTGTTCCGTAGAAAAAGATAATGCATTTCCGGACGAAGCATAAATGCGCATAGTGCCGATTTCAAACATTGCTGCATGGCCCGGACGAACAACAAACCATGAGGTATTGAAAGGACCCCTGGCGGTCAGGGATGGTAGCAACACAGCTTCGCTCTTTGAGGAGATAACGCGAGCATCAAGTTATCGAGATGGGTCAGCCGGATGTGCCGACACCCCTTCGCACTTTGCCGTACATCTGCTGATAGAGCTCGCTGGCATGCAGTTTTTTCCATTCGGGCCACCGCTCGCGTGCTCCGTATTACTTCTGGGGCACCTGTACCTGTGGGCGCACCCAGGCTGTGGTGGTCGTTTAAAAATAGTATAGGATGAGGGAAGGGTCTGCTGGGTTGCCGCCGAACACATACAAGCGGGTCCCGATGGCAGACGTAGGTTGGCAGGCACGTCGAACCGGAGCCTCTCCGCTGGTGGGGACAGGATGCCACTCCAGGGTATCCAAGTCAAGGACCCGCATATATGGCGAAGGATCCCAGTCACCTAAGATATACTTCCGGTGACCCACAACACAAGCTGCGCTGCCGTACATCGATGGCGGCCCCTCACCGGCCACCTCCGGGCGGCTGCATGTCATGGTGCTTGTGTCGAAGTAGTAAAGGACACTTGGGGCTGGCCAGCTGGGCGGGCCGCGCCACAGATACGCGCAGTGGCCGTACGCTACAACTGTCTGGAAGGAAATGGTAATCAGCCCGCCGTCGGGAAGTTGCCTCAGCACCATATCCCACCGGTGCGATGCGGGGTCGAAGATGAACACGTCGACCAAGTTCCATGCCGTGTGGCAACTGTTGAACGAGTAAACCTTGCCGTTGATGCGTACAGCCCTGTGGGTGGCATGCTCTGGAACACCGTTTAGCCGCACCGCCCGCATCCTGCTGAGGCACCTGCATCTGTAAGAAACAAAGCCCGGTCATTCCAGCGATGGTGGCGGTGTCAGGCGGCTATTTTTTGAAGCAGCGATATGGTGATCTGTATTCGCGTCGTGAGCTTACATCGTGCGTCGACTGGTGACTATTTACGTTAGATTTTGGAATACTTTTGTCATTTTATGGCACTCACACGAACGAATGTTCGAAAAAAAAACATGTACGGTTGCGGTCACCAAGATTAAAAGCCCAAAAAGCCGTTACAAAGTGCGCGTAAGTGGTCAAAAGGCTATTCTTCCATTACGGGTTTGTTTCATAGCGAATTACCTTCTTGACGCCGCGAAATACGTGGTTAACGCTTTCCAGTCGAGAATTTCGTTTAGCTGATTGGTCATGCCAGTCGCATTGATAGGGACTAATTATCTGGCGGACCTAAAAAGAAACGTGAAATATATATTGCTTAAATCCAGCGGAACGTTTTTCTTTCGTTTCGCACGTGTTTGTTTGCCGCCTTATTTGTTTGTTTGTGCCTTGTGTTTGTTTGTGCCTTTCGTGACACTCCCAGACTGCACCCAAAGCAAAACCACGGCCGATATCTGCACGATCTTCGCAAGCCACTTTTCGAACCTGTTCTCTACGGACAGTTGGCTACATCTTCAAGATGGTTATGACGGGCTTCTACAAAGTTTTTTTGGAAACTTGCCACGAGTAGCTGAAGAGTTGCATGAAAACCTTTGCGCACCAGCCACAAACCATGAGCTGCACGCCATCCTGCAGAGTATGAATGCAGCCTCTGCCCCCGGTCCAGACGGCATTCCAACAAGTTTTTATTCAAAGTTTTTTTACGAGATCCAAGGAGCGCTCCTGAAGATGGTCAACGGCTTCCTCGCGGATGGGTTACGTCCAAACTCTTTGCGCGAATGTCGCACCATACTCATTCCGAAAGCGGGCGGTGACCCCTCCGACCCCCAAGCATGGCGGCCCATAAGCCTCTTAAACGCAGACTACAAAATAGTCACATCTTTACTGAACACAAGAATGCGGACGATCCTACCTCACCTAATCCACCGGGCTCAAACCAGCAGCGTACCTGACCGCTCTGTGTTTGATGCATTGGCACTCACTAGAGACCTGTTCACATTTGCCAGCAGGACGGGCTTCAGCGGGTGCTTTGTTTCGCTTGACCAGGCGAAAGCATTCGATCGGGTGGAACACTCGTATCTGTTCGGAGTCCTTGAAGCCTTCGGATTCCCTCCGCAAATTGTCAGCAGGCTGCGCTTACTTTACGCAGATCTGAATGCTCGTCTCTGCGTAAACGGCCACCAGAGCGCTCCCTTCTCAGTCACCCGGGGCATAAGGCAAGGATGCCCTCTCTCCCCAACATTCTTCGTGTTATGCCTGGATCCACTCATCCGGCGCATTAACGACATCCCATCCATACGCGGCTTCCCTCTGCCTGGCCAGGGCCAAATCAAGGTATCGGCCTACGCCGATGACGTGTCGCTTTTCCTCAAGGACGAGGATAGCTACGCCGCTTTTTCGCGGCTGTTTCTCGAGTACAGCGAGATATCGGGGGCCCTATTGAACAGGAGAAAAAGCAAGGCACTAAGGTTTGGCACCTTCACACCGAACCTTGCGGGCGAGGTGGAGTGGGTGCAGGGAGTGAAAGTCCTGGGAGTAGTATTCCTCGCCAGCGGAGAAGTAGCCCGCGAAACCTGGACTACCCTCCGCACGAACGCTGAGAAACGCCTCTCGGTGGCGTCAACTTTCCGCCTTTCAATGGCAGAGCGCTGCTATATAGTTAAGTCCACAATCCTAGCCGCATGTTTTTTTGTCGCCCGCGTCGCAAACCCACCGCGCACGTTTGCTCGCAGGCTAACCTCGGCCTGTGGCTCTTTCGTTAGGGCGGGCAAAACCGAACTTGTGTCACGAATGTTCATGCGCCTTCCATCGTACATGGGTGGGTTTGGTATACCTTGTATCCGCACCATGTGCAATGTGCTCGCCTTGCGAGGCGTACGAGATCTTGTACGCAACCCAGACTATCCCGGGAGAACACTCCTCACATACTTTCTGGGTACAGCGCGTAACGTGTTTTTTACACAACACGTGGTGGCCCTACAGCCGAGCAGCCGCCGGCATTTTTCGTTAATGTGCGTCGCACACTTGCGTCGTTGACTGCCAGCGTGCCCGATCTGGATGTTGATGAAACCCCGCCCTCCAGGATGTGTGAAGCACTAACGGTCGCTGCGCTGACCCGCGAACAACTCCAGAAAACGAGACGGGCACGCTGGCGCCAACTGACCTCAGCTGCGCTTCCTGCAGATGTCAGGGACTTCGGCTGGCTGCGAGGCTGGCGGGTCCTGCCCACAAGAGACCGCCTTGCATCGTGGGGCGTGGCGCCCTCCGCCCGATGACCGCAGGGCGGTCTCCTTGAAAGTTTGCAGCACGCAATGTTTGAGTGTGCAGTGGCGCGCACCTTTTGGACATTAGTGTCACGCATGTTTTTAACCCGCCTAGAAGCGCGCACTAGTTCTCCCGAAGAGTTTCAAAATATGCGCTTGTGTGTTGGCATGCTCTTTTTGTGGCGGCAGCGTGGAGTGGCATCCTTCAATGGGCGTCCGCAAAGAACAATGTTCGAAATGTTGCAGCGCCTCCGCACGCGCCCCTTTGAACAAGCAAGCGTAGACGCTCTGTCAATGAGCGAGGCTGAGTTCTTGCGCAAATGGTCGACATACTTTATCGTCCTGCGCGGCGGTCGAGTATCGGCTTTCTTACTGCATTACTGACGCGCTCAGTGCTGCGTCACTGCGCATGTGCTTGACTCATCAGAGCATTAAGTTCATCCGTTTTGTTTTGTATTTTCTTTGTCAACACAGAACTAAATAAACTTCTCTTTCTACGCCTTATAGTCCAGCAGGTGTATTGTATCGGTGTCATCCATTCACATCGTGAGCAACAACCCCTCTGTTTAACCCGCGTTGTTCAGGTCAGCAGCCCGGAAGGCGCGGCCGGGATCGAACCCGCGTCTTTCGGGCTGCTGACCCGAAAGAAGTAGTGATGGGGAGGTCAAGGGCACGTTTAACAATTTTGCGAAGGATGACCTCAAGGGCATCCTCCTCTTGTTTCCGTAGGTGGAGATAAGGAGTCGAATAGAGAATTCGACTAGTTACGAAAGCGTTTGCCAGCCGCAAGGCATCCTTACTTCGTAACCCTCCGCGTTTGTTGGAAACCCGGCGGACCATGCGGCCCACCTGGTCCCCCACCTTACGGAGTTTGGCCAATGTAGTGTCTGGCCGCCTGTGTTTGTGGATGTAGAGTCTGAGTACCCGTATCTCATCACTTTTGCGTATGGGACCACTCTCGAGAGAAAGAGATATTTTAGTTGTGCACTTCTGTGAGGGGCGGAGGTGCACAAATTCCGATTTTTGAGGGGAACATTGAAGACCGCAGCGGCGGGCGTAGCGGTCTACTATCGTCGCCGCTGTTTGCAGGCTGGTTTCAATATCCCCTGTACTGCCCTGCGTGGCCCACAGAGTGATGTCATCGGCGTACAGGGCGTGCTGCACGCCGGCGACACCACTCAGCTGGGCCGGCAGGTGCATCATGGCCAGATTGAAGAGCAGCGGGGAAAGTACCGCGCCTTGAGGGGTTGAGGGGTCGCTAACGGAGTCGGGTCGCCGCCTTCTTGCTCGACTCCATATCCAACACACCCCTCCAATGGAAGACAGGTTTCGCATCCCGGAACTGTGGAGACGTGCCCTCCACGTGCGGCCTCTTCCAGCAAACATCTCACATGAAGAACATAATGGTCGGCGCCTGGCACGAGCGGAAGCGCTAGACCGATATTATGGCAACAAAACAGGTGTATACTACGTGGACGCCTCCGGCCCTCACCACGGGGGAGGTACACGGCCGCGGTAGTTCACAACAGCAACACAGTTAACGGCCTCACTTTCAGAGCCCGCAGTGCAACACAAGCAGAAGAGGTCGCGATTGCTCTCGCGGCCTCACATTCCAATTCAAAATACATAATTACCGACTCGCGAGGGGCCTGTCGGAACGTCGAACAAGGCAGCACTCCCTTCCTAGCCTATCGAATATACCAAAATTGCATACGGGATACTACGGGATACGGACCCCGCACACCGTCACCTCATATGGGCCCCTGCTAATCAGGGGTTGGCAGGAAACGAGGCAGCAGACGCAGCCGCCCGCGCGCTCTCTCACCGGGCTGTTTTCTCCTCCCCACCTGATCAGGAACCCGATTTTAATCCGGTTTATACGTTCAAAAATATCGCAACCTACTTTCAAGATAGCCATCGCCTTTACCCTAGCCCATGTAAAGGCCTCAAGAAGGCGGATGAGCGGCTTCTTCTCCGCCTCTTCACCAATACATTGCTGTGCCCGGCAGCACTAAAACATTTTGACCCCTCCTTTAGTGGCAACTGCCCGCACTGTGGTGCGGGGTCTTCGGACACCTATCACATGGTGTGGGCCTGCCCCTCCAACCCGGCCGTTCCCCCTATCCCCAACCCAACCCGGTAGGATTGGGAGGCGACCCTGCTCGGCTGCCACGACTTACAGGCCCAACAAGCCTTAGTCGGGCGCGCCCGGGCGGCGGCTACTGCCACTGGGGTCTCAAACTAGGGACCTCCACCTAGTGTTTGTAAGGATCGGTCGCTTACGGGCCGATCCAAACACCTCCTGTTCTGAATAAATGTTTTCACCACCACCACCACCCGAAAGATGCGGGTTCAATCCCGCCCCGCGGCGGCCGAATTTCGATGGAGGCGAAATTCTAGAGGCCCGTGTACTGTGCGATGTCAGTGCACGTTAAAAACGCCATGTAGTCGAAATTTCTGGAGCCCTTCACTACGGTTTGGTTTGGTTTATGGGGTTTAACGTCCCAAAGCGACTAAGGCTATGAGAGACGCCGTAGTTGAGGGCTCCGGAAATTTCGACCACCTGGGGTTCTTTAACGTGCACTGACATCGCACAGTACACGGGCCTCGAATTTCTCCTCCAAAGAAATTCATCCGCCGCGGCCGGGATCGAACCCGCGTCTTTCGGGCCAGCAGCCGAGCACCATAGCCACTGAGCCACCGCGGCGGCCCTTCACTACGGCATCCGTCATAGTCTGAGTTGCTTTGGGACGTTAAACCCCCATAAACCAACAAACCGCCATCCTGGCCGCGATTATGAAAATGTGGCGTGGATGGTCGGGATTTCACCTTTGCATTTCTTCTTCTAGCAATAATTTCCTAAAGTGGGTCAATTCCTACAGCTGTTGCTGATGAACTAGAAACATGCGATTTTAGTCACTGTGGCTTCCATATATACCTCTAAGTAAGTGGCTTTGGAGGAAAGGAAATTTTCACTTCTAGGTGGACACCCCAACTGCGCCCTGAGGGAAGGGAGTGAGGTGGGAGTGAAAGTGGGGTGAGGGAGGTGGGAGTGATTTGGATTATGGCGGTTAAACGCTCCAAAGCGGCTCAGGCTATGAGGGACGCCGTAAAGAAGGGCTCCGGAAATTTCGACCACCTGGGGTTCTTTAACGTGCACTGACATCGCACAGTACACGGGCCACTACATTAACATCGTATAACTGCTTAGGCTTCTGTGTGTTTTCTAACCTTTCTTCGGATCGCCACATTAACTGTATGCCCAGTAATGCTAACTGTTCTCTAGGTTACTTGGAACAAAATTTCTTACAACGTTACAAATCACTTGTTCGTTCTAAACCTGAGAATGCGGCCTCAGTACGGCACCCTGGTCTTGATTTTCTAGTAAGCTACGAACGTAATCAGAATCGGTCTGCTCATTACACTCTCAACTGCTGTCATCGTACCACCAGCCCCCCTAATATGAAAACAAAATTGTACCTTCCTCTATTTTAGTTACGTAATCAAATTCTGCAGCTACGTTTGCTCCCTAAAATATACTGCCACAAAAAACTTTATGATATTTTGATTCAGCGGCCCATTGACAATCACACCACAAGCACCGCTGTGAAAAAGTTGCACTTTTTTAATGATACACGAATGCTTTTTATCGCTCATCCCTGCCTCGTTCAATTCAGGACAGGAACCACTATCATGACGCGCCAGTTTCTATAGCATATATTAATTCGTTGACAAGGTTTGGTTTAGTTTGGTTTGGTTTATGGGGTTTAACGTCCCAAAGCGACTGAGGCTATGAAAGACGCCGTAGTGGAGGGCTCCGGAAATTTCGACCACCTGGGGTTCTTTAACGTGCACTGACATCGCACAGCACACGGGCCTCTAGAATTTCTCCTCCAAAGAAATTCTAGCCGCCGCGGCCGGAATCGAACCCGCGTCTTTTGGGTCAGCAGCCGAGCACCATAACCACTGAGCCACCGCGGCGGCTAATTCGTTCACAAGAGCTCTAACAGATGATTATAGTGTTACGAATATGCAATATTTCCACACTATATAGTATTTTTGATTGAAACCACTGTATTTACGTCTTCGTTTTCTCTTTTTCCTCTCATGTACTGCCATGAGATAAAGCCTCACGTCCGCGAAGCATACGTGTAAAATGCTATCAAGACTTCGCACATACTAGTATCGCATGACTAGTATCAGCGGTGGATAACATTCTCACCAGACTTCTGATATCAGCCCTTTGCCTACGGGTGTTGCCAGGGGCGGCTCACTGGGGAACGGCCGGACCCGAGAGCAGGACCATTACTGCGGCACGTGTGCATTGCTGTGGCACGTGTACAAGGCACGTGCGCGATCACATCACCCTCCCTACCCAGAATGAAGCAAGCTCATTTCATTCAGGGTATACAGGGAGGGTGAGGTAATGGCATATGTGCCTTGAATGGATGATTGCTGTTTCTTTGTTTTCTCTATTTTTACGCTTGTGAGTGGCAACAGTGCATCTGGGTTTGACAAGACGCCGTATCGAATGTTGTGTAAATGTATAAATTGGCTGCCTACGTGTGAATAAAATTCAGTTGTAAGTTCAGCGCCATCAGTCTGTTTCACCTTGTCCTCGGTCCGTGTTCTTAAGCGCTGGTTTTTGTACGATGGATCACCACCAACTCACCCAATCCTCAGTTCATCTGCAAACAGGAGCGGGGACAACGGGCAAGCTTGTTTCAGAGAACATCGTATGCGGAATGTTTGTGGGAGAGGGCGATTCTCAATAACACACGAGGAACAGTTTTTGTGCCAAAGGCGCATCCCAGTCGGAAGAGAATAAAGAAACGGATAACACACTCGATCAAATGGCTTTGCCAGGTCGATTTGCGCCTGTGTAATTGTTCGTGAGCCCCACTGCAATACTTCAACACCGTACGCACTGCATGTAACTTAAGCCACATGTTTAGAGACTTTCGTTCAAAGTAGGCATTGAAAGCTGTAGCCACTTTGAGAGAGCTCAAGCGAAAATCTTACAAACAAGATGAGAAAATTCAGGGGCACTTTGGCTCACCAAAGTGCTGGAAGGCGAAAGCCTTTCCTGGCGCACTGTTTGGCGTTGCAAGACTATTTGCGGTGCACTAGTGCTTTATTTGACTACACACTTTGACTACACATTACAACTACACACTTTGACTGCCGACTTTGACTGCTTCTCTAGCACGACTCTGTCTCTGCTGCGACGAGTTCGGTTGTATCCATGGCTCTGTTCGCAATAATGAGGTATGTAATGTGGTCAGCCACGGAGGCCTTACGCCCATTGTCGGAGCAGACGACAACTATCTTTTTAGTTTTCGCGCGCTTCAAAAGGTGGCGCCAGGCATCTGTGGGTGACCTCATTACTTCGAATCCGCGCACTCTGACGTCATAACCATTTCTACCAACCGAAAAGCGTGACACCTCTACTGGCAACCTTCTGTTGCCAACGGTGAGGCATTAAAGGATTGCGCTTTAAAACGTGAGAGCTTCGTAGCCATCCGATGATGATGATGATGATGTCCCCAGGCTGCCTATCGCAGTTCTTCCTTTTCGTCAGTGTCCGGTGTTAAGAGAATATGACTTGTGTAAAATGAATGTAGCAAAAATCGAGCATCAATGCTCGTCTAAAAAATTTAACAGTTTATTCACAAATATCACTTTTTATACTCTCACCTTCGCGTTTACAGCTGACTGATGAATTTTTATGGCGCAAGGTTATCTGTGGCTAAGGAGTGGCATGGCACAAATTTGATTTGTCTATTCAAGTTGGTTTCACAAACACATTTCCCGAACATTTCACCCCAGCCCAGCTTTGGTTTGGTTTATGGGGTTTAACGTCCAAAGCTATGAGAGACGCCGTAGTGGAGGGCTCCGGCAATTTCGACCACCTGGGGTTCTTTAACGTGCACTGACATCGCACAGTACACGGGCCTCTAGAAGTTCTCCTCCAAAGAAATTCAACCGCCGCGGCCAGGATCGAACCCGCGTCTTTCGGGTTAGCAGCCGAGCACCATAACCACTGAGCCACCGCGGCGGCCGTTAGCCAAGCTTTGACGAATTCTATCTGCTCATGTTCAAGACATAGATATTCCTCGGGTGCTGAGGGCAGACATGCTGAAGGCAGACATGAGCAAATAAATGATAACATTTCGGCTTTCTGAAGTAATCACAAAAGACGCAAGTTCTTTCCGTAGATCTAAAATCGACGCCTACCGCCACATCCAGCACCTCAGACTGCCTACAGCTTTGAAAAGGATGACCACCAGGGCTACACGGCCACCTAGACTTCATCGCGAGCTTCAGGCCGAAGTGACGTTGATGCGATTCTCTTGAATCAACCACCAGGCTGGAATGGAATCAATTTCAGGGAATAGTTCTTCGTTCAGAAAAATTTCTTCTTGGTAATATTTGAAAAAAAGTGCCGCCTCAGAGTTTCATGAAATAAACAAAACGCTAGCGACTTTCTTACTTCCGCGAAAATCGAGCACTGAAGGAAGGCGTTTATTGCTTATAAAAGAACAGTTTACTGCTGTGTCAAGTAGCGGCGCCGAAGTTGTATTATCGCCGCACCCCCAAGCTGGCTGACGCCGAAGGCACTCCGTTTGGTTGACACGCAGCATCTACCATCGGCTACGATGGGTGAGAAGTGATAGCGTGGACCATTTCTCTAATGAAGTGTGGTAAGGGGCTTAGATACAGCCGTGCATCAATTACTGCAAGTAAGCACAGGTTCTTCAGTGTCGGTGCCAAGTGCAACACGTGGAGATCGGTCAACGATCTTCGCTCCTCAGCAACCTGCTCCTCATCGTGGTCGGATGCCGGTCCAGAGCCACCGAAGATAAACACTCTTTCACCCATCACTGAGCAGCCATGCAAGAACCTGGGAGACGGTGGTGAGCCACATGGCTTCACTTCGGTCCAGCACGACGTCACGGGGTCGTACTTGTGCATATCTTCTAAGAAGGTCTTCAGCACACCGCTGTACCCTCCGAAAATGTACAGTTGTTCGTTGAACACGAAGGCTGAATGTCCTCGCCGATACACAGGGGGAACGCCTTGTACATGTGGGCGCACCCAAAAAGAGTTGGTCGTTTCAAAATAGTATAGGATGGGGGAACGGTCTGCTGGGCTGCCGCCGAACACATTTTTATTTATTTATTTATTTATTTATTTATTTATTTATTGAATGGGCAATACATGGTACTGCCCGTGGGGCAGGACAAAAGGAGTTAATTGTCTCCTGACGAGGCCCTGGCCCCACTGGGCACAACAGCAGCGGTTACAAAATAGAATTCCGGTTACAAAATACATGGAGACAGTACATACAATTGGATACAGAAGTCATCACCGTACAAAAATGCACATGGAGCAAGTTCAAAAAGAAAAACACATATTGTTAACACTTTGTACACAAATATAGAAACGAGAACACAATAAGTTTGCAATTAGAAATCATTATTCGTACATGTTTGGCAAGCTGTTTGGAGTGAAAAGAAGTTGTATTCTGCGCTTGAAAGTTCTCAGACTTCTACATGATTTTGCGATCTCGAGAATGTCTGGGTAATTATTACATAGTTTCATAATTTGATGATCAATTGTCTGTTTAGCATAATTTGTCCTTGGTTTTTCTATGACAATGAAAGTCCTACGCAAATTGTGGCCAGTATCTCTATTTAGATAATGACTAACAAATCTACTGTAATTGCTTGATACTTCAGAGAATATGTAGCCAGATAATTTCTGTGTGTATATTTCGTGAAAAGGTCGGATATTTTGTGTTCTCATTAAGGTCACAGGGTGTACATTTTCTTTATATAATGTTCTAATCGCCCTTCGCTGCAGTGCAGATAATCTATCATTATCGGTCTTAATTCCAGTTCCCCATATTAAAGCACAGTAATTAAAGTGTGAGTGTACAAGTGAAAAATAAAGCTGTTTTTTGAGCCTGGCAGGGACGAGATATCGAAGGCGGCATAACATTCCAATAGATCTGGCTACTTTCATTCTTATATTTTCGACATGATAGGACCATGACAAGTTCGACTGAAAAGTAACACCTAGAAAGGAATGACAATCTACGCGCTCAAGCAATGCATCATTAAAGTTCAGGTTTAGGTTGAAGACATTGGGTTTATTTTTTGAAGAAAATATCATATATTTTGTTTTCTTTGTATTTATTTGAAGCTTGTTTGTTAATACCCATAAACTAAGCTCATGCAGCCATGCGTTTGACGTCGCCTCAAGTTCCTCAAGGCTCTCTCCGGAAAAAAATACACTTGTGTCGTCAGCATACAGCAACACTTCTCCCGCTGACGAAATGTTAACCATGTCATTGATGTACAGAACGAATAACAGCGGCCCGAGTATAGAGCCCTGAGGAACGCCGTATTTAATGTTACCTTTCCCCGATGCAATGCCGTGTATGGATGTGAACTGGGACCTCTCATGCAGATAACTGCGTATAAGACTTTGTGTGATGCCTCTAAAGCCATATGCTTCAAGCTTGTTGAACAAGATATGGTGCTGTATAGAATCGAATGCCTTCCGAAAATCTAAGTAAATTCCAACTGTAAATAACTTAGCTTCAATATCCCGAATGATTTTGTCCTTAATGCGCAGCAGCGCAGTTGCTGTTGATTTTCCTTTTTGAAATCCATACTGCTGTTCGACAACAACTTTCTTTGACAATAAAAAGGTACTAAATCGTTTATATAGGATACGCTCTGCAACTTTGGAGAACAGTGATAAGACTGAGATTGGTCTGTAATTGTTTAACTCATTGTATTTACCACCTTTGTGTATTAAAGTAACAGGAGCAATTTTTAATCTTTGTGGAAAAACACCAAGGGATAACATTTGATTGTAAATATGGGTTCGGGCTTTGCGATAACACTAGCAACTGCTTTAATCGGTAGGGCTTTAATATCATCTTCGCCAGCTGCGGATTTGTTGTCAAGGGAACTTAACAGAGAAATAACTTCATCTTCAGAAGTAGGAGCAAGAAATACACTGTCATTTATGACATCGTTAATATAATATAAAGGGCTGCACTCTGGTTGGTTATCGGGAATGGTCATTGGAGCTCCGACATTTATGAAATAATCATTAAACAAACCGGCTAACGATTCGCGAGAATATATTTTTCCATTTATTTGTAATTCAGATGGTAAGTCTGCTGTAGGAGCATTGGTCAACTCGCGAAAAACTTTCCACGCTCTGCTGCTATTTCGCGCTAAGTTCTCAAGTTTATGTTGAAAAAACGCGAATTTGGCTTTTTTTAAATCTGTATTTAACCTGTTCCTGAAGCGTTTAAATTCATGCAGTGTTTCAACGTCACGCGTTTTTAGAAACAGACTAAACATCTTTTCCTTCTGCTTGATGCGCTTATAAAGATCCTTAGTTATCCATGGTTTCCGGGCTTTTTTGTACTGAAGCACAGTTGATAAAGGGAAGGCAGCATTATAGCAGTGTTGTAGTGTGGAAATGAATGCATCGTATGACTGAGAGGGATCACTTTCAGAGTACACATTTACCCATTGTGAGCTAGCAACTAAAGACGTGAAAAAACTGACACTCTGGTGATTAATATGTCTTCTAGTGTATTTTATACTTTGAAAATTTTCATCTATTGGAAGGGCTGAAAATATAGATAGATGGTCGCTAATATCAGAACAAAGGACACCGGACAAAGTTATATCCTTTGGAATGTTTGTAAAACACAGGTCAATCAACGTGTTTGAGTGTGCATTTACTCTAGTGGCCTCGGTAATTAGGTTTTCACAATTATTTGCAAGCATAACTTCGAGAAGTTGACATTTCGGTTGTTCAGCTGAAAACAGGTCAACATTGAAATCGCCGACAACAACTACATGCCATTTTTTTGCATTTGCAAGAACCAGCAGTGTTTCCACAAAACTAAGAAATTTATCAAGGATGCCATGGGGAGGGCGGTAAACTGCAAGAACGAGTACATTACGGGACACAATTGCGACTGTTTCAAAATCATTGTTCACGCATGTGAAATCTTGCAAACATTCAAACAGATGATGCTGCCGAACATAAATGGAAACGCCCCCACCGCGTCTTTCCGAGCGATAAACAGAAACGTGTCTATAATCACAAAAACTGAGTACCTCTGAGCTATCAGAATACCAAGTTTCTGTAAAAACCAAGAAGTCAAAAGCACATGCAATAAGAGAAAGATATGTTCCGATTTCCACATGTTTGTTCCGGAGGCTTCTCGCGTTCATATGAAAGACAGCAACGTGCTTCCTACGCAACCAGTTTTCACTGTTATACAGTCTGTTAATGGATTCAGTCGTGTAAGTGGCCATGATTTGATTTGGATGCCGCACTCTGCATGAACTGAACGCTAGACAATTTGTTCGAGGTCATCTTCGTTTGAGATCCTGACAGCAGTTGCACCAGGGCATTTGCGCACGAAGACTCGCCCTTCTGAAATCCAAACGTACTGATACCCATTTTCTTTCGCTTTACGTTTGGCGAGCCAGCGCAGACGCTTCTTGGTTGCCGTCAGGTTGTCAAAGAATATGACTCCAGGTTTCTTAGTCTGCAACTGCTTTCTTCTTTCAAACAATTTTGATCTGAGAGCTCGCGACACAAATCTGACAATTACTACATCTGGCCGGCCGGGTTTAGAGGGCAGTCTGTGCAATCCTTCAATGTCATCTTTAGACAGTTCTGCGATCTCAAGGTGCTGAGCTATTTTATTTACTTCTTCCAAGAGGTCCTCATCTTCATGTGGCTTAAGACCGTGGATTTCGATGTTTTGCCTTCGACTGTAGTGCTCTAGATCGTTTATTTGTTGTTGTAGTCCGCGCACAGTTTCCAGTTCTGGGGAACTTTCCATAGCCTCTACCCTTCGACGCAGGTCGCTAATTTCCTGGTCGTGCCTGTTTTGTGTGGTTCTTATGTCGTCATAAGTATCCGACAAATGCTGGATGGATTTCTCGATACTTGCAACAGTTTCCTGCAAGTTCATCAGTTTATCCAATTTAGCTTCGAGTGCCGGTATTAGGGACAGCTTTCTGTTGATTTCTGCCAGCTCTGCCTGTATATTTTCAGACGGATTTTGTGTTTCATGTTCGCTTCCAGAAGGCTTGCAAGATGAGCATTTTTGTTTTTTTCTAGTTGATTCTTTCATTTGTCGAAAGGACCGTTCTGATATGGCACTGCACTTTCCAAGATGGAACTGCAAGTCGCATTCAGAACATATCATTATCAAGTCGTCTTTATCAAAGACTTCATGGCAGGACGAGCACTTATCAGGCATAACGCACTTTTAGGAAGTGACGGCCCAAAAAACGAACAAGAAAAGACGCCAAGGGCAGCAGCAGCAGCAGTAGCTTATTTGGACTAATAGCAAATGAAATGAGGCGAAGTTTTTCACAAACCTGCAATGAATTGCGGGATGCGTTTAGGCACAGGAACGTTGGACCATGCTTCCGCTACCGCTGCTGCCCAAGAAGTGAAGACATCGGGATCCGGGTCGTTGCTTTTGTAGACGGGACTGGATGACGATTTGTTCACGTGGTCCTCAATGTAGCGGTGGCAACAGCGGTGATCACGTTGGACAACGTTGTTCGTCCGGAATACTTGCACGGCGGCGCTATCTGCAATGAATTGCGGGATGCGTTTAGGCACAGGAACGTTGGACCATGCTTCCGCTACCGCTGCTGCCCAAGAAGTGAAGACATCGGGATCCGGGTCGTTGCTTTTGTAGACGGGACTGGATGACGATTTGTTAGCGTGGTCCTCGATGTAGCGATGGCAACAGCGGTGATCACGTTGGACAACGTTGTTCGTCCGGAATACTTGCACGGCGGCGCTATCTGCAATGAATTGCGGGATGCGTTTAGGCACAGGAACGTTGGAACATGCTTCCGCTACCGCTGCTGCCCAAGAAGTGCGGGTCCCGATGGCATGTGCGGGTCCCGATGGCAGGTCCCGATGGCAGGTCCCGATATGCGGGTCCCGATGGCAGACGCAGATTAGCAGGCATGTAGAACCGGAGCCTCTCCGCTGGTGGAGACACGATGCCACTCTAGGGTATTCAAGTCAAGGACCCGCATATATGGCGAAGAACCCCAGTCACTGAAGATATACTTGCGGTGACCCAGAACACAAGCTGTGCTGTCGTACGTCGATAAGGGCACCTCACCGGACACCGCCAGACGGCTGCATGTCATCGTGTTTGGGTCGAAGCGGTAAAGCACTTTCGGCGCTGGCCAGCTTTGCGGGCCGCCCCACAGATACGCGCAGTGGCCGTACGCTACAACTGTCTGGAAGGAAATGGTAATCGGCCCAGCGTCGGGAAGTTTCGTCTGCACCACATCCCACCGGTGCGACGCGGGGTCGAAGATGAACACGTGGACCAAGTTCCATGCCATCTGGCAACTGTCGAACGAGTAGACCTCGCCGTTGATGCGTACAGCCCTGTCGGTGACATAGAAAGAGAAGTTTATTTTCAACTAATGTCAAAAAACACAAAGTAAAACTGCTGAACTCAATGCTCTGGTCAGTCAAGCACATGCGCAGTGATGCAGCACTGAGCACGTCAGCAAGGCAGTAAGAAAGCCGACACTCGACCGCCGCGCAAGACGATGAAATATGTCGACCATTTGCGCAAGAACTCCGCCTCACTCATTGACAGTGCGTCCACGCATGCTTGCTCAAAGAGGCGCGTGCGGAGGCGCTGCAACATTGGAAACATTGCTCTTTGCGGACGCCCATTTAAGGAAGCCGCTCCACGCTTCCGCCACAAAACGAACATGCCTAAACACAAGAGCATATTTGTAAACAGTTCGCGTGAACTAGTGCGCGCTTTGAGGCGGGTTAAAAACATCCGTGACACTAGTACCCAAAAGGTGCGCGCCACTACACCGTCGAACATAGCGTGCCGCAACGTTTCTAAAAGACCGCATTGCGGGCACCGAGCGGAGGGCGCCACGCCTCACGCCGCAAGGCGGTCTCTTGTGGGCAGGACCCGCCAGCCTCGCCGCCAGCCGAAGTCCCTGACATCTGCAGGAAGCGCAGCTGAGGTCAGTTGGCGCCAGCGTGCCCGTCTCGTTTTCTGGAGTTGTTCGCGGGTCAGCTCAGCGACCGTTATTGCTTCACACATCCTGGAGGGCGGGGTTTCATCAACATCCAGATCGGGCACGCTGGCAGACAACGACGCCAGTGTGCGACGCACGTTAACGAAAAATGCCGGCGGCTGCTCGGCTGTAGGGCCAACCACGTGTTGTGTAAATAACACGTTACGTGCTGTACGCAGAAAGTATGTGAGGAGTGTTCTCCCGGGATAGTCTGGGTTGCGCACAAGATCGCGTGCTCCTCGCTAGGCGAGCACATTGCACATGGTGCGGATACAAGGTACACCAAACCCACCCATGTACGATGGAAGGCGCATGAACATTCGTGACACAAGTTCGGTTTTGCCCGCCCACACGAAAAAGCCAAAGGCCGAGGTTAGCCTGCGAGCAAACGTGCCCGGTGGGTTTGCGACGCAGGCGACAAAAAAACGTACGGCTAGGATTGTGAACTTAACTATATAGCAGCGCTCTGCCATTGAAAGGCGGAAAGTTGATGCCACCGAGAGGCGTTTCTCAGCGTTCGTGCGGAGGTTAGTCCAGGTTTCGCGGGGCACTTCTCCGCTGGCGAGGAATACTACTCCCAGGACTTTCACTCCCTACACCCACTCCACCTCGCCGGCAAGGTTCGGTGTGAAGGTGCGAAACCTTAGTGCCTTGCTTTTTCTCCTGTTCAATAGGGCCCCCGATATCTCGCTGTACTCGAGAAACAGCCGCGAAAAAGCGGCGTAGCTATCCTCGTCCTTGAGGAAAAGCGACACGTCGTCGGCGTAGGCCGAAACTTTGATTTGGCCCTGGCCAGGCAGAGGGATGCCGCGTATGGATGGACTGTCGTTAAGGCGCCGGATGAGTGGATCCAGGCATATCACGAAGAATGTTGGGGAGAGAGGGCATCCTTGCCTTATGCCCCGGGTGACTGAGAAGGGAGCGCTCTGGTGGCCGTTTACGGAAAGATGAGCGTTCAGGTCTGCGTAAAGTAAGCGCAGCCTGCTGACAATTTGCAGCGGGAATCCGAAGGCTTCGAGTACTCCGAACAAATACGAGTGGTCCACCCGATCGAATGCTTTCGCCTGATCGAGCGAAACAAAACACCCGGTGAAGCTCGTCCTGCTGGGAAATGTGAACAGGTCTCCTGTGATTGCCAATGCAGAAAACACAGAGCGGTCAGGCACGCTGCTGGTTTGAGCCCGGTGGATTAGGTGAGGCAGGATCGTCCGCATTCTTCTGTTTAGTAAAGATGCGACTATTTTGTAGTCTGTGTTTAAGAGGCTTATGGGCCGCCATGCTTGCGGGTCGGAGGGGTCACCGCCCTCTTTCGGAATGAGTATGATGCGACATTCGCGGAAAGAGTTCGGACGTAACCCATCCGCGAGAAAGCCGTTGACCATTCTCAGCAGTGCTCCTTCGATATGGTAGAAAAACGTTGAATAAAAACCTGTTGGAATGCCGTCTGGACCGGGGGCGGAGGCTGAATTCATACTCTGCAGGATGGCGTGCAGCTCTTCAGCTACTCGTGGCAAGTTTCCAAAAAACCTTTCTAGAAACCCGTCATAACCATCTTGAAGATTTAGCCAACTGTCCGTAGAGAACAGGTTCGAGAAGTGACTTGCAAAGATCGTGCAGATATCTGCCGTGGTTTTGCTTTGGGTGCTGTCTGGGAGTGTCACGAAAGGCACAGTAGCGGAAGCGAATTCCTCTGCCGTGCCTGCGCGTACGTGTCGTAGCACAGCCGGGTCTGATATAGGCCGCCCGAGCTGGTGTGCGCGACTAGCTGCCCGTGATGACTGGCAGAGCAGCACGTGGTAACGTGCTTTAAGTAGGCTCAGGTAATCGCCCATGGCAAACGTTAAGGGTGCTTCCCTTTGCACTATACGGATGCGCCTGAGGGTGTCATTCAGTGCATGAGTTACCCGGCGTCTGCGGTCTTGACCGGCCGCCACCAGAGCTGCCTGCCAACGAGTCTTGAGTGTTTCCCATGAATCAGTCGCAACGAAGCTTTTGCACGATGCGGCCAACGCCGTACGCAGCGACGCCACGCTTTCCGGGTCTGCCAGTAGGCTCGTGTCCATGCGCCACGTAACAGTACGTGGGGTGTCCTCACCAAAGTCCAGACTGACTGACAAGGGGTGGTGATCGGAAATCACCGGCGTGCCTGCTGGGAACGGATGAACCTCGCAGCTGACGACAAACGAAGCGAGCTCTGGTGGAAAATAGAATTTGTCTATCCGACTGGCTGACTGCGCTCTCTCCCACGTCGCTCCAATGGCATCCCTGTGAAGCTGCACCCACGCATCAGACAAGCGGAACTGAGTCACGAGATCGCGGAGCGCGAGGGCACCGGAATAACGGCGACCATGACCCTCTCCGCGGACGTCACGGTCGATGTTAAGTACACAATTGAAGTCACCGACGATGAAAGTGGGGTAAGGATCAATGAGGAAGGAGTCGAGGCGCTCAAAAAAATCCGAACTACTAGCCTGCCGTGCTGGCGCGTATACACCCAACGCACGTACCCGCCGTTGGTTTAGTTTGAAGCCGACCGCAAGAGTGCGGCCGTCCAGCCCGAAAGTGCAATGAGCACCCACGCGCAGGCAGGGGTTTACAAAGACGACACCAACACCGCACATATGAGAATCAGTCAACGAAAAATAAGCAAGAACAGAAAACCGGGTGGTGAAATTCAGCACATCAAGTGAAGTACGGAAGTTGCATTCCTGTAAAAACAGGATGTCGACGCCCCTGGCCCTGGAAAAGTGCATCACCTCTGTCTGTCTGTCTACGGATTGAAATCCCCGAACATTCAGGGAGAGGAGATGCACAACCGCCATGACTGCCAAGAGCACCGACGGCTGCATGTCATCGTGTTTGGGTCGAAGCGGTAAAGGACACTTGGAAATGGCCAGCTGTGCGGGCCGCCACACAGATACGCGCAGTGGCCGTACGCTACAACTGTCTGGAAGGAAATGGTAATCGGCCCGGCGTCGGGAACTTGCGTCTGCATCAAATCCCACCGGTGCGACGCGGGGTCGAAGATGAACACGTGGACCAAGTTCCGAGCCATCTGGCAACTGTCGAACGAGTAGACCTCGCCGTTGGTGCGTACAGCCATGCGGGTGACATGCTCTGGAACGCCGTTTAGCCGCACCGTCCACATCCTGCAGAGGCGTAGAAAGAGAAGTTTTTTTTGTTCTGTGTTGACATAGAAAATACAAAACAAAACGGATGAACTTAACGCTCTGATGAGTCAGGCACATGCGCAGTGACGCAGCACTGAGCACGTCAGTAATACAGTAAGAAAGCCGATACTCGACCGCCGCGCAGGACGATAAAGTATGTCGACCATTTGCGCAAGAACTCAGCCTCGCTCATTGACAGAGCGTCCACGCATGCTTGTTCAAAGAGGTGCGTGCGGAGGCGCTGCAACATTGGGAACATTGTTCTTTGCGGACGCCCATTTAAGGATGCCACTCCACGCTGCCGCCATAAAACGAACTTGCCAACACAGAAGAGCATATTTTGAAACACTTCGGGAGAACTAGTGCGCGCTTCCAGGCGGGTTAAAAACATGCGTGACACTAATGTCCAAAAGGTGCGTGCAACTACACACTCAAACATTGCGTGCTGCAAAGTTTGAAGGAGACCGCACTGCGGGCATCGAGCGGAGGGCGCCACGCCCCACGCCGCAAGGCGGTCTCTTGTGGGCAGGACCCGCCAGCCTCGCAGCCAGCCGAAGTCCCTGACATCTGCAGGAAGCGCCGCTGAGGTCAGAGGCGCCAGCGTGCCCGTCTCGTTTTCTGGTGTTGTTCGCGGGTCAGCGCAGCGACCGTTAGTGCTTCACACATCCTGGAGGGCGGGGTTTTATCAACATCCAGATCGGGCACGCTGGCAGTCAACGACGCAAGGGTGCGACGTAGATTAACGAAAAATGCCGGCGGCTGCTCGGCTCTAGGGCCAACCACGTGTTGTGTAAAAAACACGTTACGCGCTGTACCCAGAAAATATGTGAGGAGTGTTCTCCCGGGATAGTCTGGGTTGCGTACACGATCTCGTACTCCTCGCGAGGCGAGCACATTGCACATGGTGTGGATACAAGGTATACCAAACCCACCCATGTACGATGGAAGGCGCATGAATATTCGCGACACAAGTTCTGTTTTGCCCGCCCAAACGAAAGAGCCACAGGCCGAGGTTAGCCTGCGAGCAAACGTGCGCGGTGGGTTTCCGACGCGGGCGACAAAAAAACATGCGGCTACGATTGTCGACTTAACTATATAGCAGCGCTCTGCCATTGAAAGGCGGAAAGTTGACGCCACCGAGAGGCGTTTCTCAGCGTTCGTGCGGAGGTTAGTCCAGGTTTCGCGGGCTACTTCTCCGCTGGCGAGGAATACTACTCCCAGGACTTTCACTCCCTGCACCCACTCCACCTCGCCCGCAAGGACCGGTGTGAAGTTGCCAAACCTTAGTGCCTTGCTTTTAACGTGTTCAATAGGGCCCCCGATATCTCGCTGTACTCCAGAAACAGCCGCGAAAAAGCGGCGTACCTATCCTCGTCCTTAAGGAACAGCGACACATCATCGGCGTAGGCCGATACTTTGATTTGGCCCTGGCCACGCAGAGGGAAGCCGCGTATGGATGGGCTGTCGTTAATGCCCCGGATGAGTGGATCCAGGCATAACACGAAGAATGTTGGGGAGAGAGGGCATCCTTGCATTATGCCCCGGGTGACTGAGAAGGGAGCGCTCTGGTGGCCGTTTACGGAGAGACGAGCATTCAGGTCTGCGTAAAGTAAGCGCAGCCTGCTGACAATTTGCGGAGGCAATTCGAAGGCTTCAAGGACTCCGAACAGATACGAGTGTTCCACCCGATCGAATGCTTTCGCCTGGTCAAGCGAAACAAAGCACCCGCTGAAGCCCGTCCTGCTGGCAAATGTGAACAGGTCTCTAGCGAGTGCCAATGCATCAAACACAGAGCGGTCAGGCACGCTGCTGGTTTGAGCCCGGTGGATTAGGTGAGGTAGGATCGTCCGCATTCTTGTGTTCAGTAAAGATGCGAATATTTTGTAGTCTGCGTTTAAGAGGCTTATGGGCCGCCATGCTTGCGGGTCGGAGGGGTCACCGCCCGCTTTCGGAATGAGTATGATGCGACATTCGCGGAAAGAGTTTGGACGTACCCCACCCGCGAGGAAGCCGTTGACCATCTTCAGGAGCGCTCCTTGGATCTCGTAAAAAAACTTTGAATAAAAACTTGTTGGAATGCCGTCTGGACCGGGGGCAGAGGCTGCATTCATACTCTGCAGGATGGCGTGCAGCTCTTGGCTTGTGGCTGGTGCGCAAAGGTTTTCATGCAACTCTTCAGCTACTCGTGGCAAGTTTCCAAAAATAACTTTGTAGAAGCCAGTCATAACCATCTTGAAGATGTAGCCAACTGTCCGTAGAGAACAGGTTCGAAAAGTGGCTTGCGAAGATCGTGCAGATATCTGCCGTGGTTTTGCTTTGGGTGCCGTCTGGGAGTGTCACGAAAGGCACAGTAGCGGGAGCGAATTCCTCTGCCGTGCCTGCGCGTACGTGTCGTAGCACAGCCGGGTCTGATATCGGCCGCCCGAGTTGGTGTGCACGACTAGCTGCCCGTGATGACTGGCAGAGCAACACGTGGTAACGTGCTTTAAGTAGACTCAGGTAATCGCTCATGGCAAAGGTTAAGGGTGCTCCCCTTTGCACTATACGGATGCGCTTGAGGGTGTCATTCAGTGCATGAGTTACCCGGCGTCTGCGGTCTTGACCGGCCGCCACCAGAGTTGCCTGCCAACGAGCCTTGAGTGTGTCCCATGAATCAGTCGCAACGAAGCTCTTGCACGATGCGGCCAACGCCGTACGCAGTGACGCCAGGCTTTCCGGGTCCGCCAGCAGGCTCGTGTCCATGCGCCACGTAACAGTACGTGGGGTGTCCTCACCAAAGTCGAGCCTGACTGACAAGGGGTGGTGATCGGAAATCACCGGCGTGCCTGCAGGGAACGCGAGAAGTTCGCAGCTAACGACAAAAGAAGCGAGCTCTGGTGGAAAATAGAATTTGTTTATCCGACTCGCTGACTGTGCTCTCTCCCACGTCGCTCCAAAGGCATCCCCGTGAAGCTGCACCCACGCGTCAGACAAGCGGAACTGAGTCACGAGATCGCGGAGCGTGGGGGCACCGCAATAACGGCGACCGTGACCCTGTCCGCGGACGTCACGGTCGATGTTAAGTACACAATTGAAGTCACCGACGATGAAAGTGGGGTAGGGATCAAGGAGGAATGAGTAGAGGCGCTCAAAAAAATCAGAACTACTACTCTGCCGTGCTGGCGCATATACAACCAACGCATGTACCCGCCGCTGGTTTAGTGTGAAGTCGACCGCAAGAGTGCGGCCTTCCAGCCCGAAAGTGCAATGAGCACCCGCGCGCAGGCAGGGGTTTACAAAGACGACACCAAAACCGCACATATGAGAATCAGTCAACGAAAAATAAGCAAGAACAGAAAACCGGGTGGTGAAATTCAGCACATCAAGTGAAGTACGGAAGTTGCATTCCTGTAAAAACAGGATGTCGACACCCCTAGCCCTGGCAAAGTGCATCACCTCTCTCTGTCTGTCTACGGATTGAAATCCCCGAACATTCAGGGAGAGAAGATGCACAACCGCCATGGCTGCCAAGAGCACCGACGGCATAGCATACAACCTAAAGAGCGCTGCCATGGGCGGCGCATGGCGCGCACGGCACTTTTTTGCTAGAACGTTCGTTAACAGTCCCTTCGGATTCCGATGATTGGGGGTGGGCACGTTTGTAGTCGGGTCTTGAGAAGTCCATATTTTCGGGGTCGTCGGCGCTTGTGGCCTCGCTCACCGGTTGCTGCGTGGTCTTGCCGACGCTCGCAGCTGAAGCCGATGCCGACGCCAGGGTCGCCGATGGGAGGGTGTGGCTGGCTGGTGATGGGAAGCGCGCGTCGTCCGCACCTCGAGGAGTCGTCGGCCCTGACACCTGCCCGCGCGTCAAGTCGCCTGTCAGGCGAAGCGGCGTGACTTTGTCCGGTACGTCCACCGGGTCGCCCGACGCCACGCTCGACTCGTCGCTGCTGCTCACGGTGTCGTAGGTGTCAGTGCCGGGAAACGGCGCCAAGGGTTCGGCAAAAACTGCAGCGAACGGCTCCACCTCGGTTGAAGGCGTCACCTCGCGCTGCTCCTTCACGGGCACCTCCGTCGCGGGGGCGTGCTCAGGCTCCCTCGGGCTGGTCGTAGGGTGCGCGTCGGCAACAGGCGTCCGGACGGTTGGTGTGCTCCGCATTTCTGCGGCCACGTTGTCCTTGCTCGGTTCCTTCCTCGAGGCGGCGGCCGCCGCATAGGACCGTGGTCGCAGGCAATCCGCTGTGGCGTGGCTTCCGCCGCAGCGCCTGCAAGCCGCTCCGCATCCGGCCGTGTCGTGGCCGAACACCTCGCAGCGAGCAGACCGCAGCATTCGACACGCCGCGCCGATGTGGCCGTCCTGCCCGCAGCGGGAACACACCTTCCGGACGCCTCGGTAGTCAAACATGACGCGGTGGCCCTGGACGGTCAAGAAGTTCGGCACCGCCTGCTTCATCGCGATCCTGCTTCATCTCGATGAGTAGATCTTGCCGTTGATGAGTACAACTCTGTCGGTGACATGCTCTGGAGCGCCGTTTAGCCGCGCCGTCCACATCTTGCAGAGGCACCTGCTTCAATAAGAAACAAGGGCCGGTCATTCCAGCGATGGCGGTGGCATCATGCGGCTTTTTTGTGAAGCAGCGATATGGTCATCGGTATTCGTGGCGCGTGCAGACTTAGTGCGTCGACGGGTAACTATTTCCGTTAGATTTTTGAATATGTTTGTCATTTTATGACACTCACACGAATGAATGTTCGAAAAAGAACACGTACTCTTGCAGTTACCAAGATTGAAAGCGCTAAAGCCGTTATAAATTGCGCATAAGTGGTCAAGAGGGCTCTTGTGCCATTACGGGGTGTTTCAGAGCGAATTGCTTTTTTGACGCCACATGATGTGTGCTTAACGCTTTCCAATCGAGAATTTTGTTTAGTTGATCGATCATGCCAGTCGCATTGATAGGGATTGAATATCTGGCGGCTTTAAAAAAACGTGAAATATATATTGCTTAATGCTTAAATCGTGCGCTACTTTTTTCTTTCGTTTCGCGCATGTTTGGTTGCCGCCTTATCGTCTAGCAGGTGCTTGGTATAGGTGTCATGCAGCTCTGGTCTATTCATATCGCGAGCAACAACCACTTTGTTCAACCTTGCGGCGACGATGGCAATATGGTGCGAATCGTTGGCATTTGGCCTTTTCATTTCCTGTTCTGGTAAGAAATGCCTAAGGGGCCTGAATACCTGCAGCTGTTTCTGGTGAAATATAAACTTGTGATTTGGTCACTGTGCCTTCTATATATACCTTTATATACGTGGATTTGAGGAAAGGAAGTGGAATTTCACGAGAGATGCATTCATATCATTTCACGAATACACCAATCAGTTTAAACTGCAAAGGAGGATCTATCCGCCACCAGACAAAAATCTCGACAAAAGCCAGGAGGTAACGTGGCGTCGGCTCCAGACGCGAGCCTTTTTTAGCCCGTCGAGACTAGCACACATGTATCCAACACAATACAACGCTACTTGCAAACAATGCGGCGAGATATCCAGATATGACCACATTTTATGGAGCTGCAAAAAGGCGCCGCCACCGGCGGAGCTACTACCAGTCCCTTCTCTAGAGCGGTGGGAGGCTATACTGGCCAGCTCAGACCCGTTGACTCAAGTCCGGGCCACTGAGTGGGCTCACGAGGTCGCCAAGAGCCATGGGCTCGAAGCCACCTAGTATAATGCCCACTATGGCTCAGTGCTGACAATAAACGTTTTCCAATCCAATCCAAATCGGTGGAACCCCCACCCGCACGGTGAGGAAAGGGAGGAAGGCGGGAGTGAAAGAAAAAAGAGAGAAAAAGGGGCCGTAGTAGAGGGCTCCAGATTAATTTCGACCACCCGAGGACCTTTAACGTGCATTTACATCGCACAGCACACGGGCTCCATTTGTGTTTTCCCCTCATCGAAGCTTTGGCCGCCGCGGCTGGATTGGAACCCGGTTACTCCTGCTGGTTAGCCGAGCACGCTAACCTCTGAGCCATCACGGCGGGCATCTATCGGTTGTGGGAAACGTGTTACGAGCGGAGCGCGGCGGGTGTTAGTTGTTGAAATGGCGATTTGCAACGGACAGCGCGAAAGTGTGTTGCAGTTTAACACGAGGCGTGATCGGTTGCGGCGATAGCATCGCGCCCTCGTGCGGTGGCCGGCGAAGCTGACCTGTTTGCTCCACCGCGGGTTTGAAACGCCGTCATGGAAATATTAATCTCTTGAACTCATACGCAATAACGGTGTCTGATAAATTAAGTTGCTTTTACGCTTCCCGTACTGTGTGAATTGGCAATGGAATAGACGCTTTACTTGCAAACACCGCTCGCCTCTCTTTTTTGAACTGCCGGGAATAATTTATTTAGTTATTGAGCAGCAGAAAGAAGAACGTTAACACTGTGTCTGACTTCCTTCTATCGACTTGATATCGCTGTTTTAACGTGACAGCGTTAAAGACCCCGGTGTCCACGTCGGCGTTGTGAGCGAGAAATCACGGGCATGGCTCTGCCAGCTGGTTCCCAGAGGGAAACCTAGGAGGCGGATGGGCCGCCTTGGTCACGTGTCCTTGTTGCGTCATCCCAAGCTACCCACCAGATAGTGACCAAACTGCACACTGTTGCAGTTAAATAAACAACTGGCAGCTCAGAAACAGCAACCTGGGTCCCACAAGGCCCATCGCTTAACAACTGCACCAGTGCGAGAGGAGGGGTATGAGGACTCCCAAGGATTTATCAGTGTAAAAAAGCCAATGGCCTGCATATACGGGAATTAACCCATCATGATATAGCGTTGTACTTTTACGGGGGAGTTTTAGTGTTCCCTCTAATTTTATTTTCTTTTACGCGACAGCATTAAAAGTCCCGTTCGGCCGGAAACCCAGCGTCACGATCGTTGACACAATGGAAAATCCTGATTGGTCGACAAGGTAGTGGAGTAGGAAAGCAATTTTGCTGATATTAAAAAGAAACTGTGGTCAGTCGAAATCAAAACCACCATTGAGGAACGTGCGTTAATTGCAGAGAGAGGCCTTGCACGAGTACCACCAACCCCCCAGCAGGCAAATTACATTAGAGGACCACATAGCTATAATGAGGGTCAATAATTATTGTCACTAAGTAATGTGGACGACGATGTGCAATAAAAGAGTTTATGTTTTCAACAAGTGTGTCGATGTCTGCAGAACGGTGCGCCAAGGAAAACCCTAGCGACCGTATGGACACTTTAACGCTATTACGTCGTACTATTAAGGTGAACTGAAGTTTCGCAGTTTTTTTCTTGTCAAGTAATAATCCTTAATCATGCCCAATATGCAATGCTAGATTAAAACTAAAGGATCAGTTACCACCAGTAACGTGAATTGCAGCGAGGCGTTGGCTAGCACGCAGATCTGAGGGCTCGCGTCTACGTCACTCTGCCTAGATATTGGGACCAATGGGATGGTCCTACGGCCCTGGAGACATGCGCGTAATATGAGGGCTGCGCCGTTGCCCTGATGCCTTGAACGATCCAAAGTTGTTTGCACAGTAAAGTTTTCCATCCATCATGGGGGCGCAAGCATTTGGACGTCCGGATGTGAGGGGTCCTGTCGCGTAGCGAGTTTGAGGTCGGCTTTCCTATCTCGTTGACCCCTCTTCCAACGGCCGCATGTTAGCTGCTTTGCCCTCCCCCAGAATGTTCAAGCATTCATGGCTGTCTAGTGCTGATGTTCGCATTTCTTTGTGACCTCAGCTGCCCGCCTATGTAGGTCTTCTTAGACTCCGCGCTTGTGTTTGCAATCTTACGAGCGCAGCATATCTTGTGTGTGCGCAGGGCCCACTGTTCCGTGGCTTCTGAAACAACCACACAATGCCTTTGCTACTCAAGAGATTCAATATTCCTAGTGCTTCACGTCATCACATCGAACGGTGCACTAGGCTGTAGCGAAGAAAAATGTGTCTCGGTGTCTTACACGCCTGCGCCACCTAGTTCTTAGCGTCCTTCCTGCCCTCCTAGTGTCCCCCTTTCCCTGCGCAACCATTCTGACACGCTTTACCTGTCTCTTTTTCGCGTAAGCCCAGGAACAGTGGCTATATCGTCATAACAGCAAAAGGTGCGTTAGAAGCTTTCTCACTAAAATCAACACAGGCTTGCAGAAAAAAAAACGCCTACGATACCTGTTCTTACCCAGTGCTTCCCCGACAGCAGGAAGGAAAAACTAAGGCCCGGTTTTATTTCTGAGAAGATTCGTTACCACTGCACTATGTGGAACATGCTGCTGAACGGCGTTCCAGAACTCGTCCACGACATGCGGTCGCCATCAAAGAAAAGGTCGACTTGTTCGACCCGTTCTACAACTACCACGATGACAGCGATGAAATTTTAGGCATGCGCTTAGGCGTGTACATCTTCCACCCTGCAATGTGCAGGTGGGGTGTGCCGCTGACTGACCTGCGTCCCGAAGGCGAACCCATTAACTTCAGCGACCACACCGTTGTCGCCTACGGTGACTGTGCCTATATGCGGGGGAGCTAATCGGACATAAGGTCACGGATTGGCCGCTTATACTGGTTGTATATGCTTGCTATGACATGGAGCAGTCCGAAGTGCGGCCAAATGCCGACACTGAGCATCTTCTTCTCTGCTTGTGTGCTGTGTCAACGGATCTACGTCTTTGATTTATTGGACCCGGAATCCTCACACCGTGTATATTATCTTGACCTTGAGAGCCTCACATTGCATAGCGCTCCGACCAGTGCAGAGGCCCCGGCTAGCCGCTGCTCTCACACGGCGTCCGCAGTCGGAACGCGAATGCATGCTTGTTGTGGCCAGGCGTTAAACATAGAGATCAACGACTTTTCAACTATTACTATTAGCCTCCCTGTGTGTTGAGAGGTGTGTAGCTCACCGCGAGTAATATCCTACCAGTATTCAGAACTTCGAATACAAGGTTTCGCTTGGCGCAGTTGCGTAACAAATTTCGGCTTTTTCGACGGGTTAATTATAATGGATCTGTTTCTTTGCGTGCGGGGTTTTCGAAAGCCCGAGTTGGTAGCCCGTCGAGTTGGTAGCCGAGTTGGTAGCCCGTCTGTCGCTCCTGGTATGACGTCACGCCATAACGTCACTAGCTCCTCTAGCGGGAGGAGCGCGACGCGCCGTGCCAAGCGGCCGCCGTTACCCGACGAGCCGAGTTGTAGCCCGTCTCTCGCTCCAGGTATGACGCCACGCTGTGACATCGCTAGACATGGTATGACGTCAGAGGTCAATCTAAAGGTCAAACGTGACAGGTGGCCGCCGGTACGCGAAAGGCCGTTCTTGGGAGTAGTATGGCTTTCGCAATAAAAATTTGCAGTGGTTTAGCTCTGGTTAAACCGGGTAAATTGAGTTAGCAACGGTGCGCGCGTTCTTCTGGTGATTCTTCGGCGCGTTGCCTTCGGCTGGTAGCATTGCGGCGTTCCTGAGCACTCGGGTGTTGAGATTCATCGGTTACCGATGACCTGGAACAACTCTGCGAGGTAGAACGGTGTCGCCGAGCTGCATCCTTAGCACGACGCTTTGCAAGACGTTCTTCAAGCTGTTCTGGCGACTCTTGCGCATGTTGTCGCTTTCTCGCTTCTTCCTGTCGCTGCCACTTCTCCTTAGAGGACTGGGTAGCAAAGCATTCACGCCAAGGCAAGCGTGCATTTATAGACGCTCTACAGCGCGGGAGCATGGAATGGTCACATGACCATTCCGCCTCGCTGCCAGGGAGTCCACAGAACGCCATCGCCCGTTCGGCTGTACGGTTTGCTCGTCGGCTAATTGGTTTTGGAGGAAAGGAAATGTATCTGTATCGCATATCTCGGTGGACACCTGAACCTTGCCGTAACGACAATGGAGGAAGATTGGATTGAACGAAGACACCGTATTCTTTAGACGCGCCTTTGTGATTCGAAACCATCCAGCTGGCATAGCGGAGTGGTTAGCGTGCTCGTCTCGCACTCCGGAGACCCTGGTTCTATTGCCCAACTCGAAAAGTTTCCGACTCGGTGGTATTTATATATGTGGTCTGATTAGGAATTAAGCTAATTGCTTAACCGATATCATTCGAATGTCATCGATGCACTGCGCGCCAATGCTGCTAACGCCGGCTTTGAAGGCCAGAAGTGGCGGACCTTCTAGTGGAGCGATCTGTCGTATACAGAGCAAACTACTCGGCGCCGGGGGTCGCGCGGCGTGCCGATGATGCTGCCATCTGGCGGAGCGCGGTTGAAGCAAAGTTGTTCAAGGTCATCCGTCCCTACCGACCCGGGCTACGCGTGGAGGCGAAACCTGCAGTAGTATTTCTAACACAATAAAATTAAATAGTCAATTTCAGCTATGCTACTAGTCAATTTCAGCTATGCTGGTTAGCGCACTTTAGCGGTATTCAGACAGGCTACAGCGCTGAGAATGCTAAGCCGTAAAGACCACTCCTACTGAAAAAGGCCGGTTTCAAAAATTGCGGAAAAACTTAGGTTATACATCCGGAACACGCCTAACATGGTGATGGAACACATTCAGGAGAGTGTAACATGGCCAATGCTTTCCTTTTTTGTTTGTATGGGAATAAAGATTACAGTTTGGATTTCGTTGTGCATGGAATTTTTTTCTTTCTTTCGAATTCACTCATGCAGAACAGAAGAAACTCATTAGACATGGCTCCAACATCATTACAAAGTAACTTGGATTGCAGGTAGATGGTTTCACGTCAAAACGAAAACCACAGTTGTAAGTAAAGACGGTAATGGGTGCCTATTTTGGGGTTCGACTTGAATTGTGGGCATGGTAGAAAAGTTATTTCTTGGCACTCTCCAATGAAATAAAAAACAACTTTTGTTACTGCGCAGCTTCTGGAAGTAACTCTTTGGCCGGACGTTATTATTTGATCTTTTCAACAGGTTTGAACCCAGGAATGCATTTAACGATTGATTTTGGTAGTTATAATAATAATAATAATAATAATAATTTGCTTTATTCAGTATAATCTGAACATACCAAAAAAACGGAAGCGCGGGAGCCACAAGTGGGCTTGTGCGGCGACAACCGGCAGCCCCGGATATCTTCGCGTTACATCAGAGCTCCATCAGAGGCAAAAGAAAATTAAAAGACGTAAATATGAAGAACACAAAAATTTTGGCACGGAAAGAATGAAAAAGCAGTGATAAGATTTTAGTACATATTAAAGATGTTCTAACACTTGAACAGCAGCACGCAGTTTTTTGCGGGTGGTTAGGGAAAATAAATCATCCGGTAATTCGTTAAATATAGCTGGCACGTAATAGTTTCTACTTGCTTTGCCGTAGTGAGTGCGCACTCTCGGTTTATGATAGCGATGAACATGCCTCAATGGTACCGGTTTCGTATTTATGTGTCTGTATGCGCTATTCCAAAAATATTTCAGTTCTACAATTTGTTTAAAAAGATTGTCAAAAGAAGGCAAACCGGCTGCGGTAAAGACACTGTTGGGCAGATTTTCCTGCGGCAAGTAGAGAACGCTTGTAGCAATGTTTTACAAAATCCTATTAAGACGACATTTCCATGTGAAAGAGCAGTTAAAAAAACAACACATACCGTATCTCAAGACACTATACCCCAGAGCCTGGGCAACTAATTTTCTGACAGAAAATGGCATCATAGTTCGTAAATTAAACAACAAGCATGCAACACTTCCGAGTTTCTTACAAATGTGAGTAATCTGAGTATTCCATGCCAAATCACTGTCTATGTAAATACCAAGATACTTAACCGACGGGACGTTAATTATAGGTTGACAAGAACACAAAGAGCAGTATGAGGTGTGTAAATATATGGAACCTGCACTTGGTACATCTTTATGCGGGTTACGAAAACAAACAAGTCTGGATTTGGTGCTATATATTTGTATTAATTGAAAGTTTTTTTTTTCAACTTACACAATGCTGATGGGTGTCATGGCAAGAAGGTTGTAAGAATAGCTTGACAAAGCCAGGACACTAGTGAATGGCAGAACACGAGTGCGCAGATGAGGCTGAATAACATACAAATTAACAAATTAAATATCATGAGCATTGGCACCCGAAAGAAAAAGAAAAGCAGAACCTGTTTATAAATGCATTAAGTATGTTTTATAAACACTTTTACAAAGAGGGGCGCCTCAGAAGTGAATGTCAAATAAGTAAACTAATGTGGAATAAATACTGCACAATATATAGCAGCGACTCTATATGAATACATAATATTCCATTGTCTGCATTCGTACAAAATACTGCATCCAACTTCTTTAAAGTGAGCATGTCGACATAAGGTAGTTAAAAAAATGACTTGGAGGGAAAAGAAACAGCAATGAGGCTGCATCCGTGTCGTGGTGCGGAATCGAGCAGACTAAAGTTCTGCAGGCAATATGATTGATTGGTTAACCATTAGTGATGTTACAGTTCAACATGTCATGTAGCGCTCTAGGTGATTACGTACTGAAGTACAGGCGGCCACTATCTAATTTATTGTACATATCTGCTTTATGCACCACTACTGCCTAAATCAAGCCATGCGATGACGTTGCATTATCAACTTCGCATAAATTAATGTTTGACGCGTATTATTTTTCCCTGCCAGGCCTGATAGGTTGTTGAAAATGTTTCGTAATTGTCTTTCCTCTATATTAGCCTGTAGAGCAAGCGGTATTTGCAAACATGTTCGATATTTTTGTTCTCTGTGAAAGAACAGGTCTTTAGCTGGGGGCATGTAGACACGTTGGAAGAACAGCGAACTACTTTTTATGCTATAGTGGTAAGGGTACCGTTCAGCGTAGAACTGCGCGTAGTTGGCGTGGTCACCGGTGAGCGCGGAAAACCGGATTGGTCGAGAGGGTGCTGACGTCACATGTGGAGCCGTGGAATGAAAAGTGATAAAAAACGGCAAAACTAATGAATAGAAGGTGGAAACATGATTCGAATGACAATGGACGTCTAAGTATACTGTATAAAGCAATTCAGTTGCCCCTAAAGCAAATTTTGGGGCAATCAGTCGTGAATCGAACGCTTCACCTGTCAGTTGCGAGTTTTGGCATGCCGACCTTAGGCCAGGCAGGCATTTTTTTTCTCTAACAAGATACTTGCCACCAATCTGGAAATAACTATTCTATGTAAAAATTATTTACAAAGAACTCAGCTACCGGCTGCACTACACTACCATGACAGAAGACAACACAACTAAAGGGCTAGACAGACTTTTGAAGGAAAAAAAACATAATCAAGACATTAAGCAAACAAGGGAAGGGGAATGAGGGGCTCGTTATAATTAAGTCAAAAGCCAGCAGCCACAGAAACCAAGGGGCACAGGGGATTTTTTTTTAACTTTATTTATTTAATTTGTGGTGTTGATCAATTAGGAATATTACTGAATAAGTTATCGCTTAATGCTAATTGATTAGAAAAGCAGAAGAAAAAACAACCACATGCCGCCGGTGGGATCCGAACCCACCACGACCGAATTACGCGTCCGGTGCTCTACCTCTCAGCTACGGCGACGGCTGTCAAATCTTCTGCTTTCGGGGGTATTTATGTTAACAAGTAACCTAACCTTGAGAGTGTTCATCAGCGCCACCCACGTTCATAAGCGGCGGACGTGGAACGTCCTGAGTTACCGCAGGTGTGACGTAGAACGTCATCGAACGAAGTGGGCGGAAGCTGCGAGAGAACCCTCTTATGCTTCCTATGGCGTCAAGGCTGCGAGAACCAAGGCTGCCAGAACACTCTCAAGGTTAGGTTACTTGTAAGCATAAATACCCCCGAAAGCAGAAGATCTGACAGCCGTCGCCGTAGCTCAGAGGTAGAGCACCGGACGCGTAATTCGGAGGTCGTGGGTTCGTATCCCACCGGCGGCATGTGGTTCTTTTTCTTCTGCTTTTCTAATCAATTAGCATTAAGCGATAACTTATTCATTAATATTCTAAATTGATCAACACCACAAATTAAATAAATAAAGTTAAAAAAATCCCCTGTGCCCCTTGGTTTCTGTGGCTGTTGGCTTCTGTCTTATTTATAACGAGCCCCTCATTCCCCTTCCCTTGTTTGCTTAATTGCTTAGCGAGGGCCTCGGTTCTGGCAGCCTTGACGCCATAGGAAGCAAAAGAGGGTTCTGACGCAGCTTCCACCCTCTTCGTTCGATAACGTTCTACGTCACACCTGCGGTAACTCAGGACGTTCCACGTCCGCCGCATATGAACGTGGGTGGCGCTGATGAAAACTCTCAAGGATAGGTTACTTGTAAACATAAATACCCCCGAAAGCAGACGATTTTACAGCCGTCGCCGCAGCTCGGAGGTAGAGCACCGGACGCGTAATTCGGAGGTCGTGGGTTCGGATCCAACCGACGGCATGTGGTTGTTTTTCTTCTGCTTTTCTAATCAATTAGCATTAAGCGATAACTTATTCAGTAATATTCTAAATTGATCAACACCACAAATTAAATAAATAAAGTTAAAAAAATCCCCTGTGCCTCTTGGTTTCTGTGGCTGTTGGCTTCTGTCATAGTCAAGACATGTCCTTTTTCTTCAACATGGTATTTATTACATGCATGCAATGTTCTACGTGTATGAACTGTGTGACAACCTTTAGAAAAAAATATTGTATTAGCACGACGCGTTCAAGTCACCAAAGATTGGCAGAGAGACTATGGAGAGCACATGACTAATTCATCATACTACGGCACAGCTAAGCAACGAAGCAACAGAAAAAAAATGCAATGAAGAGCCCATCAGTAAGAGTTTGTGCCATTCGGGTCTGAACATATTGTGGGCTTAGACACCATTAAAGTGAACAATGATCATTCCAAAGCCACTTGTGCAGACACAAGATTCAGAATGTCAATTTATAATGAGCGCTTCGCAGAAGCCGGGTACTACAATTAAAAAGAACAAAGGGTCATTAGCAAATTAAAGTCCATTGTGATATCGTACAGAATGCGGTGTCCGAACTTCTTTTGGAATGTCGGTTGCATGATATCCGAGAAGAGTACTGAGTCTTTTCGATTGATGAAACAATGCTGAATTTTTTCTGGAGCGTCGCAAATGAAGGGGGGAGGGGTGCTTTGCAGTGACGGCAATTCACCCTTGACACAAAAGTTTTCTTTTCCCCATATCACGTTTTAGCGGGTAATGTGTCAGTGCGTACACGGCGAGAGAGGGATTTCACGTACTCTTTTTTGTATACCATGTCCCGTTAATTTAATACGTAGCGCATTACATGGGCGGAGAGAAGAGCACACAGACTAAATCCTTCTGCAACCATTTTCTCGATACTGAAAACTGCAAATCAGGGGAGAAACGAACAGCAAAACACACCTCATGCATTAAGCCTGAGAAAAAGGGGTTATCAGAAATATCTAATGAAGCAGTAATGTTCGGTAAAAGATAAACTACGTCGACTCGAAATAATGCATGCACTATTGCACGTGTTATGTCTACGAAAATCACATAACGTGAAACTGCCTATCCCACATACAGGAGAATCTACCAAGGCCGCCAGCATTTACAGACCAGAACTGGTAATCAGGTGACAAAGGCTCAACTACGAATCTCAGATAAAAGTAGCGAGAATTTTTGAAAACCTGGATGAAAAGTACTGCGCAATTAATATTTTAGAGTACATAAGGAAATTTTAGGGCGAGAGACAGTTTTGAGACGGTCGCCGTGCCAGCAATCGAGATACCGTAAGGGACACGTGTCTGAGAATAGGGCTGAAGAGTTTGCACCCAGTCTTTTCAAGTAATGTGCCCTCTTATTACGGGCACTCAAAGAGGCGCCAAGGTGCCTGAGTGGCCTAGGTCTCCACACCACTCCAGCATATTCAGCAATAAAACACGATATATGTGATATAAAAATGGAAATAAGCAACATGATGGCTAATAACAAAAAACCTGTGGATGGGCGAAAAGAGGAAACAGGGTAAAGGAGTAAAAACATAGCCTGAAATAGTTACAGACAGGCACGGCGAAAAAAAAAACCCGTGAAAAGTAGCGAAAAGGTCTGCAATCGGATTGCAAGGAAAAATAATTTTTTCCGCAAAAGCGAAATAGACGGCGTACTGACATACTTGTCACTAGTATTAATATCGTGAAACGCTTCCACCCTTTTTTGTATTGTGTTTAGTTCTGAACAAAAGATCATGTTTCCAAATCCATGTTTACAAGGAACCTTTCCTTACCCTGACCCTTAGATTTTAATCGCTTACAAAGGTGTACTAAGTGGCCTCTTGGATTATTTCCTATTTGCAGCCTGTGTTCACATGCCCCTTCATTAAAACATGTACCAGTCAGTCCAATGTAGAACCTGACGGAAGTAAGGGGAACTTTCTGCGCAACTCTTGAAACACACTTGCGAACTTCTTATCGTGCTTCTTGGTACACTGCGGCCTATTCTTCTTTACATTGATCACAAACGGGCGCATACTACGAAGTTTACAAAGCGGAAACAAAACAATCTTGACCGCTTGAAGGCTTGCCACTTTTTTGATGTTACGTGAAACGCGACAAATGTAGGGCATAAGCACCACCGCTTCTTTCTTGACGGTCTCTTTCTGCTCGGTAGCGGAACGGAAGGGCTACAGTTGCTGATTGTACTTTTTTTCTTTCTTTTGCATGATCACAAGAATTTCTCCAAGGCGTTTCTGGCAATGTTTTTTTTTATTCTGTTTTTTCCTTTCGCCCATTCTCCCGCTTTATGTTCTTACCTTCCCATCATGCTTGCTTCCATTTTGACATGTCATATAATGTTTTAGTCCCCCATCGCATCCTTTACTCTGGTTGTTTGTCGTTTCTAATTCGGCCATCCACGTAGGCTATCACGATTTATTCTCGCACCTTCGACTTTACTGTTGATTCTGATTAATTTTATGGCGCTAGGTCATCTGTGGCTAAATAGCCCCATGGCACAAAGTTTATTTGTCTATTCAAGCTGGTGTAACAGACACATTTTCCCAACATTTCGCACCAGCCATCGTGGGATGGCTTGTCGATAATGTATCTGGCGTGCGCAGTGCACTGGAGCGCTATCGCATCAGTATAAATAAGCTGTAAGGAAGCTTCAGATACAGTCCAGCATGCTGTCGACTGCCTTCAATATGATCAGCACAAAATACGATCAGTTACACAAGCTTTGACACATTCTATCAGCTCAGGTTGAAGACATAGATACCGATCGGATGCTTCCAGATTGAATTAGACTGCATATAGGAAAAAGAGAACCATAACTAGCAGGCTATAAAATCAGTGAACCTTTAAAGCAGCGTCAAAGTGAAAGCAGACATCCGGAAATAAGTGATAACTGTTTGGCTTTGTAAAGTCGTCGCAAAAGAAACAAGTGTTTTCCGGAAAAGAGCTGCAATCGACGCCTGCCGACACATATCTCTATCGGCCATCTGCTTTGAAAAGGATGACCAGCAGTGGCTACGCGGCTAAGTAGAATTTAACACGGGCTTCATACCGAAGCGGTGTTAATGCGACTTGCTTGAAGAAACCACCGGGCTGGAGGTGAATCGATTTCAGTGAATAACTCTTCGTTCAGAACATTTCTTCTCTTTATTATTACGAAAACGTGGCGGCCCCGAGCGACATGAATATAAACAAAACACTAGCGACTTTCTTGCTTGCGCGAAAAGCGAGCACAGAAGGAAGGCGTCCTGTGCGTATATAAGAAGAGTTTATTACTGCGTCAAGTAGTACTGCAGGAAGACGTTCTTTGCGTGTAAAAGAAGTGCTTATTTATGTATCAAGTAGCCGCAATGAAGTTGCATCATCACCGTACCACCAAGCTGGCTTCGCCGAAGTCACTCAATTTCCTTGAGATGAGGCATTTGCCACCGACTACGATGGGTGAGAAGTTATAGCGTAGACCATTTCTCTAATGAAGGGTGGTAAGGGGCTTAGATCCAGCCGTGCATCAATTACTGCAAGTAAGCACAGGTTCTTTAGTGTCGGTGCCAAGTGCAACAGGTGGAGATCGGTCAGCGATCTTCGCTCCTCAGCTACCTGGTCCTCATCCTGGTCGGGTGCCGGTCCAAAGCCACCGAAGATAAACACTCTTTCACCCATCACTAAGCAGCCATGCCAGTACCTGGGAGATGGTGGTGAGCCACATGGCTTCACTTCGGTCCAACGCGACGTCACGGGGTCGTACTTGTGCATATCTGCTAATGAGGTCTTCAGCACACCGCTGTACCCTCCGAAAATGTACAGTTCTTCGTTGAACACGAAGGCTGAATGTCCTCGCCGATACACAGGGGGAACGCCTTGTACCTGTGGGCGCACCCAGGAAGAGTTGGTCGTTTGAAAATAGTATAGGATGAGGAAACGGTCTGCTGGGCTGCCGCCGAACACATACATGCGGGTCCCGATGGCAGACGCAGATTGGCAGGCATGTAGAACCGGAGCCTCTCCGCTGGTGGGGACACGATGCCACTCTAGGGTATCCAAGTCAAGGACCCGCATATGTGACGAAGGATTCCAGTCACTGAAGATATACTTGCGGTGACCCAAAACACAAGCTGTGCTGCCGTACATCGATAAGGGCACCTGACCGGACACTGCCAGACGGCTGCATGTCATCGTGTTTGGGTCGAAGCGGTAAAGGACACTCGGGGCTGGCCAGCTGCGCGGGCCGCCCCACAGATACGCGCAGTGGCCGTACGCTACAACTGTGGGGAGGGAAATTGTTATCGGCCCGGCGTCAGGAAGTTCCGTCTGCACCACATCCCACCGGTACGACGCGGGGTCGAAGATGAACACGTGGACCAAGTTCCGCGCCATCTGGCAACTGTCGAACGAGTAGATCTTGCCGTTGATGCGTACAGCCCTGCGGGTGACATGCTCTGGAACGTGGTTTAGCCGCGCCGTCCACATCCTGCAGAGACACCTGCTGCAATAAGAAACAAGGGCCGGTCACTCCAGCGAATGTGGCGGCATCATGCGGCTTTTTTCTGAAGCAGCGATATGGTGATCGGTATTCGCGGCGTGAGCGGACGTAGTGCGTAGAAGGGTGACTATTTCCTTTAGATTTTGGAATATGTTTGTCATTGTATGACATTCACACGAATGAACGTTCGAAAAAAGACCTGTACTCTTGCTGTTAGCAAGATTAAAAGCCCTAAAAGCCGTTACAAAGTGCGCATAAGTGGTCAGGAGGGCTCTTGTGCCATTACGGGTTTGTTTCAGAGCGAACTACTTTTTTGACGGGACGAGATATGTGGTTAACGCTTTCCAATCGAGAATTCTGTTTAGTTGATCGGTCATGCCAGTCGCATTGATATGGATTGAATATCTCGCGGCATTAAAAAAAAACGTGAAATATATATTGCTTAAATCCTGCGGCATTTTTTCTTTCGTTTCGCGCATGTTTTGTTGCCGCCTTATAGTCTAGCAGGTGCTTGGTTTAGGTGTCATGCAGCTCTGGTCTATTCACATCGCGAGCAACAACCACTTTGTGCAACCTTGCCGCGATGGTGGAAATGTGGTGTAAATCGTTGGCGTTTCGCATTTTCATTTCCTGTTCTGGTACGAAATGCGTAAGGGGCCTGAATACCTGGAGTAGTTTCTGTTGAAATAGGAACTTGTGGTTTGGACACTGTGCCTTGTATATACACATCTAAATACGTGGTTTTGAGGAAAGGAAGTGGCGCCGTATCTGTCTCACATATCTCGGTGGAAGCCCCAACCACACCGTGAGGCAAGGAAGGAAGGTGGGAGTGAAAGGCGAAACAGAGAAAGAGGGGCCGTAGTGGAGGGCACCGGATTAATTTTGAACACCCGGGGACTCTTAACGTGGATTTACATCGCACGTTATGGATCATCGAAGCGCAGGCTGCCGCGGCTGGGTTCGAACCCGGTTACTCCTGCTGAGTAGCCGAGCACGCTATCCTCTAAGCCACCGCGGCGGGTATCTACCGGCTGTGGGAAACGTATTACGAGCGGGGCGCCGCGGGTGGAAGTTGTTGAAGAGGCGATTTGCAACGCACAGCGCGAAAGTTTGTTGCAGTTCAACCCGAGACGTCATTGGTTGCGGTGATAGCTGCGCACCCTCGTGCAGTCGCCAGCGAAGTTGACCTGTTTGCTCCGCAGCGGGTTTGAAACGCCCTCGTGGCAATATTAATCTATTGAACTCATGCGCGGTAACGTTGGTTTTACCCTTCCGGCACTGTGTGAATTGGCAATGGAATAGACGCTTCATTGGCAAACACCGCTCGCCTCTCGGTTTTGAACTGCCGCGCATAATGTCTTTTGTTACTAAGCAGCAGAAAGAAGAACGTTAACACTGTGTCTGACTGCCTTCTATCGACTTGGTGTCGCTGTTTTAACGCGACAGCGTTAAAGACCCCGGTGTCCACGTCGGCGTTGTGAGCGAGAAATCACGGGCATCGCTGGTATGTGGTTCCCAGACAGCAACCTTGGAGGCGGATGGGCCGCCTTGGTCACGTGTCCATACGTGTCCATCGCAACCTAACCACCATATAGTGAGCAAACTGCACACTGTGGCAGTTAAATTAATGATTGGTAGCTCTGCAGGAGCAACCTGGGTTCCACATGGCCCATCGCTTAACCCCTGCACTAGTGCGACAGGAGGGGCATGAGGACTTACAGGGATCTATCAGTGTAAAATAGTGAATGGCCTTCTGCATATATGGGAATTAACCCATCATGCTATAGCGTCGTACTCTTACGGGGGAGCTTAAGTGTCCCCTCAAATTTTGTTTGTTTTTACGCGACAGCATTAAAGGTCCCGCTCGTCCAGCAACCCAGCGTCAGCATTGTTGACACTGGAAAATCCTGATTGGTCGAGAAGGTAGTGGAGTAGGAAAGCAATTTTGCTGAAATTAAAAAGAAACTGTGGTCAGTCGAAATCGAAACCGCCACTGAGGAACGCGCGTTAAGTGGGATATATAGAGGCCTTGTACGAGTACTGCCAACCACCCCGCAGGCAAATTACATTAGAGGACCACACAAGTAATGAGGGTCACTAATTATCGTCACTAAATAATGTTGAAGATGATGTGCAATAAAACAGTTTTCATTTCAACTAGCGTGTCGATGTCTGCAAAATGGTGCGCCAGAGGACACCCTAGCGACCATACGGACCCTTTAACGCTATCACGTCGTACTCTTACAGGGAACTGAAGCGTCCCACTTTTTTCTTGTCAAATAAGAATCTTTAATAACGTCGAAATACCCATCCTGCATTAAAACTAACGAAGCAGTTACCACCAGTAACGGGAATTGCAGCGTCAGATTGGCTTGCCCGCAGAGCTGAAGACTCGCGTCTAAGTCATTCTGCACAGATGTTGGGGGCGCAAGCATTTTTGTACCTCGGGATGTGAGCGATCTTGTCGTGTAGCGCGTTTGATGTCGCGTTTCCTAGCGCGTTGATCACCGTTTCCAACGGCCGCATGTTCGCGGGCTTTGGCCTCCTGATGTCAAGCGTCCCAAGCCCTTACGTGCCTTCTTTTTTTTATATTCATATTGCAGCAAAGAAGCACAAACACACGTAGAAGGAACACGCAAAAAACACGGACGTGCCTCCTGGCTGCATCTACGGCTGTCTAATGGGGATGTTCGCATTTCTTTGTGATATTAGCTGCACGTCTATATAGGTCATCGCAGACTTTGCGCTTGCCTTCACAGTCTTACGAACACCGTAAATCTTGTGTGTACGCAGGGCCTACAGTTGCGTGGCTTATGAAGCAATTCCACAAGGCGTTTGCAGTCAAGACGCTAAATATTCCTAGCGCTTCAGGATATCACATAGAACGATGCACTAGTCTGTAGCGAAGAAAAATGTGTCTTGGTGTCACAACCGCCTGCGCCACCCAGTGCATGGTGCACTTCCTGCCCTCCTCGTGTCCCCCTTTCCCCGCAACCTTTCTTACTCGCTTACCCTCTCTCTTCGTCGCGTAAGCCCAGGAATAGATGCTATATCGTCATAACAGCAAGGGGTGCGTTAGAAGCTTTCTCACTGAAATCAACGCAGGCTTGCGGAAAAAAGAAAGAAAAACGTTTACCAAACCCTTTCTTACCCAGTGCTTTCCCGACAGCAGGGAGGAAAAACTAACGCCCGCTTTCATTCCTGAGAAGATTGGTTTCCACTGCACGATGTGGACTGCGCGGCTGCACCAGGATCCAGAACTTGTAAAACGACATGGCTGTCTCCACCAAAGGGAAGGTCTACTCGTTCGACCCCTTCTACAACTGCCGCGATGACAGCAATGAAATCCTAGGCAGCCGATTCGGCGCATGCATTTTTCACCCCGCAACGTGCATGTGGGGTGTGCTGCTCACCGAGTTGCCCTCCCAAGGCGGGCCCATTAGCTGCATCGAGCGCAGCATTGCCGCCTACGGCCAGTGCGTCTACATGTGAAGGAGCTCCTCGGACATAAGGTCACGGATTGGCGGCTTATAACGGTTGCATACCCTCGCTATGACATGGAGCCGCCCGGAAATGTGCGGCCAAATGCCGACACTGAGCATCTTCTCTGCTTGTGTGCTGTGTCAACGGATGTACATCTTTGATTTCTTGGAGCCGGAATCCTCACACCGTCTATATTATCTTGACCTTGAGAACCTGACGTGGCATAGCACTCCGACCAGTGCAGAGGCCCCGGCTAGCCGCTGCTTCCACACGGCGCCTGCAGTCGAAACACGAATATGTGGTTGGGTGGCCAGGCGTTCAACATAGAGGTTGAACGCCTCGCTCAAAGAAGTCTCTGTTAGCCTACGATAGCGCCCACTCCAAATTAGTAAAACGAGGAATAGTTTCTCTTTGCATTAGGTCGGCCCTAGAAAAATATTGTCCACACAAGATAAGTGAAAGCTTGCATTATCAGATCGGAAGAGTTAGGTCAGCAGGTTACCCATCGCAACTGGTCACCAGCGTGTCTGAAAGCCTCCTTCAAAAAATGAAGAAACCGGGCTACAAGCATGACATTGGAAACAAACCTGTTCAGGTCATACCTTACGTGCATGGGTTTTGGCACAATTTGAAAAAAGTGGCTTCCAGGCACGGAGTGCAGCTGATTTTTTCAGCCCCCTGCAAACTAGGAAGTTTATGTCCGATGGTATCAGGAAAGCGGGTCAAAAACGCCTGTACTCTCAAACATCAAACAGTGTTCACAAAATGAACCACTAATGTGGTATACGAGATCCCCTTGACGTTGTTGTGCCATAGAGGTGGTCCCGTTGCGCTCGCCACCCGTTTCGTGACTGAGCGTTGCCAGCTCTCTTAGCGGTAGCGAAGACTCCGAGTCAGGCGTCGGTGAGACTAAGAAAATGCTTTATACATTATGTACAGGGCATAATATAGTTCAACATCGGCACGGGGGCCGAGAGCTATACAACGCGACTGTTCTCGCACAGCGACGATCAGCGAGACACCAGCACGTCACACCATCCGACTCCACTCGTGAGCAGCACTCGACTCACGGTGGGTCGGTCACTCGGTCACTCCGTCACTCACTTCCAAGCTGCAGCGTTGGGGGCTTATATAGCCTGAGGAACGGTGGCCCCTCAGAACTGGCCAATCCAAAGGCAGCACTCGACGGCAGTCCGAAAGGACCAATCAGCGATCGCGCGGGCCAACCGCTTCAAATTTTGCCGCGCGCGGTGGCGTCCGGGAGAGAAGGAATCTGGCGCCTCGCTGTCTGGCCTCTTGTGACAGGTCCAGGCGTGTTGCTTGCAGATGCTTCTCGTTAGGACTCCGCTGCCGCACGGCGCAGCATCGTGGCTTGTCAGGGAGCGTTAGGGCGCGTGCCTTGCGGCGCAGCACCAGGGCTTGTCAAAAGGGCGGCCGGTAGAATTGGAATCCGGGCGGGTTTCCCGGCATGACAACGTGTGGCAGTGTGTATGTGGGGCAAATGCGACAGTGTTTCAATGAGCGTGCTCGACAGCACAATGTGACCCTAAAAAGCAAGACGGGAACCAACCTAGCTATACATTGTAACAGGTGTAAAGATTGTTTTCCGAAATTTCACGAGACCAGGTTTCTAGCTAGGGCAAAAGAAAAATAGAAAGAGAAGTAATTGAGGCTTTTTATATTCATCAAAAAAAGACAACCGCGTTAGCACGCCTTCTGTTCTCCTCACAAGAAACGAACTAGCTTTTGTGGACGGATTCCTTTAGATGTCCTTTGGAAAGCCCGCTTGCTTCCTTCAATCGGTTTTATGATTGTTAAGATCTTAGCGTTGGTTCTTATCCTTATTCATAATCTTTCAACCTGTGCTGTCATTCACACTCGCAAGTGTTATCAACCCTGCTTTTTGTAATAGCGACCTCCGTATGACTTGTTCTGCTGTTATCACTCGCTCATCACCGCATTTGTTTTTAGTTTTTTTGGCTATGTCGACGCACCCTAATGCAGCTCAGCGGCTAGAAATGAGCGCCTGGTTACGTTTTCCTGTTATTAAAGTTGGAAGTTGCGCCTTTTTCCTGTCTTATGTTTCCTTCCAGTTTCGTCTTTTTTTGGCGCACGACATTCTTTCAAAACATAGAGGTCAACGACAACCATTACTGTTAGCCTCCATCTGTGTTGAGAGGTGTATAGCTCACCGCGAGTAATATCCTGTGAATATTTAGAACTTCGAACACAAAACTACCCTCGGCGCAGTGGCGTAACAAATTTTGGCTATTTCGGCGGGTTACTTGTAATGGATCTGTTGCTTTGCGTGCGGGCTTTTCGAAAGCGCACTTATTTTAACGTGGTGTGAGCAAAATTTACAAGGGAATAAAGGAAAGGATAACTCACGCGATCAAATGCTCTTGCCAGGCCGGTTTGTGCAAGTGGAGTTGAGTTGCTCGTGAGTGCGACTGCAATACTTCAACACCTTACGCATTCGTTTTAACTTAAGCAACATGTTTGAAGAGGTCCAATCAAAGCAAGCATTGCAAGCTGTAGCCAATATGAGAGAGCTTAATCGAAAATCTTACAAACAAGGTGAGAAAACGTGAGAGCTTCGTAGCCATCTGCCAATCGCAGTTTTTCCTTTTCATGAGTGTCTGGCATTAGATTAGGATTTCTATCAAATGAATGCAGCAAAAATCGAACATCAATACTGGTCTTAAAATTTCGAATAGGACAAGTGATAAAACAGATTCAAATGTCTTGTAAAATTTTCCCGGGAGAGTGGCAGGCCCCGAGGTTTTAGAAAGCGGCAATCGACCAAATTTACCCTCTACTTCATCAAAGGTTAAAGAACCACTTATTATCGTGCACACATTTTCAGGAAGCACTATTATCATAAACACAAAGCGCGCTATTTGAGAATCAGGCCACGGTACCATCAGGGTCACCAGATACTATTACGCCAATGAGCGCTCTGCGCAAATAACATGAACAATGGTATGAAGATGTAGTAACTAAAAGACAACTAGCGTGAAGGTGACCAGCGAGGGAACAAGACATGCTATGACAACAAAGTTGCCAGAATGGAAAACAACAGCTAATAAGATTATATGCAAAGGTGTGGGAATAAAACATAATATGCCAAAATAGATAGAGGAAATTAAAACAACAAGCAACCGGAGTGCAGGCGTTTGTGAAAGAATAAAACATGATATACAAAATGTTAAAATGGAAACAAGCATGACGAGAGGGTAACAACAAAAGCACGAAGATCGGCGAAAATAAGAAACAAGGTAAAGGAATAAAAACATGCCCTGAAATGGTTACAGACAAGCAAGGCGAAAACAGCGCGTGAAAAGTAGCGAAAACGTTTACAATCGGCTTGCTAGAAAAGCGATTTCTTTCGGCAGGAGCGAAATAGACGGCGTTCCGACATACTTCTCACTGGGTTTAGTACTGTCAAACGCTTCTGCGACCACTCTTTTCGTATTGTGTTTAGTTAACAAAAGGTCATATTTTCAAATACAGGTTTGCAAGAAACCTTTTCTTACTTTCACCCTTGCCTTTAAATCGCTTACAACGGTTTCATAAATGGCCGCCTGGATTATTTTGTATTTGCTGCCTGTGTTCACATGCCCCTTCACTAAAACATATACCACTCTGTCCAATGTAGAGCTGTCGGTATTGTGGGTAACTTTCTGCACAACTATTGAAACACACTCGTGAAATTCTTATCGTGCTTCTTGGAACACTGTGGTCTATTCTTCTTTACATTAATCGTCAAACGGGCACATACTACGAAGTTGACACAGCGGAGAGAAAACAATTTGACCGCTTAACAGCTCACCACTTTTTTTATGTTACTTGACACGCGATGAATGCAGCGCATGACCTCCACCGCTTCTTTCTTGGCAGTCTCTTTCGGCTCGGTAGCGGACGGAAGTGCTGCAGTTGCTGATCGTAATTTTTTTTTTATGATCAGAAGAAGTTTTCCAGGGCGTTTCTGGCCATGTTTTTTTTTTTCTGTTTTTCCCTTTCGCCCATGCAAATGCTTTATGTTGTTACCTTCCCATCATGCCTGCTTCCATTTTTACATATCATATAATGTTGTAGTCCCCCATCGCCTCCTTTACTCCGGTTGATCGTTGTTACTAAATCGGCCATCCACGTGGGCTATCACATTTTATTCTCTCACCTTCGCCTTTACTGTTGATTGTGTTGAATTTTTATGGCGTTAGGTCATCTGTGGCTAAACAGCTCCATGGCACAAAGCTGCTTTGTCTAGTCAAGTTGGTGTCACAGACACATCTTCCGAACATTTCACCCCAGCCATCGTGGGATGGCTTGTCGAGAATGTATCTGGCGTGCGCAGTGCACCGGAGCGCTCTCGCATCGGTGTAAATAAGCTTTCGGGAAACTTCAAATACTGGCCAGCATGCTGTAGATTGCCTTCAATACGATCTCCACCTGATACGATCAGTTACACAAGCTTTGACGAATTCTAGCGGCTCAGGTTGACGACATAGATACCGATCGGATGCTTCCAGTTTGAAATTAGAATGTAAATAGGAAAAAAGAGAACCATAACTAGCAGGCTCTAAAATCAGTGAAACTTTAAAGCAGGGTCAAAGTGAAGGCAGACACGCGGAAATAAGTGATAACTGTTTGGCTTTCTAAAGTCGTCGGAAAGAAGAAAGTTGTTTCCAGAAAAGAGCTGGAATCGGCGCCTACCGCCACACATCTCTATCTAAGATCTGCTTTGAAAAGGATCACCAGCAGTGGCTACGCGATAACGTAGAATTTTTCACGAGCTTCAAGCCTAAGTGGTGTTAATGCGACTTGCTTGAAGAAACCACAGGGCTGGAGGTGAATCGATTCCAGTGAATAACTCTTCGTTCAGGAAATTTGTTCGCTTTATTATTTACGAAAACGTGGCGGCCCAGAGCGACATGAATATAAACAAAACACTAGCGACTTTCTTGCTTGCGCGAAAATAGAGCACTGAAGGAAAAAGAAGTGCTTATTTCTGTGTCAAGCAGCTGCGCCGAAGTTGCATCATCACTGTACCAGAAAAGATGGCTTCGCCGAAGTCACTCAATCTGCTTGAGATGCAGCATCTCCCACCGACTACGATGGGTGAGAAGTGATAGCGTGGACCATTTCTCTAATGAAAGGTGGTAAGGGGCGTAGATCCAGCCGCTCATCAATCACTGCAAGTAAGCACAGGTTCTGCAGTGTCGGTGCCAAGTGCAACACGTGGAGATCGGTCAGCGCCCTTCGCTCCCCAGCAACCTGCCTCTCATCCTGGTTGGGTGCCGGCCCAAAGCCGCCGAAGATAAACACTCTTTCACCCATCACTGAGCAGCCATGCCAGTACCTGGGAGATGGTGGTGACCCACAGGGCTTCACTTCGGTCCAACACGATGTCACGGGGTCGTACTTGTGCATATCTGCCAAGTAGGTCCTCAGCGCATCGCTGTACCCTCCGAAAATGTACAACTCTTCGTTGAACACGAAGGTTGAATATCCTCGCCGATACACAGGGGGAACGCCTTGTACCTGTGGGCGTACCCAGGAAGAGTTGGTCGTTTCAAAATAGTATCGGATGAGGGAAGGGTCTGCTGGGCTGCTGCCGAACACATACATGTGGGTCCCAATGGCAGACGCAGGTTGGAAGGCACGTCGAACCGGAGCCTCCCCACTGGTGGGGACACGGTGCCACTCCAGGGTATTCAAGTCGAGGACCCGCATATATGGCGAAGGATCCCAGTCACTTAAGATATACTTGCGGTGACCCACAACACAAGCTGTGCTGCCGTAAATCGATGACGGCACCTCACCGGCTACCTCCGGACGGCTGCATGTCATGGTGCTTGGGTCGAAGCGGTAAAGGACACTCGGGGCTGGCCAGCTGGGCGGGCTGCCCCACAGATACGCGCAGTGGCCGTAGGCTACAACTGTCTGGAAGGAAATGTTAATCAGCCCGCCGTAGGGAAATCGCGTCTGCACCACATCCCACCGGTGCGATGCGGGGTCGAAGATGAACACGTGGACCAAGTTCCATGCCGTGTGGCAACTGTCGAATAGGTAAACCTTGCCGTTGATGTGTACAGCCCTGTGGGTGACAAGCTCTGGAACACAGTTTAGCCGCACTGTCCACATCTTGCAGAGACACCTACTTCTGTAAGAAACAACGCCCGGTTATTCCAACGATGGTGGCGGCATCATTCGGCTATTTTTTGAAGCAGCGATATGATGATCTGTATCCGCTGCGTGAGCGGACATAATGCGTCGAAGGTTGACTATTTCTGTTGGATTTTGGAATACTTTGTCATTTTATGACACTCACACGAATGAATGTGAAAACAAAACATGTACTGTCACCGAGAATAAAAGCGCTAAAAGCCGTTATAAAGTGCACGTAAGTGGTCAAGAGGCTGTTCTGCCATTACGAGCTTGTTTCAGAGCGAATTACCTTCTTGACGCCGCGATATACGTGGTTAACGATTTCCAATCGAGAATTGCGTTTCTTTGATCGGTCATGCTAGTCGCATTGATAGAACTGAATATCTGCCGGCCTTAAAAAAAAGCGTGAAATATATTGCTTAAATCCTACGGATCTTTTTGTTTTGTTTCGCACGTGTTTGGTTGCCGCCTTACGTCTAGCAGGTGCATAGCATCGGTGTCATGCATTTACATCGTGAGCAGCAACCCTTTTGTTGAACTAGCGTCTTTCGGGTCAGCAGCCCGGAAGGCACAGCTGGGATCGAACCCGTGTCTTTAGGGCTGCTGGCCAGAAAGACGCGGGTTCAATCCCGGCCGCGCCAGCCGAATTTCGATGGAGGAGAAATTCTAGAGGCCCGTGTACTGTGCGATGTCAGTGCACGGTAAAGACCCCAGGTGGTCAAAAATTCTGGAGCCCTTCACTACGGCGTCCCTATAGTCTGAGTTTCTTTGGGACGTTAAACCCCAATAAACCAACAAACCACCTACCTGGCCGCTATGATGAAAATGTGGCGTGGCTGGTCGGGATTTCACCTTTGCATTTGAGCTTCTGCTGTTTCTGATGAACTAGAAACATGCGATTTTAGTCGCTGTGCCTTCCATATATACCTCTAAATAAGTGGCTTTGGAGGAAAAGAAATTTCTCACGTCTAGGTGGACACCCCAACTGCGCCGTGAGGGAAGGGAGGAAGGTGGGAATGAAAGATTTGGATTGTGGGGGTTAAATGCTCCAAAGCGGCTCAGACTATGAGGGACGCAGTAGAGAAGGGCTCTAGAAATTTTGACCACCTGGGGTTCTTTAACGTGCACTGACATCGCACAGTACACAGGCCACTATAGTAACGTCGTATAACTGCTTAGGCTTCTCTGTGTTTTCTAACCTTTCTTCGGATCGCCACATTAACTGTATGACCAGTAATGCTAACTGTTCTCTAGGTTACTTGGAACAAAATTTCTCGTCTCTGCATTCCTTTAGCTACAACGTTACAAATCATTTGTTCATTCTAAATCTGAGAATCCGGCCTCAGTACGGAACCCTGGGGCGCTATGCCGGAAGGCCCGAGTTTGGCGCTCGCCCGAGTTTCATCCGAGTTTGCGATGACGGCAGTCAGTGAACGAAGATAGCGCGGAACGTGCACAGGCAGCGGAAAATAAAATGTAGAGATAAAGCAACGTATAAGCGATACAAGCGCACCCTGCGCGCCAGTTTCACACTTCAAACACAATACACTGCGCAATACCAGGCCGCAGCGCTACCTGAAGTTATCAGCGCCATATCAGCAATCGCGAAATCGTGACTTCTCTGCTATCTATCTGCACACTCGCCGCCAGCTGTTTGACACGCCTTTTCGGGCGCGTCAAAGGCGTGTCTTCTCTTTCAGGCTCTATCTGTCTCTCCATTTCCGAAGACGATCAGTGCGCACTAGGCACACTCTTGTATCAACCCTTTCTCTTCTCTCGAATACGTTTAAAGGCAACAGATAATATTATGAACATTTTGTTCATTTCCAAATTTATTTTAAAATCTGAATCCAATGAAGCGTTGTTGAAAAGCATAGCTTTAGGAAATTAACAAAGATTTGACACTTTCTGCCACTAGAGGCGATAGTGAGGCCATTGTTTGCAGCGTGGCTTGCATACGAACTAGAGCGGCAGCCCACCGTGTCGAAAACGAGAGAGCTCCTGCGCTGACACGCCGCCGGTAGCGTTGCCTTTGACTGGAAAGACTGGGCAACTACTACACGCTGAAGCTGTCTTATTTTTCGGCCATTGCGATAATATATTTTATTGTGTCGTATATCAAAATATAACAGTCATGCATCTTCTCGCTTGCATTATAAACAAAAGCAAAAAACTGAACTTCACTGCACCCCCGCGTCACTGCTGCTCTCTGCAGTGACCTCAGGTGGAGCTCTCCGCTGCTACGGCCGCTGCCGCACCCCACTATGGCCAACCATTGTTATTAGTACACTCTTGGCAAATCTCAGCGGTAGAAATTGGCCTTGCGAGCGGCTCTGATGCGGTGTGAGAAAAAAAAAATTGCTGTTTGGCTGTATTCAATGATTCATTACGAATGCCTGTTGCGTGTGACGCCTCTTTGGTGCACTGCGGATGCGAAGAGCGTGCTACCCAGCAACACAACTCATCCTATGTCATCAGACGCTGACTAAAAGCTGTGAAGGGGGTGGCGCGCGTATCTGCGAAGTATTTGTTAACGTCGCGCACTTCAAGGTTTTGCGGACTGATTTGGTCACTAACGTCGATCGCCGTTGTATACCGCAAGGACATCGCATTAATATCATTCGGGCAGGAGAGGGATCCTGTTTGTAATAATGGAACCGGACTTATAACAGACAAAGGTGTTACGGTTGTGAAGTACGCAGTGCGTGCGTGCTGGAAATTACAAACACTTTATTGCACTGGGTCTGGAGCAGTGATCGTTTGTCGATCCCAGATGTGTTTGACACATTGATGCTGAGCTTTATAACCGATGAAAGGACGGCCATGCCAAACACCTGTGATGCGATGTTGTTGGAGTAGGACGTGCTGCAAGCACCGGTTCGTCGTCGTGCTCCGTGTTTGACGACTTGCAAGCACCTGTGACGCGCCTTCAGCGTTCTGCTGTGTCTTACGTGGTTGCAACAGGCTATAGTGTTGTGCAATCTTGGTATGCGAGCGAAGAAATCGGCGGCTTTAGCCACGTTGCGTGTCCTTCGCAGAGGTGCTTAGATTCATCAGCGATGACGTCTGTCTTTCCTGTTGTATTTCGATGGTCAACATCGTCGATGTCTGTCAGAAATCAGCACAGCCGCGCAGCATACCTGTAGCCGGCAGGGATGTTGGGAGTGGCCCACCCATAGCGCGTACGCCTATAATTTATGTACGGCACGCCGGTGGCGTGACCAATGGTTTTGATTGACAGGTAAACTCGGAGCTAAACTCGTGAACGGTGAAGTGCCCCGAATTCATCTCGGGACTGTCATGGCGGCAGCAGCAGCAGCCTGGGTAATCGCTTCCTCTGACGGCAAATGTCAGTACGGCGGGCTGGACCCGTTTACTGCCTTGGCCGACGACGAATTCCAGCGACATTTTCGCCTGTCCAAAAAATCGGTACGATGGTTGTGTAAATAGTTACGCGACGACCCACGCCTGCGGAGAGTGCGTACCGGGCTTCATTCGCTTTCGGTCGAAGAGCAAGTCCTCTGCGCCCTCCGGTTCTTCGCGACCGGGAGCTTCCAGGGGAGCGTCGGCGCAGACGCTTTATTGGACGCCAATAAAGCACTGAGCGCCGCTGTGTGAGGGACGTCTCCGACGCGCTTATCGACGCGGCTGTGCAGAAGCGGTGGCTCGCTTTGCCCACGACTGCGACCGAGCGTGCGTATGTTGAGGAGCGTTTAATTCTGCGCGGCGGCATCACAGACGTCGTGGGATGCATCCACGGGACCTACATTGGCTTAAAGGCCCCTTCGAAGTCCAGCCCTGACATGGTGAAGGCCAACTATTTCACGAGGAAGGCACATTATGCATTGAACATTGCAATCAGTAAAAAATAATCGTTCCCGCCAAGCCCTCTGGGCTACTCTACAGCACAGTGCCAAAGTCGGTCCCAGACTCTTTTGGCGAAGACTGGATCAGCCGCTAACCGGTTCCACAGAACAATTCATAACATGCCAAGTACCTTAAGAGAGGCCCACAAAAAATAAATAAAAGATGCCCAGGCATAGCTTGGTTAAGCCAAGAATGCGTTGCATATTGCGCGGTCTTTTTTTTTAGGGCGAGGTATTGCTTGGCGGCACTCGATTTTCTCGGCAAGACGTCCCGCGCCGGCGGAGCGCCCCTAGCGGGAGGAGCGGGAGTCAGGTGGTGGCTGGGCCCCAACTCGCGACCGCGCGAGTTGGGGCCCAGCTTTTCCTCCGGCTGTCGTGACGTCACGTCACGTGGTTGCGCTCAAGGTCAATGGTGGCTGCCCGGCCGCGCCCAAGGGCTGAACTGAGTGATTGCGATATGCAACGCATAAAAGTGGGCTCCTCGGCAACGGCGAAATCGAAAGTTGCAGATGACCACTTGTTAATGGGGCCACTGCAGAGCACTCACCACTGTGCTAATTAATTAAATCCGACGAATGAATGTCATCTTTCGCACAAACCTCTCACTTGCATCTAAAAAGTATAGTCACAATGCTGCAGAATCGGGAAGATAACCGCCACTGCTGACCAAAAGCCGGCGCGAGCTCATTGACAACGAATTTCGGACAGCTCACATTAACGCGGTATGCATGTAATGAACAGATGCATGCAGTTCATTTGAGAACATGGCATAATATTGAAGCGATTCTGAAAAAAACGAGTTTTCTCATTCAAGTCACGCGAAATTCAACTTGTGATGAAAAAAAAATGTGAGATAAAAAACTTTCACCATGCGGGATTTGAACCCACGCGCTCCCATTGCCTGTCTACTCTCCGGAGCGAAGCGTTAGACCACACGGCCACAGAACTGCGCGGAGTGATACACCACTCTTCATTTTTTTTTGCGGACGACTTCCGTAGCCTTCAAGCGTTGCACATGTACCTCGTCGCCATTGGCGGTCAGCTGATGACGGGCGTTGGTAGCGTTCCCTCGCGATAGAAAGCAAAATTTAATAATGCATAAATTACTCCAAAGCGCTTTAAATGCAAATATTGCACACTGTAAAATGTTTATAAAGGTGTATTAAGTGCATTATAAAATTCAACAAACCTCGTTTGTCTAATTGCACACGCAGTGCACTTGGTGGAGCGACACACAAATGAAAAGTGCACCGGCGGTTGGCTCACGTGACCCGTTCTTTGTAGACCGCCCAAGAAGCCGATGAGGTGGCGCCGATGTGATGATAAAGCGCGGAATATATCCAGATAACCCAATGAAGTTTGAGGCGTGACGAGGGTGGGATTTTTTCCTGCTACCATTAGTTCACTCACCTGAGGGCGTCGCCAGAGCTCGGGAAGATTCCGAGTTTCAGCAAACTCGGGCCTTCCAGCATAGCGCCCCTGGCCTTGATTTTCTAGTAAGCTACGAACATATTAAGAATCGGTCTGATCGTTACATTCTTAACTGCTGTCATCTTGGCATCAGCACCACTAATATAAAAACTACTTTGTATCTTCCTCTATTGGCAATACGTCATCAAATTCTGCGGCTGCGTTTACTGCATGAAATATACTGCCAGAATAAACTTTACGATATTTTGCTTCAGCGGCCCATTTACACATCGCGCCACTTGCATCACCGTGAAAAGTTTCACCTTTTTCATGATACACGTATGCTTTCTATCGCTCATTCGTTCCTCATTCAATTCAGGACTGTAACCACATTCATGACGCGCTAGTTTCAATAGCATATATTAATTCGTTTACCAATGCTCTAACAGCTCATTCTAGTGTTACGGATAAACAATATTTCCACACTATATAATTAGTTTTCATTGAAACCATTGTATTTGCGTCTGCTTTTTCTCTTTTACCGTTCATTTCCTGCCATGAGATAAAGCCTCACGTCCGCGAAGCATACGTGTACAATGCTATCAGGACTTCGCACATGACTAGTATCAGCGGTGGATAACACGCTCTCAAGACTTCTGACATCCGCCGTTTAATTGGATGTTGGCAGAAGCGGCTCTGTGAGGGAACATGCCACACCGGAGAGCAGGACGATTACTGCGGCTGAGCGGTGGAAGCATTGCTGGCGTGAAATGGCGACCAACGTGGTTCACAGATGACAATGTGCGCCGCTATGCGTGTTCGCGGTGCGGGGTGATTTCCAGCACCAGGACTATGCTGCCCTGCATGCACTCCGTCTGCGGAACCTGCAAGACCGGTAGTTTCCAAGATGGCGCCGGTGGCGTTTGTCCCTTGGACTGGGAGCGTTTCGACGAAGAAGAGTGTGCGAAGCTGCCGTTGCCGGCAAAGAAAAATGATATCTTGAAAGTGAGTTAACTTGCCTTTATTTTTTCATGGCTATGGGTGGAGTGAACTGTAGCGAAATCATGGTATGTAAAGACTTCCATATGGAGCGGTCAGAACTAAAAAAACTTTCTTTGCTTGAGTACTGACCTATTCAGGTGCATACATCACTCAATAAACTGTACATTGATGCTATGTTGTTTGAGAAGTAATCTGACATCGGTACATTCCTCGAATGTTTGTAATGATTGATGAACTGAAGTCGGCTGCGAGTGTTCCAGGCTAACCGAACAGCAGATCCATAAGGCTGCGCCACCTGCCGAATGAAGAATAAACAGACGGCCCGGCTGTTCAGTCTTCATCGCGAGTGTACGGTTGGTATTCAGAGATATCGATTTCGAAGTGTTGAGGATAAACGTTTACAGAGTGCACCACGGCAATCTGCTATTCGATGATGGAATTGCCGCGGCAGTAACTGAGCGGAGAATCTCCTAAGCATGATGGAAGTCCCAGTGAGTCAAAGCGGAGCCATGGTTGTCAAATTTATTATGCACAAAGCTATAGTAATGCTGGAAGTCCTCGAAAGTGAACAGGAGATTACGATAGGAACGGAGCGTTGGAAGGGATAAGGGCATACCTCTACTTACGGCAGGTATTGATCGTAGATCTGACACACAGGATTGAAATAACTAAGAGAATATGAATGGAGTGCATTGCATTCGGCAGGAGTGATGAGATCATGAATAGTTAATGGGAATGGGTTAAAGGGAGCAAAGCCAAAAGCTGCGAGTAATGGAGGTAGGCGGCCAAGCACATGCACCTCTCGCTAACATCGTTTTTGCCCCATCTGCGATCACGTGACTAATTTGTGCATAAACATCACATGCTCGCTGCAACTGAACCTGTTCGTATAGTCAGGGTGACTCAAAGCCTGTAATACGCAAATCTTACCATTCTCCTTCCTAGGCATACTGCTGGAATAAAGAGCGAGGTTGTTCGTTCGTGGCAACTCTAGACGCTGTCCTTCAACACTACGAAGAGGAACGCTGTTTCCACGCTGTGGACTGTCCCCGGTGCGGTGGAAACATCCCCCACGCAATCCTCTACATGTCCGGATGGTCCGACATTACGATTTGCCCGGCAGGCATCAACCAGCCATCGCAAGGTGATGACGTCTTCCAGACGCGCGAAGTCGGGGCAGCTCAGAATGAATTCAGACCACCCTTGATGGGGCCGCACGAAGACCAGCCTCCCGCATTGCAGAGTCAGCTCAACAAACTCATGGAGCAAGTGGCGAGCCAAGGATTCCTACTCCGAAAAATTGAGGAAGAGTCCAGGAAAGCTCAAGGGCAACACTCATCACTCGGTTCACTGCGGTCCCAAACAGAAGAGCTCATCTCTGAGTTGCGCTTAACCTTGGCTGAGGAAGAAAGCTGGTAACGTAAGACACCCATTCCGTGGCGCTTGGAAAAGAAACACATTCTTCGAAAGCTCGAAGTTTTTGCTGATGGATCCCTCAGTCACCTCGATGATGCGAGCCAAGCTGCTGTTCCACTCGTGAAATACCCCATCATTTGCTCTTGGAGTCGTTACTCTACTTCCAGGCAATGCGCGGACGGTGCGAAAAAGGCCTTTTACGACCGCAGGTCCGAAAGCAGCGTTGCGTATCTATTTAGGGTGTACAATTTTGACAAAATTGTGAGCCCTCCTTAAAACGAGAGGCGCCTCCGAGCCGAGGTCACTGTGTGGAAAACTAGGGATGTGTATTTCACTGTGGCTGTGACAACACAGGAGCCACACGAAGAAGTGGAACTTCGCTTTCGTTTTGGCAGCGTTCAGGGAAGGGTTCCCGGCATAAGGGTGTCGAATGGAATGCCATCAGTTAAGGGGACCGCTGGGCTCACTTTCAGTGCACAGGAATCTTGTGGTTGCCAAAATAACTTGTTCGGACTAAGCCTGAGCAAGTTCAGGAGCGCCGGGGTCACTAAGGGCGCGTGCGGAGGACTAACAGTTGTAATCCCGACTTCGCACACGGTATAAAGGTTTCTTCACCAACGTTGTTCCGCAATTTTTTAACATAGACTTTTAGAGTTAGAAGAGCGCATTTTCGGCAAAGCATTTCCACATTAACGCATCAAAATGCCCCAAAGACATGGAAACTACTGCGCTGGGGAACTAATAGTGAGTATTGAACTTTTCAACTATTACTGTTAGTCTCCTTCTGTGTTGAGAGGTGTGCAGCTCACCGTGAGTAATATCCTATCAATATCTAGAACTTCGAATAGAAAGTTACCTTTGGCGCAGTGTCCCAACCGATTTTGGCTATTTCAGCGGGTTACTTGAACTGCACTGTTGCTTTGCCTGCGGGCTGTTCAAAAGTGCACGTATTTTGGCGCGGTGTGAGAAAAATTTGTTGGGCCGTGTGTAACTGCGTTTTGGAAATTCTAAAAACTGATATCGACATTACTTAAAGTGAACTACGTGTCTTTCAATTAATGGAGACTAGCACTAAGAGTTAAAGAAATTAACTCGTCAAGTTCAGTTAAGCTGGTTAGCAAATTTTAGCTGTATACGGACGGGCTACAGAGGTGACAATGCTAAGCCGTAAAGACCACTCCTAGTGAAAAAGGCCGGCTTTAAAAATTGCGGAACATCTTAGGTTGAACATCCGGCATACGCTGAAAATGGTGATTGAACACATTCAAAACTGTTTAACATGAGCAACGGTTTCCTTTTTTGTTTTTATACGAATAAAGATTACAATTTGGATTTAGTCGTGTATGGGAATTCTTCTGCCTTTCGAAGTCACACATACAGAACAGAAGAAAGTCAACAGGCTTGACTGCAACATCATTGCATAGTGATTTCGATTGCATGTAGATGGAAAAAAGTGTAGGTGGTTAATAGTTTTGGGCTTCGCCTGAAATTTCGGGCATGGCAGAATAGTTATTTCTTGGCATTCTCCAATGAAAAAAAGTAACACTTTGCCCCTACGTTATTATTTTATCGGTTTGAATCCATGAATGCATTTAACGACTGCTTTTGCTAATTGGAAGTTTCTTTTTTTCAGCTTCCACAATGCTGATGGATGCCGTGGCAAAACGGCTGTAAGAAAAGCTTGACAAAGCCAGGACACCAGAGAATCGCAGAACAGGAGTGCATAAATGAGGCTGAATAGAATACAAATTAACATAATAAATATCACGAAGAATGGCACCCAATAGAAAAGGTAATGCAGAACCTGTTTATACATGAAATTTAGAATTTATAACGAGCTTCAAAGCGAAGTGGCGTTAATGCGACTTGCTTGATGAAACCACCGGGCTGGAGGTGAATCGATTTCAGTGAATAACTCTTCGTTCAGAAAATTTGTTGCTTTATTATTTACGAAAACGTGGCGGCACAGAGCGACATGAATATAGACAAAACACTAGCGACTTTCTTGCTTGCGCGAAAAGCGAGCACAGAAGGAAGGCGTCGTGTGCGTTTATAAGAAGAGCTTATTACTGCGTCAAGTAGTACTGCAGGAAGGCGTTCTCTGCGTATAAAAAAAGTGCTTATTTCTGTGACAAGTAGCTGCGCCGAAGTTGCATCATCACCGTACCGGCAAGATGGCTTCGCCGAAGGCACTCAATTTGCTTGACACGTGGCATTTGCCATCGACTACGATGGGTGAGAAGTTAGAGCGTAGACCACTTCTCTAATGAAGGGTGGTAAGGGGCTTATTTCCAGCCGTGCATCAATTACTGCAAGTAAACACAGGTTCTGCAGTGTCGGTGCCAGGTGCAACACGTGGAGATCGGTCAGCGATCTTCGCTCCTCAACTACCTGCTCCTCAACCTGGTTGGGTGCCGGCCGAAAGCCGCCGAATATAAACACTTTTTCACCCATCACTGAGCAGCCATGCCAGTACCTGGGAGATCGTGGTCAGCCACATGGCTTCACTTCTGTCCAGCACGATGTCACGGGGTCGTACTTGTGCATATCTGCTAAGAAGGTCTTCAGCGCACCGCTGTACCCTCCGAAATGTACAGCTGTTCGTTGAACACGAAGGCTGAATGTCCTCGCCGATACACAGGGGGAACGCCTTGTACCTGTGGGCGCACCCAGGAAGAGTTTGGTCGTTTCAAAATAGTATAGGATGAGGGAAGGGTCTGCTGGGCTGCCGCCGAACACATACATGCGGGTCCCGATGGCAGACGCAGATTGGCAGGCATGTAAAACCGGAGCCTCACCGCTGGTGGGGACACGATGCCATTCTAGGGTACCCAAGTCAAGGACCCGCATATATGGCGAAGGATCCCAGTCACTGAAGATATACTTGCGGTGACCCACAACACAAGCTGTGCTGCCGTACATCGATGAGGGCACCTCACCGGATACCGCCAGACGGCTGCATGTCATCGTTTTTGGGTCGAAGCGGTAAAGGACACTCGAGGCTGGCGAGCTGTGCGAGCCGCCCCACAGATACGCGCAGTGGCCCTACGCTACAACTGTGGAGAGGGAAATGGTAATCGGCCCGGCGTCGGGAAGTTGCGTCTGCACCACATCCCACCAATTTTCTTTATTCAGTATAATCTGAACATAAAAAAAAACGGAAGCTCGTTAGCCACAAGTGGGCTTGTGCGGCGACAACCGGCAGCCGCGGCAATCTTCGCGCTACATCAGCGCTCCATGAGAGGCAAAAGAAAATTAAAAGACGTAAATATGAAGAACACAAAAATTTTGGCACGGAAAGAATGAAAAAGCACTGATAAGATTTTAGTACATGTTAAAGATTCTCTAACGCTTGAACAGCAGCACGCAGTTTTTTGCGGGTGGTTAAAGAAAATAAATCATCCTGTCATTCGTTAAATATAGCTGGCACGTAATACTTTCTAGTTGCTTTGCCGTAGTGAGTGCGCACTCTCGGTTTATGATAGCGAGGAACATGTCTCAACGGTACCGGTTTCGTATTTATGTGTCTGTATGCGCTATTCCAAAAATATTTCAGTACTACAATTTGTTTAAAAATATTGTCAAAAGAAGGCAAACCGGCTACGGTAATGACACTGTTGGGCAGATTTTCCTGCGGCAAGTAGAGAACGCTTGTAGCAATGTTTTCCAAAATCCTATTAATACGACATTTCCATGTGAAAGAGCAGTTAAAAAAACAACACATGCCGAATCTCAAAACACAATACCCCAGAGCCTGGGCGGCTAATTTTCTAACAGAAAAAGGCATATCATCATAGTTCGCAAATTGAACAACAAGCATGCAACACTTATGAGTTTCTTACAAATGTGAGTCATCTGAGTATTCCATGCCAAATCACTGTCTATGTAAATACCAAGATACTTAACCGACGGGACGTTAATTATAGGTTGACAAGAACACAAAGAGCAGTATGAGGTGTGTAAACATATGGAACCTGCACTTGGTACATCTTTATGCGGGTTACGAAAACAGACAAATCTGGATTTGGTGTTATTTATTTGTATTAAGTGAAAACTTTTTTTTTTCAACTTACACAGTGCTGATGGATGTCATGGCAAGAAGGCTGTAAGAAAAGCTTCACAAAGCCAGGACACCAGTGAATGGCAGAACAGGAGTGCACAGATGAGGCTGAATAACATACAAATTAACATAATAAATATGATGAGCACTGGCACCCGAAAGAAAAGGAAAAGCAGAACCTGTTTATAAATGCATTAAGTCTGTTTTATAAACAGTTTTACAAAGAGGTGCGCCTCAGAAGTGAATGTCAAATATATAAACTGTAGCGGCCTTTATTGGCAAGAGATGACTCGTTGTTAAGGCCGGTTAGAGCGGGCAATGTGAAATAAATATAAATATAAATAATATAAAATATAAATAATATAAATATGTAATATAAATAAATAAATAATGTGAAATAAATACTGCACAATATATAGGAGCGACTCTATATGAAAACATAATATTCCATTGCCTACATTCGTACAAAATACTGCATCCAACGTCTTTAAAGTGAGCATGTCGGCATAAGGTAGTTAAAAAAATGACTTGGAGGGAAAAGAAACAGCAATGAGGCTGCATCCGTGTCGTGGTGCGGAATCGAGCAGACTAACGTTCTGCAGGCAATATGATTAATTGGTTAACCATTAGTGATGTTACAGTTGAACATGTCATGTAGCACTCTAGGTGATTACGTACTGAAGTACAGGCAGCAACTATCTAATTTATTGAATATATCTGCTGCGCTATGCGCCACCTACTGCCTAAATGAAGCCATGCGATGACGTTGCATTACCAACTTCGCATAAATTAATGTTTGACGCTTAATATTTCTCCCTGCCAGGCCTGATAGGTTATTGAAAATGTTGCGTAATTTCCTTTTCTCTACATTAGCTTGTAGAGCAAACGGTATTTATAAAGACGTTCGATACTTTTGTTCTGTGTGAAAGAACAGGTCTTCAGCTGGGGGCATGTTGACACGTTGGAAGAACAGCGAACTACTTTTAACGCTACAGTGGTAAGGGTACCGTTCAGCGGAGAACTGCGCGTAGTTGGCGTGATCTCTGGTGAGCGCGGAAAACCGGATTGGTCGAAAGGGTGCGCACGTCACAGGTGGAGCCGTGGAATGAAAAGTGATAAAAAACGGCAAAACTAATGAATAGAAGGTAGAAACATGATTGGAATGTCATTGGACGTCTAAGTATATAAAGCAATTCAGTTGCGCCAAAATCAAATTTTGGTGCAATTAGTCGTGAATCGAACGCTTCACCTGTCAGTTGCGAGTTTTGGCATGCCGACCTAAGGCCAGGCAGGCTTTTTTAAGCATGAAATGCTTTTAGCTCCCGTTGTCGGCAGTGTGGTGACGTCACGCCGAGACCGAGAGCCATCATCCGGGCACTGAAATCCACTAATCCGGGCTCTGAAACGAGAACATCCGGGCACCTTACGAGACTTAACGAGATTCAACGAGACTCTCTAAGCCCTCCTACGCGACCGGCGTGCAAGCGCCGGTTTGTCTCCAAACGAGTCACAAAAAATAACTGCTGCCAGTGCCTTCTCAATGTTCTCATTCATGCAATGTTCTACGTATATAAACCGTGTGCCATCCTTTAGAAAAAATGTTGAATTAGCACGACGCGTTCAAGTCACCAAAGATTGGCAGAGAGGCTATGGAGAGCACATGACTAATTCATCATAATACCACACAGCTAAGCAACGAAGCAACAGAAAAAAATGCAATTAAGAGCCCATCAGTAAGAGTGAGTGCCATTCGGGGCTGAACACATTGTGGGCTTATACACCATTAAAGTGAACAATGATCATTCCAAAGCCACTTGTGTAGAAACAAGATTCACAATGTCAGTTTATAATGAGCGCGTCGCAGAAGCCGGGTACAACAATTAAAGAGAAAAAAGGGTCATTAGCAAATTAAAGTGCAGTGTGATACTGTACAGAATGCGGTGTCTAAACTTCTTTTGGAATGTCGGTTGCATGATATCACAGAAGAGTACTGAGTTTTTTCGATTGATGAAACAATGCTCAATTTTTTCTGGAGCGTCGCAAATGGAGGGGGGGAGGGGTGATTTGCAGTGACGGCAATTCACCCTTGACACAAAAGTTTTCCTTTCCCCTAATCACGTTTTACCGGGTAATGTGTCAGTGCGTACACGGCGAGAGAGGGATTTCACGTGCTCTTTTTTGTATACCGTGTCCCATTAATTTTATACGTAGCGCATTACATGGGAGGAGAGAAGAGCATACAGACTAAATCCTTCTGCAACCATTTTCTCGATACTGAAAACCGGAAATCAGGGGAGGAACGAACAGCAAAATACACCTCATGCATTGAACCTGAGAAAAAGGGGTTATCAGAAATATTTGATGACGCAGTAATGTTCGGTAAAACATAAACTACCTCGACTTGCAATAATGCATGCACTATTGCACGTGTAATGTCAGGAAAATCACATAACGTGAAACTGCCTATCCCACATACAGGAGAAAAAACCAAGGCCGCCAGCGCTTACAGACCAGAACTGCCCTTAGCGAAAAGAGGATGTGCTAAAAATGCATTTCAAACGTATTGTATTAATTTCATATTTATTTCGCATTTTTTTGTCCCTATGCTTAAACTGCAATACGAATGCTTTCTAAGTATACTAGGAATAATATTTTAAACGTTCTTAAAAATACGTGAAAAGTACATTTTTGCCCGCTTAGCATATTTATAATGCATTAAAAATATAATAAAAATATACATTAGAAATATACTAAAAATATACATTTAATACATTAAAAATGTGTTTACTCGGGCTTAAAAAAAAGTCTACTGGGCGGCTCCATGGAATGACACGGGTTAATTCATCAACTGGAGAACAAATCGTACACGGGTATTTATTATTAATCAACAGGAGTCTGATATTATAAGGTCACGTGATTGAATGGGAACGGCAGATACCTACATACAGCATACCAAGACGACAGCGACACAGCAAACAACAAATCCTACGACAAACGCTGTACTTGGCTTGCCGTATATATACCCAGCGAAAGCGACGCACTATTTTGCACGGTGATACCTTTTTTTGCGCAAATACTGTGGGCTTCCAAATTATCGCAGAAGTACCCTACTGGTCGCGTTCGAATCTGGGATTAATTGAGAACGGAATTGCTAATTGAAACTTGCGTCAGGCACAGGTCAGGAGTCGAACTGTCAACCAACAGATACATGGGCGTGTAAGGGAGCCGGTCTGCCCTGCCACACGGGGTCCTTTCCGCTGGCTTATTCGGACCCAGAAGTACCCAAGGCGCTTTTGCTGGTATAATGCCATCACGTTCTCACACGGAAATGTTCGAATGACATTGAGTGGAATGGCATTCGAGAATAGGAATGACATTCGGAGTCGATGGACTGCCGCGGTGCTGCACGACACTTTCGAAACGCATTCGAAAGCCTCAGCTCGTTTTCAGTGTACAGCGACGACGACGACGGCGGTCACACTAGTCCGACAACGACAGTATATATCACGCTGAACAACAGCATGTAATTATAGTGAAATATCTAGTTTACTATAATATGATTCTAGAGGGACACGTTTTTCAGGCCAACGACACCGACGAATCCGGTCGGCGGACGGTCAGCCTTGTCGGCGGCTGAGCGAGAGCACGGTGATGAGGCGGCGGTGTGTGCATGCTCGCGCTTCTAAATGAGCATACCTGAACACTCACCAGCGATAAGCGCTTGCCAAATCAGTTTCAATCGACGACGGCTCTGTTCCCTTCCGCGACGACTAGGCCCAGCGAGTTCGCAGGGTTGGATCTGTGATTTCGGCGGTTGTGAAGAGCGAATCACAAGCTTTAGCGAATGCAAATGGTCACCAGGTGTAGTTTTGGCAACAGTGACCTGAAATCAACTATTGCTTACATCGCAGGGCGCGCGTACGATGAACGGGAATCGCCGGTGTGACCCAGACTGCCGAGCCGTGCTTTACGGCCAGCAGCAGTCGTCGCCGTCGCTAGCTTGTGGATAACAAGTTAGGCCGTTTCAGTTAAAGCGAACAGTCGCCATACATACTTCTGGATAAAGTAGTTTAAAAAAAAGTACTGGTCACGTCGGAGAAAGCCGGGACAAGAAGCGAGAAGCGCCAGTCCTGCGCGATGCCAACAACCCGGCTTTCTCAGGCGTGCGATCGCATCATCGCTTCCCACACATTGTAGCACTGCGTAAACAATCACGAGTACAACCAGTAAAAAAGAAAACAGATTGTTTATTAGAACCAAAGCGCAGATTGCGTTTTATGTTATGTAAACAAGCGATGTAAACAACAGTATGAGTGCAGTCGTCCTCATCGGCGCACTCCCGGGGAAATTTCATGCTGACGCGGTTAATATTCATTGGCGTAATATTATCTTCAAGCACTCTCTTAGACAGAACACATGTAGCATCGTTAGATGACATTCGGCTGGAAGGCATTCGAAGCGCCCGTGTAGCAGGGGTATAAGTGGTGATCACCTTCCTGCTAGAAGTTATCATAAACGAAAGGATGACAAGAAAGGGAAAGTTTTCACTCTTCGCTGAAACGTCATTTCGAGCCCTAGATTGTTCCACGGTAGCTTGAAGTGTAATGCAAATATGTTTACGCGGACAAACCATTTGTTAGAATTTAAATATACTTCAGACGGATTAATTGCGTATTTACGAAAGTACACTTTAAATAGATGGCCAGCACCAAAATGCGATGTCCCGAAACTCGATTTTGAGCATTAGATTGTTAAACGACAGCTTGTAGTGCGCTGCAAATATGCTAATGCGGACTGCCAATTTGCTAGAATTTCAGTGTTCTTTGGACGAATTAATTACGTATTTACGGAAGTACACTTCAAATACATTGACGACACGCAAATGCCATTTCCCGAAACACGATTTCGAGCACTCGACTGTTCATGGCAGCTAGAAGTGTGCAAAGACGTTTAAAAGGACTGCCCGTTTGTTAGGATTGAAATATATTTCGGATGAATTAATTTCATATTTACGAAAGTTCACTTTTAATACATTGACAAGATGCTAAAACTGCATACATATACGTTTACAAGGTCTGCCCGTTTTCTAGAATTGAAGTATACTTTCGATGAATTAATTTCATATTTCCGAAAATACACTTTTAATACACTGACAAGATGCTAAAACTGCATGCATATTTTTTCATGTATTTGAAAAGTGCTCGTAGTATGCTTTAAGTGAGGTATTTTTGGCACATTTTAAAAATATATTTCGAATACCAAGCATGAAATTTCAGAAACGTATTTCCTACATATTTTTAGTGCATTCATGAATACAAAATATGTTTAAAATACATTTTAAATAGACCTCCGTATATTCCAAACGTATTAGTTTTTGCTAAGGGTGGTAATCAGATGACAAAGGTTCAAATGTCAATCTCACATAAAAGTAGCGAGGATTTTTTAAAACATGGATAAAAAGTACTGCGCAATTAATAGTTTGAAGTACATAAGGAATTTTAGGGCGAGAGACAGTTTTCAGGCGTTCGCCGTGCCAGAAATTGAGATACCGTAAGGGACACGTGTCTTAGAATAGGGCTGAAGAGTTTGCACGCAGTCTTTTCAAGTAATGTGCCCTCTTATTACGGGCACTCAAAGAGACACCAAGGTGCCTGAGTGGCCTATAGTGTAAAAAAATTTGCTCAAGTTTAAATAGAAATATGCAGGCAATGCGCTGCCGAGCACATTCCGCAATTCATAAACGGACACTTTGAGAAACACGGAAAGTCCTTAAGAAGGAGTCAGTGCTCTTAATAACGGATATTACGTAGAGTTTAGTGCGTACACCAACCGTAAAAAATGGTTTACGTCTTCCTACGTTTAACCTCTTTCGGACCCTTCTGGATACTCGTATGTAAACTGTGTACTCGTACGTAAGCCAACCGTATAAAAATTGTTTACGTATTCTTACGTTTAACCTCTCTTTGACCCTTTTCTGTGTACTCAAGTGATGCGGCTTGTCGCCAATGGCTTGAACAAAACTTTAAAGTCAGACGACCATACTGGCAAGCCCTCTGAAGTCATACTGACACTGCTGATGCATGGTGCGGCCAGAATGATGGCGTGGAGTGTAAAGTTGAATATAAGATGTCAACCGCATCCAGATTCTTAATTTGTGTGACTGATCAACGTGTCTTGACTCACGTTCAATCATGTACAGTAGCAGTCCAGGTGCAAAGAAATAAAGTACTATTACACACAAGCTCTTCCTTTATGCATGTTGTGCATTGCGTACATACAAACCGTGTGGCTTAGAATGAAAGATGAGTGTTTGGGTGAGTAAAGGCACATACGTTTTATTTTCATGACAAATTGCATACCTTGTACTTTTGCATATTGCTGTCAGATTCATCTGAAAAGTATAAGAAAGACCTCACTTAGCAAACACAATCAAACTATTCACTATTGACCAACTGGCTTTTGTAGGGTCTTGCAAAAATATTTATTGAGAACCAAAACATTACGTTTCATTGACCAAATTCATTCTTTCTTTACAGGAAAGAAAGTAAAATCCGCACGACCAGGAAAAGAAACACAATGCGCTTACCTGGACAACACTGTGTGCATGAGTGCCCTGAGCTGCCGAAAAGAAGGTAGCTCAGGATGGGTGCCAAAAACAATTCAATGCAGATACCTTCTTGCTGTCCATAGTACTCACTGCAAACCTTAGTGAGCAAGGAACAATGGCAACATCTTAGTATGACCGAGAACTTGCCCACTACCAATGTGCAAGTGCACTCCCCAAATCTTATGCTTGCTCACAGCTTCAAATATCTCAGCACGTGCAAGAAAATGTACAGATCTCCGATTTCGAATGAAAATGCAGTCATAGATACTGGTGACTGCCCATTGAGGTATTCCAATAAGTTTGCAGTACGCCTTAAGGCCGACCCACATGGAGCGAAGAGACGCTGCGAATTTCATGCGGCGCGGCCGAACGCCGCCGCGCTGCCGCCGTGCTGCACCACATACGGCGAAAAACAGGCGACCGCCGCCAGACCGCAGCCGTCTCGATTTCAGCGTTGCTAACAACGGCATGGCCTTAATCTTAGTAAACTGCAACAAAATTTTTTTTTAACTTACTCTAAAGCCATTGTTTATTAGAGGGCTGCAAATGAAGCAAATTATTATTTAGATTTGTTTCAATTTTATCAATTTTGTCGTTATTTATCAGACCGTAGACCAGAGTAGGCGCTCACACTAGTTCAAAAATCCGAAGCGGATCCGCGCACCGCAAAAGCTAGTACAGAGGGCAAAACGCTTGTCTAGAACACGTTATGGCGTGCTTCGGGCTTAACGTCCGATATCTAGCGATAGTATTTGGTTAAAAGTTGTTTTGATGCAAAAATGTGCTTTTAAACTCATACGATTTCATCGTCATTTTGTTCGTTCCTGGTCGCGGTGGCTTTGGGAGCTGCGGAGTACACAGTTCGGTTTTTCTAGAAAAGCGTTTTGCCCTCAGTACCTGTTCTCAGCTGTCGACGCCCGGGCGAGGCGGAACCGCCGCGCGGCTGCTGTTTCTCGCTCTTCTACACCACGTCGCCGCTTGCGGGGTACAGATATACAGTGAGAAAAGAACATTAATTTACGCTGTCTACGCACCATAAGCGTATGCATGCTTACGTGCGCTAAACGCAGGCGCATTCCCACTTTTGGTTCAGCGTATGCCAGCAGAGGCGCAAAAATGAACTCAGCCTATAGTGGCGCCATTTGGTTCCGAGGACAGTAACTATTACTGTAAACAAACCGACTCTCCTCTCAAGCCCAGAAGTGGGAGAATTGTCACTCTAAATAAAAAAGTAAAGCAAATTTATCACTTATACGTTTTCTTATAGGCAAGGCGAGACGAAGCGAAAGACCGGTGCTCCATTCACGGCCACTGAACGCTCTGAAAAAGGCAGCAACAACGAGAATTCAGTCCAAAGCGAGGGGTCCGGCTACGAAGGGCGCCGCCATGTTTGTCGCCGCGCGCGGGCGGAAGCTAGATGCGGGAAGAGAGCGCCCTCATTGGTCCGCGCTGACAGCTCTCATTCGCCGCTTCCGGTGAGCGGCTGACCGCCGGGCGAACGTATCTAGCACTGCTTGGTCGGCGGCGAACGGCCGCCGGCGGCCAAGCGGCCGCCGCCGGGCGGTCGTTCGCCGGTTTTTCGCGTGAAAATCGCTCCATGTGGGTCGGGCTTTACAAGGAGCGCATCCTCATTCTTTCAGAATGGGCTCTTTGCAGGAATCTAACCAAATGCCATTGCCATGTGGACCTTATCGAATTGACACAAAAAGATGAAGTGTCCTCATGTGTCTGGTGCAAAAAAGGGCTAAAACATGAGCCTTTCTGCTTCTTCATCAGCTGTGAAATGTTCTTTATTCATTCTGCTTCGCACAGCCTCACAGTCTCTTTTTGCCTTTTTGCAAAACCGTTCTATATCATCAAAACATCTCCCTCACAAACATTTCAGCACCCATGAAGAAGCAGAAATACCCACGTCCTAGGTATTTTTTCACAAAATACATAAGGAAGGCTCGCCTTTCTGGGCCATTATATCGAAAAGGTCCATGTGGCAACAAACTTTGGGACATTTTCTGCAAAGAGCACTATAAGTTCTGAAGCCTGAGAATTCATTCCTCATGAGATGCCTCTTGACATGACAGGATACCTCAGTGATCTGTTACTGGGGCCTGTGAGTGCACTGGCACTAAACTCAAGGATGTGTACCTTTCCTCGCCATGTGCTGCAACAATGTATGTTGTGAGCAAAAGAATTAAAGGTATCGAAGAACTGTGCTTCCAGCTTGCTTGCGGAGGGAAGCGCAAGAGTCTGGCCATGCTCAGCTGTAACCTTTGCTGCTTGTTCATTGAGTTCTGCAGTGAGTACTAGGGACAGAAAGAAGGCACCTGCATCAGCTAGTCTTTGACACCCATCCTGCGTGACCTTCTTCTCGTGCAACATAGCAGGCAACTCCATAGGGTCCTTCATGCACATGGTGTCATTCGAGTCAGTGTGTTGCATCAGCTATTTCTTCATGGTCGTGTGGTTTGTGCTATTTTCTAGAAATTCCTTAAGAAATTACTACCTCATCCTCCACATCCTGAAGACAAAGTGCTAGACAGGGCTGTTCCACACGTTGTGCAGCAATTTGGCTATTTTCTCATACGTCAGAGGCACTCAGCTATCTAGCAATGCTTACTGTATTCAGCAGTGGAGTGTACATGCGAGATATCATTATTTTGAAGTTCTCGCAGTGGCATCCCATGCAAGAATATCGAAATTCTCCTCAATTTGTGCTGATATTTTCAAGGATACGCACTCTTATTGGGTGAAAAACAAAAGCCGGTCACATACGAAACAGCAGAAGCAGAGCACCAAGGTACTCACCAATTGCTTGAAGAGCTGTCTGCCAGTTCTCGTGCCATCCCAAATATGGGTACTTTTGAGTGCACTCCTGTCAATGTCTTGATCACGTCAAGCCACTCCAGCATTTCGGTCGAAAGGTTTTCCTCTAAAAAAGGAGTTTGTTTTGTTAGACTGGTCATATTTAATTTTACTTTGCACTAGGTACATGGCATTTTACTGCTCTAGACTAAACAATACCAATGATGAATCACCTTTTGAATTTTGTCATCTATTTATTTTTATTTATTTATTTCAGTACCCTCAGGGCCCAGGGCATTACAGAGGGGAGTGGGGTACAATAGACAAAATGACAAAAGAACAGCAGTTACAAGTAACACAAAATGCACAAAAATATGGCTCGCGCAAATCAGTAGGTTACAGCAAATACAATCAAACAAATTAAGAGTCATTTAACACGAAATTATGAGCAAAGGATAAAAGTAAGCATACAACGCAAACAAAAAAAAACACGAGGAATTTGTTGAAAATGGCAGGAAAACACTGGTGCACACATTCTGTCATGCCCTTAAACAGCAGAATTTGTGAAGGTAAAAAAAAACAAAAAAAAGACCAGGTGTCTTTGAACTACATCATATGCTGAAAATAATAAATGGCCGGGCGCAAGAATTACATGTACTATGTTACCATCAAGTTAGTTAAAGCCGATTTAAACACAGAATGGTCGCTTATTTCGACGACCGATCGGGGAAGGTAATTCCATTGTGCCGATGTGCTGGGGATGAATGAGTTGTAAAAGTGGTTTGTTTGGCATGAAAGAATACCAACTTTATGACGATGATCGATCCGAGCTGAAACGTAGCAAGGTGGCGTTATAAATTTTCTCTTACGGATGGGGTTATCATAGTAAATCTTATGGAATAGACAGAGGCGGGATATATTTCTACGTAGCGTCAGTAGTGGGAGTGATAAACTTGATTTCATGGCACTGACGCTAGAGTTACGGTGATAATTCGAGAGAATGAAACGGGCCGCACGGTTCTGTATAGATTCGAGTTGGTATATTAGTGTCTCTTGATAGGGGTCCCAGATAGATGCAGCATATTCTAGTTTACTACGAACCAACGACTTGTAGAGAAGCAGTTTTACGGAGCTAGAAGAAAGATTAAAGTTACGGCGTATGTAGCCCAGCAAGCGGTTAGCGTTATTGCTTACATGGTCTATGTGTACTTTCCAAGAAAGATTATGGGAAATGAAGACACCTAAATATTTATAAAAAGGCACAGACTCAAGGCTGCAATTATTAAGACGATATGAAGGCAATGTGGTGTTACGACGAGAAACCCGCATGTACTTGCACTTTTTTATGTGTAGTTCCATGTTCCATTTGTTAGTCCATTCAAGAGCATGATCAATATCCGATTGAAGAAGAGCTATATCAGAGTAACTGTTAATTTCGCAGTATATGACGCAGTCATCAGCAAAAAGAGTTATGGTTGAACATAGAATGTCAGGTAAGTCATTGATATATATAAGAAAAAGCAGAGACCCTTGAACAGAGCCTTGTGGCACTCCAGATTCAACTGGAGAAGTGAAGGAAGAAGCATTATGCTTCAAATGCACAAAATTTGGTGCATGTTATACACTCTTATAAATTCTGGTCAAAATAAAGCTGACATAGTTAAGTATCATTTCTAGAAATGTGGTATCAAGGAAGGAGGCTAACCAGATAACCTGCATGAATGTTTTTTAAATGGATGCAACAGTCGGCACTCTAGCATACAAAATGTAAAGGGTCATCCACTCTTACTGCGAACACATGGCCGCTCTTTTCAGACAGCCACTGCAAGTGACACAGCTGCTCATCGCAGCAGTGTGGAGCTGGACAAGGAGCTGAATGTGGTGTTTCCCCTCATCTGGCAATTCATTTCGATGGCCTTCCAATGAGCCTTTCAAAGAGCACAGCCATGCGCTCGCGTGTTGCACTAAGAGTGAACGACCCTGTACAATATGGCAGGTTTCATCTTCTAACATGTAAGTTCATGCTCCAATCACGATCTAATTATGCAAAAAAATTTTCAACCTTCCATTTTGCATAAAGGAAAAATTCCTATGGGCTCTGTTCACCAGCCTCTGCAAGTACATGCGAACTGTGCACGTTTTACATTCAGTTTTGATAGCTTTGCTATCTATATGACGTCTTGTAGTATAAAACAAGAAAATGAAATTAATTTTTCATATTGCCTGAGCTACTGAGGAGGTACAGAATATAAATGCAAAATGCCTTTTGTCCCTGCATAAAATTGTTAATACAGATAAACCTGTGCTTAACTGAAAGAACTATTGTGCAGAACTGGGCTATTTGGTATTAATTCGCTGAAGCCAGAAAATGTGTGTAAAATATGGGAAGAAGTAATAGTTCTTTCTCGTTCTTGTGTTCATTTTTTGCTACTCGTTTCAACAAACCAAGGCTGAAAAAGCATTAAAAGAGGGACATGCAACATAGTATAAGTGCAGCAATTCATACGCCTTTATAATCTGGCCATACATCATTATGACATGTTATAGCCAGAGTACCATATCTATTCACCATGCCGGAGCACTGAAAAAAGGTGAAAGAAGTACTAAACGAAGGTTTGCTAATCCCCTAAGCATGTCGCAGAAAAAATGAGGCTGGGTGTGATGTCTCACCTCTGTAGAAATCCAAGTCATGACATTTGCTTCCCCCATGATGAAGCCTCAGCACATAAAAAGGCGAAAGAAGGTTTGTCATTTCCAACAAAAAGTCATGGATCCATAAATACTGCTTCCTGCTCACAAGACAGAGCGGCATTCATTGGACATTCTACCTGCAACGCAAAATGCAAAATTTGTTTGAGTGGATGAAACTAGAAAAAAAGCATATCTATGGCCAAATGTCTGAACTGAAAGAAATTGAGGGTATTGTAATAGTGAATATGTTAATATATCGCATGAAAGATATGCATGATATTCAACTCAGCTACCATTGGCTTAGCTCCTATCTTGCACATTATTATCACAAAAATACTGATATAGTACTATCGGCATTAGTAGTAGCAGTGAAGATTTCATGGAAATAAAGGAAGGGACTTAGTGTTGGCTGTCATTTTCACAGCAGGCACCTGACCAATAGCCAGTGCAAAGGAAACGGGAGAAATGGCCGAAGAGAGGACCAGGAGGAAGGAAGATAGCATAGGAGGACATGGAGGACATAAGATACAATAGGAAGGCAAGGCTTGCATAAAGCAAAATTAAGACATTAGTAAAGATGTACAAGACCAAGCACATCACTGTACAGAGTAGAAGACTTTCATTTACCATATTTAACTCACAATGTGCTCTCATATATCCTTGTAGTAAAATTGGTGATTATTTACATAACTCAAGGAGTGAAACCAATACAGGGGTGAAGGGCAGTGAATTAGCCATGGGCATGATGCTTGTGCCTTCCTAGCGGGAGACAGATTGATGATTCAGTTGAATATCAGGTCTCAGATACTAATAGTTCAATATTAGCAGCTGCGCATTGTTTCACGCACCCTTCTAAAACATATGTGAAGCATTTTTTCACAAGACAGTGCATGCTTCAGTTGGGGTACCTGCTGTGAGAGTTGTGTAATGTCAGGCTGGAATGAAATATGAGCCACGCGGATGAACAAAACAAATGATTTTTGCCTGTGCGCTTTCAACTGCAGTATACAGCTAGCCTAATTCATCTTTCAGGGTAAAGAATCTACCGAAGTACTAATTTAGAAGCCTTTTCTAAATGAATATCTCGCTCTTAAGTAGAAAATTATGACATATGGGTGTTTGCATTTCATTCCGCTCTGACTGTACATGCAGAACATGTCTGTAATAAGTATTATTATCAGTGATGGCTGTTACTTCCAACACTAAGCAGATAAGTGAAATCTCCAAGCCCTCCTTGAAAGAGTCTATGCAGACAAGATGCTAAACACGCTTTGAAGTATGCAGATTTGATATTCAGCACGGCAAATACTGCTACATTAATAGCGAGCACTTCAGGTCAATACATGGTGCCTTTGAAACTTCTTGCCTAAAATTTGCTCGCGAAAATGCAAAACACATGAAAAAGTGCAATCTGTAGGCACAACAATTAATGCTGTGTAAGCAAGAAGAAAAAAAATGAAGGCAATGCTGTGATACTCTTTCAGACATTCGAGAGTAAAAATGGTAATGCATGCTGGCAGATGTTGGTGCTTTAACAATGAAAAATAGCGGCTGCTGCTCACTTACAACAAACGCTTTCTCTGAGCAAACAATGAAATAAGCAATGCCAGTCATGCAGCCTCTCGTCATTCCTTTTGCGAAGACAGCCTTTAATGCTGGAATGCAAGCCTCCCCGCCAGTGCAGCGACACAAATACACGGAGGTTCGAATGCCAACGATATAAGAGTTAATTTACCACGTCGTCATTATAACGTAAACGATTCACACGCGCTCTGCACCAGGCCGCCAGTCAACGCCAACTCTTGGATCACGTACTGCCTTGATGCGGTACATGATAGTTTGCACCGAGTGTGCGACGCTACCAAAAAACACGAGCAAGCAGTGGCTGCATTTGTTTTTCAGTCCCGGACTGTCCGGGACTACTTGCGGACTCGAGTCGGGTATTTGTTTTTCTCGGGCAGCCCGAAAGCTCCGCCCACCTGCCTGCATCGCCATAGCAACGCGTTCGTTTTTAGCCTATGGCAGTCCGCGCGCTGCTTGGGGCTGCTGAGAAGGCAGCAGACGATAGCTGCGCGCCGCGCTGGCAGTCATATTAAGTTAGACTCCGTGTGCATTTTGAGTGCTTTTCGTGTTTCTGGAGGTCGATATCATGCGTTAAACCTTCACATGAGCTCCGTAGCTCCTCTCTGAGCCGTCGCAAGACTTTTTGTTCTTGCATCTTCGTTTATTTTCTTGAAATCCACCGCACACGGACGCGCGTTCGGAGCTGCGAGCGCACATTGTTTGCTGGTGTCGTCAAGAGGTTCTTTTTCACTTGTTTTGCCACATGCTGTCTGTACGCTTACCTGAAAGCATCGCAGGTGAACCACTCGTATACTGGAGCAGCTATAGAGCTTGTCAGCATTTTTGCGAAGGCTTTCTTCTCTGCCTATCCGCAACGAGTTGGGCTACTTTGTGCGAACTTCGGCGCGAGGAGTAGCGGCGAGCATACCTCCGAAGCTGAGTTCTGTAATGCACCTACGTTAAGCTGACAGTACAGTCTTTAATCGACTGAGTATCATGATCGAGCGCACGGCGTTGCTTCGGCGTCGTGTTGGCCGTGGCTTGCGTCGTCTGCTAGCAGATGACAGCGTCCTTCTACGGTAACCGAGGGGGAGCCTGGCTCTGGCGCCGAGTTCGAAAGCAGCCTATGGAAAGCAGGTCATGTGACCATGAGGCTGTTTCCTGTCAGAGCGGAAGCCGAGACCTGTCAGCAAGTAGTCCGGGACTGGAAAAAAAAACTATGCCTCTCCTGTAACCGAGAGTAGAGTAAGCATGAAATGTTTACGGGCATAATGCGAAGCGCTCGCGGACACGACGAGACGCAGGCCTGACAAGATTGTATATGCAGCGCGTTCGAAACTGTCCGAAGTGCGTACAGGCGAAAGCGTTTTCAGCACCACTTTGCGTATGCGACACTGGTGATGTTACCACTGGATTGCATCACACATAATGCATGACGAAGTAATGACAAATTCCTGATTAGTGTGTAATGACTGATTAATGACTAAATACTAATAAACTGCTAATTAATGACGCTTAAGCTTCGCCTTTAAGAGTGGAACGCGACAGCGTGTTGTAGCGCTGCCAGGCAGTCCGCGGAACGCCGCCACCCGTTCGGCGTGATGCCTCGTCCTTTGAACGCGACGCTTTTTGAGGAAAGGAAATTACGCAGTAATTGTCTGCCATCTCGGTGGACACCCGAGCAGCACCTTACAGGAAGGTAGGAACGCCACCACCCATTCGGCGCGATGCCTTGCCCTTTGAACGCAACGTTTTTTGAGGACAGGAAATGGCACAGTAATTCCCTGTCATCTCGGTGGACACCCGAACAGCACCATACAGGAAGGGAGGAACGCCACCACCCGTTCGGCGCGAATCTACCGGCGCTTGTATGCCGGTCCTGTAGGAGGGCTTAGAGAGTCTCATTTAATATCTCGTACGGTGACCGGATGTTCTCGTTTCAGTGCCCGGATGAGTGGAATTCAGTGCCCGGATGTTGGCTCCCGCGGTCTTGGCGTGACTATCACCACACTGCCGACAGCGGGAGCTAAAAGCATTTCATGCTTAAATATTGTGGCATGTATGTGCTTTTTGCACGCGTTATTAGAAATCGGAAATTATAATTCCGTGCATTATCAAACGCACAGCTCGACTGATATCTTGATAAACATTGAGAAGGCACTGGCAGCAGTTATTTTTTGTGACTCGTTCGGAGACCAACCGGCGCTTGCATGCCGGTCGCGTAGGAGGGCTTAGAGAGTCTCGTTGAATCTCGTTAAGTCTCGTAAGGTGCCCGGATGTTCTCGTTTCAGAGCCCGGATGATGGCTCTCGGTGTCGGCGTGACGTCACCACACTGCCGACAACGGGAGCTAAAAGCATTTCATGCTTAAAACAAATGCGGCCAGTGTATCCAAGTGAGCGCAAAGCAGATGTTGCCAAGCACATGCAGCAGCCGATGAGCAACCTAGACTATGAAAACGGGCGCACTAAGGCGCGCGTGAAACGGAAAGGAGCGCGAAAGGCGCGCACGCCAAAGATCCCTCCTGAAAACGATACCCCACGGCGATAATCGAGGCAACGATGGCTGTAGCAGGCAGAAGCTCGAGCTGGCACGCTAAGGTGCGCGCGGAGCACAGCACGGACAAAATCCGACGACGCAGAAGAGTGCGCTGAGAACATGTCGAGAAGAGAGAAGAAGAAGAACCGCGGCAGAGGCATGGGGAGGGAGGCGAGCGCTTCGAGAGACGTACCGCCATGGCCGACGTTGTGTCGGGCAGCCGCACACCCGGCAGTAAGAAGGGCCACTCGGGCCACTACAGGAGCTGCGGTGAAATGTTGTCGGCGTAATAAGCGCGCAAAAACAGTTGAGGGTTACTCTGGTTGCGCGTGGAACGAAGACTGGAACGACGAAAGTGGCGCAATGGCTGGCGTACGCCGGCGAGGACCATAACGCCCAAACGCAACCACCGTCCACGGCCAGCCAAACATACACAGTGCTTGGCTTAGCTTGGCTTGTTCAACGAACGCGACAGTCGACAATAGAGGATGTCGCATGGTACGGTCAACCTTGGAATGCAGGGGAAGGTTTCCTAGAAAGAAAGGAAAAAAAAATAGACCGCGGACATTCTCGCCGAGGTTGAGAGGAGGATGCCCTCTCCCGAACGGCACGTACGGCGTGCTCTCTGGTTGGAAAGGTTCCTTTTCACAATGCGCCCATTCCTCCTTTCTCAACAGCCTCTACCCCTGCGAAAAAGAAAGCTATACCCAAGGAGAAGCAGAAAGGAACTGGACGCACACCCTCCAGGTAGTTAAATGCTACTCACTGCGAGACGCCTCAAAGAGCAGTTGTAGTGAGCAATTCTCTGCGTACTGCTTTCTTGTTTTCCAATGCTTTAATTAAATCAGTTTGTTAAAGTTTAGTCGTATTTATATTTGACCTAAAGCGAACGAAACATCTTTGCTTTACGAACAAAACAGGTCGTTTTTCGAAGGTTGCTGGAAGCGGCTGCAAAATAAACTTGTTTCTCTCTCTCCGGAAGCTGCTGCACTCTGCTCGGTAATCTACGCAACGCAATAGGGCATTCCATAGTAAGCACTAAATGAACGCGAAATTCTTGTGGGCTAGTGACAACGCTTTTGCATACCTGGGACCTGATATGTCGTTTACGCAGGAACTTCGAGCTGTGCGGGCTTGAGACAGCACCTGTCTTCGCAGCGAAAGGTGAAATACGGCTCCGGCACGACAAATCGTTTGATGCAGAGCAGTGAAATTACACTTACCTTTCACACATCGGTCTTCCGTGCGTCAAAGCGTACTTGCGCCGCTGCGTCTACAAGAACGCAAATTATCGTTGAAAAGAGAAGCAAAGTGGAGCCGTTACCACAGCAGCGCACTCAGTGGCGTAGGGGTATAAAGGTGACCCCAAGGCACCGACCGAGTTCAAAGCGAGTATCTCTAAAATTTCGGGGGAGGAGGGTGGAGTGGGATGAAGGGTGTATGAGAACCACCACAACTTGCTTGCCTGCGCACATGCCCCTGGCTTCACGGAATTCTTCACGGCTGCTGTAGTCCACCGGGGAATGAATGTCGATGGGCTATCTTTTCGCGCCCCAAATTCAACACGAGCGGAGGAAGTCGCAATAGCTCTTGCTGCCGCCGATCCAAAATCGAGAACAGTTATCACAGACTCTCGCCGGGCCTGTGAACATTATCTTTCAGGCGAAATATCCCCTCTTGCCTCCCAAATTCTAAGACGCGCCCCCGCCGATCCAACTCGCACATAAGTGATCTGTGCTGCTGGCCACCAGGGTCTACGATTTAATGAAGCCCCTGATGCGGCCGCCCGAGCGCTCACACACCGGGCTCCTCATCCTAGCTCTCCTGGCTCAGAAGCTCATAAACCGCTTCTGCGGTTCCGCGAAATCCTAATTCATTATTGCGACAGCCACCGTCTCTACCCAGTACCTGCCAAGGGGCTGAGTAAGGCGGAGGAGCGAACTCTGCGGCGCCTTCAGACAGGAACTCTTCTCTGTCCTGCCATAGCAAAACACTTCGATCCGAACACAGATGGGCGCTGCCCGCACTGTGGAGAGATCTGCGATATCTTTCACATGGTGTGGGCATGTACTCAGAATCCTCACCTTCCCCCTTCCCCCCCCCACCCGAGAGGCATGGGAGGCTGCACTCCTCAACTGCTCCACACTGTCAAAGGGCTCTAGTAAAGCGGGCGCGAGACGGGGCCTCGTCGTGCGGTGTCCCGGACTAAGGATACCGACCATGCAGCAGAGTTTTTTGACCCTCAAACTCCCTTTGCATATTAAAGTTTATCACCACCACCACTCCCCTTTCGTTACCAGAGATCGCAAGTGCAGCAGACATGCAATTTTTTTTCTGTACCAATTTTGCAAAGAAAAGGTGCTGTGTAAGCCCATTTTCTCATCTGCTGTCAGACCGTAACGCTTGGCACCCCCTGGAAATGCGGCACCGTGCAAAAAAAGGCTGTCAGTTGACAAAAATGCTTCAAGTTATAATTATCGATTTCAGAGGCAATATTGCATTTGCAAAATAGAATTGAAATTTAATTGAATGTGTTGTAACCCAAACACCACTTTTCAAAAGTCTTAGTAGGTGCTACGGCCTGGAGTATTTCGGCTCTGTGGGCAGCCCTGAGCCGAAGCGAATATTAAAAAAGCGCGCCAGTCACTTCTCTCCGATCATTTGCAGCGTTTGACAAAGGCTATAAAAAAGAATTTAACTGCAATGTCATTAACGTTTGACCAAAACAGAAACATAACGCTGCTGTGATGGTTCCCGTATTAGCTGGGACGGCTCAGGGGCCCACCGAAAGAGTGAGACAGATATTGCCCCCTTTCCAATAACAAATTATTATTCATCATGCAGGCATGAAAGTAAGCAGCCCCGTCTCATACCCATTTCATACCCATTACCCATTCATGCAGAATGGGTAATGGGTATGAAATGGGAGTCCGGGAACTTCTTCAATTCAACAAATAACCGAGCTGAAAGCATGAATGCAAAGCTGAAGCAACTTGTTGAACGTTTCAGCTCTCTTGAGATGTTTGTTGAAAAGTTCTTTTCAATCACCTATGCTCAACGAAATGAAAAAACGCATAAAGCGGCTGTTATGCTACAAAAGAGAAGAGTTGTGCCAAATGAAGACGAGGCCGGTGAACTCTATTCAAGGTTGTTAACACCGTACGCCTATGATCGCGTTCAAGCGGAACTTTCTGCATCTATCGCCGTAAAGAAGAGTACTGATGCACTGGCTGAGGCAAGTAAATTCTGTGCTACGGTGGAGCATTCCACATGCCCTTTCAGGAAAGCTATGTTGCTGCCTTGTCGCCATATTTTTGCCCTCCGAGAGTCTGCAGGTCTTTTAAAATTTGACAGAAACCTATGAGCTAAACGGTGGTGTTTAGATCAGTACGTGGAAGGTTGTGTCATGACAGCCAGTGCAGGTGAGCACTCGCAAAAATAAAAAAAATCTTTCTGCGCACCAGAAATTTAGAAAGGCAGCAGCCATTGCATCTAAGCTGGCAGACCGTGCATCAGAGGGCTCAACAGCAACATTCACAAGGAGGCTGAAAGTTCTAGAAACCATTCTGGAATGTTGGAATACTGGGAATGAAGTTACCATAAATGAGGTAGTACAGCCGGAACAGTGCAATCAGCAGGAGTTCTTCGATAATTGTGAAGAAAGTATTCAGCCTGATCAATTGCAACAGGAAAATTTTGAGACGCCGATTGCACTGGGCACAAACACCAGGCCAGATATGAGCAGCGCGCATCTCTCGTATGAAAATGGTTCACTAGGCAGCTCTGACACTACTGAGGTTGCCTGTAAAGGTCAGCAGGGAATTGTTGGAAATTCCAATTCATTGTGTACAAGTGCTCAAGCAGAAACGAGGGACACACATTTGTCACGTGAAGAGGTCCTACACGGCACAGCTGACACTGCTGCGTCTTCTGGCTGCCAAGGTAAAACCGTCCAAGATGCAGACACACTGGATGTGATTGAAGTGCCAGCTCCAATGAGAAAGTGTGCTCGGCCAAAAGGGCAAGTTTTGACCGTCATTGGCTTGCCAAAAAAACGAAAAAGGACTGACAGGCCTTATGGACAGCTTACTGTGAGGGAGAAAAAACTGAAAGTGTTGACGTGGCAAACAAGGGCAGGAAATGCAGCTGATGCTATGAAAGGGAAGCTTCACGATGAAGGTTCAGTCGAGCAAAGGCCTGAATATCTCCATAGTGGTATTCGCGACGACTGTGTGGACATCAACTTTGTGCGGCGTTACTTTACCGAAGATGGATGGCAAGCTGTGGAGATGGTTGTAAAACTCAAAAAAGAGAAAGAGTGGAATTGTCGTTAGTGCAACACAAATTTAGAAGATCAAGACTCAGTAAGCTGTGACTGGTGCCTGGCTTGGAGTCACCTACCCTGTGTTGGACTAAACAGCCAACGAAAGACCAAGTTATGGAAATGTACAGTCTGTAGCAGTACAGCGACAAATCAGTAATTGTCCTTAGGTTTGCAAATTGGAAATTGTGTGAATAAACTGAAAGAACTGCCCTCATCAATGTAATGCTCCCTTGTAATGGTAATACTTTGAGTGGCTGACTCGCTTCTCTTGGTCGTCAAAAGACTTCTTTTCTACGCAGGCTGCCTAAACAAGGCACACGGCGACGTAATTTACTTGGAATAAAATTGCGTGCCATCGAGGATGTTTGTTTCACTGGAGTGTCGGTACCTCTGTCAGGATATCACGTAATTACTCAAGGTGATTGTTTTTTTCTTTGAACCGAGTACTAAACAGTCGACCTATAAATAGTAAACGGGAAGCACTACCGCGTTTGACGATAATTTGAAGCGCGATGTGCCCAAGGCCGCTGAAACGCGTTCTTCAGGTTCTTGGTTAGATGAAAACTTCGCGCAACGCCTAAAAGTGCTAATAATAATACTATTTATTAGCACTTACGTAGCAAAAAGAAAAATACGTGAGGCAACATGTATGGCTGGACCGAGAGGTGAAAAGCCCGCAGCGTTCCGCTGATGTGGTCGACTTCTGCACCAACGCTGCAATTGCTCTCCAACCACATAAACTACTGAAACGCTGAAACCATGAATGATAATTAGAGGCGCCTGCCCGCAGAAGTCTAGGAACGCTCAACCGGTGGTGGTAGTTTTATTAAAATAATAAAAAAGGTTGTAAAAGATGTTCAGGGTTCACGGCTGCCGGGAGAGAGCAACAAAATCTTAAATAATCATTTGATCTCGCACATCCGTAACAGTCGCGTTGCTGAAATTTTCACGGCTGCCGGGAGAATAACAAAATATTATTCTACGGCAGTTATCATGTCACCGTGTACAGACAATCAGGGTCGAGTGCCGTGAGAATTGTGGGAGAGGAATTCTCACGGCTGCCGGAAGAATAACAAAATCTTATTCTACCGGCAGCTAGCATGTGACCGTGCACAGCCAATCAGAGGCGAGTGCCGTGAGAATTGTGGGAGAGGAATTCTCACGGCTGCCGGGAGAATAGCCACTCCCAAAAAATAAAAGGATTACAAAAACAAAACCTTATACAGTCTATATATGGGTAAACAGCATGTCACAATTGGTCTGATTCTAACAGTAATTTGCTTTTAATACGCGCAGTGTCGCTAACACAGGTGGCTGTGGGTGAACGATTATTCCACTCACATGTTTTAAGGAGGAAGGAATTAGAGCAGGTCACTGTGAGGCAGTGTGGAACAGTTACTTTTCGATTGTGGTGAATGCGAGGCGAGATGAAAGATGGTGCCTTTACACAGGTGGCTTTCAGGCAAGGATTACGGTAGTAAATTTTATGGAAGAGGCAAATGCGGGAAAGCTTACGGCGAGTGGAGACTAAGGGGAGTTTAAGATTAGATTTCATTTCTGTTACACTGGCAGTGCGATGGTAGTTTCCAACGTTGACGCGGACGCTTCGATTCTGCACGGCCTCTAGTTCTTTTGTTAATGTGATGGTGTCAGGATCGCAAATCGAACATACGTACTCTAGTTACGGACGAATGAGTAGTATATAGTAGCATTTTTAGTGAAGGTGGAGAGGATGAAAAATTTCTACGGACGTACCATAGCATGCGGTTAGCCTTTGAAGTAATGAACCTGATATGAGCATTCCAAGAAAGCTTATCACAAATATTAACGCCAAGATACTAGTAAGACCAGACTGGATTCAGCTCAGTGTCGTTAATAAAATAATCTGGGCTTGTTTGCTGGTTACGTGTTACGCGCATGCATCTGCATTTAGATATGTTTAATTAAAATTTGCACGATTGACACCATTCATAAGTTTTATTTAAGTCTGTCTGTAGCTGAAAAATATCATCAGTTTTATTAATTACTCTTTAAATTACGCAGTCGTCAGCAAATAAGCACATGTTAGATGAAATCTTTAAACGCAAGTCATTTATGTATATTAGAAATAATAATGGGCCACGGACCGATCCATGGGGCACTCCTGAATGTACTGGCGCTGGTGATGAGTCGTGGTTATTGGCGAAGACGAACTGGGTACGGTTACTAAGAAAGGCGCGAATCTAGTTGAGTACATCAGTGTCAATGCTAAGTTGGCTCAGCTTTAAAAGTAAATTATAAGGACTGATTTTATCGAATGCTTTTGAAAAACCTAAGAAAAAGCAATCAGTAATGAGTCCAGAGTCTAAAGAAACAAGCAAGTCGTTAGTGAAAATCATTAAAGGGACCATGAAAAGAATTAAAAGACGCTTGTAAATGTTAGAAGTTATGCTCAGAAGCACTGACACCAAGTATGAGTCTTCGGAACTGAGCCGGCAATTTATTATGGCTTTTTAAAAATCGCGTTTTTTAAAATTCGCGGGCCGATTGGTGTCTTCGTAGGGAGCGATTTTGAAACCAAAACCGGGAAAACAGACGTCACTAGTCCCATGACGTCGGCAGGCCACCACACGCTGTCATTCGCTCGAGCCGCGGCAGCTACGACGTCACGGGCACACTTCCGGTAGCGGTGAAAATCGTCTGCTGGAGGCGCCGCGCGACCCCCTCGGGCAAGCGCGGGCCAGGGCATTGCCTTCACGCATATGTTTCCAATTTACCTCTGCCGCCTCTTTCCGCCGGGAGTTCGGGAGCAAAGAAAGCGCCGAGACCGGAGAGACGCTGCCGACGCACGCTGCTCCTCGGGAGTGCGACAACCGGAAGCCGTAAACCGTCAGCGAATGACGTATTCATGGGCGGAGCCCAGTCCTGGAGCTGTTTTCTTTATTTTTTCTTCGTGCTCCGCGTGTAAGAGTTGAGGGGGGAGAGGAGGAGCGTGATTTTTAATCGTCTATAACTTCGTTGTTATTCATGCTAGCTCGAAAATTCTTTCGCTGGGGTGACGAGTGATGGATTGCCTATCTTTACGTAATCTCAATTAATTTGTTTCATAGTCCCTTTAACTGCGTTTCACACGAGAAGAATTCTCGAAACCATGCTGTTTCGGAGTAAAGAACTGGTGTGATTCTAGTAAATTAACAAGATGACTAAACATGAAGTGCTCTAGAACTTTACATGGGAAGGAAGTGAGATGGGACGGTAATTACGTGGATCCTGGGTTTCCCCTGATTTGTGCACTGGGATTACTTTGCCATTGAGCCAGTCATTAGGAAGTGTGTGATAGTTTAAAGACTGGGAAAAGATACACTGTAGCATAGTGGAATAATATTCTACTTTATTTTTCAAGAATTTAGTACTGAGGCCATCGATACCACAAGAGGATGACATTTTAAGGTGTTTAATAATACCAAGAATTCCTTCTAAGGAGAGGACGGAAGTGTCGGTGGGGCTAGAGACGGCTTTGGTAAAAGTGGTGTTGAGAAGCGATGCGCCCAGTTTGTCAGTAACTATATCCCATTCCAAGGCAAGTAGTTGTATGGTAATATTTCGTTTGCCTTTCACTGTGTTTCAGAAGTGTTTCGGGTCTTTGCTTAGCATAGCTGGAAGAGTCTGATTAAAAAAGGTAAATATGGTTGATTTTAATGCATTTGAATAAGCTACTGCAGCGGCTTTATACGCGGACCATCTGAAAGCAGCGTTTCGGTGGAGACATACCGTCGTTGTCGTTCAGCATCTTGCCGGCGTTTCTCCGCGAGACGTTCCTCTCGTCCTTCGGGCGTCTCGGCCGCCAGGTTAGCCTTACTCGCCTCGTTTTCACGCTGTTTGCCGGCCTTGTACCATGCGACGACTTCTGTATCGGAAGACCCAATTTCACGCAGCCTGT